>NW_027507764.1:201915825-203283129 GCF_037356315.1 Lithobates pipiens | reverse complement strand
CCTAGACAGACCAAGTTACCAGTCCTGATAAAGAGCTTTGTGGAACAAGTGAGTTGTGAATGATTAGCAGACTGCAGCAGAAGGGCAGCAGTCAAGTATAATATTCTTTCTATATTTGGAAGAAAGAATATTATACGTGTACAAGCCTATTACCGTACCACTGATACCAGTCCTGAAAAGAACCTTTGTGGAACTAATAGTAACAGCAAGTCTTTAAAATTATCCTCACTGCCTGACACACTGCTTCCTGCCTGTCCCTATACAAATTGGCAAAAAAGAGTAGGCTGGAACGATTAGCTGGAACAGCTCTTTTGTGGACCTGATAGTAACAGCTAATGATGATGATGATGATGATGATGAAGAAAGACTAATCTGGCTGAGCTGTCCCTAAAATAGCAGCATACAGCGCTCTGTCCCTTTATCTAAACTGACAAAAGAAACTCAGGCTGCTGACCTAACACCTATACCAGTCCTGAAAAGAACTTTTGTGTACCAAATAGCTAGCGTTTTCTCTGTCCCTACTCCACACAGGATCCTTTCCCTACAGTGACAGAAGAAAGAATGTAAAATGGCCACCGGATCGGGTGTATTTATAGGTTAGGGGGAATGTCCAAGTGTCCATGAGCTGTCATGTCTCAATTGGTTGTCCTGTAACACATGATAAACGTGTCACGAAAGGTTAAAGTTCTTGTATACATTAAACACGTAAGTCCGCCGGGGCGAACGACGGAAAAAGGCGTTCGAACCCGCGGACGGCGAAAGTCGGAAATTCGCCGCGAAACGACCGCCGGGCGAACCGTTCGGCCATCACTAGTGAAGAAGCACAAGGTCTCTAACATCCACCAGCTCCGTGATGTCATCATGGAGGAGTGGAAGAGGACTCCAGTGGCAACCTGTGAAGCTCTTGGGAACTCCATGCCCAAGAGGGTTGAGGCAGTGCTGGAAAATAATGGTGGCCACAAAAAATATTGAGACTTTGGGCCCAACTTGAACATTTTCACTTAGGGGTGTACTCACTTTTGTTGCCAGTGGTTTAGACATTAATGGCTGTGTGTTGAGTTATTTTAAGGGGACAGCAAATTTACACTGTTATACAAGCTGTACACTCACTACTGTACATTGTAGCAAAGTGTAATTTCTTCAGTGTTGTCACATAAAAATATATAATAAAATATTTACAAAAATGTGAAAGGTGTACTTTTGTGAGATACTGTGTGTGTGTATATATATATATATATATATATATATATATATATATATATATGTGTATATATATATATATATATATATATATATATATATATATATATATATATATATATATATATATATATATATATATATATATATATATATATAGATAGATAGATAGATAGATAGATAGATAGATAGATAGATAGATAGATAGATAGATAGATAGATAATGTCTCCAGTTGTTTGTGTGCAGTGTGAGGGTTTAAGCAGCACAAATGAAGCATGCGAGATATGTAAACCTCTTACCATCAGCCACTTACCACATGGCTGGAGGTAGAAGACTCCCAGACTGCCATCTCTGCTCTGCCTCCATCCTAGTTTGGCCATGCCCCCACACCACTAACCACCTCAAGTGCCCTCTGGCCGCAAGCCTCAGGATGCTGTGTACCAGGAACCAGAGGGACACTGCAGTTGGAGAGATCTTGCAGACCCAGGGGCAGAGATGGTCATAGAGATGGAGTGAACCCAAGCACCCCTTGGAGCTGCCCCTGGATTAGGATGTGTCCAGGCACACTCCCTGCACACGCCTATGTTGGTAGCACTCCTACCATGTATGTTAGCTTACTGGAGTTCAAGGTACTGCATAGTTTCTGACTTTCCCATGTGGTTAAAAGCATACATTGAATTTAGCAGTGGCCTAATGTCATAGCTCCCAACTGTCCCTGAGTTTGAGGGACTGTCCCTGATTTAGAACAAAGTCCATCTGTCCCTCTTCCCTCATCATTTTTCCCTCATTTTGGTCTGATCTATATAGTTGTATATAAAATATACTTTTTATCTTTCAAAAAGTGTTTCTCAGTGCTGAATCTTTCATCCAGTTTCTAAATTGCTGCATTTGTAAATTCCACAAGCCAGTGTAACGGAATACTGTACAAGTGGTAAAAAAAAAAAAAAAAAACACTTGTATTTTTCTTTTTACAATTCTCTTTTAATGGGGCATGGCAGGGGGTGTGTACTATGCTTACATATTTTTTCTAACAGGTGCCCCTTATTCCCATCTCAGAAAGTTGGGAGGTATGCTAATGTTAAAAATTCAGTATTGTGCATATTGTACTATGGAATGCGTTTGTGCAATTATAAAAAAGAATGAAGCAAATAAATATTGTGGAATGGCAACAGTAAACCAAAATCCCTCATTTCAGACCAGTATAAACAATAGATTTTACCTGAATGTCATTCTTCCTTCTGCGTGGCATTTTCTATTTTCATTGCAAATGTGAAGTACTGGCAAATTAGACATTTTTTTTTTCAATTTTGTTCTCCAGTGACTGATCTGTGTCTGCCAGTTACATATGTGTTTTACTTTAGAGAAAAACATTATGGTGCAAAGTTCTTCTGTGAGTTTCTAAGGTGCTTCCAGCCCATTGTTCAGAGTCATTGTCAGGTTAAATTAGGGAGTACTGGCTCCATGAGTGTAAAAAAATCAATACTTGATGGAAGATTGCTCCCCGGAAAATCTGTTTTGATTCCAGGATTAATTCGCGACCAAAGGCTTCAGTGAAATGACATGCCATTAGTCAGAAAATGAACACATTCTACCCTTGAAATTGGATGGAAATATGTCAGGTGCCTGACCTATTCATTTGCTCGCCTCTCTGGGCATAGGCAGTAGGTGTGGTTCTCCATCCTCTCCAGCATCTTTTTAAAGTAGGATATGAAAAAGAGAGGCCCACAGTGAATTCAAAGTATTCTCCAGACCATTGTTGTAAAGCATTTTCAAATTCACTCCGTCAAGGTAAATGCATCTCTGTACTAGGCCATGTTCTCTCTAGTGTTTTCAAATCTTAGAATATACTCTAATAACAATCTTAAAATAAAGCAGAGATTTTCTTTGTGTGCATCATAAGAGCATTTGCATTATTAATGACAAGGTAATGTGTTTGTCATCATCCATAATGCTTTCTTTTCCTAGCTTCCATTTATTGATTTTTTTCCAGAGAAACTTTAAAACAATGCAAAAGTAAGAGTTTCATTCAGGGACATAAAACAATCATGTTAAATGCAACACTGAAAAGGAAACATTTATTTTTATATAGGGATAAAATCCATGTGTTAATGCAGTCAAAATAGGCTGTTAATACTTTACAAATGTTGTACAGTTTTTGGGGTAAAGCATAACTGCATGTTTATTTTCGACTACAACCCCCCACCCTCCACCTGCTTCCTGAAGCCCCCCCCCCCTTTTTTTTTTACTTTAGATTTTTTTGGTCAAGTCAGGCCAAACAAAGTATTTCTATTACAGTACATGACTATGGGGCTGCCGTGTGTGCTGTAATATACTGTAGTAGCACTAACTATATACAGTAAGCATAGCTGTGTTCTGGCAGCAGTATGAGCAACTTCCCGTCTGCTGCTGAAATTAAATAGTTTGACTAAATGCTACTACTATTAAAAAGATGGCTTATAATTTTAGCAATGTTTACAAGGCTGCCTCTGATTAGCCAATGTTGATAGGGGTAGGATGACATCATGATTTCCACCTCAATCAATCAGAGGAACCCTTGTATTTACTGTTAAAAAAAAAAAAACCTTCTCCTAAATGGCTGAAAGTAACATTCAGCCTGATTCTATGTAACTCTGACAACAGATGAGTTATCTTTACTTCTGCCTTAACACAGTGCTGTTTTTTTTATGTAGCTAAGGTTACTACAGCACAGTATACAGTATTACAATACACACAGTGGCCACATAAAGTGACAATAGTTTGTTTGTGCCAGCTTGGCCCAAATTAACTATAACATATTTAACCTCTTCACGTAGGTGTCTCCTGGTCCTTTAGGAGGTTTATGATGATGGGAGGTGGGGCAAAAGGCGTAAGATCATGTCACCATCATGACTGGCTGTCACAATGGTCACATGATCCGAAAACTCTTAATCAGAAACAGTGATTGGGAGCTTTAAGTTGATGGCCCTCTACTGTGTGTGTACAGCTGCTGCAGCATTGCCAACATTGAGTTCTACCTGGTGGGCATGTCACATATGAGGCAGTTGATTCCCTTTGAATGTCATATACGACTGGCGGAAATGACCACAGACTCCTGCCTCAGGAGATCTTGTAAGCATGGGTACCTGGTCAAGAAAGGCTGCACCACCAAATTCAGGATATGGCGGAGAGAAGGTTGGTGGCATTGTCGCATACAACCATTCTTGGCTGAAGCTGGCTTGGCGTCAACCACCTCTGAACCATCCCCTGCATAGCTGACAGACTCTGTGCCCCAGTGTGGCTCCTGTCCCCTAGGCAGACCAACTCAAGCACCGCATGAAATATTTTAGCCTGACTGCTTGCGTAGCCCCTTAAATGCTTATGGAGCACTGCTGGCTTAGAGGACAATTCTGCAGAAGAGGCCATAGAGGAAGAAGAAGAGGAAGGGATGGAGCAGAGAGCTGTGGCAGAATCACCACTAACTTTTTGGAAGCGTGGTGGCGGAACAAGCTCCAACAACACTGAACCCTGTCCTGCATCCTTCCCATCCTGCATCCTCCCCTGCACCATTCCCACTTTTGTTGCCAGTGGTTTAGACATTAATGGCTGTGTGTTGAGTTATTTTGAGGGGACGCAAAATTGACACTGTTACACAACTGTACACTGACTACTTTACATTGTAACAAAGTGTAATTTATTCAGTGCTGTCACATGAAAAGATATAATAAAATATTTACACAAACTCAATGCACTCCCTTTCCTGGTCACCTAGGTTGCAGGAGAATCCTCAATTTTTTTGTTAAAAGTAAGAACATAAAAAGTAACATAAAAAATCAAAAGTCTAATTTTTGACAGAAGCTAGAAAAAAAAAATCACAGGGCTCCCCCTGACACTGACAGAAGACCTTTATCCTAGCATGTAGCCTTAATAGCCAGGAAATAGAGGGAAGTGAGCATGTACCAACTCCCACCCTTCCTGTATCTTATATGCCACGTGCCTTTTAACATTGGTGTACATATCTATACTTAGTTACATAGTTGATAATGTTGAATAAAAACACTAGTCTATTCAGTTCAACCTGTATATGTGTGTGTGACTACAATTTTCCTTATACCTGTACATCAAACTTAAAAAGAAACACATCTAAACGTGTTTTAAATTAATCTACATATTCAGTAGAGTCTTTGGTACTATATCACATTTACCAATAAACACCCCAGTCACAGATATCCACTACCGCAAGATCGGGTTGTGGGGAAGATGCCGTCATCAGCATGGAACAAAGTTCTTTGCCTGGGTCCTTCCTGTCAATGTACTCCTCCATATTTAGGCCATGTAACCTGATATGATTTAGGAGAGGTGGGGGGGGGGGGGGGCTCACAGTCATGCCCCCTTACCTAGCTAGGCAGGAGGCCTACTTGGATTGGGGATCTCATGTTTTTTTGAGGGGATCCAACAACTCTATGCTAACAGGACAGGTGGGCAGGCATCAGGCATCCTGGCAACCAGCCAGAGGAGAAGCTGTCAAAGTTAGTAACACCACTACTAAATGTATCCAATCCTTACCAGCCAGCCTGCAAAATAACCAAATTGGCCCTGTCTAAGCCCCTGTACACACGGTCGGAGATTTCGACAACCAAATCTGTCAGATTTTGTCCGTTGGATCTTGTCCGAAACTGTTGCATACACACGGTCAGACAAAGTTGTCGAAAAATCCGATCTTTCAGAACGTGATGACGTAATTTCATTACGATGGGACTACATTCAGGCTAGTAGCCAATAGCTTTGATGTAGGAATTTGATCTGAGCATGCGTGGCACTTGGTCTGATCAAAATTCTCTACACATGATCGGAGTATGTCCGATTGGCCCAGTTGGTCGGGAAATATTTCCAACAAGTTGGAAAATTGGGTCCGATGGATATTCCGACGGAATCAGTCCGATGCATACCACACACAGTCGGATTATCCGACAACACTGTCCGATAGGACACATTCCGACGGATTAACTGACCGTGTGTACAAGGGCTAAGAGCTTGTAATAAAACAGAGGATTTTGTTTGCATGCATTTGCAAATAAATTTGTAAGCCACAGTGCCCACATCAAGGGACCTCTGTATAGACATGTGCAGAACGTAGTCAGTTTAGACATGTGCAGAACGTAAAAATGTGTTTCATTTTGAATAGATTCATTATGATACTAATTTTGTTTCATTATGCAA
Organism: Lithobates pipiens; assembly: GCF_037356315.1. NCBI lineage: Eukaryota > Metazoa > Chordata > Amphibia > Anura > Ranidae > Lithobates > Lithobates pipiens. Next base: position 203,276,732 of record NW_027507764.1, on the reverse strand, counting down.
TTCTTTTAGTTTGGTTTCAGAATTTCTTTAGTTTAGTTTAATTTTTATTACATATTGTTTTGTTTATGTTAAAATTAATTAAATGTATTAATTTTCTAATGAATTCCAACTTTTCAGAACGATTAGAATTCAGATTGGTCAAAAAACAATCAACCGATCCTAATTCTGTGTGAAAAAATAGCTGGTTGTTAAGCAGTGGGCTGGGAAGCTGGCCACCTATCTCCTTAACAACCAAAACTCACATTTAAATTGAGTGTGCTTGCAATTGCTGGCATCTGGCTATTTAAAAAAAAAAAAAAGAAAGAAAAAACTGTGTCGCCCCCCCCCCCCCCCAATCCATACCAGGCCTCGTGGGTCTGGTATGGATTTTAAGAGGAACCCCATGCCAAAATGTAAAAAAAAAAAAAAAACGTGTAGGGTCTCCCCCCAAAATCTATACCAGGCCCTTACCCGGGCATGCAGCCTGGCAGGTCAGGAAAGGGGGGGATAAACAATATCTATCTATGATCCCCCCACCCCAAAGCACCTTGTCCCCATGTTGATGGGGACAAGAGCCTCTTCCCGACAACTCTGGGCTGTGGTTATTGGGGACTGTGGGCAAGGGGCTTAACGGAATCTGGAATCCCCCTTTAACAAGTGGATCCCCAGATCCTGGCCCCCCATTGAATGAATAGGGGTACAGCGTACTCCTACCATTTACCACAAATGTGTGAAAAAAATAAGAAAAACACAGAGACAGTTTTTGACAAATCCTTTATTAAAAAATAAAAAACAGTGTCCCCTGATGTAGATGCATCATTAATCACGCCACACACTGATCTGAAAAATAAAGAAAAGAAACAAAAAATCACTCTCACCGACATGAAGGTGCTATTCCTACTATAGGCTCCTCCATTTCAGAGTTCTTATAGAGGGAATCGGCAAGGCTACCTGTCTACGTCACCTGGTGGCCCACAGCCCAGGGTTGTCGGGAAGAGGCCCTTGTCTCCATCAACATGGGGAGAAGGTGCTTTGTGGTGGGGGGTGTAGATGCCAGGCACTATATCATTGTGTATAAGTCCTGGGGACAACCAAGCACTGGTAGGCCTGCTTGTCTTAGGGGAAATGGGCTGTTATAGGTGACGCACACAGTAACTAGCTATAGTGTCTGATCACCTGCGTTGGGGTAGATGTGACATTTGTGACAAATAGAAGGTGAAGGGCAGGTGTGCCTCAGCAATAGAGCAATGACAGCGAAGGCATCCAGTGCATCCCTGCACCCAATTTGACCAACTGTAAAAAAAAGGCAACCACCCAAGCCTATAATTAGCCTTTGCAGCAAAGTGCACATGGAAGGGCAACACACATGGCAAACAAGCAAAAAATGTCCCAGTACATTTACCAGCCAGCCTGCAAAACAACCACATTGGCCCTGTCTAACAGTTTGCATGTCACCTCCCTCCAGTTTTGGAGAGCATTGAGTGCAGATGTTTGCCGAACCTAGAAAGAAGCAAAATTTGGTCCAGGCCTAGGTTCAAACTAAACTGACAGTTCATCTCTAAATAAGATACAGTTTTTAGAATTAAAGATTGCTGGAACAAGCACACTATGTTAAATTGCATTCCCAAATCTTTCCCACAATGTAAGAACAATAGCTAAAATTTAAACTTTTCTTTCCCAAGCAAGTTGTACCTTCAAAATCTTCTCCATCAGCTATTTTAAACACATTTGTTTATTATCCAAAATAGGCACCTCCCATGCTACAATTGTTAATGTCTCATTTATTCTAGGGATGCAGGGATAAGGTGTAATACTTACCTTTTCTCTTGTGCCAGAAGGCATCATGCCCGATCAATGTTGTATACTCACCTACTCCATGTACGATGTATGGTTAAAAGTCCTGCTCTGTATGTGATGACACTGGGGGACCACCTACAGCTCAGAGCTTTGGGTAGAAGAGAACAGTTCTGGGTCCTGCTGGACTGGGGGGGGGGGGGGGTAAGGTAAGCAATACATCTTATCCTGCATCCTTAGACTAAGCAACCCTTTAATTCTTGCAGTGTGGGGAGGGGCTCCACTGCATGTGTAGTCTTATTCCCACACTTCAGCTTTAAGTCCTTTTCTCCAACTGACACTTCTCATTCAAGTCACTGACATGTGCATATGTTACATGACTGTTTTGGAAAGGGCAGAGATGTCTTAGAAATTGAATCTGTGTTTATCAGTCTAGTTTTTTGCTTGCCTTGAAGTGTGCAGGGCAGGCTGGCAACTCCCAATAGAGAAATATCTGGGTCTAGAGGGAAAAACTTGATCAAAGTTTCTGTCCAAGAATTTTACACTTATAGGATAAAGTGTTTTATTTGGAAGACATTTCTGTTACCATCAGAAAATGGAAGGATTGCTTAAAGTTTTTCTTTAGGGAAAACCGGAGAGCAGATTCAACCACTGCAAACTTTATTGTTTGTTCTCTTTCAGAAGATAAAACATCCTGTATAGCATATGTCCTAGCATTTTGTATTGATTTCCGAGACTATTTATATTTTAGTTTTTTGTTTCTTGACCTAATCACCAAAAATATTTATACTGCTTGTTGACTTGTAATTTGGGCCTGCTACTGTTTTATTTTTACAAATGTAGGTTTTACTATTCTGTGGCCTTTTACTTAGGATTTTGGTGAAGATGGAGTAGAAAAAGTCGTAAGTGCTTAAAAACCGCAAGCAATGCTTCTTTAAAACAATAGGTCAGAACTCTGCACACCTTTTAAGACATGTGCAATATATTTATACTATGAGAAAATCCACACAAACCTATAAAATATAATCAAACTTTATAGTTGTCTGAAAACAACAAACAAAAGTTCCTGGAGGCAAAAATTACCTGATTGCAAACTTTTTTCCAGTAATTAGTTTTGGACAGTGTTTGAAGTGAGATTTATTTTTTAACACAATTTTGATATAGAGCCTCTAGTTGGCAATAGCTGAGAATTGGTTTAATACTTATATGCTTGAAACCCTGCAGCTGTAATAAGCCCCTCCTTCACACTGCATCTTTTTTTATTCTGTACATCGCATACTGAATCGTTGCCCTACTTGTTCAATGTATACAAAACTGGAAGGCAGCTGAGGAACAAGGAAACAGGTGTATTTCATTTTGATTCCTTTAATGCACTGATGCTTGCAGGTGACTCATTTTTGGCAGCAATGTTGATGTCATATTAGTTAGATGCCATATTAGGCTCAGGGCCAATGTTACTGGTAGATGTTTGTAGTCACTTCTTCGAAGATGGCAGAGTGTCACAGCTAACAACCTAAGATGATTAATTAGGAAGAGTTGGCTTCTAAAGCTGGCTACACACTATACAATTTTTATAAAATTGAATGGTGCAACTTTCCTTTAGATTTACCAAATCCATATAATATAAGGTCAAACCTAAACACTTTCAAATTGTATGCAATCAGGCAGGCCACTGCACTACATAGTTGAAGGTAAATCTAAAGGAAATTGAACAACAATTGTATAACGTGTATCCAGCTTTAGAAGATTGTTGAAAAGAAATTGCCCAACCTGTATCACACTGAACTTTTTTGGGTGGAAAGAAGACTGGCAGTATCTGGCCTGTGATCACGGCTAACATGGTTGTTTTTGCTGACATCTGCAGAACCAGGGTTGAGCCTTGAAATTACATTGAAATGCTTATATTTCGTTAGCGTTATAAAATAACAGTTGTATAACCTTTAGCCCAAATTCTTTATTAAAAATTACATTTATATTTAAAGCAATATTAAAGGGTTTTTAAAGACAGAAAGATTGTTATCTTAATGCATTCTATGCATCAATATAAAAATTATTCTGTGTGCAGCAGCCTCTTCTCAGCCCCCCCTAGTATTTATGTGAGCCCATTTAGATCCAGTGATATTGCAGTAGTGTCTCATCTGCCCAGGATTCCCCTCCTCATTGGCTGAGACAGCAGTGTGGTGCCATTGGCTCTCGCTGCTGTCAATCAAAGTCAGTCAGCTATAGAGTAGAGGAAGGGTGTGGGCCTGGTCATGGATCCATGTCAGAATGGACACAGGGAGCAGTGGTTTGGCTCGGGTGCCCCCATAGCAAGCTACTTGCTATGGGGGCACTCAAAAGGAGGGAGGGGCCAGTAGCACCAAAGAGGGACCCGCGAAGAGGAGGATCTGGGCTGTTCTGTGCAAAACCAATAAACAGGGCAGGTAAGTATAACATGTTTGTTATATTTAACTAAAAATAAACAAGACTTTACAAACACTTTAAAGTCTTGTTTTGTGTTTCTTCTAAAATAACAAACATGTTATATTTACTTGCTCTGTGCGGCAGTTTTGCACAGAACAGTCTAGATCCTCCTCTTCTGGAGTCCCACGCTGGTGCTCCTGGCCCCTCCCTCCTGCCGGGTGCCCCCACAGCAAGCAGCTTGCTCTATGTGTCCATTCACTCATGTAGCCGCTGTTTGGCTGCACCCCCTCTGTCTCCTGATTGGTTCACTGGCTGTGATTGACAGCAGCGGGAGCCAATGGCTCCCACTACTGCCAGAAGCCAATCAGGACTGCAAGCCAAGGATCTTATGGACATTGCTGGATTGAGAGGGGGCTCGGATATGTATTGGGGGGCTGGGGGGCTGCTGCACACAGAATGTTTTTTACCTTCATGCATAGAATACATGAAGGTAAAAAATAAACTTATGCCTTTATAACCACTTTTAGCCCTTGTACACAGGGTCGGAGAATCCATCGGAATGTGTCCTATCGGACCGTGTTGTCGGATAATCCGACTGTGTGTGGTATGCATCGGACTGATTCCGTCGGAATATCCGTCGGACCAAGTTTTCCAACTTGCTGGAAATATTTTCCGACAAACTGGTCCGATCGGACATACTCCGATCATGTGTAGCCTACTCCGACGGACAAGGTGCCACGCATGCTCACATTCAAATTCCGACACGGAAGCGGTCGTTCAGGTAAAACTACTGCTCGTAAGGGATATAGCACATTCGTCACGCTGCAATGTTAAAAATTCTTTCATCAAGCGCATTCTCTTGTTCTTTACAATGCTGCAAGAATGAACTTCTTTTGATGTTCATAGTCACACACACTTCTCCCGAACGTATTTCATTATTTTTTTTTAACCATTTCAGCAATACAATTTTAGTTTGTGTCTCATCTACACAATTTTAGATTTTGTTTATTCTTTTTTGGATGCTTTTTTTTTTTTTGGATTCCCTAAAAATCTCCTTTAAAGACAGCTTGCTCATTTATCCTTTTTTTGGGGTGTTTTGTGTGTGTAAACTTACCACAACATTATTGTATTTTTGAGATTTTGTTTTTATTTTTTAATCTACAGGAGGTTGTTTAGTGTTGGTACCCCTTGTTATTCATTTCACTTTTTTTTACGAAATGTACCTGCCTGCTCACAAATAAACTGGCCTTTTGGAAGGAAAACACACACACACAAGTATTTCATCAATCAAAAAAACCTTTATTTTGGTCGCAATAAACTAAAAAGAGGAACGCAGCACTGGAGAAACTTGTTACTTTGGTGCAGCCTTTGGCCCCCAGGGCAGACATGAACAAATTATAATATAAAAAATTGGTGGCCTGAGGAGTACATATCTCAGAGAGAAAAGTCTGGTCCCGAAGTCCTAGAAAACAGGAAATTCAGATACCACATATGTCCCCAGGATGTGGATCTTCAAGAGGCTGCATCTTCTGGCAGACCAGACTCAACCCAGGCCATCACTCACTCGTCTTCCTTGGGCACTTCCCTCCAGGTATCCTTCGAGGCTGTGGCTAGGCTCCTGTAGTTGGGGCACGAGGAGGAGGGCGTTGGTCGACCTCCTGGCTGCCACTTGCCACAGTCTCCCCCCGACTGAGGTCTTCCCGTGTATGAAAAGGGGACATAGATTTCGTTTTTTGATCATCAATCACACCATTTTATGCTCCTGGCTTTTGTTTATTGAATGTTACCAAATAGAACAGACTATAATTCTGAGCCCAGCATTTTTCTTTCCTGTCCCAATCATTTTTGGTCACTACTGTCTCTTGATATGTAAACCACTTTGATAAATCACAACTTACTGATCAATAAGAAGATCTAGTTAACATCATTAAATGTAACACAAGAAATATGTTCAACAATGCAATACCTGTCTCAAGCTGGGCCCCACCACATGTTGCTGCCTGGAAGGCCCAGGTTGGACATCAGAAGCCTCAGCTGGGGGTGAAGGATGCCTTGAAGGAAGACTGGAGAGTGGTGGCCTGAGTGGTGGCCTGGGTACCCCCTGGTCTACCAGAAAATGCAGCCTGTCAAAGTGAACCATCCTGGGGTAATAAATGGCATCTGTATCTCCTGCTCTCAAGGACTCCAGGTGCTTCTTTCTCTCCCTGAAATATGTAATCCTCATGGCCCCAATTTTCCTATTCAGATAGGCCATGTCTGCCATGGGGACCATGATTCGCACCAAAGAAAGCAGTTTCTCCAGCGCTGCGTTCCTCTTTGTTATGTCGGCATAAAACTCGTTGTGGAACTGCCACAGGCAGGGCATCTCCTTGTAGAGGAATAGCCCCATAAAATTTTCATTTTGGAATGGATCCATATTGTCTGCAAGACACAGCACAAGACAAACCCTCAAATACAAATAATGCCATTAAAAACCCTCCTAATCTTGTCCCAACATCGGCCTATATAGAAACAGTCTAGTCTAGTGAAGCACCAAGTTAAAAATGTTACCTTCGTTTGCACGTTCGTCACGTCCCCGCCTCACTCTCTTCCCAGATCGTACGGACGATACACGCATGTTGCGTTTTATATACAGTGCGCATGCATGAAACTCCGCCCGCTCCTGATGTTCTTTCTAGACTATTCCCCGCCCCTTCGCTTCCGGCGCAGTGGGGAGAGCACATGGTGGAGAGAACACAGGTGCGCACTAATAATAGTTCCACTAACGAGGAGGAGGGTGAGGAAAGCCCGGAGCCTGAAATGTCCCGATCCAGGAAGACAAGATTTAAGGCCTCAAATATGTCTTTTGGAGAGATGTTGGAGATGGTCGACATATTGAACAGGACCGACTATGATGGGAAGTATGGCCCTTACCCAAACCCAAATATCAGAAAGGCCAAGATCATGACTAAAGTTGTGAAGAGTCTTCATAAGAATTTTGGGGTATGCCGATCCAAGGATCAACTGAGAAAACGCTGGTCAGACCTGAAACTGAGGGAGCACGAGCAGTACCTAAGGATCAAGCGTGTTCTTAAAAAAAGTAAGTAGTTGTCGTGTGTTCATATGATTATTCTTGCTTGCATACATGCTCCATGTGCTTTTATTTCATGTTGTGCATTTTAAAATGGCCACTTTCAAGTTCATGGTTTCATTCGTTCATAAGAAACATCGTTCTGCAGGGAAGTATTCCAGCTTAACAAAGTGTACCCAATAATGTTCTCACCTTGTAACTCGGCCCAAAAACACAATTGTACAACACTTCCAAGAAATGTTTCAGATTCCTATTTCTGCCCTCTGTGTGCTAATTATTCTTTGTTTACTTTCTTATAGGGGAGAGAAGACTCGGCAAGTATGAGGACACCAGGGACCACACCCCTCCCAAAGAAGGCCAACTTCCAAAAGCACAAACAGAGGAGCAGGAGCAGCAGGAGGAGGAGGAAGGAGAGATCGTGGAGGTTGGGCAAATTGTCACCACAACAGGTGAGTGTCGGAGAACACAGCTTCCGGTAAGCTCAGCAATGTACAGTGGTGTGAAAAAGTGTTTGCCCCCTTCCTCATTTCCTGTTCCTTTGCATGTTTGTCACACTTAAGTGTTTCGGAACATCAAAACAATTTAAACAATAGTCAAGGACAACACAAGTAAACACAAAATGCAATTTGTAAATGAAGGTGTTTATTATTAAAGGTGAAAAAAATCCAAACCATCATGGCCCTGTGTGAAAAAGTGATTGCCCCCTAAACCTAATAACTGGTTGGGCCACCCTTAGCAGCAACAACTGCAACCAAGCGTTTGCGATAACGTGCAATGAGGCTTTTACAGCGTCCTGGAGGAATTTTGGCCCACTCATCTTTGCAGAATTGTCCTAATTCAGTTACATTAGAGGGTTTTCGAGCATGAACGGCCTTTTTAAGGTCATACCACAACATCTCAATAGGATTCAGGTCAGGACTTTGGCTAGGCCACTCCAAAGTCTTCATTTTGTTTTTCTTCAGCCATTCGGTGGTGGACTTGCTGGTGTGTTTAGGATCATTGTCCTGCTGCAGAACCCAAGTTCGTTTCAGTTTGAGTACACGAACAGATGGTCGGACATTCTCCTTCAGGATCTCTTGGTAGACAGCAGAATTCATAGTTCCTTTTATCACGGCAAGTCTTCCAGGTCCTGAAGCAGCAAAACAGCCCCAGACCATCACACTACCACCACCATATTTTACTGTTGGTATAATGTTCTTTTTATGAAATGCAGTGTTCTTTCTACGCCAGATATACTTGGACACACACCTTCCAAAGAGTTCCACTTTTGTCTCATCGGTCCACAGAATGTTGTCCCAAAAGTCTTGGGGATCATCAAGATGTGTTGTGGAGAAATTGAGACGAGCTTTGATGTTCTTTTTGCTCAGCAGTGGTTTTCTCCTTGGAACTCTGCCATGCAGGCCATTTTTGCCCAGTCTTTTCCTGATGGTGGAGGCATCAACGCTGACCTTAACTGAGGCAAGTGAGGCCTGCAGTTCCTTGGACGTTGTTGTGGGGTCTTTTGTGACCTCTTTGATGAGTTGTCGCTGCGCTCTTGGGGTAATTTTGGGCGGCCGGCCACTCCTGGGAAGGTTCACCACTGTTCCATGTCTTCGCCATTTGTGGATAATGGCTCTCACTGTGGTTCGCTGGATTCCCAAAGCTTTGGAAATGGCTTTATAACCCTTTCCAGACTGATAGATCTCAATTACTTTCTTTCTCAATTGTTCCTGAATTTCTTTGGGTCTCGGCATGATGTGTAGCTTTTAAGGATCTTCTGGTGGACCTTACTGTGTCAAGCAGCTCCTATTTAAGTGATGCCTTGATTGTGAACAGGTGTGGCAATAATCAGGCCTGGGTGTGGCTAGAGAAATTGAACTCAGGTGTGGACAACCACAGTTATAGTATGTTTTAACAAGGGGGGCAATCACTTTTTCACACAGGGCCATGATGGTTTGGATTTTTTTTCACCTTTAATAATAAACACCTTCATTTACAAATTGCATTTTGTGTTTACTTGTGTTGTCCTTGACTATTGTTTAAATTGGTTTGATGTTCCGAAACACTTAAGTGTGACAAACATGCAAAGGAACAGGAAATGAGGAAGGGGGCAAACACTTTTTCACACCACTGTATATCATCATATTTTTATTACATTGTGTGTTTTTTTTGCATTGTTTTGTAGGTGATGTGGAAGAAGATTCCCGTTTTACCAGTGAAAGTGCCCAGATCTTGATCGGGGAGATAATGGGGTGCAATCATGATTTGGAAATTATCCAACAAAACATCAATGATGTAAAAAATAAAATGAAGAACATCATTGATGTTTTGGGGAGAGTGTGAAACAACAAAAACTAGAAAGGGTTTTATTTTTGCTATTTTAAAAACAAAATGTTGTATTTATCCAAATTCCAAATTTGGAAGCTGCACAGAGTGTGTAAACATGCGCTATCTCCCATCATGGGGGATCAATGTACATGTTTTGTGGAAAGTGTCTGAGATGAAGGGGTTGCAGCCCCAAAGCATGTACATTGATCCCCCATGATGGGAGATAGCACATGTTGACACACTGTGTGCATCTTCCAAATTTGTTTTTTTTCAGGGGTGTCACCCCATGTGATGAAGGCAATATCAGCCCAGTTTGTATATACTCAGGTCTGATATTGTCTTCACTTTTCAAAGTTGAACTTTGTAAGTTCCTGTGTTCAGCATTTTACGGTTTAATTCATGCCTGTTTACACAAAAACAACAAGGAAACAAAATTCTGATTAAACTCTTGTTTGGATACACACAATTTCTTGGTTTGTTGTAAAAACCTTTTCGAAACGCACATGTGAATGTGCTTGTATTAAAACGTTTAATTATCAACAATGTGTGGCTTCCTTTTTCATTGCGCATAACATGTATTTGTAGTCAAATTTTAGTTTGTGCTGAAAAGGAGTGTGATTTACTAAAGGCAACTCCACTTTGCACTCCAAGTGCAGTTTCAGGTGTACTTTTGCAGTGCACTTGTAGTGCATAGTGGATATGCCTTTAGTAAAAAGCACCCACAGTGATGTGTAAATTTGGACAATCATGCCATTTTCCTGCCATGGTGCTGAAAATGAGCATGATTATGGTCAGTAATGCACTACAGACATTAGTTACAAAAAGAAGGTGTGTGTGTAGCAGACCCACAACATTATTAGTTTATCTGAAGAAGAGACTGTCCCCCCATCTCGCTCTGAACTTGGGTTTGCACTGTTGGTGAAAAAGGCACAACTTAAAAAAAACTGGCAAAGTGGGAGGCCACAGTCTGCCATTCCTGTGGCGTTGAAGGACACTGTGTAGTGAAACAAGAACAAAAATTAGTAATTTGACAAATCAACATTGCAAGCAGATTAGACACCCACATTTTTGGTCAAAATTAGTATAACATTTTGGGAACTGAGTATTTAAAGCCTAAAGTATAAGGTCCCCTTATGAGAGTCATCACCCCCCACCCCCCCCATATGATGGGCCCTTGCTAAAAAATGAGGGGGGATGTTTAGGACAGGTAACCCTCTCCACTTGATTGAGAGCTGAATGCCTAAATAATGTGTGATACTTTGTGAAGCCCCTCCTTACTTACACTATTGGTAGCCCACGGGAAAGGTAAGAAGTGTCATAATAACAAAATGAAAACTAATGGAAGCACATTTTCACATTCTGCTATTACATATCAAGAAAATTAATGTGTTAAAAAAAAAAATTGCATTTGAAAGTATTGAGGCAGGCCCTTACACTACATGCTTTGGTGAATTCGTCCATAAATGTGACCATCAAAAAGGTAGGTATAGTGTGCATTGGGTTTGGTCAAGTCATCAGATAGAGGATTGCTATCAGCTGAGGGGGGGGTTCCTAATGAGTTTGGCACAACCCCAAAAATTTAAAAAAGGTCACTTTGCATGAATTATATCACACACATCACATTTGTAGACATTTTAGGGGGTGTTTAGGGGAAAGCAATACTATGGATCTGACAAAAAACATTGTTAAGTGACTAGACTATAGTTTTATGGGCCAAGAAGAGCATGGTGGGGAAGTTAGTGAGGCAAAAATGCATGAGGACAAAGGGGCAGAGCATATGAATTAGGGCATATTGCAATGATGGTAATTAGGGAATGAGGAAAGAAATGCAAGACATTAGCAATCATGAAATACATAGAATGTGATGTTTAAGGATAAAACTTAGCAGAACAGGTCTCTGGAATAATGATCCCCAGAGCCTGGGGGGAGATGCCTGTAGAGAACTTGAGGTCCTGAAGGCTTCTCCCTGTCGCCAAGTAGCGCAACGTGGCGATGAGCCTCTGCTCCGGAGTGATGGCTTGCCGCATGCAGGTATCCTGCCTGGTGATATAAGGGGTCAGCAAAGCCAGCAGACGGTGAAAAACGGGGTCCGTCGTCCATAGATAATTCCTGAAATGATCAGGATTATTCTCGCACATCTCACGGAGCAAAGGCATGTGCGAAAACTGGTCACACTAGCGCAACCAATTCTTGGTCCACAAACGCCTCCCCTCCCTGTTCATGGACCGGGCTTGTGTCAAAGTAAGAACCCCAACATGAAGCCCCTGCACAGCACAAACTCTACGACGAGTACGTAGATGAAACATGGTTTGAAAATGGTCAGCTCCTCAGAACAGACACCAGAAAGCACCGATAAACAGCAAGGCCTGAAAGAATGACCTGAATAGCAGAAGAAAGCAGACAATAAGCAATGCAAATCAAAGCGTACTATACCAAGATATAGTCCACAATGAGAAACAAATACTTAATGACTGCACGCACTGATTATCAGATACGCAAAGACAAGCAGAAACCGAAGAGCAGTAGCGATCTGAATCACTAATGTAAAAAGCGCGAATCGTCTCTCCCCAACTTCTACTAACATGAGATCAGCAGAAGGAGCCCAAAGGGTGCTGGACGTGGTGCTGAACTTCCCTTTTCTAGTCCCACCGTACACGGCTTACGTCACCGCGTTCTTGGCAACCTCAGAATCCGACAACTGGGCCCGACCAACAGTTTCGGACACAATCCGTCGGACAAAATCCGTCGGACAAAATACGACGGATTTGGTTGGCAGAATGTCCGACCGTGTGTACAAGGGCTAAGACAATGGCATATAGGTACAAACATAAAAAAAATGCTAAAATAAAGTTGACCCAAATTATCAAATTATTATGTTGTCAAGTTGTAACTGTAAATCAGATATTCAGTGCTTATATTTTTAAACGGGTTGTAAACCCTCATTTTTTTTTTTAAACATACATGTCATAGATGTCATACATCCTCTTCTGGGGTCCTTCAGTGGCCCTGCATCGAGTGTCCACGTTGGAGAAGTGGTGGACACCCATGTGGGCATGCTCCCGCATCTGTGTCCATTCACATAGAATGCAGAACTCGGCCCTGCCCCCTGGTGCCACGTCATTGGATTTGATTGACAGCAGCAGAAGCCAATGGCTGTACTGCTATCAATCTATCCAATCAGGACACAAGACACCAGGTAGAGCTGGTGTGCTCCTTCTAGGCCGGAGAAGGATCTGGGTCAGGTAAGTAAAACGGGGACTCGGGGGGGGGGGGGGGGGCTGCAGCACCATAGAATGCATTAAGGTGAAAAACCATGAGGGTTTTATAAAACATTTAAGTGTTGGGGGGAGGGATAATTTTAAAAGAATGTTCAGGCCAATACCCTAAAAGGCAAAGCAAATCATTGGGGGTATTTTTAAATGAAGAGATGAGCAGTACAATTCTTTGGAAAGGTTCTAGTTAGGCAAGTGATATTGTTAAACCTGACATTTGCACAGCCTAAGCTAATTCCTTTGCTTACACTTATATTTTTATATTCAAATGGTGCTATTTATCTAAAATATATATTTTAATTCTCTTTTTCAGTTAAAGTGTGGGGTTCTGAGAGCAACATGTTGAAGAGATAGCCAATGGTTAAATGTGTGAGGCTGGAGATTAGGAAATAAAAGCTGTGTGTGAATATAATAGAAATAAAGTATTTAATATGTAATGGGGCTGATTTACTAAAACTGGAGAGTACAAAATCTGGTGCAGCTCTGCAAAGTAACCATCAAATCTGCCTGTTATTTTTGTCAATGTCAAATTGAACAAGCTGAAGTTATAAGTCGATTGGCTAAAATGCACAGCTGCACCAGATTTTGCACTCCCGGTTTTAGTAAATCAACCCCTATGCCTCCATAAAATTGTGTTCTATTGAAAAAATCTATTATGTTTACTAGGTGACAATCATAAGAAATTTGGGTTTGGTACTAAACTTGAGCATATGAGGACACAAAATGGGAACACATTTTTTTTTCTTTCCTCTTCCTTTTGCAATGACAGGCTTTTCTTTGTGTCATAACTAGTTTTGGTCAATGGGAATGCAAAAAACGCTTGATGGCGGTAGAAAGGAGAGTCCATGGAACTTAGAAGATGGTCAAGTGCTTATCAAATACATCTGTCAATGTACTCTGGAGGATCTCACAAGCATCTCAAACTGATTCAAATGCAAATGGAATGTACCTGAAAGTATGCTACCTTTACTCATTGACACAAGCCCCAAACCCACAAGCCCTCAATAACAAGGCTCAGTTGATGTCATCCTGAACCTGGAATCACTACCCTGTGGGGTAGATTTACAAAGGGAGAAGAACATGTCCACTTTGCAAGGGAATTTTCACTTTCAAAGGGAATTATATATTACTGTTCAAGTGACCTTGTGTATTAACTTATTAAATAATCATTATTATGGTTCCAAATAAGGTTAATTAAATAAAGTAAGCTGGTTTAAGCTATTAGTATGACATATTTTAATAAAATTATACCCTGTATGTTGCTGCAATTATACTATCAAGCTTGAGTGCTTCTGATTTTTCACTAAGCAGATGTTACTTTCATTTAAGCTGATCAGCTGTATGTCCCCTGATGAGGCACCTAACAGTAATGTTCCTTCTAAAACATCAGATACATCTTACTGTCAGACACATATAGGCATCCTTCTGGTCATTCCAAGATGAGCACTTAATGACAACCTTTAAGAAACACTTTTCACAGTTCTCTTGTAAAGATCAAATGAGCGTGACCTGGCAGTTTAAGTGGTGGGAAGATACCAAGGAGATGTTATAACTATGAGAATATAATTACTGGTAAAATTTCTCTTTCATATACTTCTTGTATAGCAAGCTATGAAAAGTATTTTTAGAAAATGCTAACATAATAAAATTCAAATATAAAACAAAACTGTGAAAGCAGGCAAATGATTAACAATGAAGACTAATGCTAATTATTCTCAAGGACTGAGAATTTGTTCATTCATGAAATTCAAAATGTACACATAACATAAAAACTCATAACTACAAGGATAACAGAGTAAAGAAATAAAGAACAATAATAAAGAGGAGATGGTATTATGTTTTTTTTTGTAAAAAATAAATAAAATAAAAAATAAGACTATGAAAGAGTGAATAATGAATAGGGTTTTCCCTGAGATCTTCAGTGCACCAAAGCACCATATCCTTATTCCCATGGAGGCAGTAAGGGGTGAGCAGTTCCTACAGCACAAATAATCAGTTGTCGCGCTGCACCATTTAGAGCACTAAGCAGCAAGGCTTTTTAGTAGGGATGGTCCGAACACCCCCCCCCCCCCCCATTCTGTAAGCACCAGAAAATGCAAACAGATAAACAATTTGTGCGAACATGCAAACCCTATTAAAGTCTATGGGACACGAACATGAAAAATCAAAAGTGCTAACTTTAGAGCCTTATATGTTAGTATTGCCATAAAAAGTATATGGGGACTGCCCCAGGAGAAATGTATCAATGCAAAAAAAACGTTTTTAAAACAACAGTTTTTTCAGGAGCAGTGATTTTAATGCTTAAAGTGAAACAATAAAAACTAAATATTCCTTTAAATATCATGCCTAGGGGGTCCCCTTAGTCTGCCTGTAAAATGGCACATGCCTAATGTGTTTTACTGTGCTGCTGCAAAATGACTAAAGGAAAAAATGTCATTTAATATTGCTTGTGGCTGTAATGTATTGCTGGACCCCTTTGGGTCTGGTATGGATATTAAGGGGAACTCCATACCAAAATAAAAAAATGCCATGGAGTCCCCCTAGGGTGTTTCTTTTTCCAAAGATGTGATTTTCATATGACTTTGCTTACGCCCCAAGTCTCAGTGATATATAAGATATAATATATCAAACAGATGGTACAGCACTCTAACTAAAATAAAATGATTACTAACATATTAAAATTAATAAAAAGTCCAAAGATAGCTTTTGAGTCAAAAAGTCCACGTGAGGAATCTTCAGTGGTATACAGTCAGTTCATGCATAAAGTGACTTAGTGCCAAGGGGGGGGCCACCACCAATGGTAAAATTGGCTGCTCACCTCATCGTATGGACCCTTTAAATTACAGAGGGTCGTATGCACTTAAATATCAACTCATCCAATCGCTGTACTCCTCTCCGACAATATCCGACCAATTCACAAACGAAAACACAGCTTTCTCCCATTCAGAGTCAAATGAACTGACACGTTTGTGGAATACCCACACTGGATCGGTATATAGCAGTATTCACAATTCCTCAGACCATGTGGATAGAAAGACAGGCCATAGTACTCTCCATAGAAAAAGGTTTTAATGATGAATATACATAAAAACACACTTACAATAACGAAGCTTCATAGATCATTAAAATGATCAATGACCGCGGGTGACGTCACGTGATCTCCGTCCGTACGTTACGTCCCTATGGGCGGGACTTCATCAGCGGACACGGAAACGTGATCCTTGGTGTTCAGCAGCTTTTCGTAAAGGGGTTGTACTGCGCTGATTTTTTCTGTATTTATATATAAGATATATATGCCAAATTTTAAGAAGATTGGATAATATTTAAGGGTTGCACACATTGATCACTTTTATCAAAGCAAAGTCTGTGTCTCACTTGATAATAAGTCATATACAACAATCCTGGATGAAGAAAGTCCCGTTCAAGGCTTTCTAGAAGAACAATGAGTCAAACTGGTTAACTACATCCAAAATGTCCTAAAAGACATCCGAGAGAAGACTAAAAAGTTTAAATTACAACTCTCACTCCTGTACCTAGGAGGTTGGTCTAAAAACGACTTCAGTTTCAGGATCCCAGGGGCACTGCATAAAGCAAGGTGGATGGCAAAGGCAATATATGCACTTAAAATTGTCCTCTTCACTAAACAGTTGAATATTCCTCAACGACAACTGGAAGGAACGGCTTTTTTGGACGAACGTATTACTTAGGCTGTTAAGGAAAATATGACAAAAAATTTAGAAACCAAACCTGCAAAGAAAAAGGATGTGACATAGTTAAAAAAAAACATGTTTTTTGAAGGAAAAGACTTGAGCCATTTCGTTACTAATAAAACAAAGATGTTCTTTGAATTGTTTAGGATCCACTACGTGACAGAATACAAGAGATTGCATCGTTCAAAGTTGATTAATATAACACAAGTTTTGCCTATCATATTACCGATTAATCTTAGTGTATAGTTTTAATAGTATTTTACCTTTGTGATTTCTAGTTTTCTCAATAAAAGTAATTAACATTGAAAAGTCTTATTTTTTGCCTACTTTTACAAAACTGATCAAAGTGTGCAACCTCTAAATATTATCCAATCTTCTCGAAATTTAGCATATATATCTTTTACATCACTCAGCCTCGGGGTATAAGTAAAGTCTGCAAAAGTTTTACAGTTAATTTTTTTTCCATTCCCCCAAAGCACCTTGTCCCCATGTTGATAGGAACAAGGGCTTCGTCCCCACAACTCTGGCCATTGGCTGTGTTGGTCTTGGGGGCAGGGGGCTTATCAGAATCTGCAAGACCCCTTAACAAGGGGGCCTCCAGATCCTGTCCCCTCCTATGTGAATAGTGTAACAGGTACATTCACTAAAAAAAGTGTCAAAAGTAAAAACCACAAAAGACAGATTTTATTAATTCCTTTTTTTACAAAGGAAAAAAAAAAGTGTCCCGTGATGTACACCCATCTTCAATCACAAAACTTGATGGACCCAAAAAGCAAAACATTGAGGCAGAGGTGAAGATGAAGATGTACATTGCAGGACATTTTTTTTTTTTAAATAAAGGAATTGTTAAAAACTGTCTATTTTGGTTTTTACTTTTGACACTTTTTTTGGTGAATGGGTAGGGGTACCCAATATCCATTCACATGGGGGGGGGGGATCTTACTACTCAAATAATAATGGTCATGGTCAAGATTCAAAGTATTTCTTTGATAAACAAAAAATAAAAGACTAGGAAAACAATAATAAATGAGTTGTAGACCCTGGAAAAGTTGAGAAATGAATCTATTTTTCGTGCATATAAATGCATATCAAACCTTGACCATTATTATTTTTAGTAGTACTACTTATTGTCATTGTCATTATTATTTTTTCTTTATCCTTACTATGTATCATGCAAATTTCTCAGGTATTTTCTTTCAATACCCTTCTTTCCAAACTACTCCCCTGCCCCCTTTTTTCCCTTTTCTTTTCATGCTCCAGTTTGCCTTGAGTTTGTGATCTCATGCTATATGAATATATGTGTTTTTTTTGTTTTGTTTTTAATATGTTTCAAATCTTCTTTTTATTATTTAAAAAAAAAATAACCATAATACATACTGGTTCATTTACAACATCATACATAAAACCCAGTCAATATATTCCACATTTATTAACATCCAACATACCACCAAACACACAGAGAAGAAGAAAAAAAACCCACTCCTTATTCCCTTTCTTACATTTTCCACCTCCTCGCCTATCTCCCATTCCCCCTAATATCCATGTTACACCTCTTTAACCCTCTCTCTCTTCTTCGCTCTCCCCCTCTTTTAAATTATAAATATTCTTTCAGTCCATTTGAGAACCTAAACTCTTCCCATTGTTTCCATATAATTGGTAACTGATTATTTATATATCCTTCTTCTCTTATTTGTTTTTCCATGAAGCATATTTCGTTCATTTCACATATCCATTCCCACACTGTTGGACTTGTTGTTTCTTTCCATTTACGTGCTATTGTTCTAGCTGCTGTTGTCATATGTTGTATTATCTCATTTTTCATACTATCCACTGTATCTGACGTAAGAGAGAATAATGCTACCTTCACATCTGGAGCCAGTTTTTTTCCAGTCACTTTTTGGTATATCTCAAAAACACTTAACCAAAAGTTTTTTACTTTCTTACAACTGAACCAGATATGTTCCATTGTCCCTTTTTCTATCCCACACCTCCAGCATTTCTCTGTATTTCCTCTATTAATTATTTTTAATGCCACTGGACTCCAGTACCACCTCATTGTCACTTTATAGTTTTGTTCTTGATGTTTTAAAGCCGTTGAGGTTTTATGTATTATTCCTAAAAAAAATGTCCATTCTTCTTCTGTAATTATCTCTCCTAGTTCTTCTTCCCACTTTCTTATTCCTATTAAATCTCTAATATCTCATGTGGGTAACAGCGATACATATACTTTAGATAGTTTATTCTTATGATTCTGCTCCTTTAATATTATCTGCTCGAATTTAGTTAATGGTCTATTTATTAAACTTTTATTTGTTTCAATAAATGTTTCTAGTTGATGATATTGTAACCAGTGTTTTTTTACTTGTAATCCGAGATCAGTTAAACTAGGCATATTTCCATCCACCAGTATCTGGACCAATCTTATATTCTCCATCTTGTTCCATTTCAAATAGCTAACGCTTTCCAATGCTGGCTTAAATTCCGGGTTGGACATCAATGGAGACAAGGGTCCAGTCCTGGAGGATAGCTTACCTTTTTTTTAGCACCGCATCCCATATTTTTAAAGTAGCTCTCATAAAGATTGGCAGTTCCTTTTTTTTTTCTCTTAATTCAGGTTTTATCCACGGCAAAAATTTTAGCTGTGTCCCCGCGATATCCTCTTCCAACATTACCCATTGTTTAGTTTTACTATCATGTTGCCAGTTTATAATTCTAACCAATGATGCCGCTTGCATATATTTTAAAAAATCAGGTAATGCCAAACCTCCATTTTCTTTTGTTCTAATTAGTGTTTCTCTTTTTATTCAGGAGTTTTTTTTTTCCCATATAAAACTACTTATGGCCTTCCTTAGATCTATCATTATCCTCTTAAGTGGAACGATGGGCAATGTTTGGAATACATATAAAATCTTTAGCAATAATTCCATTTTTACTATATTTATTCTCCCTAACCATGAGTATGTTATTTTTTCGTATTTTTGCAGTTGTTTTATTACTTTGCGTATAACCATATTATGATTTAATTCCTGTATCTGCTTCAAATCCTTCGGAATCATAATGCCCAAGTATTTAATCGCCTCTTTCTGCCATTTAAACGGGAAATCTTTTTGTAAAAGTAGTTGCATTTCTTCTTCTAAAGTAATATTCATCATTTATTTTTTTAACGTAATTTACCTTGAAATTGCTTAATTCCCCAAATCTATCAAGTTCTTTTATTATATTAGGGATTGTTATAATAGGGTTTGTTATATATAGTAATAAATCATCTGCGTATACTGCCAGCTTGTATTCCTTGTGCTTAATTTTAATCCCTTGTATATCTTTATTTTTCCTTATTGCATTAATTAGATGTTCCATTACTATTATATATAATAAAGGGGATAGGGGGCACCCTTGACGGGTCCCGTTTGATACTTTTATATACTCTGAGAACATCCCGTTTATTCTTACTTTGGCTCTTGAATTGGCATATAATGCCATAATCCTGCCTAGCATTCTAGGGCCCAGTCCTATCTGTAATAATGCCTCCTCTAAGAACCGCCATCCCACCCTATCGAAAGCTTTCTCGGCATCTATAGTTAGTAAACAGGCTGGGATGGCGGCCCTCTGAGCATGCTCCATCAACGTGCATGTCTTTATTATGTTATCCCTGGTTTCCCGCCCCTTTATGAACCCTGTTTGATCTAGCTTTATATATTCCGGCATTCTTGGAGTTAATCTATTAGAAATATTTTTTGAATATATTCTAATATCAATATTTGTTAATGAAATAGGACAAAAGTTTTTACTTAATGTATGGTCTTTTTCTGGTTTTGGGATAAGTATAATATGAGCTTCCGTATTCTGTGGTACAAAAGTTTGCGTTTTAGTTATGGAATTATATGTTTTTTTAAGTAAAGGTATAATTAAATCTTGAAATTGTTTATAAAACCTTGCTGTATAGCCGTCTGGTCCTGGGCTCTTTCCCAGGGCCATTTCGGCTATTGCCTGTTGTATCTCCTCCATTGAAATTTCTTCTTCCATTTCCTCAATTACTTCTCTAGGGAATCTAGGCAAAGCTGTTTCGTTAACATATTTTCCAATCTCTTCAGCCCTTTCCTCTTTTTTATTTTCCTGTTGTATTTCTATATTATATAATTTATCATAATAGTTATGGAATGTTTTTATAATTTCAGTTGGATCGTATGTTATTTCCCCATTTGTTTTTAAAATCTTTACTATAGATGTTGTGGGCTATTGTTCCCTCAATGTTTTTGCTAATAGTTTCCCCGTTTTATTTCCGTGTTGTTACCATTGTGTTCTGTTCTTGTCCCTTATACGAAGAGACTCTTCGTCAAGCAGGGCTTGCAGCTCAATTCTTTTGTCTTTTAAGAGTATATTATCCTCTGACTTCAGGTTCTGTTTGTGTTTACCTTCCAATCTCCCAATTTCCAGCAACAGTTGAGTTTTCCTTTGCTCTTTTTCCCTTTTTAACCTACATCCATGCTTGACGATCAGTCCCCTTAACACGCATTTTAAAGTTTCCCACTGCATGGGGAGTGAGGTATCATCTTTATTATGAATTAACTGAAATTCCTTTATCGCTCGCTGAATATCCTCCTCACATTTTTTATCTTTAAGCAGATTATTATTCAGACTCCACCTTCCTCTTGTTTTTTTATATTCCGTTATTTCTAATTCTAGATATATCGGTGCGTGATCTGACCACAAAAATCCTCCTATGCTTGTTGTTGGATTCATCAATAGCCCAGTTTGATTAAAAAAAAATAATCTATCCTATGATAAGAGTCATGAGTATTTGAGTAGTATGTGTAGTTCTTTTCCTTTTGATGTTGTGCTCTCCATATATCAATCAGTTGATATTTATCTAATAGTTCTTTAAATTCTTTTAGTTGTTTATTTTTTCTTTGAGAGTTGGTATTAGTGGTGTCCCTTTTCATATCCATTATAAAATTCAGGTCTCCCCCAATTATTATTATTCCTTCTGCACTGTCCAATGCGTTCCTCAGGATTTTTATCCCAGTCTTAATTTGTTCGTAATTTGGTAAATAAAGATTAATAATTGTAACCATCCTCTCAAATAGTTTAACCTTTACTACAGACCTACCATCTTTCCCCTTATATTCCTGAATTATTTGATATAACATATCTCTATGGAACGCTATTGATACCTCTCTTGATTTGGAGTATGGGAATGTATCATGAATACAGTTAACATAGTTCTTATTATTTAATTTCGGAATGTAGTCAGAACGAAAATGCGTTTCCTGTAATAGGACTATTTTTACCTTTTGTTTATGGAAGAAGTTTAAAATGTGGTTTCTTTTTGAGGGAGAGTTAAGGCCTCTTGCATTGAAAGAGCATATTTTCAACCCCTCCATTTTGAATTTCAAGGGGGGATGTACTATTCCCCGGGGGATCCTACCTAGTATCCGAAGAGTAAGAAGAAGGAGAGAGAGAAAAAAAAAAACCCACACTTAAACCTCACACCCCTTATCCCTAATTTCCTCCCCATCCCCACTTGTCTCTTCTCCGCTCACCCCCCCCCCCACTCACCCCTTCTCATTCACTACCCTATAACTAACGACTTCAATAAGTCTAACTTACTTAACAAGTAAGGTCCCTATTAGGAGGGGAAATATCGGAACCACTGGTTTAGATTAGCCGTCCGTCAGTTTTTCCCATGCCACTTATGCCACTCACTTATCTATTCACATCTAGCTCCATACTTATGGCTTCTATTGTTATTCGACTTATCCCTTATTTTATATCCCTAAGCCTCTCCCTTCTCTCTCCTCTTACCCTTGACCCCCACAGAGAAAAAAAAAAGGGGGGGCCACAGTTATAATCTGGGAATGGGTGGCACAAGGATGGGGCAAGGGGGAGAGAAAGAAGAGGGGAAGAAAAAAAATTAATAAAAAAAATTAACCGTAATTAAACATGACAAAAACCTGCTCACCCATTTTAACACACAGGTCCTCATTTCCAAACAGTATCGAAATCGGAATCCATGAAAGTTTTGATGATGTATGTAAAAAGAGAATATATGATCTAATGCTCTCTGCGTTGCATATTTATTAATAAGAAATAGTGAAAATGCACTTACTTAATATCACGCTCAGATCCGAGTGCCGGCATAC
Organism: Lithobates pipiens; assembly: GCF_037356315.1. Classification (NCBI taxonomy): domain Eukaryota; kingdom Metazoa; phylum Chordata; class Amphibia; order Anura; family Ranidae; genus Lithobates; species Lithobates pipiens. The sequence goes on along the minus strand of NW_027507764.1, from coordinate 203,254,057 downwards.
AGATAAAAGTATATTTGTCAAACCAATGCAATGGTCGTGGGTGACGTCATGCGTAACACCTGACCCCCTGTACGCGTTACGTCAGTACGCGTTACCTCAAACGGCCTATCAGTGAATCGGAAAACTGCAGACAAATGCCCGCTGATTGCGCATAAAGGACACAGAGTACCTATTCCACACTAATAACAAGGGTGAAATAAAATCAATATCATTAAAGTGCCCAATATTAATCCAATATTAATCCATCGGCGCAATTTGTATTACGTTAATTGCAGGGAACAAAAATTCCTCATACATTAAACCAATACCAAGAGAGGAAATAAAACAAGCACTAATAGAAACTACAGGAGACAGAAACATCTCACATTAACCACTTAAGGACCACCGTATTGCCATTGTACGTCATCGCAATGGCACAGGCAGGCACAAGCACGTACATGTACGTGCCTGCCTTCCAGCGGGTGGGGGGTCCGATCGGACCCCCTCCCGCTGGATACGGCGGTCCGGTTCGCTACAGGAGCGATCCGTGATGAGGGGATGGCCGTTGGTTTCTGGCCACCCCCTCTCGATCGCTCCTGGCCAATGAGAAGCTTCCTCCCACTGTGTATTGTATACACAGGAAGGAGGAAGTGATGTCACTCTCCTCGGGGCGGTCTTTTTGATCGGACTACGAGGAGAAGACAGAAAGTAAGTGTGCACCAACACTACACTGACATGTAGGTACACACAGGCACACAACCCCCCCCCCCGATCCCCCCCGATCGCCCCCCGATCCCCCCGCCCCCCCTCCCCCCCAGTCACAGTGTCACTGATTGCAGTGATCATTTATTTACTGATCACTGCATTCAGTGTCAGTTGTAAAAGTAAAAACTGTCAGGGCAGTTAGTGTTAGGTCCAGGGTAGCCCCCTATCACCCCCCAATAAAGGTTTAACCCCCTGATTACCCTTTCACCCCCTTTTGCCAGTGTCACTAAGCGATCATTTTTCTGATCGCTGCATTAGTGTCACTGATGTCGCTAGGTAGCTAGTTATTTTTTTAGGTTCACCGCCAGGTTTTTATAGAGCTAGGTACCCCGATATACTACCCAATAATGGTTTTAACCCCCTGATTGCCCCTAGTTAACCCTTTCACCCCCTTTTGCCAGTGTCACTAAGCGATAATTTTTCTGATCGCTGCATTAGTGTCGCTAGGTAGCTAGATTTTTTTTTAGGTTCACCGCCGGGTTTTTATAGCGCTAGGTACCCCGATATACTACCCAATAATGGTTTTAACCCCCTGATTGCCCCTAGTTAACCCTTTCACCCCCTTTTGCCAGTGTCACTAAGCGATCATTTTTCTGATCGCTGCATTAGTGTCGCTAGGTAGCTAGTTTTTTTTTTTGGGTTCACCGCCAGGTTTTTATAGCGCTAGGTACCCCGATATACTACCCAATAATGGTTTTAACCCCCTGATTGCCCCTAGTTAACCCTTTCACCCCCTTTTGCCAGTGTCACTAAGCAATCGTTTTTCTGATCGCTGCATTATTGTCACTAGTGTCGTTAGGTAGCTAGTTATTTTTTTAGGTTCACCGCCAGGTTTTTATAGCGTTAGGTACCCCCATATACTACCCAATAATGGTTTTAACCCCCTGATTGCCCCTAGTTAACCCTTTCACCAGAGATTACAGTATAAGTGTCACTGGTGACGCTGGTTAGCCAGTTAGTTATTTAGGTTCCCCGTCAGGTTTTTATATAGCGCCAGGGACCCCCATATACTACCTAATAAAAATGTGAACCCCCTGATTGCCCCTAGTTAGTCCTTTCACCAGTGATCACCGTATAAGTGTTACGGGTGACTCTGGTTAGTTTGCTTTTTATAGCATCAGGGCACCCACCATTTATTACCCAATAAAGGTTTAACCCCCTGATCACCCGGCGGGTGATATCAATTAGGTTTTAGGGTCAGGGTCTGCGTCGCCCCAGGCAGCGCTAGGTTAGTGCCAGTACCGCTAACACCCACACGCAAAGCATAAACCTCCCGTAGTGGTATAGAATCTGAACAGTTCAATATCTGATCTGATCAGATCTATACTAGCATCCCCAGCAGTTTAGGGTTCAAAAAAACGCATTGTTAGCGGGATCAGCCCAGATACCTGCTAGCACCTGCGTTTTTCCCCTCCGCCCAGCCCACCCAAGTGCAGTATCGATCGATCACTGTCACTTACAAAACACTAAACACATAACTGCAGCGATCGCAGAGTCAGGCCTGATCCCTGCGATCGCTAACAGTATTTTTGGTAGCATTTTATATTTAAATCCGGAAGGCAGTGCTTGGTTTTCGGGGTCCCGTACGTGGCTAGGCTCCCAAAAAGTCCCCCACATGTGGTATCCCCGTACTCGGGAGAAGCAGCAGAATTTATTTTGGGGTGTTTGACTTATGCCCATAGCATGTGTGAGCAATATATCATTTAGTGACAACTTTGTGCAAAAAAAAAAAAATTGTAAAATTCCTGCAACTTGTGGCAAAATATAAAATATTTCATGGACTCAACATGCCTCTCAGTAAATAGCTTGGGGTGTCCACTTTCCAAAATGGGGTCATTTGGGGGGGGGGGGTTTGTGTTATTTTGGCATTTTATGGCCTTCGAAACTGTGATAGGTAGTGAGGAGTGCAATCAAAAATTTGCACCCTTAGAAATCCTGAAGGCAGTGATTGGTTTTCGGGGTACCGTACGTGGCTAGACTCCCAAAATGTCCCACATATGTGGTATCCCCGTACTCAGGAGAAGCAACAGAATATATTTTGGGGTGCAATTCCACATATAACTATGGCATGTGTGAGCAATATATCATTTAGTGACAACTTTTTGTAAACTTTTTTTTTTTTGTGTCATTATTCAATCACTTGGGACAAAAAAAAAATATTCAATGGGCTCAACATGCCTCTCCACAACTTCCTTGGGGTGTCTACTTTCCAAAATGGGGTCATTTGGGGGGGTTTGTACTGCCCTGCCATTTTAGCACCTCAAGAAATGAGATAGGCAGTCGTAAATTAAAAGCTGTGTAAATTCCAGAAAATTTACTCTAGTTTGTAGACGCTATAACTTTTGCACAAACCAATAAATATACGCTTATTGACATTTTTTTTACTAAAGACATGTTACTGAATAAATTTTACCCGAAATGTTTGACTAAAATTGAGTTTATTCGATTTCTCTTATAACAAAAAGTAGAAAATATAATTTTTTCTCCAAATTTTCGGTCTTTTTCCATTTATATCGCAAAAAATAAAAATCGCAGAGGCAATCAAATACCATCAAAAGAAAGCTCTATTTGTGGGAAGAAAAGGACGCAAATTTCGTTTGGGTACAACATTGCATGACCGCGCAATTACCAGTTAAAGCAGTGCAGTGCGAAATTGTAAAAAGACCTCTGGTCCTTAGGGTGTTTATTGGTCCAGGGCTGAAGTGGTTAAAGGGGCACTCTAATTACTAAAAATAAAAATGTAATTAAAAAAAAGGACGTCAATCCACAACCATCCCACTGGTATACAATAACAGTAACATACATTTATATAAAGTCAAATATATATATAAAAAATATATATAAAAATATATATATATAAAAATACAGGATAAAAAGGGAACTATATAAAAAAAAAAAAAGAACCTGCGCACGGACCGAAAATTCACGCAGACTTTCAGGTTCTCCCCATTAAAGTCTATGGGACTCGAAAGTTCGAAATCAAAAGTGCTAATTTTAAAGGCTAATATGCAAGTTATTGTCCTAAAAAAGGTTTGGGGACCCGGATCGGGAGCACTGATTTTAACCGGTTCCCGATCAGCGCACGCCGATGTACGTCTGCAGAATGGCATGGGCAGGCATATTGGCGTACAGGTACGTCCAATCTTCAATGCCGCCCTGCCATCGTGAGCACGCCGGCGGCGGCGCGCTCTCGTGCCGGTCAGGACCACGGTGAGTCCGGTCGCGGGACCCCCGTGAGTCCGGTCGCGGCACCTGCGGACTCGATCGCTGCGGGGATACCCGCGATCGTCTCATGGGACGGCTGAATGGAGGAAATGCCGTGTAAACAGCATTTCTCCATTCTGCCTAGCAAATAGTGACGCTGATCTCTGCTCCATGTGATTGGAGCAGAGATCAGTGTTCACTAAATGAAAGCCCAACCCCCCACAGTTAGTAACACACCTCTACGAACACTTAACCCCTACACTGCCACCCACTGGTTAACCCCTTCACTGCCAGTGTCATTTACACAGGAATCACTGCATTTATATAGCAGTGATTACTGTAGAAATGACAATAGTCCCAAAAATGTGTCAAAAATGTCCGATGTGTCAGCCATAATGTCGCAGTCACAATAAAAATCGCTGATCACCGCCATTACTAGTAAAAAAATAATAATAAAAAATTATTAATAAAAATGCCATAAAACTATCCCTATTTTGTAAACACTATAACTTTTGCGCAAACCAATCAATAATCGCTTATTGCGATTTTTTTTACCAAAAATATTTAGAAGAATACGTATCGGCCTAAACTGAGGGAAAAAATTTTTTTTATATATTTTTGGGGGATATTTATTATAACAAAAAATAAAAAATTATGCGTTTTTTTCAAAATTGTCGCTCTATTTTTGTTTATAGCGCAAAAAATAAAAACCGCAGAGGTGATCAAATACCACCAAAAGAAAGCTCTATTTGTCGGAAAAAAGGACGTCAATTTTGTTTGGGAGCCACGTCGCACGACCGCGCAATTGTCAGTTAAAGCAATGCAGTGCAGAATCGCAAAAAGGGGTCTGGTCTTTGATCAGCAAAATGGTCCGGTCTGTAAGTGGTTAATGACGCTTAAAGTGAAAAAACAAAGTGAAAAATTCCTTTAAATATAGTGCCTGGGGGGTGTCTATAGTATGCCTGTGAAGTGACACGTATTTCCCATGTTTAGAACAGTCCCGGCACAAAATTACATTTCTAATGGAAAAAAAGTCATTTAAAACTGCTTGTGGTTTTAATGTAATGTCTGGTTCCGCCAATATGGATGAAAATCATTGAGAAAAAAAGGCATGGTAGCCCCCCTGCCCATTACCAGCCCCTTTGGGTCTTGTACAGATATTAAGGGGAACCCCTACCGAAATTAAAAAAAGGAAAGGAGTGTGGCCCCAAGGCCATATATACTCAGAACAGCAGTATACAAGCGGTGAAAACAAGACAGGGACTGTGTAGGTTTGTTGTTAAGTAGAATCTGTTTGTAATTTTGAACTGGTACATTTTTAAAGTGTAGCTCCAGTCAAAAAATCTATTTTTAAGCTTTTTGGAAAACATAGGGAAGGGTTCTCAACCCTGTAATACTTTTTTTCGTCTGTTCACCTCTTCAGAAGATTTCACCTCATTTTCTGTCCCAATGACCAATGATTTCTGAAAACTTGGGGTTTTTAGTAAAACAAGGATTGGGATAAAGCATCAATGGAGAGAAAAAACATTTTTCCCATATCAACTCTTACAGGAGAGAATTTCCCTTCCTAGGGGTAGATTTCATCTCACTTCCTGTTGTCTCCTTCCGTTTGCAAGTAGGAGACGTTTCTAAGTTGGATGTTTGAAAGTAGGGGCCTGCCCTATATGCTCTGCAGAAATTTGGGCCTAGATTGTTAGTGTTGCCACAAGTTAACACTGTAAGCCCTCAAAGTGACTCTTGGTGGGTGCTGGAGAACCCTGCTGTGAACTATTATATCAAGAATTGTAATTACATGCCATTGTTGAACAGTGGTAGAAAAATTGGGCCTTTAGTGGTGGTGATGGTGGTGCTGGTGCCACAACACTCTAAGTCCCCACAGTTACTCTCGGTGGGCGCTGGAACGGGCCCTGCTGTGAAATATTATATCAAAAATTTTAATTACATGCCTCTGTTAAACAGAGGCTGAAAAATTGGGCCTTAGGCACTGGTGCCACAACACTGCAACACCTCACAGAAACTCTAGTTGGAGAGCAGGAATGAGCCCTGCTGCAAAGTATTACATAAAAAATTGTAATTACACGCCCCTGTTAAACAGGGGCAGAAAAATTGGGCCTTAGACACTTGTGCTGGTGCCACAACACTGCAACCCCTCACAGAAATTCTAGTTGGAGCACAGGAATGAGCCCTGCTGCAAATTATTGCATCAAAGATTTTAATTATATAGCCCTGTTAAACAGGGGCAGAAATATTGGGCCTTAGGCACTGGTGCCACAAAACTGCAACACCTCACAGAAACTCTAGTTGGAGCGCAGGAATGAGCCCTGCTGCAAAGTATTGCATCAAAAATTGTAATTACATGCCCCTGTAGGGGCTAAAAAATTGGTCCTTAGCCCCTGATAGCGGTGTTCAGAACCAAAAATGTTCTTCCAAGCTATCAGCGGGATCATTGAGGAGGAAGAGGATAGTCAGTCAGCATAACAGGATAGTCACTCAGTATCAGCTTAGGCAGTCTTGAAGGGATGTGACATTTCAAAAACAAATTATTCGGTTACATCAGCTTCAGCTGCTTGGTAGCTGGGGGTGATCCAAGACTGATTCATTGTTATGAAAGTCAGTCGATCAACGAGTCGGCGCACCCTGTGATTGGTTACAAAGCCTCCAGCAGCACTGAATGTGCGTTCCGAAAGAACGCTGGATGCAGGATAGGCCAGTAGCTCAGTTGCATACTGTGCAAGCTCTGGCCAGTGATCCATCCTCAAGACCCAGTAACCCAGAGGATTTTCGGTGGGAAAGGTGTCCAAGTCTGATCTTGCCCCTAGGTATTCATGCACCATGTAAATCAGAAGCTGGCGATGGTTGCTGGAACCGATCATACCTTGGGGCTGTGGACTAAAAAATTGTCTGAACGCATCGGTCAGATGGCCACCTTCTCCACTACTCTTTCTGTGACTGACCGAAGCCTCAGCAACACGTTGTCCAGGAAAAGGAATTTGTAAACTCCCAGTCTCTGGAAACGCGTTGCACAGACCTTTCTGCAAGGCCTCCCGGAGATGCTCCCTCTGCTATGGCAAGATAAGGTCTGCAACCTTACCTTTGTACCATGGAGCAAGGACAGCCAGTAATGATCCCTCTCCTTGATCTGCTGAATATGAGGATCCGTCCGCAGGCTTTGCAGGATCAGGGAGGCCATGCAGCATAGGTTAGCTGAGGCATTCGGTCCGGAGTCCTATGGGTCACTAAGGACGACATGATCCGCAGCCATCTCCTCCCAGCCACGCACAAGTCCATGGGTTTCTTGGGACTGTAAATCATCCCTAAAAGACTGCTGCTGATGCTCCATGCTGACACAATCCTCCTCCTCGTCCTTTTCCTGTGTGATCGACGGGCCATCAGGGACACTGTCTGGATAAAGGGGGCATTGAGAGGCAAGGAAGTCCTCCTCTTCCTGCCTCTGTTCTGCCTCAAGTGCCATGTCCATTATTCCATGCAGCGTGTGCTCCAACAGGTGGACAAGAGGTACAGGAGGAAGAAGAAGAGGAGGGGTGTAGGGGAGAGGTGTGTCACAATCACCAGTAGTAGCATTTTGGAGGCGTGGTGGTGGAACAACCTCCAACACTACTGCACCTTGTCCTGCATCCTCCCAGCTGCCAGAAGAGTCACCCAATGCGCAGTGAAAGATAGGTAATGTCCATGTCCATGCCTACTGGACCATGAGTCGAGGTAATATGTACCTTACCACTGACCACCCTGTGAGGCTTGGACATTGCCTTCCACATGCCGGTAGAGATCTGGAATTGCCTTCCATGAGAAAAAGTGGGAACCTGCCACTGAGGAACCGCACATTGCATGAAGAGGGCTGATTCTACCAACTGAAAAGGCAGCAGTTGAAGTGCTAGCAATTCAGATAAGCTAGCATTCACCCACTGGGAATGTAGATGGCTGGGAGTGAACCTATTTTGATGGTACAGCAGCTGGGGCAGGTAAATTTGCCTGGTACAATCGGACGTCGGTGTACCGCTAGCAGATTGCCTGCAAGTACTTGGCTGTGACACACCTAATTCTACACCTTCATTCCATTCAGTGCAGATTTCAGAGAGGACTGAAGGTATAGTGGGGTTGGAGATCCCAGCTGATGAGGAGCAAGGAGAGGTCCACTTTTTTCTTTGATGTGGGTCTTTAAGGTACACTTGCCAATGAACTGCATGGCAGGTCAACATGTGTCTGGTCAAGCATGTGGTGCCCACGCGGCTGATATTTTGGCCACATGAGATACGCTTGAGACATACTGTATGTTGCAAATAGCAGCGGTGCGATCTGATGCACTCGTCTCAAAAAAAGGACCCCCCAAAGAACTTTTGGAATAATGCACAGAGGCAGCGTCCTGCACAGGCAGAGCTCTACGGTGTGATTCAGTCAGTGTGCTGCCCTTAATCTGGCCCCTGGAAAGCATCCTGCCTCATTGGAGATGTTCCTCCACCTCCTCATCCTCCTCTCTCCTATCAGGCACCCACTTGGAGTCAGTGACCTCATCATCCCCTCCCTTCTCATCACTAAAGCAAACCTGGCAGTATGCTGCAGCTGGTGGAACATGACTGCCAGATTGCTATCCTTCTTGGGTATCCCCTCTCTGGGCTCAAGCTATTGCCTTCCTCTAGCTGGGTATCATCATCAGAGCCTTCAAAACGCTGGGCATGCTCCTGGAGCATGTATCCAACACTGTGCTCAAACAGTTCGGGGTACTCCTCAGGAGGACTTGGTGAGTCTAGGGAAGGAGTGACTGATGCCATTGAGACAAGGGAAGAGGCTGCATCGGCAGCTGCTTTGCCAGTACCTTGAACCTGGCCGAGAGACGATGAGGAGGATGAGGAGGGCTTGGTCAAGTCTTCAGCATGTTGCGGCTCAACGCGTCCAGCTGCCAAAAATAAGGACAAGTGCGTCCCATGGCTGATGAGGATGCACCGCATCCACAATCAGCACTGTTGCCTCTAAACACAGAGCCTGCTTGCCCTCTTTTATTGGCTTGTGACTGTCTGCCTCTCCTTGTTGGCCTTCCAGACATACTAATGGCCTGCAGGGAGATGAGAACACCAGCAATTGGGGTAGCTTTAGGTGCACACTGAGCTAATGACACAGTACACCGACTGTAATTACTGCAGCTGCCTGCCTATGGTATAGAATCTGAAGAACACCAACAATTGGGGGAGCTTTAGGTGCACACTGTGCAGATGACACAATACACTGACTGTAATTACTGGAGCTGCCTGCAGTATAGGATCAGCAGAACACCAGGAATCGGGGTAGCTTTAGGTGCACACTGTGCAGATGACACAGTACACCGACTGTAATTACTGCAGCTGCCTGCCTGTGGTATAGGATCTGAAGAACACCAGCAATTGGGGTAGCTTTAGGTGCACACTGTGCAGATGACACAGTACACTGACTGTAATTACTGCAGCTGTCTGCCTGTGGTATAGGATCTGAAGAACACCAACAATTGTGGTTTATAAATTTAATTTGGGTACAGTGTTGCATCACCACGCAATTGCCAGTTAAATTAGTGCAGTGCCTAATAGCAAAAAATGCCCTGCTCATGGAGGAGGTAAAACCTTCCTAAGCTTAAGTGGTTAGGACAATGAAATCAAGAGTAAAAATGAAATAGTAATACAGTACATATAATGTATTAATCTCTCCAAAAGAAGCAGGTATCCAATTGTTTTAGAGCTATATTATGCATGTGTAGTGTTTCTGCCTAATGAAGTTAAGTCTGTAATACATTTAGATTGTGTTGCTACGCGTCATTTTGCCTTTTCTGGGTCCTATAGATTTTCCCTAAGCCTGCTGGGTTGATTGCTTCAGCCTGCTGCTGGAAGGAGGTACCAAACTTTTACACGAATAAACAAAAATTCCTGTTTTTATGCAAAGGTTTTATGGAATTATATACAGGTGTGTAGTAGTGTGCAAAGGGGTTTTTGTTATAATTTTTTGTGTTAACGTGTTTAATCTGTTTATTAAGGTTGATTAAGGTTTCAGAACATACAGGTCAAAGACAGTATTCATATACAAGACAACCAATTATACAATGCAACAGAACAGGCAAGAAAATGTAAAAGTACAATAATGCAGCACATACAGTATCATTAAATCCAAAAAGGACATTAGATTCATGTGAAGGATATTCAAGATCAAGCATATAAGAAACCACAAAGTTTTATCCAACATTCGATAGCCCAGCATTGTGTCAAAAAACAAGTGAAAACGAGGAGAGTCCCCCTCTTAAAAAATTTCTACTGTGCACTATGAGCATAATGGGGCTGTCATTACGTTGACCAATGAAGGAGAAGAAGCATGAATAGATATGGAAGGCTAGGGAAAGGAAAGAAAAAGAACGATCACGTCCAAAGCGGTATTTTCCATCCGATTTTGGGATCGTGTGTACGGGGCATTACGCAGGTACACTACCCATCCTGTCTAATAACCAAGCAGAAATCTTTATACCTGTATAGCTGGCAACACACTGTACACATTACAAAGTGTGCCAAAAAAGTGGATCAGCAGTTTTCAGCACTGAGACCTCAGTGTTGTAATTTAGGTGCACACTGTGCAGATGACACAATACACCAACTGTAATTACTGGAGCTGCCTGTGGTATAGGATTACCAGAACACCAGCAATTGGGGTAGCTTTAGGTGCAAACTGTGCAAATGATGCAGTACCTGTGCCTGTGGTATAGGATCTGAAGAACACAAGCAAATGGGGTAGCTTTAGGTGCACATTGTGCAGATGACACAATACACCAACTGTAATTACTGGAGCTACCTGCGGTATAGGATCAGCAGAACACCAGCAATTGGAGTAGCTTTAGGTGTACAATGTGCAGATGACACAGTATACCAACTGTAATTACTGCAGCTGCCTGCCTGTGGTATTGGATCTGAAGAACACCAGCAATTGGGGTAGTTTTAGGAGCACACTGTGCAGGTGGCACAATACACCGGCTGTAACTGCTGCAGCTGCCTGTGGTATAGGACTAAAACAACACCAGCAATTGGGGTAGCTTCAGGTGTACACTGTGCAGGTGACACAATACACTGACTGTAACTGCTGGAGCTGCCTGTGGTATAGGACCAGAACAGCACCAGCAATTGGGGTAGCTTCAGGTGTACACTGTGCAGGTGGCACAATACACTGACTGTAACTGCTGGAGCTGCCTGTGGTATAGGACCAGAACAATACCAGAAATTGGGGTAGCTTCAGGTGTACACTGTGCAGGTGGCACAATACACTAACTGTAACTGCTGTAGCTGCCTGTGGTATAGAACCAGAACAACACAAGCAATTAGGGTGGCTTCAGGTGTACACTGTGCAGGTGGCACAATACACCGGCTGTAACTTCTGCAGCTGCCTGTGGTATAGGACCAGAAAAACACCAGCAATTGGGGTAGCTTTAGGTGTACACTGTGCAGGGGGCACAATACACCGACTGTAATTGCAATAGCTTCAAAGGAAATTAAGACACTGTCTCTCCGTCTAACCTGATTTCTTTTTATGAGGAGGTAAGTAAAACCTTGGACAGAGTGGTGGCTGTGAACGTGGTATACCTGGACTTTGCAAAAGCATTGGTACAGTTCCCCACACGCGACTCATGTGTAAGGTAAAGTCTTCAGGCTTGGAAAGATTAATTTCGGTCTTTGCAGATTACACCAAGCTATGCAGTGGAATAACTTCCTTACAGAATGTCTCCAACTTACAAGCTGACCTCAATGCACTGCCTAATTTGGCAACTAAAGCCTTGTGCACATAATGCGATTGTTGGCAGGGGGATGTTTCCTAAAATATTACCGTTAGTACTCTCCTTTTGACAATTTTTGTCCAACTTTCGGTCAACAAATGTTGGATGGCAGGCTAGTAAATTTTCGGCAGACAATGGTCTGTTGTCTGATTTCCGTATGGTCAGTACACAAGTCCATTACACAAAAGTCAAAAGTACAAACACGCATGATCGAAAGCAAGGAACGAGCCGTTGGTCTTTTGTAAACTAGCATTTGTAATGGAGAATTAACATTTGTGATGTGGCAAATTCTGAAATGTTGAAATGCAGCGCACATTCTCTTCTTCTTTAATGGGATAATAATGAAGCTGCATTACTGGTGATACTGATGGTAGTTATGGCAAAGACTTTTGTTTTCTAGTGATATCAAGACTATAATTATTATGCTTGTTATTTGTTTTTTGGGGCAAGTTACCACAATACCATCATCCCATAGTTTTTAAGCTCAAAGATACAACTATGTAAGTGTCCCTTAATTACATTCTATTTTTTAAAACTGAACGGTCTACTCCCAAACTGTCACTTCAATAAAACACGTAGCCAAGCATTATTCTACACATTTCTTTTTATTGTGCAGAAAAAAAAATAAAACAAATTAAATTAGAGCTGCTATCTGCCATCCAAATACAAAGAAATTAACCAACAACAGCATTCTATGCATACAAGAATATAGAAAATATAACAAATAATCATTAAAAACAAAATAAAAAATTGAAATTAGTAAGTGGGGAAGGGGTGAAAATACCCAGTCCCGTGGCCTTGTTAGGGGTCTTGTGGCGGGAATTACCACTGACCGCCATGCTGCTGTGGTGGGTGGGGTGGCTGTGGTGTGTGGGTTGGCTGTGGAGGTGGTGGAGGTGGGGGCCACAAATTCCAAAATGTGGATGCTTTCAGAAATTTGGCCCCTCACCTCCTTGTTGAGGAGCTGCAGAATGAGTTCCCCACACCTTCTCCTATACTCACCAGCCATCTGCCTTAATTTATTGGCAGTCACACACCTAAATGCCTCAGCCTCATCTGGGTCTGTACAGAGTGCAGTAGTTGCCTGGCTGAGGAAGGAAGCTGTAGCCTCCTCCAGATTCCTGCTCTGCCTGGCCCCTTTAGCAGCAGGAGGGCATAGGGGAGGGATCTGGGACTGCCTGGCTGCTGGCTGCTCCAGGCTGACACTTTCCCGTGTATGAAAATGGTACATAATTAGAATCTTTTTTAGGGTTTGGTCATCAATCATACACAGTTTTGATCTCCTCACTGTTTCAAAATTAATGTGGAGAAATAGAAAAGACGATCATTCTGACTCCAGCATTTTTCATTCTTGTTCAAATAATTTTTGGTCACTACTGTCTATTGACATGGAAACCACTTTGTTAAGGCAGAAGTATTTTTAGCAATAACGTCTAGTTATCATCATTGTATTTTTGGATACAAATATGTTCAACAATGTCATACCTGGGTCAAGCTGGGCCACATTTTCATGCTGTGCATAAGGACCTCTGAGCACCTCAGGAGTTGTAGATAGCGATGGCCTGGGTTCTGTCTGGTCGGTCAAAAGCGGCAGGCTATTGTAATACCACAGCCTTGGGACATATAGGTCATCCACTGCTGCTCCGGACTTCTCAGATTCCAGGACCTTGTTCTGCTCCCTCAGCTCCTTAATCCTCAGGTTAGCATTTTTTTTTGCTTTCAATAGTTGATGTCTGCCCTGGGGTATACTGGTTTGACCAACTCAACCATTTTCTCCAAACCTGCCTTCCTCAATATTTTATCGGAGTAGTTTCTACTCTTGACCTTCCAGGGACAAGGCAGCTCCCGGTACAGGTCAATGAACTGGGGTACAAATTCAGGGGAAGTAAATGTATCCGTCATGATAAATTATATGATTCCTGCAAGACAGAACACAAGACAAACCATAAAGTCTGGCTTAATCCATAAGTTTATCCCAATATAGGCCTCAACCTAAGTAGTATAATCCAGTAACCACCTATGCCCCAATTTCTAATTGTACCTTTGTTTTATGCCTCCTTTCTTGCATTGGCAATCATTCATCTTTCACTCCAAGATAATTCTTATGGCCAATCCTAATGACTGTGCATTCTGGCTTTGTGTACACGGTGCATGCGTCAAACTCTGCTCTCAGTGCAACATGATGCTGGGGCGTGACTATCTCTCTTCTGCATGCGAAACACGCAGCAGAACATTTGGGAGGGACAACATGGCAGATTCGGCAGCTTAAAGCCAGTCCCACAGTGGTGGAGCTCATAGGAGGCACAAAGAAACCCCCATGAGCAAGGGTGAGGTGGTGGAGATGGTGCGCATCATAGAGAAGCACGATTACGACTGCAAGCCGCGCAATTATGAAATGCCCAACAGCCGAAAGGACCCCCTTTTGGAGAAGGTCATTGCCACTTTGCAGTGCAAATTTTTCTTGAAATGATCAAAGCACCAAATCCGAAAACTATGGTCACAAACACCGTGAACAAGACCAGATATACATACATCAGATCATTAAAAAAAAGTAAGTAAGCAATATTTGTATCTAAACTATATGTATAAGTGGAAATTAGCTGTCTGTATTGCCCCGTACACACGAGAGGACTTATGTCCGACAGACTTCCAAAGGAGTTCCGCCGGAGTTCTGCCGGAGTTCCGACGGAGTTCTGACAGACTTTTCGGCCGAACGGACTTGGCCACACACGATCACACTAAACTCCGACGGATTCGAACGTGATGACGTAAGACCCGACTCGAATAAGGAAGTTCATAGCCAGTAGCCAATAGCTGCCCTAGCGTCGGTTTTAGTCCGTCGGAGTAGCATACACACGAGCGGATTTTTCGAAGGGGACCGGGTCCGGCGGAGTTCCGTCGGGAAAATTTGAAGCATGCTTCATTTCTAAAGTCCGTCAGACTTTTGCGAAGCTAAAGTCCGTTGCAGCCCACACACGATCGGATAGTCTGACGGACTCGGTCTGACGGACTTTGGATGTTGAAAAGTCCGCTCGTGTGTACGGGGCTTAAATGTTCTTTAACAAGTAGCTCTAGAGAATTCTATAAAAGCTTTATTTAAATCGTTGTATGACATGGGATTCCAAAGATGAAGGTAAACATAAAGCATATATGAACATTCTTATTTGGTCATTTTTTTGGACATTATTTTTTTTTAAAACGTATTGTTTTTTTCTTCTTTCAACAGGGAGACACCAAAAAAGGAGGCTCCAGCCAAGCCACCACAAAGGACAAAGGGAGGCTACCCTCGTTCGGGCCCCAATAGGGAAGGCAACAAGGCCACCTTCCTCCCAAAAACGTAAGTGTCAACTTCAAACACACTCATTTAGCCACCAACAGGGGTGTGTCTAGGTGGGCCAAAGGCCATGGGCTTAGGACAGAACTTAAGGGGTAAAGAACACTTTCTGGTTGTTGCATGGCTCAACAGTGCCCATTAATACAGCCTTGCCAGTGTAGACATGGGTAGAGGAGAGGCCCCGGGGCTCCCAGTCACAAAGAGTCATGCCTGCTTGGATGGCCATCATATATCATGTATCTCATAGGAGACAAGAGGGTGGGGGGACAACTGCAGGACTTTTTCAATGGGCACTTGTTAAGTTTTTGCCCTCTGTAAAATGCCATTACCTTCCCTTTTGTATGCATTTTTCACAGTAAAAAAAAAAAACAGAGTGTAGCATGGTGGAGTCCACTAGTCAGGAGCAAACATTGACATCAGACCAAGTGCAAGGTTGGTCAACTAATGTAGCAAAATAGATGCTAGAAACAGATGTGACTTGGGGTGGCTTAATGAATGGTGTATTGTTTCTTTTTAGAGGAAAGTGAGTGTGTCACTAGGATGTTTCTTTGGAGCCATGGGATCTGACTCCTGAACTCAGCACAGACATTGCCATTGTGGTCGTCAAATCCCCTGATGCGAGTCACAGTGAGGGCCAAAGCGAACCAAAAGAGGAAGAAAATATTCGGGAGCCTCTTGTTTGCACAAGTAAGTATTCTTGGAATATTGCTTCAAATATGTATACATGTTGAGTGTTTAGATGTCCAAACATCCACTTTACCAAAGCATGTAGTGCCTTAACATTAGCATGGAGAAGGAAGAGGAGGAAGGAGCTGTCAGTATTGCTAAGTACCCGAGTTTGGGAGATCCAAGGACCAAGGCCAAGATTATAGAGTAGTTGCAGAGTGTACATTCCTAGTAGTGTAGGTGTCTGAAGGGCAAGCAGGTTGCAAGCAACAATAGGCTGGGTAGGTAAGTATTTCCTGAATTTGACTAGTAACGTGACCATAACTCACTATGTAATGCCTCAGCCACTTGACAATCGTTCCCTTAATAGTTTTAACTCTTCTTACTTGGTCATGATCTTCCACAATGTACTATTGGCAGAATGAGTGCAGATATGTTGCATTGTCTGACAGACCTGGAGCAAATCAAGGAGGCTGCCACTGTTTACAGCAAAGAATAAGAGATTTTGTGGACATGCTTGCCAAATTTTAATTTCCTCTTGCCTGGTCTGAAGTTTATTGTTCCACTTGTATGCTCCTGTTTGCCCTTTTAATAATTTCCATGTTTTTATGAAGTTTAAATGTGAAAGTTTAGTGACAGAACTCAGTGTTTCTACATTCCACTCCTCTAGGTGCACCACCAGGTCCTGTTTTCTAGATTTTTCTCAGTCTAAAAAAGACTGTGCGAATTACTAACAGTGAAAATGACAACATCGCATGTGCCAAATTCAAGAAATCTCAAAAACATGACCTGGGTTTGCATCTTGAGGAGGAGAGATGGGACACACTGCCCTAACTAATGTGAATTGTAATGTTTATGTTTTTTTTTACTCTAAAGCCCCAAATTTTAAGGTGCCCCTAAATTGGGCCTTAACATTCTTATTTCCCCCATGATCCCATGCCTAAAATGTGTGTAGTTCCATGCATCTATTTTCAAAAACCCCAAAACACACAGTGTGTCAACATGTGCTAGCTTCCATCACAGGGTAGCAATGGGCGCATTTTGGGAGTGCAACCCCTCATAACTAAAGTAGCTCAGAGTAAGGGGTTGCAGCCCCGAAATGCGTCCATTGATACCCCGTGCTGGGAGATAGCACATGTTGACACACTATGTGTTTTGTGGGTTTAGAAAAATAGATGTTTGTAACTACACACATTTTAGGCATGGGATCATAACTGACATTTAATTGTTACATGGCTTCAAATTTTGGCTTTTAGAGGGGTGAGATCATCCCATCTGAGGAAGGCAACATCCACACGGTCTTGGGATACTAATGTCTCGTTTGGCCCACACTTTACCAAACTCAAACTTTGTAAGTTAACGAATTTTGGATGTGTATCTAATGTTTTAGAACATGCCTGGTTTAGCCACAAAAAAGGATAATAAATGCAAAACATACATGTTATACACCAAGATGTTGTTTTTTTTTTTAAACCTTAAAACACACAGGTGAATGTGCTTTGGGTAAAATGTTTTTTACTAAACAATGTGTGGCTTATTATTTCATTGCTCAATACCAGTGTATTTTGTAAGTTGTTGTTGTTACAGTGACAATGTGCTCTTAAATGTGGACAACTCTTGAAATTTTTAGACCTCAAAAGATAAAGGAATTGTAAAGGCATAATGTTTTTGAACTTCATGTAGAAATTATTGACTACAATTTGCTGCCAAGACACTGTCCCTCTACCCACAAAATATTCCAGGTATTTCTACCGTAAATCTCTGGAAATTTGTAAGGGCAATCCAGCACGGGCATTTTCAATAGCTGTTAGCACGCCCACAGACAGACACAGACAGACAAGCTGCAGACTTTTCAGCTGGGCCTGCAGGGTCCACATCACTTGGCAGTGAGGCTAGGTGGCTGGTAGCATTCCTCCTTAAAATATTATGGAGAATACTTTTCTGACCCCTTCTCCTGTCTATAACCCCCTACATTCCAATAGGGGCCACTCTTCCTCCCCCCACCTCTACCCCCGTCTGATCCCCCACAGACAATAGTGCAACTACAAAACATACCCAGTGAACTTACCATCTGGAGGTGATAAATAGTTACATAGTTAGTCAGGTTAAAAAAAGACACAAGTCCATCCAGTTCAACCATAAAAAATAATAATAAATAAAATAAAAACTATCGTACAATCCAATATACCCAATTATATACCCACAGTTGATCCAGAGTAAGGCAAAAAACCCCAGCAGAGCATGTTCCAATTTGCTACAGCAGGGGAACAAATTAGTTCCTGATCCCCCAAGAGGCAATCAGATTTTCCCTGGATCAACTTTACCTATAAATGTCAGTACCCAGTTATATTATGTACATTTAGCAAAGTATCCAGGCCTTTCTTAAAGCAATCTACAGAGCTAGCCAGAACCACCTCTGGCGGGAGTCTATGCCACATTTTCACAACTCTTACTGTAAGGAAACCTTTCCAATTTTGTAGATGAAATCTCTTTTCCTCTAGACATAAAGAGTGCCCCGTGTCATCTGTGTTGACCGTAAAGAGAATAACTCAATGCCATATATGGACCCCTTATATATTTGAACATGTTGATCATATCCCCCTTATTCTCCTCTTCTCAAGAGTGAATAAATTCAGTTCCTCTAATCTTTCCTCATAGCTGAGCTCCTCCATATCTAATACTAACAAGCACTCAGAATGCATCCAAAACAGATGAACAAAGTCACGAGTATCACTAAAATGCACTAAGATGCAAATGCAATCACTTAATGTTAAAGGCCTAAATTTGCCAGAAAAGAGATCACAAGTTCTTTCAGCTCTGACAAAACACAAAGCACATTTTATCCTACTCCAAGAAACACATTTTAGATCCAACGCCATTCCCAAATTGGCGAATCATATCTATAAACAAGTTATGCACTCCATAAACCAAGAATCTAAATCAAAAGGGGTTGCTATCCTTATTTCTAAACAAGCTGACTTTCCAATGACAGATACACTCATGGACCCTGACGACAGATATGTATTTGTGAAGGGCATATATGTAACCACACCTTTCACTATAGCCAATATATACTCCCCAAATGAACACCAAGTGTCCTTTGCTAAAAAAATCTGTGACCTCCTACATAATTTTCAAGAAGGAATGGTATTAGTTGGAGGTGACTTCAATGTACCACTGAATCCTAATCTTGACACCTCCACAGGCACCTCCACTATCTCATACAAGGCTCTCCGCCAAATCAAACTTCAACTCCAAAACTTAACACTCCATGATATGTGGCGTACCATGTTCCCAACTAACAAGGACTACACCTTTTACTCTTCCCCACACCAAATATACTCCAGCATAGACTATTTCTATCACAGATCTATCCCTCCTCACACAGGTGACTATAGAACCAATGTTTCTATCAGACCACGGCACAGCGGTGTAGTGGTTAGCACTCTCACCTAGCAGTAAGAAGGGTCACTGGTTCAAATCCCAACCACTACACTACCTGCCTGGAGTTTGCATGTTCTCCCTGTGCCTGCATGGGTTTCTACCGGGTACCCTGGTTTCCTCCCTCTAGCCAAAGACATGCAGGTAGGCTAATTGTCTTCTGTCCAAAATTGGCCCTAGTATATGAATGGGGACCTTGGATTGTGAGCTCCTTGAGGGTAGGGACCAATGTGAGTGTACAATGTACAGGGATAGGGACAATTGTAGACACTCACTCAGATTGAACTGGATAGACTGGTGTCTTTATTCAACCTTGCTAACTATGAAACCACCACCCTATCTCAGTAACACTCCCAGAGACAAGAGAAAAAAACAAAACATGGTGACTGAACCCCTCTCTTCTTAAAGACACAGATACTCTGAACCAGGTACATGCCCGCTTCCGAAGATACCTTCTAGAAAACTCAACCCCAGATATCGCACCAACCACTATCTGGGAGGCACATAAATGTGTAATAAGGGGAGAATTCATCACAGCAACATCCCTAGACACTGGGAAGGTGTTTGACAGGGTAGCCTGGGATTACATTTAGGAGGTTCTGAAAGGCATAGGTCTCCTACCCCGCACGTACTCACATATTACTGCATTGTACACTAACCCTTCAGCCAGGGTGAAAGCTAATGGCCTCCTGTCAAACGCCCTTCTCTATAAACAACGGAACATGTCAGGGGTGTCCATTATCCCCCTTGATCTTCGTCCCGACACTAGAATCCCTGCTAAACAGATTATGCAACAATACAGACATCAAAGGAATCCCCATAGTACATAAAGAATTTAAAGTAGCCACTTTTGCGGGTGACATTTTACTCAGCATTCAATCACCCCGACTTTCACTACCCAACCTCTTCAGTGACATGACACATTTTGAAGAGCTGTCAAATCTCAAAATTAACTATTCCAAGTCCAAAACTCTAAATATATCCCTTACCCCACAAGAAATAGCCCACGCACAAGTATCATTCCCATTTCAATGGGAGAAGGAGGCCATTACATACTTGGAAATTCGGATCATCGAGAAAACAACAGACCTCTACAATCACAATCACCTAAAGGCCCTGTCAAAAATCCAAACCAACATAAGACTGGACCAGTTTGAACATATCCTGGTTTGGCCACGCAGGACTAATTAAAATGATTGTTCTCCCCCGCCTCCTATACCTTATTCAGACAATAGCGATACACTTACCCTCCTCCTTCTTCGCTACATACAAAAAAAATATGCACAGCCTTCCTGTGGAAAGACAAATCCCCACGCATATAATACAAACAACTGACACAACCCTAATCCAAACCGGGGATGGGACTACCTTACCTTCACAATGCCGCGTACACAGGAGCGGACTGTATGGCGTACTTAGTCCGTCGAAACACATTTCAGCGGACAATCCGCTCGTGTGTGGGCTTCAGCGGACTTTTTCAGCGTGCAGTCCGGCGTACTAAGAATTTCGGATTTTTCGAAATTCTGTCCGTCGTACTTTGGTTTCAGCGGACAATCCGCTTGTCAGTATGCTAGTTCGACGGACTAAGAATGGCGCATGCCCAGAAAGGATTTACACGGCGGAAGGGTGCTTTGCTGTGTCTTGGACTTCCTATTTCTAGTCCCGTCGTACGTGCTGTACACGTCATCGCGCAAGCTTTCGACGGACTGTTTGTGCATCCGTGTGTGGTCAAGTCCGTTCAGTCGAAAGTACGACGGACTGTCCGTCGGATTGTATGACGAACTAAGTACGCCATACAGTCCGCTCGTGTGTACACGGCACAAGTATCACTTAGCCTGCCAATTGACCAGAATTGTAGACCGGAAGATACATCACCTAGAAAAAGCCTGGGTTACAATAGAAAAATGTTTTTTCCACAACCCTACATATACTCTCCACTGGCTACTAACCCGATTATGGCCCTAGACCCTCAAGACACATCCTCTCATATATCCCACATTACTTGTCTTTAACAAAGCTATATCTATACATGGCTTGTCTACAAACTTAGGACCACTGACTTCCCTATGTGGAAACCCAGAGTTCCATCCTGGGGATTCCACCACATTCCTACAAAAGGAATGGCCACAGGAGGAGATAAGGACACATCAGTTTTTTCATAAAGGCTCCATTCGAATTTACCAGGATTTAATATCCGAATCTTGCACAAACACATTTCCTTTCTGATCATACAGACAAATAAGAAACTTTCTAACTTCCACGTTATCTACCACAAGATGGACTAGAAAACTGACTCCATTTGAATCCCTATGCTCAAGAAACACACCTCAAAGGCACCTCATCTCACACATCTATTATATCCTCCAGGACAAAACTCTAGCAGCAACAAGTGAAATCCCACGTAATGCATGGGAAAAGGACTTACAAATTACATTGATGAAAGAATACTGGGAATCTATTTACACTTGTGCACATAAGGGCTCAATGAATGTAGCAATCCAAGAAAATGGATATTAAATCATAACCAAATGGTACAGGACCCCATCACGACTACAAAAATTCTCACCAACAATACCTAACATATGTTGGAGATGTAAAAAAGCAGTAGGTTCCATGATACACATTTGGTGGGAGTGTGAATCCATACAAACTTTTTGGAGGGAGGTACACTCCATCATAGAGCAAGTCACTATGTACTCTCTGAACTACAGTTCTGCTCAATACTTTCTACACCATATTACACTATCCAAGCACAAATATCACAAATCCTTGGCCATGCACATGGTCAATGTGGCAAGGTATTGCATTCCAATCCATTGGAGATCAACAGACATACCAACCATTAGAGAATGGCTATTTAGAATATCCAAAATAGAAGAAATGGAGGAACTGATATTTACCGCCCAAGAACGCATACAAAAATTTACAACCACATGGGCCTGCTGGACTCACTTCAAAACATCACAGCGCTATAAATTCTTCTTCCCCATGTAACATTTGACAATTCAGATCCCCCTATAAAAAACACTACCCCACCTCTCCCCCCTGCCCCCATATGTGGGGCGGGAGAGGGGCACACAACTGAAGAGCGGTCCTCACACCCTCTCTCTCCCCTTCCTTCCTTCTCTTTTCTCTCTTTCCTCCATCCTAACCTCCCTATGCCCAGACCCTCTGCCCCCTCTCCAGCTTCTCTCCTCATACCTCTTTTGTTTACCACCCTCTGAACCAATCAAGATACAAAAATTCAAACAACGATATAGCTTAATGACCAGTCTAGACTGACCTATCATACACTTAAACATTCCCTGAAACAAGAGTCAAGTTGATTGCCCTGCTTGTTTTTCCACTACCACAAGAAAACCTGTAGATAGTTGTCTAACTGGTAATGCTATCAGTTGAGATAAGACTTGGCATATTAAGGATATTCCTGTTTAAGAATTCATTATATTGATTGTAAGAAATAGGTTGACCTAATAACAAATTATACTTGATTGTAAATGTAGCGCTGGTATCCTTGCCTACTAAATGATACTAAATATCAAAGCATTGAACTTGGTACAGGAAGTGACTGTTATTTACACTGGAGAGTTGACCTTTTTACCCAGGATGTCGGGTGACCTACCCATGGACACCCTCTCTTGCACTGCATGCTGGGTAGGACATAAAAGGACCCCGTGTGGCCATCTTAGCCCTCTAGGGAACACATGTCCTGCCTGTGAGGACTCGAGAGGAGGCCCCCCTGGAGGAAGCTGCCTATTGCCCTTATGGAGCGCAACTCTGCTCGATTGTGTGAGTGACCTGAAGTGCCAGAGACACAGGGATCGGATTGGGAATATCCAGAGACACTCGTTTGAGCATTGGAAGGCCAGGTCCACCTATTGGAATGGAACGGAGTGACAGAGCCGGCTGACGTAGAAGCAAGCTGCAAACACCGGACCAAAGTTACCATACTGAGTTTTCAATCCAGTTGGTGAGCGGATTGCGGCCCACAGTTTTCTAAACTTTGCACTTAGTCAGACTTATATACAGGTCTCGCTGGGATCCATAGTCCCATGGAGGAGGAGTATAGCAACTGACACTAGGCAGGCATACGGCCTACTTACTATGGCATCTTTTCCTGCAGCCTGACAGGTTGCGTGCTCGGATGAAGGGTCTGGTATGGATATTTGGGGGGAACCCCATGTCAATTTTTTTTTCATTTGATGCAGTGTTCCCCTTAATATCTATACCAGACCTAAAGGGCCTGGTAATTGAATTTGGGGGAACCCCACGGTTTTTTATTTTTTTTATCAATGACTTTCAATGAGTGTTCTCTGTATTACGGGAGCCAACAATTCATTATAGCCGCGAGTGATTTTAAATGACTTTTTTTCCTGCAGAAATGACACTTTGTGCAGGGACAGTTCTAAGCATGGGAAACATGCACCCCTTCAGAGGCATACTATAGACACCCCCTAGGTACGAAATTTAAAGGAATATTACACTTTTATTGCTTCACTTTAATCATTATTAAAATCACTGCTCCCGAAAAAATGGCAGTTTTTAAAACTTTTTTTTGCATTGATCCATGTCCCCTGGGGCAGGACCCAGGCCCCCAAACACCTTTTAGGACAGTAACTTGCATATTAGCCTTTAAAATTAGCACTTTAGATTTGTCCCATAAACTTGTACAGGGTGTTCTGTGGCTCGAATTTGCCACGAACACCCCAAATTGTTCACTGTTCGCCGAACAGGCAATGTTCGAGTCGAACATGAGTTTGATTCGAACTCAAAGCTCATCCCTAGTAAGACGTTTCATAATCGAAAAAGCTGGATACACACTGTCCAAATTGCAGCACATTTTGACATTATGATTTAACCTATCAATATAATAGGAGCCAAAAATTAAGAAGTTTCAATTTGTAGGTAATCAGGCAGGCCCTTGAACTACATGCTTTGAGGAATTTATGCAGAAATATGAAAACACAAAAGAGGGATAGTGTGTATGGGTTTTGCAAAGTCAGCAGATAGAGTATTTGGATCTGTTGACTTAGCATTTTTGCAGTAGAGGGTTCCAAATGAGTTTGGCCCACAAAAAATGGCCTCTTGCACTCAGCCTGAATTTTAGGACAACATTAACATGTATACAAATTTTAGCGGTTATTTAGAGTAAGCCCCAAAATGTGGCTGACAAAAAAAATTGTTAAGTTACTAGGCTAGATGAGTATGGGCATGCTGGGGAGGTTAATGAATGAAAATATGCATGAAGGCCAAAAAAAGTGCAGGTAAAGCTTAGCGTATGCATGAGGACAAAGAGGACATTCACAGCATATTACAATATTGAGAATTGTGTGATCAAAAAATGAATACAATACATTAGCAAACATAAATACATAGAATGTCATCTTAAAGTTTAATACTTACCCTAATATAGTCCTTCTGCAAGACTAGAATGAGTGTATCTGGATTTTGCAAAAGCATTTCACACAGTTCCCCATAAACGTTTACTGTACAAAATAAGGTCCATTGGCATGGACCATAAGGTGAGTACATGGATTGAAAACTGGCTACAAGGGCGAGTTCAGAGGGTGGTGATAAATTGGGAGTACTCGGAATGGTCAGGGGTGGGTAGTGGGGTCCCCCAGGGTTCTGTGCTGGGACCAATGCTGTTTAGTTTGTTCATAAATGACCTGAAGGATGGGGTAAACAGTTCAATCTCTGTATTTGCAGACAATACTAAGCTAAGCAGGGCAATAACTTCTCCGTAGTCATAAAGAGTATACGATTCTCATAAATTACATCAAACGACGGTTTAAAAAAAAAAGATTTAAAACATGTTCTATTTCTAGGTCAGTCAGAATTTATGAAAACAATGGGTATATTTTTTTTTCTCAAAAATTCTGACTGAACTAGAAATAGAACATGTTTTAAATCTTTTTTTAAACTGTCGTTTTTTCAGGAGCAGTGATTTTGTTAATGCTTAAAGTGAAACAATAAAAATGAAATATTCTGGCGTGCGCATGTGCAGGGGAACCGAGATGGACGCCATCGCTCCGCTACAAACCGGTCATTACCTCCCCGACACACTGAGGATTCTCTCTGTATGAAACCGATCAGGTGCTAGGCGTAATTTGGGGCCCGAATTCGCCGTCTCCACCCGGCCCGGGGTGTACCAAGATGGCCGCCGCGGCTGCAGCGTCTTCTCAGCCTCAGGCCCCAGCCTCAGAAACAATGCCGGAACACAGGCAAGTCCTGGCCCCAGCCCATCTGACATTCGCCCCAGGTTTACAGGGGTTTACCCAGCAGCCATACACCCCCTCTCCGGCCTCTACGGAATCCCTCCTCAGCCACACTCTCAGAGAGCAGGCCTACTCCCAGTCTGGCCCCGCTGTATGTCCCCACACAGGCTCCTCGCCTCATGGAGCTACAGACCCGGACCATCCATTTAATGCAGCAGACCTTTACCTAAAGCTGTCTACGCTCCTGGAAACCGGCCTTGCATCCACATCAGCCAAAATAACAGGAGAAATTAAGGCTGATCTCCAAAACATAGGCTCCAGGATGGACGCCATTGAAAGTCAGCTAGATCAGACAACAGCGGTGTCGCATAAAAATACTGGTCTCATTCATACCCTCCATGACCAACTGGACGTGGCTTTCTCCCGCATAGATGACCTTGAAAATAGGTCCTGAAGGTATAACTTCAGGATCAGGGGACTACCTGAATCAATCCAGGATGTGGAGACAGCAACACAGGACCTTATGAAATCTCTGATCCCCAACATACCGACATCCCGCCTGGAACTGGACAGAGCCCACGGGGGTCATTGTAAAACCCCACTTCTATGTGGTCAAGGAAGCAGTCATGAAGCAAGCCCGCACGATGCCACAAGTAATCTGCCAAGGCCACCCTGTGCAGATATTCGTGGACCTATCTCCCTCTACTATACAACGGAGGAGGACTCTGAAACCGTTATTGAATGCTCTGACCCAGAAGGAGATTAAATACAAATGGGTCTTTCCCTTTGCAGTAAAATTTTCCTACAAAGGCCAAAACCAGGCGTTCTCCAGCTTTACAGCTGGTGAAAAGTTGCTCCTTCACTTGAAGATAATTTCTCAGGAGATAGACATGGACACATCAACTGCATCAACAGGTCAACACGAGCGACCCCCTCCTAACAGCCCACAAGATCATCTCTGGAATAAATCTAAGACCCGAAGATCATCACACAAAGGCCCTCCTTGAGATCATGCAGTGAGCTTGTTAGGGCCCTCGAATTGCACGATGCTCCTGCATCTATTTTTCTCTCTCAATTACCTTTTTTTATGCCTTTTTTCCCTTTTTTTCGGTGGTTTAGGCCTCGGTCACGGCCTCCCATGAAACTTTAAAAAAACAGCAGTTCCCGTTGTTTGAGTTTCAAACTCGGTGACAGTCCTTATCTCGTTAGACATTTTTTTATCTGGACCCCAAAGGGATGATCGGTCACTTTGAACATCCGGTAGACGAAGGGGATAATTTTCTCTCCTACCATGGACGATATAGACGGGGTTCACATTCAATCTGTTTTTATTTGACGGGTCCCCCCTCCCCCTGGGTTTAGGGTGGGGGATTTGGGGGCTTCAACGTTGACACGGTCCCTTACTGTTCAGGTTGCTCAATGAGCTTAAAAGATTGCACTAACAGGGCGCCCTGGTCTGGGGCGGTCCCCATGTGCCTCCTCCTACCCCTTGAACACTGGCTGGTCTTCGAGGGATAGGATCTCCAGGGTATTACACCTGGAGTCTTTGAAGTGTTGGTATAATCTCACGACTGGTCGTGAGATGCTCTTGAGGACCCTCTCTCTGCCTTGGGGTTTGCTTACCCTTTGGTGGGGAGGTCCTCCTTTTTCTCTCCTCTTTCTTTCTCTCTATCTCTCTTTGCTTTCCTGTCCTGAGCATCGCCTAATTATGTCATTTTTTGCAGAGAGTCTCCCGGGGGAACGTCTATCCTTAAAGAAGCAGCGGAAACGGTATCAGCTCCTACTCTGCAGTCAGGGGAAAACAGAAGGCTTCGAAGGTAAGGGACAGTAGCTTTTGCAATATGCACCACCACTGGAACCATGGCTGATCACGCCCAGCCGACCCTAATGGTCGCCACGCAAAACGTTCAGGGTCTCAATTCTCCCCTCAAACGTAGAAAACGTTTTAAACGCGTATAAATCCTCAAAACTGGACATAGTAATGCTGCAGGAGACCCACTTCCCGAGTCGGTACAGTCCCAAGTTTCTCCACTCACATTTCCCCAATTTCTATCTAGCTAGTGCCGCTAACAAATCCAAGGGAGTGGCTATTTTGTTCGCTAGATCCTGTAAATTCTCCTGGATATCGGATGTAAAAGATCCGGACCGCCGGATTATTCTAGTCAAGGGTATGATTGATGGCCATCTATATTCGTTAGTATCTTACTACACCCCCAATAAAGGACAAACGTCCTTCTTTAAACAGATTTTCCAGACTCTAACTCCTAAGCTAGAGGGCACGGTTATCTTCGGGGGGGGACTCTAATACAGCATTTGATCAAGGTCTAGACAGAACTAAACCTCCATCAGCACAACTAACACAGCCAACTAAGGAGAGCTTAAAAATAGCGAAACTTGTCCATGCGCAGGGTATGTCCGACATGTGGAGAGAAATTAATCCGACAAAACGCCACTATACACACTTCTTCTACCCTCATAACGCCTACTCGCGTATCGATCACCTTTTGGTGCCGAGCCGCTCTATTCATCTAGTGGTAAGTTCATGTATTAGGGATACAGTCTCATCCTACCCTTGTCCCAGGCTCTCAGGGGAATTACTGAATGCCACTCTTCCACAAAGCATCGGATCTGCAGGCCATTGTGGCTCTACCTACTTACTCCTTTAAGATTCCGAAATCCTCTTTGTATTTATTAATGGTTTATCAAATAACATGTATGTTCTTTGTATAATTACTGCATTTTGAAATAAAATTCTTTGAAATCTAAAAATGAAATATTCTTTTAAATATCGTGCCCGGGGGTTTCTATAGTATGCCTGTAAAGTGGCCCATTTTTCTTGTGCTTAGAACAGTACCGCATTAAAATGGCATTGTCATTTAAAACTGATCGAGGCTGTAATGTATTGTCAATTTTTTTTTTAATGGCGTAGGGGTACCCACCAAATTCCATACCAGACCCTTATCTGAGTACGCAACCATTCAGGCCACAGGAAAAGAGGGGGGAGAGATTCCGTACCAGGCCACATGCCTTAACATGGGGAGGGTGCTTTGGGGTAGCCCCCCAAAGCACCTTGTCCCCATATTGATGGGGACAAGGGACTCATCCCTGCAACCCTTGCCTGGTGGTTGTGGGTGAAAGGCTTATTGGAATCTAGAAGCCCCCTTTAACAAAGGGACCCCCAGATCCCAGCCCCAAATGTGAATTGGTAATGGGGTACTATGTACCCCTACCATTTCACAAAAAAAGTGTAAAAAATGGTAAAAAAAGACAAGCGGCAGCTTGGGACAAGTCCTTAAAATAAAAAAAAAATAAAAAAATAAAAAACCTCCTGCTATGTAAATCCACAGGGCCTAACAGACCAAAAAAAAAAAAGCTGCAACCGTTCTGCCTCCATGGGAGGCTCCCGCCGATTTACGCTTCTACGTTTTTTTTTTTTACATTTTTGGATCGGGGTTCCCCATAATATTCATACCAGACCCAAAGGGATTGGTAATGGACCGGGGGGGGGGGAAACAATGCGCCACATTACAGGCATACTATAGAAACCTCCCAGGCACGATATTTAAAGGAATATTTCATTTTTCTTGTTTCTCTTTAAGCATTAAAAAAATCACTGCTCCCCAAAAAATTGCCATTTTCTAAAAAAAAAAAATAGAATTGATACATGTCCTCTGGGGCAGGACCCAGGTCCCCAAACACTTTTTATGACAATAACTTGCGTATAAGCCTTTAAAATGAGCACTTTTGATTTTTCATGTTAGTGTCCCTTAGACTTTAATGGTGTTCCGGCGGCTTTCAAATTTGTCCCAAACACCGAATATTGTTCGCTGTTCGCAGAACATCCGAACAACCAAAGTTCGGTCCGAACTTATGCTCAGGCTGAACCGTTCACCCATCCCTACTGTCCAATGACAGTACATTATTGGTTACTAGGGATGAGCTGAACACCCCACTGTTCGGTTCGCAGCAGAACATGCGAACAGGCAAAAAATTTGCTCGAACACGCAAACACCATTAAAGTCTATGGGACATGAACATGAATAATCAAAAGTGCTAATTTTAAAGGCTTATATGCAAGTTATTGTCATAAAAAAGTTTTAAAAACTGAAATTTTTTCAGGAGCAGTGATTTTAATAATGCTTAAAGTGAAACAATAAAAGTGAAATATTCTTTTAAATTTCATAGCTGGGGGGTGGCTATAGTATGCCTCTAAAGTGGTGCATGTTTCCCGTGTTTACAACAGTCCCTGCACAAAATGACATTTAAAAGTACTCACGGCTATTACTGAATTGTCGGGTCTCTGCAATACACATAAAAGTCTTTGAAAAAAACAACATGAGATTCCCTCACAGTTCATTACAAGGCCCTTCAGGTCTGGTATGGATATTAAGGGGAACCCTGTGCCAAAATGAAAAAAAAAAATGGTGTGGAGACTCCCCTAAAAATCCATACCAGACCCTTATCCGAGCACGCAACCTGGCAGGCTGGAGAATGTCCCCATGTTGATGGGGACAAGGGCCTCATCCCCACAACCCTTGCCCAGTGGTTGTGAGAGTCTGCTGGCAGGAGGCTTATCGGAATCTGGAAGCTCCCTTTAAGATGGGGGAACCCCAGATCCCGGCCCCCTCTGGTGTATTTTTGGTAATGGGGTATAACTACCTCTACCGTTTCACAAAAAGTGTCAAAAATGTTTAAAATCATTGCTCCCAAAAAAACTGCCTTTTTCTTGCATTGATACATGTCCCCTGGGGCAGGACCCAGGTCCCCAAACACTTTTTGTGGCAATAACTTGCATATTAACCTTTAAAATTAGCACTTTTGATTTCTCCCATAGACTTTTAAAGTGTGTTTCGCGGCTTTCGAATTTGCCACAAACACCCCAAATTGTTTGCTATTTGGCGAAAGGATGCACAGCCAATGTTCGATTCTAACTCATGTTCAACCCGAACATAAAGCTCACCCCTATTGGTTACTATTGTCACCAACATTGCAGCCTAAAGATACTGCTTGCAAACTCTCCAGCCACTGTACAAAACATGCCACTATTGTCTTTGAAATAATGCACCTCAACTTTTAATTAAGAAAAAAAGCTGCCTTGTCTCTCCCTCTTACATTGGAGCCTATCCAGGGTGCTTACATACTGCCCAGCCACTGCAAAAAAATGTGTGTAATACAATGGTGTTAAAAATGAGGCAAAAGTCTTGATGACTAAGTTTTCAATGAATGGTTCTGAAAAGATGTGGTTGAAGTAGGAAATCAAGTGAGTTAAGGAAAGTAATAGGGAGGAATTACTATACACAAGAGATTTGAGAATGATTGATAAACCATACAGTATACAATATACCAATACCTCTGAAATAATATAATTTGTGTAAAAGCTGTTGGCACTTTTTGAGTAATGAAGAAAAGACAGTGTCAGGATATCTGCTCAGTGGCATTATATTACCTGAGTTTGCCATAAAAGGGAAATGGTGCAGCAGATTGTAACCTCTTAAGCAGCAAAGAAGGCCAGCTGAACTGGTTAGGTAGCACTACCTCATGCACTCCCTGACACTAAAGAACCCACTCTGCCCTGACACCATCTATGAACTACCCATCTCTGAGCACATTGTGGAATAGGAGCATTCAGTAGTGACCACACAGGAGTTTTGCAAGATAAATGACTATGTAATTAACATTATTCTTCATGCATCTAAGTTAACTTACTGTGTGGTGTGCATTGGATATGACTATTGACTTTACAAGCTATGGAAAGCAGATATGCATATCATGTTGATATAATTTCCTTTCTCTTACCACTGAATATACCTTTTTGAACACAGAGTAAGAGATGTGTGCACCAGTGTGGTGCTTGTCAAGTAACTAACTAATATGACAGCTAGACTCGACCACAGTATATCTGACAGCATATATGTGTATACAAATAAGAATGTCTCTAATATGGCAAAAGGAACATCTATGTAACTTTGTGAATAAAAGCATGCATTAGTAAGCAATGCCAAGATCTAAATCTAAAATGAGCTCCAATTTAAATTTACCTTAAGGTATGATATGAAACTTGCAACAAATGTCTCACAAGGGGATAGCGGTGTTAGCAGTCCTAGTCTGAAGGTATTAAGCTGCTGCTTTCAAGGTATCACACCACGTACCAAAGATATTAAAAGCTGCTTCCAAGATATTAAATCAGTTTTCTCAGGGCAGGAATCTCTCCTCTGAAAGTGGTGTGTAAATCAGTCATAGAAATAACAAATGTATCAATATGAATGGGGGGCATAATCAAAGAAACAATCTCAAAGTATAAGAACTCAGTGTGAGACTCAGGTTAGCCAATTGCTACTTACAAGGATTACCGGCAACCTCATGAGCAAAAAGTATCAAATATCCAGATTTATCAGCACAGCAATAGAGCCAGAAAGATAAATGGATCCATATATACCCCATCCTGATAAATGAGACCTATTGCTGCCAGTTCTTTTGTGACATCTCCAACCCCGGCGTGAGAATTCTTTGGCCTGTACAGAGGAGGGAGAAGAGTCTGGTGAAGGGTAAGTTATATATTTTTTAATTTGTAGATTTTTTTTGCTGTTGGTATTTGTTTCTTCAAAAGGTAGTCAATTGAATATTATTCCATTTGTAAGCCCTCCCTCCATTAAATGTTGTCTTATCATGCCACTTTTTTTTCTCTTTGTTAAGAAGAATGTTTTTATTAAATATGGCTAAATCATCTCTTAATTTTTTTTATCAAGTTCTGTATACAAATAGTGATTTTTAGGGGGGATTAAAGCCTGTTATATTTTGTCAATATCTGTTTCTGACTTGGAAATGTGTTTATTGTACTCCTTAGTGAGAACACTGCTAACGTTTGTCCACCCATTCTCTCTTAAACTCATCATTGATTTGTTCCAAATTCGGAAACTTTTATATTCTTAACCCAAAGGGGTTAATCTTTTCTTTTGCGTATCTATCATATGATTTGGTATGCCTGAATAGAGCTGACTTTTTTTGTCAATGTTTTATAGAGTTTGTACAAGAGGGAGGAAGTTTCTGTTTCTGTCTGTTCATTCTGCTCAAAGTCAGTCTCTCAAGTCAGCCTGACATCAAATTGGTCTATTGTTGGCCTTGAAAATCACTCATAGAGTCCAATCAACTCAGTTTGTAAAAACAACAATAGTGAATTTGAATTAACTTAAACAATCATTCTTAAATAATCAAAAAACAATATGTACTGGGGCATAGCTCAAAATTTAAACCCAAATGGCTAAATGGTGAAAATGGTCGAGAATAATAATCATTATATTACAAATACAATAAAGTTTCTCTCAAGAGCTTTAATGCAGCAAAAAATAAAATAAAACAAGTACCAAGAAATAAAGTGAACAATTTTGTATTGATACAAATATTAATGTTCAAAAACACATACTGTTAAAAATGTGAGCTGTGATATATATCACCCCTAGGGATGAGCTTCGTGTTCGAGTCGAACGTACGTTGGCTGTTCGGCCGTTCGGCGAATTCCGAACGTTTGGGCCGTTCGCGTCAAAATTCGAGTGACGCGCGCGCTGACCACAATGCACTGCGGTGGCGCAGTGCATTGCTGCCCCATGATTGGCCAAGCATGCACTGTGACCCCGCATGCTTGGCCAATCGCAGCGCCGGCAGCGAGGAGAGCCATGATTGGCCACAGGCATCCTGCCTGTGGCCAATCATAGCTCAGGCTGTGTAGTGCACGCCCCACACTATATAAGGCCGCCTTTGAGGCGGCTTCGTGTAGTGTGTTACTTAGCATCTGAAGCAGTGGGTGTTCTGTGTACCTTCAACACAGTACACACCAATCGTTTTTGGCTGATTTCCTATCTTGCTGCTGTGTAGTGGTTGTTGTCTGTGCCCTGACTGCAGTATACACCACTATATTCACCTCACCTATATAGCTAGTGATCTAGCTTTAACCACTTAATAACTGCCCATTGCCGATTAACGGCTTCAGGGGGGTTGTTTAACTCTGAGAGGCCGTTAATTAACGGCCTCCCAGAATTCTGCTCTCGCGTGCCCCGAGGTGTGCGCACTCGAGAGCATCCGTGACCGCCGGGTCGCATCACGGATCACGGTAAACGGCCGCTCATAGCGGCCGTTTACCACGTGATTGCTCCGTCAAACCGGCGTCATGTTATGACGCCTGTTCCTCCCTCCCCTCTCTGTACCGATCGGTACAGCGGAGGGGAAAGAGATTGGTGTCAGCAGCGATGTGGGCTGCATCTGCAGTGCCCACATCGCTGCTCACCGAATTTAACCCCTCAATTCCCTGCCAATACTCTGCAATACCAGTGCATACTCTGCAGTACCCTGCCATTACTCTGCAGTACCCCGCCATTACTCTGCAGTGCAGTACCCTGACATTACTCTGCAGTGCAGTACCCTGCCATTACTCTGCAGTACCCCCCATTACTCTGCAGTAACCCCAATTACTCTGCAGTACCCCCCAATACTCTGCAGTACCCGCCATTACTCTGCAGTACCCGCCATTACTCTGCAGTACCCCCAATACTCTGCAGTACCCTGCCATTACTCTGTAGTACCCCCCAATACTCTGCAGTACCCTGCTATTACTCTGTAGTACCCCGCCAATACCCCGCCAATACTCTGTAATACCCTGCCATAAATTGCCATACCCAGCCATACTCAGAGATACCCAGCCATACTCGGTGATACCCTGAAATACCCAGCCATAGACGCCCCCCACCACTCACCGCCCTCCGGTGCTTCTACCAACTCGCCAGTACGATCAAAGCCAGAATCTTTTTTTTATTTTTTATTTCAGGCTTCCCAGCCTAGAGGTGAGATGTGGGGTCATATTGACCCCCCAGATTTCACTGTAAAGAGGACCTGTCACCCCATATTCCTATTACAAGGGATGTTTACATTTCTTGTAATAGGAATAAAAGTGATCAAAAATATATTTTTGGGGAAAAAAATGTCAAACTAACATAAATAAAGTAAAATGAACAATAAAAAAATAAAATAAAAATTAAAGCGCCCATGTCCCCATGTGCTCGCATGTGCTACACATGTGAGGTATCACCGAGAATGTTAGAGCGAGAGCAATAATTCTAGTCCTAGACCTCCTCTGCAACTCAAAACATGTAACCAGTAAAAAAAAAATTAAAGCGTCGCCTATGGGGATTTTTTAAGTAGCGACGTTTGGCGCCATTCCACGGGCATGTGCAATTTTGAAGAGTGACATGTTTGATATCTATTTACTCAGCATAACTTCATCTTTCACTTTATGCAAACATTGGGCTAACAAGTGGTTAATAATAGAGCTTGCAGTCAGTAGTGTTAGGAGATAGTGCGTGCTGTCTGCGTGCTCTGTACCCAGTACATACCGCTATAATATAGGGCAGGCCCCTACTTTCAAACATCCAACTTACAAACATCTCCTACTTGCAAACGCAAGGAGACAGCAGCAAGTGAGATGAAAAAAGATGGACGACAAAACAAATTATACAGGGGTGATAACCCTTCCCTATGTTTTCCAAAAAGCTTAAAGATAGTTTTTTTGACTGGAGCTACACTTTAAAAATGTACCGGTTGAAAATGACAAACAGATTCAACTTAACACAACAAACCTACACAGTCCCTGTCTTGTTTGCACCGCCTGTATACTGCTGTTCTGAGTATATAGGGCCTGGGGGCCACACGCATTTCCTTTTTTTAATATGGGTACGGGGTTCCCCTTAATATGCGTACAAGACCCAAATAGGCTGGTAATGGGCAGGGAGGGCTACCCATGCCATGTTTCTCAATGATTTTCAACCATATTGCAGGAACCAGATATAACATTAAAACCGCAAGCAGTTTTAAATCGTGTTATTTCCGTTTAATGTCATTTTGTGCAGGGACTGTTCTAAACACGGGAAACACGTGGCACTTCACAGGCATACTACAGACACCCCCCAGGCACCATATTTAAAGGAATATTTCACTTTTTTTTTTCACTTTAATCGTCATTAAAATCAGTGCTCCCGCCAAAACTGCAGTTTTTAAAACTTTTTTTTGCAGTGACCCATGTCCCCTGAGGCAGGAGGCAGGTCCCCAAACCCTTTTTAGGACACTATCTTGCATATTAGCCGTTAAAATGAGCACTTTCCAATTCGAACGTTCGAGTCCCATAGACTTCAATGGGGTTCTAACGTTCGTACCGAACGCGGGGGTCGTTCGCAAGTTCTGGTGCGAACCGAACCGGGGGGTGTTTGGCTCATCCCTAATCACCCCCAACTACAATGAATGATGTTCTTAAACAATAGCAGGTAACAAACTTCGTATAAGAATTTCCAAACAGTATTCTTGCCCAAAAAGACTCCAAAGTGTCTCGATTTATAATCTTCCTCAGGTAGATGGGGACATCTGGGTTGAAAACATATAATGTTTTCATAGTCACAGTGTGTTATACTTATGGTATTATTAATTATCTACTAAGTGTCATAATTAACCACTTAACAACCGCCCTATAGCCAAATGACGGCTACAGGGCGGTTGTTTAACTCTGGGAGGCCGTCATATGACGTCCTCCCAGAATTCCGCTCTCGAGAGCATCCGTGACCGCTCATCGCGGCCATTTACCACGGGATCGCTCCGTCAAACCGGCGTCATGTTATGACGCCGGTTCCTCCCTCCCCCTCTCTGTACCGATCGGTACAGCGGAGGGGGAAGAGATCGGTGTCAGCAGCGCTGTGGGCTGCATCTGCAGTGCCCACATCGCTGCTCACCGAAAATTAACCCCATCATACCCTACCATTACTCTGCAATACTCTTCTGCAATACTCTGCTGCAATACTCTGCAATACTCTGCTGCAATACTCTGCAATACTCTGCTGCAATACTCTGCTGCAATACTCTGCTGCAATACTCTGCAATACCCTGCAACAACACTCTGCAATACCCTGCAACAACACTCTGCAATACCCTGCAACAACACTCTGCAATACCCTGCAACACTCTGCAATGCTCTGCAATGCTCTGCAACACCTGCCAATACCCTGCAACACTCTGCAATGCTCTGCAACACCCGCCAATACCCTGCAACACTCTGCAATGCTCTGCAACACCCACCAATACCCTGCAACACTCTGCAATGCTCTGCAACACCCTGCAACACTCTGCAATGCTCTGCAACACCCGCCAATACCCTGCAACACTCTGCAATGCTCTGCAACACCCTGCAACACTCTGCAATGCTCTGCAACACCCGCCAATACCCTGCAACACTCTGCAATGCTCTGCAACACCCGCCAATACCCTGCAACACTCTGCAACACCCGCCAATACCCTGCAATACCCTGCAACACCCTGCAATACCCTGCAACACCCTGCAACACTGCAATACCCTGCAACACTGCAATACCCTGCAACACTCTGCAATGCTCTGCAACACCCACAAATACCCTGCAACACTCTGCAATACCCTGCAACACTCTGCAATACCCTGCAACACTCTGCAATGCTCTACAACACCCACCAATACCCTGCAACACTCTGCAATGCTCTGCAACACCCGCCAATACCCTGCAACACTCTGCAATGCTCTGCAACACCCACCAATACCCTGAAATGCTCTGCAACACAATACTCTGCAACGCCATACTCTGAGATATCCAATCATACTCTGAGATACCCAGCCATACTCTGAGATACCCAGCCATACTCTGAGATACCCAGTCATACTCGGAGATACCCAGTCATACTCGGAGATACCCAGCCATACCCAGCCATAGTCGGTGATACCCTGCAATACATAGCCATAGACATCCCCCCTCCCACCACCCTCCGGTGCTTCTACCGACTCGCCAATATGATCAAAGCCAGAATCTTTTTTTTTTTTCAGGCTTCCCAGCTTAGAGGTGAGATGCGGGGTCTTATTGACCCCATATCTCACTGTAAAGAGGACCTGTCATGCCATATTCCTATTACAAGGGATGTTTACATTCCTTGTAATAGGAATAAAAGTGATCAAAAAATTTATTTTTGGGGAAAAAATGTCAAACTAAAATAAATAAAGTAAAATGAACAATACATTTTTTTTATTTATTTTTTAAAGCGCCCCTGTCCCCATGTGCTCGCATGCAGAAGCGAACGCATACGTAAGTCCCGCCCACATATGAAAACGGTGTTCAAACCACACCTTTGAGGTATCGCTGCAAACGTTAGAGTGAGAGCAATAATTCTAGCCCTAGACCTCCTCTGTAACTCAAAACATATAACCAGTAAAAAAAAATTAAATCGTCGCCTATGGGGATTTTTAAGTAGCGACGTTTGGCGCCATTCCACGAGCGTGTGCAATTTTGAAGAGTGACATGTTAGGTATCTATTTACTCAGCGTAACTTCATCTTTCACATTATGCAAAAATTGGGCTAACTTTACTGTGTTTTTTTTAAGCACAAAACTGTTTTTTTTCCAAAAAAAGCATTCGAAAAATTGCTGCGCAAATACCGTGCAAGATAAAAAGTTGCAACGACCACCATTGTATTCTCCAGGGTGTTTGCTAAAAAAACATATACAATGTTTTGGGATTCTATGTAATTTTCTAGCAAATAAATGATGATTTTTAAATGTAGGAGAGAAATGTCAGAATTGTCCTGGGTGCTCCAGAACGCCTGATGGCGCCCCCTGCATGTTGGGCCTCTGTATGTGGCCACACTGTGTAAAAGTCTCACACATGTGGTATCGCCGTACTCGGGAGTAATAGCAGAATGTGTTTTGGGGTGTAATTTGTGGTATGCATATGCTGTGTGTGAGAAATAAACTGATAATATGACAATTTTGTGAAAAAAAAAGTAAAAAAAATCTTGATTTTGCAAAGAATTGTGGGAAAAAATGACAACTTAAAAAAACTCATCATGCCTCTTAATAAATACCTTGGAATGTCTTCTTTCCAAAAAGGGGTCATTTGGGGGGTATTTGTACTTTTCTGGCATGTTAGGGTCTCAAGAATTCAAATAGGCCGTCAGTACTTCAGGTGTGATCAATTTTCAGATATTGGCACCATAGCTTGTGGACTCTATAACTTTCACAAAGACCAAATAATATCCACCAATTTGTACTTATGTTTACCAAAGATATGCAGTAGTATAAATTTTGGCCAAAATTTATGAAGAAAAAATTACTAATCTGCTAAATTTTATAACAGAAACAAAGAAAAATTCATTTTTTTACAGAATTTTCTGTATTTTTTCTTTTATAGCACAAAAAATAAAAAACCCAGCAGTGATTAAATACCACCAAAAGAAAGCTCTATTTGTGTGAAAAAAGGACAAAAATTTCATATAGGTCCAGTGTTGCATGACTGAGTAATTGTCATTCAAAATGTGAGAGCACCGAAAGCTGAAAATTGGTCTGTTATTAAGGGTGTTTAAGTGCCCAGTGGTCAAGTGGTAATAGGATGGGGGGACTAAACACCAACCAGAGCAAATCAAAATTAAAATTCAGAGATGTTTCCTGGCTGTCATCAACACAGGAGCGCCAGAACTACCCACTTGCAGCCTATTAGAGGCCACATACATTACGCTGAAAGGGTGTAGGAGATGGAGGCATCTATCATGAATAATTAAACAAATGTATGTAAAAAAGGGTAAAAAAAGAGGAAAGAAACAAGAGAGTTTTAAAAATAGCCATTTTTTTCAGGGGCAGTGATTTTAATAATGCTTAAAGTGAAACCATAAAATTGAAATATTCCTTTAAATATCATGCCTGGTGGGTGTCCTTAGTATGCCTTTAAAATAGTGCATTTTTCCTGTGTTTAGAACAATACCACAGCAAAATTATATTTCTAAAGGAAAAAAGTATTTTAAAACTGATCACGACTATAATGTATTGTCAGATTCTGGCAATATAGAAAAATGTATTGAAAAAAACTCCCCCCCAGCCTATTACCACTCCCTTTGGGCCTGGTATGAATATTAAGGGGAACCCTGCACCAAAAAAAATGTGTGGGGTCCCTCCAAAATCCATCCTAGGCCCTTCAGGTTTGGTATGGATATTAAGGGGAACCCTGTACCAATTTAAAAAAAAATACCTAAAGGGTCTGGTATGGATTTTGGGGGGATCCCTATGGCAAAATTTAAAAAAACGCCATAGGGGTCCCCCCAAAATCCATACCAGACCCTTATCTGAGCACGCAACCTGGCAGGCCGCAGGAAAAGAGGGGGGATGAGAGAGTGCCCCCCTGAACCATATCAGGCCACATGTCCTCAACAAGGGGAGGATGTTTTGGGGTCCCCCAAAACATCTTGTCCCCATGTTGATGGGGACAAGGCCTCATCCACACAACCAATTCACCAAAAAAAGTGTCAAAAATAGTAAAATTGACAGGAGACACTTTGCGACAAGTCCTTTATAAAAAAAATAAAAATTAAAATATCCCATTATGTAAATCCATCTTCAATGACAGCCCCCGATGGACTTAAAAAAATAAAATAAAAAACCTGTAACAACTCCGCCTCCATTAGAGGCTCCCGCCGACTGATGCTTCTTCACAATGACAGCTTCTATATAGCTGAGGGTGGGGCCACCCAGTGAAGTAAACGGGTGACCCCGCCACCCTCTAATGCCATGTAACCTCAGAGGAAGACAGGGATATCTGTTTATATCAGCAGGAGCCCCCCATGAAGGCGGAGTTGTTGCAGGGGTTTCGAAGATGGATTTACATTGTGGGACATTTTTATTTTTACATTTTTTAATAAAGGACTTGTCCCAAAGTGTCTCCTGTCATTTTTACTATTTTTGACACTTTTTTTGGTGAATTGGTAGGGGTACAATGTATCCCATACCCATTCACATAGGGGGTACAGGGATCTGGGGGTCCCTTTGTTAAAGGGGGCTTCCAAATTCCGATAAGCCCCCCAGCCGCAGACCCCAACAACCTGGCTTCATTTTTAATGACAAAAAAAAGTACACAGACCCCAAAGGTCCTCCAAAATAATAATCAGATGCCTGACTTGTTTAGTCAGTCAATTGACACCAGTTGGATTTGGATAAAAATGTCTGCAGCCTATTTATTGGTTTTCACAACATATATCTTTTAATATATAAGTCATCATATTTTTTCACATTCAAATCTTATCATATTATCAAGTGTTTAAAACCAACAAAACCAGCTTAGTCATTAAGGCTCCCCAACCGAGATGCCTGATGCAAAGCATCAAGCATATCATCTACCCCCAACTTGTTGGCCAATTCAATGCATGTCTGGAGATTAAAATTAAAAATATCCAAACCGATCTTGGATAAATGAATACCATCATTCCTATATTGGCCTGGCGAACCACCCTCCAGATTAATGTGCCTGATCGAAATGCCTAAAGAAGGTCTCAAAAATTTCTGAATAGCCCTATTCACCCTCTTACAAACTTTGACAAAAGGCTTAAAACTTGAAGTTTCCAGTCAATGTAATCTTGGAGATGATTTCAGAAAAAAACAATGACCGACTGAGGTGATGATGTGCTGATAATTCAAAATTCTGCATTGTATGTTGCCAATCAAGTCCAACGTTCTCATCTGGCCATATGTCATTCCCCCTAGGTGTAGCAATATAACATCCAGGGGAGGATACAACATATACATACTATTTATTTCAAATATCAATTCCTCCCATACCATCCCATAGCAACCTCTCCAAAAAAAACATAAACTTAGCTTTATCTAAACATAAATTAGCACCATAGCTTCTTGCTACAACTCTTTGCTGTGCCCAAAAAATGAATGAATGGCCAAAGATCCATATCACTCGTTTAGATGAAATAGAAGTGTTAGGTCAAATGTAACTTTTGTAAGCATCGGGCTTCCACCTACCTATTTTCTTGATTTTTACTTCATTGAGGCCTATTTGAGCAGCTTCTGTTACTGCCCCAATTCGAAATGAATGTGAAGAAAATTGCATATGATGCATGTTCATAGCTATAAGACATTTCTTAAAAACCATAGAAAACTGATATTTCGTCATTGGTGTTCCATCTATTTGGATGAATAAATTATTATTCAAAGTAGGTCTATTTGTTATATAACCTTGAACCTTGCAAACAGGGCATATTGAAACATCTGAACAACAATTTAAATGTAACCAATGACCTTTGCTAAAGACATACGTTTTGCTATTTGGAATAAACAGACCCAAACTGTCTTGAAAAAGTTGTAAGTTATGGAATAAAATACCTTTCCCTCTATTCTTGGAGGCTGGTAAAACTTCGGATATTCTTAGGGCTGCAAAAAATGTTAGTGTAAAAACTGCCTGAAACAATAATGCTTCATATTCTGAAAAACATATCTCTCTGTCATCAGGCACAGTCTTCGCAACATTAACAAAGTAATCGGTTTACTACCGTTAGCTGTAAAATTCACTTTGTGGTAACCTTTTTAAGCCTGTCACACTGAGAAAAAGCTCAAACAGCCAGACAAATTGTTCAATTTCAAAAAGAAAGACACGTCAGCTAATAATTTATTGATGTGCAACCATGAATAATGTTTGCCCATCAGTAAATTCAGAAATCCTAACACCACTCGTTCTTAAATGTCAGTAGTCTTTACGTTTATCAAGCATACATATGACCCCCATAACAGCCAGGCATAGGAATAATTATTCCAAGTTGAAGAAGCCACCGAACGTTGAATATGTGGATACGTCAGATCAAATTCCTAAAATTCCATGGGCATGGTGGGTTTAACTGATCCGCGATAGGTAACAACTGGAAAAAATGCTGCATCTATCAACAAGAAAGGGCATCTGCTATTATATTTAATTTGCCAGGAATACATGTCACCTTAATCCAAAAGTTATACCGAAAGACACATAAAAGTAAGTATCTCAACAAACGAATTACCGGCTGAGATTTTAGACAATTGATTGCAAACAAAGCATCTCTATTGTCTGTACTAATTAATATCCTTCTATTAGCAAATTGCTGTACCCATATCTCCAACGAAACAATAACAGTAAAACTATATTTAAAAAAAATACCTTTTCCCAACCATCGCTTAGGCCACAATTTAGAGCACCAGTGTGTTTTCCAAATTGTGCCGAAAACCCACTGAACCGGCTGAATCTGTAAAAAGACCAAATTCAGTGTCCAAAACAAATTCTTGTTGCCATATCATTTTCCCATTGAAATATTCTAAAAATGTATCCAGACTATTAAATCTTCCTTGATGTCAACCTATACCCTGACATGAGAACTAGGATTTTTTAATCCCGAAATTGCTGCATACCAAGGTATAGAAAAAACTCTAGCTATAGGCAAGATCCTAGTTACAAACGTCAGGGACCCTAATAACAATTGCATTTCTTTAAAAGTTCACTTCTTTTTTCTCAATAAAGTCAACATGTGCTGCTGCATTTTATATATTTTTACTTCCAGTAATCTAAATTCCATAAGTAAAGAATCTATGGTTATTCCTAAAAACGCTACACTAGTGTTTGGACATATGTTTTTTTCTATAGCTAATCGCACTCCAAACACCTTGCAGATATCTTGAAAAGCAGACAGCAAATCATAGCATTCAGTTCATCGAGCTGGACCCATAAAAAAAGTCATCCAAATAATGTATTCAATTACTGGAACCCATTGTATATGATACTATCCATTCTAGGAATGTAGAGAAAGCCTCAAAATATACAAAAGATAATGAGCAACCCATCGGGAGGATTTGTCCAAAAAATGGTTCTTTTTTGGGGATAATTTCTAATGGAGATATGTGAACATTTTTGAAAGGTGGATAATCAAAAGGACCTTCCATCCGCCCTTCAGAAACTTTTTTGCATAACTTGTCTGTTACTATATTCGGGTATAAAGATACTTACCGAACATTCTCAACAATGGTACACCCATTACCTTTGAAACCGGGCAAATAAAAACTGCCAGAAAAACCCTCAATGAGGAATTCCACTTTCTGTCGCTCGGGATTAGGGATAAGCTTGGTGTTCGAGTCGAACGCATGTTCAACTAGAACACTGGGTGTTC
Organism: Lithobates pipiens; assembly: GCF_037356315.1. NCBI lineage: Eukaryota > Metazoa > Chordata > Amphibia > Anura > Ranidae > Lithobates > Lithobates pipiens. The sequence continues at coordinate 203,210,658 of NW_027507764.1, read as the reverse complement.
GCCCATTTGGTGAAGCCAGAACTTTGTGGGCCATATTCGTGTGGCACTCACGGCCCATAATGCACTGTGGCATCGCAGTGGCATATTCATGTGGCACCTCAAGCTACCCCCGATTGCTTGTGTTGTTCTGGTCCTATACCACAGGCAGCTGCAGCATTTACAGTCGGTGTATTGTGCCCCCTGCACAGTGTACACCTGAAGCTACCCCCAACTGCTCGCGTTGTTTTAGTCCTATACCACAGACAGCTGCAACAGTTACATTTGGTGTATTGTGCCACCTGCACAGCGTACACCTGAAGCTACCCCCAAATGCTTGTGTTGTTCTAGTCCTATACCACAGGCAGCTGCAGCAGTTACTGCCAGTTTATTGTGCCCCCTGCACAGTGTACACCTGAAGCGACCCCAATTGCTGTTGTTGTTCTGGTCCTATACCACAGGCAGCTGTAGCAGTTACAGTCAGTGTATTGTGCCACCTGCACAGTGTACACCTGAAACTACCCCAATTGCTCATGTTCTTCAGATCCTATACCACAGGCAGGCAGCTGCAGTAATTACAGTCGGTGTACTGTGTCATCTGCTCAGTGTGGACCTAAAGCTACTAGACATGTGCAGAGTAAAATATTTTGTTTCGGAATTTCGTTTTCGTCCGAAAAATTAATTTATTTAGTTACTCCCGAAATTCGTTTTTATTTATTTAGTTTTTCGATCAAAAATTGCATTAGTCCAAAAATCCACATGAATTACAGTGGTGTGAAAAAGTGTTTGCCCCCTTCCTCATTTCCTGTTCCTTTGCATGTTTGTCACACTTAAGTGTTTCGGAACATCAAAACAATTTAAACAATAGTCAAGGACAACACAAGTAAACACAAAATGCTATTTGTAAATGAAGGTGTTTATTATTAAAGGTGAAAAAAAATCCAAACCATCATGGCCCTGTGTGAAAAAGTGATTGCCCCCTAAACCTAATAACTGGTTGGGCCACCCTTAGCAGCAACAACTGCAACCAAGCGTTTGCGATAACGTGCAATGAGGCTTTTACAGCGTCCTGGAGGAATTTTGGCCCACTCATCTTTGCAGAATTGTCCTAATTCAGTTACATTAGAGGGTTTTCGAGCATGAACGGCCTTTTTAAGGTCATACCACAACATCTCAATAGGATTCAGGTCAGGACTTTGGCTAGGCCACTCCAAAGTCTTCATTTTGTTTTTCTTCAGCCATTCGGTGGTGGACTTGCTGGTGTGTTTAGGATCATTGTCCTGCTGCAGAACCCAAGTTCGTTTCAGCTTGAGTACACGAACAGATGGTCGGACATTCTCCTTCAGGATCTCTTGGTAGACAGCAGAATTCATAGTTCCTTTTATCACGGCAAGTCTTCCAGGTCCTGAAGCAGCAAAACAGCCCCAGACCATCACACTACCGCCACCATATTTTACTGTTGGTATAATGTTCTTTTTATGAAATGCAGTGTTCCTTCTACGCCAGATATACTTGGACACACACCTTCCAAAGAGTTCCACTTTTGTCTCATCGGTCCACAGAATGTTGTCCCCAAAGTCTTGGGGATCATCAAGATGTGTTGTGGAGAAATTGAGACGAGCTTTGATGTTCTTTTTGCTCAGCAGTGGTTTTCTCCTTGGAACTCTGCCATGCAGGCCATTTTTGCCCAGTCTTTTCCTGATGGTGGAGGCATGAACGCTGACCTTAACTGAGGCAAGTGAGGCCTGCAGTTCCTTGGACGTTGTTGTGGGGTCTTTTGTGACCTCTTGGATGAGTCGTCGCTGCGCTCTTGGGGTAATTTTGGGCGGCCGGCCACTCCTGGGAAGGTTCACCACTGTTCCATGTCTTCGCCATTTGTGGATAATGGCTCTCACTGTGGTTCGCTGGATTCCCAAAGCTTTGGAAATGGCTTTATAACCCTTTCCAGACTGATAGATCTCAATTACTTTCTTTCTCAATTGTTCCTGAATTTCTTTGGGTCTCGGCATGATGTGTAGCTTTTAAGGATCTTCTGGTGGACCTTACTGTGTCAAGCAGCTCCTATTTAAGTGATGCCTTGATTGTGAACAGGTGTGGCAATAATCAGGCCTGGGTGTGGCTAGAGAAATTGAACTCAGGTGTGGACAACCACAGTTATAGTATGTTTTAACAAGGGGGGCAATCACTTTTTCACACAGTTCCATGATGGTTTGGATTTTTTTTCACCTTTAATAATAAACACCTTAATTTACAAATTGCATTTTGTGTTTACTTGTGTTGTCCTTGACTATTGTTTAAATTGGTTTGATGTTCCGAAACACTTAAGTGTGACAAACATGCAAAGGAACAGGAAATGAGGAAGGGGGCAAACACTTTTTCACACCACTGTATGATCGAATCTGTCTTTGAAGGCTTATGGTGTCCGTCAAATGTATAAAGAAGATTCGACGGAGCTAGTATATAGCATACTTCGTGTGAACTTTAGAACCCTATTAAAGTCTATGGGACTCCAACGTTCAAAATCGAAAGTGCTAATTTTAAAGGCTAATATGCAAGTTACTGTCCTAAAAAGTATTTGGGGACCTGGTCCTGCCCCAGGGGACATGTATCAATGCAAAAAAAAGTTTTCAAAACGGGAGAAGTGATTTTAATAATGATTAAAGTGAAACAATATAAGTGTAATATTCCTTTAAATTTCATAACTGGGGGGTGTGTATAGTATGCCTGTGAAGGGGCGCATGTTTCTGGTGCTTAGAACTGTCCCTGCACAAAGTGTCATTTATGCAGGAAAAAAAGTCCTTTAAAATCACTCGCAGCTACTATGAATTGTCGGCTCCGTAATACAGAGAACACGCATTGAAAGTCATTGATAAAATAAATAAATAAAATTTAAAGAGGAGCTGCACCTAAAAAAAAAATATTAAAAGCCAGCAGCTACTAATATTGCAGCTGCTGACTTTTAATAATATCACACTTACCTGTCCCAGGTTCCAGCGATGTCGGCGGCAGATGACGAGCGATCGCTCGTCTCGCTGCAGCCACCGCCGCCATCCTCTGTCAGGGAATCGGGAAGTGAAGCATGAGGGCTTCACTGCCCGGTTCCCTACTGCGCATACGCGAGTCGCGCTGCGCTGGTTCCCCGCTGTTCGGAGCGATGCGGGGGTCTGCGGCGGTCTGGCCGGAAGTGGGTGCAGTTACCTGGATTATCCAGGTAACTGCACCCCCCTCCCCCCCGAAAGGTGCCGATTGTGGCACCGGAGGGTGGAGGGATAATACTAGCGGAACTTCCCCTTTAGGGTGAAGAACCGCTTTAAAAAAAAATTGACGTGGGGTTCCCCCTAAATATCCATACCAGACCCTTCAGGTCTGGTATGGATATTAAGGGGAACCCCGCGTCAAATAAAAAAAAAATTGACGTGGGGTTTCCCCCAAAAATCAATATCAGACCCTTTATCCGAGCACGCAACCTGGCAGGCCGCAGGAAAAGAGGGGGGGACGAGAGAAAGTGTAAAAAATAAGTGTAAAAAAAATTGTTAAATAAGACAAACACACTTTTGAAAAATTCCTTTATTAAAAATAAAAAAAAGATTCCAGCGGTGTTAATCCACTCTTGCTATACAGCGACGGATGATATCTCTCCAGCGATGGTTGATCTGATCCAGCGCAGCAAATTCATCCCTCTTCTGTCACTGTGGAGATTTCGGCGGCCTGACGTTTGTTATATGGGGAGGGCGGGGCCACCCGTCACCTGACCCCACCCCCCTCTGATGCAAGGTGAAACCCGGGGTTCCCCGTGACGTATGGGTGACCCCGCCCCCCTCTGATGTAACACAGGCAGGTTTCCGTTACATCAGAGTGGGACGGGGTCACCCATACGTCACGGGGAAGCCTGGGTTTCCCCTTGCGTCAGAGGGGGGCGGGTCAGGTGACGGGTGGCCCCACCCTCCGCATATAACAAACGTCAGGCCACCAGGATCCCCACAGTGTCTCCTCAGTGGAGACAGAAGATGGATGGATTCGCTGCGCTGGATCAGATCAACCATCACTGGAGACATATCATCCGTCGCTGGATAGCAAAAGTGGATTACCACCGCTGGAATCTTTTTGTTATTTTTTTTATTTTTAATAAAGGAATTTTTCAAAAGTGTGTTTGTCTTAGTTAACTACTTTTTTACACTTTCTTTGTGAAATGGTAGGGGTACTTTTGTACCCATTTACCATTTCAAACAGGGGAGGGCGGGATCTGGGGATCTGGGGGTCCCCTTGTTAAAGGGGGCTTCCAGATTCTGATAAGCCCCCCACCCGCAGACCCCCACAACCACCGGCCAGGGTTGTGGGGATGAGGCCCTTCTACACATCAACATGGGGACAAGGTGCTTTGAGGGGTCACAGACCCCCAAAGCATCCTCCCAATGTTGAGGGCATGTGGCCTGGTACGGTTCAGGAGGGGGGGCGCTCTCTCACCCCCCATCTATGAAATTTAAAGGAATATTACACTTTTATTGTTTCACTTTAATCATTATTAAAATCACTGCTTCCGAAAAAACTACCGTTTTTGAAACTTTTTTTTGCATTGATACATGTCCCCTGGGGCAGGACCCAGGTCCCCAAACACTTTTTAGAACAGTAACTTGCAGAATCTTTTCTCTCTGTCAAATTTTTTTTCTCTGTCGAATATTTTCTCTATATAATCTTGGACTAATAGAGGTAAGGTTAGGCACATTCAACCACAGGTTCTATAGACACAGATTGTTATTGTCAGAGTCACGTCGAATCTCCTATTCTGTATCGAACTGTTGTAACAAGGAAAACGAAAATAAATCATTTATTTATGTCGGATCTTTCGTTTTTTGGATTCTGTGCTTTCGTTATCGTTTGTCAAAATGAAAACGAAAATACCTGAAATTCGGACGAAAATGCATTCGGACGAAAACGAATGCACATGTCTAAAAACTACCCCAATTGCTGGTGTTCTCATATCCCTGCAGGCCATTAGTATGTCTGGAAGGCCAACAAGGAGAGGCAGACAGTCACGAGCCAATAAAAGAGGGTCAAGCAGGCTCTGTGTCTGGAGGCAACAGTGCTGGTCGTGGACGCGGTGCATCCTCATCAGCACATGGCCATGGGACACGCTTGTCCTTATTTTTGGCAGTTGGACGTGTTGAGCCGCAACATGCCAAAGACTTAGTAGAGTGGATGACCAAGCCCTCCTCATCCTCCTCGTCCTCTCTCACCCAGGCTCAGTGTACTGGCAAAGCAGCTGCCAACGCGGTCTCTTCCCTCATCTCAATGGCATCAGTCATTCCTTCCCTAGACCCACCATGCCCTCCTGAGTAGTCCCTCGAACTGTTTGAGCACAGTGTTGGGTACATGCTCCAGGAGGATGCCCAGCGTTTTGAAGGCTCTGATGATGATACCCAGTTAGAGGAAGGCAGTAGCGTGAGCCCAGAGAGAGGGGATGCCCAAGAGGGACAGCAATCTGGCAGTCATGTTCCACCAGCTGCAGCATACTGTTAGGTTTGCTCCAGTGATGAGGAGGGAGGGGATGATGAGGTCACTGACTCCATGTGGGTGCCTGATAGGAGAGAGGAGGAAGCACATCTCCAACAAAGCAGGATGCCCTCCAGGGGCCGGCTTAAGGGCAGCACACCGACTGAATCACACTGCAGAGCTCCGCCTGTGCAGGTTGCTGTCTCTGCTCGTTATTCCAAAATTTCTTTGGTGTGGGGCTTTTTTGAGACGAGCACATCAGATTGCACCGCTGCTATTTGCAACATATGTCTCAAGTGTATCTCGCGTGGCCAAAACATCAGCCGCTTGGGCACCACATGCTTAACCAGACATATGTTGACTTGCCATGCAGCTCGTTGGCAAGCGAACCTTAAAGACCCACACCAAAGAACAAAGCGGACCTCTCCTTGCTCCTCATCAGCTGGGATCTCCAACCCCACTATACCTTCAGTCCTCTCTGAAACCTGCACTGAGAGGAATGAAGGTGTAGAATTAGGTGTGTAACAGCCAAGTACTTGCAGGCACTCTGCTAGCAGTACAATGACGTCCAATTGTACCAGGCAAATTGACCTGCCCCAGCTGCTGGACCGTTGAAAGAAGTTCACTCCCAGCCATCCACATACACAGTGGTTGAATGCTAGCTTGGATAAATTGCTAGCACTTCAACTGTTGCCTTTTCAGTTGGTAGACTTGGCCCCCTTCTGTGAGTTTGTGCAATGTGCGGTTCCTCAGTGGCAGGTTCCCAAACGCCCCTTTTTGTCATGGAAGGCAATCTTGGCTCTCTACCGGCATGTGGAAGGCAATGTCCATGCCACGCTGGACAGGGCGGTCAGAGGTAAGGTGCATATTACCAAAGAGAGAGAGAGAGACGGTGCCCTCTAAGTGCAGCGATAAATAAGAGTAAATTTATTAAAATGGTTTAAAAACACTCACATTAAGACAGTGGTGTAAAGGCACATCTGACATACAAGGTTTCATCTGTATATCCCTTGGGACACAGATCATGAGGGCTGTGGTGCAGAGATCTCTGCATCTTTATCCAGTGATGGGTGGCTCTATCAGTTTCATGGCAATTTCAGGATGGTCGGAGTGATGCAGATCAATGTAGTGCCCTTACCTTGATACTATCATATTACCGTTGACTCGTGCTCCAGCAGGCATGGACAGGGACGTTACCTATTTTTCATGGCGCATTGGGTCACTCTTCTGGCAGCTGGGACGGATGCAGGATAAGGTGCAGTAGTGTTGGAGGTTGTTCCACCACCACTCCTCCAAAATGCTGCTACTGGTTGTGACACACCTCTCTCCTCCACCCCCTCCTCTTCTTCTTCCTCCATGGCCTCTTCCTGTGCTTTGTCCTCGGAACCAGCAGTGCTCCGTAGGTGTTCAAGGGGCTACGCAAGTACACAGGCAAAAAGATGCCATGCTGTACTTGCTGGTGTGCTTGGGGGACAGGAGCCACACTGGGGCAGATATTCTGTCGGCTCTGCAGGGGCAGGCTGAGAGGTGGTTGACGCCATGCCAGCTTAAGCCAGGAATGGTGGTTTGCGACAATGACACCAACCTCCTCTCCGCCCTCCGACAGGGACAACTGACCCATGTGCCCTGTGTGGCTCACGTGCTTAACTTGGTGGTGCAGCGGTTTTTGGGAAGGTACTCGGGCTTACAGGATGTCCTGAAGGCTGGCCAGGAAAGTCTGTGTTCATTTCCACTGGTCATATAATGCCAGTGCTTGGCTGGCTGAGCTCCAAAAGTAATTGAACCTGCCCATGAACTGCCTTATTTGTGACATGCCCACCAGGTGGAATTCAACGTTAGCCATGCTGCAGTGGCTGCACACACAGCAGAGGGCCATCAATGAGTACCTGTGCAACTACTGCACCAGGACAGGGTCACGGGAGCTCGGTTTTTTTCCCCACGCGAGTGGGCCATGATCAGGGATGCATGCACTGTCCTGTCACCATTTGAGGAGGCTACAAGGATGGTGAGCAGTGACAGTGCATGCATCAGTGACACTGTATATCTTGTCCACCTGTTGGAGCACATGCTGCATGGAATCATGGACGGGGCACTTGAGGCAGAACAGAGGCAGGAAGAGGAGGACTTTCTTGCCTCTCAAGGTCCTCTTTATCCAGGCAGTGTCTCTGCTGTCCCGCCGATCACACAAGAAGAGGACGAGGAGGAGGATTGTGTCAGTATGGAGGTGGAGCCTGGCATCAGCAGAAGCAGTCATTTAGGGATGATTTACAGCCCCAAGAAACCTGTGGACTTATCTGGGAGAAGGTGGCTGCGGATTAGGTCATCCTTAGTAGGGATGAGCTTCGACTCGAACATCCGCTGTTCGCACGTTCGGCAAATACCAAACGTTATGAGCCGTTCGCGCCAAATTCGTGTGGCACTCACGGCCCACAATGCACTGCGCCATCGGGGAAGCCCGGGTTTCCCCTTGCGTCAGAGGGGGGCGGGGTCAGGTGACGGGTGGCCCCACCTTCCGCATATAACAAACGTCAGGCCACCGGGATCCCCACAGTGTCTCCTCAGTGGAGACAGAAGATGGATGGATTCGCTGCGCTGGATCAGATCAACCATCACTGGAGACATATCATCCGTCGCTGGATAGCAAGAGTGGATTACCACCGCTGGAATCTTTTTGTTATTTTTTTTATTTTTAATAAAGGAATTTTTCAAAAGTGTGTTTGTCTTAGTTAACTATTTTTTTACACTTTCTTTGTGAAATGGTAGGGGTACTTTTGTACCCCTTTACCATTTCAAACAGGGGAGGGCGGGATCTGGGGGTCCCCTTGTTAAAGGGGGCTTCCAGATTCTGATAAGCCCCCCACCCGCAGACCCCCACAGCCACCGGCCAGGGTTGTGGGGATGAGGCCCTTCTCCACATCAACATGGGGACAAGGTGCTTTGAGGGGTCACAGACCCCCAAAGCATCCTCCCAATGTTGAGGGCATGTGGCCTGGTACGGTTCAGGAGGGGGGGCGCTCTCTCGCCCCCCCTCTTTTCCTGCGGCCTGCCAGGTTGAGTGCTCGGATAAAGGGTCTGGTATGGATTTTTAGGGGGACCCCACGTCAATTTTTTTTTAAATTTGACACAGGGTTCCGCTTAATATCCATACCAGACCTGGAGGGTCTGGTATGGATATTTAGGGGGAACCCCACGTCAATTTTTTTTTAAATTTGATGCATGGTTCTCCTTAATATCCATACCAGACCTGAAGGACCTGGTAATTGAATTTGGGGGACCCCCATGCTTTTTTATTTATTTATTTATTTAATCAATGACTTTCAATGAGTGTTCTCTGTATTACGGAGCCGACAATTCATAATAGCTGTGATTTTAAAGGACTTTTTTTCCTGCATAAATGAAACTTTGTGCAGGGACAGTTCTAAGCACCAGAAACATGTGCCCCTTCACAGGCATACTATAGTCACCCCCCATCTATGAAATTTAAAGGAATATTACACTTTTATTGTTTCACTTAAATCATTATTAAAATCACTGCTTCCGAAAAAACTACCGTTTTTGAAACTTTTTTTTGCATTGATACATGTCCCCTGGGGCAGGACCCAGGTCCCCAAACACTTTTTAGAACAGTAACTTGCAGAATCTTTTCTCTCTGTCAAATTTTTTTCTCTGTCGAATATTTTCTCTATATAATCTTGGACTAATAGAGGTAAGGTTAGGCACATTCGACCACAGGTTCTATAGACACAGATTGTTATTGTCAGAGTCACGTCGAATCTCCTATTCTGTATCGAACTGTTGTAACAAGGAAAACGAAAATAAATCATTTATTTATGTAGGATCTTTCGTTTTTTGGATTCTGTGCTTTCGTTATCGTTTGTCAAAATGAAAACGAAAATACCTGAAATTCGGACGAAAATGCATTCGGACGAAAACGAATGCACATGTCTAAAAACGACCCCAATTGCTGGTGTTCTCATATCCCTGCAGGCCATTAGTATGTCTGGAAGGCCAACAAGGAGAGGCAGACAGTCACGAGCCAATAAAAGAGGGTCAAGCAGGCTCTGTGTCTGGAGGCAACAGTACTGGTTGTGGACGCGGTGCATCCTCATCAGCACATGGCCATGGGACACGCTTGTCCTTATTTTTGGCAGCTGGACGTGTTGAGCCGCAACATGCCAAAGACTTAGTAGAGTGGATGACCAAGCCCTCCTCATCCTCCTCGTCCTCTCTCACCCAGGCTCAGTGTACTGGCAAAGCAGCTGCCAACGCGGCCTCTTCCCTCATCTCAATGGCATCAGTCATTCCTTCCCTAGACCCACCATGCCCTCCTGAGTAGTCCCTCGAACTGTTTGAGCACAGTGTTGGGTACATGCTCCAGGAGGATGCCCAGCGTTTTGAAGGCTCTGATGATGATACCCAGTTAGAGGAAGGCAGTAGCGTGAGCCCAGAGAGAGGGGATGCCCAAGAGGGACAGCAATCTGGCAGTCATGTTCCACCAGCTGCAGCATACTGTCAGGTTTGCTCCAGTGATGAGGAGGGAGGGGATGATAAGGTCACTGACTCCATGTGGGTGCCTGATAGGAGAGAGGAGGAAGCACATCTCCAACAAGGCAGGATGCCCTCCAGGGGCCAGCTTAAGGGCAGCACACCGACTGAATCACACTGCAGAGCTCCGCCTGTGCAGGTTGCTGTCTCTGCTCGTTATTCCAAAATTTCTTTGGTGTGGGCCTTTTTTGAGACGAGCACATCAGATTGCACCGCTGCTATTTGCAACATATGTCTCAAGTGTATCTCGCGTGGCCAAAACATCAGCCGCTTGGGCACCACATGCTTAACCAGACATATGTTGACTTGCCATGCAGCTCGTTGGCAAGCGAACCTTAAAGACCCACACCAAAGAACAAAGCGGACCTCTCCTTGCTCCTCATCAGCTGGGATCTCCAACCCCACTAGACCTTCAGTCCTCTCTGAAACCTGCACTGAGAGGAATGAAGGTGTAGAATTAGGTGTGTAACAGCCAAGTACTTGCAGGCACTCTGCTAGCAGTACATTGACGTCCAATTGTACCAGGCAAATTGACCTGCCCCAGCTGCTGGACCATTGAAAGAAGTTCACTCCCAGCCATCCACATACACAGTGGTTGAATGCTAGCTTGGATAAATTGCTAGCACTTCAACTGTTGCCTTTTCAGTTGGTAGACTCGGCCCCCTTCTGTGAGTTTGTGCAATGTGCGGTTCCTCAGTGGCAGGTTCCCAAACGCCACTTTTTGTCATGGAAGGCAATCTTGGCTCTCTACCGGCATGTGGAAGGCAATGTCCATGCCACGCTGGACAGGGCGGTCAGAGGTAAGGTGCATATTACCAAAGAGAGAGAGAGACGGTGCCCTCTAAGTGCAGCGATAAATAAGAGTAAATTTATTAAAATGGTTTAAAAACACTCACATTAAGACAGTGGTGTAAAGGCACATCTGACATACAAGGTTTCATCTGTATATCCCTTGGGACACAGATCATGAGGGCTGTGGTGCAGAGATCTCGGCATCTTTATCTAGTGATGAGTGGCTCTATCAGTTTCATGGCAATTTCAGAATGGTCGGAGTGATGCAGATCAATGTAGTGCCCTTAGCTTGATACTATCATATTACCGTTGACTCGTGCTCCAGCAGGCATGGACAGGGACGTTACCTATTTTTCATGGCGCATTGGGTCACTCTTACAATGTTGTGGCAACACCAACACCTTGTTCCGCCATTTCTGCAGAGCATATAGGGCAGGCCCCTACTTTCAAACATCCAACTTACAAACGTCTGCTACTTGCAAACGGAAGGAGACAACAGGAAGTGAGATGAAAAAAGACGGACGGCAAACCAAATTATACAGGGGTGATAACCCTTCCCTATGTTTTCCAAAAAGCTTAAAAATAGATTTTTTTGACTGGAGCTACACTTTAAAAATGTACCAGTTCAAAATTACACACATATTCTATTTAACACAACAAATCTACACAGTCCCTGTCTTGTTTGCACCGCCTGTATACTGCTGTTCTGAGTATATAGGGCCTGGGGTCCTACGTCTTTCCTTTTTTTAATATGGGTACGGGGTTCCCCTTAATATCCGTACAAGACCCAAAGGGGCTGGTAATGGGCAGGGGGGGCTACCCATGCCATTTTTCTCAATGATTTTCATCCATATTGCCGGAACCAGATATTACATTAAAAACGCAAGCAGTTTGAAATGACTTTTTTTCCGTTGAATGTCATTTTGTGCAGGGACTGTTCTAAACACGGGAAACACGTGGCACTTCACAGGCATACTATAGACACCCCACAGGCATGATATTTAAAGGAATATTTCACTTTTTTTTTCACTTTAAACGTCATTAAAATCAGTGCTCCTGCCAAAACAGAAATTTTTAAAAACATTTTAGGCATTGACCTACATCCCCTGGGGCAAGAGCCAGGTCCCCAAATCCTTTTTAGGACAGTATCTTGCATATTAGCCATTAAAATTAGCACTTTTTATTTTGAACGTTCGAGTCCCATAGACTTCAATGGGGTTCTAACGTTCGTACGAATTTGCGGTCCGTTCAAAAGTTCTGGTGCGAACCGGGGGTGTTCGGCTAATCCCTAGTCCTTAGTGACCCAGAGGACTCCGGATGGAATGCTTCAGCTAACCTATGCTGCATGGCCTCCCTGATCCTGCAAAGCCTGCGGAAGGATTCTCGTATTCAGCAGATCAAGGAGAGGGATCATTACTGGCTGTCCTTGCTCCATGGTACAAAGGTAAGGTTGCAGACTTTATCTTGCCATAGCAGAAGGAGCATCTCCGGGAGGCCTTGCAAAAAGGTCTGTGCAACGCGTTTCCAGAGACTGGGAGGTTACAAATTCCTGGTTCTGGACAATGTGTTGCTGATGCTTCGGTCAGTCACAGAAGGAGCAGTGGAGAAGGTGGCCATCTGACCAATGCATTCAGACAATTTTTTAGTCCACAGCCCCAAGGTATGATTGGTTCCAGCGTCTGATTTACATGGTGCAGGAATACCTAGGGGCAAGGTCAGACTCGGACACCTTCCCAATGAAAATCATCTGGGTTACTGGGTCTTGAGGATGGATCACTGGCCAGAGCTTGCACAGTATGCAATTGAGCTACTGGCCTGTCCTGCATCCACCGTTCTTTTGGAACGCACATTCAGTGCTGCTGGAGGCTTTGTAACCAATCCCAGGGTGCGCCTGTCCACCGACTTGGTTGATAGACTGACCTTCATAAAGATGAGTCCGTTTTGGATCACCACCAGCTACCAAGCACCTGAAGCTGATGTAACCAAATTTTTTCTGTTTAACAGGGGCATGTAATTAAAATTTTTGATACAATACTTTGCAGCAGGGCTCATTCCTGCACTCCAACTAGAGTATCTGTGAGAGGTTCCAGTGTCGTGGCACCAGCATCAGTGCCTAAGGCCTAATTGTTCAGCCCTTGTTTAACAGGGGCGTGTAATTACAATTTTTGATGCAATGTTTGCAGGAGGGTTCGTTGCTGCACTCAACTACAATATTTGTGAATGGTTGCAGTGTCGTGGCACCAGCACCAGTGTCTAAGGCCCAATTTTTCAGCCCCTGTTTAACAGGGGCGTGTTATTAAAATTTTTGATACAATACCTTGCAGCAGGGCTCATTCCTGCACTCCAACTAGAGTATCTGTGAGGGGTTGCAGTGTCGCGGCACCAGCACCAGTGCCTAAGGCCCAATTTTTCAGCCCCTGTTTAACAGGGCCGTGTAATTACAATTTTTGATGCAATACTTTGCAGCAGGGCTCATTCCTGCGCTCCAACTAGAGTTTCTGTGAGGCCCAATTTTTCAGCCCCTGTTTAACAGGTGCATGTAATTACAATTCTTGATATAATATTTCACAGCAGGGCCTGTTCCAGTGCCCACCAAGAGTAACTGTGAGGACTTACAGTGTTGTGGCACCAGCACCACCACCATCAAAGGCCCAATTTTTCTACCACTGTTCAACAATGGCATGTCATTACAATTCTTGATATAATAGTTCACAGCAGGGCGTTTCAGTGCCCACCAAGAGTCACTTTGAGGGCTTACAGTGTTATGGCAACACCAACACCTTAGGCCCAAATTTCTGTAGAGCATATAGGGCAGGCCCCTACTTTCAAACATCCAACTTACAAACGTCTCCTACTTGCAAACGGAAGGAGACAACAGGAAGTGAGATGAAAAAAACGGACGGCAAAAAAAATTATACAGGGATGATAACCCTTCCCTATGTTTTCCAAAAAGCTTAAAAATCGATTTTTGGACTGGAGCTACACTTTAAAAATGTACCAGTTCAAAATTACAAACATATTCTACTTAACACAACAAACCTACACAGTCCCTGTCTTGTTTGCACCACCTGTACGCCTGTATACTGCTGTTCTGAGTAAATAGGGCATGGGGGCCCCACGCCTTTCCTTTTTTTTGATTTGGGTACAAGGTTCCCCTTAATATCTGTACAAGACCCAAAGGGGCTGGTAAAGGGCAGGGGGGCAACCCAAGCCATTTTTTTCAATGATTTTCATTCATAATGCCGGAACCAGACATTCCATTAAAACCGCAAGCAGTTTTAAATGATTTTTTTTTCCATTAGAAATGTAATTTTGTGCAGGGACTGTTCTAAACACGGGAAACACGGGTCACTTCACAGGCATACTATAGACACCCCCCAGGCATGATATTTAAAGGAATATTTCACTTTTTTTTATTCACTTTAAGCGTCATTAAAATCAGTGCTACCAAAAAAAACTGCAGTTTTTAAAAGTTTTTTTTGCATTGATACATGTCCCCTGGGGGAGTAACCGTGTCCCCAAACCCTTTTTAGGACAATAACTTGCATATTAGCCTTTTAAAATTAGCATTTTTATTTCGATCATTCGAGTCCCATAGACTTTAATGGGATTCTAAAGCTTTTCTGAATATGTTCTCTGTGTGATATTTGTGCTGCATTCTGAATTTTCCAAAAACATTTACAGATAGGATGGGCCCCTGCGCAAAATGCGCATTCATGACGATATTTGTATGCATTCAACCAGCGATACTGCCATAGTTAAAAGCAAAACAAACGCCTTTCTTATACATTGTACCTGCCATTGCGTTATTTGTGGTAGACTGTGGTTTATAAAAATTAGTTCTTTGAGGCAAAAACAAATTTAACCACAGCTCCTTGGGGTATCTTTTGTACCCCACCCCAAAGCAGGTTTAACCATCTTGTGGCGGGATGCATCATCATATGAAAACCATGCCATGCCCCGAAACTTTTATAGGCTCCCAAAATTATATCAACATGTTGGAAAAGTTGCAAACCTTTGTGTGGAAATTTTTTGCACAAAACATTGGCATAAATCGCAAATGCCTGTAACCAATTAAATATTGATTTATTCCCTGGTCTTCTACTATCATCTTCAGACTTGTCTGTCCCAAGAAGAAATTCCTTGGTTGTTGGCTATAAAGATAACAAATCAACAACGGACTTAAAACTTCCCAACTGCCATGATCCCATTAGGCAAGCGGGGGCCTTAAGACAGGCATACCCATTCTTTTCCCCATTCACAGCAAACCCATTGTCTGTAGCTGAAGCCTCTATTATCTTACTAGGGGATGTGGTTGATCTATGTGGCGTGTGCCTCCTAATTTTGCTATTACATTAATTATTAGGTCACAGGGTATCAGAACTGGAAGCATGATGTCACCAAGAGCAACATGCTGAGTACTGCATTCAAAAGTTGAGTTAGTTCCTAATATTATTTCCAATTTAATTACAGTTAGAAATGTGCACACTGTACATTACTTTTTAAAAATAAGAGGCACCTTTTT
This sequence comes from Lithobates pipiens, assembly GCF_037356315.1. NCBI lineage: Eukaryota > Metazoa > Chordata > Amphibia > Anura > Ranidae > Lithobates > Lithobates pipiens. The sequence continues at coordinate 203,195,330 of NW_027507764.1, read as the reverse complement.
CTATCCTTTATATGTGGTAACATGCCTTAAAACACAACCTAACTTTAAGATACCACTAACATCAAGAAGATAGAGTACCTAATTTACATTTCTGATGTCACCAAGAGCAACATGCTGAGTACTGCATTCAAAAGTTGAGTTAGTTCCTAATATTATTTCCAATTTAATTACAGTTAGAAATGTGCACACTGTACATTACTTTTTAAAAATAAGAGGCACCTTTTTCTATCCTTTATATGTGGTAACATGCCTTAAAACACAACCTAACTTTAAGATACCACTAACATCAAGAAGATAGAGTACCTAATTTACATTTCTGCTGGCCCGCATATAGGGCCATGGCAGAAGATCCACAACAAAGTGCATCCAACATCACTAATCTTGCTCGGTTTTTGATGAACACATTTTACTCTGCTTAGTTTCACAATAAATTATTATTTTCAATACACCCCTTGTCTTTTTTTTGTAGCTTGCTAAATCCAAAAAGTATAATGCCATGGAGTAATTTACCTTCGGAAATGTAAAAGCTCGCAAGACCCTTTATAAATCAACTACACACATGTTCTCCTTTCAGACTGATATCTAACTTTCAGAAGTGAATTTTTGTGTCAAGCTTTAGGTGAAAAAAGAAGGGCAAACAAATGTTTAGATGAAGGCTTACAGCAGACTTTGACCTCTTTCACACTGAAGGCAGTTTTCGGACGTTTTAATGCTAGAAATAGCACCTGTAAAGCACCTGAAAACTGCCTCTTATGCCTCCCCAATGTGAAAGCCCGAGTACTTTCACACCTTTGGGGCGGAATGAATTGCCAGCACTTCCGTAGTTTTGAAAGTATAATTAAAGTAAAACTGTTTAAAAGAATATATAATTATGGCCATTTCTTCCTTAATGTAAGTTGAAAAGCAAAGCCTAAATAATTAAAATTTCTAGTTGAAACAATTTAATTGAACAGTATTTCCAGACTATAAGTAGCTATCAATGAACTGCTTTCTGGATTCAGAAACTTTTACACTTCTCTTTGAAGAAGAATGACCAGTATATTACCAAGCTGCTGTTTCTGCATAAAACGCATGCTGCTGCACCTGTGAGACTTGTAATATGGCTTTTTTATATACTTTCAGCACCTTAATGTTTCTGTTATGATTGTGCCTTTACTTTTCAATGAGCACCATCTACTGGCCAAACATAATCATTGTAAATACAGTATTTGATAAGGCTTTAAAAGCAGCCATCATTTCTAGGGTTTGATGTGTTTTTGGTGGTTAGAGGGGAAAATATTGACAATATAACACTTAAATGGCAGCATAGGCATAAAATACCATATATCATATGGTAAATATATATGGTATATATATGGTAAAGGGGTCAAAGAAACTACTATACATCAGGATATATATCGACAGTGGGATAGGAGTCTTATCTTGCCAGTAAACTGAAAACAATTCATTAACTAAGATGGGTTAAATGATTTAAACACAACTGGTTATCTTATCAATCATTTCAAAATTATATGTTAAATTCCCAAACAAACATACTGCTAAGGTATGGAATTATTAGTTAAATCGGCAGCTAATTGTGAACAGCCCTATTTTTCAAAAAAAATTATTTTTCCTAACAAAATATTATTTTGTCACCACTTCAAATTCTTTCTTTATTGTTCTCCTCAATTAACAAATCATTGAAACTCACAGGTCTCACCATCCTGAAGCAAGTAGTATTTTAAAGTGTATGTAAACTCTAACAATAAACCTTTACTTGCTCCTGTTTGGTCTGCTAAGGCTACATTCACACTGTCAATTAGGGCCGGTGCGATTTGTAGCGGCAGTTCCTTCTGAGGCTGTCAGCCACTCTTAGGGGGTAGGTGTGGCAGCTAGGCCCATTCATTGTAATGACAGGTCACTGGAGGCCCCTGATATCTGCTGCTCTCTGCACAGCCAGCAATTACATGTAGTGATCTCTGCTGGATGCAGGTAATTGTTGGATGCTGCTCCTGCCCAGTGACTGAGAGCCGCAGAAGAAACTGGCGTTACAATTCACACCAGCCTAATTGCCAATCTGAATGTAGCCAACTTTACCAATGAAAGTGTTTTGTTATATCTGTTGAAGAAGTGCAAAACATACCTGTTGATTCTGTTAAAGATCTTTGAGCTGAGTTATGGACGAGAGGAGTGGGGGACGGGGAGTGAATAGAGGATTGTGTTATCAGAAATGATGTAGGCAGGGCTGACACCATGTGCTTAGGAATTCAGGGTTATTTTGTCTCCGGGAGGTAGGTGGGAACATACTATATTTCTGTCACATAAGACTTTTTTTTGTATTTGCCAGGATAGAGAATATAGAGGATCTTTGGCAATGCAAAAAATAAAAGAGGAGGGGCCTTTTTGCACAGTGTAGTGTCATATTTTGCTCCCCATCGTAGGATGCTCTGGAAGGGATGTGGAGACCACAAATTTCGCACTGCGCATGCGCGATGCATTCCAAACACTTGCGCCATGCGTTCCAAACGATTTGCGACAATGCAGACCAGTGAATCCATCAGATAATGTCACGGAAGTGAGGGGAGGTAATCCCCTCCCCAAGCCACGGTTACCTGCTCTCTCTCCGCTCTGTCTAAAGCTAACGTCACTCTGTCTAAAGTTAACGTCACGATTACCTCCTCTCACTCCCATGACATTATCTGACGGTTTCACTGAACTACATTGCCAGAAATCCTCTGGGACGCATAGCGCAAACGTTTGGAACATTCTACGATGGGGCGCAAAATATGACACTAGACTGGCATTGATTGTGACATAGAAACACAATTCCTTAAAATTACAGGTTCAAGGCTTGTCTTAATTCTGTATGTGCTATTATAGAACAAAGACAGTTTTCAGGAACATCATCAACGACTGCTTACTTTGGCAGCAATGCTTTGGCTTTGAAATTTCTTTCACAATTACTTTTGCTTACAGACAGCAGCAACACCTTAATCTATTTTTATTTGATTCATATCAAGTTTTAAAAGGCCTTTTCTGATAGCTTTAGCAGTTATGTGCATGATTTAATCAAGTGGTATTAGGCCTTCTTTTGCAAGCAGAAGTAGAAACTGCAACAGACCTAAATGCAGAGAGGCCAGACATAAGGAGGTGTCTTCCGAAAAAATGTATAGCTAAAACTCTTAGGTATGGGTAGACAGAACATTTGATAGTACAGTTTGATGGAACAAAATTTGAACTCCAGTTTGTTTTGCAGCATTGGGCTACACCATTTTAGAAAGAAATGTAAAAACAAAATGCATAAACAACACTTCATATTATCCGCTAACTTTTCCTATGCCATCAGCTTCATATCCCATTTTTTCCAAAAATATTAGAGCTACATCACTCAGAAATAGTTTGGTAGAAAGTGGTAGGTCAGTTTATATCAGCAGCTCAACACACCTAAATATGGAAGATACAAGGTCAGGCAATTTTTTTAAAGAAAAAAACATGGCAGCTTTAATCCTTAGCCACATTTGTGTACACATTTTCCAGTAGGTACAACAGGCACAAATACAGAGACAAAAAGAACGGACTGATTTTTTCTATAGAACTTGGAACGACAGGCCTCAGATATATTGTAGGTGTGCAAAAATTGCCCAGTGGCAGCAGAGTTTCCCAGCAGTGGGCACGCTCAAATGTAAAAATACAAAGCACAGGAAGCTTCTTTTTTTTTTAATTAGAGCGTCTGCTCTTGAATACAGCTTTATAAAACTTAGCCAGCTGCAGTAGAGTTTTGCCTAGATTGTGCACTCCTCATGCCGCGTACACACGATCAAACAATCGGGTAGAAAAGTCCGGCCAACTCAAGTCCGCCGGACAATCCCCCCGTGTGTAGCCTCCGGCAGACTTTTTTGACCCGAAAGTACGGTGGACTTAGAAAGTAGTTTTGCACTCTAATCTTCCTGCCGGACTTGCATTTCGGCAGACAATCCGGCCGTTGGTATGCCAGTCCGCCGTACTTTTGAAATGAACGGACTTTTCCCGCCCGGAGAAAAGTCCGCTCATTTCGAGCGGGTCTCCAGGTAGGCGGGGCCCGCGAAGGAGACGTTGCTGGCCCCGCCACCTGGTATGGACTTAAAGGAGAACCCCAACGCCGAAAAAAACGGCGTGGGGGTCCCCCCAGGTCCACATCAGACCCTTGTCCGAGCACGCTACCGAGGCCAGCCGGGAAAGGGGGGGACGAGCAAGCCTCCTGAGCCGTACCAGGCCACGTGCCCTCAACATGGGGGGTGCCTTGGGGAAGGGGGGGCCACACGTCCCCCCACCCCAAAAGCACCTTGTCCCCATGTTGATGAGAACAAGGGCCTCTTCCCGACAACCCTGGCCATTGGTTGTCGGGGTCTGCGGGCGAGGGGCTTATCGGGATCCGGGAGCCCCCTTTAATAAGGGGGCCCCCGGATACCGGCCCCCCACCCTATGTGAATGAGTATGGGGTACAATGTACCCCTACTCATTCACCTGTGAAAAAAGTACAAAAAAAACACAACACAGGGTAAAAATAGTATATTGCACAGCTCCGGGGGTCTTCCGTCTTCAGGGGGTCTTCTCTCCAGACACCTCCGCTATCTTCTTCTAGCTCTTTTGCTAGCGAAGGAGCCCGGCTTTCTTCCTTGCCGCCGCCCTTCTTCCGCCTTCGGGGGTCTTGTCCCCCTCTTCGGTTCTTCTGCTGCCGCTGTCGTCATCGTCGCTGTCGCCGCCGCCGCCTTCTATTCTTCTCTTCTTCTCTTCAGATCTTGACTGGTCGCTCCCTCCCCTCACAATGGCTCCGACGTGACGCGCGGTTACTTATATAGGGACATCACTGGATGATGTCCCCGCCCATTATGGTGTCACAGTCCCAGAGGATGCTGGGACTGTGACATCATAATAGGTGGGGATATCATCCGGTGATGTCCCTATATAAGTCGCCGTGCGCCCGGTCCCCGTCATTGTGAGCGGAGGGAGCGACGAGTCAAGATCTGAAGAGAAGAAGAGAAGAACAGAAGGAGGCGGCGGCGGCGGCGGCGGCGGCGACAGCGGCGACGGCGACAGAAGACTGGGCCACTGCCTGTAAAAGAGCTATAAGAAGGCGCGGTGGCCCGGCAGAAGAACCGAAGAGGGGGACAAGACCCCCGAAGTCTGAAGAAGGGCAGAAGGGCGGCCGCGAGAAAGAAAGCCAGGCTCCTCCGCTAGCAAAAGAGCTAGAAGAAGATAGCGGAGGAGTCCGGCGAGAAGACCCCCGAAGATGGAAGACCCCCGGAGCTGTGCAATATACTATTTTTACCCTGTGTTGTGTTTTTTTTGTACTTTTTTCACAGGTGAATGGGTAGGGGTACATTGTACCCCATACTCATTCACATAGGGTGGGGGGGGCCGGTATCCGGGGGCCCCCTTATTAAAGGGGGCTCCCGGATTCCGATAAGCCCCTCGCCCGCAGACCCCGACAACCAACGGCCAGGGTTGTCGGGAAGAGGCCCTTGTCCTCATCAACATGGGGACAAGGTGCTTTGGGGTGGGGGGCCACACGGCCCCCCTTCCCCAAGGCACTCCCCATGTTGAGGGCACGCGGCCTGGTACGGCTCAGGAGGGGGGCCACTCGCTCATCCCCCCCTTTCCTGGCCGGCCGGGTAGCGTGCTCGGACAAGGGTCTGATGTGGACCTGGGGGGAACCCCCACGCCGATTTTTTTCGGCGTTGGGGTTCCCCTTTAAGTCCATACCAGGTGGCGGGGCCAGCGACGTCTCCTTCGCGGGCCCCGCCTACCTGGAGACGCGCTCGAAATGAGCGGACTTTCCTCCGCGTGTGTGGGCGAGTCCGTTCATTTCAAAAGTAGGGCGGATAGTACGGCGGACTTAGTACGCCGTATTAGTCCGCTGAAAAAGTGCCGTGTGTGGGCAAGTAGCCCGTTCGGAAAGTCGGATGGACAGTCTGGCGGGAAGTCCGCCAGACTAAGTCCGCCGGATAGTCGCTATGTGTGTACGCGGCATTACAGACACTAAACCACCCTCTCCCACTAAGGGATGGGCTTTATTTTAGGGTCGAACATGAGTTTGACTCGAACATTGGCTGTTTGCCGAATAGCGAAATATTTGGGGTGTTTGCGGCAAATTCGCGATTGTCTTAAAAGTGCCCCAGGATCTGGTATGGATTTTAAGGGGAACCCTGTGCCAAAATGTAAAAAAAAATGACATGCGGTCTCCCCAAAAATCCATACCAGACCCTTATCCGAGCACGCCACAGGAAAAGAGGGGGGAAGAGGGAGCCCCCCCTCCTGATTCGTACTAGGCCACATGCCCTCAACATTGGGAGGGTGCTTTGGGGAAGCCCCCCAAAGCACCCTGTCCTCATGTTGATTCTGAGAAGAGCATCAACCCCACAACCCTTGCCCAGTGGTTTTGGGGGGCTGTGGGCAGGGGGCTTATCGAAATCTGGAAGCCCCTTTTAACAAGGGGACCACCAGATCCCAGCCTCGTCATGTGAATTAATAATGGGGTACCCCTACCACTTCCCAAAAAAAGTGTCAAAAATGTTAAAATTTTTTAAAAAGACAATAGATGGAGGAAGAAACAGAAGGATGAAGAAAGAAAAAAGGAAGAAGACCAGAAGAAAGAAGATGAAGGAAGACTTTAATAAAGGACTTGTCAAAGACCGTCTCCTGTCATTTTTAACACTTTTGTCACATTTTTGGTGAAATGGTAGGGGTACTTTTGTACCCCCTTACCATTTCACACAGGGGAGGCTGGGAACTTGGGGTCCCCTTGTTAAAGGGGGCTTCCAGATTCTGGTCAGCCCCCTGCCCGCAGACCCCCACAACCCCAGGCTAGGGTTGTGGGGATGAGGCCCTTGTCCTCATCAACATGGGGACAAGGTGCTTTTTGGGGGACCCCAAAGCATCCTCCCAATGTTGAGGGCATGTTGCCTGGTACGGTTTGGGGGGGGCGCTCCCTCGCTCCCCTCTTTTCCTGAGGCCTGCCAGGTTGCGTGCTCGGATAAGGGTCTGGTATGGATTTTGAGGGGGGCCCCCACGCCATTTTATTTTTTTTGCCACAGGGTTTGCCTTAAAATCCATACCAGACCTGAAAGGCCTGGTATGGATTTTGAGGGGGACCCCCACGCCATTTTTTTTGGTGCGGGGTTCCCCTTAATATCCATACCAGACCTGAAGGGCCTGGTATGCTCTTGAAGGGGAACCCATGCCGTTTTTTTTTTAAAGTCGTGTTGTAAGTCGCGCTGTGATTCACACTCAAGTCGTGTCCAAGTTGCCTCTCAAAATCAAGTTGGAAGTCGTGTTGCCCCTGTGTGAATGGACTGTTATGATACAAGTTCAATAGACACAGATTGTTATTGTCAGAGTCACCTCGAATCTCCTATCTGTATCGAACTGTGTCAAAACGAAAATGAAAATAAAGCATTTATTTATGTCGGATCTTTCGTTTTTCGGATTCTGTGCTTTCGTTATCGTTTGTCAAAATGAAAACGAAAATACCTGAAATTCGGACGAAAATGCATTCGGACGAAAACGAATGCACATGTCTAGTAGCTCGCAAGATTTTCAGTTTTTACATTAGACCACTTCAGCAATGTTGGCTTAACACTGGCTGTTCTGTGCCTGGGAGGAGAAATATGAGGTAAGATTTTGCAAACTCCAATTACCTCCTTTATGTGCTTTGTCCTAGAGGATCTACTTGTGCAGTCAGTCACCACCCACTGCCTCCATTCCCATTACCACTGCTTCTACCTTTAATTTTACTATGGGGATAGGGAGATGCAGTGAATGTAGGTGACAGTGTAAGGTGGTAGCGGTACCAAAAATGTACCATGCCACTGCAATTCACAGAAATAAACCACAGTTTTGTAAATTAACCTACCTGACCCACATGACATCAGGTATGTCAAAACGCATAGTGTGGATCCTGTTGTGACATCACTACATCAGTACTGGATGCGACCGAGAAGCTATCCTGTATGTAAACCAAAAAGCACTTTTTACTTGGAGGATATATGTCAGGGCTGGGCTCAGCACTCCCTTTTCAGAGCTCAGGCTGCTCAGCTGTCGGATAATTACCAGCACCCTTCATTCCACAGTGACTCACCTGATGATAATATCCTGCTCATCAATCAGCTTGCTGACTATTTAAGCTGCTTGGATCAGATCTCCTGTGACTTCACCTTGGTCAACATATCCAGATACTCTCTGTTGTGTTTTCCTGTAAAGACTTTTGCCTGGCTGACTTCCCTTCTTGTTCCTGATCCTGTTTGCTGCTCCTGACTACGCTGATCTCTGGATTCCTTTTTTCCTGGCTTGTTATGACTACCAGCTCTGGTTACTGTACCCTGGCTATGTTTTGACTACGTTTGCACTGTTTGTACCAATTTACCATTTAATTAAAGAGTGTGAATTTTACTGCACGTCTGTCTGATTCATTGTTCCTGACAATATGTGAGTGTAACTATTAGAACAGGCTAAAACAGATTCCTTTTTGTGCTCACAAAAATTGGGAATTGGCTAATGCACGCGAGCCATCGTACATTCTTGTGCACAACGACACACATGTGCACCCGTGCCAGATGTTGGCACCAACCATGCTATTTAAACTCAGCCAGTGCTCAGGTTTAGTGCTATTTTATCTTTCAACCTCCTGTGTATCCTGTGTTCCTGTTATCCTGTATCCTGATTCCAGTTACTGACCCAGCTTGTCTGACTACTCTCTGAACTTCATCTTCACTGACCCCAGCTTGTCCTTGACCTCTGCTTCTGTCTGCTCCATTGGCCTCTGTTGCACTGATTGGCTCCTGACCCAGCTTGTACCCAGCCCATGCTATTGCCTGCTCCTCTGTACCTAATCTGTCCTGCCAGTGTATGACTCGGCTTGCCTGCCTCTGCTTCTGGACACATCATGCTGTGCCTGCTGTTCTTCAGTCTGCTACCAATGCATGCCTCACCTGCCTGCTGTCACCAGTACCAGCCTGCTTCAGTCTGCCATCCTCCAGCTGTCCGCCTGCCCACATGCTTGTTGGATTCATTTGACAATTTCTCTTGCCCTGCTGTTTATTTAAAAGATTACTTGCAGATTAGCCCATGAATTGGGAAAAAATCCAAGGGGATTTTTAGTGGTTTGGAACAGACTTTCTCACCCATAATATTAATATTAAATATTGTTTTTCACAGATCTTGGCCCAATATACTCACACAACATCTCTGGCTAGGTGGTGGGGTTGTCTGGCTTGGTCTTTGGCTGTAGTTTCCTCTGGCCCTCTCTCTGATTGTTCGGGGGGGGGGGGGGGGGGGGGTATTACCTTGCCTTAACCCCGGATGAGACAGTCTGTTCCAAACCACTAAAAATCCCATTGCTGGAGTTATGCCCAATTTATGGGCTAATCTGAAAGTAATCTTTTAAATAAACTGTTGTTTCCAAAATTTTCTTTCTATTCAGAAGACTTTACATATATTAATACTCATTGTATTCTATTAGATTTTTTAGTAAATACATTCATCGTACCCCTGATGACTGGCAGGAAGCCAAGAAACATGTCGGATTTCTAAACTAAGGGTGCAGAGCTAAGCTTATTTTTATCATGAAATTAATTATTATTACTTTCCTGAGTTTGCATCCATATCATGGGATTTATGTAATTTTGATTGTTAAATGTATGACTCATGTACTTCTTTGTAAGAATTGCATCAATTTATGTTTATTGATTTGTTTGCATAAACTTATGATTATCAATATAAATAATTAATCTTCTATGATTATATCTTTATCCTATTATATTTAATTGTATTTTGTTTATGCTTTTAATAAATCATGGACCAACTAGAGGTTAATGACATCATATTAAATCAAAATTAATTTAATTAATTTACATCCATTATCTATACCCACAATAACGTTTCATTTAAAGTCCCATTTCCGTTCTTTCATTTTTTGTAAAATAACCAGGGATGGAAGCATGCCATTGATACATTAAGGCAGCGACAGGTCCCTTTGGGAGTTATTTACTAAAGGCAAATCCACTTTGCACTGAAAGTACACTTGGAAGTAAAGTCGCTGTAGATCTGAGGGGGACATGCAAGGAAAATAAAAAACAGCATTTTAGCTTGGACATGATTGGATGATAAAATCAGCAGTGCTTCCACTTATTTCAGATCTACCCCTTAGATTTAGAGCAACTAAACTCCCAGTGCAAAGTGTATTTGCCTTTCGTAAATAAATTTGTTCAAACTTTGTTTATGTGATATATGTATGAGGCAACTAAATTTCAATAAAATAAAATACATATATTAATTGCATATAAAGTTGTGTTTATTTAAATATTTCTGAGGGGCGGTGGGGGGGGGGGGTTTCCATAGATTTTCATCAGATTCTTAAAGGGGGGGTCTGTGACTCAAAAGGGTTGCGAACCACTGCACTAATCAAAGGAGTACTAGACTAAAGGATAAAATAATCCAAATCCATCTATTAGTCTAAACTACAAAAATTCCACTTTCATCTGGGCTACATTTAACCACTTCCCGACCAGCGCACGACGATGTACGTCGACAGAATGGCACGGGCAGGCATATTGGCGTACAGGTACGTCCAATATTCAATGCCGCCCTGCCATCGGGAGCCGGCGGCGCGCTCCCGTGCTGGTCGGGACCCCCGTGAGTCCGGTCGCGGGACCCGCGGACTCGATCGCCACGGGCATCCCCGCGATCGTCTCACGGAGCGGCCGAATGGAGGAAATGCCGAGTAAACAGCATTTCTCCATTCTGCCTAGCAACTAGTGACGCTGATCTCTGCTCCATGTGATTGGAGCAGAGATCAGTGTTCACTAAATGAAAGCCCAACCCCCCCACAGTTAGTAACACACCCCTAGGAACACTTAACCCCTACACTGCCACCCACTGGTTAACCCCTTCACTGCCAGTGTCATTTACACAGGAATCACTGCATTTATATAGCAGTGATTACTGTATAAATGACAATGGTCCCAAAAATGTGTCAAAAATGTCTGATGGGTCCCCCACAATGTCGCAGTCACAATAAAAATCGCTGATCGCCGCCATTACTAGTAAAAAAAAAAATAATAAAAAATTATTAATAAAAATGCTATAAAACTATCCCTATTTTGTGAACGCTATAACTTTTGCGCAAACCAATCAATAATCGCTTATTGCGATTTTTTTTTACCAAAAATATGTAGAAGAATACGTATCGGCCTAAACTGAGGGAAAAAAATGTTTTTTTATATATTTTTGGGGGATATTTATTATAACAAAAGGTAAAAAATAATGAGTTTTTTTCAAAATTGTCGCTCTATTTTTGTTTATAGCGCAAAAAATAAAAACCGCAGGGGTGATCAAATACCACCAAAAGAAAGCTCTATTTGTGGGAAAAAAAGGACGTCAATTTTGTTTGGGAGCCACGTCGCAGGACCGCGCAATTGTCAGTTAAAGCGACGCAGTGCCGAATCGCAAAAAGTGGTCTGGTCTTTGACCAGCAAATTGGTCCGGTCTGAAAGTGAACTAGGAGCCTTGAATGGATTCAAATAGAGCTTTCCTGTGTGAATCTGCATAGGTAGGCACATTTTTATAACATGAGAGTTGCTAGCCAGCGATATTTGCGTGCACAATCAAGATAAGATTCCAGGCTCTACTCAGTGGTTGTTGAATTGGAAAAGAAGGGGACTGGTGTAGGGACCACCCATTCATCTCCCTCTTCAGAGAGAAAATATTCCGGTGTATGTGTGTATCATTGATCACTGCCAAAGCTTGTGTTTTGCTCCTGAAGCCCATGGAGAGCCAGGGCCCCAGTTGAGGCCATGAGTCTGGCTTGTTCTGTGTGTCTGGCTTGAGCTGGGTCCATTGTGTCTAGCACCCTCTGCTTTTGTGATGTATAGATCCTGCTGCTGACTCTCAACTGTTTGAGCCCCCACTCATCAGCACTTCTTCTTGTGCTGGTGGATTGAATGTGTTATGCCGTGTACACATGATCAGACTATCCGGCGGACTTAGTCTGGCGGACAAACCACCGGAAAGTCCACCGGACTTTCCAAACAAGCGGACCTGCCCACACACAACCGGACTTTTCTGGCAGACTAGGTCCGCCAGACGCGAGTCCGCTGGACTTTTGAAATGAACGGACTTTCCCGCACACGGAGGAAAGTCCGTTCATTTTGAACGCGGCACCAGGTAGCCAGGACTAGCGAAGGAAGTCCATGTCGCACCCTCCGGCGGCGAGATTGACACGTTGCTGGTCACCTGGTATGGACTTAAAGGGGAAGCCCTATGCCGAAAAAATGGCATGGGGTCTCCCCGGAGTCCATATCAGACCCTTATCCGAGCACGCAGCCAGGCCGGTCAGGAAAGGGGTGGGGACAAGTGAGCGCCCCCCCCCTCCTGAGCCGCACCAGGCCGCATGCCCTCAACATGGGGGGGTGCATTGGGGAAAGGGGCACGCGTGGCCCCCCACTCCAAAGCACCTTGTCCCCATGTTGATGAGGACAAGGGCCTCTTCCTGATAACCCTGGCCCTCTGGCACTGTGACATCATAAGGGGCAGGGACACCACCCGGCGATATCCCTATATAAGTTGCCGCACACCGCGTCCCTTTCATTGCGGCCAGAGAGAGCGTCAAGTCAACATCTCAAGGAAGAAGAACAAGAAGAGAAGGTGGCGGTGGCAATAGAAGACCGGGCCACCGCTAGTAAAAGAGCTGGAAGAAGGCGGAGGCCCGGCAAGAAGAACCGAAGAGGGGAACCAGACCCCCGAAGTTGGAAGAAGAGGCGGCGGTGGTGACAGAAGACCGGGCCACCGCTAGTTAAAGAGCTAAAGGAAGAAAGCGGAGGCCCAGCAAGAAGAACTGAAGAGGGGGACAAGACCCCCAAAGACCCCTGGAGCTGTGCAATAAATTATTTTAAACCCTTGTGTGGTGTTTTTTTTTTTTTTTTTTCATCAGGTGAATGGGTAGGGGTACATTGTACCCCATACTCATTCACATAGGATGGGGGGCCGGTATCTGGGGGCCCCCTTATTAAAGGGGGCTCCCGGATTCCGATAAGCTCCCGCTCGCAGACCCCAACAACCACCGGCCAGGGTTGTCGGGAAGAGGCCCTTGTCCTTATCAACATGGGGACAAGGTGCTTTGGGGTAGGGGGGCCGCGCAGCCCCCCTTCCCCAAAGCACCCCCCCATGTTGAGGGCATGCGGCCTGGTACGGCTCAGGAGGGGGGCGCTCGCTCATCCCCACCCCCTTTCCTGACCGGCCGGGCTGCATGCTCGGATAAGGGTCTGATATGGACTTTGGGGGGACCCCCACGCCGTTTTTTCGGTGTAGGGCTTCCCCTTTAAGTCCGTACCAGGTGACAGGGCCAGCGACGTGTTAATCTCGCCGCCGGAGGCGGCGACATTGACTTCCTTCGCTAGTCCCGGCTACCTGGAGCCTCGTTCAAAATGAACGGACTTTTCTCTGTGTGTGGGAAAGTCCGTTCATTTCAAAAGTACGGCGGACTAGCACACACACGGCTGGATTGTCCGCCGGACTCGCAGTCCAGTGGACAATTTTTGACTCAAAACTACGATCTAAGTCCGCCAGACTTTTGGGAAAAAAAGTCCGCCGGAGCCCACACGCGGGTGGATTGCCCGATCTCTGGTCCACTGGATAGTCTGATCGTGTGTATGCGGCATTAGTGTTTTGTGTGTTTAGCTCTACCTCCAAGAGGGCTGCAGGATTTTGGGTCCCCCTTCGACCTGCACAGCCAGGCAACATGCATTTTTCAGCTAGCACTCCACAGTCAATAATATAGCCCAAGGGCTTGGTTTTGATAATTTATTAGGGGAATTTAACTTGGACAGGGTTAGGGTAATAAGGGATGCCCACAACTGAATTCAAAGCACAAACTGTGTGAAAAAACACTGGATGACGATTGCAGACTCCTGGTACAAAATCCCAAACTGTACTCCTTTAAAAAACTTCCAGCCTGACTGTAGGGATCCTGAACATTTCCACTACAAGGAATCTAATGCAAGCAGCTCAGTACCTGAACTGTCCTCAGCAGGTATGAAGGTATTCTAAGCATTGTCCCCCTGAACAAAATAGAAATCACTCCTGGAGCAAAGATGTTGACTTCTGTGCAGGCCTTCTACTCTACAGGTCCCTCTTGCAATCAGGGTGTCACAGCCAAGCCTGACTGAGACTGCAGGGGGTGAGAAAATCTCTGGCTTCTTCTCTTCTCCCTCTCTCTCTCTTTCTCTCTCTCAGCAGACAACTTCTGCTTGGAGGCAGAGCCCCCCAGCTCAGGAGTCCCCTCCAGCCCTCTAGATTCTGGAATATGCTCTCACATGGCCAGGCTCCACCATATTTAAGGGCCATCTCCCCACCTTCTGTGCTGTCCTCACCCAGGAATTGGCAGATATTCCTTGAATATTTAAGCTTTGATGACTGCCCCTCTATCCACTAAGTTCTAGAACCTTCAGGAAACTTCTAAAAACCAGGAGGAAGTGACAGAGACTCAGCCTGTAGAGCCTGCCAGCTATCTGAACAAAAACAATTAACCCTGGCTCCACTGGCTACAGTGGAGCCTAAACTAAATTTACCTAATCTACACTATGCACATATGGGGGTGCTATATATGTATTTATGATCACTATCATTCATTTGCATTAATATTTATAGCCTGAGGAGTTGGGGTGTTGATAAAGAGGGAACATTGTGGTCCAACCCCCCCCCCCCCCCAAAGGTGATTGGAATGTGCATCAACATCACTGGGAACCTGCTCCAACTGACTTTCTTTTGCCTGGTTTGCTATGTTCAAAATCCTGACCCCCTGCAATATGTACATTACACAAAACTGACCACTGCAATCTGTGTGTTGCCAGCTTCTAACCCCTGCCAGCTTCTAACCCCTGAACCGCTGTATATCACATACTTCTGACCCCTGAACTCTGTACATGACATGACACATGCCACCTGTATTCTGTATATTACATACCCCTAAACTATTATTTACACTATTTGGCAACCAACAATAATACAATACAATACAAATACATATACAAGCATATTAAATAAACACAGAAAGCAGACCACAGAACAACAATGTTTTAGCAATAAAAACTGTTAAGCATATACATATAATATATACAAAAAGTATGGCATATCACATCAAGCATAATACACACTAGGTATTTGCCACACTGGTAATTCCAACCTATAACCAAAAAAAACAGGGATATACTGTAGGTAAAGTGTGTATTTAAATAGATAATGTGAGCAATATTTGCAATGTAGGAGCTGGTGAAAAGAGAGGCTCTTGAGGAAGGAGTTCTTACTCCCCTAAAATGTTGGGTTTTCCCCTCTCCTCTTTGTTTTGACCAGGGTCTGTATTATTTTTGTTATACATTTTTATTATATACCTACGCTGTATTGTGCTTGATATAATATGACATAGTTGAATTTGGACCTATTGTATAACTGTATTACCCCTTCTTTCTCTACCCCTAGGCAAAAATTACTATTTAATCCTGTCAGTGTGTGTGTGTGTGTGTGTGTGTATGTGTGTGAAGGGTTGGGGGTGAGGGGACTGCAAGTATATATATATATTTTTTTTCTTGTGACCAGATTTTGGTTTTGATGGTTAACTGTACTTAACTTTGTTAATCACAGTTTATTAATTATAAACATGTTTTAAATTGCTATTACATGTCTTTTACAACATCTCCTAAGGAAAATACAAATTGAAGGAGTCTTATTCTTATCCAAGCTTCCTAGAAGGTTATCCTACAAAAAAAAAAAAAAAACACACAAAAAAAAAAACTTAAGCAAGTGCTTCCTTGAGTACTGAAACGATTGAAAACTCATTTCACTTTTTAATAGAAATGTTGCCACCTTGTGGTATGTGGGGGTATACCTACTAGACACTTTAAGTAAAAGTATAATTTAACCCAAATAGTTTTGTTTTTCCTTGCAGATCACTATGATTCTTTCCAACATTGATGGAGAATAGCAACAAAATAGTCAACTAATATGAATTTCTTTAATATGTATGTGCAGTCTAGATCATGACGTGTCAATTTAATTTTTTTTTGAAAAACACTTCTCAGAAATAGCCCTTTCCATTAATTCTGCAGGAACCTGAATTATCTGATAATGTGATATGATTGCTTTAAATAACAGAAACTTTGGAATGTAAGTACTAGAGGGGAATTCAAGTCTGGTAGCACTTATTTTGGCTGTAGAAATATTTTTTTCTTTTACAATTAGACGAGTTTACATAAAGCAACAGCACCCCAATCTGAATTATTTCACCCTTTTTTCAGGTAATTTTAGCAGAGGCACATGCTTTTTGATTAAATGGTAGTAAACACAGTTTGACTGGCAGATAGAAATTGGCCAGTAGTTTCATGTGGCTGACCCTTTCTCATTGGTGTAACCATCTCCTCCAACTGGCCAATTTCTATCACAATTCCATTAAGAATGACTTGCAGATGATACAGCAGTATAACATTGGCCAACAGCAGGCCATTTAATGAGTGACAATTTGACAAAATGTACTTGAAGCACAGAAGACAGGCATGAACAAGAATAAGGAAACTGCAGAGGATACAGCAGTGTAAAATTTCAAGTAGAAGTAAAGTTTTATTCATGACTAACAGGCTTAACCAGTGTGGGCTTAAAGCGGGAGTCCACCGGGACTCCGCGTTTTTTTTTTTTTAAAAGCCAGCAGCTACAAATACTGCAGCTGCTGACTTTTAAAATAGTGACACTTACCTGTCCAGCGCGCCCGCGATGTCGGCACCCGAAGCCGATCGCTAGGTCGTCTGTCGGGTCCTGCTGCCGCCATCTTGGGTATGGGAATCAGGAAATGGAGCCTTTCGGCTTCATTTCCCGGTTCCCTACTGCGCATGCGCGAGCCGCGTGGCGCAATCCGGACGGTCCCCGCTGCCTCTGGGAACTGTGTGTTTCCCAGCAGGCAGCGGGGCACTTGCGCAAAGGGGCGGGCAGTTGCGGAAAGGGGCGTAATCTACGCCCCTTTCCGCAGACAGCTATCCCGGAAGTGGGTGCAGTTACCTGGATTATCCAGGTAACTGCACCCCCCTCCCCCCTGAAAGGTGCCAATTGTGGCGCCGGAGGGGGGGGGGATTCCGATGAGCGGAGGTCCATTTTATTCATTAATTCATTCAATTTGCCTCACAATGCATCATGATTACTGCGCAAGTGAACACAGTTAAAAAAGTTTTATTCAAAAATTAAAGCAATCAGAAACATTAAAAATTTCTCTAGTGGCAGAGGGATGGTGGGATCAGAGGCAGAGGGATGGATGTGATCAGAGGCACAGGGATGGCTGGAATCAGAGGTAGAGGGATAGCTGGGATCAGAGGCAGAGGGATGGGTGGATTCAGTGGCAGAGAGATGGATGGGATCAGAGACAGAGGGATAGATGGGATCAGAGGCAGAGGGGTGGCTGAGGGATGGCTGGGATCAGTGGCTGAGGGATGGCTGGTATTAGTGGCAGAGGGATGGATGGGATCAGTGGTAGAGGGATGGTGAGATCAGTGGCAGAGGGATGGTGGGATCAGGCAGAGGGATAGATGGGATCAGTTGCAGAGGGATAGATTGGATCAGTTGCAGAGGGATAGATGGGATCAGGCAGGTGGGTGGTGGGATCAGGCAGAGGGATGGATGGGATCAGTAGCAGAGGGATAGTTTGGATCAGGCAGAGGAGTTGTGGGATCAGTGGCAGAGGGATAAATGGGATCAGGCAGAGGAGTGATGGTAGTGGAGGGATGGGATCAGTGACACTGGCACTCACCTGCTCTCAGTGTTAGTCAATTCCCCCTCCTTCATGCTGCTCAGTGTGTTATTTTCTTTCCGGTGACTCCAGTGAAGCATCTCTTGATTGTGGGTCTTCTTGAGCTCCTCCCTCCTGCACTGTATTGGCTATCAGCTCATCAGCTAACTTTCTGTTTCAGTGAAAGGGAGCGGGCTTTATCCACCAGGCAGGCTGTGCCTTTTGGTTTCTTCCAGAGATGCAGAGCACCGCATGGAGCAATGGATGACATCACCAGACATTGATTCGGCTGACTCGCAGCATCAGTGCAGCATCAGTGCAGTATTGTGAACCTCTGAATCGTGATGCATCAATACTGCGATTATATTCAGCATTCCTAGTGCTGGAAGGGCAGATCACAGAGCAGTAACTGAAAACTTGGAACTGAGTGTTTAGTGGTCTTTGTTCACTCTGTTCTTAATGTAGAGGTGTCAGGGGACAGATTCAGCAAGGGATCAATGCTGAATCCATCTGGGTGAGTATGAATATTTTTTTTTTCTACTGCTTTTTTAATGGATGCCCAGGCTGGGTAATCAGAAACGTTACAAAGCTGCAATGGAATGGTTTAGATCAAGGCATATTCATGTCTTAGAATGGCCCAGTCAAAGTCCAGAGCTAAATCCACTTGAGAATCTGTGGTAAGACTTGAAAATTGCTGTTCATAGACACTCTCCATCCACGCTAACTGAGCTTGAGCTATTTTGCAACGAAGAATTGGCAAAAATGTCCCCCTACTAGGTGTGCAAAGCTGGTAGAGGCATCCCCAAAAAGACTATGAAGCTGTAATTGCAGGAAAAGATGGTTCTACAAAGTATTGACTCAGGGGGGCTGAATATAAATGCACTCCACACATTTTACCATTTTTAAAATACATTTCTGTTTTTGGTTGTAACATGACAAAATGTGTAAAATTTCAAGGGGCATGAATACTTTTCAAAGCACTGTACTTGGACCCCTAAGATCCTTTTCCATCCTAGATTCCCCCAGAGGTTCACCCCCTGGTGAGTAGATTGCATTCATGTTTTTGCTACCCATATGCGTTATTGTTCATTTTTCTACATTGAACCTTATTTGCCATGTAGTTGCCCACCTAATTAATTTGTTCAGATCTTCTTGCAAGGTTTCCACATCCAGCAGAGAAATGATTGCCCTGCTTAGCTTAGTATCATCTGCAAATACTGAGATTGAGCTGCTTATTCCATCTGAATCCAGGACAGAACCCTGGGGGACCCTACTTTCCACACTGGACCAATCCAAGTACCCTCTGAACTCCATGTACTCACCCTTCGATCCATGCTGACAGACCTTAGTTTGTACAGTAAACGTTTATGGGGAACTGCATCAAATGCCTTTGCAAAATCCAGATACACCGACATCTGCGGGCCTTCCTTTATCTAGATAGCAGCTCACATCCTCATAGAAGGTTAATAGATTGGTTTGGCAAGAACAATTCTTCATGAATCCATGCTGATTACTGCTAATTAGGGATAAGTCAAACACCCCTCGGTTTGGTTTGCATCAGAACAGAACATCCGAACATGCAAAAAAGTTTTTTCAAACACGCAACCACCATTAAAGTCTTTGGGACACGAACGTGAAAAATCTAAAGTGCTAATTTTAAAGGCTTATATGCAAGTTTTTGCCCTAAAAAGTGTTTGGGGACCCAGGTCCTGTTTTAAAAACAGCCGTTTTTTCAGGAGCAGTGATTTTAAGAATGCTTAAAATGAAACAATAAAAATTAAATATTCCTTTAAATATCGTGCCTGGTGGGTGTCTATAGTATGTCTGTAAAATGGCACAGTTTTCTCGTGTCTAGAACAATACCACAGCAAAATGACATTTCTAAAGGAAAAAAAGTAATGTCGTGCTTGTGGCTGTAATGTATTGTCAGTTCCCGGGAATATAGATGAAAATCATTGAGAAAAACGGCATGGGTCTGCCCCCCTCCCCCAGCCCATTACAAAGCTCTTTGGGTCTGGTATGGATATTAAGGGGAACCCCACACCCAAATTTATTAAAATGGTGTGGGGGACCCCCAGGCACTATATACTCTGAACAAAAGTATATATACTATATGGCCTTCCCTATATACTCTGCAGAAAATTGAGCCTTAGGTTTTGGTGGTGCCAGAACACTGTAACCCCTCCCAGTTTCTCTTGTTGGGCACAGGAACAGACCCTGCTGTTAAATATTATTTATAAAATTGTAATTACATGTCCGTGTTAAACAGGGGCAGAAAAATTAGGCCTTTGGTGGTGGTGGTAGTGCAACAACATTGTTAGCCCTCCCAGATACTCTTCTTGGGCGCAGCAACAGGCCCTGCTGTTAAATATTATATCAAAAATTGTAACTACATGCCCCAGTTAAACAGGGGCAGAAATATTGGGCCTTGGTTGGTGGTGGTGGTGTCACAAAACTCTAACCCCTCACAGTTACTCTTGGTGGGCTCACGAATGGGCCCTGCTGTGAAATATTAGATCAAGAATTGTAATTGCATGCCCCTTCTAAACAGGGGCAAAAAAATTGGGCCTTTGGTGGTGGTGGTGGTGCTACAACACTGTAAACCCTCACAGATACTCTTGTTTGGCGCAGGAACGGGCTCTGCTGTGAAATATTAGATCAAAAATTTTAACTTGCATATTAGCCTTTAAAATTAGCTAGACTTGTACAGGGTGTTCCGACTTTTCTAATTTGCCGCGAACAGCCCAAATTGTTCACTGTTCACTGAACAGACGAACAGGCAATGTTCGAGTCGAACATGAGTTCGACTCGAATTCGAAGCTCATCCCTAGTCATGAGGATAAACATTGCAGTCTTGGTTACTGATTCCCCCGTTTCCCTTGTGAAGACCAAAGAGAAAAATAAATTCAATACTTTCACCATCCGTATTTTGTAACCAGATTCCCTTCTTCATTCTTTATGGGACCAATATGATCTAATCTCCCTCTTTTACTATTTACGTACTTAAAGAACTTAAGCACTTAAAGAATTTCTTGGGACTTTTTTTTACTCTCCTCCGCTATGTGCCTAGCTTAGCTGCCCTGATTGCACCCTTACATTTCTTGTTGCATTTGTTGTAAAGTTGGAATGCTGACGATGATCCCTCAGCCTTGTATTTTTTAAGGCCTTCCCCTTTGCTTTTATATGCATTTTTATGTTGGAGTTAAGCCACCCAGGAGTCTTGTTAGCTCTTTTAAATGTATTTCCCATTGGGATGCACTGGTTAATGCCCATATTTAATATGCTCTTAAAGCACACCCATTTTTCCTCCGTGTTCTTTGTTCTTAGGATTTTATCCCATTTAATATCTTCTAGCAAGGAGCGTAGCTTATGGAAGTTGGCTCTTTTGAAATTCAGTGTCTTTGTATTCCCCTTATGTTTCCTATTTGTGTGATTTACAGTATACTGAAACAAATCGACCTGTGGTCACTGTTTCCTAAGCTGCCTGTATTATCTGTGATCAGGTCTGTATTGTTAGTAATCAGTAGATCTAGTAACACATTGTTCCTTGTTGGTGCAGTTACCATCTGACCCATGAAATTGTCTAGCAAGACATTTAGGAAATGATGAACCTTAGACGAATGTGGGGTTCCTTCCGCCCAGTCTATGATCACAGTCCATAAACAGTTTATGAAACAGAGATAATCAGGAGAGAAGTGTTTGAACATGTTCTCTCGCCGATTATCTCCGCACATGGAGAATCCTCATAGCTTGGACCAGTAACAGCCAGTTTATGAAGCTGCAATCTCAGTGCTTCACTGGCGAAGAATTCACACTCCCTGATAATGTGTGTGTGTATACATGTATATATAATGTGTGTGTGTGTGTGTGTATACATGTATATATAATGTGTGTGTGTGTTTGTGTGTGTGTGTGTATACATGTATATATAATGTGTGTGTGTGTTTGTGTGTGTATATATATATATATATATATATATATATATATATATATAGTGGGGATCGAAAGTTTGGGCACCCCAGGTAAAAATGTGTATTAATGTGCACAATGAAGCCAAGGAAAGATGGAAAAATCTCCAAATGGCATCAAATTACAGATTAGACATTCTTATAATATGTCAAAAAAAGTTAGATTTTATTTCCATCATTTACACTTTCAAAATGACAGAAAACAAAAAAATGGCGTCTACAAAAGTTTGGGCACCCTGCAGAATTGATAGCAAAGCTGAGACCTGCCAGTATCATGGATTGTTCTCAATCATCGTCTGGGAAGACCAGGTGATGTCAATCTCAAAGGTTTTAAATGGCCAGACTCATCTGACCTTGCCCCAACAATCAGCACCATGGGTTCTTCTAAGCAGTTGTCTAGAAAACTGAAACTGAAAATAGTTGATGCTCACAAAGCTAGAGAAGGCTATAAGAAGATAGCAAAGCATTTTCAGATGTCAATATCCTCTGTTCGGAATGTAATTAAGAAATGGCAGTCATCAGGAACAGTGGAAGTTAAAGCAAGATCTGGAAGACCAAGAAAAATATCAGACAGAATAGCTCGCAGGATTGTGAGAAAATAAATTCAAAACCCACGTTTGACTGCACGATCCCTCCAGAAAGATCTGGCAGACACTGGAGTTGTGGTACACTATTCCACTATAAAGAGATACTTGTACAAATATGGTCTTCGTGAAAGAGTCATCAGAAGAAAACCTCTTCTACATCCTCACCACAAAAATCAGCGTTTGAACTTTGCAAGTGAACATATGGACAAGCCTGAGGCATTTTGGAAACAAGTTCTGTGGAACGATGAGGTTAAAATAGAACTTTTTGGGTGGAATGAGTAAAGGTACGTTTGGAGAAGAAAGGGCACAGAATTTAATGAAAAGAACCTCTGTCCAACTGTTAAGCATGGGGTGGATCAATCGTGCTTTGGGGTTGTATTGCAGCCAGTGGCACAGGGAACATTTCACGAGTAGAATGAAAAATGGATTCAATAAAATTTCAGCAAATTTTGCATGGTAACTTGATGCCATCTGTGAAAAAGCTGAAGTTAAAGAGATGATGGCTTCTACAAATGGACAATGATCCTAAACACACCTAAAAATCCATGGGGAATTATATCAAGAGGCGTAAACTGAAGGTTTTGCCATGGCCTTCACAATCTTCTGACCTCAACATTATTGAAAATCTATGGATAGACCTTAAAAGAGCAGTACGTGACAGACAGCCCAGAAATCTCAAAGAACTGGAACACTTTTGTAAGGAAGAATGGGCAAAGATACCTCAAACAAGAATTGAAAGACTCTTGGCTGGCTACAAAAAGCATTTACAAGCTGTGATACTTGCCAAAGGGGGCAGTACAAGATATTAACTCTGCAGGGTGCCCAAACTTTTGCAGACGCAATTTTGTTGTTTTCTGTCATTTTTTAAAAGTGTAAATGATGGAAATAAAATCTAACTTTTTTTTTACATATTATAAGAATGTCTAATCTGTAATTTGATGCCATTCGGAGATTTTTCCATCTTTCCTTGGCTTCGTTATACACATTAATACACATTTTTACCTGGGGTGCCCAAACTTTCGATCCCCACTGTAATGTAGGGGGACTCCTTATTTTATTAACATTAACCACAATGTCTGTCGGTGTATTGAGCAGTGATAATTTATCACTGCTTAATAAACTGACATCTCTGTTTTTCTGTGAATTTCTGGTTCTGTAATCTCGTAAAGTCTCACGAGATTCCAGTATCAGGGCCATTCTCCACTGTTTGAAGCATTTGTAGATCACTTCACTCCTCAAAGAGTGAAGAGATCTACTCAACTTCATAAACTGCCACATACAGGAGAAAGATCTCCTCTGAGAATGCCGGAGAATGAAGCAGTGAATAGATTTCACTGCTTCATAAATGGACATCTATGTCTGGATAATTAAAATCCCCCATTATGATGACACTTTCCATCCTTTCCGTCATTCCAAAATGTGATAGGACGTCTGCCTCCCCTTCCTCCCTCTGGTTAGGGGGTGACATGGACTTTCACTGTATTCTAAACCCCATCTATCCACATAGATAAGTGGAGACTATCCTTGTAAATCTGCAGATTTGCTGTACTATTTGTTTTAGAGGCAAGATGGTATAGGCACAAGTAGAGAAGACTGGCCAGTCATTATGGGCATTAAATTAAATAAGGGAATGAAAGGTGAGAAGCCTACAGATGATGCCCAGCGCAAGATGAGTGCTAGAGAGTATATGAACCGAAAGTACGGTTCCACCAATAATATCGAATACTGAAAAAAACCAATACAAGTATTCATGAGTGCATAAAAAATATCTTAACACCAAATAAAAATAAAAATTCTCAAATGCATTGGTGAAAAAAGTCTGAGAAAAAAATACTAAGGCAGAGTCCCAAGAATGGAAATTGAGAAACTGAAGCACAATTGGCCCAAATGGATATTTATATAATGAAGGGTTAACCGGTAGATTTTCATACAGGTGTAGAAACAAGATGTCAAGGAAAAGTCATAAAGATAGATCCCTTCTCCAGATTGCTTTACACCGTGAGTACGTAATCTCCTTACTGACTTAATTGACCACCAAGGAGGCCTCACCAAGCACAGGGAATTCGGTCTCCCAAAAAACTGTATAGATGTCTGGAGCTGCCAGATCCATGTCACTGACTTAATTGAAAAAACCTGTTTGAGACAGATACTCCAATCGTGCCCAACCCCCACACTTTACTATGTGGAATACCTGCCTCCAGCACCTGCTTTACAGTGATTGATCTTGCAAATACTTTCTTTTCAGTGCCCCTATACCCAGATTGCTGGCACCTTTTTTCATTTACCCATAATGTCCAAAAGTTAGCATGATTGCCCCAAGGCCGTGTGAGTAGCCCCTTTGAATACAATACTGCGTTAAAGCAAGTGTTGGACCAATGGTCCACCTCACAACCAAACACAGTTTTTTTTCAGTACATAGATTATTTGCTTAATTGTACTGAAACAAAGGACAAAGGGTTTGCTGTAACTACTACAGACACTCTTTTACATCAGGAAGCATTGACACCCCAGATGTCAGCACAGGATAGGGATAGGACAGCCACGATCAGTTTTAAATGACAATTTTTCCTTTAGAAATGTAATTTTGTAAAAATACGCCACTTTACAGGCATACTATAGACACCCCCCAGACACAATATTTAAAGGAATATTTCATTTTTATTGCCACCAGCAAATATGATATAGGTCTGCTGGACTGCCCCCCAGTTATGATAAAAATTAAACCAGGAGCCCGTCTCCCATGGATTAAAGAGTACCCACTGAGTATTGCTCAGACTGAGGGGATAAAGGATCAAATCACTCAACTGAAAGCAGCAAGGTTGTTGTACCAATTAAGTCCCAAGACAATACACCCCTGTTCCCAATTGCAAAGAAGCTAGACACGGAGGGTGGGCAAGTGACATACCGCATGGTGCATGATTTGAGAGCCATTAGCAATATATTTGAGGCAGATACTCCAATCGTGTCCAACCCCCACACTTTACTATGTGGAATAACTGCCTCCAGCAACTGCTTTACAGTGATTGATCTTGCAAATACTTTCTTTTCAGTGCCCCTATACCCAGATTGCTGGCACCTTTTTTCATTTACCCATGATGCCCAAAAGTTAGCATGATTGCCCCAAGGCCGTGTGAGTAGCCCCTTTGAATACAATACTGCGTTAAAGCAAGTGTTGGACCAATAGTCCCCCTCACACCCAAACACAGTTTTTCTTCAGTATATAGATTATTTGCTTATTTGTTCTGAAACAAAGGACATCTGTAGCAGAGAAACAGTAAGCCTTTTCATGTTTCTCTATAACAGTAACTAAGTTAGCAAAGATAAGCTACAATACTGCCAAAGCCGCGTACACATGTAGCCGTCTGTCCGACGTACTTAGTCTGGCGGACGTCCGCCAAACTGTCCGTCGGAATTTTCGAACGGGCTACTTGCCCACACACGGAACTTTTTCAGCGGACTAATACGGCGTACTAAGTCCGCCGTACTTTCGAAATGAACGGACTCGCCCACACACGCGGAGGAAAGTCCGCTAATTTCGAGCGCGTCTCCAGGTAGGCGGGGCCCGCGAAGGAGACGTCGCTGGCCCCGCCGCCTGGTATGGACTTAAAGGGGAACCCCCAACGCCGAAAAAAATCGGCGTGGGGGTCCCCCCAAGTCCACAACAGACCCTTGTCCGAGCACGCTACCCGGCCGGCCAGGAAAGGGGGGCGAGCGAGCGCCCCCCCCCCCTCCTGAGCCGTACCAGGCCGCGTGCCCTCAACATGGGGGGTGCCTTGAGGAAGGGGTTGGCCGCGCGGCCCCCCCACCCCAAAGCACCTTGTCCCCATGTTGATGAGGACAAGGGCCTCTTCCCGACAACCCTGGCCGTTGGTTGTCGGGGTCTGCGGGCGGGGGGCTTATCGGAATCCGGGAGCCCCCTTTAATAAGGGGACCCCCGGATACCGGCCCCCCACCCTATGTGAATGAGTATGGGGTACAATGTACCCCTACCCATTCACCTGTAAAATAAAAGTACAAAAAAACACAACACACGAGATAAAATACTTTATTGCACAGCTCCGGGGGTCTTCCGTCTTCGGGGGTCTTCTCGCCGGACTCCTCCGCTATCTTCTTGTAGCTCTTTTGCTAGCGGAGGAGTCCGGCTTTCTTCCTCGCCGCCGGCCTCTTCTCCCAACTTCGGGGGTCTTGTCCCCCTCTTCGGTTCTTCTGCCGGGCCACCGCGCCTTCTTATAGCTCTTTTACAGGCGGTGGCCCGGTCTTCTGTCGCCGCTGCCGCCTTCCGTTCTTCTTCTTCTTCTTCTTCTTCTCCTTCTTCTTCTGGAGATGTTGACGCCCTCTCCGGCCACAATGCCAGGGACGTGCTGCGCGGCCACTTATATAGGGACAAGGGGCGGTGTCACATGGCTTTATGTCACATGGGTTGGTGTCAAATGGTGACCCCGCCCCCTTTACGATGTCACGCCCCCCCCCTTCCCCAAGGCACCCCCCATGTTGAGGGCACGCGGCCTGGTACGGCTCAGGAGGGGGGGCGCTCGCTCGCCCCCCTTTCCTGGCCGGCCGGGTAGCGTGCTCGGACAAGGGTCTGTTGTGGACTTGGGGGGGACCCCCACGCCGATTTTTTTCGGCGTTGGGGGTTCCCCTTTAAGTCCATACCAGGCGGCGGGGCCAGCGACGTCTCCTTCGCGGGCCCCACCTACCTGGAGACCCGCTCGAAATGAGCGGACTTTTCTCCGGGCGGGAAAAGTCTGCTCATTTCAAAAGTACGGCGGACTGGCATACACGCGGCCGGATTGTCCGCCGAAATGCGAGTACGGCGGGCAGATTGATGTGCAACACGAAATTCTAAGTCCACCGTACTGTCGGGTCAAAAAAGTATGCCGGAGGCTACACACGGGGGGATTGTTTGGCGGACTTGAGTTTGCCGGACTTTTCCACCGGATTGTTTGATCGTGTGTACGCGGCACAAGAGAAAGTGGTCTTCCTGGGTCACTGCATATAACATGGAATCTGTCACCTAACCCCAGATCGAGTTAAAACTCTGCAAAAATTTAAAAAGCCAAAAAATTTACAGCAACTACGTGCCTTCCTGGGGTTAGTGGGATATTGTAGGGACAGGATTCCAAAGGCTAGAGATGGCCTTGTGGTTCGCCCGGCAGTTGGTTCATGGCAAACTTTGCTCGTTCGCGATTCGCCAAACCGACGGACTTCTGGCGCTGTTCGCGGCAGCCATATTCGTTTACATTGTGAAGAACTTTGACCCATGACACATCCATCATGCGGGACAGGACAGCCAATTGAGACATTTGAGCTCATGGACATACCCCTTACCTTATAAATAGACCTGATCGGGCGGCCATTTTACATTCTGTCTTTTGTCAGTGTAGGGAAAGGACGCTGTGTGGAGCAGGGACAGTCAGTCTAATCACTAGCTAGTGTGAGGGGTTAGCTCGGCAGCGGGTGTGTGTGACCCCCTGAATGGGTTCACAACACAAAATCAGGCACAGCAGACAGCGTTGTAGGTGCAAAAAACAAAAGATCCGGTTTATTTATGCTACATGCAGTGATACATATAACAGCCAAACAAAAAATAAAACATGAAAATAAATCCTGGTCAGCTTGACCTCTAACTACACACTTAGATTCCCTGTCTAACAACTGGGTGCAGCCTTGTGCTGTACCAGTCCCTGCCTCTGTTGTAAAGGTTTGCCACACAGGCGTTAACTCACCGCACAGAACAGATATCACACTCCCCAGTCTATACAACACAAAACTGGTTCCAGGATGGAGCATCTCCCTAAGCATGCTGGGGTTTTTTGTAGAGGTC
The DNA here is from genome assembly GCF_037356315.1 of Lithobates pipiens. Lineage (NCBI taxonomy): Eukaryota > Metazoa > Chordata > Amphibia > Anura > Ranidae > Lithobates > Lithobates pipiens. The sequence continues at coordinate 203,167,178 of NW_027507764.1, read as the reverse complement.
TTAATGAGCCCATTTACTTCAGCTGGGCTCATTAACTCTTCCCCTCTAGTTGTACAAGTCTGCATAAAGCCTGAATCTAGGGCACACATATTTCCCATCCTGGATACAACCAGGTGACTTTACCTGCCTTCTGCCACATACCCCCCCCCTCTTGTTTCAACCTTGGGGTTGTAACACAAGCAGTCAGACACGCATGTATCCGAGACAAAGCATCCACATTACCCATTTTAACACCAGGGCGATGCTTAACTGTAAAGTTAAATTCTTGTAGGGCCAGGAACCACCTATTTACCCTTCTATTGGTCTCCTTGTTCTGAGCCATCCACTTTAAAGGAGCGTGATCAGTCACCAGGTCAAAGTGCCTACCTAGCAGATAGTACCGAAGGGAATCTAGAGCCCACTTCACTGCTAAACATTCCTTCTCAATCGTGGAGTAATTTACCTCATGGGACTTCAACTTCCTGCTGAGGTAAATGACTGGGTGCTCTTCCCCGTTCCAGACCTGGGATAACACTGCTCCTAACCCAACGTCTGATGCATCAGTTTGTACCACAAAGTCCTTAGAGAAGTCTGGTGAGTACAACACTGGCTGGCTACATAAGGCTGTTTTTAAGGACTGAAATGCTTCTTCAGCCTCTGGGGACCATTTAACCATGACCGACTCTTTCCCTTTTGCAGGTTGGTGAGGGGCACAGCCTGAGAAGCAAAATGGGGAATGAATCGTCGATAATAGCCAGCGATTCCCAGAAAGGCTCGTACCTGTTTCTTGCTGTTGGGACGTGGCCAACTCTGTATGGCCTCGACTTTATTGACTTGGGGTTTTATCACCCCCCTCCCAATAGTGTACCCAAGATATTTGGCCTCCTCCTGTCCAATGGTACACTTCTTTGGATTGGCCGTAAACCCAGCTTCCCGGATAGAGTCTAGGACTGCTTGTACTTTTGGCAAATGTGAGACCCAGTCTGTGCTATGGATAATCACATCATCCAGGTAAGCTGCAGCATATTTCTGATGGGGCCTCAGAATCTTATCCATTTTCCGTTGGAATGTTGCCGGTGCATTCTGTAACCCAAACGGCATTCTCTTATATTGGAATGCCCCATCTGGGGTTACAAACGCAGTTTTCTCCTTGGCCGACTTGGCCAGGGGAATTTGCCAATACCCTTTGGTGAGATCAAGAGTTGTCATATATCGGGCTGTTCCCAGCCGGTCAATCAACTCATCTATACGCGGCATGGGGTAGGTGTCAAATTTTGTAACTTTATTCAATTGTCGAAAATCGTTACAAAACCGCCAGCTCCCATCAGGTTTGGGCACTAGTACGATAGGACTGGACCAGTCACTCTGGGACTCCTCTATCACACCCAATTCCAGCATCCTTTGAACCTCCCCACGTATTGCCTCCCGTCGGGCCTCTGGTATTCTATAAGGTTTTAGTTTTACCCTTTCTCCTGGCGGGGTGATAATGTCATGCTCTACGCCAGATGTTTGTCCCGGCAGCTCAGAGAAAATCTCTTTGTTGCGAAGTACAAACTCTTTAACCTCCTGTTGTTGGGCTTTCGATAGGTGTCTGCTATTCCAACCTCAGGAACTAAGCAATCAGGCTGTGCTTGTGACAAAGTCTCTGCAACTAGGGATTCCCTATCCCTCCAGGCTTTCAGCAGATTGACGTGATAGATCTGCTCCGGCTTTCGCCTTCCTGGCTGTCTAACCCTGTAGTTCACCTCACTAATTTTTTCAATTATTTCGTATGGACCTTGCCATTTGGCCAGAAATTTGCTTTCAACCGTAGGGACTAGCACCAAGACCCTATCCCCCGGGGAAAAAGTACGGGTCTTGGCCCCACGGTTGTACACTCTCTGCTGTGCTAACTGCGCTTGGGTCAAATGTTCCTTTACGATTGGCATTACCTGTGCAATTCTATCTTGCATCAGGGCGACATGCTCAATCACGCTCCTGTGAGGAGAACTCTCATTTTCCCAAGTTTCCTTGGCGATATCCAGCAGCCCTCTGGGGTGTCTCCCATAGAGCAACTCGAAGGGTGAGAAACCCGTAGAGGATTGGGGTACCTCCCTAATGGCAAACATTAGATTGGGTATTAGACAGTCCCAATTCTTTCCATCTCTATCCACCACCTTCTTTAACATTTGTTTAAGGGTTTTGTTGAATCTTTCAACCAACCCATCTGTTTGGGGGTGATACACAGATGTACGCAATTGCTTCACTTTGTACAACTTGCATAGTTCTTTCATAACCCGGGACATAAAGGGTGTACCTTGGTCCGTAAGCAGTTCCTTACAAATACCCACGCGGCTAAAAACAAGAGATAGCTCTTTGGCTATGGTTTTGGCCGAGGTATTTCGAAGAGGAATTGCTTCCGGATAACGGGTCCAATATAACCAAAATGTACTGATGCCCCCTAGCAGACTTCATTATCGGACCTACCAAATCCATTGCGATCCTCTCAAAGGGGACCTCAATGATAGGAAGAGGTACCAGCGGGTTGCGGAAATGTGGCATAGGTGCCGACTTCTGACACACAGGGCAGGAGGAACAATCATTTTCTGTTTCCTTCATGACCCCAGGCCAATAGAATCTCTGCAGTACCCTCTCTCTGGTTTTCTCGGCCCCCAGATGACCTCCCAGAATGTGCCCATGGGCCAATTCTAACACCAACTTCCTGTAAGGTTTGGGCACTACAAGTTGCTCAATGGTTTCTTCTGCCCTTTGAGCCACTCGATACAGCAGGTCCCTTTCCATAGTGAAGTAAGGATAAGGGCAAGTCTTATCTGGGTTCACTAACTTGCCATCTATTTTCACCACATTTTCCCGTGCCTTTATTAGGGTGGGATCTTTTAACTGTTCTGTGGCAAAATTTTCCCTGTGAACCTCAAGATCTGAAAACTCCACAGACGGCATGTTTTCATCTGAAGATGTTGGCTCCTCCCCAGTTTCTCGAGTTTCCCCCGCCAATACCGACAAGGGAAATTCAGGAGAGTCCTCACCACTCCCAGAGGAATTCTGGTCATCTTCCTGGTCTATAGGGGCACCAGTGGGGGGCTCAGGACAATCCCAGAGTTCCCAGAATTTTGGAAAATCCCTTCCCACAATAGCATCATGTGGTAAGTGAGACACTAACCCCACTTGATGAGAGAGGTTACCTTTGGGGGTCTCAAAAAACACTGAAGTTACAGGATACTCTCGGGTGTCCCCATGCACACAAATAACAGCCACCCTGTTCTTCCCAGAGACCTCTGTAGTAACTAATTCAGCTTTTATCAATGTTACCAGGCTACCTGAATCCAGCAACACATCAACATTTCTACCATTAATACACATTTTACATAAATGTTTCTCAGGTCCCCGAATGGCAGTGCATGCAACTGTCGCAAACAGCGACTGACGTCTCTCCCTTATAAAGTCACATTGCATAGGCTCATCCACAACGGGGCAATTGGCTGCAATATGTCCCTCTTGCCGGCAACGGTAGCAAATAATCTTTTTCGCTGTCTCTTGCAGCATGGGCTTCCTGGGCTGCTCCCGCCAGACCTTAGGTAGAACTCCCACCCTCTCACTCTCTCCACCCTCACCCCTTGGAGTCATCTTACCCGCCACTGGGGACGATCTGGTCTTAGGATGGAAAGTCCGTGAGTCCCTGGAAGAGGTGGTCAAGTTCTCTGTAGCCAAGTACCTCTCAACCAGATCCACAAGTTTATCTGCATTTTCTGGGTCTCCATGGCTTACCCATTTTTGGATGGCAGTAGGAAGAGCTCTCAGGAAACGATCCATAACCACACGTTCCACAATGTTTGGTGCGGTCAAAATCTCTGGCTGCAGCCACTTCCTGCTCAGGTGAATGAGATCATACATTTGAGATCTGGGGGGTTTTCCAACCTGAAAAGTCCAATTATGCACACGCTGAGCCCGGACGGCCAGGGTGACACCCAGCCTTGCCAATATTTCTGTTTTTAGTACCACATAGTCTTTTGCTTGGTCAGGCTCTAGGTCATAATAAGCTTTCTGCGATTCCCCAGTTAACAGAGGGGCCACCAGTCCAGCCCATTGCTCCTTAGGCCACTTTTCCCTTTCAGCAGTCCTTTCAAATGTGGTCAAAAACACCTCCGGATCATCCTCTCCAGTCATTTTTGTCAGTAAACGGCTCACACCAAAGGATGCGGTATTATTGTAACCACTTGCTTCATTGGTCTGCGGACGTTGCTGTATCAATGTCTCTATTTGCTGTTGAAAACTCTGCTCTTGCTTCTGCAACAGGTCTATGAAGTGGGCTTCAGATCGCTGCTGGGCTTGTTGCTGAGCTTCCAAACTCTGCTGCAAAGTTGCATTTGTCTGCTGCTGATTTGCATTTGTCTGCTGCTGGGCTTGTTGCTGAGCTTCCAGACTCTGCTGGTGAGCTTTCTGCTGAGCTTCCAGACTCTGCTGGTGAGCCTTCTGCTGAGCTTCCAGACTCTGCTGTTGAGCTGCAAGGCTCCTTTGTAAACCCGCATTTGTTTGCTGCTGATTTGCATTTGCTAGAGCCAGCTGTCTCAGTATCTCCTCCATGCTGGCCTTAAAAAATAAAAAATAAAAACTGCCAAAATTCTCCACCAACTGTGAGGGGTTAGCTCGGCAGCGGGTGTGTGTGACCCCCTGGATGGGTTCACAACACAAAATCAGGCACAGCAGACAGCGTTGTAGGTGCAAAAAACAAAAGATCCGGTTTATTTATGCTACATGCAGTGATACATATAACAGCCAAACAAAAAATAAAACATGAAAATAAATCCTGGTCAGCTTGACCTCTAACTACACACCTAGATTCCCTGTCTAACAACTGGGTGCAGCCTTGTGCTGTACCAGTCCCTGCCTCTGTTGTAAAGGTTTGCCACACAGGCGTTAACTCACCGCACAGAACAGATATCACACTCCCCAGTCTATACAACACAAAACTGGTTCCAGGATGGAGCATCTCCCTAAGCATGCTGGGGTTTTTTGTAGAGGTCTTAATGAGCCCATTTACTTCAGCTGGGCTCATTAACTCTTCCCCTCTAGTTGTACAAGTCTGCATAACGCCTGAATCTAGGGCACACATATTTCCCATCCTGGATACAACCAGGTGACTTTACCTGCCTGCTGCCACACTAGCTATTACTATTAGGTCCACAAAAGTCCTTTTAAGGACTGGTATAGGTGTACAGTATATAGGGTTGTAATACAATTATAATATACTTTCTTTCAAATATAGAAAGTATATTATGGTGCACTGCTGTGCTGTTGAGTGCTGACAGATTCTGCAGCTGCCTTTTATCAGTGTAGGGAGGGACAGTTTGGTGTTTGGAGCAGGGACAGTCTGCAATTCACTAGCTACTAGGTCCACAAAGGTCCTTTTAAGGACTGGTATAGGTATACAGTATATAGGGTCATAATATACGTATAATATACTTTCTTTCAAATATAGAAAGTATATTATGGTGCACTGCTGTGCTGCTGAGTGCTGGCCGATTCTTCAGCTGTCGTTGCTCAGTGTAGGGAGGGACAGTTTGGTGTTTGGAGCAGGGACAGTCTGCAATTCACTAGCTACTAGCTAGCTACTACTAGGTCCACAAAGGTCCTTTTAAGGACTGGTATAGGTGTACAGTATATGGGGTCATAATACACGTATAATATGCTTTCTTTAAAATATAGAAAGCATATTATTCTGCACTGCTGTGCTGCTGACCGATTCTGCAGCTGTCGGTTCTCAGTGTAGGGAGGGACAGTTTGGTGTTTGGAGCAGGGACAGTCTGCAATTCACTAGCTACTAGCTAGCTACTATTAGGTCCACAAAGGTCCTTTTAAGGACTGGTATAGGTGTACTATTTGGTGTGCAGTATGTAGGGGTGTAATACACGTACAGTGGTGTGAAAAAGTGTTTGCCCCCTTCCTCATTTCCTGTTCCTTTGCATGTTTGTCACACTTAAGTGTTTCGGAACATCAAACCAATTTAAACAATAGTCAAGGACAACACAAGTAAACACAAAATGCAATTTGTAAATGAAGGTGTTTATTATTAAAGGTGAAAAAAAATCCAAACCATCATGGCCCTGTGTGAAAAGTGATTGCCCCATAAACCTAATAACTGGTTGGGCCACCCTTAGCAGCAACAACTGCAACCAAGCGTTTGCGATAACGTGCAATGAGGCTTTTACAGCGTCCTAGAGGAATTTTGGCCCACTCATCTTTGCAGAATTGTCCTAATTCAGTTACATTAGAGGGTTTTCGAGCATGAACGGCCTTTTTAAGGTCATACCACAACATCTCAATAGGATTCAGGTCAGGACTTTGGCTAGGCCACTCCAAAGTCTTCATTTTGTTTTTCTTCAGCCATTCGGTGGTGGACTTGCTGGTGTGTTTAGGATCATTGTCCTGCCGCAGAACCCAAGTTCGTTTCAGCTTGAGTACACGAACAGATGGTCGGACATTCTCCTTCAGGATCTCTTGGTAGACAGCAGAATTCATAGTTCCTTTTATCACGGCAAGTCTTCCAGGTCCTGAAGCAGCAAAACAGCCCCAGACCATCACACTACCACCACCATATTTTACTGTTGGTATAATGTTCTTTTTATGAAATGCAGTGTTCCTTCTACGCCAGATATACTTGGACACACACCTTCCAAAGAGTTCAACTTTTGTCTCATCGGTCCACAGAATGTTGTCCCAAAAGTCTTGGGGATCATCAAGATGTGTTGTGGAGAAATTGAGACGAGCTTTGATGTTCTTTTTGCTCAGCAGTGGTTTTCTCCTTGGAACTCTGCCATGCAGGCCATTTTTGCCCAGTCTTTTCCTGATGGTGGAGGCATGAACGCTGACCTTAACTGAGGCAAGTGAGGCCTGCAGTTCCTTGGACGTTGTTGTGGGGTCTTTTGTGACCTCTTGGATGAGTCGTCACTGTGCTCTTGGGGTAATTTTGGGTGGCCGGCCACTCCTGGGAAGGTTCACCACTGTTCCATGTCTTCGCCATTTGTGGATAATGGCTCTCACTGTGGTTCGCTGGATTCCCAAAGCTTTGGAAATGGCTTTATAACCCTTTCCAGACTGATAGATCTCAATTACTTTCTTTCTCAATTGTTCCTGAATTTCTTTGGGTCTCGGCATGATGTGTAGCTTTTAAGGATCTTCTGGTGGACCTAACTGTGTCAAGCAGCTCCTATTTAAGTGATGCCTTTATTGTGAACAGGTGTGGCAATAATCAGGCCTGGGTGTGGCTAGAGAAATTGAACTCAGGTGTGGAAAACCACAGTTATAGTATGTTTTAACAAGGGGGGCAATCACTTTTTCACACAGGGCCATGATTGTTTGGATTTTTTTTCACCTTTAATAATAAACACCTTCATTTACAAATTGCATTTTGTGTTTACTTGTGTTGTCCTTGACTATTGTTTAAATTGGTTTGATGTTCCGAAACACTTAAGTGTGACAAACATGCAAAGGAACAGGAAATGAGGAAGGGGGCAAACACTTTTTCATACCACTGTATATACCTTCTTCCACATATACTGCACTTCTCTAGAAACTTTTGTTACAGGTTCATTTAAAAAATGACAGGCAGAGGAAGAGGCAGGCCCTTCGCAGGGGTGGTAGGGGTAGGGCAGGAACAACAGGCTTGAGCCAAAGTGGCAAATTGCAGAAGGTACATTTGATTACGTCAAAGGACGCACCAGACTTGGTTGAGTGGCTCACTCAGCCTTACTCTTCTGCACCCTCCTCATCCTCTCGATCTGCACCTTCTTCTTCACTCTCTGCTGTGTGCACCCCCAAAGACACTACCACCAATACCACCACCACAATATACCCTCCGCTTGAGTCACAGGAATTATTTTCCGATCCATCACAAGACATTGCCGATGCACAGCCACACTTGGCATTGGATCAGGAAGAGGAGGTAGCAACAACTGCCACTCAGCAGTCTGACGACAGTACCCAGATCAGCCCAAGGAGGAGGTTGGTGACATCGATGATGACGTGTCTAGTGATGTCACATGGGTGCCGACAAGAGAGGAAGAGGAGGGGAATTCAGAGGGGGATATGGACCAGCAGATAGGGAGGAGAAGCAGGCGGAACTTATATTGCACAGGAGGGACAAACCAGACTGCTAATGTATCAGGAGCGAGGCATCAACCATATATGGTCACATCTGATGCTCCAAGGATGCTGGCACATGGCTCCGCAGTGTGGGCTTTTTTTAACGTGTCCGCTGCTGACAATAGTGTTGCCATCTGCAGCCTTTGCAGTAAACGCATAAGTCGCGGTAAGCCCAACACTCACCTAGGGATGACCACCTTAAGAAGGTACATGAGCTGCCATCACCGAGCCCAGTGGGAGCAACGGAACCCACAAAGCCACACTTCAGGCTCTCACCGTCCAGCCTTGTCTTCTACTTCTCCTTCTACTCTATCCTCAGAATTGTCCTCCACTCCACCTTCCATCATGCTGTCCTCACGTTTTTTCTAGAAAAAGGCAGGCTTAAGTGGGCCAAATGTTTGAGCATAAAAAAATGATGACGCCGGATAACCCTCTTGCCCAACGGTTGATGGCTGGCTTGTCAGAACTGATAGCCCGCCAACTACTGCCATATAAACTGGTGGACTCGGAGGCCTGTCGAAAATGTGTGGCCATTGGAACACCACAATGGAAGGTCCAAGGAAGGAAGTATTTCTCACAGAACGGCATCCCAGAGCTATATGGCCATGTTTAGCGGCAAGTGAATGTATCTCTGGCACACAGTGTCGGTGCCAAGATACATCTGACCACAGTCACGTGCTCTAGCAAACACGGGCAGGGAAGGTATATAACTTTTACTGACCACTGGGTGAACCTTCTGATGGCCGTCAAGCATGTAGCCTGTGGCACACATGTAGATTTGGTTTTACCGCCACAGATTGCATGCAGGCCTGCCTCTTCTTCTCCTTCTCCTACTCCATTCTCCCTCTCCTCCTCGGCTGACTCCTCCTTTTCCACTGCTAGCGTCTCTTCCGCTGTGCCGCCCAAGCTCCCCAGAACCTGTTTGACATGCCAGGTGAGACATTGCCTTGCTGTGCTGCGTCTGTTGTGCCTGGAAGCCAAGAGCCACAGTGGCCCTGCACTCGTTTCAGCTTTACGTTCACAGGCAGATCAGTGGCTAACACCGCTAAATTTGACAGTTAGTAAAGTGGTGTGTGACAACAGTGCCAATCTGCTTAGCGCATTGAAACAGGGCAAAATTGCACACATGCCATTCATGGCACACGTCTTAAACTTGGTCATGCAGCGATTCGGTGTCAAATACCCTGGGGTCCAGGACATCTTGCGGCAGGCAAGGAAAATCTTACATGGCCATGGCTCACATTGCTGACATTCAGCGGCAACACAATCTGCTGGTCAGACGTCTTATTTGCAATTGCCCAACGCGATGGAACTCAACCTTCTATATGCTTGATAGGCTGCTCCAGCAGAAACATGCAGTTAACGACTACCTGTATGAAATCTGCAGCAGAACAGGTTCTAAGGGGCTTGGTTTTTTTCACCTCGCCAGTGGCTGCTCATGCGCGACGCATACAGACTTCTGCGGCCATTTGATGAGATCACCAAACTGGTCAGTCGCAGCCATGGTGCCATCAGTGATGTCGTACCTTATGCCTTCTTTATGGAGCGTGCATTGCATCGTGTCATTGATCAAGCCGTGGAGGAGCAGGAAGATGAGAAATTCGCAATGCTGGATGAATTCCCAGAAGGGGCTACTCTATCTGAGACAAGTCAACAACAGGAGTCTGAAGAGGAGTCAGAGGAGGATGGTGCCGGGGCAGATGAGGAGGAGCAATAAGGGCATGCTTTAAACCTTTCTGGGATCCCTTTTGTTGTCCGTGGATGGGGAGAGGAGAACGAGGAGGACAACATTATCCTGGATGATGAGCAGGAGCCAGGCCACCACACCGCTTCCAGTTTAGTGCAAATGGGGGCCTTCATGCTCCAGTGTTTTAACAAGGACCCCCGTATATAAAGCATAAGGGTCAAGGACCAGTACTGGGTGGCAACGTATTTAGACCCCCGGTACAAACACAAAATGGCGGAAATATTACCACCATCACAGAGGGCTGTCAGAATGGAGCACTTATAGGCCTTGCTTAGAGAAATGCTGAATTCTGCTTTTGCGTGCCCTGGCAGAGGAATTCCCACTCCCAGAAAAAGAGTTGCGGGTACCAATTCAACAGTGCCTGCAAGAAGAGGGCGGTTTGAAGATGTGTTGGTGACTTCTGATTTGAGATCATTCTTTCAGCCGACCCATCGAGAGGTCTCATCCGGATCCAGCATCAGGGAACGCCTAGACTGGCAGGTGTCCGACTACATCGGGTTAACGGCCAATGGGGACACTCTGAGAAGTGATGAACCCCTGGACTACTGGGTGGGCAGGCTTGACCTCTGGCCAGAGCTTGCCCAATTTGCAATGGAACTGTTGGATTGCCCCTCGTCCAGTGCCCTGTCCGAAAGGACGTTCAGTGCAGCAGGGGGGATCGTGACTGATAAACGCACTCGCCTAGCTCACGACAGTGTTGACTACCTCCCATTTATAAAAATGAATGAAGCATGGATCTCGGAGGAATTCAACACATGTGACCAGTAGACCATGTATATGCATAACTCTATAAATGATTTATTTAATCTAGCACACTGACCTTTTTTTCTACCTTTGGCTCACTTTCTTGTACAAAAAAAGCTCACTGTACTATATGCCTGTACCCTTCTGTTTGAAGAGGTTGAGCATTGTCATATTTTTGGGTCCCGCAGCGAGTTGCTGGTATCAGTGCTGGTGTCAGTGCTCTCTATCTCGGTGCTGATGTGGTGTCAGTGCTCTCTATCACGTTGCTGGTGTGGTGTCAGTGCTCTCTATCACGGTGCTGGTGTCAGTGCTCTCTCTCTATCTCGGTGCTGGTGTCAGTGCTCTCTCTCTATCTTGGTTCTGGTGTGGTGTCAGTGCTTTCTATCTCGGTGCTGGTGTCAGTGCTCTCTATCACGGTGCTGGTGGCAGTGCTCTCTATCTTGGTTCTGGTGTCAGTGCTCTCTATCTCGGTGCTGGTGTCAGTGCTCTCTATCACGGCGCTGGTGTCAATGCTCTCTATCTCGGTGCTGGTGTGGTCTCAGTGCTCTCTATCACGGTGCTGGTGTCAGTGCTCTCTATCACAGTGCTGGTGTCAGTGCTCTCTATCTCGGTGCTGGTGTCAGTGCTCTCTATCACAGCGCTGGTGTCAGTGCTCTCTATCACAGTGCTGGTGCCAGTGCTCTCTATCCCGGTGCTGGTGTCAGTGCTCTCTATCACAGTGCTGGTGTCAGTGCTCTCTATCTCGGTGCTGGTGTGGTCTCAGTGCTCTCTATCACAGTGCTGGTGTCAGTGCTCTCACGGTGCTGGTGTCAGTGCTCTCTATCACGGTGCTGGTGTCAATGCTCTCTATCACGGTGCTGGTGTCAGTGCTCTCTATCTTGGTGCTGGTGTGGTCTCAGTGCTCTCTATCATGGTGTTGGTGTCAGTGCTCTCACGGTGCTGGTGTCAGTGCTCTCTATCACTGTGCTGGTGTCAGCGCTCTCTATCACGGTGCTGGTGTCAGTGCTCTCACGGTGCTGGTGTCAGTGCTCTCTATCACGGTGCTGGTGTCAGTGCTCTCTATATCGTTGCTGGTGTCAGTGCTCTCTACTTCGGTGCTGGTGTCAGTGCTCTCTATCACGTGCTGGTGTCAGTGCTCTCTATCTCGGTGCTGGTGTCAGTGCTCAGTCTCTATCGTGGTGCTGGTTTCAGACAGTGAGCGAGATAGCAGTGGAGAAGCCAATCAGCAGACAGTGCCAGCACCATGGCTGAGGATCAGCACTGGACTGGCACCTCCGGACCACCGCAGTGGAGCCCTACAGAGGTGGGGGTAATGGCCAGGCAGAGGGAGGGGCTCAAGCATAGGTTGGCACACTGGGACACTGGCACAGGTCTGCGCTGCCCTGACTGTGGCACTTATCATCTCCTGCATCCCCTTCATAGCCTGCCCTGACCTTGCCTCTACTCCATGGCCTTCATGCGCTCCTGAATTGTCAAAATTTCAGAGATAAAAAAAGAATACTTGTCGTTGTTGGTCCCAGATTCACTTAATACTTGTGTTATGTCAGTGTCCATGTTGTGGGACTATGTGTGCACAGCTAGTAAGTATTTTGTGGCTGAAAATATGACCTGGAGGTTTATTAAGGTTCGCCTGCCATTAAAGTCAATGGGGTCTGCCGCGAACCTTGCGGTTCATGAACTTTTGGCCACGTTTGCGGTTCACGTTCGCGAAACATCCTGTCGGAAGTTCGTCCATCACTCCCAAAGGCACCAGAACTTATGGCTCCTCTATATGAGGCTACCACTAGAAACCCTTTAAAACTCACATGGGACAATGAATTGCAGATGAAGAAGCTTATTAAAATGTTGTCTGAAGCTCCCGCCATTGGATTTCCTGAAACTATACTAAGACTTTCTCATTGTTTTGCCATGAGGTCAATGGATTTGCTGCAGTTGTACTCCCCCAGCTACATGGAGACAAACAGAGGCTTGTGATGTATGTATCAACCTCATTAGACCCTGTCATCAAAGTCTCCCCCAGTTGTATGCAAAGCCATAGCAACCGGCATTTAGCTGCTAGACAAAGTAACTGAGCTTGTACTAGACTCTGCTCTGATCCTGTATGTGCCATATGCAGTACAAGAAATCATGAATCAAGCAAATACCAGACATATGTCTGCTAGTAGATTTGACAAGTACCAGACTGCTCTTTTTGCTCCATTGAATTTAACAATCAAAGAACGTTTTACTTTAAATCTGGCTACTCTTCTTCCTATAATTGATGAGGAAGATACAACAAATTGTACTTATGTAGAACCTGGTCATGATTGTATGGCTCTGATGGAGGTAGAAAATGTCTCTGTCATACCACCAAAAGATGAGCCTTTATCAGATTGTGACACGCACCTATTCGTAGATGGTTCCAGATTTTACACTGATGATGGTCAGCCACACGCAGGGTTTGCTGTAACTACTACAGACACTATTTTACATCAGGAAGCATTGACACCCCAGATGTCAGCACAGGATAGGGATAAGCCTGATGTTCGAGTCGAACATAAGTTCAACTCGAACATCGGGTGTTCGTCTGTTCACCGAACAATATGCAGTGTTCGCTGCAAATTCAAAAACTGTCGGAACACTGTTAAGGTATATGGGACAGTAACATGAAAAAGACATCAAAAGTGCTAATTTTAAAGGCTTGTATGAAAGTTATTGTCATAAAAAGTGTTTGGGGACCTTGATCCTGCTGCAGAGGACATATATCAATGTAATTTGTTTTTTAAAAACTATCTTTTTTTCCGGGAGCAATCATTTTTTTACTGCTTAAAGCGAAACAATAAAAATGAAATATTCCTTTAAATATTGTGCCTGGGGGGTGTATATAGTATTTCTGTAAAGTGGCACATTTTTCCTGTGTTTAGAACAGTACCACAGCAAAATTACATTTCTAAAGGGAAAATTGTCATTTAAAAATGTGGCTATAATGAATTGTCGAGTCTTGACAATATAGATAAAACTCATTGAAAAAAAGAGCATGGGATCCCTCCCCCCAGTCAATTGAATATTGAGGGGAACCTTTAAACCAAAAGTTTAAAAAAATTGCGTGGGGTCCCCTTTAAATCCATACCAGGCCCTTTGGGTTTGATAGGGAAATAAGGGGAACCCTGCACCAAATGAAAAAAAATGGTGTAGGGGCCCCCACAAAAGCCATACCAGACCCTTATTTGAGCACGCAAACTGGCAGGCCGCAGGAAAAGAGGGAGGGATGAGAGAGAACCCCCCTCCTGCAGCGTACCAGGCCAGATGCCCTCAACATGGGGAGGGCGCTTTGAGGTAGCCCCCCAAAGCACCTTGTTCCCATGTTGATTGGGACAAGAGCCTCATCCCCGCAACCCTTGCCCGGGGGTTGTGGGGGTCTGCAGGCAGGAGGCTTATTGGAATCTGGAAGCCCCCTTTAACAAGAGGACACCCAGATCCCAGACTCCCCCCTATGTGAATTGGTAACAGGGTACAAGTACCCCTACCATTTCACAAAAAATGTGTCAAAATGGTAAAAAAGACAAGAGATGGCTTGGGACAAGTCCTTTATTAAAAAATAAAAAAATTAAAATGTCCCATGATGTCCATTCATCTTCTTCTATCATGCCAACCGACAGACCGAAAAAAAAAAACCTGCAGCCAATCCACCTCCATGGAAGGCCAAAAAAACATGCAACAACAACAAAAAGACACATACACACGTCAGGACACCAAAGAAATTGGTGCCGATCCACCACTGATGCTACTAAATATACATCAACAGATGCTAAATAGCCTAGTAAAATCAGCACCAATTTCCCCTGGGGCTCGAGCCAGCTAAAAGACAGGAATAGTCAGAGAAACAGCAAGCATTGCAAAGCCTCAAAGTTTAATGGCACTCCCATAAAAAAAAAAAACAACAACTAGGAAATACTATAATTACTCAAAATTATTTGTTATGTATTATTATATAGGGAGACGGCCATGCATGTGGTGATCCCATCAAGGCATAAAGTGCAGACATTGCAAAAGTCCGTCGAGGTACCAAGTATGTAGACAGTGTCAGCCGTAGACAACACAACCTGGAGATTTGATCAAAGTCTCAATACTCATTAAAGTGGTTATAAACCCTCCCCCACAACTTTGTCCCATGTAAATCAGCATAAAAACCCTAATGAACACAGCTTGTAGATATCTCTTTACTTGCTTAGTATTATTGTAATCCTTGTTATTCTGTAGTATGAAGTCACTGAGCATACCCAGATCTCCCCTGATTTACGGCACATTCTCTATGTGCTTATCTATCTGCTATCAGGACATCCTACAGCACAACACTGAACTCTGCTAATCACTCAGGGCTTCTTCCTACACACCATGTGACCATGTGACCTCACATACAGTCTAAACTTGGCCATTACTGCAGTCTTATCAGCTGAAGCTTATTCCTCTGACAAAGGCAAACATTAGACATCTATGAAATAAACAAGTAAGCTATGAACAGGGAAGCAGGGTTGCCATATAAACGTTGGATTGAGAAGGAGGCTTGGTTAACAGTACAGGAAGTGCTCAATGTAAGGGCAGAAATATACTCCACTGTGGACTCAGAAAACAATACTTAAGATAAGGTAATATGTGATTTGGGCTGGATTACAGTGGCTATAGTCTGATAATGACTTATTATAATGGACTAAATGAAAAAAAGCATCAGAGTGGGAGAGTTTACTTCCTCTTCAAGCATTGGGAAACTTGATAGTTATTTCTTATTAATAGTCCCTCCACATCTGTGGTTTCTTGTGGTACAAGGTATATGTTCCCGTGATGTCAGTAGCCTCCAATATTAGATACTAACGTCAAATGTACTCAAAACGCGGCGGTCTTATGCATGTTTCTCCTATAGCGCTGGTGTATGGACACTCGTAGTGTATTTTGTCAGTCTATTTTACCTCAAGGGGCTGTAACTGGGCTGTAATAGCATGACGATTCCCCATTAACCCGGGCTTCACCTGTTCATCTTCCTGTGTATTCGCTGGAAACTCCCAGCCAATCGGGGATCCTTGCTGCAGAAAGGCAACTGTTCAGAGTTACAGAGGAACCCATTTTACTGGGGAAGCAATGAAAGAGGTAATGGAAGCCCTTCACATACAGCAAGCCTTCCATACGCCCTACCATCCACAAAGTAGTGGTAAAGTTGGGAGACTTAATGGAATTTTGGAAAAACAGATGTGCAAAATTTAAAGCAGATACAGGAAGCTTTCCCATTAGCCCTATATTCTGTATGAACCCTAAACAACCCCATCGTCCGTCCCCCTATGAGATGGTATCTGGAGGAACACCCAAAGCAGGGCTATATTTTCCTCAACAGTTACAGGGTTCTCACTATAGTCTGTTAAAATATGTTCAGATTTTGTAAAGAACATTGAAAAAAAAGACATGAAGGTGTTTACAACTCTATCCCTGAGCCAGATTCTGTTTCAGATATACACATAATCCAACCTGGTGACTGGGGGGTGGTCAAGCGACACATCAGAAAGCCGCTAGAACCAAAATTTGATGGACCACATTTGGTGCTTTTGACAACCGGTTCCGCTGTCAAGCTGGAAGGAAAGCCCACCTGGATTCACTCCAGCCACTGTAAGAAAATCCTAAAGTGATGATATCCTTTGAAAAAAATTATGATGATGGTTGTTTTCTTTTTGTTGTTTATGAGAACATAAACATGGAGAAATAACTCTTTCATCCAAATATTAAAATTGTATGCAACCTATAGCAACACTAGTAACTGCTGGGTGTGTTCTCACTTGCATGATACAGGAACAATACCCATGATAGCAATACCTCTCAACTTTACTGATCTAAATAGAACCAGAATAAATGGCTCATACATAGTTTTCACAGCTAATGAGCACAGATCAATAACTTTGATGGTTTCAAAACAGATAGACACTCCACAGATTTGTCTAAACATTACATGCCCGTTTAACACTAAATGTACACAGTTGGGCAATTCAGATTGCATTGGAGCAAAGATTACAGTTTATGGAGGAAACTATGGTCAATATTATTATAACCCAGATCCAGAACTAAACAGAACCCTTTATTGTACAAATTGCTCACAGTTCCCAATATATGGAAATATTGGTTACCTGAGATTCCATGTTATTGCATCTAGTTTTTTAGGAGCAGATATACCATCCATATGTAGAGGGTTATATTATATATGTGGAGATAAAGCTTACGCCTGGCTTCCTACTAATGTTACAGGTACATGTTATATTGGAAAGTTAGCACCTGCTTTGGTTGTTCGCAAAGATACAGTGCGACCAGGTCCAGAATACCCTTTAGTATTAAAAAGCGAGCTGTTCACTGAAGGTGACATGATATGGTTATGGTTCCCTTCCTGGATATGATAGGGAATTGAAGCTATGAAAAGCATAAATAATTACACTAGAATTGTAGATGAGATAATTAACCTCACTACCACTGATATAGGTTGGTTAAGTGAAGAAATAGCTCAGTTTAAAAAAGTAGTATTAGAGCACAGATTAACGCTAAATAATCTCACTACAGCTCAAGGTGGGATATGTAAAGTATTTCACACTGGCTGTTGTATATATATTTCTGATAATGAGGACATTATTAACCACTTGACCACTGGGCACTTAAACCCCCTTCCTAACCAGACCTTTTTTCAGTTTTCGGTGCTCTCACATTTTGAATAGCAATTACTCAGTCATGCAAAACTGTACCTATATGAAATTGTTGTCCCTTTTTTCACACAAATAAAGTTTTCTTTTGGTGGTATTTAATCACCGCTGGGTTTTTTATTTTTTATAAAAGTACAAATACCCCCCAAATGACCCCTTTTTGGAAAGAAGACATTCCAAGGTATTTAGAAAAAGGCATGGTGAGTTTTTTGAAGTTGTCATTTTTTCCCAAAATTCTTTGCAAATCAAGATTTTTTTAAATTAAAACTGCATTACATCAGAGGGGGGCGGGGTCATCCATACGTCACTGGGGAACCCCTGGCTCCCCTCGCTAGCGTCAGAGGGGGCGGGGTCAGGTGACGGGTGGCCCTACCCTCCTAATATAAGAAACCGCAGTGTCTCCTCAGTGGAGACAGAAGATGGATGCATGGATGGACTGCCCTGGACTGAAAATCACCCATCGCTGGATCAGATCAGCCATCGCTGGACCCCGGAGAGATGATCATCCGTCGCTGGATAGCAAGAGTGGATTACCACCGCTGGAATCTTTTTTATATATTTTTTATTTTTAATAAAGGAATTTTTCAAAAGTGTGTTTGTCGTATTTAACAATTTTTTACAGTTTCTTTGTGAAATGGTAGGGGTACTTTTGTACCCCCTTACCATTTCAAACAGGGGGGGCTTGGATCTGGGGGGTCCCCTTGTTAAAGGGGGCTTCCAGATTCTGATAAGGACCCCACCCGCAGACCCCCACAACCACCAGCCAGGGTTGTGGGGATGAGGCCCTTGTCCCCATCAACATGGGGACATGGTGCTTTGAGGGTTCACAGACCCCCAAAGCATCCTCCCAATGTTGAGGGCATGACGCCTGGTATGGTTCAGGAGGGGGGGCGCTCTCTCGTCCCCCCCTCTTTTCCTGCGGCCTACCAGGTTGCATGCTCAGATAAAGGGTCTGGTATGGGTATGGATTTTTTTTTAATTTGACGCAGGGTTCCCCTTAATATCCATACCAGACCTGAAGGGGCTGGTAATTGAATTTAGGGGAGCCTCGTGCTTTTTCTTTTTTTTTTTATCAATGAATGAATTGTTGGCTCCCATAATACAGATAATACTCATTGAGTGTTCTCTGTATTATGCCGCAAGTGATTTTAAAAGACTTTTTTTCCTGCAGAAATGACACTTTGTGCAGGGACAGTTCTAAGCACGGGAAACATGCGCCCCTTCACAGGCATACTATAGACACATTTCTATACTATAGACACCCCCCAGGTACGAAATTTAAAGGAATATTACACTTTTATTGTTTCACTTTAATCATTATTAAAATCAATGCTCCTGAAAAAACTTCAATTTTTAAAACTTTTTAGGACAGTAACTTGCATATTAGCCTTTAAAATTAGCACTTTAGATTTCTCCCATAGACTTGTACAGGGTGTTCCGGCTTTTCGAATTTGCCACGAACAGCCCATATTGTTCACTGTTCGCTGAACAGGCGAACAGGCAATGTTCGAGTCGAACATGAGTTCGACTCGAACTCGAAGCTCATCCCTACTACTCGGTCATGTCATTTACCAAAGTTACTTGTTATTTTCTCTCACAGCACAACATCATATTTTACATGATCTCAACTTTTAAAATGTGCACTGTTTTCCTTTTTGGGTCACGTTATTATTTCAGCCAAAGGCTTAGCATACAATTCTTGTCCCAACAATGTTGTAGCTGGTTGAATATATATAATCTTTCTTTCACTTCTTCTTGGACAATGGTTCATTTAGTGAAAGGACACAAACAATGGCCATTTCTTCACCTCTACAAAAAAAAGTCTGCATCCTTTCTGCTGATCAGGGATGAGCTTTTTGTTCGAGTCAAACTCAAGTTCGACTTGAACATTGGCTGTTCACCAGTTCGCCGAACAGCGAAAGATTTTGGATGTTCAAGGCAAATTCGAAAGCCGCGGAACATCCTTTAAAAGTCTATGGGACAAATCAAAAGTGCTAATTTTAAAGGCTTATATGCATGGTATTGTCATAAAAAGTGCTTGGGGACTCGGGTCCTGCCCCAGGGGACATGTATCAATGCAAAAAAAGTTTTAAAAATGGCCATTTTTTCGGGAGCAGTGATTTTAATAATGCTTAAAGTGAAACAATAAAAGTGTAATATTCCTTTAAATTTCGTACCTGGGGGTGTCTATAGTGTGCCTGTAAAAGGGCCCATGTTTCCCGTGTTTAGAACAGTCTGACAGCAAAATGACATTTCTAAAGGAAAAAAAAAGTAATTGAAAACTACTCGTGGCTACAATGAATTGTCGGTCCGCAATACACATAAAAGTTCATTGGTAAAAAGGGAACGGGGATTTCCTTGTCAAAAATATTTTATTTTAAAGTCCAGTAAAGAAGTAACAATGTATAAATAACATGTTTCAGTTACAATACATACAAATAAAGGAATCTCAATTACAATTAAATAAGAATATTAATAGTCTATCCTGGAAGATAATAAAATAATGATAAGAACTAAGCAAAAGTATTATTGATAATATATTAATACATTAAGGTGACTCAATGAACTGTATAATAGTATAAAAGTGATAATCATTGCTACAGTCCTGACAGTATAAAAGGACTATTAAATTTGAATAAATGAGAGCTTCAAATCATAATGAAAATCATTAAAAGAATACAGGAAAGAAAAAGGAAGAAAAAAGAAGTAGAGTAGGAGTATAGAAGTCCGTGAGGTCAGACCGTTAGCCATTACCAATATAGGAAGACATATCTTATAAAATCTTTCAATTGAGTTACCACGGCAGTAATGTTTGGTTGTCAAAGGTTTGTGGTATAATATAGTCGATCCAAGGTTGCCACATCTTTTCAAATTTAGGGATCGTGTCCATTTCTATGGCTATCATTTTGACATGGGTTATAATAACATTCATCCGAATCAGAACTTCCTTTACGATCAAGTTAGAAGATTTCCAAGATCTCGCTAGTGCTTGTTTGGCTGCAGTGAAGAGTTGTACTAATAGTTTAAATTGAGCATGTGTTATATTTTCAGGCTTTAAGTTAATTAATGCTATTGCAGGATCTAAAGGAATTATCTTATCAACTAGTTTAGATGCAATTTTAAATACATCCCTCCAAAATAATTGAGCTTTTGGACACGACCACCAAATATGAAAGTGCGTTCCTAGATCTGAGCATCCCCTAAAGCATTGTGCAGAGTAATTTGGTGTATACTTTGCTATCCTACCTGGTACTAGGTACCACCTTGTCAACACCTTGTAGTCCGTTTCAATCGCCAATATATTAAGGGATGCTGCTTTTGTTGTGGACCATATTTGATTCCATTCAGAACTATCTAGTTTTCTTTCCAAATCTTTTTCCCATTTCTGAACATATCGTGGTTTGTTAATACTAGTATAAACAAGTAAATGTGAATATAAAATGGATACTATACCTCTAGAATGTGGGTTGTTCTTACAAATAGCTTCAAAAGGGGTTAATTGAGTAAATTAAGTTACAGTAGTTATTAACCACTTACAGACTGGACCATTTTGCTGGTCAAAGTCCAGACCACTTTTTGGGATTCGGCACTGCGTCGCTTTAACTGATAATTGCGCGGTCGTGCGACGTGGCTCCCAAACAAAATTGACGTCCTTTTTTTCCCACAAATAGAGCTTTCTTTTGGTGGTATTTGGTGGTATTTGATCACCCCTGCGTTTTTTATTTTTTGCGCTATAAACAAAAATAGAGCGACAATTTTGAAAAAAACAGATTATTTTTTACTTTTTGTTATAATAAATATCCCCCAAAAATATATAAAAAAACATTTTGTTCCCTCAGTTTAGGCTGATATGTATTCTTCTACATATTTTTGGTTAAAAAATCGCAATAAGCGATTATTGATTGGTTTGCGCAAAAGTTATAGCGTTTACAAAATAGGGGTAGTTTTATGGCATTTTTATTAATAATTTTTTATTATTTTTTTTTTAGTAATGGCGGCGATCAGTGATTTTTATTGTGACTGCGACATTATGGCAGACACATCGGACATTTTTGACACATTTTTGGGACCATTGTCAGTTATACAGCAATCACTGCTATATAAATGCAGTGATTCCTGTGTAAATGACACTGGCAGTGAAGGGGTTAACCAGTGGGTGGCAGTGTAGGGGTTAAGTGTTCCTAGGGGTGTGTTACTAACTGTGGGGGGTTGAGCTTTCATTTAGTGAATACTGATCTCTGCTCTAATCACATGGAGCAGAGATCAGCGTCACTAGTTGCTAGGCAGAATGAAGAAATGCTGTTTACAACGGCACTTCTCCATTCAGCCGCCCCGTGAGACGAACGCGGGTATGCCCGCGGTGATCGAGTCTGCAGGACCCGTGACCGGACTCACGGGGGTCCCGACCGACACGCAAGTGTGCCGCCGTTAGCACGCTCGCAATGGCAAGGTGGCATTGAAGATTGGACGTACCTGTACGCCAATATGCCTGCCCGTGCCATTCTGCCGAAGTACATCGGCGTGCGCTGGTCGGGAACCGGTTAAAGGTGTGAAGAAATTTTTAATTTGTAGGTATCTAAACAATTCTGATTGTGGAATATTGTATTGTTCTCTTAAAAGGGCATGGGGATTTCATCACAGGGAAACCCCGAATGAAAATTAAACGCATGGGGGTCCCCCTAAACTCCATACCAGGCCCTTCAGAGCCATGTAACGGGTGACCCCGCCCTCCTCTGACAACACGGCATTATTTTTTGCGGCATATAAGCCTTTAAAATTAGCACTTTTGATTATTCATGTTCGTGTCCCATAGACTTTAACAGTGTTTGCATGTTCTGGGGCGAACCGAATGGGGGGTGCATCCTAATGCATCCTATGCATTAAGGTGAAAAAAATCCAACAATACCGGCCCCCCAATCCCCTCGTTTTACTTACCTAAGCCCGTTCACCTGCTGTGCTCTCCCCCAATGTCCTCTTCGCCGCTCAGCTTGGCTGTTGATTGGCTAGAAAGGATGGATTGAAAGCACTACAGCCATTATCAATCACATCCAATGAAGCGGTGCGCGGGGGGCAGGACCGAGTGATACAGTGAGCGGCTATAGCCGCTGCCCGTATCACAGAAGCACGCCCGCAAGAACTAACCCCTATGTGAGAGAGAGCTTGCATCAAGGTGGTTAGTTCTTGCTGGGAGGAGCTAAGACAGCCGCCAAAGGACCCCAGAAGACCAGGTTCGGGGCCACTCTGTGCAAAATGACCTGCACAGTGGAGTCTTTACAACCCTTTTAAAGGGTATATTCTTTCAGTTTAAAATAAAATGAATATGATAAATACTGCAAATACAATATGTCAACATGCTCTTGCCTGCCTCAGTATCAAAACGACATTTCTCATTTAGCTCTGGAAGACTAAAAAAACTATTTAAATTATATAGTTAACCACTTGCTGAACACCTAATGTACATGTGCTGTGGCAAAACGGCCTCCCTGTGCTGGATCATGTACCGAGTACATGATCCATATGCCTGAGCAGCCTGGCTGTGCTGCAATTCGTCACAGCACAAGCCGATCAGTGGGTCTCAGCCAATGATTGGCCTCCATGACCCGCTGATTGACTCAGTGATTCATAGAACAGAGTTCTGTGATTGTAAACAATGCAGAGCTCTGTTCACTGACAGGGGATCTCGCTGTTAACAAGATCCTTAGTAAAAGCAGCACACGTCACACACATTACACACAGGCACACATTTAACCCTCTGATTGCCCTAGATGTTAACCCCTTCCTACTCAGTGTTATTAGCACAGTGACAGTGCATATTATTAGCACTGATCACTGTATTAATGTCACTGGTGATGTCAGTGGGGGTTAGTCAGTTCTTCCCAGTGTCAGTTAGTGTCAGATTTTCCACTGCACTATTGCAGTCCCATTATAAGTCACTGATTACCGCCATTCATAGTATAAAAAAAAAAAAAAAAAAAAATTCCAGTATATAGCCAATAGTTTGTAGCTATAAGGCCGCGTACACACGGGCGGACTGTTCGCCCAACCTTGTCCGCTGAACAGTGTTTGGGCGGACAGTCCGCTCGTGTGTGGGCTTTCAGCAGACAGTTTCAGCGGACAGTTGGACGGACAAAGTCTTTCGGAAATTCCGAAAAACTGTCCGCTGAAACTGTGTTTGAGCGAACAGTCCGCCCGTGTGTGGGCTTGTCCGCTGTACTTTCGAAATGAGCGGACTGTTCCCGCTCGGAAAGTCCGCCCATTTCGAGCGCGTGTACAGGTAGGCGGGGCCCGCGAAGGAGACGTCGCGGGCTCCGCCGCCTGGAATGGGCTTAAAGGGGAACCCCAACGCCGAAAAAAATCGGCGTGGGGGTTCCCCCCAAGTCCACACCAGACCCTTGTCCGAGCACGCTACCCGGCCGGCCAGGAAAGGGGGGCGAGCGAGCGCGCCCCCCCTCCTGAGCCGTACCAGGCCGCGTGCCCTCAACATGGGGGGTGCCTTGGGGAAGGGGGGGCCGCGCGGCCCCCCCACCCCAAAGCACCTTGTCCCCATGTTGATGAGGACAAGGGCCTCTTCCCGACAACCCTGGCCGTTGGTTGTCGGGGTCTGCGGGCGGGGGGCTTATCGGAATCCGGGAGCCCCCTTTAAGAAGGGGGCCCCCGGATACCGGCCCCCCACCCTATGTGAATGAGTATGGGGTACAATGTACCCCTACCCATTCACCTGTGAAATAAAGTACAAAAAAAAACACAACACATGGAAAAAGTATTTTATTGCACAGCTCCGGGGGTCTTCCGTCTTCGGGGGTCTTCTCGCCGGACTCCTCCGCTATGTGTGTGTAGCTCTTTTACTAGCGGAGGAGTCCGGCTTTCTTCCTCCCCGCCGCCGGCCTCTTCTCCCGACTTCGGGGGTCTTGTCCCCCTCTTCGGTTCTTCTGCCGGGCCACCGCGCCTGGTCCGGTGGCCCGGTCTTCTGTCGCCGCCTTCGGTTCTTCTGCCGGGCCACCGCGCCTTCTTGTAGCTCTTTTACAGGCGGTGGCCCGGTCTTCTGTCGCCGCTGTCGTCGTCGCCGCCGCCGCCTTCCGTTCTTGTTCTTCTTCTTGTTCTTCTTCTTCTTCTCCTGGAGATGTTGACTCGACGATCTCTCCGGCCGGAATGCCAGAGCCGCGCTGTGCGGTCACTTATATAGTGACAATGGGGCGGTGTCACATGGTATATGTCACATGGGTTGGTCACATGGTGACCCCGCCCCCTTACGATGTCATAGTCCCCATGTGACATCAACCCATGTGACCAACCCATGTGACATATACCATGTGACACCGCCCCATTGTCACTATATAAGTGGCAGCGGAGCGTGTCCCTGGCATTCCGGCCGGAGAGATCGTCGAGTCAACATCTCCAGGAGAAGAAGAAGAAGAACAAGAAGAAGAACAAGAACGGAAGGCGGCGGCGGCGACGACAGCGGCGACAGAAGACCGGGCCACCGCCTGTAAAAGAGCTACAAGAAGGCGCGGTGAAGGCGGCGACAGAAGAACGGAAGACGGCGACAGAAGACCGGGCCACCGGACCAGGCGCGGTGGCCCGGCAGAAGAACCGAAGAGGGGGACAAGACCCCCGAAGTCGGGAGAAGAGGCCGGCGGCGGGGAGGAAGAAAGCCGGACTCCTCCGCTAGTAAAAGAGCTACACACACATAGCGGAGGAGTCCGGCGAGAAGACCCCCGAAGACGGAAGACCCCCGGAGCTGTGCAATAAAATACTTTTTCCATGTGTTGTGTTTTTTTTTGTACTTTATTTCACAGGTGAATGGGTAGGGGTACATTGTACCCCATACTCATTCACATAGGGTGGGGGGCCGGTATCCGGGGGCCCCCTTCTTAAAGGGGGCTCCCGGATTCCGATAAGCCCCCCGCCCGCAGACCCCGACAACCAACGGCCAGGGTTGTCGGGAAGAGGCCCTTGTCCTCATCAACATGGGGACAAGGTGCTTTGGGGTGGGGGGGCCGCGCGGCCCCCCCTTCCCCAAGGCACCCCCCATGTTGAGGGCACGCGGCCTGGTACGGCTCAGGAGGGGGGGCGCGCTCGCTCGCCCCCCTTTCCTGGCCGGCCGGGTAGCGTGCTCGGACAAGGGTCTGGTGTGGACTTGGGGGGAACCCCCACGCCGATTTTTTTCGGCGTTGGGGTTCCCCTTTAAGCCCATTCCAGGCGGCGGAGCCCGCGACGTCTCCTTCGCGGGCCCCGCCTACCTGTACACGCGCTCGAAATGGGCGGATTTGCCTCCTCCTTACGTGGGCGAGTCCGTTCATTTCAAAAGTTGAGCGAACTGTTTGCCCAACCTTGTTCGTCAAACAGTCCGCTCGTGTGTGGGCAAGTCCGCTCATGCAAATTTTGAGCGGACTGTTTGATGAAACTGTTTGCCGAACAAGGTTGGGCGAACAGTCCGCCCGTGTGTACGCGGCCTAACTGTCAGACAAACCAATCAATATACACATATTGAGATTTTCATTTTTTTACCAAAGACAAAGACAAAGACAAAGAAATGTAGCAGAATACATTTTGGTCAAAATGTATGTAGAAATTAGATTTTTTTTATTAGATATGTTTTTTTAGGTAAAAGTAAACAATATCGTTTTTTTTTTTTTTTTTTCAAAATGTACATTTTTATCATGTGTTGATCAAATACCACCAAAAGACCTTTTTTTAAGTGAAAAATATTGTGTTTATTTTATTATATTTTTATTTGTGTACAGTATTTTATGGCTGCACAACTGTCAGTTAAGGGGGTCATGAAGGGGACAAAATATTCCAGGGGACAAGTGGTTAAAATTAGGTTATATGGTATACAGGGAGGTTGATTTACTAAAAGCATATATACTGTGCACTGCAAGTGCACTTCAAGTGCATTTGCTCTAGATCTGAGGGGAAGCTCTGAAATGAAGGGAAGCTCTGCTGATTTCTATCTTCCAATCATGTACAAGCAACAAATATGTTTTTTATTTTCCTTGCATGTGATCAAGTATTGTTGCAAAGTGAAGCTTTACTTCATTTGCTAAGCTCTGCAGAAAATGCACTTGCACTGCACAGTATATTTGCCTTTATTAACTCAATCTCACTGTCAGCGCTCCCTGTCTACTGCAACACACATTAGCAGATAGCTGTTGGGAACCTTGCCTTTCATAGCGAGAAGGATGGCACACATGATCTAAGTTCAAAGGCAAGGTAGTGCATTATTGGTACTTGGTGGTTATTGTGACAAATGGCCACATTAGGCTGCCCTTTTCCAAATTAGTTGGGTTGCCTTTAAACCCATGCATGACCTCCTCTCTAGTCATTGTTGTGCTGGTACATTAAAGTGGTTGTAAACCCTTACAAACCACTTTGACCTACAGATAAGCCTAGATTAAGGCTTACCTGTAGGTCCAAGAAATATCTCCTAAACCTATACGGTTTAGGAGATATTTTCCCGAAG
This sequence comes from Lithobates pipiens, assembly GCF_037356315.1. Lineage (NCBI taxonomy): Eukaryota > Metazoa > Chordata > Amphibia > Anura > Ranidae > Lithobates > Lithobates pipiens. Next base: position 203,140,402 of record NW_027507764.1, on the reverse strand, counting down.
ACAGGCACCGCTGTCTACGGCACATGCGCCACAGACAGCGGTGCGCAGGCGCACTGAGCGTGACATCATCGATGACGAAGATGCCGCGCAATGCCGCGCGTCTTGGCTCCCGTGCGCATGCGCGGGAGTGACGTAATTGCGGCTTCGCCGAATGACAGCTGCAGAGCTGCGAGACCCCACGAGAAGATGGATGCGCCGGACTACAGGGGACAGCGGTGACATCGCTGGCTCCTGTGTCAGGAAAGTGACACATAATGGGCAACTATGTAATGCATAGTAGTCTATTATGCTTTGCCGTTGCAGGGAATGAAAGAGGAAGTAAACTCATCATGGTTTACTTCCTCTTTAACACAACAATGTATAAACATTCTAAGTAAGCAGTATATGGAAAGGACAATATATTAAACATTAGCAAAGTCCCAGTGAGCAAGTAATTAAGTTAGTAGTAAACAATTTACAAGTATAGTACCTTAAACATTGAAAAAGTCCAGTATAGCACCCATGAATTGTAAAGTACTGCATTATGCAAAAAATCCTAAAAAGTGCTCTCCAAGGTGCTGAATAAAGGATAAATAAATCAAGGATAGATCTAAAACTTTCCTTTGGGAAGTACCCGTGCGCAGTTGTAAAAGTTGACAGTCTGAGCCACTGAACAGCAATATGGCAGTAATGAGCAAGTGCTGGTTATGTACATTTTCAATATCTGAATGGCCTTCATTTCACAAATCAGTGTATTTTGCTAATTGAACAAAATATCAAAGTATGAACCAGCTAACACCTCTCCTGACCAGATTTAAGAAGAAATCCGATATATGGCGGCGTCTCCCATTATCGGTGGCAGGGAGATGTAATCTTATTAAAATGCTGTGGATGCCACAATTATTATATCTTTTACATAATACCCCAGTATGGGTAGATAAGAAATGGTTCAAGAAAATTGATACATTGTTTAGAGATTTGATCTGGAAAAGAGGGAAGGCCAGAATAAGTCTCCAGACATTACAAATGCCAATAAGGGAGGGGGGAATGGCTGTACCAAATCCTCAAAAGTTTTTTTCTGGATGCACAATTGCAACATCTAAGAACCTGAAGTAGGGAGATTAATGACAATAGGGGCGGCCCATAAGACCTTGGTAGAGGTGCTTGAGGCAAATTCCTTTGCCTATAGAAATCCCACAGTAAAATTAACCACAAAGGTTTGGAAAGTTATGAAGCTGTTAAATGGTTACGGAGGAATGATAGAACTTACCCCATTGTGGAATAGTAGGAATCTTCATGGCCCCTATGGGAAAAATTAAAGAGTGGGAAAGAAGGGGATAGATAAAGTGATTCATTTATATGAAGGTAGTACTTTAAAAACATTTGCAACCCTTCTTTGGTATCCTATATCCACCCCTTCCCCCAGGTTAAACATGTACCTTACAGATTCTTGTACTATCTGTTCACAGGATATTGAATGGTGTAATTAGGTGCTGTGATATTGTTCCCGCTTTTTTTTTCTGTTTTTTTGGGTACTCATTCTTTTTATGGAAGCTGTTTTTTGCCGCTCCGGATCTTGAGCCCAAGTTATATCATAGCGACCAGAAGATGTTTATAATTACATAATTATATCTGTATCTTTGAGTTTGAACATAATTGCTATGCGCTACGTGTTGCTTGTACTGTGTACTGTGATGTTTTCAGCCTGTTATGTGATTTGACCTGAATAAAAAATGTTATTGGGAAAAAAAATAAAAATAAAAACATTTGCAGCTTTGAGTGCAGAATTTGAAATGCCTAATCAGTCGTTTTATAAATATTTACAAATCCGACACGCCCTGAATGCACAATTTGGCACCCGGAGTTCGGAATGGAATAAATCCCCTGTTCTGCAAAAGATATTTAAGGTTAAGTAGAGGGGATTTATTTCAGAAATATATCCATACATCCATAGTGGGAGTACGGAAGGTGTGGAAAGTCTCAAAATTAGGGGGAAATGGGAAGTAGATGTAGGGGAAATTACGGAAGAGCAGTGGAGTAAAGTCTTAGAAAGGGGACACCTGGTATCGGTCTCCCCAGCACAGAAAATGTCATCCCTAATGCTAATACATAGAGAACAGATGCTAATTGCCCTAGATGTCAGGAAATGGGGGATTTATTGCATATGGTATGGAGGCGTCCAAATCTATTTCATTATTGGACAGGGGTACTTGATACTATAAAAAAAAACCTATGAAACTAAGTTAGAAATGGACCCTAGATTATGTATATTAGGACTGGGAGAGGGAATCAGTGGCACATCAAGAACACTTAAAGTAGTGGTGAGATGCCTCTTCCAGGCTAGAAAAATGATAGCACAAAGGTGGCAAGCTAGGATGCCTCCCACTGTAGAAGAATGGATTAGTACAGTAACGGAAACAGTTCGGAGGGAAAACGTAGTGTACACACAGAGAAGGAATTATAAGGAATTTGAAAGAATTTGGAAACCATGGATGGAGAAACTGGGCTACCCTATATGATATGCGAGGTATAAACAGTGGTGTTGCTATGGCGGTGCGGCCCGCACCGGGTGACACCCACCAGAGGGGTGACAGCGGGGCAGCCACTAAACACTATAGCTTGGAGCGATGCGAGTAGGGCATTCAGGCGTGCGGGGAATGGGGGAGGCTGTCTATAACACTACCCAGCTGTTACTCAGGCCAGGATCTCCAATAGCTCCTGTGGCAGCCGAATTAGGTGGGTGAGCTGGTGGTGTGGCTGCCTCCTCCACTCCTCCCACAGACCCCTTCATGCCGATCCCACAGCTGAAGGACATGGACCCGAGGAAACAGCAGCCCCGCCCACCCGCCCAGGTCTTCATCTGCAAGCATGAGGTAAGCAGAGGCATGCTATAAGTTACTGCACAACACACTGTCACACATCCCTACCTGCCCTGTGCCACCCTAAACTGCCCTGTACTACCACCCCCAACTTTCCTTGTACCACCCCAACCTGCCCTGTACCACCCCCAACTTGCCTTGTACCACCCTAACCTGCCATGTACCACCCCAAACTGCCCTGTACCACCCCAACCTGCCCTGTCCCACCCTGAACTGCCCTGTACCACCCCCAAACTGCCCTGTGCCACCCCAACTTGCCCTGTGCCACCCTAACTTGCCCTGTGCCACCCCATCCTGCACTGTGCCACCCCCATCCTGCCCTGTGCCACTCCAACCTGCCCTGTACCACCCCAAACTGCCCTGTGCCACCCCAACCTGCCCTGTACCACCCCCAAGCTGCCTTGTGCCACCCCAACCTGCCCTGTACCACCTCCAAACTGCCCTGTGCCACCCCAACCTGCCCTGTACCACCCCCAAGCTGCCTTATGCCACCCCAACCTGCCCTGTACCACCTCCAAACTGCCCTGTGCCACCCCAAACCTTCCCTGTACCACCCCCAAACTGCCCTATGCCACCCCAAACCTGCCCTGTACCACCCCCAAACTGCCCTGTACCACCCCCAACCGGCCCTGTACCACCCCCAATCTGCCCTGTGCCACCTCCAACCTGCCCTGTACCACCCCAAACCTGCCCTGTACTACCCCAACCTGCCCTGTACCACCCCCAACTTGCCCTGTACCACCCCAACCTGCTCTGTACCACCCCAACCTGCCCTGTGCCACCCCCAACCTGCCCTGTACCACCCCCAAACTGCCCTGTGCCACCCCAAACTGCCCTGTGCCACCCAAACTGCCCTGTACCAACCCCAAGCTGCCCTGTGCCACCCCAACCTGCCCTTGTCCACCCCAAACTGCCCTGTACCACCCCAAACATGCCCTTTACCACCCCAAACCTGCCCTGTGCCATCCCAACCTGCCCTGTACCACCCCAAACCTGCCCTGTACCACCCCCAAACTGCCCTGAGCTACCCCAAACTACCCTGTACCACCCCCAACCTGCCCTTTACCACCCCAAACTGTCCTGTACCACCTCCAACCTATCCTGTACCACCCCAAACTTGCCCTGTACTACCCCAACCTGCCCTGTATCACCCCAAACTGCCCTGTACAACCTCCAACCTGCCCTGTACCACCCCCAACCTACTACCCCAACCTACCCCATACCACCCCAACCTGCCACTATACCACTCTATAATACCCTAACCCGCATCACTCCAACCTGCCCTGTGCCACCCCCACCTGCCCTGTACCACCCCAACCTGCCCTGTACCACCCCCAAACTACCCTGTACCACCCCCAAACTTCGCCGTACCAGCCCAACCTGCCAATATACCAATCCAACCTACCCCATACCACCCCAACCTGCCACTATACCACTCTATACTACCCTAACCTGTCACTATACCACCCTATACTATCATTTACAGGGGCTGGTTTTGGGTGTGTCCCGTGACTGTGTGCTGCCTGCAAGGTGTGGGCAGCCTAGGCAGAAGGGGGGGGGGGGGTGACACCATATTTTACCCCACCAGGTGACACCAACTCTAGTGACGCCACTGGGTATAAAATAGGTATAGAAGCGGGGAATTCTTAGAATAAACAAATGTTGTTCTAATATACAACGTAGAAAAAAGAATGGGAAGGGATGAGGAGATCTGAGAAAGCTGGATAAAGGAAATGGGTAATAAAGAGGATAATTGAAATAGCACAAGAAAATGTTTGTCACAAAACATCTTTATATAACATGTTAGAAATATAACACTTTTTCTTTTATATCTACATGGGTATGGGGGTGGCTTTGGTGAGCGGGGTCTTAGGGGTTGCTCGGTGGGGGGGACTTAGGGGGGCGGGGGTGTTGGGGGGACAATAAGTCTAGATTGTAGATAGAAAAAAAGTACTGTGGGACCTGGTATCCTGACATCATATGACTATATCACATACTTCTATTATCTTATAGAATCTTCTTTATTGAAACTTCACACTATAAATGTGAATAACAGCATATACTGAAATGATGCAAATATTTGAAAGGCTATCCAGCTGCATGATAACTTCAGGAAACTGCAACTGGATACAAACTAAAACTGAAAGATAACTGTAACATAACCTCTTCTACAAAAAGTTGCTGGTAGATAAGTGGCAAAACAATTGCATAAGTGTATTAGCACTGCTGCCATAATGCATGGTATGGAAGAAGATGCTTTCCTTTTAAAACACAATTTCCATTCTATATTCCCCTCATTTCATTGAAAGATTATGAAAAAGAATATATAAGTAGAAAAGGATTAAAATGCTTCTTATAAAGTACACTCTTATGAAGAGTTGGGATTGATGCTAAATGGCCACTAGATGGAGCTCCAATAAAGATAAATGCACAAATATAGCAGCGAAAGCAGAAATATATTAGAAACTATAAAATATTGAAAACCATAAGAGCCATTATGCAAAACGTGCATGTGTGGCAGCATCGTTATGAGGAAGAGGCAGTAGCCTAGTAAATCTGCAAGCCATGATATGGCACACAGAAAAAAAGCACAATACATATACAAGCCTTAATTAAAATAAATAAAAAAACATTGGCTGTGATTCAAACAATGGTTTGAAAAGGCAGCATCATTTATTAAGGAGTCAGTCAAACAACTTATAATAACATAAACAGTATAACTACAATCTGATTGCCTAGATATAGCAGCTTAGGCCAAATACAAATATTTCAATATTACTAAAACCAGGTCCATGTGGCTTTATGATGAATGACCACTAGGGATGAGCTTCAGCTGTTCGATCGTTCGTCAAAGATCGAACATTATGGGCCATTATGGGCCATTGGCGCCAAATTCGAGCGGTGCATCACTGCCCATAATGCACTGCGTTATCGCAGTGGTTTGCTGGCTGATGATTGGCCAAGCATGCACTATGACCCACATGATTTGGCCAATCACAGTGCCTTAAGCAAACAGAGCCATAATTGGCCAAAGGCAAGGTGCCTTTGGCCAATTATGGCTCAGGGGTTAAGTACACACCCCACACTTTTACTTTGAGCAGGCAGTTTATTCAGTTAGGTAAATCTCACTGCAGACCGTTCATGCTGTACTATTTCTAATCTACTTCAGTCAGGCATTTGATGCAGTTTAGCTAGATCTCACTGCAGACCGTTCATGCTGTACTGTTTATAATCTACATCAGGCAGGCAGTTGATCCAGTTTAGATAGATCTCACTGCAGACTGTTCCGGCTGTACTATGTGTAATCTACTTCAGGCAGGCAGTTGATCCAGTTTAGCTAGATCTCACTGCAGACCGTTCCTGTTGTTCTGTTCCTAATATACTACAGGCAGGCAGTTCATTCAGTTAGCTGCAGTATATTCAGTAATGTATCCTATGCAACTAGATCTTGCTGCAGACCGTTCCCGTTGTTCTGTTCCATATACTACAGGCATTCAGTTAGCTGCAGTATATTCAGAATCAGTATATATAAACATCCCAGCTTTGTGCAGCTACATCTCACTACAGGCTATTCATGGTGTACCTATTCAAATACATTACAAATAAATCAAATACAGTATGTCTGGAAGGCCAACAAGGAGAGGCAGATGTTCACGGCCACTAAAAGAGGGCAAGCAGGCTCTGTGTTTACAGCCAACATTGCTGGTGGTGGACACGGTGCATCCTCAGCACGTGGCCTTGGGGCACGCTTGTCCTTTTTTTTGGCAGCTGGCCATGTAGAGCCACAACATGCAGAAGAGTTGGTAGAGTGGATGACCAAGCTGTCCTCATCCTTCTCATCCTCTGTCACCCAGGCTCAGAGTACTTTGGCTGCCAATGCAGCTGCCAAAGCAGCCTCTTCCATCAGCTCAATGGCATCAGTCTCTCCTTCCCTAGCCCCACCATCATGCTCTGAGGAGTCCTCGAACTGTTCGACCACAGTGTTGGATACATGCTGCAGGAGGATACACAGCGTTTTAAAGGCTCCGATGATGGTACCCAGATTGAGGAAGGCAGTAACGTGAGCCCAGAGAGAGGGGGTGCTCAAGGATGACAACAAACTGGCAGTCATGTTCCCCCAGCAGCAGTATACTGCCAGGTTTGCTCCAGTGATGAGGAGGGAGGGGGTGATGAGGTTACTGACTCTATGTGGGTCCTGATTGGAGAGAGGAGAGGGATGAGGAGGAGGCACATCTCCAATGAGGCAGGATGCCCTCCAGGGGCCAGCTTAAGGACAGCCAACTGAATGCATCACACTGCAGAGCTCCGCATGTGAATGGAACTGCTGACTCCATGTGTTTTTCCAAAAGTTCTTTGGTGGGGGCCTTTTTTGAGACGTGTGCAGCAGATCGCACCTTTGCTGTTTGCAACATATATCTGAAGCGTATCAAGTGTAGCCAAAAGAGCAGCCACTTGGGCATCACATGCTTGACCAGACATATCTCGAACTTCCATGCAGTCTGTTGGCAAGCGTACTTAAAAGACCCACACCAAAGAACAAGGCGGACCTCTCCTTGCTCTTCATCAGCTGGGATCTTCAACCCCACTATACCTTCAGTTCTCTCAGAAACCTGCACTGAGCAGAATGAAGGTGTAGAATTAGATGTGCCAAGTACTTGCGGGCAATCTGCTATCGCTACACCTATGTCCGATTGTTGCAGGCAAATTTCCCTACTCTTTGGTCCCAGCCATCCACATGCCCAGTGGCTGAATGCTAGCTTGGCTTAATTGCTAGCACTCCATCTTCTGCCTTTTCAGCTGGTAGACTCTGTGCCCTTTTGTGAATTTGTGGAATGTGCGGTACCTCAGTGGCAGGATCCCAAACGCCTTTTTTTCACAGAAAGCGATTCCGGCTCTCTACCGGCATGTGGAAGGCAATGTCTTGGCCTCGCTGACAGGGTGGTCAGCGGTAAGGTGCATATTACTGCTGACTCATGGTCCAGCAGGCATGAACAGGGACTACCTATCTTTCACAGCCCACTGGGTGACCCTGCTGGCAGTTGGAAAGGATGCAGAACAGGGTGCAGTATTGTTGGAGCTTATTCCGCCACCATGCCTCCAAAATGCTACTAGTGGTGATTCTGACATACCTCTATCCTCCACCCCCTCCTCTTCTTGTTCCTCCATGGTCTCTTCTTCTATAGATTTGTCCTCGGAACCAGCGGTGCTCCGTAGGCGTTCAAGGGGCTGCACAAGCACTCAGGCAAAAAGATGCCATGTGATGCTCGAGCTGGTGTGCTTAAGGGACAGGAGGGCAGAGATTCTGTCAGCTCTGAAGGGGCAGGCTCAGAGGTGGTTGACTCCCTGTCAGCTTCAGGCAGGAACAGTGGTTTGTGACAATGGCACCAACCTCCTCTCCATCCTCCGACAGGGACACTTCACCCATGTTCCCTGTTTGGCTCACGTCCTTAATTTGGTGGTGCAGCGGTTCTTGTGCAAGTACCCGAGCTTACAGGATCTCCTGAGGCAGGCCAGGAAAGTCTGTTTGCATTTCCGCCAGTCATATAATGCCAGTGCTCGGCTGGCTGACCTCCAAGAGGAATACAACCTGCCCAAGAACCGCCTAATCTGTGACATGCCCACAGATGGAACTCAACATTGGCCATGCTACAGAGGGCCATCAATGAGTACCTGTGTGACTATGGCACTATTTATCCAGACAGTGTTCCTGCGGGCCCGCCGATCACACAGGAATAGGAGGAGGAGGAGGAAGATTGTGTCAACATGAAGGTGGAGCCTAGCACTCAGCATCAGCAGCAGTCTTCAAGGGATTGTTCACAGTCCCCAGAAACTCATGAACTTGTACATGGCTGGGAGGATGTGGCTGCGGATCAGGTTGCCTTTAGTGACTCAGAGTACCAAATGCCTCAGCAAACCTACACTGCATGGCCTCCCTGATCCAACAAAGCCTGCGAAAGGACCCTCGGATTCGTGGTATCAAGGAGAGGTATCAGTACTAGCTGGCAACCCTCCTTGATCCACGTTACAAGGGTAAGGTTTGCGTAACTTATCCAGCCATCGCAGAGGGAGCAGAGGATCAAAAATCTTCGGGAGGCCTCGCAGAATGGTTTGTGCAATGCGTCTCCAGAGCCTGGGAGGTTACAAATTCCTGGTCCTGGACAACGTGTTGCTGAGGCTTTGGTCAGTCACAGAAGGAGCGGTGGAGAAGGTGGCCATCTGACAGATGCGTTCAGACAATTTTTTAGTCTGCAGCCCCAAGGTCTGATCCACCAGCATCTGATTTACATGGTACAGAAATACCTAGGGACAAGATCAAACTTGGACACCTTTCCAGCCGAAAATCCTCTGGGTTACTGGGTCTTGAGGATGGATCACTGGCCAGAGCTTGCACAGTATGCAAATGAGCTACTGGCCTGTACTGCATCCAGCGTTCTTTCGGAATGCACATTCAGTGCTGCTACAGGCTTTGTAACCAATCACAGAGTGCACCTTTCCACTGACTCGGTTGATTAGCAAACCTTCATAAAAGTGAATCAGTCTTGAATCACCGGCTACCAAGTACCTGATGCTGATGTAACTAAATAATTCTTTTATGAATGTGAGATCCCTTCAAGACTGCCTATGGTGAGGCTGAGCGGCTATCCTGTTATGCTGAGTGACTGTCCTATTCCTCCTCAATGTTCATGTTAATAGCTTGTAAGAAAATTTTTGGTTCTGGGCACTACCACCAGTGGCTAAGGCCCAATTTTTCTGCCCCTGTTTAATATTAATAATTAAATAATAAATAAATAATAATTTGTGCTGTAATATTTTGCAGCAGGGCTTGTTCCTGTGCTCAACTAGAGTATCTGTGAGGGGTTGCAGTGTTGTGTCACCAGCACCATTGCCTAAAGCCCAATTTTTCTCCCCCTGTTCAACAGGGGCGTGTAATTACAATTGTTGATCTAATATTTCACAGCAGGGCCCGTTCCTGCATCTACCAAGAGTAACTGTGAGGGCTTACAGTGTTCTGGTACCACCAACACCTAAGACCGAAATTTCTGTAGAGTATATAGGGCAGGCCCCTACTTTCAAATATCCAACTTACAAACAACTCCTACTTACAAATGGAGGGAGACAACAGGAGGTGAGAGGAAATCTATCCCTAGGAAGGGAAATTCTCTCCTGTAAGAGCTAATATGGGAAAAAGGTGTCTGATCCACTGATGCTTTATCACCAATCCTTGTTTCCCTAAAAAACCCAAATTTTCAAAATCCAGTTGTCATTGGGACAGAAAGTGAGGTGAAATCTTCTGAATAAGGGCACAGATAGCAAAACAAATGTTACAGGGGTGATGATAACCCTTCCCTATGTTGTCCAAAAAGCTTAAAAATAGATTTGTTTGGCTGGAGCTACACAAAATGTACCTGTTCCAAATTACACACAGATTCAACTTAAGAACAAACCTACAGTCCCTGCCTTTCTTGGGATCATCTGTATACTGCTTTTTAGAGTATATAGGGCCTGGGGGCCCCATGCCTTTTCTTTTTTTAAATTGGGTGCGGGGTTCCCCTTAATATCCATACAAGATCCAAAGGACCTGGTAATGGGCTGGGGGGTTACCCATGCCATTTTTCTCAATAATTTTCATCCATATTGCCGGGACTTGACATTACATTACAGTCGCAAGCTGTTTGCTTTAACTGCAGATTTTCAGCTTTAATTTGAGGGTATTTACATCCAAATCAGGTGAACGGTGTAGAAATTACAACAGTTTGTATATGTGCCTCACACTTTTTTTTATTTCAATCTTTTTTTATTAAGATTTATCAAGAGAACATACAAAGGATGGACAGTATCAGATATAGAGTTACATAAGAACATGAATAGTCAAAAGAGTGGTTACAGGCAGATTCAGGGATACAATCACACTGCAAATACTTAAGGTAGGATGTTGTGCCCTGATTCGTCCGGCTGAGGGGTATGTCCCCCCGTATGTGGCGAAGTGGGAGGCAGAGCTCGGCACCCACTTTACTCCAGATCAGCAGCAGAAAATTCTCCATTTTGCACAGAAATCCTCTAAAACTCGGTGGTATAAAGTCCCATCCGTTCTCCACCGCATCTTCCCCCAGGTGTCGGCATGTTGCTGGCGTTGTGGGGAGGCAGAGGGAACGATGCTGCACGTTTTCTGGGCCTGTCCCAAGCTGGTACCCTTCTGGCACGGGGTGACCGACACGATCAGTCGTCTGACTGGTGTTTCTCTGGAGGGGAACCCTGCGGCCTGCCTGCTGCACTTGTCGGACCGTTCCATTAAAAAGTACAGGAACTCGTTGACTATTCAGCTGCTTAACGCGGCGAAGGCCTGTATCCCTCTGTGCTGGAGATCGGAGAACCCACCGGCTATGGCTCTATGGTTCTCTAAAGTGAATGAATTAAGAGATATGGCAGACCTCACAGCGACGCTTCATAATAGGGAGGAGGCCTTTCGTGAGACTTGGAGGCCTTGGAATCATTTCACCTACACTGAGGCTTACCTTCGGGTGGTAGCTTTAAATGCCCGTTGAGAGAGGGTCTCTGTCGGCTGGCTTCGCCCCCCCCCCCCCCCGCGGTCCGGTGGTACTTACGGTCCCTGTTTTGCTCTTTTCTGTTTGCCTTCCTCGCTTTCGCTCGCCTGGAGCCTTCTCTGTGTTTCTTCTACGTGGTCTGTCTCTCTGTTCTGATACCCCTTCCTTCTCCCTGGCTCCCCTTCCTCTCTGTTTCCCCCTGTAGTCTCTTCCTTCCGTACCCCCCTTTCCCCTTACCGTTTTGCTTTCTCAGCCTTTATTTTTCATGCTTAGATCCTGCCGGTTAGCCCTGGCGGACAGTAGTGGGTTGTGGGCTTCCCTGGGACTGACCGGTTTTCAACGAGTGTTTGTTCTGTCCGCCTGGGGCCCGGCTCATCGCCCATCTCCCTCCTTTTCCCTTTCTTTATAACACAAAAAATTTGTCCATCTCACTGTAATACATGGCCATGCGATGATTGCTGCTCACCTAGGTGGGATTGGTTTGCTAATTGATGTTGGAGGTCTGGAGAAGGACTCTAGCCCCCGGTCTGGGAATGTTTTTCTTGTTTCGTTTTAAGCCTGTGTTGGGGGTGGTCTCTATGGATGTCCCACCTGAGTGATACTGTAAGCTCTATGTTTGAAATTCTGTATGTTTTATTATGATTGTCCATGTGCCTGTTATTTCTTCCACATTAAATAAATAAAAGAATTACAAAAAAAAAGGTAGGATGTTGTATGCCCCCTCGCATATACCAGAGGGTCGTATGATGGCAGGTCCAGGGCCCATGACACTACACCAGCCCCCCTAGACACCCCTTGGGATCTGACTGTGTCTTAGGGGAGGTGGGAGGCCACCCACCCCGGTCCTCCACCGACCCAGTAGAAAAAATACATTTTATCAGGCGTGAGGATATGTCATGGCAGACTGAGTGGTTTTAGGGACTGTCCTGGGCTGTTTTCACTGCTGTTTCTGTTTGGTCTGGTGTCATGTCAAGGAGTGTTCAGGTCAATTTTAAGCTGCTAAGATGTGCTAGCCAAGGGGACCATTAATTGCTGAATTTGTGACCTGTCAGATTCATTTTAGAGAAGAGATATTCCATATGACAGTGTTCATTGAGTGTTAATGAGAGATCTGGTGGTTGGGGGAAGTGGGTTTTTCCAGGCTCGAGCTATTACTAAGCGTGCTGCAATTAAAATATGGTGTATAAGTGGCAGGCTGGTTGTAGGCCAGTGTTGGGGATCCATCCCGAAGAGAGCCATCTGCGGGGTCAGGTCATTTAAAATCCCACCCACTCAGGGGGAAGCCCTTTTTTTTGATAAGTATATAGGGATTGGACCACTTCACCGTTATTTGACCCATTTTCAGTTCTTTTCTCGTTAAGATAGATGTAAAAGTCCTTGTTTGGTATGCCAAATTCCGTGGTCAGTTGTTGGAAGGTTTTAAGGTTTGATTGGAGATATAAATTTCCAATGGTCTTAAGTCCAGCTTCATACCAGTGTTGAATGTTTAAATTTGGAGATAGGAGTTGCAGTGTTAAAAACGGTAGCTTTTTCAATGTATCTCCATGTATTCCTTTGTGGGCTTGGCTAAGAGCTTTGAGTTATGCTACACATGCGTTTACTGTTGGGAGGCATGAGTGCGGGATATGATGGTTCATCCAAGTTGCTTAAATTATAAGTTGCAGGGTGTTTGGTAATGCTGTTACCTCTATTTGGCGCCACATAGTGTTGGTATGTTGGGACCACCAATGTTTCCCTTGGTCCAAGACTGTAGCTTTATAGTATCGTTTGACATCAGGTGCACCCATGCCTCCATAATTGGTAGGGGTACATAGCATTGCAGATTTTAAATGTGGTTTGCGGGCTCCCCAGATAAAGGAGTCAAGGGTGTGTTGTAGTTTGGCCAGTTCACTGGGCAGTATTGGTAGAGGGAGGGTCATAAAGTAGTACAGTACATGGGGGAGAAAAACATTTTGGTCAGGGCTATCCTTCCAGCCCAAGAAGCCTTAATGGATGACATTTCCGAGATTAGAGTGTTTAATTTCTGATGTAGGGAGGCTAAGTTAGTACGGAGAAGCGTGGAGGAGGGGGTTACCAGTTGAATGTCTAAGTACTTCATTGAGAAACCAGGAGCCCAGGAGAAGGGGGAGACTTTAGAGATCTCTGATTTGAGTGTGGGTGACACATTAATGCCAATCATGGATCATTTAGAATGGTTTAATTTGTACAAAGAAACCACACTGAAGTTCTCTAATACTTGTGTTAGATTGGGAAGGGAGTTTACTCGATCAGTGAGCTTGATTATGACATCATCTGCATAGAGGCCTATTTTGTGGTGTGTGTCACCTACTAAGATCCTGGAGATGAGGGGGTGTGCGCGGATGGTCTGTGCTAAGGGCTCCATCGCCAAGGCAAAGATCAGGGGTGAGAGTGGGCACCCCTGACATGTGCCATTGGCGATTGTGAATGAATTAGAGAGTATGCCCGAAATGCGTACTTTAGCGATAGGCGATGAATAATGGCCTAGGATGGCCTGTAGAAAATTTCCCTCTATGCCAAATTTCCTTAGTATTCCCTCAAGATATCCCCAATGGACTCTGTCAAATGCCTTCTCTGTGTCTAAATAAAGATATCAGCAGGAAAGGAGACTGATTATGTTCTGCCCAGTGCATAAGATCTATGAATCTACGGGTGCCATCTGAGGCCTGGCGTTGGGGGATAAATCCCACTTGATCTGGGTGAACAAGGTGGGTCATGTGTTGTGAATAAACGCATGGCTAACCATTTGGTATATATTTTTAGATTGGTATTGAGAAACGAGATGGGCAGATAGTTAGCTGGATCATGGGGGGTCTTTCCTGGCTTGTGGATGGTGGAGATAGTAGCTTCTAAGCATTCAGTTGGAATTTCACCGGTTGTAAGGAATCTGTTAAATTAGTTGCACAGGTGTGGGAGCAGTTGTTCGCAATATGTTTTATAATATTAATTTCCAAAGCCGTCCGGGCCTGGAGCTTTGTGCAGCGGTAGTGCTGTGATTGTGTCTTGGATTTCTTGAGTCGTGAAGGGTTGGGCGAGTTCTGCGGCTTGTTAAAGAAGGGGGGGGTCACATTGGAGAGAAAATTCTGGATATTTGTATCAGTAGGTCGTGACTCAGTGGGAGAGTCTTTTAGGTTGTATAATTTGTGATAGAATTAGCTAAAACAGTTGGATATGTCTTTGGGGTTGGTTAATCTGTAACCATTAGAGTCTTCAAGGTATGGGATTGTGGCTTGTGCTGCTTAAGTTTATATTGTCGTGCTAGGGTCTTCCCTGCTTTGTTTCCCTGAAAGTACCAGGTAAGTTTTAGTTTCCGTATGTAGAACTTGTGTCTGTTCTGAAGGTAGGAGCGCAGCTCAGACCTGAGTCTACTGAGTTCTTCATGGGTGGCCTCTGAGGGCGATTGTATATTGTTTTGTTCTAGGGTCTTTATATTGTTGAGGAAGGTGGCAAGAGTTGCATTGCGTTTTTTTTTTTCTCCTGGGCTGCCAGTTTTAGTAGGGTACCCCTTACCACTGATTTGTGGGCATTCCAGAGTGTGGTAGCATTGGAAACTGAATTTTCATTCAAGGCAAAATAATCAGCTATCTGGGATCCGACCAGTTCCTTGAATGAATGAATGAATGAATGAATGAAATACTTGTATAGCGCACAATGCGAACTGAATCGCCTCTAGGCGCTGTGGCGAGCCCTGATCATCTGCTAAAAGAGGAAGGTCTTGAGTTTTTTCCTAAAAGCCAGGTGATTTTCTTCCAGGCGAATGTTGATTGGTAGAGCATTCCATAGCCGAGGCCCTTGGACAGCGAATCTCCGATCACCCTTGGATTTATACCGGGCTTTGGGCACGAGGAGGAGGTTTTTGTTGGCTGATCGAAGACTGCGGTTTGGTGTGTAATGATTTATTTTCTCCATTAGGTATTGCGGAGCGTCTCTATGCACGCATTTGTGGGTGAGGCACAGGGTCTTGAACGTGATCCGATTTTTTACGGTTAGCCAATGTAAGCTCCTCAGTGAAGGAGAGATGGATTCCCAGGGTTTTTTCCTGTTATCAGCCTTGCCGCCGTGTTTTGGATCAGTTGTAATCGCGCAAGTTGATATTGTGGTAATCCTATGTAAAGCGAGTTTGCGTAGTCCAGTCGTGAATTAATGATTGTTCCAACTACCACTGCTTTGTCATTCTTTGGGATAAAAGGGATGAGTCTGCGAAGCATGCGCAGCAGATGGTGAGATCGACTGACTACAGATCCTATTTGCGCATCCATTGACATTTGTGCGTCTAAAATAACCCCGAGACTCTTCGCTTTGGTCTTTGGGGAGATAGTCTGCCCAAAGACGCTTGGTGGAGACCAGGAGGTTTTGGTTGCGGGCTTATGATTTGGGTGTAAGATAAGAACCTCTGTCTTTGATTCGTTCAGCTGGAGGGAGTTGGTGGTCATCCAGTCCTCTATTGATTTGAGGCAGTTTTCAAGTTGTTGTTGGTGATCTTTTTTTCCATTGATCCGGAAATAAAGTTGCGTGTCGTCAGCGTAAGAGTGGAAGCAGAGATCTGAGCATCTGATGATTTGGAGAAGTGGGCGAATGTAAATGTTGAAGAGAACGGGTGACAACGGAGAGCCTTGAGGGACTCCGCAGGTGACTGCCCGAGTTTCGGAGAGGAATTTTCCTAGTTTCACTGTCTGTGACCGATTTCCTAGGAAGGACGCGAACCATTGGAGATCTATGTCTTGGACTCCGGCTACTTCTGTGAGGCGGACGAGTAGAGTATTGTAACATCCTTGGCACCGAGTAAGGAGGCGTTTAGTCGCCATAACTTACATGATGTGGTAGCGGGTGTTAAATTGAGGGTGATAGATATAGGGGCATGGTCAGACCATGATATTGCCCCAATGTTGGAGGAGGTGATAGATTGAAGCAGTACTTTGGATGTCAGGAGCAGGTCGATCCTGGAGTAGGTTCTTTGGGCATTTGAATAGAAGGTGAAATCTCTCTCAGTACCATGTTGACACCTCCAGAGGTCGTACAGTTCTTCTAGGCATGTCAAAGAAGGCTGTGGATCGTCTCCTTTGCGGTGTGGACGAATCGAGTGAGTGATCAAGTATGTCATTAAAGTCGCCACATAGAATAATTTGGTCTTTCGGGTAATGTTGTAGTTCCATGATAGTGTTATAAAATAATTTTTGGCGAACGTTTGGGGCATACAAATTGACAATTACTAAGGGGTTGTTATTAAAGTTTGCTGAGAGAATTATATATCTTCCAGCAGGGTCCTGCTCTGTACTGGAGACCGAGAACGATACTGTAGAATGCACCGCTATGGGTACTCCTCTTACATTTTTGTTAGTTTGAGAGTGAAAGATGTGCGGAAACAATTTGTGGGTGCACATTGGTTGGTTAATTGAGGAAAGGTGCGTTTCTTGAACGCATAATATGTCAGTGTGTTGCAAGATCGCTTCCCTCCACAACAGGGATGTTTTGAATGAGCTATTTAAGCCCTTGACGTTAAGGGAGGTGATTTTGAGTGACATGAGAGATGAGTAGCAGGTGTCAAGGTGGTACTGGGGTCGATTGTATCTTGGAGTAAGAAATGCAGTAATAAATCAACACTCACACATAAAATGTATAATTCATTTACCATTAATTGCAGTGAATAGAAATAAAGATCAAACTTCTATATCACAATCAGAGTTGAAATAGAGGCTCAGAATACTTAGGTGAATAAGTCCGTTACAAACAGAGAATAGTTAAAACTACTGTTAATCTGAAAGGTAAGGCAGTAACTTAAAAAAAAAAAAAAAACTGAAAAAAAAAAATGCCGTGTGCGTTCACACTATAGCACAGTGGCGTGGGAAGATCAGCAAGAGATGCTCGTCCACAATTTTATGGCAAGCCCAGTCCAGCAGAATGCAGGGACATCTTAAAGGGTTGTGTAGATATATTCAAAGAGCTAGGTTTTGTCCTTTGCTACCCACTTATTGGGGATCCTGGAAGCTCTCTTGTTCAAGGGGGGCACTGGAGGCAGGTTTGGGGCAATGCACAAGTTGTACAATTGCTTAATCCCATCCTTAGATGTCAGAATTGCAACTTGTTTGTGTTGGTAAGTGACAATTGGTTTAGTGGGGAATCCCCATTTGTATGCAATTTTGTCCTCCATGAGGATCGATGTCACTTGCGCAAAAGCTTTGCGCGCCTGTGAAGTAGCTGCTGAGATGTCATTATACAGCTGTATTTTAGAGAACAGTTCAGGGAAGTTGTGTAGGGACCTAGCAGGTCTCATAATTTGCTCTTTGGAGTGGAAATAGTGGATCCTTGCTAGGATATCCCTAGGTAGTGATTCGGGCAGGTACTGTGGTTTATGGATCCTGTGAGCTCTGTCTATGAGGAGGTCCTGTGGTGTTAATGTTGGTATGATTTTACGGAACAGTTGGTGGAGGTATGGGGTTATTTCAGAAGGTGTTATGGCTTCTGGCACCCCCCTGTTTTTGATATTGTGCCGCCTAGAGCGGTCTTCGAGGTCAGCGATTTTGAAGCACAGCTGATGTATAGCCTCTGAGTGCTCGTCTTGTATATCAACCATGGTATTATGGGCGACAGTAGCTGCAGATAAATGTTGCTCAATATGTTCTACATGCTCCTCCATATCATCTATGCTGTCCAGTAAATGGTTAATTGATGATCTGTATTCTCTTTGCATATCAGCTTGAAAGGAGAGCAGCATGGCTTTCAGTGTGTGTTCTGAGGCAGGGTTATCTGTGGTATTATATGTAGCTAAGGAGGCAGAGTGTTCACCAGCTGCTGTGGCACCACAAGTCTCAGCGCCATGCTGCCTTTTCACCAGGGGAGGATTTGTAGAGGAATGTGCAGGAGAAACAGCAGACCTCTTACCTCTATCTATTGGAGAGGGATTTGGCTGCTGCTAGAGGTCCCCAGATTCTTCCAAAGCTGAGACAGGCTCCTCTGTCCACTGGTGTGGTTTGTGAAGCCTGTGGCGCGGAATGTCTATCCCGGTCGGCGCCATCTTGTGCAGGGATCCTGGCAGGCTGCATGTAAAATTCAATCAGTTTCCGTGGGCTCCCGTTCTGCCGCGGGTCATGTCCCCGAGGATGTGGGGAGCCAGTTGCCCCTCTGAGCGGTGGGGAGAGCTGAGTCTAGGTGATGGGTGTTGCGGGGTTGCTCTGTGGACAAGAAGAGCTCCTCATTTAAGCGGGCATCTCCGTGTGCAGCCAGGCCACACCCACCCCCCCGCAAGCAGTTTTAAATTACTTTTATTCCTTTAGAAATTTAATTTTGTGGGACACAGGAAACACATGCCACTTTACAGGCATAATATAGACACCGCCAGTTACAATATTTAAAGGAATATTTCACTTTTATTTTTTCACTTTAAGCATCATTAAAATCATGGCCATTTTTTAAACTTTTTTTTACATTGATACATGTCCCCTGGGGCAGGACCCGGGTCCCCAAACCCTTTTTAGGACAATAACTTGCATATTAGCCTTTAAAATTCTCACTTTTGATTTCTCACATTCGAGTCCCATAGACTTTAACGGTGTTCGAGAGTTTGCACAAACTTTCGGACTGTTCGTATGTTCTGGATGCGAACCGACTGGGGGTGGTTTGGCTCATCCCTAATCACCACCTCTATCCTTGCGTTGACGAATCTTGATAGAACAGCAGCAGATTTCTTTCACCTTTGTGAAATCTTTGTTAGATTTTTTTGCTAAAGGTTTTTAGCCACTTGACCACTGGGCACTTAAACCCCCTTCCTAACCAGACCAATTTTCAGCTTTCGGTGCTCTCACACTTTGAATGACAATTACTCAGTCATGTAACACTGTACCCATATGAAATTATTGTCCTTTTTTCACTCGAATATAGCTTTCTTTTGGTGGTATTTAATCACCGCTGGGTTTTTTTATTTTTAGAAATCAAAAAATACTGAAAATTCTATAGAAAAAATAAGTCTTTGTTTCTGTTAAAATTTAGCAAATTTGTAATTCTTCTTCATAAATTGTGGACAAAATTTATAATGCTACATATCTTTGGTAAAAATAATCAAAATTGGTGTATATTATTTGGTCAGTGAGAAAGTTATAGTGTCCACACGCTATGTTGCCAATCTCTGAAAAGTACTGAGGGCCTATCTAATTTCTTGACACCCTAACATGCCAGGAAAGTACAAATACCCCCCAAATTACCCCTTTTTGGAAAGTAGACATTCCAAGGTCATTAGAAAGAGGAACGGTGAGGTTTTTGAAGTTGTATTTTTTTCCCTCAATTCTTTGCAAAACCAAGTTATTTTCTTTTTTTTTTTTAACAAAATAGTCTTATTATTAGGTTATTTCTCACACAGAGCATATCCATACCACAAATTACACCCCAAAATACATTCTGCTACTCTTCCTGAGTATGGCCATGCCACATGTGTGAGACTTTCACACAGTGTGGCCACATACAGAGGCCCAACATGCAGGGAGTGCTAGCAGGCGTTCTAGGGGCATACATTTTAAGTCTAATTTGACTATCTAATCACACTTTGAGGCACTGTCGTAGTGGCATGGATGGAAACTGATGTGGCATGGATGAACGGATGGGTGGGTATGGCTGAGTGTGGGTGCGCTGGCTGGGTATGGCTGAGTATAGCTGGGTATGGCTGAGTATGGATGGATGCTATTGCAGTGTATGGATGGATGGCTGTGTATGGATGGAGTATTGCACAGTATGGATGGGTATTGCAGAGTATGGAAGAGTATGGCAAAGTATGGATGAGTATGGCAGGGTATGAAAGGGTATGGAAGAGTATTGCAGAGTATTGCAGGGTATTGCAGAGTATTGCAGAGTATTTCAGGGTTTGGCAGTGTATTGCAGGGTATGGCAGAGTATTGCAGAGTATTGCAGGATATTTCAGGTTATTGCAAAATATTGCAGGGTATTTCAGGTTATTGCAGAGTATTGCATAGTATTGCAGGGTATGGCAGTGTATTGCAGAGTATTTCAGGTTATTGCAGAGTATTTCAGGGTATTGCAGAGTATTGCAGGGTATGGCAGATGATTTCAGGGTATTGCAGAGTATTGCAGGGTGTGACAAATTATTGCAGAGTATTTCAGGATATTTAAATAAATAAAGGTGTGTATCTATCACAGGGTGGTATCTGTGGATACACTGAAAGGTCAAGATATTCAAATGCCACGTCCTGGTTGTAACTTTGAAGAAAAAATTATTTTGGGGAAATTAGGGGGTTGGGAATAAACATAAAAAATAATGAGAGAACCTTCACATAAAAGACCTCAAAGAAAAGTGTAGGTTCAATTGGACATTTTAGGCACAAAAAACAGTTGTAGAAACAACCGACATATTCAAGAAAGTATTTTTTTATTTTAAAACTATTATAAACAGTCAGAATTTAAAAGAAAACAGAGAATTTTCTCCTTTTTTTTTTCTCCATTTCAGGATATTGCAGAATATTGCAGAGTATTGCAGAGTGTTTCAGGGTATGGCAGAGTATTTCAGGGTATTGCAGGGAATGGCAGAGTATTTCAGGGTATTGCAGGGTATGGCAGAGTATTTCAGGGTATTGCAGAGTATTTCAGAGTATTGCAGAGTATTTCAGGGTATTGCAGGGTATTGCAGGGTTTGACAGAATATTTCAGGGTATTGCAGAGTATTGCAGAGTATTGCGAAGTATAGCAGGATATTGCAAGGTATGGTAGGGTATTGCAAGTTATGGCAGGGTATTGCAGAGTATTGCAGGGTATGCAAGAGTATTGCAGAGTATTGGCAGAGGTAGAATGTGTCTGGAATGGACACTGAGCAATGCTGTAGGCACTACACATCCAGCCCACAGCACTGCTGTAAATGATCTCTCCCCTCTCGCCCCACACTGTACCGATCAGTACAGAGAGGGGAGGGAGGGGTAACAATAGGATCTTCCGTCTGATGGAAAATGCCGGCTCCAGGAAGCGGCCTCAGAACGAGGCATGGAACACAAAGGACAGCAGGCTGCGGACGGATGACATCATCAAAGCTGGATGCGTTTCGAGAGCGTGCGCACTTGATGGTGTTAGCAAGTCGTGCTCCTTTATTCGCAGATACAATACTTGTTAACACCGTCAAGTGCGCACACTCTCGAAACATGTCCAGATTTGGTGACGTCATCCATCTGTAGCCAGCCGCCCTTTGCGTTACATGACTTGTTCTGAGGCCGCTTAAACTGCTGGACCCAGAGGCGTCTCTCTACTTGTGTTCTGTTGCAGCCATGGAATTTGGTTTATACCCTACTATGATGGCAGCCCTGCTTGCATTTTTTAGACGCTTTTTCACCCTTTTCATCATTCCCTAATAGACTCTCTTAGCCTGTATATACTATATGGACTGATCAGATTTTAGTTTTTCCTAAATATATCCCCTCCTAGCACATTTGTATCTGAATGTGTGTGACCTCTACACTTGTTATAATATCTGAAGCCAGAAGAAATGTCAGCCAAGCAAGTTTTTAACAAGAACGCAGGAGTCTCTTTGATGTTGACGAAGGCAGAGATCATCTGGGCTGGACTGCTTAAGTAGACAAGATTGACGAGAAGGATATCATCAACAGGTGGGTCACTGTGGAGAGATAGGAGCTGACAATTAGCTCACAGCTGAGCAGCCAGCTCAGAAAAGGAAGGGCTGAGCCCAGCCCCTACAGTACCCCCTCCTCAATGGCCCCTCCCCCTTGGAAGACCACCAGGCTTGAGGAGAAAATGTCTATGTAAATAACGGAGGAGGACAGGGGCATGTACATCCGAGGATGAGACCCAAGAGCAATCGTCCAGACCATAACCTTTCCAATGCACCAGGTACTGTATGCACCCATGGAACCTATGGGAGTCAACAATGAACTGTACTACACACTCCTCATGGTTCTCAACCTGTACTGGGTGAGGACGAGGAACCAAGGTGGTAAAGCGGTTGAAGACCAAAGGTTTTAATAAGGAGACATGAAATACATTTGAAATATGCATATTAGAAGGAAGGTCTAATGCGTAAACCACTGGGTTATTCCTGTGTAGAATAAGGAAAGGCCCACTAAAACGAGGTGCAAACTTCAGAGAGGGAACACGAAGTTGGAGGTTGTGAGATGACAGCCAGACCCTGTCCTCAACCTGGTAGGAAGGCACAGGCAGGCATCTGCGGTCAGCATGGAGTCTTTACCTATCATTAACATGTTACAAAGCCTCCTGAGTTCCCAAGTGGAACGAAGACCACGGAGCTGCGGAACAAACGAGTCAGGTAACATAGAGGGTTGGAAACCATAGTTCGCCATAAATGGGGACAATTCAAGGCACTATTGTGAGCAAACTTTGTCCATGGTAAGAGGTCTGACCAGTTGTTATGATGGCCAGAAATATAGCAATGAAGGAATCACTCCAAGGACTGATTGGCTCATTTTGCGGCACCATTAGACTGCGGGTGATATGCAGAGGAGAAAGCAAGCTGAATTCCCAACTGTGCACAAAAGGCTCTCCAGAAGCAGGACACAAACTGACTACTCCTGTCTGAAACAATCACCTTGGGTAGCACAGGTAAGTGAAAGATCTCCTGAGCAAAAAGGGAAGGAGCAAAAATGTTAGCCAGTTCCTTAGAAGTGGGCAAATTCTTAAGTGGAATACAATGAGACATTTTCGAGAAGCGGTAAACCACCATAAGGATAACTGTGTTGCCCTGGGAGTTGGGTAACTCCACAATGGAATCCATAGACAGGTGGGTCCAGGGCCTATCTCTGTTGGGTATGGGTTGTAGGAGGCCCAGTGGAAGGTGTCGTGGAGTTTTACTCTTAGCACACATGGAACAGACACCTACAAAGGCAGTAGACTGGGCCACCAGAATTGTTGGAAAATGGCCCAAAAGAGTTGGCCAGCAACCTTAGTAGAATGGTAAGTCTGGAGAATGGCAGTACGGAGACTCTCTGAGACAAAGCAATGGTCACAAGGTTTCTCAGGAGGAGCATGGAGCTAAGCAGCAAGAATTTTATCACCCAAAGGAGAAGTGAGACTGGTGCGAACTGTAGCCAGAATAAGGAACCGGAACGGTCTCCATCTTGGAAGTGGAGGAACATTGTTGTGACAACCCTTAAATTCTTAGTACCAGGTAAGAATGAGACAATGTAATTGAAACTAGACAAGAAAAAAGCCCAGATAAGAATTTGAGATGCTTATGGTCAGTAAGAATGAGAACCGGCACAGTGGTACCTTCAAGGAGATGTCTCCATTCTTTCAGGGCTAAAATGAGTGCTAACAACTCTCTGTCACTAATCTCGTAATTGCTATCCACAGGTGAAATTTTTTTGGAAAAGTAGTCACAAAGATGCATAGTGTTCTCAGAGGTAGGACATTGAGACAGAAGGGCACCCACTCCAGTTTCAGAAGCATCAACATCAAGGATAAACGGTAATGTAAGATCAGGATGTGCCAACACAGGAGCAGAAACAAAGGCATCCTTGAGACTCTCAAAGGCCTCATGGACAATAATAGTTGGCAAAGCCAATAAAACACTGCAGAGGACGTAAACCCATGGGTCAAGGCCACTGTAGGATTTCTGAAAATTTCTCTGGGTCCATCGAAAAGCCAGCAGTGGAAATGACATAACCCAGGAATTGAACCTGTTCACAATGGAATTTGCACTTCTCCAATTTACAATAAAGATTGTTCTCTCTTAGTTCCTGAATCACATGACAGACATCTGTGTGGTGGCTCTCCAGGGACTTGTAAAATATGAGGATATCGTTGAGATAAACCACTACACATAACTGCAAAAAATCTCGGAGGAAAACGTTAATAAATTCCTGAAAAACTGCTGGGGTGTTACTAAGGCCAAAAGGCCTTATGATGTACTAATGATGGCCTGTTTTGGTATTAAAAACAGTTTTTCACCCGTCGCCCTCCATAATCCTCATGGTATTGTATGCCCATCTCAAATCAAGTTTCTTGAAAACCGTTGTTCCCTTGAGGTAGTCAAATAACTCCGTACTCAACAGAATCGGATAGGCATTCTTAATCGTGAAATGACTGAGACCCCTATAATTAATACAAGGCCTCAGTTCACCACTTCTTCTTCACAAAGAAGAAACCAGCACCAGCAGGAGAGGAGGATTTGTGGATGAAACCTTGAGAAAGTGCGTCTGCAACATACTCCTCCATGGTCTTATCCTTCAAGACCAACAAAGGTTAAACCTTGGCCACGAGGGGGTATAGCACGAGGTTAAGGGTCAATCATACGAGTGTGGAGGCAAACTACCGGCTTGACCTTTGTCAAAGAAAAGACATCGCTAATATTGCTGTACTCCTCAGGCAGGGAGGAGAGTGAAGAGGTGCACAGGACCTTGGCTACCTTCTGGAAGCATGTCTTACTGCATTGTGGTGACCAGGAGAGAACCTCAGCACGGAGCCAATCAAAATAGGGGTTGTGCCTCTGTAAGAGTTGATTAGGTCCTGTATCTCGATGGACAACTCAGCCCAAAAAAGGGTAACTGAAACCAGGAGCTTATCCTTCTGGATAACTGGGGATGAAACAATGCCACCTAAAGTCTGTCCGTGACAGGACCTCAAGGTTTGGGCATTCCTAGGATGGGTAGGACAAGACTTAAAAAAGTGACCTGCCTGGCCACAGTAAAGGCATAATCTCTCCGTCCTCCTAAGGGTTCTCTCTTCTGCAGAGAGATGTGTGAAGCCCAAGTGCATGGGTTCATCTTCACTGACCGACTTAGTACCAGGAGGCATGGGAGGTGAGGGAGGCAAGGGTGGGACTGCAAAGCTCAGAGACAAATGTACAGGAGGCTTCCACAAGCGCTCCTTAAAAGAGTCTTTCTCTGAGTCTGGAGTCAATGAGGATGGCAAATGTGATCAACTTCTCCAGCTCAATGGGTATATCTCAGGCTGCTATCTTATTCTTGATGGCATCTGAGAGACCATGAGAAAAAGCAGCCACGAGGGCCTCATTGTTCCAAGCAACCTCTGCTGCCAGAGTACAGAATTCAATGGCATAATCGGCAACAGTTCTCGTACTCTGTTTGATGGACATGAGGCACTTGGCAGCAGAAGTGGAGCATGTGGGAACATCAAATACCCTTTTAAAAGAAGCCACAAACTAAGGGTAAGTCAAGACAACAGGTTTTTGCATCTCCCATAGAGGGTTTGCCCAGGTCAAGGCTCTCTCAGAAAGCAAAGATATCATGAAACCTACTTTGCTTCTGTCCGTGGGAAATGCCTGGGGCAGCATCTCAAAGTATATCTCAACCTGGTTGAGAAAGCCTCTGCATTGGACTGGTTCACCCGCAAACTGCTGGGGAAGCAGAGCGGAACCAGACATACCTCTTATAGAGGTAATACTCGAGGTGGGTGCCTGCATAGAGACTGGAACAGCAGCAGGGATGGCCTGCAACACTGATCCATGCGGTTATCCTGCTCATCCAATCTGGAAAAAATATTACCAACAAGTGGATTGACTGCATCTTCTGAATTCATGGTCTTCGACTCCTGTTAGAAATCATAAATCAGACCGAGACAGAAGAACAGTTAAATCACACTTGTTTAAGCCGCTAGACAGCTTATCCCCTTATTCTGGAAAACTACCACCACCTCCCCATTGACCTTGTGAGTCTCCGCGGTCAATGACATCATGCGCATGGAAGAGATGCTGGCCCTCGATAATGACACCTTTGACAAATTTAAGACCCTATGGCTTATTTGGATAGACTATTCTACCTCAGACTTCCCTAAAACTTTATTGAGACCCCTGGGCCAACCCAGCAGTACACCTTGATTGCATAAATGCAGGTTAGATATACCGAGGTCTGCTCAGTCACCCCCTACCCCTGTCTTCACTCTCTCTCCCACTTCCTCCCTCTATTACTCTTTTCTCACCCTCTTTCCCCCTATCAGTCTTCTTTCTTTCTATTTTATTTCACAGTCAGATGTCGTACTACACAATAGTATGAGCTATCACTGCTCCTTGTAAAGAGTATCACCATCTCTTCTAGAAGATGGTGCTGTGTTAGTGTCTACAACAGAAATGTTTCCAATGATAAACAAAAAGTGAGACTTGCACTGTATTACCCTATGTTATGGTCATCTGAAAGATATTTGTATTGAATTATTTTATTTGGTTAAAAACAACAAAAACGTATTTGACTCTAAATCACCCTTGTTTAATAATAAAAGTAAATAGAACAAATGTAGTCAAAACATAGCCAAATTTTGGTAATCGGAACTGATAGTCAGACAAGCCAGAAAGTCAGAAAGCCAGGGAACAGCGTAGTGGAACAGCAAGCAGGATCTGGAGCCAGAAGAAATGTCAGCCAAGCAAGTCTTTAACAGAAACTCAGGAGATAGTCTCTGTGATGTTGACCAAGGTGAAGGCAGAGATTCCACTCCCATTATTCTGCTTCCTCACTGCTCAAACACCTGTTTGAACATGGTCTGTGATGTTGACCGAGGTGAAGGCAGAGATTATTTGGGCTGGACGGCTTAAGTAGGCAGGACTGATAAGCTGGATATCATCAACAGGTGAGTCACTGTGGAGAGATTGGAGCTCGCAATTAGACGACAGCTGAGTGGCCAGCTCAGAAAAGGAAGGGCTGAGCCCAGCCCTAACACCCACTTGCCCTTCAATATTGGGGGTAATTTGAGAGAGGTTCCCCAAAAATGTAAGTTCCACTTCCATTATTCTGCTTCCTCACTGCTCAAACACCTGTTTGAACATGGTCCGGTTTCCTACAGTGGGCACATTTTTAAATTCCTGGGGAAATGTGGGATGCAGTTACCCGTGACATCATTGTGCAACTCTGAAGAACTGATGTTGGGCAAATATTGTATGATACCATTTTTACACAGGCAAATCTTATTTTATGCAGTTTTTAACAGGTGAATCTTGTTTGAAAATAGGTGAAAATCATCCAAACTGAGTGAATGGGGAATATGGAATTTTGGTCACAAAAGGGCATATGTCTTGTAAATGTTGGGCACATTTTAAGTTGAAACAATGATAAATACACTACTCCCTGACAACATCCTGGATTGACAAAACATGTAGGGTGGGTCTACAGATGATTATATCACTTTGACTCAGTGGAATGCTGTCGAATGTATGCTTGCACCCAGTAGGAAGCAAATAGAGCAGCACACCATGTAAATGAGACATAAATAATTTACTTGTGTATTTTATTGCTGTCATAAACTTTACTGCACTATGGGAGTCCTTTCTCTATTTCTTTTTTCCTGAGTAACTTGTTAAGGAAGAGTGGAGTGGATCTGATAGTTTGGGAGCTTAGCTGAAAGAAAGAATTTCACCAAGGTCACTCTTGTTGCTGGGGTGGAGGAGAAAGTGGGTTACTAAGGAGGAAAGTGGGTGTTTAATCCCTAAAGCACAGCTGCGATCGTATTTATATACTATAGGTATGAACTGTCTTAGACATCATCGCTCATGACCAGCCGATTGCAAATGGATTTTTGTTATATATGTACAGTGCCTTGAAAAAGTATTCCTTCCCCCTTAACATTTTCCACATTTTGTCATGTTACAACTAAAAGGGTACATTTATTTTATTGGGATTTTATGTAATTGACCAACACAAATTGGAATATAATTGTGAAGTGGAAGGAAAATTATAAATGGTTACCAATTTTTTTTACAAATAAATATCTGAAAAGTATGGCGTGCATTTCTATTTGGCCCCCTTTACTTTGATACCCCTAACTAAAATCTAGTAGAACCAATTGTCTTCACCTAATTAGGAATTAGAGTCCACCTATGTGCAATTTAATCTCAGTATAAATACAGCTGTTCTGTGAAGCTCTCATAGGTTTGTTAGAAAACCTTAGTGAACAAACATCATCATGAAGGAAAAGGAACACACCAGACAGGTCAGGGATAAGGTTGCGGAAAAGTTTAAAACAGGGTTAGGTTATAAAAAATATCCCAAGCTTTGAACATCTCACAGAGCACTATTCAGTCCATCATCCAAAAAAAAGGAAAGAAGGAAAGAGTATGGCATAACTGCAAACCTAACACCATCCACCTAAGCTGACAGGCTGGGCAAGGAGAGCATTATTCCGAGGAGCAGCAAAGAAGCCCATGGTAACTCTGGAGGAGCTGAAGAGATCCACAGATCAGGTGGGAGAATCTGTCCACAGGACAACTATTAGTCATGCATTTCACAAATTTGGCCTTTATGGAAGAGAGGCAAGAAGAAAGCCATTGTTGAAAGAAAGCCATAAGCAGTTTGCAAGAAGACATGTGGGGACACAGGAAACATGTGGAAGAAGGTGCTCTGGTCAGATGAGACCAAAATTAAACTTATTGGCCTAAAAGCAAAACACTATGTATGGTGGAAAACTAACACTGCACATCACCCTGAACACCCCATCCCCACTGTGACACATTGTGGTGGCAGCAACATGTTGTGGGGATGCTCTTCTGCAGCAGGGACAGGGAAGCTGGTCAGAGTTGATGGATACAGCCAAATACAAGGCAATCCTATGCCGCATACACACGACTGGACTTTCCAGCAGAAAAGGTCAGATGGAATAATTTCATCAGATATTCCAATCCTGTGTGGGCTTCATCAGACTTTTGTTTTCAAAAATTCTGATGGACCTATAAATAGAACATGTTTTAAAACTTTCCGACAGAATCAATTCCTGTCGGGAAAACTGTTCGTCTGTATGCTATTCCGACGGACCAAACGACGCAAGGGCAGCCATTGGCTACTGGCTATTGCACTTCCTTTTCTAGTCCCGTCGTACATCATCGCATTCTAAACGAACGGACTTTGGTGTGATCGTGTGTGTAGACAAGTCAGTTTCAGCGGAACTCCTTCGGAACTTCGTCGGAAAGACTGTCAGAGTTTGTTCTGACGGAAAGTCCAGTCATGTGTATGCAGCATTAGAAGAAAACCTATTAGCCCTTGTACACACGGTCGGATATTCCGATGGAAAATGTCCGATCGGACCATGTTGTTGGATAATCCTTGTGTGGGCTCCATCGGACTGTTTCCATCGGAATATCCGACCGACAAAGTTTGAAAGCTGGCTATAAAATTTTCCGACACCATGATCCGAAGCGCGTCAGTTCCGATCGTGTGTAGCCTAGTCCGACGGACAAGGTGCCACGCATGCTCAGAATAAATTCTGAGACGGAAGCGCTCGGTCAGGTAAAACTACCATTCGTAATCGATATAGCACATTCGTCACACTGCAATGTTAAAAATTCTTAAATTCAGCACATTCTCTTTTTCTTTAGAATGCTACAAGAATGAAGTTGTTTTGCTGCTCATATTCACACACAGTTCTCCAAAACGCATTTCTTTATTCTTTTTTCCTCATTTCATGAATAGAATATTTTAATTTGTGACATCTCCCCAATCCTTTTTTTTTTTTTTGTGGTTGTTTTTTTTAATCAAGATCTCCTTTGACAGTTTACTCATCTTTGGAATTTTTTTGGTGTGTTTTGTGTGTCAACTTACCACTACACCATTATTATCTTTTTCTTTTATTGTTTTCTTTTTTAATCTCATGGAGGTTGTTTGGTGTTGGTTCCCCTTGTTATTAATTTGACTTTGTATTTTTGAAATGTACCTGCCTACGCACAAATAAGCTGTCCGTTTTGAAGTAAAACACATAGGCAAGTATTTCTTGAACCCAAAAAAAACATTATTTAGGCGTCAGAAACAAATAAAGAGGGAGGCAGCGTTGGAGAAACTAAGCAAATTAGCAAAGCCTTTGGCCCCCAGGGCACACATCAACTATTTAAATGCAAAAATTGGTGGCCTGAGGAGTACATATTTGAGGGAGAAAAGTCTGGTCCTGAAGTCCAAGAAATCCGGAACAGCAGCAGATGACATCTATGTCCCCAGGCTATGGTCCCACAAGAACATGCATCTTCTGTCAGACCATACTGAACCCAGACCATCCCTCTCTGGTCTTCCTTCCACGCTTACTTCCAGGCTGTGGCTGTGGTGCTGTAGGTGTGGCAGATGGAGGAGGAGGAGCATGGTCCAAATCCCACAAGTGTGTTGTTTGTGTGATTTGGCCCTCAAAACCCCTTATTGAGCGTGTGGTTAATGAGCTCCTCACACATGAGGTGTTGCCCCTCCTCCATTTGCTGGAGTTTGCAGCCAGCCAAGGTGGCAAAGGCCTCTTGATATGTGGGGGTGGCTTTAAGGGCAGCTGAAGCCTCCCCAATTAGCTTCAGAGCCAACTCCTCCACATTCCCCCATTTTCTGGCCCTTTTGGGTGGAAGGCGGAGGGGGGGACCTGGGATTGAGTCAGGCTCCTAGGCCTGCCCACCTCTCCTGCCCACCTCTTGGCTGCCACTTACCCCTGCCTCCTCCTGGCTGCCACGTTCCACAGCCACCTCCTGACTGCTGCATTCCACACCCTCCTCCTGGCTGAGGTCTTCCTGTGTATGAAAAAGGGACATAGTTTAAGTTTTTGCTTCATCAAACACACGCAATTTTCAGCTCTTGACTGTTGCAAATTGTTAACAAATAGAAAATACTATCATTCTGAGCTCAGCATTTTTCATTCTTGGCTCAAATGTTTTGGCCACTACTGTCTATTGATATGTGAAACACTTTCTAAAATCAGCAATTAGTGAGCAAAAATCAAGTTAACATCATTCATTTTTACTCCAAAAATATGTAGAACAATACTATATCTTGCTCAAGCTGGGCTCCTCCAGTTTCTCCTGTCTGGAAGGCCCAAGTTGGGTGTCGGAAGACTCAGCAGGGGTGGGAAGAAGCGTAGAAGGAAGTGTGGAAGGAAGAGTAGAGAGAGATTCCCTGACCTAAGCCTGGTCTGACAGAAAAGGCATCCTCTCATAGTACCACAGCCTGGGGACATAAACTTCATCTGTTGCTGCTCCAGTTTTCATGGACTCCAGCACCTTCTTGTGTTCCCTCAGATATCTACTCCTCAGGCCACCAATTTTCATTCTTAAATAGGTGATGTCTGCCATGGGGACCACCAGCATCACAAACACCAGAAGTTTCTCCATCGCTGCCTGCCTCTTTAATTTGTTACTGTAGTGGGGATGTGTAGCTTGCCACAGACAGGGCAGCACCCTGTACTTGTCGATGAACAGGGGGAGAAAGCTGTGGTCGTTAAACCCATCCATATTAACTGCAAGATACAACACAAGACAAACCCTAATGTCAGGCTAAACTCTCCTAATCTTGTCCCAATACAGGCCTCAATCTAGAAGCAGTATAGGCTAGTGATGTACCAAGTTAAAATTGTACCTTTGTTTGAACGATCAGTGCGTCAGCTTCTCCCTCTGCTCACAGATCGTACGTACGACGCACGCATGTTGCATTTTATATACAGTACGCATGTGTAAAACTCCGCCCGCCCCTGATGTTCTTTCTAGTCTATTCCCCACCCCTTCTCTTTTGACGCAGTGGGGAAAGCACATGGTGGAGACAAAGCAGGGGCATGATCATAATTCTACTAATGAGGAGGAGGACAAGGAAAGCCCGGAGCCTAAAAACGTCCCAATCCCAGAGGAGAAGATTTAAGGCCTCAAATATGTCTTTTGGAGAGATGTTGGGGATGGTGGACATATTGAAGAGGAACGACTATGATGGGAAGTATGAACCTTACCCAAACCCAAATGTCAGAAAGGCCAAGATCATGACTAAAGTTGTGAAGAGTCTTCAGAAGAATTTTGGGGTACAACGATCCAAGGATCAACTAAGGAAATGCTGGTCAGACCTGAAACTTAAGGAGCACGATCAGTACAGAAGGATCAAGCAAGTTCTTCAAAAAAGTAAGTAGTTGTCGTGTGTTCATATTATTATTATTGCTTGCATACTGCTCCTTGTGCTTTGATTTAATGTTGTCCAGTTTAAAATGGCCACTTTCATGTTCATGGGTTCAATCATTCGTAATAAACATAATTCGTTAGCCCACTCCAAAAACGATGTTTTGCCAAGTTGCACTTGACTACATTTGTTCACACAACAAGTAAGTATTCCAGCTTTAGAAAGTGTCAAAAATAATGTTTTCACCTTTGAACTCTGCCAAAAAACACAATTGTGCGACACTTCCAAGCAATGTTTCATATTCCTATTTCTGCCCTCAAATATCTGTGTGCTAAGTATTCCTTTTTTACATTCTCATAGGGGAGAGAAGACTCTGGACGTCTTAGGACATCGGGGACCCCACACCTCCCAAAGAAGGGTAAATACCAACACCAGAAGCAGAGAAGCAGGAGGAAGGAGAGATTGTCGAAATTGGTCAAATTGGCACCACAACAGGTGAGTGTCGGAGACCACAGCTTCAGGTAAGCTAATTAATGTATGCCTGCATATTTATAATACATGGTGTGTTTTTTTGGTTTATTTTTAGGTGATGTGGATGTTGTGGAAGAAGAATCGCATTTTACCAGTGAAAGTGCCCAGATCCTCATTGGGGAGATAATGGGATGCAATCTCGATTTAGAAAATATCCAGAAAAACATCAATGATGTTCAGCAAAAAATGAAGAACATCATTGATGTTTTAGGGAGAGTCTGAAAAACCCAAAACTAGCTAGCATCCATTTTAATTTTTCAAAAACACTTTTATATTTTTAGAAAAGCCAAATTTGGAAGATGCACACAGTGTGTCAACATGTAGTATCTCCCATCATGGGGGATCAATGTACGCGTTTTGTGGGTGCAATCCCTTCCTTGCTACTAAAGTGGCTGAGATGAAGGGGTTACACATACATTGATACCCCATGATGGGAGATAGCACATGTTGACATTAGGCATGGGAACAGGAGGAAACTTTTTGATTCTCAATTTGTGTGCATCTTCAAAATTTGGCTTTTCCAGGGGTGACACCCCATCTGATGAAGGCAATATCAGCACAGTTTGTACATATTCATGTCTGATATTGTCTTCACTTTTCAAAGTTGAACTTTGTAAGTTCCTGTGTTCTGTATGTTATGCTTTGATACATGCCTGTTTACACAAAAACGGCAGGTTAGAAAAATATTACCAAAAATAATGTTTTATATACACCAAATATGTTGGTTTGTTGTTAAACCCTTTTCTAAATGCACATGTGAATGTGCTTTGAGTAAAAAGTTAAATTATGAACAATGTGTGGCTTCCTTTTTCAATGCGCAAAAGCAGTATTTGTAGTAAAGTTGTTGTTTTCTGTGCCAATGAGTGATATTTACTAAAGCCAAATACACTTTTCATTTCAAGTGCAGTTTCAGGTGCACTTTTGCAGTGCAGTTGTAGTGCATAGTTGATTTTCCTTTAGTAAATAACACCCACAGTGATGTTTAAATTTCCCCAATCACACCATTTTCATGACCCCACATTTTTCTGCCATGGTGCTGAAAATGAGCAATATTTTTGTCAGTAATGCACTACATACGATATTCACCAATTTTGTTGCAAATAACCGACGCCCCGTTAGCTGCACCAATACAGGTGCTGACACCAAATGTGTGCTTGTTTTCTGGGGGCTGTGGAATTTTTTGTATACTTCTATTTAGCAGCTGTTTTAAAAGGGATTTAAACTTGAAACCCACTCAAATGTCATAAAAAATCTAAAAAATGAATCAATGCATCAAACGATAGATCAATCCACCAATAGAGAAACAGCGCATAGTACTGCGTTTACAATAAATGATAATTAAGTGCAATGATTTGTTCAAATAAAACATATATATATACTAATCATGCATGAGTAATTAGTGTGCATTCAGTTCATAAAATCGAAACATATATCCAAACTTGTGGTCCAACTCAAATGTTCAGTAATTCTCCCTTAATGGTCAATCCAATCACGGAAAGATCTGCCACAGTTCTTTAGGTTTATGATATATATTGCACCTCTGCCCGGAATACACCTCCACACGTGCACTGACACACACACACGCCACGCCGGAGGATATGTGAAAGTGAAAGATCCCCCTTTGGCATTGCTCTTACCAGACTCAGCTGGTTTCACAAGCCTTATCGTACACTCTTGCTGGCTCCTAGTTCAGGATTCCATCAACGTCATATGCCAGGTGTTCAACATGTCAGAGAAGGGCGATCATAAAAGACACATATAGTGTAATTCCGTCATACACCAAAAAGTTTTATTTAATTAAAAAAAACAACAAACATTGCACTCACAAACGTAAAATCTTTAAAAGCATTGGTTCACTCTAAATGCACAGCTTGTTGAATTAACCAGGATGAAGGAAAGTCCTACCGCCCACAGCTATGAGTTGTTACATGCTGATAGCTCATGGTCTGGCCATCTATCTTTCTTCTCTCCTGTCAATCCTGCTATGCTCGTATCGCATGGTTCCCCCCTGACGCGTTTCGTCGTGTTGACATCATCTGAGGGTGGAGTCATACGTTCCCATCACCTTTTTATGTCTCTAGGGTCAGTGTTATTAACCCTTCGTGGACTTCTGCCATTAATTATTCTCTGCACCTCGCTACTCCATATTCTACTCTCTCACTAAATGACAACCACAGGACATCCCAAACTTATCCTAAAATGTGCAATCCTCATTTATATCAATTAATCCCAATCCCCTGCCCTCACTACCTGGTGCCGGGGGTATCAACTCGCACACTCGGGGATATACCGTTCATGCTGCTGTTTATATGCGGTTGGAGTGTGCTATACAAAAAAAGGTGTTGTACATAGGAAAGGAGTGTTATAAGTGTTCACCTCAATAAAATCTCAATAGGGAAGGTGACAGTACGCTCGTTCCAATCTTTTTTATTTATTTTATTATTTGTTTCTGGTGGGGAACTCGCCAGGATGACCTCAATGTTTAATTAACTAACCGGAGACCTAATTATGCTCCGCTTGTCATCCAGCATAACGCTAGGTCCAAACTTACAACTATTAGTGGCTATTCAACAATACTCGGTGGATGGCTCATTCACCTTTCTCTATCAGCGGAAAGGTTCACCTAGCCTGCACATAATCCCCTAGATGCACATTTATCTTCTCTGAAGTTAAACCATACTCCACACGATCTCAATCGTGAGTGAATGATCCAGACTAGCATTCATCGCCCTTATGATGTACTACACCTTAAATGTAAGTCAACTAATATGTAAACGCATCTCTCCTCAGAGTCTTTACAGACACTGCATAAAAAACTGATCTATTCTCATATTAATCGCCCATCCTCGATTAGGTTTCTTTGCGAGCAGAGGACAGTGATAGTCACATGTTTCTCTAAAATAGCTCTAACTAACTAGTGCAGGGGTCCTCAAACTACGGCCCTCCAGTTGTTCAGGAACTACAATTCCCATCATGCCTAGTCATGTCTGTGAATGTCAGAATTTTACAATGCTTCATGGGACATGTAGTTCCTCAACAGCTGGAGGGCCGTAGTTTGAAGATTCCTGAACTAGTGTATCTAAAATTTAATACAAAAGACAAAAGAAAACTTGATATCATATTAAAATGACATAAAATCGGGCTATTTCCGCATTAATAAACCGCTCATCTTAATAACCCACCCAAATAGAAAATATTAAAAGGAATGGATTAAATTCAAAACTATTCATATATTAAACAACCACCCTCATTTTAGCATTAGTCTAAAAAAAGGAAAGAGACGTATTAATTACATATAAAGCCAACATGATTCGATAATTCACTGGCTACTCATGGCGTACATGCAGCCATATTCTTAAAAAAGTCATTAGACATACAAAACCCAAAATATTAATACAATTCTACAAAATCACAGAAAAACAGCAATAATAAAAAAAACAAAATTATATAAAAAATGCATATGTATATGTATATATAAAAAAATATATATACGTGTATATGAAACACCAACATCACACTGAATAGCATCTCTGAACACACTCACAGAGGCTATGCAGCAATTACTATCTTAATTTATATATTTCCTCAACCGATCTATAAAACCCCTCCCTCACTACCCAAATAGGAATCCATTTTGCTAAAGTAAGTCGCATCATTGCTTTAAATGTTCATCTACCACTACTTAACGCAAATTCTATAGGTCAACAGACAATATTTTTTTATTTTATTAAAAATCGCTAATAAAACAATTCACGTCTAATTCGACGTTCAATCCATTAGGCGTTAGGGTGTTCATTCGGTATATCCATTGGGATTTTTTCTTGGAAATTTCTCGGACCATATTTGATCCATGTCAGTTTGGGTACACTCTGTCTATCCCCCAAAATTTTAGTAAAGAGGGGTCTCTATTATGGTGTTTCTTAAAATGAAGAGACACGCTATGGTCTCTATACCCAATTTCAATGTTATACATGTGCTCCGAAATGCGCTTCCTCAAAGTCCTCTTTGTTCTTCCCACATACATGAGGTTACATGGGCACTGTAACACGTACACCACATGTGTAGAACTACATGTAATAAATTCTTTAATTTCAAATTTTCTATTATTACCTGTAGATATGAACTCAACTAGGCCTCTAATCAGGTGATTGCATTTAATACAAGGTTGGCACCTTCTACATGAGAAGAACCCACATTTATCCCAAAAGGTTTCCAATTTTTTAGGGGGGTTTAGTACCTTTTTTACCACTTGGTCTCCAAAATTGGGAGCTTTTCTGTATATGAATAGAGAGCGAGACGGGAGAGATTGTCCCAATACTTTATCTAAGCACAATATATGCCAGTGACGATTCAGTATGGTCTCCACTTCTTTATACTGGGCGTGGAAGTCTGAAATAAACCCCCATTCTTGATTAGAGGCATTTTCCTTCAGTTTATTTTTAAGGCATTTATTTCGCGGAATTTTTTCTATTTCTGAAACTACTTTATTTAGCTCTTTTTCGTTGTATCCCTTTTCCACAAATCGTTTCTTAATGATATCAGACTGGGCATAAAAATCGCTATCTAATGTACAATTGCGACGGATGCGCATCATTTGGCCCTTGGGGATATTTTCTAACCACCGTGGGTGGTGTCCACTATTCAAAGGTAAGTAGCTGTTCCTGTCTGTAGGTTTAAAATATACTTTGGTAATCAGGTCTGTTCCTTGTTTCATCCACATCCAAATAGTGTATTTTTTCTTTACTGTATTCGTATTCCAAACAAATATTGTTTTTATTATCATTTAAAAAGGTCATGAATTCGTGTAGGGAACTTTCTGAGCCCTCCCAAATGAACAGGAGGTCATCAATAAATCTTTTATAAAATACTAGTGATGCTTTATGTTGTTGTGCAAAGACCACCCTGTCCTCCCACTCGGCCATGAACAAATTTGCTATGCTGGGGGCAAATTTAGCCCCCATGGCTACGCCTCTTTTCTGGGAATAAAACTTCTGGTTGTACCAGAAATAATTTTGAGACAAACAGAAATCCAAAGTGCGACCTAAAAACACTTTCTGTTCATAGGGGATGTCATCCCTTTGACTCAAGGCCCAATTGAGGGCTAGCAGAGCGTCATCGTGTTGAATAATACTATACAACGAGGATACATCTGCTGTCACTAAATGTATTTCTGCACCCTCTGTTAATTTAATCTGACTTATTAACTGTAATAGGTTTTTCGTATCTTTCAAATACGCTTTTGTATTTTGGACGCTGGATTGTAAAAATGTATCTAGGTATTGTCCCAATCTCGCTGTCACAGATCCAATACAGTTAATGCACTACATACATTAACAACAAAAACAAGGTGTGTGTGTGTAGCAGACCCACAACATAATAAGATTATCTGAAGAAGAGACTGTCACCTTATCTCACTCTGAAATTGGGTTTGCACTGTTGTAGAAAAAGGCCCAAAAAAACTCCAAATAAAACCTAGGAGACACCTAAAACAAAGCCAAGCAGTAAATGAAAACAAAGATTATTGGAGTTTCAAAGAAAAATGTATTTAAAAAATGTGATTGCGCGCATGCGCCGTGCACAGTGGGGGTGTGACCATCTGTGATCGGCCGTGATGAAGTGGTAAACAGCCATACCCAATGGCTGTTCACCCCCTTCGGTGGCGAGCGGTATCTCCGTGACAAACCACCACCGAAGAAAGAGGGATGAGCGCGCACGATCGCGTGCATTCCCTGTTTAAATGGGAGGACGTCATATGACGCCCTCCCGCCACAATAGGTCCACCGCCTGGCCGTCATTTGACAGCCGGCGGTTGGGAAGTAGTTAAAGGAATTTTTCATTTTTATTGTTGAACTTTAAGCATCATTAAAATCACTGCTCCTGAGAAAACAATAATTTGTAACACTTTTTTTTGATTGATACATCTCCCCCAAGGCAGTACCCAGACCCTATACCCCTTTTATGGCCAATTACTTGCATATAAGCCTTCAAAATGGGTACTTTTGATTTTTCCTGTTTGACTCTCTAATGTCACGTACACATAAGGGAATGTCCGAAAGAAAAAGGCAGACGGGAACTTTTCATCATATATTCCGATTGTGTGTATGCCCCATAGGACTTTTTACGTTGAAAATTCTGACGGACCTAGAAATAGAACATGTTCTAAATATTTCCGACAGAACCAATTCCTATCAGGAAAACCGCTCATCTGTATGCTGTTCCGACGGACCAAAAATAACGCATGGTCTGAAGCAAATACGAGACAGAACTATTGGCTCCTGGCTATTGAACTTCCTTTTTCTAGTCCCGTCGTATGTGTTGTACGTCACCGCGTTCTTGACGGTCAGACTTTGGTGTGATCGTGTGTACACAAGACAGTTTCAGCGGAATTCCATTGGAACTCTGTCGGAAAAACCTTAAGAGTTTATTCCGATCGGAAAACTGGTCGTGTGTACAGGGCATTAGACTTCAATGGGGTTTCAACATTCTGTTTAGAACTTTTCCCCTATTTGGGAGTTCTGCTGCAAACCAAAACAGAGAGGTGTTCGACCCATTTTCTTCCAATTGATATATTAGTGTTGCGCTATTTTTTTTTACCCTGCATACCTAAAAAATAAAAAAATAGTCTAATAAACATACCCCAACCACCACATGTTTCCCAAGGTTCATACTATGAGGGCTATGAGACTATGAGGGCTATGAATTGAAAATCTATAAATTCCTCAATTCAAAAGAGGCTCATAAATAGACTTTATATATAGGTTGCAAAAAGTATACCCCCCCCCCCCCATGCAAATACTTGACACACTGATGTGTTTTTGAACAGGTTTAATTAAAAAATGCCCTTCTAGTCAAAGCTTAGGGTATATGCACAGATAAAACTTTTATTTTTTATCTTTGGTCACATTAGGGAAGTGTCACAGCCTCAGCCAGATTTGTATTGCTTATTCATTATGCTTTGCTTGAGATAAAGTTCATATATCCTAGGTAAAAGGCTTAGCAAGCCTGTAAACTGCAGAACAATAAAGATTTCAAGAGTAACTATAACTGCCTAGTTGTAAATAATTGCTTTTTCATAAAATTTGTTTGGTTATCACAATGCACTGATGCATACACCATCCTCATTGAGGCACACACATGGAATTGTAAAGGATGAATTGTGAAGGAGGGAGCATTCTATTACCTAAACAAATGACTGTGAACAATTGGATTGATTAAAATACTCAATAAATATCACATCATA
This sequence comes from Lithobates pipiens, assembly GCF_037356315.1. Taxonomy (NCBI): domain Eukaryota; kingdom Metazoa; phylum Chordata; class Amphibia; order Anura; family Ranidae; genus Lithobates; species Lithobates pipiens. The sequence continues at coordinate 203,100,420 of NW_027507764.1, read as the reverse complement.
CCCACACATTGTTCTTATTATTTACCTTTACAAATGAGCACAATGCATTTCATAGTTTTGCATTCTTCCAGCATTGATTTTCTCTTCAAAAAATGATTGTATTCAGTCAATTAACATCTCAGAGCCACAATTGAAGTAGATGGCAAAAGACCTTCCCCTGCCTGGAGCTGTGATTGCAGGTCAGAACAAGAAGCATATTGTTTGCAATAATGCACATCATCTGTAGTTATTGTAGGTCCTGCTCTCACTGATGTTTGAATTGGGGTTATAAAGGAACCAGACAAAACATATACATTTGCAGTGGTTTAGGGGCCAATGTCTCCCTGCCTTTCAGCCCAGTTTACCACCAGTGTGGCCTCAGAATGTCATGGCAGAAAACATTTAAATCTAAAATAAAAAAAAAATCTGTTTCCACAAACCATGACCTTGCATTCCCATTTATTAAGTGTCAGTCATGATAATACAGTGATGGGCGGTATATGCTGCTAATGCCTGGCTTTCACTAATAGGAGCCTTTTTATTAAAAATTCAATGAGCAGTAATGCTTGGTAATGTCCCAGGGTTTTATTCACTGTCCTAGTGTTGGAAGGTCAGGTGAAGGGGTAGAACATTGCCCCCCTTCCTCAATGCTCAAACCGAATTAGTTCAATTAGGAACTTCACACACTACCCGGGCAACTGGGTTGTAGACAGGATTGCAGTATATTATGACTCAGGGATCACACAGTACCTGATTGCAGGAGTGGTGAGACCTAGAGACAAGTCATTGGACTCATGACAAGTGTTTATGCCGACTGCAGTGGCATAGATGAGTTTCTAGGTGGCTGCCTGGTTATACATATTGTATGTGTCTCATCAATTGAACTGCATCTGCACCTGTCTGCATACCTTTGCTGCCTTTAGGGCTTTCTCGCTAATACAGATGCATGGAGCTTAGCTTACTGTGACTGCTCATTTGGGCTGTTTGATGCTTTTATAAGCTTGATTGTGGATCTACTAGCTTGCAAAACTTGATCCAATTGCATCAATGCGATTACTACTCATATTCAGTCTGTAACATGTAACATGTTATGAAAGGACATCCCCCACTCTGACAGCTAGCAGCAATCTTCTCCACCCAGCCACATCACTCATTCACAGTCTTTTGTGCATAGAAAACTGTAAATCCCGACGGCCTTGAGTGCTGTGAGTGTTGTGGTCAGCGGCGTACCAAGGGGGGGGGGGGCGTTCCACCCCGGGTGTCACACATTGGGGGGTGTCAGTGGCTGAGTGGTAATGCTATGGGGGTGCTAGTGACACTACCTGACACCATCCCGAGGCCATCCCTAGATCTGGCTGCTCCCTTTGGTCGTTTTTTTGTCAGCCTGAACACCCCCGCAACACGGCCACAATAGCCTGGTCTGGCTTCTGTTCTACTGCTAGCTCCACCCACCACTGCTGAGCAGCAGAGCTGAGTGTGTCATCACTCTCCACTGGGGCGGCTGCTGTTACACATTGTGTCCACACAGTCTTCTGGAGTCTGGACCTCCCTAGCTGAAGCTGAGAGCCTGAGGTTAGCTGGTAATAGGGGTGTGTGGGTTGTGAGAAGAGGCTGGAGGAGTGTGTCTGCCATGCCACCCTGTGCTGATCTGACAGAGAAGTAGGGGAGGTTGCTGTGTCCACCACCACCCAGGTATAGTGTAAGTGTAGCTGACTTGATTGGGGGGGGGGGGGGGGGTTGCGGAATCCAGACATGTGCTTTATACAGGTTCCAGAATCCAGGCATGTGCTTTATACAGGTTCCAGAATCCAGGCATGTGCTATATACAGGTTGCAGAATCCAGGCATTTGCTATATACAGGTTGCAGAATCCAGGCATGTGCTATATGCAGATTGCAGAATCAAGGCATGTGCTATATACAGGTTGCAGAATCCAGGCATGTGCTCTATACAGGGTGCAGAATCCAGGTGTGTGCTATATACAGGTTGCAGAATCCAGGCGTGTGCTACAGTATATACAGGTTGCAGAATCCAGGCATGTGCTATGTACAGGTTGCAGAATCCAGGCATGTGCTATATACAGGCTGCAGAATCCAGGCATGTGCTATGTATAGAGTAGATGAGCTGGTCTGATAAAGGGGGGTGTCTTCAGCCCATGTGTAGACAGACATTCACCTACACCCACATCTTGCAGCCATTATATCTGTCCAACAGGCAGCAGGTCACAGCAGCCTCTTGCCATCTTCCCTGGGGTCATCAGATCCCCTCCACGATCCAGCAAGCAACATGAATTGTCAGGAGGTCAGTTCCAAAATCCGAATCAAATCACCAATTCCAATGATGCCATTGTCTGCCATAAAGTGGCATCTCTGGATCGGATCTGTTCCTGAAGACAGCAGATAATGGGCTATACTTTGTATTGTTAACTGTCTCCCCATCTCACTCTGATGTCTCCCTCATAGCAGCTCCAGTCAAGCTCTCTGTTTCCCTGACCGTATATCTGTCCAAATATGTGGGATCAGCTCACACCTGAGTGACTGACACCTCTGTCCTGTCCCATCTATTGTCACTGGCAGCCCCATGGATGAACAGCATCAGCTGTCATTACAAGGAGCAGGAGAGGATGTCCCCATCCCAAGATCGCTCTGCCCAGGTCTCCCATGCCACCCGGAGACCTGAGCCACATCTGCCAGCTGGCCGGAGATCCAAACAAAGCCGGATTTGCCTTTGATTGGGTCTCCAATGTAGAAACCCAGAAGCGGAAGCACAGTGTCACTTCCGGTTTACTCGGCCATTACTCTGCCATTTAAAAAAAAAATCTGAATTCAAAAACACAGATCTTGACAGAGGTTGTGTTTTTTTGTGGGTGTTTTTACATTTTACAGTTGGAGGGGTGCCAGATATAGGATCCGCCCCAGGTGCCAAATGCTCTAGGTACACCCCTGGCTGTGATAGTTCATTGATTTTTATTGTCAGAGTGTATCAGCTTGCCCAAACACGGTATGAGCAAGCAGATACACTGCAAGGTCTACAGGAGACCTGCATGGCATTAATTATCTGTTGATCACTGGTGCAATGCTTTACAAGCTCCTAGAACAAAAACAATAATAAATAGACTTTTTTTTACCTGCAAACAAATGTGCATTTATTATCTTTTGTAATAAGGTGAACTCTAGAGAAGAAATTCCCTGTAACATAATACCAAATATGTTACCTTGATAATGTGGTAGTGTGAGTCAACATTATTTTACACATGTTCACTAGGGATGGGCCAAACACTCCCGGTTCAGTTCGAATAGGCAAAAAATTTGTTCCAACATGCGAACAGCTTAAAGTCTATGGGACAAAAACATGAAAAATAAAAAGTGCTAATTTTAAAGGCGTATATGCATGGTATTGTCTTAAAAAGTGTTTGGGGGCCCGAGTCCTGCCCCAAGGGACATGTATCAATGCAAAAAAGTAATTTAAAAGTACTAGCAGCTATAATGAAAATGGTCCCAGCAATACACATAAGAGTTCATTGATAAATACGGCATGGGATTCCCCCACAGGAGAACCCCCGAAGCAAAAAAAAACAAACAGTGTAAACAGTTAAACAGTGTAACCACCATAGAAGTCACATCAATTGTCATAGATGTTTAGTTCTAGTGTGGTATTTAAAGTTCTGTCATATACTCTCCCCCTTTGAATTTGAAAAATAAGCAGCCACTGCAAAATGCATTATCCACTAGGGGGAGCTTTTTCTGGTCCTTTCTGATCCTTTTCTTCCATTGTACTCCATGCATGGCTGAGCGCTGACATCATTTCTGGGTGACAAGGCTTCCTGTGATGCAATTTCAGGCTCCTATGGGATGCTGACTGCATCCATTTTGTTGGATCTCACTGCCTGCTTGGGTCCCTGTGTTTGCAGTTGTCTGGTTTTCGGGTCCCCCTCATTGATTGGCACATCTTATCACTGGAGCCCCACATCACACCAAGTGCCAGTGAATCTAGTCCATTTAGAGTTGTCCTTGAATCTGAATCTTTTATTCAGTTACTTTGTTTTGCTTATATGATTGAATAAAGTGGAAGTGACTTTTATTTTGACGTGGTTCTTAATCTGAATATTCTTTTTGGAGGTGATTATGAACTTATGGCAGGCATAGTTCCCCTCCTATTGTTCACCTGTGTGTTCTTCTTTTATTGACTTTGCTGTTTACCAGAAGACTCTATTGGCCAGGTTAGGTGTTTTTGGACTACGATCCACTCCAGCAGGAGTGTTTTTTCCAGCTCTGGGACAGTCAATGTGTCATTGAAATACATTTGTGTTCATAATTATGTAAAATAACACTTGTGTAGACAGAACACTGCCCATTAAAAGTGGGCAAATAGGCCCTAAATGCATTCTGCTGAGTGGACAAAATTCTTGGAAAACTCGCCAGTTGACGTTAAAGCTCAAACTGTATATTCTTCACCTGTGTGATGTAAGTTGTTCCTTTCTCTGTATTAGTTCTTTCCTTACAGTCACATGCTGAGGTGAGTAATGAAATATTCATATTGGCCTCTGCATGCCTTCATCTTGTATCTGCTTGAATCTGCATACGATAAATTATATTTTTGGATGCCAAATAATTTGTTGTGTTTGGGGCTCTGATTGTCTCCTCTCTACATAAGGCATGCACAGAGATCACGGGGAAGAAAAAACACTATTACAACAATTTGAGTCAGAATGGATTGCCTGCTATGAAAATTATGTTTAGCTAGAAGCGTTTTACCTATGTTACTTCACAAAGCATATAGCTATTTTGTGATAGGGCAACCTTCATGTATGTAATAAATGCAGTAAAATAATACTTTTTTGTTTTGTTTTGTTTTGAACAATATTTTTATTGAGGTGTTTCCAAAAATTAGACGAAAATTACATACTTTAAACAGATGTACATGTTAATATTTGGTGCCCAACTAGACAGTCCAAATTATCAGTGAGCTAAGCACTGGCAGCATGTGTATCGGGAAACAATAAGGGAAAAGGAAGAGGGTAAGGTCAGCAATAAAGGACTAAATGTGTTGCACATATGTGAAGTCTCTATATTTTGTAATGGTTGGTATAACATCCAACCTGCCACCCCAATGGGAGCAAACTGTGACAGGGAGGATATCTGCTACCTTTCATGAATAAGTCCTACATTTGCGGTAGAGTTGTGCCAATATGTTAAAAATAATGCACAATATATGCTCAGGGTAGGATCAGGTAGGTGAATGGGAATAAGAACAAATTGAAAACTAGTTAAAACAAGAATAATGCAAATTGTTAGAAAATATTGAAGAACAGTTTAGCTTTCCAAAGAATGTAGAGCTCTTAGATTAGGTCACTAGATTTTCAGGAATTGTATGAGTATTGTAGAATAATTGTTAGGTGTGTCAGGACTGTCAGTATCAGAGTAAGTCAGATTTCTTGGAACTCAGGAACGTTGCTGCTCCTGACCATTGTTTTCCATGAGGAATGTGCTTTGTGATAATCTCCTCTACTAGATGCCATCATGATTTCGTAACTACAATGTGTATTTACCATATCGTGGGGTCCTCGATGGTAGGGGCATGTGTAAATTTCCATAGGTGTAGTATGCTTAGTTTGGCTGCCAATAGGATGTGAGTTGTAACCAGCCTGTGGGGGGAGGGAATGTCTTCTATTGTCAAATTCAGCAGTGCTAGTGCAGGAAATAAGGGAATGTGACATTTTAATATATCTTCCAAGATATAGAAAATGTGGAACCAATAAGGCTGTAGGGTAGGGCATGTCCAAAGAATATGAACTAAATCCCCCCTCATTTTCTGACATCTGCAGCAGGAGTCAGAAGTCTGGGGGCCAAAGGACGCTAATCTGGTAGGTGTGGGGTACCATCTTTGGGATATTTTTGGGATAATTCCCATAAGGTTGAGTTGCACGTAAACTGGTAAATGGATTTGATAGCTGTATACCATTGCCATTCTGAAAAGGAGGCATTCAAATCTGATTCCCAGTGTAAATGGAAGTGGACTTAGCGAAATCCCGTTTCTGCTGAAGTGTGTTGTAGAATAATGAGATGCCTTTCTGGTTAGGTGATGGACGAGTTAGGAAAGACCAGGTGGTAGTGGTCAAGGAGTAAAAGGGGTTGGCGCTGGGTAAGGTAGATAAGCAGGGGGCCACACACAGGTAGGTAAAGTATTCTGAGGCAGGAGTTGTGAAGTCCCTTTGCAGTTATGAAAAGTTTTTTAAGCTTGAGTCAGAGAAGAGGTTTTGAATGTGTAAAATCCCTTTGGTAGTCCAGTGGAATAGCGGTAGGTCAGGTGACTCTCATGGAACGAGGGGGGAAACGTTCTGTGTCAATGGGAATGATATTGCTATTAGCTTTTTCCATACTTGAGCTGACGCTTTCATTGTGGGTGGAAGGGCATTCGGTACAATAGATCCTAGCGGTAACTTCAGGAGCCAAGTTCATAGGTCTGATGAGAAGTGAAGACTCTATTTGTCCCCAGTGGGTCTTAGGAGGTGAGCCAAACCAGTCTGGTAGTTGAGATAATAAGGTGGCTTTGATGAGTTTTGAATGGGCGCATTGAGGATTTTTCCCCCGCCAGATGAATCTGCTAAGCAATGTTTGTAGATGTTTGAAAATAGGCATGGGGATAGGAATGGGAATGGTTCAAATAGGTAGAGCAGTTGCAGCAAGTTAATCATTTTGAATGATGCTAGTCTCCCCGACCATGATAATTCATGTTTCGCTAATTTCTGTAGGTCCATTTGTATATTAATTGCAAAAATGTTGTAGTTGGATGTAAAAAGGTTTTTCACTGATTTGGTGAGCTGAATGCCTAGATGATATGCTTTTATCAGGCCACGTATATGGGAATTGGGTTAGTAGTAGATTTCTAGTCGTGGCGTCCAATCCTAGGTCTAGGATACATTATTTTGTTTTGTTTACTTTATAGTATGAAACTCTGCTGAACCATTTGATGGTGTTTCATATTTCTGTCAGGGAAGAGGCCAGATTTGTGATCATGAGGATGACGCCATCGGCAAATAGGCTGATTTTATGTATTGACCTTCCTATTGTGAAGCTAGAAATAGTGGGATTGGATCTGATATGTTCAGCTAGGGGTTCCATGAATAGATTGAATATCAAGGGGGAAAGTGGACACACCTTGTCTACTACCGTTAGTTATGTGAAATGATTGAGATAACATTTCTGATGTGTATACTTTTGCTGAGGGGGTGGTGTAAAGAGCTAGAATTGCGTGCAATTTTTTTCAATTTAAACTGACTTTGAGAAGGACTTTATGTAGGTAATTACAGTGTATCCTGTCGAACGCCTTCTCTTCATCAAGAGACAGAAGCAGAGAAGGTGTTCCGCTAAACTCTGCGTGGTGGTTAATATGTATACCAGATGCCTTCTAGTTGCATCTGGTGCCTGGCGACCATGTGTGAAACCTGCTTGATCTCGATGAATCAGGGTGGGCAGTATGTCATTGAGTCAAGTGGCAATCGGTTTAGCAGTGAGAGCGGTCTGAAATTTTTGGGGGCAGTCGGTGCTTTTCCTGGTTTTGGAACAGTTGCTATCAATGCATGTAGCATTTTGGGAGGAAGTAAAGAAGAGGAGGCAGCGTCATTGAATAAGGTGGTCATAAGGGGAGTCAGTAGGTGGGAAAATTGTTGGTAATATTCGTTGGTAAGCCCATCTGGGCCTGGAGCTTTCCCTGGTGGGAGCGATTTAATAACAGATTGTATTTCAGCGGCCGTGAAGGGTTAATTTAATAAATTTTGTTTTTTTTAACAGGAAGAGTTGGGAGTTTAATATAGTTGAGAAATGCATTATTGTCTTCATTAGACGACTGATGAGTCTGGGTATCAAGTTTGATATTGTATAGATCGCTATAATTTGCACTGAAGGCATCAGCTATGTCCTGAGTGTTCATCAATTTATTTTTATAGTGGAGGAGAATCAGATGGGTTATTTTGGTTTTAGCTTGGTATCCCTTTAGGTGCCGAACCAGAACTCTCCCTGCTTTGCTGGAGGTGGCGTAGGCAGTAGCCTTCAATTTGTGTTGTGACTTTTCAAAGGAGTAAGAGGAGAGTTCTGAGCGCTTGTCTAAGTGATAGCAGCTTAGCTGAGTGTACAGGTTGTGAACTTGCCTTGTTTAGTTCTTCTAAGTCCGATATGTTAGTCGTAAGGGTGTCTATACACTGCTTCCTCTCTTTTTTACACAAGTTCATTTGTATTAAAACACCTCTAATAAAAGCTTTATGCGCACTCCATACCATACCAGGATCGGGTACTGAACCCACATTGTTGGAGATTAATTACTGAGAGTAGGGTGGTAATTTCTTTGGTGTATATTTGTTGCTGCAGTACAAAGGTTGGCTCTGGGTCAGGGTGGGAAGTCTACAATGGAAATGCTGCTGGGTGCGTGGTCCGACCACGACATGGTATGTATAGTGAAGCATGTGGCTTTTTGTCTGTCAGAAAAAGCTCTATACGTGAGTACATTTTATGGAGTGGAGAATAAAATGTATAGTCTCTCTGACCGATGATGCATCGCCAAATGTCAAACAAATCTTGGTCAATCAACATTTTTTTCAGGGGAGATTCCCTTCTCTTGGATGCAGTGGAAGAATATATATAGACATCTGGTATAAGTTAAAGTCACCACACGTTATTACATGACCTCATTGGGTGGTCTTGATAATTTGCATGAGTTTCTTGAGAAAGCACATTTGGTGGGTGTTAGGAGAGTAAATGTTTATCAAAGTATAGGGAATAGTGTTGATAGTGCAGATCAGCACTATGAATCTGCTATTTGGGTCTAGGATCATTTGGTGGGATTGGAAGGTTACTGTGTCTTTGACAGCAATTAGAACTTGAGCTTGAAATAGGTGTGGAAAGCACTTGTTGGAGCATTTAGGCGTAGCCAAGGATGAAAAGTGTGTCTCTTGGATGCATAATATGTCACAGTTATTGTCTTGAGCAGTTTTCCATAAGGAATGGTGCTTGACAGGGTGATTAAGCCTGTTAGCATTTACTGACAGTATTTTGAGTGGCATAGTTAGATTAAGGTGTGCATAAGTGTAGTTCAGGCACTTACAGTTAGTTGAGGCTGAGAAGGGTGGACCTGTGGATATTCTGTGGCTACGATGTTCAAGTTTGCATATCTGCATGTTTGGAGATTGTGGAACTTTGAGACGTGGCTGGAAAGCTAAATGGTAAACAAAAGTCAATAAAAAGTAAAAGAGCAATATATCTGAGAGAATTAGACAACTACGGTATAAACTGTGGCAGAACTATTATGCTAGGTTCAGCAGATCGGCAGTGTGGGAAAACAGTCAAGCGCAACAATTGGTTAACAAAATAATGAGTTGTGAACCAGGGAGAAAATATTTGAGATTAGAAGGCCCATCCACGGGCAAAGATTTGCAGGTGTCAGTCCAGTTGGTTTTGTGGGTTGCAAAAGCCATTCAGGATGATGCCTCAGGTATATAGAAGTTTAGTTCATCCCATGAGAGTTGTGATGATGTGGGATGTTCCATTTTTTGTGATCAGCAGAGTAGCAGGTTTGTATTGGATTTTGTGGTTAAACAATGCTTTAGTAACAGAGTTTAGTTGTCTGCGCAGTTTGAAGAGTATATTTAGAGAGGTCTGGGAATAGCTGTATTTCTGCAAATGGTGTGGGAAGGGTTCTCGCAGCTCTCGCGGCCCACCAGAAGCATTTCCTTAGCATGGAAAAAAGTGAACATTAGTACATCTCTAGGTACAGAGGCGGCTAGGTGGGATGGTTTGGATATCCTGTGGATGCAGTCTATGGAAGTTTCAAGTGGCGTGGCATTAGGAAGGAACACATGCATGAGGTTGATTGTGAATTAGTTATTGCAGCGGGACCTATCCTCCAGGTCCGCCAGCTTGGCTTTGACCCAGGACTGCTCAACACACCTCATCATAGGCGTCCACGAGGTTGTTTACCATCGTGGTGCACTCCTCCATTTTATTTTCAATGTAAGACACTCTGTCTCTCATACTGTGTTTATCAGGTAAGAATTTGGTAATAAGTGATGCTAGATTTGACATTAATGAGGTTTGTAGTGAAAGGAGCCTGTCCTTGTTGTTGTGTCTAACACAGGTTGGCTTGTGGTAGGAAATGTTGCCATTGAGTATTGTAGAGTCTGGTTGCACTAGAGAGGGTTAAATGAGAGGGACGTTTTTGCTGGGCTGTTTGGAAGTGGGCTCCCTCCTGATTAGGGACCGGAGGATAGAGGCAGTAATTGTGACTCAAGATCTCCCTGAGAGTCATCAGGGAGATCTGTGTAAGAGTCTTGGCAATTACTGACCTTAGGCGCCGTTTTGGGGAAGAAGACCATCAGCTTTTTTCGGCTGGTAGTCATCCTTCCTCTTGCAGGACATAATCCTGGAAGGTGTCCAGAATGGGAGGGCTGTGAATGGCTGCAGTATATCCGTGGATTCGGGCTCTTGGTGCTCTGTTATTCTTCCCAGTGTGGAGAGCAGCAGATCTCGCTTGCCCGCAGACCACATCCCCCTAAAATAATACATTTTTAAAGGACATTAAACTACCGTATATACTCGAGTATAAGCCGAGATTTTCAGCCTCTTTTTTGAGGCTGAAAGTGCCCCCCTCGGCTTATACTCGAGTCATCGCTGTCTGCCCGCTCGATCAGCGTGTCGAGCAGACAGACAGCGGCCATTCTATGATTCAAAAGCCGCGCCTCCGGCTCCGCCTTCGCCTGTGATAGGCGGAACACTGAATTTCCCAGCAGCCTGTGTTCCGCCTATCACGGGCATCGTCTCATCCTCGTACTACGGACGAGGATGATACGACGTCCGTGATAGGCGGAACACAGGCTGCTGGGAAATTCAGTGTTCCGCCTATCACAGGCGAAGGAGGAGGCGCGGCTTTTGAATTTTACAATGGCCGCCGACGAAGAGGGCACGGGACGGAGGCAAGGCAAGGCACGGCACGGCACGGGACGGGACGGGACGGGACGGGACGAAGGCAAGGCACGACACGGGACGGAGGCTCGGGACAAAGGCTCGGGACACAGGTAGGCTGGACACACACACACACACACACACACACACACACACACACACACACACACACACACACACACACACAGGGATGGATGGATGGATGGATGGATGGAGACACACACACACAGGGATGGATGGATGGATGGATGGAGACACACACACACAGGGATGGATGGATGGATGGACACACACACACACAGGGATGGATGGACGGACACACAGGGATGGACGGACACACAGGGATGGACGGACACACAGGGATGGACGGACACACACACAGGGATGGACAGGCATGTCTCACCCTCGGCTTATACACGAGTCAATAAGTTTGCCAGTTTTTTTGGGGGTAAATTGGGGGCCTCGGCTTATATTCGGGTCGGCCTATACTCGAGTATATACGGTAGCTCATATAATTATGAGAAATAAACACATTTTTGGAAATTGTTATCCTTTCTTTTCTCAGGTGTGTAATTCAACAAATTAACCCCAGGTACAAATCTGTGCTTCTATGAAAATCAGAAGAGCGTACGTGTTTTAATGAGTAAGATTACAAAAATTTGTGTGAATAATAATAAAAAAAAAACAACTCTGGAGTTCACAAATATGGCTTGCTGCTGCAATCCTTGTAAAACTAAATTTTGTATTTAATTTCATAAGTATTATTTTACATTTTGTACATAACATTTGTAATACTGTGCACACAGACATTTGGCTTTCCCTATAATAATTCTATACACGTGTATTTTCCTTCTTAGAGTATACATTTTTTTTTAAATGAATGGAACATACTGTGGAAGTGAATAACAACATAAAATTAAACGTTAAAATTCCACAGCTTAAAGAAGAGCAGCTGTGCCCATTGATGTTAAGGCAACATAATTCAGCAAGCCAGTTAGCTATGGCACACACAATTGCATCTTTTATTGTCAGCATCAGCAACCTGTGCATCTTGTAAACAATCACTGTTGCTAGTATCTCCACTTTTTCATTTGTACATTTACTGCTAAATTATTACATGTATGAATAAACTGGTTGTTAGAATTAAAGACAAAAGATATATGTACAGTATAAATATATAAATATATATATATATATATAAATATATATATATATATATATATATATATACACACACACACACACACACACACACACACACACACACACACACACACACACACTTATTACCAAAAGTATTGGGACACTTGCCTTTACACACACATGAACTTTAAAGAGGTTGTTAAGCCATGCAACAACCTTTCAACAATCTCCTCTGCTATGTTAAACAATGTCCCCGGTGTATTTGTTTTTTTTTTTTAAACTGCAACTATGTACCTGATTTCATAGCACCTATCGCGCTCATATGACCGGCTGCCTCTCTCCTCTCTTGAGCTGGCAGCTCCAGTGGGCAGGGCTGGGAAACCTCCACTGATGTCAGTCAGGGGGAGAGGAGGGGAGAAGCTGCCAGTCACGTGAGCACTGATCGCCACTCTGAAAGCAGATACACAGCGGCTTTAAAAAAAAAAAAAACACACTGGGGACATTGTTTATCATACCAGAGGGGATTGTTGAAAGGTTGTTGTATTATGAGAGCAGCAGGAGTGGCAGGGGTGACACAGACACAGGAGAGAAGGCTGAGGATGATGGAGGCACGTAAACTGACCACTGTGTCAGGGCTCAGCAGCCATGATATACCATGGTCAGTTTACGGGGGGAGGGCAACACTAGGCAGAATCATCCAGGTATTTTAGGTGATAGAAGGGGCCAAATTACACAGCACAAGCACTGTGCTGTATAACACGATCCAATTGTTTTTCTTTTTAGGGTAACAAACACTTTAACAGCACCCCATTCTTTGTCCGTAGGGTTGAATATTGAGTTGGCCCATCCTTTGCAGCTATAACAGCTTAAACTCTTCTGGGAAGGCTATCCACAGGGTTTAGGAGTGTGTCTATGGGAATGTTTGACCATTCTTCCAGAAGCACATTTTTGAGGTCAGGCACAATGAGAAGGATGAGAAGGCCTGGCTCACAGTCTCTGCTCTTATTCATCTTAAAGGTGTTCTATCGTGTTGAGGTCGGAGGCCAGTCAAGTTCCTCCACCCCAAAATCGCTCATCCATGTCTTTATGGACCTTGCTTTGTGCACTGGTCTAAATCATTTGGTGGAGGGTTGTTTTTCAGGGGTTGGGCTTGGTCCCTTACTTCCAGTGAAAGGAACTCTTAAGGCGTCATCATACCAAGACATTTTGAACAATTTCATGCTCCCAACTTTGAGGAAACAGTTTGGTGATGGCCCCTTCTTGTTTCAAGCAAGGTCCATAAAGACATGGATGAGTTTGGGGTGGATTAACTTGACTGAACAGCCTTCCCAGAAGAGTTGAAGTTCCCAGAAGGGTGGGCCAACTCAATCTTGACCCCATACAGACTAAGTCTGGAAGGAAATTAAAGTTCATGTAAAGGCAGGCGTCACAATATTTTTGGTAATATAGTGTATACAGTATATCACTAAAGTGAGTACATCCCTCACATTTTTGTAAATATTTTATTAAATCTTTTGATGTGACAACACTAAAGAAATTTCACTTGGCTACAATGTAAAGTAGGGAGTGTACAGCTTGTATAACAGTGTCCCCTCAAAATAACTCAACACACAGCCATTAATGTCTAAACTGCTGGCAACAAAAGTGAATACACCCCTAAGTGAAAATGTCCAAATTGGGCCCAATTAGCATTTTCCCTCCTCTGTGTCATGTGACTTGTTAGTGTTACTAGGTCTCAGGTGTGAATGGGGAGCAGGTGTGTTAAATTTGGTGTTATCGCTCTCACTTTCTTACTGGTCACTGGAAGTTCAACATGGCACCTCATGTCAAAGAACTCCCTGAGGATCTGAAAAAAATAATTGTTGCTCTACGTAAAGATGGCCTAGGCTATAAAAAAATTGCCAAGACCCTGAAACTGAGCTGCAGCATGGTGGCCAAGACAATACAGTGGTTTAACAGGACAGGTTCCACTCAGAACAAGCCTCGCCATGGTCAACCAAAGAATTTGATTTTAAGTGCTCATCATCATATCCTGAGGTTGTCTTTGGAAAATAGACGTATAAGTGCTGCCAGCATTGATGCAGAGGTTGAAGGGGTAGGGGGGTCAGCTTGTCAGTGCTCAGACCATACGCCTCATGCTGCATCAAATTGGTCTGCATGGCTGTCATCCCAGAAGGAAGCCTCTTCTAAAGATGATGCACAAGAAAGCCCGCAAACAGTTTGCTGAAGACAAGCAGACTAAGAATATGGATTACTGGAACCATGTCCTGTGGTCTGATGAGACCAAGATGAACTTATTTGGCTCAGATGATGTCAAGCCAAGTCTGTCTTTCCTACAATCAAGAATGGTGGTGGGAGTGTCTGGGGCTGCATGAGTGCTACCTGCACTGGGGATCTACAGTTCATTGAGGGAACCATGAATGCAAACATGTACTGTGACATACTGAAGCAGACCAGAGACTGGGCTGCAGGCAGTATTCCAACATGATAACGACCCCAAAGACACCTCCAGGATGACCACTGGCTTGCTAAAGAAGTTGAGGATAAAGGTAATGGACTGGCCAAGTGTGTCTCTTGAACTAAACCCTATTGAGCATCTGTGGGGCATCCTCCAATGGAAGGTGGAGGAGTGCAAGGTCTCCAACATCCACCAGCTCCGTGATGTCATCATGGAGGGGTGGAAGAGGACTCCAGTTTCAATCTGTGAAGCTCTGGTGAACTCCAAGCCCAAGAGGGTTGAGGCAGTGCTGAAAAATAATGGTGGCCACGCAAAATATTGAGACTTTGGTCCCAATTTGGACATTTTCACTTAGGGGTGTACTCAATTTTGTTGCCAGCGGTTTAGACATTAATGGCTGTGTGTTGAGTTATTTTTAGGGGACAGCAAATTTACACTGTTATACAAGCTGTACCAGGGGCGGACTGACAACTGATGGGGCCCCCGGGCAATAGAAGAAGGGGCCCCCTGCGTCCCAAGCCACACCTGGACAGGGGGACATTTGGGGGGAGCACACAGCGGGACACTGGGGGGAGCACACAGGGAGACCCTGGGAGGGGGAGAGTGCACAGGGGAACACTGGCGGAGGGGGAGAGCACACGGTGGACCCTGTGGGGTTGGAGAGCACATGGGGACACTGTGGGGGGGGGGGAAGCACATAGAGGGACACTGGGGAGGGGGGAATCACACAGGAGGACACTGGAGGGAGCACACAGGGAGACCCTGGGAAGGGGAGAGGGCACAGGGGGGCACTGGGGGAGGGGGAAAGCACACGGGGGACACTGTAGGGTTGGGGAGATAACAGGGTCACTGGGGGAGAGCACACAGAGGGACACAGTGGGGGGAGAGCATACAGGGAGACCCTGGGGAGGGGGGAAATCACACGGGGGACACTGGGGGAGCACACAGGAAGACACTGTGGGGGGTGGGGAGCACACAGGAAGACACTGTGGGGGTGGGGAGCACACAGGAAGACACTGTGGGGGTGGGGGGCACACAGGAAGACACTGTGGGGGGGGAGAACACAGGAGGACACTGTGGGGGGGGGGGAGAACACAGGAGGACACTGTGGGGGGAGGGGAGCACACAGGAGGACACTCTGGGGGGAGGGGAGCACACAGGAGGACACTGTGGGGGGAGGGGAGCACACAGGAGGACACTCTGGGGGGAGGGGAGCACACAGGAGGACACTGTGGGGGGAGGGGAGCACACAGGAGGACACTGTGGGGGGAGGGGAGCACACAGGAGGACACTGTGGGGGGGGGAAGCACACAGGAGGACACTGTGGGGGGGAGCACACAGGAGGACACTGTGGGGGGGGAGCACACAGGAGGACACTGTGGGGGGGGAGCACACAGGAGGACACTGTGGGGGGGAGCACACAGGAGGACACTGTGGAGGGGAGCACACAGGAAGACACTGTGGGGGGGGGAGCACACAGGAGGACACTGTGGGGGGGGAGCACACAGGAGGACACTGTGGGGGGGGAGCACACAGGAGGACACTGTGGGGGGGAGCACACAGGAAGACACTGTGGGGGGAGCACACAGGAAGACACTGTGGGGGGGGCACACAGGAAGACACTGTGGGGGGAGCACACAGGAAGACACTGTGGGGGGGGAGCAAACAGGAAGACACTGTGGGGGGAGCACACAGGGCAACACTGGGGGAAGCACACAGGGGAACACTGGGGGGGAGGACAGTGGGACACTTTGGGGGGGAGAGCACACAAGGGAACACTGGGGGGAGAGCACACAAGGGAACACTGGGGGGGGGCACATATTGGGACACTGCAGGGGAGCACACAGGGAACACTGGGGGGAGCACACAGGGGAATACTGGGGGGAGCACACAGGGGACCCTGTGGGGGGAGCACACACAGGGGGACACTGGGGGGAGCACACACAGGTGGGGACACACAGGGGAACACTGGGGGACACACAGGGGAATACTGGGGAGGGGACACACAGGGGGACACTGGGGAGGGGACACACAGGGGGACACTGGGGAGGGGACACACAGGGGAATACTGGGGAGGGGACACACAGGGGAACACACACAGCGGAATACTGGGGGGGGACACTGGGGAGGGGACACACACTGGGGGGACACATAGGGGGACACACACTGGGGGACATTGGGAGGGACACATTTGGACACTGGGGAGGGGGACACACAGGGCAACACTGTTGAGGGAGAGCATACAGGGGGTTAGTGTGGAGAGGGGAGAGAGCACACTGAAGACTGGCCCGGGCTCCATACATCTGTACTGGTCACCCCCTCCCTCCGATGGCGGCCATGTAGTAAAAAAAGTTTCACTCACCCCGGCCATGCCTGTAATCAATACCGCTAACGGCGCGCTGCTCCCCGCCGGCCCCTCCTCCCTTCTCGTCCGTCCTAGGTGATGTAGTGTACAGTGCAAGCACCGGCGACGGACGGGAGGGAAGGAGGAGCCGGCGGGGAGCAGCACGCTGTTAGCAGTATTATTACAGCCGCTTCAAGGGGCCTCTCGTTGGGACGGCCACGGGCCCCTAATTACTCCGGGCCCTCGGGCGGCGACCGAATGACCGATGGGTCAGTCAGCCCCTGAGCTGTACACTCACTACTACATTGTAGAGCTCACAGGTCTGGCATCATCATCACCCGCTGTATGGAGATGTGGGGGGCACAACAAGCTGCAGCACTGAGCCCTGTCCTGCATCCTTTCAAGTTGCAAGCAGCATTACCCAGTGTGCTGTGAGTGAAATATATCATCCCTGCCCATGCTTGCTGGACCCCGTGTGAGCAGCAAAGTGGATTTTACAGCTGACAGCCTTGCCCAACGATGCCAGAACATTCCCTTACACGTGATGAGAGAGAGATGGAACGGCCTTACTTGAAAAGTAGTATCGACTGGCAACCTGCCATTGTGGTACAGCACTTTGTGCGAATTCACGGAAGGGGGCAGAATCCACCAGGCTGAAAGGCAGAAGTTGGAGAGCTAACAGCTTTGACAAGCTTACATTCAGGCACTGGGCATGTGGGTGGCAGGGACTGTATTTTTTTTTTTCCGCTGCAGAAAATGGGGCAGAGAAATTTGCTACAGTCTACAGCTGGTGGTGTGCTGCTGGTAGATGAGCTGCTAGGACCTTGGACACTCTGTGCTATATCATCATCCCTGTCAGTGGAGGCTGCTGAAAGGTAATGACTCTGTATCGCAGGGTCAGACTGAAGTGGGTAAGGAGGAGGAGGAGGAGGGACAGATTTGTGCCCCTTTTGTGTGGCTTTTAGGTGCTCTTGCCAACGGGTTGAGTGGTTGGACGTTAAATGTCTTGTTAGGCATGTGTCACCCAAATGGTTGGGGTTTAATGTGCGTGTGACACAGTTTTCAGATAGCAATAGTGCGATCTGCCGCAGATGTGCTGAATAAGGCCCAGACAGCTGAGCTGTGGGGAGTGGGCCGGGAGATAAGAGCTGAAAAATGTGATGGAATAGGGTGGCTGCTCTCTACTCTTTCTTGATGTCGACCTCCTTGGGGTTGTGCTGCCTCACCTTCAGTTTCCTCCTCTGCTCTATCTGGCACCCAAGTCGCATCATTGACCTCATAATCATCATCATCTCCATCTTCTCCATCTTCATCATTACCACTGGAGACAACTTGGCAATACGCTATGGCTTGGGGAACATGAATGCCAATTTGGCTACCAGTGTTCCTCCCTCTCTCTAGGCTCATATTCTTGTCATTCTCAACCTCAGAACCAGCATCTGAATCCAGTAATGGCTGGGCATCATCAAGGAGCAAGTGGCTGACGCTGTGGTCAAATAACTCATCTGGTTCATCAATGGCTGATGTTAGGGCTATGGCAGGAATAGATGTGGACAAGAAGGCAGGTTTATCCACTCTGGCTACTGCAGGGGACTGCAGACTTGTCTCTGCTTGTGTGACAGAGGATGAGGAGGATGAGGAAGGTTTAGTATACCAGTCCAACACCTCCTCTGCATTCTGTGGCTGGATAGCATGGGCAAACTCACTAAACAGTGGAAATTATGCCCTGCCTGAGGACTGACCATCACGTCCACCTTTGCCTGTGGACACATTTGTTGCTGGCCCCCTTACAGTGCCAAGGGTACGTCTGCCTCTCCTTGTTCTTCTCCCAGACATTATTGGGAGGGAGGGGGCGGTGCTTATAAGCAAAAGTAAAAGAGAAGTTGAAATCTGTACATAGATGTACTTTAATCAATGTAAAGAGGTGTTTGGTGCCCTTTAATTTGAGTACACTACACAGACACACTCCACAGATACAATATAATATACTACAATATAATGTGCCAAACGTACAGTGACACACAGAACTATATGGCGTTAAACTGGTAGTAATGCACGCAGAAGTAAATGGTGTTAAACTGGCAGTGATGCACAAAACTATATGGCGTTAAACTTTTAGTAACGCACACAGAACTATATGGCGTTAAACTGGCAGTAAAGCATACAAAACGATATGGTGTTAAACTGGCAATAACGCATGCAAAACTATATGGTGTTAAACTGGCAGTGACGCATGCAAAACTATATGGTGTTAAACTGGCAGTGACGCATGCAAAACTATATGGTGTTAAACTGGCAGTAATGCACGCAATATGATATGGCATTAAACTGGCAGTAACGCACGCAAAACTATATGGCGTTAAACTGGCAGTAATGTACAAAACTATATGGCGTTAAAGTTGTAGTAACACACACAGAGCTGTATGGTGTTAAACTGCCAGTAATGCACGCAAAACAATATGCCGCAAAAATGGCAGTAACGCAAAACTATATGGCGTTAAACTGGCAGTAACGCATGCAAAATTATATGGCGTTAAACTGGCAGTAACGCACGCAATACGATATGGCGTTAAACTGGCAGTAATGTGATCAAATAGACAGTGTTCAACCGTCACTACACTGAAGCTATCTGAACTGTCCCTACTCTAGCTATATACTAATGTCAAGATTACTGACATGGTCTCGCTACACTACAGTGAAACTATCTAAGCTGTCCCTAGTCTACCTGCACACTATGAAAAGCTGAATGATGGTCCTCCTCACTACACTCACACTATCCCTAGACTGCCACCAAACTATTATTCTATACCGACAATTGAAGCAAAATAGCACAGCATAGCACACTAACTAATAGCACTGAACAGAGTCCTGTTCTATCTCTCTCCATGCCAAAATCACACTGAAAATGGCTGCCATTGAAAGAATACTTTTATACTGTGGGGCGGGAATGAGCCATGATTGGATAAAGTCATGATGACAGTGTCCAATCATGACTCTGACAGTGCTCTGTGCCCTGATTGGCTGAAGCTTTCACTGCTCCAGCCAATCAGGGCTTGCAATGCACTGTTCAACACCACAATGCATTGTGGTCGGTTCAGGGGGCCGAACAAATGGTCAAGCCTGTTTGTTTGGCTGTTCGCCGAACGTCCAAACAATGGAAGTTCTGCTCTGGCCGAACTGATTGCCCATCTCTAATGAAAACCAGGTGATTGTGGAATGAAGAGTGCTGGAAATTAACCAACAGCTGAGCACAGAACTCTGAGAAGGAAGGGCTGAGCCCAGCCCTAACAAGTTCCTATACAGAACTGTCAGCTTCCCCTAAAAGCTCAAGTATGCACTGACATCATAGCTGTGAACCCAGCCTTTTACAGGAAGGTATCTGGATTATTTATTCCCTTAGATTATTGCTTCTTGTGACTCATTTGACCAAGGGCAAAGGCTATGTGCTACATTACTGCAAATTCTGCAGACAGGCAATACAGTACAGGCTGCTGGCTGAGCCTTAACGTGAGTGTATAGCCTCATTTCCTTTTAGTTAAAAATAACAAACATGTTATATTTACCTGCCCCGTGCAGTGGTTTTGCACAGAGCAGCCCGGATCCTCCCCTTCTCGAGCTCTCTTTGGTGACCCTGGCCCCTCTCTCCTGTTGAGTGCCCCTACAGCAAGCAGCTGGCTATGGAGGCACCCGAGCCAATCCGCAGCTCCTTGTGTCCATTCAGACATGGAGCTGCAGCTCCGCCTCGCCCCGCCCCCTTCCTCTCCCAATGAGAAGGGTAGTCTTGGGCAGACGAGACTGCTGCAACATCGCTGGTGGGGGCTGCTGCACACAGAAGGCTTTTTATCTTAATGCATAGAGTGCATTAGTATACAAAACCTTCTGACTTTACAACCACTTTAACTCACACACTTTTGTAAACCAGCCACAGGGAAATGCTGATTCCTTTCCAAATCAGCCATGTGAATGAACCCTTAAAAGTTCAGGAATTGGAAAAGCACCTACATATTGTTAACATCAATGAAATCTAGCACTGACTGCTAAGAAAACAAAGCTACGTTACATACTGAAAAAATAGGCAGTAACCATTATGAACCCTCACCTTATAAAACAACTCATTCAGTTTGAAATTAAAATAAAAGGCAAAATGTTTGTGTATAACCTATCAATATATATATATATATATATATATATATATATATATATATATATACCTCTTTTTTTTCTTTTTTTATATAACAGGCTTACAGAGGTAGGGGTGAAGACCAAAGGGGTATGTATGTAGGGGTGATGGGGGTATGTCAGCACAAGTCTGATCATTGGATGACAGACGGCTGTGTGAGAAAACTGACCACACTGGGATAGAGATGGATTAGCTTCCATGCATAGTGTTTTCAATTTGAAATAGGAAAGCAGGGGGACTGGAATGCTCAATAGGTATTTCCCACAAAGAAAGCAATAGAAAGAGAACCAGATACTTTTTCATTTCAAATATTTTATTGAAAAGTCAAGTAAGACATATAGAAATAAGCAGAACAGTTTACATTAATAACCGTGACAGAATATAATTAAATGAGCTGCTACTAAATTTTGCAAATGCAGATATTCCAAACAATGCTAAAGCACGCTCACGGGTCCTTTGCGTAAGAAAGCTAGCGAACAAAAAGCATCCAAGAAGCGGGTCAGAATAAAAAAGAAAGCTAACAATTTCCAGAGGAGGAAAAACATGTAACAAACATTGCTGTAGTGGCAGCTATTACCACAGATGATGCCGTAGAATAAAGTTCCGCTAGGTGAATTTTACACATATAATAGAGAGAGAGAAAGGAGAAGAGAGAGAGAGAGAGAGACAGGATGAGAGGAAGGAAGAAGAATAGGAATAGAGGCACAAAGAACCAGATACTTTTTAATATAAGTACACGGTACAACAGACACATATCAGGAATATGAAATGTTGTAACTTTTTGGTATTTATTTTTTCCTAAAATAAAATATTTGGGTTAATCAGCTATTTTTTTTACAAATATTTTATAGTTATGCCTACTAATATCACTAGGTGGCAGCTTTTCTTTAAAAACCGATGACAGGTATTTCTCAGTACAAGAAGAAGCAATTATTTTAAAAATGTATGTTCTATAGGAGAATTTACAAATTTAACATGACACAAAATTAGAACAGGTTTTTAGTTATAGGAAAATTAAAGCTCTACAAGACTTTAAAAATGTAATATGGCATAAATATGACATTACATTTGAACATGTTATAGTTATAAGAAAATGAAAGTTCTACAAGATATTGTATATGGGTAGAATGGAACATTGTTTGGTATACGTAGGGAACCAAAATGATACTGTTAGTCAACTGTAAATGCAAATGTGTCAAAGAATAAAAAAAAAATATATATATCTTTACATATGCAATTAAAAGGCATTTTTTTTATTTAAAAAATTGCTTTGCCAATGTCTCAGAATTTGCACAAACATAATGAATAATACCTATAATGTTTGTAATATGTGTGTAATGTTATCTTCTATTTCATTCCTGGCACTTAATGTAAACAAAGAGATAGTGTAAAAAAAGGCTGTGGGTTCCTGTTTCAAAAAAGTTCTTTCAGGCCAGGTATGGAATATTAAGGGGGCCCCTATGAAAACAAAAATAGAAACGGTGTGGTGTCCCTTACAAAATCCATACCAGACCCTTATCTGAGCATACAACCTGGCTGTCCAGGAAAGCACTGTTCAATGAAATCGGCAGCTGAAGAGGTAATTGCTCTCTTCTCAACAGAGTACATCTGTAATTTAAAGTAATCAGTATGTTCACTGAAAAAGGGAAGTCCCCTAGCAGGTCTCTAGCCCTAGCCTTTCCAAACCCATCCCCCTCCCCTGAATATCTCTAAGGTATTATATGTATCTGCCTCCATCCCTACCTGCAATCCACCCAGATTTTTTTTTTTCCAGGCTGCCTGTGCTTGCAAGCTAATGTTATATAGGCTAAATTAGAATGCTGATCCTTCTGTACAGGTATGTCCTGTTCAAGACTGTAAAGTTTTAGTACACAAGTGTAAAACAGCCTGGCGCTAGATTTTTACTGGCCAAGCTGCAGATGGTGCAGGAGGCCACACCCATCAGAGTATATAAGTATAGGCTGCCACGGGGGGAAAAAACTCTGTTTATAAAGGGGGCTAGGGTTGGTAGTCATTTTTTTTTTAAGTGAACCTGTACACATAGGTCCCTATACTGTATATTTGGACACAGGCATAATTGTCATACCTTTGACTCTGTAGGCTACCAGAATAAAATTAAAACAAAACAATCCTAATGAATTTGAAGGTCAGACTTTCAGCTTTAATTCAAGGGGTTGAACATAAAGTACAAATAAGAAACTTTTAGAAATTGGAACTATTTTTATACACAGTCCCCCCCATTTTCAGGGGCTCAAATGTAATTGGACAAAGGAATATAATCATAAATAAAATGTTAATTTTTAATATTTTGTTGAGAATCCTTTACTGGTAATGGCTGCCTGAAATTTGGAACCCATGAACATTACCAAAGACTGGGTTTCCTCCTTACTTGAGGGTTGAGAGGAGTTGAGTTGAGAGGAATCTTAATATATAGCGCGGTCTTACCCCAAAGGGTCCCAACACGCATAGCAAAGATCCTGGAAAGAGAGGGCCCAGGGACCAGAAGCAGCACAGAACAGCAGAAGGGTAGAGAAAAGAGACTACGTAGGAAACACCTGCTTATGCTTTGCCGGGCTCTAACTGCAGTTGTCTTCATTTGTTCTTTGTTTGTGGGTCTTTCTGCCTTTAGTTTTGCCTTCAGCAAGTGAAATGCATGCTCATTTGGGTTGAGATCAGGCGATTGACTTGCCCATTATTTTCCTTCAAAAGCTCCTAGGTTGCTTTTACAGTGTGTTTTGCATCATTGTCCATCTGTACTGTGAAGTGCCATCCAATCAACTTTGCTGCATTTGGCTGAATCTGCGTTGACAGCATAGCTCTAAACTTTGCAGAATACATCTGGCTGCTTCTGTCTTCTGTCACATCAATAAACACCAATGACCCAGTGCCACTGGTAGCTATGCATACCCATGCCATCCAACTGCCTCCATCATGTTTTATAGATGATGTTGTGTGCTTTGGATCATGAGCTGTTCCAAACCTTCTCCACACTTTTTTTTACCGTCATTCTGGTACAGACTAATCTTAGTTTCATCCATTTAAAGAATGCTTTTCCAGAACTGGTCTAGCTTTTTTTGCTGTTTGTTGGCAAAGTCTAATCTGGCTTTTCTACTCTTCAAGCTTATAAATGGTTTGCACCTTGTGGTGAACCCTCTGTATTTGTTCTTGTGAAGTCTTCTCTTGATTGTAGATTTTGACAATGATACATCCACCTCCTGGAGAGTATCCTTCACTTGTCTGGATGTTGTGAATGGGTTTTTCTTTACCATAGAGAGGATCCTGCGATCATCCACCACTGTTATCGTCAGCTGACCTCCAGGCTTTTTTGTGTTGCTGAGCTCACCAATGCATTCTTTTTTCCTCAGGATGTACAAAACTTCTGATTTGGCCACTCCTAATTTTGTTACTATCTCTCTGATAGATATTTTTCCTTTTTTGAAGCCTTACAATGGCCTGTTTCACTCATGATGTAGGTTCACAGCAATAGATTCCAAATGCAAATACCACACTTATGCCATGTGCACACGGTCCGACATTCCAACAGAAAAAGTCAGATGGGAGTTTTCCATTGGATATTCCGACCTTGTTTATGCCCCATCAGATTTTTTCCGTCAAAAATTCAGATGGACTAAGGCCGCGTACACATGGGCGGACTGTTCGCCCAACTTTGTCTGCTGAACAGTGTTTCAGCGGACAGTCCACTCGTGTGTGGG
This sequence comes from Lithobates pipiens, assembly GCF_037356315.1. Taxonomy (NCBI): domain Eukaryota; kingdom Metazoa; phylum Chordata; class Amphibia; order Anura; family Ranidae; genus Lithobates; species Lithobates pipiens. The sequence goes on along the minus strand of NW_027507764.1, from coordinate 203,075,655 downwards.
CTTGAGCGGACAGTTTCAGCGGACTGTTTGACGAACAAAGTCTTACGGAATTTCCGTAAAACTGTTCGCTGAAACTTTGTTTCAGCGGACAGTCCGCCCGTGTGTGGGCCAGTCCGCTGTACTTTCGAAATGAGCGGACTGTTCCCGCCCGGAGAAAAGTCTGCTCATTTCGAGCGCGTCTACAGGTAGGCGGGGCCTGCGACGGAGACGTCGCAGGCTCCGCCGCCTGGAATGGACTTAAAGGGGAACCCCAACGCCGAAAAAAATCGGCGTGGGGGTCTGCCCAAAGTCCACAACAGACCCTTGTCCGAGCACGCTACCCGGCTGGCCAGGAAAGGGGGGCGAGCGAGCGCGCCCCCCCTCCTGAGCCATACCAGGCCGCGTGCCCTCAACATGGGGGGTGCCTTGGGGAAGGGGGGGCCGCGTGGCCCCCCCACCCCAAACCACCTTGTCCCCATGTTGATGAGGACAAGGGCCTCTTCCCGACAACCCTGGCCGTTGGTTGTCTGCGGGCGGGGGGCTTATCGGAATCCAGGAGCCCCCTTTAATAAGGGGGCCCCGGGATACCGGCCCCCACCCTATGTGAATGAGTATGGGGTACAATGTACCCCTACCCATTCACCTGTAAAATAAAAGTACCCAAAAAAAACACAACACACGAGATAAACACACGGCGGCGAAGAAGAACCGAAGAGGGGGACAAGACCCCCGAAGTCGGGAGAAGAGGCCGGCGGCGGGGAGGAAGAAAGCCGGACTCCTCCACTAGCAAAAGAGCTACAAGAAGATAGCGGAGGAGTCCGGCGAGAAGACCCCCGAAGACGGAAGACCCCCGGAGCTGTGCAATAAAATATTTTATCTCGTGTGTTGTGTTTTTTTTTGGGTACTTTTATTTTACAAGTGAATGGGTAGGGGTACATTGTACCCCATACTCATTCACATAGGGTGGGGGCCGGTATCCCGGGGCCCCCTTATTAAAGGGGGCTCCTGGATTCCGATAAGCCCCCCGCCCGCAGACAACCAACGGCCAGGGTTGTCGGGAAGAGGCCCTTGTCCTCATCAACATGGGGACAAGGTGCTTTGGGGTGGGGGGGGGCGCGCGGCCCCCCCCTTCCCCAAGGCACCCCCCATGTTGAGGGCACGCGGCCTGGTACGGCTCAGGAGGGGGGGCGCGCTCGCTCGCCCCCCTTTCCTGGCCGGCCGGGTAGCGTGCTCGGACAAGGGTCTGTTGTGGACTTTGGGGGGACCCCCACGCCGATTTTTTTCGGCGTTGGGGTTCCCCTTTAAGTCCATTCCAGGCCCCGCCTACCTGTAGACGCGCTCGAAATGAGCGGACTGTCCCCTCGTGTGTGGGCGAGTCCGTTCATTTCAAAAGTTGCGCGGACTTAGTACGACGAACTTAGTTTGCCGTATTTGTCCGCTCAAAAAGTGCCGTGTGTGGGCAAGTTCGTTCATTCAAAAGTTTGAGCGGACTGTTTGACGAACTTAGTTTCGGCAGACAGTCCCCGCGTGTGTACGCGGCCTTAGAGAACATGTATAGGTATCTATGTATCTATCTATGTATGTATCTAAATTTTTCCAACAAAAAAAAATTTGAGTGGAAAAACTGCTTGTCTGTATGCTTTTCTGATGCACCAAAAATCACGCATGCTCTTAAGCAAGTACGAGACGGAAGCTATTGGCCACTGGCTACTGAACTTCTGTTTTCTAGTCCCTTCATACGTGTTGTACGTGACCGCGTTCTGGATGGTTGGAATTTGGTGTGACCATGTGTATGCAAGACAGCTTGAGCAGAATTCAGTTGAAAAAACCTTCAGAGTTTATTCCAACGGCAAAACCGGTCGTGTCTACAGGGCATTAGGATCAACTCCAGACCTTTTACCTGCTTGATTGATAAAGAAATAATGAAGGCGTAGCCCACACCTGGCCATGAAACAGCTTTTGATTCAATTGTCCAATTACTTTTTAGCCCCTTGAAAAAGGGGGATGGCTATTCTTAAGAGCTGTAATTCCTAAACCCTTCCTCCGATTTTGATGTATATACTCTCAATATATAACTATAGCTGAAATATGTTTTGGTAAATAACTGAAAAAACAAACATTTTGCCAGTGCCCAACTATATGTGGACCTAACTATTTTTCAAAGTTATATTTTAGGAAACAATTGCAGTTACAGAACCAGAAATGTATATACAGAGACAATGTTAGAGTGAAAGATTTTTTTTTCTGATGGTACATTTTATTTCTAAGGACTTGTAAAACTGAAAACCATTTTTCGCTTAAGTGCACAGTTTTTAGATCATGACAACAATTCAGCAATTTTCAATTGCAAAACCTATGTAGCTTTAGAACAAACAAGTGAATTTCTATAACTGCATAATGGTAAATGCAATTTTTAGTTAGCATAGCAGCAATGTTAAAGGAAAAATATGTTTCAGTTATGCAGAAATATATATTATATATAAACAGTACATTATATATAACTGTATATCATATATGGACAGTATTCGCATGGCGTTCTGCAGTCACATTCACCATAGTTTTTACAATTGATTGAATATGTACCAAGAGAATACATGTGAACACTTATTAAATGGTACTTGTAGATGCAAGAACAACACTTTAGGTCTGCAGGTGACTTTGTCAGCAGACACACTCCATAGTACATAATGCTGGGTCTATGATGTCCGGCAGTGGTGGCGGGCATCAAGATTGACGATGGATCTACATTGGGGGGTATTTTTTTATTTTAATTGTAGCTCCGAAAGAGCACGGGCTATGTTTTTCAAAGTTAAAACTTTACCCAAACTACAGTTTGGTTTGGGTCTATTTGTCTAAATTTGACTTCTGTGTCAGTCTGACTGGACTGTGAGATGTTCAACCTGGCCGCAGGGGGCACTGTTTCTGGTGGCAGGCATGGAACTATGGTCTGGTCAGGTGCTTAAGTTACTCTGAGTCAGGTCAGTGGGAGTGGCCCTCTCACTGTGCCCTTTGGGAGAGGGTATTTAAGATACGGACGTCACGTGGTTCAGGGTTCCGGTCCAGTATGATGTGCTGACTACTTGGTCCTGGTCCTCCTGACCAGCCCCCAGGAAGGCTATGGCCTGGGGTGCGGATCCAACCGACTTTGCTATCTCGACTAGCCCGAGGCAGGGAAACTAGGAGGATTCCGAGGTGGTTGGATGCCGTCTCCGGTTCAGGAGAGACCCATTGTACTTCAAGCATTTCAGGGGAGGACTCTTTAGAAGAATACCACGTGTAAGTTTAGTTTTCTTAACAAGAGCCTGGAAGGGCTGAAGTAACTGAGAGAATCCGGTCTTGTGGATATCGCCAAGCTGGCTGAAAGATCCAGTGTTCTACAGCTTAGTTTCCTACGTGTTCTGCAACAACGTCGGTGACAAACACTTTGTTCCTGAGTAAGCACCTTGTTGGCTGCTAGGCCTTGTGAGAGAGGGACTGTCCAACCTGAGTATTCATCCAGCTGCGAATGGCTATTCTCTGGATGCAGTCAAAGTAAGCAAGTTCCTTAATGTTATAGACTTTGACATTAAGAGTACCTGAATTCCTTTTCAACCCTCTGATCCCAAGTTAAAAGACTGTTCAATGGTTGAAGTTTGCAAATAAAATCCATTCAATTGGATCTATTGTCAGTCTCAAGTTACTGGGTCCCCTACCATGGGACATCCCCTAGATGTGCAACAAGGAGAAGAGGAAGGTAATGGTAAGCCCAAAAATAACCAGCAGCTCCTTCGGGGGTTAGTGCTACATAATAAAGGGATTGTCCAAACTGTGTGTGTGTGCTTTTATTTCTTTTTGACGCTTTTTTTGGTGAATGGGTAGGGGTACAATGTGCCCAATATGCATTCATATGGGGGGGTGGGATCTAGGGCCCCCACAACCACAGCCCAGGGTTGTGGGGAAGAGGCCTTTGTCCCTTCAACATCCCCTACATATTTAAAGCATGTGGCCTTGTATGGTTTAGGGGGGGTGGGCGTTTGTTTGACCCACCCTTTCCTGGCCTGTCAGGCTGCATGCTCAGGGGCCCCATGCCATTGTTTTATAAAATTTTGGCAAATGAGAAGCTTCCCCCGCTGTGTATAGTAAACAGAGGCAGGGAGGAAGTGATGTCATTCTCCTCGGGGCGGTCTTTTTGACTGGACTACAAGGAGAACAGTGAAAGTAAGTGTGCACCAACACTACACTGACATGTAGGCACACATAGGCACACAAATCCCCCCTCCCAGTCACAGTGTCACTGATTGCAGTGATCATTTATTTACTGATCACTGCATTCAGTGTCAGTTGTGACAGTAAAAACTGTCAGGGCAGTTAGTGTTAGGTCCAGGGTAGCCCCCTACCCCCCCAATAAAGGTTTAACCCCCTGATTGCCCCTAGAGTTAACCCTTTCACCCCCTTTTGCCAGCGTCACTAAGCGATCGTTTTTCTGATCGCTGCATTAGTGTCACTGGTGCCGCTAAGTAGCTAGTTATTTTTTTAGGTTCACCGCCAGGTTTTTATAGCACTAGGTACCCCGATATACTACCCAATAATGGTTTTAACCCCCTGATTGCCCCTAGTTAACCCTTTCACCCCCTTTTGCAAGTATCCCTAAGCGATAGTTTTTCTGATCGCTGCATTAGTGTCACGGGTGCCGTTAGGTAGCTAGTTATTTTTTTAGGTTCACCGCCAGGTTTTTATAGCACTAGGTACTCCGATATACTACCCAATGATGGTTTTAACCCCCTGATTGCCCCTAGTTAACCCTTTCACCCCCTTTTGCCAGTGTCACTAAGCAATCATTTTTCTGATCGCTGCATTAGTGTCACTGGTGTCGCTAGGTAGCTAGTTTTTTTTTAGGTTCACCGCCAAGTTTTTATAGCACTAGGTACCCCGATATACTACCCAATAATGGTTTTAACCCCCTGATTGCCCCTAGTTAACTCTTTCACCCCCTTTTGCCAGTGTCACTAAGCGATAATTTTTCTGATCGCTGCATTAGTGTCACTGGTGTCGCTAGGTAGCTAGTTATTTTTTTAGGTTCACCGCCAGGTTTTTATAGTGCTAGGTACCCCGATATACTACCCAATAATGGTTTTAACCCCCTGATTGCCCCTAGTTAACCCTTTCACCCCCTTTTGCCAGTGTCACTAAGCGATAATTTTTCTGATCGCTGCATTAGTGTCACTAGTGTTGCTAGGTAGATAGTTATTTTTTTATAAAAGGAGGTATTCCTGCGCCTAATCAGGAAGAAATCTAGTTGTTGTACCGCTGCACACACTGAAAATGGGGTACTTGAACCCCTATTACAGGATAAAGAAGGCAAGGAATAGTGATGCGCAGTACTAAGTTGGGAAATTTAGCCTGAAAGGCCAATAGATTCTATAAGCACCAAAGTTATTAGGTAATAAGTGTACTACCGCCCAGACTGAAAGGGTGGTGTATAAGAAACCAATGTGCGTATTTTGTGAGGGAATGGTAAGAAACCCTCACTACTATAACATAATAGTGTTTGGAATGAGCATCCAGTGAATATACAGGCATAAACGAGAACAAATCTAATAATTAAAGCTGGTGATTGCCAATGCTATTTTTTAGAATTAACAAAATCGTATAAAGTGATAGTGCTGAACAATGAGTAAGTTCGTGTGAATATCTCCTACATCATAAAGTGAATTAAATAATATACATAAAGCAATCAACAAAATGTATAGTGATTATTGATGCGATATGTTAAAGTTAACAGAATCGCATAAAAAGTGCCAGTGCTAGACAGTAAGTAGGTCTGTGGAAATATCTACTACACCATAAAATAAAACAATATACATAAAACAGTCACTAACTCAATAAATCAATTATGTGCAGAGAGTGGTTGATTGTGACTGACAAAAATCGCATAAAGTGCCAATGCCAGGAAAAGGTTATAAAATAAATATGTGTGGGTGTCTTTCTACCAAATAATAAATAGTATAAGTACGGTGAAGCAAATACAATTGTGCGAAATTGGCAAAAGAAAAATAAAAGTAAAAAACGCATAAACAATATTAGTATTAAAAAAGGGGAAAAAGTAGAATATTAGTAGAATAATAGTTATTTTTTAGGTTCACCGCCAGGTTTTTATAGCTTAGGTTAGGTACCCCCATATACTACCCAATAATGGTTTTAACCCCCTGATTGCCCCTAGTTAACCCTTTCACCAGCGATCACCGTATAAGTGTCACTGGTGACGCTGGTTAGCCAGCTAGTTATTTAGGTTCCCCGTCAGGTTTTTATATAGCGCCAGGGACCCCCATATACTACCTAATAAAGATTTTAACCCCCTGATTGCCCCTAGTTAACCCTTTCACCAGTGATCACCGTATAAGTGTTACGGGTGACTCTGGTTAGTTTGCTTTTTATAGCATCAGGGCACCCACCATTTATTACCCAATAAAGGTTTAACCCCCTGATCACCCGGCAGGTGATATCAATTAGGTTTTAGGGTCAGGGTTTGTGTCGCCCCAGGCAGCGCTAGGTTAGTGCCAGCACCGCTAACACCCATTAGCAAAGCATACACCTCCCGTAGTGGTATAGAATCTGAACAGATCAATATCTGATCTGATCAGATCTATACTAGCGTCCCCAGCAGTTTAGGGTTCCAAAAAAATGCATTGTTAGCGGGATCAGCTCAGATACCTGCTAGCACCTGCGTTTTGCCCCTCCGCCCAGCCTGCCCAAGTGCAGTATCGATCACTTACAAAACACTAAACACATAACTGCAGCGTTCGCAGAGTCAGGCCTGATCACTGCGATCGCTAACAGTTTTTTTTGGTAGCGTTTTATATTTAAATCCGGAAGGCAGTGCTTGGTTTTCGGGGTCCCGTACGTGGCTAGGCTCCCAAAAAGACCCCCACATGTGGTATCCCCGTACTCGGGAGAAGCAGCAGAATTTATTTTAGGGTGTAATTTCACTTTTGCCCATAGAATGTGTGAGCAATATATCATTTAGTGACAACTTTGTGCAAAAAAAAAAAAAAATGTAATATTCCTGCAACTTGTGGCAAAATATAAAATATTTCATGGACTCAACATGCCTCTCAGTAAATAGCTTGGGGTGTCTACTTTCCAAAATGTGGTCATTTGGGGGGGGGTTTTGTGCTATTTTGGCATTTTATGGCCTTCGAAACTGTGATAGTTAGTGAGGAGTGATATAAAAAATTTGCACCCTTAGCCTTTGTACACACGGTCGGAGAATCTGTCGGAATGTGTCCTATCGGACCGCGTTGTCGGATAATCCGACTGTGTGTGGTATGCATTGGACTGATTCAGTCGGAATATCCGTCGGACCCAATTTTCCAACATGTTGGAAATATTTCCCGACCAACTGGTTTGATTGGACATACTCCGATCATGTGTAGAGAATTTTGATCGGACCAAGTGCCACGCATGCTCAGATCAAATTCTTACATCAAAGCTATTGGCTACTAGCCGGAATGTAGTCCCATCGTAACGAAATTACGTCATCATGTTCTGAATGATCGGATTTTTCGACAAATTAGTCCGACCGTGTGTATGCAACATAGGAAAACTGAGCATAAGCTCAAAACATCAAGGAAAAAGACTCAAAAATAGAGAGTTTCCTAATAGTTGCGTGGGAACAATAGGGACTATTGCGGTATCGTGTAATAATCAAGAAATAATAATTCATAAAATTTACTCATATTTTATTATAAATAGGTATACACAAATAGTGACCAAAAAAAACATATATAAACATGACAAAACAAAAATAGACAGAATATATTCAGCCAAAAAAAGACAGAATAAATTTGGAAATGATTTAGAGGTTTTCCAACAAAGGGATTTTTTTACAGAGGTGTAGAGTTGACGTATAGATCCGACCGGTTTCGCGGCACTGAAAACGCTGCTTCCTCAGGGAACGTCACTTTACAAATCTAATGTATATAAAGGATATATATATATATTTTCATTTATATATACCTTTTTAAATGGACTATTTTATTTATTCTTTATTCTAGTCCTTTATCCGTTGTGTAAAGCCTCTCTATCCACTATACATACCCCCCGTGTCCGCCCCCAGGGGGGGCACCCCAATTTAGGGTGTCTCGAGAAACTCTCTATTTTTGAGTCTTTTTCCTTGATGTTTTGAGCTTATGCTCAGTTTTCCTATATACACTAACTGGGACGATGGTATCCTATTTAAATTCGAGGCTGTCACATTATCTACGTGTGTATGCAACAGTTTCGGACAAGATCCGACGGACAAAATCCGACGGACAAAATCCGACGGATTTGGTTGTCGAAATCTCCGACCGTGTGTACAGGGGCTTAGAAATCCTGAAGGCAGTGATTGGTTTTCGGGGTGCCGTACGCAGCTAGGCTCCCAAAAAGTCCCACATATGTGCTATCCCCGTGCTCAGGAGAAGCAGCAGAATATATTTTGGGGTGCAATTTCACATATAACTATGGCATGTGTGAGCAATATATCATTTAGTGACAACTTTTTGTAAACTTTTTTTTTTTTTTTTTTGTCATTATTCAATCACTTGGGACAAAAAAAAAATTCAATGGGCTCAACATGCCCCTCAGCAATTTTCTTGGGGTGTCTACTTTCCAAAATGGGGTCATTTGGGGGGAGTTTGTGTTATTTTGGCATTTTATGGCCTTCGAAACTGTGATAGGTAGTAAGGAGTGAAATCAAAAATTTGCACCCTTAGAAATCCAAAATGGGGTCATTTGGGGGGGGGGGGGGGTTGTACTGCCCTACCATTTTAGCACCTCAAGAAATGAGATAGGCAGTCATAAATTAAAAGCTGTGTAAATTCCAAAAAATGTACTCTAGTTTGTAGACGCTATAACTTTTACGCAAACCGAGAAATATACGCTTATTGACATTTTTTTACTAAAGACATGTGGCTGAATAAATTTTGCCCTAAATGTATGACTAAAATTGAGTTTATTCAATTTTTCTTATAACAAAAAGTAGAAAATATATTTTTTTCTTGAAATTTTCGGTCTTTTTCCATTTATATCGCAAAAAATAAAAATCGCAGAGGCAATCAAATACCATCAAAAGAAAGCTCTATTTGTGGGAAGAAAAGGATGCAAATTTAGTTTGGGTACAACATTGCATGACCGCGCAATTACCAGTTAAAGCAGTGCAGTGCGAAATTGTAAAAAGACCTCTGGTCCTTAGGCTGACAATTGGTCCGGGGCTGAAGTGGTTAAGGTGTTGTATTAACCACTTCAGCTCTGGAAGATTTACTCCCTTGAGGACCAGGCCATATTTTGCTATTTAGCACTGCAGTACTATATTAAAGTGGTTGTATAGCCAAATTGGGGACTTTTACCTACAGGAAAGCCTATAATAAGGCTTACCTGTAGGTAAAAAAATATCTCCTAAACCTGTACGGTTTAGGAGATATTCCCCTCGCAATGTGCAGCGGCACATGCGCACAGGGGATTCCCGGATGGAAACCCGGCAGACGCCGGACCCTGCCGGAGAGAAATCTCCCGTGCGCATGCCCCGGGAGTAACAATATCGCGGCTCCGGCCACTCACAGCGCCGGAGCCGCAACACTCGGGAGAAACGCAGAGGGAACATGTCAGCTCCCTCTGCGTGGATCAGGACAGATGTCGGGGCCTCCTTCTAAGGTAAGTATTTCATAATGAGCTAGTATGCGGTACATGCTAGCTCATTATGCCTTTTGCTTTGCAGGTCAGGAAAAAAAATAAAAAATTCAGCTGGTATACAACCGCTTTAATTAGTTTGTGTAAAAGTTATAGCACCTATAAACTATGATATATATACACTGGAGTTTTTATATATATATATATATATATTTTTTATACTACTTTTGGCAGCAATCAACGACTTATAATGGGACTGTGATAGTGTGGCAGTGCAATCTGACACTAACTGATGCTGGCGGGAACTGACTAACTGCCACTGACATCACCAGTGACATTAATACAGTAAATAATGATAATACTATACAATGTCAATTTACTAATGACACTGGCTGATTTGTAGAGATGAGAAACACAGAGATCGTTCCCAGTGTACAAAGCTCTGAATGTTAAATGTCAACACAGAGCTCTGGGCTGTGAATGTATACAGCCGATCAGCAGGTCCTGGCCATGTGTCATTGGCCAGGACTTGCTGACTGGCTCCCACTGTGTACAATCAAAGCGGGTGCTTGTTGGGGGGCACACATAAATGCACCCTAAACCTGGAAGTAGGCAGCGAAGTATGGGTACATCATTTTGCCTACAGCGGCCGTTCGTCCACTGTACACTGCAGGAGGATGCTCAGTGGTTAATATGCTCATGTGTTGTGTTCATAAAAGGACCAGGGTTGCCATGGTATAGGGGAGTTAGAGACACCATTGGAGGAGTATGTTGCTGACGCACTTTCTCGAGGTTTCATCCGCAAATCCTCGTCTCCTGCTGGTGCTGGTTTCTTCTTTGTAAAGAAGAAGAGCGGTGAAATGAGACCTTGTATAGATTATAGGGGTCTCAATCGTGTCACGATTAAGAATGCCTACCCGATTCCATTGATTACAGAGTTATTTGACTGCCTCAAGGGAGCAACGGTTTTCACAAAGCTTGACTTGAGAGGGGCATACAATCTTGTGCGCATTAAGGAGGGCGACGAGTGGAAAACTGCGTTTAATATCAGAACATTATAAATACCTGGTGATGCCTTTTGGCCTTTGTAACGCCCCAGCAGTTTTCCAGGAATTTATTAACAATGTCTTCCGAGATTTGTTGCAGTTATGTGTCGTGGTTTATCTTGATGATATCCTCATATTTTCCAAGTCCCTGGAGAGCCACCACACACGTCTGTCATGTGCTTCAGAAACTAAGAGAGAACAATCTCTATTGTAAACTGGAGAAGTGCGAGTTCCATTGGGAACAGGTTACATTCCTGGGCTATATCATTTCCACTGCTGGTTTTTCGATGGACCCAGAGAAACGTTTGGCAGTCCTATAGTGGCCTCGACCTGTGGGTTTACGTCCTCTGCAGCATTTCCTGGGTTTTGCCAACTACTATAAGAAGTTTATTTGTAACTTCTCATCTCTGGTTAAGCCCCTGACTGATATGACCAGAAAGGACGGTAACCCACAGAGTTGTTCTCCGGAGTACATTGAGGCCTTTGAGACTCTCAAGGCTGCCTTTGTTTCTGCTCCTGTGTTGGCACATCCTGATCCTGTGGAGCCCTTCCTTCTCTGTGCTGGCTGCTCAGCTGTTGGCTAATTGCCAGCTCTCATCACTCTCCACTGTTACCAGCTGTTCCTGATCATGCTCATCTGACCTGCCTACTTAAAGCTGTCCAGCTCACTTTACCTCTGCCTTCGCCTTGGTCACATAACAAGAAACCATCTCCTGCGGGTCTGTTTAAAGACTGGCTTGTTGACACCCCCTCTGGCTCCTTGTCCTGCTTGCTGTTGCTCTACTTAGATCCCTGACTTCTGGCCTGGCTGATTACCCGATCTGGTTATTGAACTCTGGCCTGGCTGACTACTTGATCCGGTTACTGGACTCTGGCTATGCTTTGACTACGCTTTTTCTATTTATCTTTTTATTTTTATTTAATAAACAAGTGTGATTTAATTGTACTTCTGTCTCGGTCTGATTCATGGTTTCTGACAACATTTTAGTAAATCAACCCCAAAATGTCCATTGCATCACATACCATTTCCTCTGTGTGGCATCACAAATGTTATGAAACATACAGTATCTCTTCTAGCATGGTAATTGTTCTGTTAGGCCGCGTACACACGCGGGGACTGTTCGCTCAACTTTGTCCGCTGAACAGTGTTTCGGCGGACAGTCTGACGAACAAAGTTTTTCGGAAATTCCGTAAAACTGTCCGCTGAAACTTAGTTTGAGCGGACAGTCCGCCCGTGTGTAGGCTTGTTCGTCAAACTAAGTTCCGCGCATGCTCAGAAAGGATTTACACGGCGAAGGTTGCATTGCAGTGTATAGGACGTCGTATTTCTAGTCCCGTCGTACGTGCCGTTCACGTCATCGCGCAAGTTTCAGCGGACTGTTCATTCGTCGTGTGTGGCCAAGTCCGTCCATGCTAATTTTGAGCGGACTGTCCGCTCAAACTGTTTGACGAACAAAGTTGGGCGAACAGTCCCTGCGTGTGTACGCGGCCTTAGTTGTTCTGCCTGTTTGTATCGGTGTCAGATCTAATTACTGTTTAGATCTCACCCGCAAAGCACTAGATTGATAGACCCAGGGATTGTGGGATATTTAGTTTATTAAAAGAAAGTGTCAGTTCATGACAAAGGTCATACATTAACATGTGCAGTGTCATATGGCATGCTTCATGTTTGAACACAAACAGAAACCGCTGACACATGAATGGGAAGATTCAGTCTGCTATAGGCTGTGCATACAAGGGAACACATGACACCATGGAATTACATGATCAAGCATATTTTATGCAGGTAAAAAACACAAGGTACAGGTAGGAAGATTTATAATGCATTTAAGTCTGCTGGACCATTCATTTCAGAGAGGTTCGGATCTGTATTTGGTACCCACTCCCCATCACTGTGCCGAGGCCTGCTGTGAGCTTGGCAGCTGACATTTTTGTCAATGCACGGGAGCCCTTTTAAGAGCCCTCTGCTATAATGATCAGTGTAACAACTGCTTTTGTATCACTGATTTAAAAAAGTACAGTTAAAAAAAATGTAACAAAATAAATTACCATGCAATTCCTAATTAAAGTAATCCAGTTAATGAAAAAATGTAAGCCAGATAGAACCTATATAATTAAGTGACTTACCTAGTCTGGCACCCCTTTGTGGTATTTATGCTGTGTTGCAGAGCTACTCCTCCTGAAGAATCTCCACATCCAACTCAATTCATGTGTGTTAAATACCTGTGCCAAATTCATGCTCTGTGCTACCTCTGCCCGTATGTCCCTATTGTGTCTCGTGGGGCTTCACAGAGCACAATGTGGGCATCTGATACCTCTGAAATTGTTATTAAAACATACATAAGAAAAATCTCTTTGTCTTTTGTCAAGAAAAGCACTTTCTAGCAAAAACAAAATTCTTTTGGTATGATTAACAGGATGAATGGCGGAATAAAGTGTGTATTATAAAATTGCTTGAACACTAGCTATTTTAAACAGAAATTGTCAAAAATAAGCATTTGTACAAATTCAAATCCCCACTCTTACATGGAAAGTGGTTGAATATCTTTTGGAAGACAATTCCATGAAAGCATTGTCTCTTAAAAAAAAAAAAGTGCATCACTTAAGCGTTATAAATCAGTGCTGAATCAATGGGACCATAGCTAAAATATTTTCTCTAATAGCTTAAATATTTTCTCTAGTAGCTAAAATATTTTTCTATAAAATTTTCTCCATATTGGGTAAACAGTTCTGAGTGCGGAAGTGAATAGGTTGCACTTGTACTCAGTTTATTTTAAATGTGAAAAGGGTTTCAAGAATAAAAATTGTGTCCCTGCAGTTTTTATAACACATAGAATATATTTAAAGTATGGTCTGATAACTAAATATTGCAACATTGCCATTCAGCATTTTTAATAACCAAACCCTTTGTTCTACTAAAATAAATATATCTAATTATTGCTGACCAATTAAAAATCAAGCTTGCATAGTTTGCAGATGTAGTCAATGCATCTTGAAAAAAAGAGCTACTTGCTCTAATTTTAGCATTTGAAAGTACTGGGCTTTCTGAGGAATCTGAGAGATGGCAGAACTGCAGACAAATGCAATTCTTCTGAAAATGCAGTGTCAGATTTCAGAATGCAATGATCCCAAAGCAGAACAAGAAGGTGTTTTTACAACCTCAGATAGTAAGATGGATGATTCACTTGCGTTTTCCCAAAAAATAGTTATATTAAAATGTAAATTTTCCAGTTTGATAGCTAGTGGAATCGCATAGATTACTATACATATTTAAGGCAATATATACCCATCCCTCAACCTATGCTGAAGCAATCAAGAGCAAATTATTATTTCATACTTCTAAAAATCAATTCTCTACAATGTTGGAAAAAAAAAATGTTTGGGAACTTTATCTAAAAGAACACTTTCATAATATTTTGTGGAAGGAATCACGTAGATTAATATACATATTTAAGGCAGTATTTACCCAGCCCCTAACCTTCCCAACCTATGCTGAAACAATCAAACCAAATTATTATGTCATACTTCTAAAAATGAATTCTATACAACATTAGAAAAAATAAATATGTGTGAACTTTATCTAAAAAAGAACCATTTCATAAAATTTTGCGTAAGGGGTTGAATACAAATTCCATCTTTTTGGGAGAGAAGTACAAATTGAGTGAATGATTCAAGACACTGGTGCTCATCAGGTGGATCCCACGTAACTTTTAATCATCTGGCCAATTAAATGTTGGTTGGGGTTGGGCTCTCATCCTTTTGTTCCTCATAATTCCCATCCACCACTTGTTTAAATGTAATCTCCCAGCCATAGTTGGATTGTTTGAGATCTGGCGTGTCATACAGTATTGCGCCTAAACCAGCTATGCCAGCCTTCAAAGCCTCCTAAAAAGTTTTTCTATTAAAATGGAGCATAATTTTAAGTAGAATTACATTAATATAAAAGTGATAATATATAAATGCCTAGAAGTGAGTTTAATACCTTTAGAATATTTATTGCCAACCAGAGGACATTGTGTAGGACAGATCCAAATGGTTCCAAGGCAGAAGTTATCAGTAAAATTAGTTCCCAGATGTAACTTGTCTAATACCATATTAATTTTGCTACTTTTATGTTATTTTAAGATAGCATTGCATTAGCCAGAATTCCTTTTGAAGGCATGGCAAATTGTTGAAGAAAGTCACTGGATTATATATGCTAAATATACTCTATCATCAATAATTTCTTTGCAATCTTTAACTGGATGCATTCATGTCACAGTTTTCACTTTCTGCAACAATAACTCCCCAAAGTGATGTCTATTACACCATATAAAACGCCAACAAATTAAAAAAAAAATGTAGAGTAGACATTTTCTGTATTATTTTTTAAATACCTAAATAGAAGCCTTGCTATAAATTTGGAAGTTTATACATTTGCTAGCTATGCAGATTCTGGGCTATGGGTGACCTGAAAATACATAAAGTTTAAGAATATTACTTGCAGGAATGGTATATATCATTTTTAGCTCACACAGAATATTTTAATTGGCTATTCAAACTTATGACTAGATATGATTGAGTAATCAAAAATCTTCTCAGCTGGTAGTCTGTCAAGGTGCTTGGATTCAGAATAACTGTACATGTAATCGAAAGAAAAATATTTTCATTTTCTTCAGCTGCTGATATCCCATAGTGCATTGCTAACACAAGAGGGTAAGAGCTAGCTAAAGAGTGGACACAATAGACCCTTATTGTTGTACCTAGTCATTAATTACCATCTGAATGGAACGAACAACAGGCATTATTATTATTATTATTATTATTATTATTATGTATTTATTATTATGATACTATAGATACTCAGTGGGAAATTTACTAAAACTGGTGCACACAGAATCTGGTGCAACTGTACATAGTAATAAGTTTCAGCTTATTCAATTAAGTTTTGAAAATAAATCCTAGAAGTTGATTGGTTACTATGCACAGTTGCACCAGATTCTGTGTGTACTGGTTTTGGTAAATCTCCCCCTAGGAATTCTAAGAAATATTTAAATATGTGGAAGAGTTAGTAATTCCCCGACATTATCCTACTTTAACAAATACTGCTGTAACTTAAGTCTGGTATACACAGGTCGAATATTGGCCGGTATCGGTATAAACAGAAACCGGCCAACATTCGGCCTGTGTGTACAGCAGTCCAACAGAAGTCAGCCTAACATTAAACTGTCAAACGGGCATGCTGGAAAACCAGCAGCTGATCAGCATCCAATCAGTGCTTGCAGCCATAGGCTGCAAGCAGTTACTGGTGTGTTCTGGTGGGGGGACAGTCCCCCTCTCAGAACACAGTATCTCACTGGTTAGATCTCTGTATTAACATAGCATAGCTAGTACAGCGAGCAAAAGAAAACTTACAATCTCTGCCAGGCTGAAGTTGTGTGTGACTGAAGTTACAGAGGGAAAAGAAAATTGATAGATGCCTGCCGTAACTGAGAAATGCCATCTATCAAGATATAATGCTTTCTAGTTAATGGCTAGTAAACCACTTCCTACCTGGAGGGCATACATGGACGTCCTCCCATTTCAGTGGTTATTACGGGCTGATGCCTTCACCTACAGGCATAAACCCAGTATCATTCTCTTCAGCCAGCGATTTCCTTCACTGTAAGAACAATCATAGTTGCAGTTCAGCCACTTGATTACTTCTTTATAGGCAGCTGTAGTGGATGCCCTCCCTCCACCCTCCCCCCGCCGGTGCTTCTCACGACTCACCTGTGTGATTGGTGAGCTGGAGAAGGAATCCACCTGTGGTGGAAGTTGGCCATCAGGATTTCTGGGGAACAGTTGGTCCCCGATCATCTCTATGACTATCAGAGGTCTGGGCCCAACGTTATGCCTGGTAGTTGTAAATACTGCGATGTACTCGGCTGGAACGCCAAGATTGTCCTTTTTTTTTAGTTTGTCTTTTCAGCCAGGAGGAGAGATGTGGGATCTTATTGACCCCACATCTCTGCATAAACAGGAGCTGTCACGCACTATTCCTATTAGAAGGGATGTTTACATTCCGTGTAATAGGAATAAAAGTGATCAAACATTTTTTTTTCAAAGGGAAAGTGTCAAAATCAAGGAATTAAAATAAACAATAAAAAAATGTAAAATATTTAAGCACCCCCATTCCGGCTCGCACGCAGAAGTGAACACATACGTACGTCGCTCCCACACATGTAAAAGGCATTCAATTTACACATGTGAGGTATCGTCCTGAACTTTAGAGCAAGCGCAATAATTCTATACCAAGACCTCCTCTGTAACTCCTGTAAAAAATGTAAAGCATTGCCTATGGAGAATTTTGAGTACCAAAGTTTGGTGCTATTCCACGAGCGAGCACAATTTTCAAGCATAATATGTTAGGTATCTATTTACTCGACATAACATCATCTTTCACATTATATATAAAAAAATTGGGCTAACTTTTGTGTTTTTTTTAATTCTTTGTTAATAAAAAAAGTTTTGAAAAATTGCTGCGCAAATATCATCTGACATAAAATGACCGCCATTTTATACCCTAGGGTCTCTGCTAAAATAATATTAATGTTTGGGGTTCTGAGAAATTTTCTACCAAAAAAATTATGATTATTACATGTAAGTGGCAGAATTGGCCTTGATTGGAAGTGGTTAATGACTGTAACAGCCTTTTATTTTCTCAACAGCTAAGGACTCACCAACTTGCTTTTTAAGGGCAACAAATATTTTTATGCACAGGGTGTTTTAGAGGCCTTCAACATATAGATTGTGCATCAAGGGGGTGGCATAGCCTCCCAACCTTGCAAGGCATCTTGTCCCCATGTTGATGGGGACAAGGTCATTATTCTTACATCCTGTAAGGGGGCTTATCAGAATCGGGAAGCCCCCCTTAGAATGCATGGGTCACAAGACATTATCTTGGCCACATTTGGTGGTACAGCTTCTAAACGCCAGATTCCCAATCACTATAAACTAAACTATAATGCCACTTTTAAAGCAGTATATCCTATTGCTCCACAACGTCATATACAGTAAAGGTTTAACATATTTCCAGAGCACTTTATTTAACAGCTATATATACTGCAGCAACGCAGCCCGGCTGCACAAAATCACGTAGCTGTACCCATATTTTTTCCCGCATATAGAGATTTATTTTGGTGGTATTTGATCACCTCTGCCTTTTTTTAATTTTTTGCTAAACAAATAAAAAAAGACAGAAAATTTAGAAACAAATAAAGTTTTGATTTTGTTTCTGTTATAAAATTTTGTAAATAAGTAAGTTTTCTCTTTCACTAATGGGCACTGATAAGGCGGCATTGACGATCACTGATAAATCTGCACCGATGAGGTGGCACCAATGAATGGGCACTGACGAGCACCAGTGATGGGCACTGATATGCGGCACTGATGGGCACTGGTAGGCGGCACTGATGGATGGCACTGATATGCAGCACCGATGGGCATTGATTGGTGGCACTGGTGGGTACTCATGGGTGGCACAGGTGGGCACTGATAGGTGACACTGATGGCCACTGAAAGGATGAAAAGATGGGTACTTATGCGTGGCACTGATAGGTGGAACTGCTGGGCACTGATAGGCGGCACTGCTAGGTACTGATGGGCATTGATACCTGGCACTGCTGGGCACTGATGGGCATTGATACGTGGCACTGATGGGCACTGATACACAGCATTGAAATGAGGCACTGATGGGCATCCCTGGTGGCACTGGCAGTGGTAGGCATTGTCAGTGGGCACTGATTGGCAGCTGCCTGGGTATTGATTGGCAGCTGCCTGGGCACAGATGTGCATTTCCCTGGGGGTCTAGGGGGGCATACGTGGTGGTCAAATGTGGTGGCATCCCTGATTGTCCTGGGCAGGATCAGAGGGAGGGGGGCACGCTGATAATCAGCACAGACCCCCCCTGTCAGGAGAGCCGCCAATCAGCTCTCCTCTACTCGCATCTGTCAGATGCGAGTGAGGAAAAGCTGATCATCGGCTCTTCATATTTACATTGTGATCAGCCGTGTTTGGATACGGCTGATCACGTGGTAAAGAGTCTCCGTCAGAGACTCTTTACATAGATTGGTGTTGCGGTTTGTCAGACTGAAACACTGCAACAACGGGGGCACTCAGCGGCTTAATATCCTGAGGACGTCATATGATGCCCAGTCAGGATATTGAAACCACTTTGCCTCCGTCATTCTGCTATATGGCGGGTGGCAAGTGGTTAAAGCAGTCTTTTTTCCCCCCTGTTTTCACCAGGTGATCTGGCCAGTAACACACCTCCTGTATTAGAGTGCCCTCAATAGACAGCAGCATTGTCAGTCTGGGGGAGGGGAGTGGTAAATGTACTGGTAGATTTAAATACAGTGACAAATTGAAGTTGAACTCCAGCTAATACGTTATAATCAGTTACAACAAACAGTTGTTCCTTTTGGAATAAAGGCTTTACATAAATAATTAAAAGCTAATCAAACCCCCCTTGCCAGTGTTCATTGGTCTGTCTCATCCCTGTAATTGCAAGATAACTTTTCTGTTAAAAAAACAATAGACTTACTGACTGGATCACTAGATGAACATAGAAGAAAGAAAGTCTAAAAAAAGAAAATGAATACAGCCATCACATCTAATGCCGCGTACACACGGTCGGAGAATCCGTCAGAATGCGTCTTATCGGACCGTGTCGTCAGATAATCCGACTGTGTGTGGTATGCATCGGACTGATTCCGTCCGAATCTCCGTCGGACCCAATTTTCCAACATGTTGGAAATATTTCCCGACCAACTGGGCCGGTCGGACGTAATCCGATCATGTGTAGAGAATTTTGATTGGACCATGCTCAGATCAAATTCCTACATCAAAGCTATTGGCTACTAGCCTGTATGTAGTCCCATTGTAATGAAATTACGTCATCACGTTCTGAAAGATCAGATTTTTCGACAATTTAGTCCGACCGTGTATATGCAACAGTTTCGGACACAATCCGTCAGACTAAATCTGACGGACAAAATCCGACGGATTTGGTTGTGGAAATCTCCTACCGTGTGTACGTGGGCTAAGAATTGGTAAGCTGCAATATAATAAATGCCTGCCTTTTGAATTAATACTGCTATTCACTTAAATTAGGCATCTTTAATTAGGTTCTCACTTCACAGCTAATTTATTCAGCTTCACACTTCTTCATAAGCATCCACGCTGCTGTAAGGTAACTATTATCTATTAAAAAGTTATTTGATTTGCTCAAAAGCATTAGAGCGTATCTCACTATAAATGTTGTCCAATTATTTGTAAAAAAAAAAAAAAGAAACAAAAAAGAGGGGAAATGTGTATGTGAACTGTCCGTAATTTTGCCCAGAAATGGTGTTAAATTATCTATAATTAACAGATTAAAAACGACTAGAAAATTACTGTAATATATATAGTCTGTGAAAAAAGTAAGCTTAGTTCCATGGTATTTGAACTTCTCAACAAGTTTTCTTTTTCTTTTCCAGTGAAAGTTTCCATGTCCATTTTCATATATCTCATTCTTTGAAATGTAATGACCTTTCGGTACTATGGTGTGAGTGGCATGGTGAAAAAGAACCATGCAGCTATGGCTTGTAGTATCCTCAGAGCTTTTTGGCAGCACTATTGAAACAATTGATCAATAGTCAAACAACAGTCAAATGTTTGTTAGATGAAACTATAAAAATAGTTTAGTAAAAATAGTAACTATAAAAAATGGCACTCTTGCAATGCTCAAAAGAAATGTTAAATAATAGGAGAATATGTTTTCAGTATAAACATAATAGGATATCCAGGCAAATTAACAGTCTAATCAACATCAAATGAATAAATAAATATAATTATCTGTGTGCATGAGTGGGTCTGCAAATATGTTTTCAAATACAATATTGGTCGAAATAAAATGTTTGAAATTACTCTTTTATATTGCATGTTATATGTCTTGTCTCTGAAAAACACTTTGAAGACTGATTGAAACTGAGCTTAGGAAGCACTTTAAGTATTTGAAGTTTGATACTGAACAGACATCTTTTTGTTACATATTGTAATTTAACAGTAGATTTTAAGTAGAATTTACGCTGCACTACAGGCAGATCTAAAATACATATATTAATGCAGGTTATCAGTAATACATCATTTAGTGTATTTTATAAAAGAGAAGCATAGGTTTCCTTTTTTTTTTTTGCTTACATCTATTCTATGTGAGCTGCTGATATCTAAAAATCTTTCCATCCCTCTCAGAAGTGCCCCCATTCTGTTAAAATTTAGCTAAATACCTGTGGGAGGGTCTACAGACTTTCATACAGTGCAATACCGACAATGGTCTAGCTCTGGAGACTGGATCCACCCACTTCCTGTCATTTTGCTTAATTGATGTCCTCTCTCTGCTCACTACTGAGACTTCACAGAGTGTAGCTGCTCCCCCCTCCCTTCTGTCTCCTCCTCCCTTCTCTCTCCTCCCTCCTCCCTTCTTTCTCCTCCCCCCTTCTCTCTCCTTCCTCCCCCTCCCTTCTCTCTGCTCCTCTCACCCTTCTTTCTCCTCCCTCCCCCTGCCTTCTCTCTCCTCCTCTCTCCCTTCTTTCTCCTCCCTCCTCCCTTCTCTCTCCTCCCTCCCCCTCCCTTCTCTCTCCTCCCTCCCCCTCCCTTCTCTCTCCTCCTCCCTTCTCTCTCCTCCCTCCTCCCTTCTTTCTCCTCCCTCCCCCTTATCTCTCCTCCCTCCCCCTCCCTTCTCTCTCCCCCTCCCTTCTCTCTCCTCCTCTCTCCCTTATTTCTCCTCCCTTCTCTCTCCTGCCTCCCCCTCCCTTCTCTCTCCTGCCTCCCCCCTCCCTTCTATCTCCTCCCTCCTCCCTTCTCTCTCCTCCCTCCTCCCTTTTCTCTCCTCCCTCCTCCCTTCTCTCTCCTCCCTCCTCCCTTTTCTCTTCTCCCCCCCCCTTCTCCTCTGCAGCAGGTTTCCTTCTCTCTCCTCCTCTCTCCCTTCTTTCTCCTCCCTCCCCCCTTCTCTCTCCTCCCTCCCTTCTCTCTCCTCCTCTCTCCCTTCTTTCTCCTTCCTCCCCCCTTCTCTCTGCACCCTCCCCCTCCCTTCTCTCTCCTGCTCTCTACCTTCTTTCTCCCCCCCCCTTCTCTCTCCTCCCTCCCCCCCCCCTTCTCTCTCCTCCTCTCCCCCTTCTTTCTCTTCCCTCCCCCTTCTCTCTCCTCCCTCCCCCTCCCTTCTCTCTCCTCCCTCCCTTCTCTCTCCTCCTCTCTCCCTTCTTTGTCCTCCCTTCTCTCTCTTCCCACCTCCCTTCTCTCTCCTCCCTACTCCCTTCTCTCTTCTCCCTCCCCCTCACTTCTCCTCTGCAGCAGGTTCCCATTGTCAGACAAACCCAGCAAAGATAAGAGCACTTCAGCCAGTGACTAATGTAAGAGAAGTCACTGATAATAATATGTAGAGGAGGTTTACATACACAGCACTATCTATCTGTAACATAGGCATTTGCAGCATTTACAGTGGGTGTAGTGGGCCTCCTGCACAGTATACACCTGAAGCTACCCCTTATTGCTGGTGTTGTTCTGTTTCTGTAACACAGGCATCTGCAGCAGTTACAGAGTTACAGTGGGTGTAGTGTGCCTCCTGCACTGTATACACCTGCAGCTACCCCTTATTGCTGGTGTGTTTATGTTTCTGTAATGCAGACATCTGCAGCATTTACAGTGGGTGTAGTGTGCCTCCTGCACAGTATACACCTGAAGCTACCCCCTTATTGCTGGTGTTGTTCTGTTTCTGTAATGCAGGCATCTGCAGCAGTTATAGTGGGTGTTGTGTGCCTCCTGCACAGTATAAACCTGAAGCTACCCCTTATTGCTGGTGTTGTTTTGTTTCTGTAACACAGACATCTGCAGCAGTTAGAGTGGGTGTAGTGTGCCACCCGCACAGTATACACCTGAAGCTACCCTTTATTGCTGGTGTATTTCTGTTTCTGTAACACAGGCATCTGCAGTAGTTATAGTGGGTGTTGTGTGCCTCCTGCACAGTATACACCTGAAGCTACCCCTTATTGCTGGTGTTGTTCTGTTTCTGTAACACAGGCATCTGCAGCAGTTACAGTGACAGTAGTGTGCCTCCTGCACAGTATACACCTGAAGCTACCCCTTATTGCTGGTGTTGTTCTGTTTCTGTAACACAGGCACCTGCAGCATTTACAGTGGGTGTAGTGTGCCTCATGCACAGTATACACCTGAAGCTACGCCTTATTGCTGGTGTTTTTCTGTTTCTGTAACACAGGCATCTGCAGCAGTTATAGTGGGTGTTGTGTGCCTCCTGCACAGTATAAACCTGAAGCTACCCCTTATTGCTGGTGTTGTTCTGTTTCTGTAACACATGCATCTGTAGCAGTTACAGAGTTACAGTGGGTGTAGTGTGCCTCCTGCACTGTATACACCTGCAGCTACCCCTTATTGCTAGTGTGTTTATGTTTCTGTAACACAGGCATCTGCAGCATTTACAGTGGGTGTTGTGTGCCTCCTGCACAGTATACACCTGAAGCTACCCCTTATTGCTGGCGTTGTTCTGTTTCTGTAACGCAGACATCTGCAGCATTTAGAGTGGGTGTAGTGTGCCTCCTGCACAGTATAAACCTGAAGCTACCCCTTATTGCTGGCGTTGTTCTGTTTCTGTAACACAGGCATCTGCAGCAGTTACAGTGACAGTAGTGTGCCTCCTGCACAGTATAAACCTGAAGCTACCCCTTATTGCATGTGGTGTTCTGTTTCTGTAACACAGGCATTTGCAGAATTTACAGTGGGTGTAGTGTGCCTCTTGCACAGTATACACCTGAAGCTACCCCTTGTTGCTGGTGTTGTTCTGTTTCTGTAACACAGGCACCTGCAGAATTTACAGTGGGTGAGTGTGCCCCCTGCACAGTATACACCTGAAGCTACCCCTTATTGCATGTGGTGTTTTGTTTCTGTAACATAGGCATCTGCAGCATTTACAGTGGGTTTTGTGTGCCTCCTGCACAGTATACACCTGAAGATACCCCTTATTGCTGGTGGTGTTCTCTTTCTCTATCACAAGCATCTGCAGCAGTTACAGTGGGTGTAGTGTGCCTCCTGCTCAGTGTGAACCTAAAGCTACCCCAATTGTTGGTTTTCCCATCTCCCTGCAGGCCAATTGTATGTCTGGAAGGCCAAAAAGGAGAGGCAGACAGTCACAAGCCAATAAAAGAGGGCAAGCAGGCTCTGTGTCTAGAGACAACAGTGCTGGTCGTGGACGCGGTGCATCGTCATCAGCACGTGGCCATGAGACAGGCTTGTCCTTATTTTCGGCAGATGGATGCGTCGTGCTGAAGACTTGGTAGAGTGGATGACCAAGCCCTCCTCATCCTCCTCATCCTCTCTCACCCAGGCTCAGGGTACTAGCAAAGCAGCTGCCAACGCATCCTCTTCCCTCATCTCAATGTCATCAGTCACTCCTTCCCTAAACCCACCATGTCCTCCTGAGGAGTCCCCCGAACTGTTTGAGCACAGTGTTGGGTACATGCACCAGGAGGATGCCCAGCATTTTGAAGGCTCTAATGATGATACCCAGCTAGAGGAAGGCAGTAGCGTGAGCGCAGAGAGAGGGGATGCTCAAGAAGGACAGTAATCTGGCAGTCATGTTCCACCAGCTGAAGCATACTGCCAGGTTTGCTCCAGTGATGAAGAGGGAGGGGATGATGAGGTCACTGACTCCATGTGGGTGCCTGATAGGAGACAAGAGGAGGAGGAGGAGGCACATCTCCAACGAGGCAGGATGCCCTCCAGGGACCAGCTTAAGGGCAGCACACTGACTGAATCACACTGCAGAGCTCCGCCTGTGCTGGGCACTGCCTCTGCTCATTATTCCAAAAGTTCTTTGGTGTGGGCCTTTTTTGAGATGGGTGCATCAGATCCCACTGCTGCTATTTGCAACATATGTCTCAAGCGTATCTCACGTGGCGAAAACATCAGCTGCTTGGGCACCACATGTTTGACCAGACATATGTTGACCTGCCATGCAGCTCGTTGGCAAGCGTACCTTAAAGACTCTCAACAAAGAACAAAGCCGACCTCTCCTTGCTCCTCATCAGCTGGGATCTCCAACCCCACTATACCTTCAGTCCTCTCTGAAACCTGCACTGAGAGGAATGAAGGTGCAGAAATAGGTGTGTCACAGCCAAGTACTTGGGGGCACTCTGCTAGCAGTACACCCACGTCTGATTGTAGCAGACAAATTTCTCTGCCCTAGCTGCTGGATCGTTGAAATAAGTTCACTCCCAGCCATCCACATGCCCAGCAGTTGAATGCTAGCTTGACTAAATTGCTAGTACTTCAACTGCTACCTTTTCAGTTGGCAGACTCAGCCCCCTTCCGTGAGTTTGTGCAATGCGCGGTTCCTCAGTGGCAGGTTCCCAAACGCCACTTTTTCTCACGGAAGGTGATTCCGGCTCTCTACCGGCATGTGGAAGGCAATGTCCATTGACACCGACCCATCCCCACATCTCCCTTCCCTTCTACATGATACCCTATGTTCTTTTGGAATCATCTCAAGGTTCAAAGTTAATCCAACTAATACAGAAGCCCTTCCTATTAATATCCCAACAAACCTTCTCACCTCCCTTCAGGTAGATTTTAATTTCACTAGTGCTCCCACTTGCTTAAATATCTGGGTCTCCAACTGACTTCCTCATATTCTACATTATTTCAGGATAACTTTCCCCCCTCTGTTTGCAGAAATAAATGTTTTACTAAAAGCCTGGACTAACCTCCCTCTTTCTTTTCTTGGGAGAATCAATGTTCTCAAAATTGTAATACTTTCCCAAATCACTACATCTATTTGAGGCTCTCCCATTCCAATGCCCCGCTTAAAGGCACTTCAGAGAAATTTTCTTAATTTTATATGGAACAATGCCTCTCATAGGATAGCAAGCTTGTGGTTCAGGCTTTGCCCAATAGGGGAGGATTGAAAACCCCGGTGTCTTAAAATATTATTTTGCCACACAACTAAGGGTTATTGTCTCTTTAATGTCCAGATATGCCCTGAACAGATGGTCTGAAATTGAAATGGGGGTCACATCCCCTGCACACCCTTGTTCCATGCTATGGCCTTCCTCAGACAAATTTATTGATTAGAGTATGTCTAAACCCGCTGTTATTCACTCTGTTTGGAAGCAATGCTGTAGTATATACTCTCTCTCTTCTCCATGCTTGCCACTTGTGAATGTTTTATTCAACCCAGATATCCCGGCAGGGAACTTTCAATTACGTCATCCGGTACACCGAGTGACATATAAACTTCTTTCTTTTACAGAGCTGCAATCTTTTTCAGATCCCAAAACCTCTTTTTTATTCCTTCATACAAATGAAGCATTTTTCTGCTCCCCAAATCACCCCCCCCCCAACTTTAGACACGCCAACTGAATTTGAATTACTGTGCTCTAAGAGCCCCTATGAAGCCCACTTGATCTCATCTATTTATAAAATCTTGCATGCAGCTCCCCCCTGACTGAAGCCAGTGTAATGTTCGGGGGACCAGGTAGATCGCAGGACACAGGCTTTTCACACAGCAAATGGTTTATTAAACTTAAATAGCTTTCCAGCAGCCAAAAAACAAAAGGAAAAAGGTTTGTAGTCTCACCGACTTGCAAAGTCCAGAATAGCTGTCTTTATCAAAACAGAGCTTGATCTTGATGGCAGGTAGCTTCCCCTGCCAGAAACCTTCCAAACAGGACACTGCTGTCCACTTCAGTTGCTGCAGCCCAAAATAAACACCATCCACCATCCACCATGTCTTCTCCACTCCTCCACACCCATCTACCACTTCCTGTCTTGTTTTTTAAAGACACTTCCTTAACAGGTGGGTTAATCAATTTTATTCCCTTAAAGAGACCACAACCCAAACAGAGGGGAAATATAGCGTCCTTCCAGGACCCAGCCACGGCGTCCTGTACACCAGTCACACATATATGAGAAAATGGTCCCAGACTCTTCAATGGCCTATATCCTTAGGTGATTTGGGGGGGGGGGATATGGGACTCTACATCTAGAGTCTCATGATGCGTGGCATAGAGAGAGACTGCGTACAAAATACTTCTGTTTTGGTATAGGACTCCAGATGTCTTACATGCTCGAAAGTTTACAACCTCTGAGTAAAGTTAGAGATGTGGTGCTGCTATAGTCGGTGTATTGTGCCACCTGCACAGTGTACACCTAAAGCTACCACAATTGCTGGTGTTCTTCTGGTCCTATACCACAGGCAGCTGTAGCAACTACAGTCAGTGTATTGTGCCACCTGCACAGTGTACACCTAAAGCTACCCCAATTAGTGGTGTTCTGCTGGTCCTATACCTCAGGCAGCTGTAGCAATTATAGTGGGTGTATTGTGCCACCTGCACAGTGTACAGCTAAAGCTACCCCAATTGATGGTGTTCTGCTGGTCCTATACCTCAGAAAGCTGTAGCAATTACAGTGGATGTATAGTGCCACCTGTGCAGTGTTCAGCTAAAGCTACCCCAATTGCGGGTGTTCTGTTGGTCCTATACCACAGGCAGCTGCTGCAGCAATTACAGTTGGTGTATTTTGCCACCTGCACAGTGTACAGCTAAAGCTTCCCCAATTTCTGTTGTTCTTCTGATCCTATACCACAGGCAGCTGTAGGAATTACAGTTGGTGTATTGTGTCATCTGCACAGTGTGCACCTAAAGCTACCCCAATTGCTGGTGTTCTTCTGATCCAATACTACAGGCAGCTGCTTCAGCAATTACAGGCGTTGTATTGTGTCATCTGCACAGTGTACTCCTAAAGCTATCCCAATTGCTGGTTTTCTGCTGATTATATCCACAGGCAGCTGTAGCAATTCCAGTTGATGTATTGTGTCATCTGCACAATTTGCACATAAAGCTACCCCAATTGCTGGTGTTCTTCTGATCCAATACCACAGGCAGCTGCTTCAGCAATTACAGTCGGTGTATTGTGTCATCTGCACAGTGTACTCCTAAAGCTACCCCAATTGCTGGTGTTCTTCAGATCCTATACCGCAGGCAGCTCCAGTAATTACAGTTGATGTATTGTGTCATCTGCACAGTGTACACCTAAAGCTACCCCAATTGCTGGTGTTCTTCAGATCCTATACCGCAGGCAGGTAGCTGCAGTAATTACAGTCAGTGTATTGTGTCATCTGCACAGTGTACGCCTAAAGCTACCCCAATTGCTGGTGTTCTTCAGATCCTATACTACAGGCAGGCAGCTGCAGTAATTACAGTCAGTGTATTGTGTCATCTGCACAATGTACGCCTAAAGCTACCCAAATTGCTGGTGTTCTGATAATCCTATTCGCAGGCAGCTTGCCGCCATCACCCGCCGTCACCCGCTGCCTTACCCATCACCAGGATGGGATAAGTGTGTGCCGGTCAGATGGTGAGTAGGAATGAGCTGAACACCCCCTGGTTCGGTTTGCATCAGAAATTTCAAATGGACAGCAAATTCGTACGAACTTTAGAACCCATTGAAGTCTATGGGACTCGAACGTTCGAAATAAAAAGTGCTAATTTTAATGGCTAATATGCAAGATACTGTCCTAAAAAGGGTTTGGGGACCTGGCTCCTGCCCCAGGGGACATGGGCCAATGCCTAAAATGTTTTTAAAAATGGCAGTTTTGGCGGGAGCACTGATTTTAAGGACGATTAAAATGAAAAAAAAAAGTTAAATATTCCTTTAAATATCGTGCCTGGGGGGTGTCTATAGTATGCTTGTGAAGTGCCATGTGTTTCCCGTGTTGAGAACAGTCCCTTCACAAAATCTAATTTAACGGAAAAAAAGTCATTTAAAACTGGTTGCTGTTTTAATGTAATATCTGGTTTCGGCAATAAGGATGAAAATCATTGAGAAAAATGGCATGGGTAGCCCCCCCCCCTGCCCGTTACCAGCCCCTTTTTGGTCTTGTACGGATATTAAGATGAACCCCGTACCCAAATTAAAAAAAGGAAAGATGTGGGGCCCCCAGGCCCTATATATATTCAGAACAGCAGTATACAGGCGGTGCAAACAAGACAGGGACTGTGTAGGTTTGTTGTGTTAAGTAGAATCTGTTTGTAATTTTTAACTGGTACATTTTTAAAGTGTAGCTCCAGTCAAAAAATCAATTTTTAAGCTTTTTGAAAAACATAGGGAAGGATTATCACCCCTGTATAATTTGTTTTGCCGTCCGTCTTTTTTAATTTCACTTCCTGTTATCTCCTTCCGTTTGCAAGTAGCAGACGTTTGTAAGTTGGATGCTTGAAAGTAGGGGCCTGCCCTATATGCTCTGCAGAAATGGTGGAACAAGATGTTGGTGTTGCCACAACATTGTAAGCCCTCAAAGTGACTCTTGGTGAGCGCTGGAGCGCCCTGCTGTGAATGATTATATCAAGAATTGTAATTACATGCCATTGTTGAACAGTGGTAGAAAAATTGGGCCTTTGGTGGTTCTGGTGCTGGTGCCACAATACTATAAGTCCTCACAGTTACTCTCAGTGGGCACAGGAACAGGCCCTGCTGTGAAATATTATATCAAGAATTGTAATTACATGCCCCTGTTAAACAGGGGCTGAAAAATTGGGCATTAGGCACTGGTGCTGGTGCCACGACACTGCAACCTCTCCCATATACTCTAGTTGTAGTGCAGGAATGAGCCCTGCTGCAAATCATTGCATCAAAAATTGTAATTAAACGCCCCTGTTAAACAGGGGCTGAAAAATTGGGCTGGTGGCACTGGTGCTGGTGCCACGACACTGCAACCTCTCCCATATACTCTAGTTGTGGTGCAGGAATGAGCCCTGCTGCAAAGCATTGCATCAAAAATTGTAATTACATGCCCCTGTTAAACAGGGGCTGAAAAATTGGGCCTTAGGCACTGGTGCTGGTGCCACGACACTGCAACCTCTCCCATATACTCTAGTTGTAGTGCAGGAATGAGCCCTGCTGAAAAGCATTGCATCAAAAATTGTAATTAAACGCCCCTGTTAAACAGGGGCTTAAAAATTGGGCTGGTGGCATCACCCAGAACCAAAAATGTTCTTCCAAGATATCAGCGGAGGAGGAAGAGGATAGACAATCAAAATAACAGGACAGTCACTCAGCATCAGCATAGGCAGTCTTGAAGGGATGTGATATTTAAAAAAAAAATGATTCGGTTCCATCAGCTTCAGGTGCTTGGTAGCTGTGGGTGATCCAAGACTGATTCATCTTTATGAAGGTCAGTCAATCAACCGAGTCGGTGGACAGGCGCACCCTGTGATCGGTAACAAAGCCACCAGCAGCACTGAAGGTGTGTTCCAAAAGAACGCTGGATGCAGGACAGGCCAGTAGCTCAATTGCATACTGTGCAAGCTCTGGCCAGTGATCCATCCTCAAGACCCAGTAAGCCAGAGGATTTTCGGTGGGAAAGGTGTCCAAGTCTGACCTTGCCCCTAGGTATTCCTGCACCATGTAAATCAGACGCTGGTGATGGTTGCTGGAACCGATCATACCTTGGGGCTGCGGACTAAAAAATTGTCTGAACGCATTGGTCAGATGGCCACCTTCTCCACCGCTCCTTCTGACCGATGCCTCAGCAACACGTTGGCCAGGACCAGGAGTTTGTACCTCCCAGTCTCTGGGAACGCGTTGCACAGACCTTTCTGCAAGGCCTCCCGGAGATGTCTCATCCTCTGCTCCTTCTGCGACGGCAAGATAAGGTCGGCAACATTACCTTTGTACCGTGGATCAAGGAGAGTGGCCAGCCAGTAATGGTCCCTCTCCTTGATCCGAAGAATACGAGGATCCTTCCGCAGGCTTTGCAGGATCAGGGAGGCCATGCAGCGTAGGTTAGCTGAGGCATTCGGTCCGGAGTCCTCTGGGCCACTAAGGACAACATGATCCGCAGCTACCTCCTCCCAGCCACATACAAGTCCACGGGTTTCTTGGGACTGTAAATCATCCCTACAAGACTGCTGCTGCTGCTGATGCTGAGTGCCAGCCTCCATCTCCATGCTGACACAATCATCCTCCTCCTCCTCCTCCTCCTCCTCTTCCTGTGTGATGAGTGGAACAGCAGGAACACTGTCTGGATAAAGGGGGCCTTGAGAGGCAAGGAAGTCCTCCTCTTCCTGCCTCTGTTCTGCCTCAAGTGCCCTGTCCATTATTCCACGCAGCGTATGCGCCAAGAGGTGGACAAGAGGTACAGTGTCACTGATGCATGCACTGTCACTGCTCACCATCCTTGTGGCCTCCTCAAATGGTGACAGGACAGTGCATGCATCCCTGATCATGCCCCACTGGCGTGGTGAGAAAAAAACAAGCTCCCTTGACCCTGTCCTGGTGCCGTAGTCACACAGGTACTCATTGATGGCCCTCTGCTGCGTGTGCAGCCGCTGCAGCTTGGCTAATGTTGAGTTCCACCTGGTGGGCATGTCACATAAAAGGCGGTTCTTGGGCAGGTTCAACTCCTTTTGGAGCTCAGCCAGCCGAGCACAGGCATTAAATGATCGGCAGAAATGCACACAGACTTTCCTGGCCTGCTTCAGGACATCCTGTAAGCCCGGGTACCTTCCCAAGAACCGCTGCACCACCAGGTTAAGGACGTGAGCCACACAGGGCACATGGGTCAGTTGTCCCTGTCAGAGGTCGGAGAGGAGGTTGGTGCCATTGTTGCAAACCAACATTCCTGGCTTAAGCTGGTGTCAACCACCTCTCGGCCTGCCCCTGCAGAGCTGACAAAATATCTGCCCAAGTGTGGCTCCTGTCCCCCAAACAAACCAGGGCAAGCATGGCATGGCATCGTTTTGCCTGCGTACTTGCGTAGCCCCTTGAACGCCTATGGAGCACCGCTGGTTCTGAGGACAAAGCACTGGAAGAGGCCATGGAGGAAGAAGAGGGGGTGGAGGAGAGAGGTGTGTCACAACCAGTAGTAGCATTTTGGAGGTGTGGTGGCGGAACAACCTCCAACACTACTGCACCTTGTCCTGCATCCTTTCCAGCTGCCAGAAGAGTGACCCAATGGGCCGTGAAAGACAGGTAACATCCCTGTCCATGCCTGCTGGACCATGAGTCAGCGGTAATATGCACCTTACCGCTGACCGCCCTGTCCAGCGAGGCAAGGACATTGCCTCCCACATGCCGGTAGAGAGCCGGAATCTCCTTCCATGAGGAAAAGTGGCATTTGGGGACCTGCCACTGAGGAACCGCACATTGTACAAACTCACGGAAGGGGGCCGAGTCTACCAACTGAAAAGGCAGCAGTTGAAGTGCTAGCAGCAGCTGGGGCAGGGAAATTTGTCTGCTATAATCGGACGTGGTGTACTGCTAGCAGAGTGCCTGGAAGCACTTGGCTGTGACACACCTATTTCTACACCTTCATTCCTCTCAGAGCAGGTTTCAGAGAGGACTGAAGGTCCAGTGGGGTTGGAGATCCTAGCTGATGAGGAGCAAGGAGAGGTCCGCTTTGTTCTTTGGTGTGGGTCTTTGAGGTACGCTTGCCAACGAGCTGCATGGCAGGTCAACATATGTCTGGTCAAGCATGTGGTGCCCAAGTGGCTGATGTTTTGGCCACGCGAGATACGCATGAGACATATGTTGCAAATAGCATCGGTGCGATCTGATGCACTCGTCTCCAAAAAGGCCCACACCAAAGAACTTTTAGAATAACGCGCATAGGCAGTGCCCTGCACAGGCGGAGCTCTGCGGTGTGATTCAGTCGGTGTGCTGCCCCTAAGCTGGCCCCCGGAGGGCATCCTGCCTCGTTGGACATGTGCCTCCTCCTCCTCCTCCTCTCTCCTACCAGGCACCCACATGGAGTCAGTGCCCTCATCATCCCCTCCCTCTTCATCGCTGGAGAAAACCTGGCAGTATGCTGCAGCTTGTGGAACATGACTGTCAGATTGCTGTCCTTCTTGAGCATCCCCTCTCTCTGCGCTCACGCTACTGCCTTCCTCTAGCTGAGTATCATCATCAGAGCTTACAAAACACTGGGCATCCTCCTGGAGCATGTACCCAACACTGTGCTCAAAGTGTTCAGGGGACTCCTCAGGAGGATGTGGTGGGTCTAGGGAAGGAGTCACTGATGATGACATTGAGACGAGGAAATAGGATGCGTTGGCAGCTGCTTTGCTAGTTCCCTGAGCCTGGGTGAGAGAGGATGAGGAGGATGAAGAGGGCTTGGTCATCCACTCTACCAAGTCTTCGGCATGATGCGGCTCAACACGTCCAGCTGCCGAAAATAAGGACAATCGTGTCCCATGGCCATGTGCTGATGATGACGATGCACCGCGTCCACGGCCAGCACTGTTGTCTCTAGACACGGAGCCTACTTTTCCCTCTTTTATCGGCTCGTGCCTGTCTGCCTCTCCTTGTTGGCCTTCCAGACATGGTAATGGCCTGAAGGGAAATGGGAAAACCAGCAATTGGGTAGTGTATATTGTGCTGGAGGCACACAACACCAACTAACTCCTGCAGATGGCAGATGGCTCAATTAGAGAAGAGCTATATAGGTGGTTAATGGTGTATACTGCAGTCAGGACACACAGACAACACCTACAATCTCCTACAGCTGACTGAAAGCTCTATTACAGAAGAGCAATATAGCTAGCAATATAGGTGGATATAATGGTGTATAATGCGGTCAGGGCACGCAGACAACACCCACAATATCCTACAACTGACTGAAAGCTCTATTACAGAAGAGCAATATAGCTATCTATATAGGTGGATATAATGGTGTATACTGCGGTCAGGGCACGCAGACAACATGCACAATCATCTACAACTGACTGAAAGCTCTATTACAGGAGAGCAATATAGCTAGCTATATAGGTGGATATAATGGTGTATAGTGCAGTCAGGGTACGTAGACAACACGCACAATCTCCTACAACTGACTGAAAGCTCTTTTACAGAAGAGCAATATAGTTTGCTATATAGGTGGATATAATGGTGTATATTGCGGTCAGGGCACGCAGACAACACGCACAATCTCCTACAACTGACTGAAAGCTCTATTACAGAAGAGCAATATAGCTAGCTATATAGGTGGATATAATGGTGTATACTGCGATAATGGCACGCAGACAACACCCACAAACTCCTGTAGATTGCTAAAAGCTCAATTACAGAAGAGCAATAACGCTAAATCGGCTGATAATGAACGGTGTATACTGTGTTGAAGGTACACAGAGAACACCCACTAACTCCTACAGACGCCAACACACTGCACAAGGCCGCCACGCTGGCGGCCTTATATAGTGTGGGGCGTGTACTACACAGCCTGAGCTATGATTGGCCACAGGCCCTGCCTGATTGGCCAAGCATGCGGGGTCACAGTGCATGCTTGGCCAATCATGAGCCAGCAATGCACTGTGATGGCGCAGTGCATTGTGGGCCATGAGCGCCACACGAATTTGGTGCGAAGGGCCCATAACGTTCAGTACGTGCGAACAGCCGATGTTCGAGTCGAACGTATGTTCGACCCGAACACGAAGCTCATCCCTATTTGCAGGTGAGATCTAAACAGTAATTAGATCTGACACCGACACAAACAGGCAGAACAACTAACAGAACAATTACCATGCTACAAGAGGTACGTTCGACTCGAACATCAAGCTCATCCCTAATGGTGAGTGAGGGGTCACAGCGGCTGCATATGATAGGCATAGGCTGCATATGATAGGCACATAGGCTATATATGATGGGCACACGCTGCATATGATGGGCACAGAGGCTACATATGATGGATACAGGCTGCATATGATGGATACAGGCTGCATATGATGAGCAAATAGGCTGCATATGATGGGCACAGTCTGCATATGATGGGCACAGAGGCTGCATATGATGGGCACAGGCACAAATGATGGGCACAGAGGCTGCATATGAGGGGTACAGAGGCTACATATGATGTAGCAAGCCGAGGTGGAGCCACCAAATCAGACTATACCACATCCCAAATTAAATATACGAATATGGAGCAGGGAGGAGAGGTAACCAGCCTCACGGGACTTTTAAGGGTATCGATATTATATAATGTTAAAGAGGACCCATAGGGATCAAACAACAATAAACCATGAATTAAAAATCACAAAATTTATTACAAGAGAAAATAATCAAAATGTAATACAAAACAGAATGTGTAGAAATCCATCCAATACACAATGATTTTAAAGAATTTATTTCGAACTCAATCAATATAGTTTAAAACGATGCTCGACATGTTTGACTCAAAAAATAGTTTCATCAGGAGCTTTGAATCAATATAGCAATTGTAGTGCTGTAAGGATAGACATATGAATAAATTAAATACAGAATTGTATTTGAAACATTACAGAGAATGTTTTATCATAGATACAAATAAATTGAGAGTTAAGGGCATCTGTGTTAGTCAAAGGTCAAGAAACTTGGGAAATTCCGCTCTCACCTGCAATGAAGTCAGCAAAGAACCAAACAATCGATGGTGATCTGGACGAAAAGCATACCCAAAAAGGGGCCTCAGCACATGGATAATTGGGGATATCTGGACCTTTTTTATGGCTGCAGAGAGACTCTCCTAAATGTCAGTCTGAATTAAATAATAAATATATAGAGAAACAAAATCAAAAAAATTTAATTGTGTTCAATGATATCAGGCAAATAATGTGATTCCCAAAAAATAATTATATAATATTTCCATATATACTATTACCTAATAGAATCAATATTCACAGGGAAAGAAAGACCAAACACAGGCCAGTCTGTGACCACTCAGGGGAACACAACCCCCTGCTGCCCAGAAGCGAAACAATGATCAGCTGCAGGAAAGCACAGATAATTATACCTAGTCAAAGATGAGATAAAGAAAAAGAGTATTAACTAAATGGATATGCTGGCAAGAAAAATTATTTCACAGCAAAATAGAGATTCTTTTAAATTGTCAAGACATCCAGCCATAAGCCAACATGCCTACCTCAGTGTGTCATATCGCGGGAAGTCCATAGAGCCGACCATACCCTTCAGGAGTGATGAGGCAAGTGAACACTGCCTCAAGAAGAGTCTCACCGACTCGGCGGCGCCTGATGTTACCGCCGAGTGGCGGGCGGAAGTAGCCTGGCAGCCAATCTCAGAAGGAACCGGGGAAACAAACCGGGCATGCGCGTGATGACGCAGACTGCCGTCACACGCACACAGCGGCCATTTTGGAAATTCCTACAACCACAAAGAATAGAGGTGGAAGGGAGGCTCCAAAAGTAACGTGCCCGTGCATGCGTCGAATGATGCGGGACTGCATTATTCGAGGCACAAAAACGCCATCATAGGAACTGGAGGGCCCACATCAAAAAAGTGGGTAGGCAGGAATGGAAAAAGGGGACAGACCAGGAAGGCATGACATCAACCCCTACGAGGACATCCCCCCATCCCCCCCAGGGAGAAGATGAAGTGCCAAACAAAGAACATCCCAGATCTAACCACACCAAAAAAGGTGTAGAATCTCCCAATACCAAAAAACGTGGGGGCCGTTCCTTAGGCTGCTTTCACACTGGGGCGGTATTCAGGCGTTACAGCGCTAAAAATAGCGCCTGTGTAACGCCTAAAAAAAACCGGCCCCTTTAACTCCAGTGTGAAAGCCGGAGGGCTTTCACACTGGAGCGATGCGCTGGCAGGACGGTGAAAAAAAGTCCTGCTAGCCGCATCTTTGCAGCGGTGAAGGAGCGGTGTATTCACCGCTCCTAAACCGCTCCTACCCATTGAAATCAATGGGACACCGCGGCAATACCGCCGGCAAAGCGCCGCTACAGCGGCGCTTTGCGGGCGGGTTTAACCCCTTTTCGGCCGCTAGCGGGGGTTAAAACCACCCCGCTAGCGCCCGCACACCGCCGCTAAAAACGACGGTAAAGCGCCGCTAAAAATAGCGGCACTTTACCGCCGACGCCGCTCCCGCTGCAGTGTGAAAGCAGCCTTAGTGAAGGGAGAACAACCAGTAATGTGGCAAAAAAGAGCGCCGATTGGTGCAAGGTGAAAAGGGGGACTTACAGGGATTGCAAAATGGACAAAAATTGATTATTAGTGCCGAAATTGCACCAAAGTCCCGGGCGCCCGTACAAGCCTTTTAGGTCCAGAGAAACCCAATAATAACCATAAATAATAAAGAGAATTTTTTTTTAAATGTTTATAGGGACTTCCTAGATAGATTTCGAAGGGTAAAATCTACATATGATGGATACAAGGTATTTCAGTATTTTTCAGTTTG
Organism: Lithobates pipiens; assembly: GCF_037356315.1. Taxonomy (NCBI): domain Eukaryota; kingdom Metazoa; phylum Chordata; class Amphibia; order Anura; family Ranidae; genus Lithobates; species Lithobates pipiens. The sequence continues at coordinate 203,038,752 of NW_027507764.1, read as the reverse complement.
TTTGCGCCCCCAAAAATGTTTTGAGCACCAGCCGCCACTGTAACCAAAACCAAACAAGCTGCCCTAGTGTTAAGCTGAGACGCTCAAAAAGCATTTGACCACTTAAATTGGTCATTTATATTTGCAGTCCTGTCTCGGTAGGGATTCTCAGGTCTGTTTATACAGGCCGTCTGGGCATTATATTCCAAACCTACTTCCCAAGTACAGCTTGCTTCTCATCTGTTGTAGTAATTTTCCCTGAGTAATGGCACCAGACAGGGGTGCTCCTTGTCACCTTTGATCTTCATATTTAGCTTGTAGCCCCTGGCTGAAGCCATCTATTCCCATTCTGGTATACGGAGGGTTATGCTGCGGCAGAGGGAATATAAGCTGTTCTTATTTGCTGATGACATTTTATTGACACCGACCCATCCCCACATCTCCCTTCCCTTCTTCGTGATACCCTATGTTCTTTTGAAATCATCTTAAGGTTCAAAGTTAATCCAACTAAAACAGAAGCCCTTCCTAATAATATCCCAACATACCTTCTCACCTCCCTTCAGGAAAAATTTTAATTATCACTGGTGCTCCCACTTGCTTAAATATCTGGGTCTCCAACTGACTTCCTCATATTCTACATTATTTCAGGACAACTAACTTTCCCCCTCTGTTTGCAGAAATAAATGGTTTACTAAAAGCCTGGACTAACATCCCTCTTTCTCTTCTTGGGAGAATCAATGTTCTCAAAATGTTGATACTTCCCAAATTACTACATCTATTTGAGGCCGTCCCAGTGTTGATTCCAATGCCCCACTTAAAGGCACTTCAGAGAAATTTTCTTTATTTGATATGGAACAATGCCTCTCATAGGATAGCAAGCTCGTGGTTCAGGCTTTGCGCAATAGGGGAGGACTGGGAGCCCTGGTGTCTTAAAATATTATTTTGCCACGCAACTAAGGGTTATTGCCTCTTTAATGTCCAGATATGCCCTGAACAGATGGTCTGAAATTGAAATGGGGGTCACATCCCCTGCACACCCTTGTTCTATGCTATGGCCTTCCTCAGACCAATTTACTGATTAGAGTATGTCTAAACCCGCTGTTATTCACTCTGTCTGTTTGGAAGCAATTCTGTAATATATACTCTCTCTCTCTCCTCCATGCTTGCCACTTGTGAATGTTTCATTCAACCCAGATATCCCAGACAGCTTATCCTATAACAATATGTTACCCTTGCCAGAAGCAGGGAATTTTCAATTATGTCATTTTTTTTGCTCCCAAATCTCCCCCCCCCCCCCCAACTTTAGACAGGCCAACTGAATTTGAATTACTGTGCTCTAAGAGCCCTTATGAACCCCACTTGATCTCATCTATTTATAAATCTTGCATGCAGCTCTCCCCCTGACTGAAGCCAGTCAAACATATATGAGAAAATGGTCCCAGATTCTTCAATGGCCTATATCCTTAGGTGATTGGGGGGGGGGGGGGGGGGGATATGGGATTCAACATCTAGAGTCTCACGTTGCGTGGCATAGAGAGAGACTGCATACAAAATACTTCTATTTTGGTATAGGACTCCAGATGTTTTACATTCTCGAAAGTTTACAACCTCTGAGTAAAGTCAGAGATGTGGTGCTGCTATAGGCACGCATTACCATATATTTTGGGAATGTTCTGAAACCACACCCTTTTGGACACAAGTTCATAATCTTTTACAAAAGGTCCTAGATATCCCTATTCCTTTAATTCCCATGCTATTAGGTCTTCCACTCCCAGGCACTACTAAGGCTACCAGGAGATTGATGGCTTTTATTCTGTTGGCAGTAAAACATGCTATACATCAGTGTTAGTTGTCTACTAACCCCTTACTTTTCAAAAATTTATTTTGGCCATAGCTGATATACGCAGGATGAAACACTTGACAGCAATGATGGACGACTCTTTGCCAAGGTTTAACAAAGTATGGGAGATCTAGAATGCCTCACACACTACGCAAGGCGGCAGCGTACTGTGTTGCATCGGCAGAGAGAGAGATACAGTAGACGGAGAGACAGTGTCTTTGAATTTCCTTTGAAGCTGTTGCAATTACAGTCTGTGTATTGTGCCACCCCTGCACAGTGTACACCTAAAGCTACCCATATTGCTGGCAATCGTCTGATCCTATACCACAGGCAGCTGTAGCAATTACAGTCGGTGTATTGTGCAACCTGCACAGTGTACACCTGAAGCTACCCCAATTGCTGGTGTTCTGCTGGTCCTATACCACAGGCAGCTACTCCAGCAATTACAGTCAGTGTATTGTGCCACCTGCACAGTGTACACCTAAAGCTACACCAATTGCTGGTGTTCTGCTGGTCCTATACCTAAGGCAGCTGTAGCAATTACAGTGGGTGTATTGTGCCCCATGCACAGTGTACAGCTAAAGCTACCCCAATTGCTGGTGTTCTGCTGGACCTATACCACAGGCAGCTGTAGCAATTACAGTCGGTGTATTGTGCCACCTGCACAGTGTACACCTAAAGCTACCCCAATTGCTGGTGTTCTTCTGATCCAATACTACAAGCAGCTGCTTCAGCAATTACAGTCGGTGTATTGTGTCATCTGCACAGTGTACGCCTAAAGCTACCCCAATTTCTGGTGTTCTGCTGATTCTATCCACATGCAGCTGTAGCAATTACAGTCGGTGTACTGTGTCATCTGCACAGTTTGCACCTAAAGCTACCCCAATTGCTGGTGTTCTGCTGATCCAATAGCACAGGCAGGCAGCTGCAGTAATTACAGTAGGTGTACTGTGTCATCTGCACAGTGTGCACTTAAAGCTACCCCTATTGCTGGTGTTCTGCTGATCCTATACCGCAGGCAGCTGCAGTAATTACAGTCAGTGTACTGTGTCATCTGCACAGTGTGCATTTAACCACTTTCAGACCGGACCATTTTGCTGGTCAATGACCAGAGGTCTTTTTACAATTTGGCACTGCGCTGTTTTAACTGGTAATTGCGCGGTCATGCAATGTTGTACCCAAACAAAATTTGCATCCTTTTCTTCCCACAAATAGAGCTTTCTTTTGATGGTATTTGATTGCCTCTGCGATTTTATTTTTTGCGATATAAACGTAAAAAGACCTAAAATTTTGAAAAAAAAAGATATTTTCTACTTTTTGTTATTAGAAAAATCCAATAAACTCAATTTTAGTCATACATTTAGGCCAAAATGTATTCAGCCACATGTCTTTGGTAAAAAAAAAAGTCAATAACTGTATATTTATTGGTTTGCGCAAAAGTTGTCACATCTACAAACTAAGGTACGTTTTCTGGAATTTACGCAGCTTTTAGTTTACGACTGCCTATCTCATTTCTTGAGGTGCTAAAATGGCAGGGCAGTACAAACCCCCCCCAAATGACCCCATTTTGGAAAGTAGACCCCCTAAGGAAATTGATAAGTGGCATGTTGAGCCCATTGAATATTTTATTTTTTTGCCTCAAGCGATTGAATAATGACAATTTTTTTTTTTTTTTTTTTTTACACAAAGTTGTCACTAAATGATATATTGCTCACACATGCTATGGGCATATGTGAAATGACACCCCAAAATAAATTCTGCTGCTTCTCCTGAGTACGGGGATATCACATATGTGGGACTTTTTGGGAGCCTAGCCGCGTACGGGGCCCCGAAAACCAAGAACCGCCTTCAGGTTTTCTAAGGGCGTAAATATTTGACTTCCCTCCTCACTACCTATTACAGTTTTGAAGGTCATAAAATGCCAAGATGGCACAAAACCCCCACAAATGACCCCATTTTAGAAAGTAGACACCCCAAGCTATTTGCTGAGAGGCATGTTCAGGCCATGGAATATTTTATATTTTGCCACAAGTTGCGGGATAATTACAAACTTTTTTATTTTTTATTTTTTTTTCACAAAGTTGTCACTAAATGATATATTGCTCACGCATGCCATGGGCATATGTGAAATGACACCCCAAAATAGATTCTGCTGCTTCTCCTGAGTACGGGGATACCACATATGTGGGACTTTTTGGGAGCCTAGCCGCGTACGGGGCCCCGAAAACCAAGCACCGCCTTCAGGCTTTCTAAGGGCGTTACAGTTTTGAAGGCCATAAAATGCCAAGATGGCACAAACCCCCCCCCAAATGACCCCATTTTGGAAAGTAGACACCCCTAAATTTAGGGGTACACTAGTGAGACTAGGTAATAAATGGTGGGTGCCCTGAAACTATAAAAAAATAACTAACCAACCAGCGTCACCTGTAACAGTTATATGGTGATCACTGGTGAAAGGGTTAACTAGGGGGCAATCAGGGGGCTTTATGCGGTAGTATATGGGGGTCCCTGGCGCTATAAAAAGCTGCGGCGAACCTAAATACCTACCTGCCTAACTAGCGTCACCTGTGACACTAATACAGCGATCAGAAAAAATGATCGCTTATTAGGCTGGGTTCACACTGGAGCGATGCAGGAACGCCACGAATCCGCGGCGGGTTCCCGCATCGCATGCCTCCCGGCGGCAGTTCACACTGCCCTATGCGAACTGCTGGGAGTGTCAGTGAAATGTTAATGACACCCCCAGATCAGTTCGCATATCGCAGTGCGATCTGCAAACTCGGATCGCATGGTGTGAACACCCATGCAATCCGATTCTGCTGCGGACCAAAAAAAGGGTCCCGTGCAAATTTGCGGCGGGTGCGGCGCAAATTCAGCCATACTATCTGTATGGCTGAACTCGAATCGCACAGAGATCGGATGTGATTTGCACTGCAGTGCGGTGCGAATCACATTCGTTCTCATAAACCGCTGCAATGTGAACCCAGCCTTAGTGACACTGGCGACGGGGGGTGATCACGGGGTTAAACCTTTATTGGGGGGGTTAGGGGGGTACATTAGAACTAAAGGGGGCTAACCCTAACTGCCCTAACAGTTATTACAGTCACAAATGACACCAATGCAAAAAAAAAAAAAAAAATGACATTGGTGTCACTGTGACTGGGGGGCAGGGGTAATTGGGGGGGTGATCGGGGGGGTGTGAGTGTGCCTGGCATGTTCTACTGTGTAGTGTCGTGTTGGTGCAACTCACCGATCCTCTCTCCTCGGTTTCGGAACGAAAAATACCGACACGGAGGAGAGATTACATCACTTCCTCTCCTGTGTTTACATTACAGGAGAGGAAGTGATGTCACGGAGCATTTCTATTCGTCGGGAGCGATCGCGAGGGGGTGGCCATGAATGAATGGCCGCCCCCTCATCCCGGATCGCTCCCGAACGAATACCGACCGCCGCAGGCACCGGGGGGGGCCCGATCGGGCCCCCCACCCGTGGGAAGGCAGGGACGTATATATACGCCCATATGCCTGCCCGTGCCATTCTGTCGACGTATATCGTCGTGCGGCGGTCGGCAAGTGGTTAAAGCTACCCCGATTGCTGGTGTTCTTTAGATCCTATCAGCAGGCAGACAGCTGCAGTAATTACAGTCGGTGTATTGTGTCATCTGCACAATGTACGCCTAAAGCTACCCCAATTGCTAGTGTTCTTCTGATACTATACCATAGGCAGGTAGCTGCAGTAATTACAGTCGGTGTATTGTGTCATCTGCGCAGTTTGCACCTAAAGCTACCCCAATTTCTGGTGTTCTGCTGATCCTATACCGACGGCAGCTCCAGTAATTACATTTGGTGTATTGTGTCATCTGCACAGTGTGCGCCTAAAGCTACCCCAATTGCTGGTGTTCTCACAGAAATAATACTACAGGCAGGCAGTTGATTCTGCTAGCTGCAGTATAATCAGTATATGCATCCCAGCTTTGTGCAGCTACATCTCCCTGCAGGCCATTAGTATGTCTGGAAGACCAAAAAGGAGAGGCAGACAGTCACGAGCCAATAAAAGAGGGCAAGCAGGCTCTGTGTCTAGAAGCAACAGTGCTGGTCATGGACATGGTGCATCCTCATCAGCACATGGCCATGGGACACGCTTGTCCTTATTTTCGGCAGCTGGACATGTTGAGCCGCAATATGCTGAAGACTTGGTAGAGTGGATGACCAAGCCATCCTCATCCTCCTCATTCTCTCTTACCCAGGCTCAGGGTACTGGCAAAGCAGCTGCCAATGCAGCCTCTTCCCTCATCTCAATGGCATCAGTCACTCCTTCCCTAGTCCCACCATGTCCTTCTGAGGAGTTCCCCGAACTGTTTGAACACAGTGTTGGGTACGTGCTCCATGAGGATGCCCAGCATTTTGAAGGCTCTGATGATGATACCCAGCTAGAGGAAGCCAGTAACGTGAGCCCAGAGAGAGGGGATGCCCAAGAAGGACAGCAATCTGGCAGTCATGTTCCCCCAGCTGCAGCATACTGCCAGGTTTGCACCAGTGATGAGGAGGGAGGGGATGATGAGGTCACTGACTCCACGTGGGTGCTTGATGAGAGAGAGGAGGAGGAGGCACATCTCCAACGAGGCAGGGTGTCCCCCAGGGTCCAGCTTAAGGGCATCACACCGACTGAATCACACCGCAGAGCTCCGCCTGTGCAGGGCGCTGCCGCTGCGCATTATTACAAAAGTTCTTTGGTGTGGGCCTTTTTTGAGACAAGTGCATCATATCACACTGATGCTATTTGCAACATATGTCTCAATCGTATCTCGCGTGGCCAAAACAGAAGCCATTTGGGCACCACATGCTTGACCAGACATATGTCGACATGCCATGCAGTTCGTTGGCAAGCGTACCTCAAAGACCCACACAAAAGAACAAAGCGGACCTCTCCTTGCTCCTCATCAGCTGGGATCTCCAACCCCACTATACCTTCAGTCCTCTCTGAAACCTGCACTGAGAGGAGAGAAGGTGTAGAATTAGGTATGTCACAGCCAAGGACAATCTGCTAGCAGTACACAAATGTCCGATTGTACCAGGAAATTTCTCTGCCCCAGCTGCTGCACCATCGAAAGAAGTTCACTCCCAGCCATCCACATGCCCAGCGGTTGAATGCTAGCTTGACTAAATTGCTAGCAATTCAACTGCTGCCTTTTCAGTTGGTAGACTCGGCCCCCTTCCATGAGTTTGTGCAATGTGCGGTTCCTCAGTGGCAGGTTCCCAAACGCCACTTTTTCTCTAGTTTCAATAGATTTTTATTGTTATTAAGTAAAATAACAGGTTACAAAACATGTCAACAACAATTGAAAGTAGGGCAAGATGCCCCCCTAAAGACACACGATTCACACTGGCAAGGCATATAAGGAGAACACAAGTAAGCGAAGCATATCCCCCTCCCCCAGACCCAGGTTGCAACACAGGAGACATGAGAACAAACCCGGACCACCCCGAGAAAGAGAACACGTGTCATCAAAGACACGCTCGATAACAAAGGATCAACGAGGCCCCACCTCAAGTCACGGGGACCCGGAGATCCCTCCACAGTACCCTCCACCAGAGGCCGAGGCGGGCCCAGGGAAGATTGCCCTGCCGCCCCAAATGGGATCACACTGCGACTGGGCACCTCCCCAGGGCCCCCCCCACCCCCCAGCGAAAGGAACTGGCCAACAAACCTCATTGGTTCTGTAAACTAAATAGTACAAGTGAGAGGTTTGAATTATGCAACTGCACAAGGCACACGCGATATATACTCAATTTCTGGGAGGGAGAGCAAAAGAACATAGTAGAACAAAAGAAAAGTTTCCTTGCAGTGTATAGACTAGGAAAACCAATAATTGAAATGTTTACTAATCACATTAAATATTTGCAATCAAAGGGAGCATCCCCTACAGGAAGGGATAAAGGGAGTATAGGAGGAAAAAAAAGGATAGACAAAGAAAATAAGAGCAGGAAAGGTAGAGGAAGGGTAAAGGAGAAGGACAAGTAGCGTAGAGGAGTAGAAAAGGAAGTAGAGGGCGGTGTAGAAGGTCATCTGGAGAAGTGAGCCACAGCCAGTAGTACAGCTATTTCAACGTGGAAGGGTGATCCCAACAAAAGATGCCCAAGGTTCCCAAATGTGATAGAATTTCTCAGAACGATCCAGGATTACACCGGCCATTTTTTCCTGGTTCATGATCCAGGAAATTTTTTTCTTTGCTGCTCTGGGTGAAACATTAGGTGTTTTCCAGGCTTTTGCCAGGGTGAGTTTGGCACCTAGTAAAATAAAGTGGATGAGGCGTTGTGTATTCCTGGGTGTTCCCGAGACTGGGAAGTTGAGAAGTGCAATGAGGGGGGATGGAACGATAGTCTGTGAAGCAATAGTGCTTATCCAGGAAAAAATTTTACGCCAAAAATGTCTCACTCTAGGGCAGGACCACCAAACATGAAACATATCACCTCTAAGGTCACAGCCCCTGAAACATAGAGGAGATGTGGACGGAAAAATGTGAGCAAGTTTCGTGGGTACTAAGTACCACCTGGTAATTACTTTAATGCTCGCTTCAATGAGACCGGTATTCATGATACCCTTGTATGAGTAGGAAAAATTCCTTTGCCAAGTCTCTAGGTCCCAAGATTGGGCTAAATCATCCTCCCAGGCCAACATGTAAGAGGTTTTGGACTGTTTACCCGAGAGTGCCCTGTAAATCAGTGAGATCCCACCCCTCTGCTCGATGCCTTGCCCACACCATTGTTCATAAGGGGTAATTTGTGGAACGTCTGTGAAGGATCTATATTTTTTGTGAAGAAATGCGGATATCTGTGTAAATCTGAAGAATTCTGATCTGGGCATGTCTAGTTTACTGATACAATAGGCCTTCGTTAGGGGGCCTAAAGGTCGAAGAAAGTGACCTATTCTGTAAAGCCCTTTGTCCAGCCACCACCGGAACGCTTTGATGTCTAGGCCTGGGTGGAAGTCTGGGTTGTGAAATAAGTGCTTCAGGGGTTCTAAAGAAGAAATTAGGTGTGCATTGCCTTTAATGGAGTCCCACAAAGTGAATGAATGGGATAGCGTCGGCGACATGATCGGGGGTCTAGATTTTTTGGGGTTCCAGAGAAGGAAATCGAGGGTATGAAGCGGGACTGCCAATCTCTCAACGTGTATCCAGTCAGGGTGTTCCCAACGGGAGTAGATTCTGGAGAGTTGAGAAAGTTGAGCTGCTTGGAAATACCAAAGCAAGTTTGGCAGACCCATTCCCCCCTCAGTTCTTAATCGATATAGGACCGATTTAGCCAGTCTGCGTCCACCTTTCCCCCAAATAAATTTGATGACTTTGGCTTGGAAGAGCCCAAGGTGGTTTTTATTTATTGGTATCGGAAGGGTTCTAAAATAGTAAAGGATACGCGGGAGTAATGTCATTTTGATGGCGTTGATCCTTCCCAGCCAAGTCATGGGAAGACCCGACCACTTTAGGAGATCTTTCTCTAATGCTTTGTACAACGGCGGGTAATTAGCTTGGTAGAGGAGGTCTATCCTTGGTGTTAGTTTAATTCCCAAATATGTAATATATGAGTTGGTCCATGAGAGTTTAAAGCTATCTCGAAGCCTAGAGATGAGTGAGTCTGCAAGATTAATGTTAAGTGCTTGAGATTTGCTGTAGTTAACCTTGAGGCCAGATACCAAGCCAAAGTCATCTAATAAGCGGCATAAGTTAGGGAGCGTTGTGAGGGGAGAGGATACAAAAAGTAGGATGTCATCCGCAAACAGTGCGCATTTGTGAGTTTGGGAGCCACAGGTAATACCTTTGATATTGGGGTCGTTTCTAATAGAAATCGCCAGAGATTCAATCGCTATAGCGAAGATAAGAGGGGATAGAGGGCAGCCTTGTCTCGTCCCCCGTAAGATATGAAAAGACTCAGAGTAAAATCCCTGCAGACGGACCTGGGCTGAAGGGGTTGAGTAGAGAGCCCTCAGAACATTGATAAAGTGCTCGCCAAAGCCCCAACGCTGTAAAGTGGAGAAGATGAACGACCAGTTAATAGAATCAAATGCTTTTTGTAGGTCCAAAGAAAGCAAACAGCCTTGTCGGGGAGCTCCTTTGTCCCAGTTGGAGTTTAGGATAGAAATCAGATCAATGGCTCTGCGCGTCTGGTCAGAGCCCTCTCGGCCTGGGATAAAGCCTACCTGGTCTTTATGGATATACAGACTAATGAAAGAGGCCAGGCGGTCTGCAAGGATCTTAGTCAAAATCTTTAGATCATTGTTAATGAGGGAAATTGGTCTGTAGTTGGAGACAGCACTAGGGTCTTTGTCAGGTTTAGGAATAACCGTCACATATGCCACATTAGAAGAAGCTTCTAAGGTACCCCCTCTCCGGAGCTCATTGAAAAAACGAGCAAGGTATGGGGCTAGAGTGGTGGAAAAGGATTTGTAGTAAGGTATAGAGAAACCATCTGGGCCAGGAGCAGAGTGGGGTTTTAATTTTTTGATCACAGCACAGACTTCCTCCTGTGAGATAGGGGCATCTAAGATTTGGCGATGGGAAGATTTCAGAGTTGGGTTTTGTACCGTATCGAGGAACCTATCGACCTGCGCTTGCGTTGGGCAGTCTTTATTACTATAGAGGGCTTGGTAGAAAGAATGGAATTGTTCCATTATGCGTTGCGGATTTTGGGAGAGGGTACCACCCTTTATTTTGATTTTAGGGAGAGCAGTGTGTTTGATTTTTGGAGAAAGTCGACGAGCTAAAAGTGTTCCCATCCGATCTCCCTGGCAGTAAAAACGGGATTGATTCCAGCGGATCCATTTCTCAGCTCTAGTAGTGAGTGCTAGGTTCAAAGCAGCACGAGCTGCATCCAGGTCCAAGATGGAAACCTCGGAGGGGCGAGCCTTGTGCCTTTTAGATAGGGCCGCAAAGTCCTGCTCCAATCTGACAATATCAGATTTTTGTGCTTTGTTAATTTGAGAAGCAATTTGGATAAGGTGTCCCCTGAGAACCGCCTTATGAGCAGCCCAAAGGCATGAAGGTCCAACCTCCGGAGTGTCATTGACTTGAAAATAAGCTTTAATTTTGGTTTCAATCTCCGCCTTCCTGCCCGGATCGCTCAAAATAGATTCATTGAGGCGCCATCTCCTACTGGGTCGAGCCACTCCAGAGCGGCGAAATACTATCACCACCATAGAGTGGTCCGACCAGACTACGTCTTTAATGAAAGCTCTGTTTGTTAAGGGTATGGTATGGGAGGTAACCCAGATGTGATCTATTCTCGAGAAAGATTGGTGGGGACTGGGGAAATGGGTATAATCCCTCAGGGATGGATTCATTTCCCTCCAGATATCAATCAGCCCATGTTGGGAGATTAATTTGGCTATACGCAGACTTTGTTTAGTGGGTCGAACAAGGCGTTTACCCGGGGGACGTGCCTTATCCATGCCCGCATCAAAGGCCGTATTTGAGTCACCCCCAAAGACTACAGTCCCCTCCAATAAAGGTGACACGGTGTCTAGAAGATTCTTAAAGAAGGCATATTGACCTCTGTTGGGGGCATAGTATGAGATGAATGAGTAGAGATGACCATCCAGCTCTCCAATCACTAGGATAAATCTGCCTTCTGGATCTTTAAGTTCTGATTTGAGAGCGAACGTACATCTGTTAGAAATAAAGATACCCACCCCCTTTGTTTTATCGTCTGCATTGGCCAGTGAAAAATTAGAGAATTTGGAATGTATAAAAGTAGGATGAAAGCGTTTAGGGAAATGGGTTTCTTGTAGGAGTGCTACATCAACTTTTTGGGAGTGAAAATATTGAAACATTTTCCGACGCTTGGCCGGGGAATTTAGGCCTTGGGCATTATGAGTAATAAGCTTAAGGGGAATTTTGTCTGGATCAGTTACCGCCATCGAGCAGAGGAGTGGGAATACCCCGATACACAAAGGCACTTACCCGTAGAAGATTTATAGACCAGGATAAAAGCAGACCGGTGAGTGACTCAACGAGCATGGATGAAGACCGTGTCCTCCCTCTCCAGATGACCTTTAGGGGAAAGAAAGAGCAGAGAGTGAGCAAGAAAAGGAGATAGAGAGGAGCAGAGAAGGTAAGAAGGGGGACAAACATGACCCCCGATGCGGGCGGAAAGAAATACCGCCTGCAAATAAAATTTAGACACCTCCCCAATCTCAATCCCAAAGGGGATGAAGATAGGGAGTAATCCTGACCAGTGAAGGGTCAATACCGAGTTCACTAGGCAGGATGGGGTGCATGAGCACCGCCCTAGCAAGAAGGACCAACTAAACGTTTAAACATTACATAACTGTCAAAAAAGGGCCCCAGAACCAACGTTAACATTAGAAATCGTTTAAGTCTCCCCAAGGATCAGGAGAGAATAAAGAATTGCAAATCAGGAGAAGTAAAATATTTGAGTGCGGCAACCTAAAATTGGAACAAAAGGGTTAGCTAGTTCCCCCCAACACAGATGAAGACCCTGAGTGTTGTTCCCACCCACATGGTGAGGTATAATCTAGGCAAAGTTCCTGCTCAAGGTCCCCCAGAGGGAACTAGTAACCCCCCAAAGTCTCAAAACTTGTACTGTAGGTAGATCATAGTGAGTCAAGGATGGACGTTATCCTTCGATTTCTTGTGTCTTGCGGGTTTCCACAACGAGTTCAGTGGACTGGATGGACTGGAGGGAAGTTGCCTTTTAGCCGAGTGAGGAGAGGGCTCCTGTTGCATAGCGATTGGGTCGTGAGAGATAAGGCCGAGTCGTAAGAATAGCTGTTCCCCTTCTGGAAGAGAACTAAAGGTGTAGGGTTTGCCATTGAACAACATCTTCAATTGAAATGGGAACAGCCACCAATATTTGATGTCCTTATTCATAAGGATTTGGAGTAGCGGTTTCAAGGTGCGTCTCTTTTGAATGGTGGAGGGAGATATATCAGCAAAGACTTGTATTTGGTGACCCTGAAAAACGATTTTGGACATGGATCTGGATTTCTTCATGACTGCTTCTTTCACTGTATAGTGATGAGGCTTTACTACAATATCTCGAGGTAGGCCATCATCCCTGGGGGGCCTGAGGGCCCTGTGAGCCCCATCAAGCTCTAGATGGTGTTGTGGGGTGTCCGGGAGCAGATCTTTAATGAAGGCCTGTATTGTCTCAGGAACGTCCTTGTAGGATTCGGGGAGTCCCCGTACTCTAAAGTTGCACCTCCTATTTCTATTTTCAAGGTCATCTATTTTGGCATTGGCGGTATCCAGTTGTTCTTGTAAGACTTGTAGGCAAGCAGAATTTTGATTTGTTCTGGAAATCGTCGCTTCCAGGTTGGATTCAATAGTTTCAATGCGAGATCCGATGTTCTGAAGGTCTGCTTTGATGTCATTTGTTATTTTGGTGGCCGTATTTTGTAGACCCCTGTCCAGAAGGTCTGCGAATTTAGCAAAGAGTTCAGTCATATTGATCGGCTGCAGTAGACCCAAGTCTCCATTCTGAGCTGGAAGTTGGGGCTGAGGGAGGGTAGCTCCCAAGGGTGGAAAATCCATGTCCGGGAATGAATGTTCCAGAAGGGAAACTGTGGAGGCTGGGGAAGCCATTTCAGGACAATCAAGACTCGACTGTCGTTGCAGGGCAGAAGAGGAAGAAGCTGCCAGCTGTGCCCCGTTCGTGTAGGCCGCGTCCGAGTGGTGAGGCCCAGCCGCCATTTTCGCCTCTGTCTGGGAAGAACGGGTTATCTCATAAGTCGGCTCGAGGTTTCTCCTGACAGCCCCGGCATACATTGGGGAGATCCCTGATGCAGTTACTATTCAGTGAGTAAGTTGTGATGCAAGCGTTGGCTCTCTGGGTACCGTTAGCAGTCCTGAACCGCCAGGGCGGGACGGAGCTCCAGGACTAAGCTGCCATCCTCGGAGCTGCCGTGCATGCGCCCTCTGGAAACAGGGCTAGAAGATGGCCGGAGACTCCTTCCCCCCACCACACCAGCAGAGTAGGGAAAGAAGAAAAAATGAACAATAGGCCATAGGGTGTAGCAAGATGGGTGTAGCAAGATGGCCGATTTCAGTCAGCACAGGCCTGGTTCAGGGCCAGGCCTGAGCAAAGATACAGTGTGGGAGTTCGGGAGGTAGGTGCTGTCTAAGGGGAGACCCTGTAGGCATAGGAAGCGGGTAGTTGAGTAGCGGTCCGGATATGATGCCCTTCCGCGGGCGTCCGCCTCAGGAAAGTCCGGGGATCCGCAGGCCGTACTAGGCCGCACTAGGCCGGGACCAGCTACGGCCTCCTCGTTCACCCCCGAAGTCCGAACGAGACACCGGAGCGTTCAGGGAGGGAAGATCAGGAGAGTTGGAGGGTGGATGGCAGTCCCCTACCGTGTGATGATGTGGGAAACTCAAAAATTTGTTAGGCCTCCGGAGCGGCAAGATGGCCGCCGCGAGCTCCCGTTGTCGGCCGTCCCGCGACCAGATGGAGGGGTATAGGCACCTGATATAGTCCCCAGTAGCTACAGTGTACTCCCAGGAGTAGTGTGCCTATAATTTGGGAGTCGGTTGGTGCAGAATTCAGGAGGATTGCGATGGATAGAGCTCGGGTTGTGCAGAGCTCCCTCAGAAAGCGTCCATCGCCGAGCACTTCCGGCCACGCCCCCCTCGCCACTTTTTCTCATGGAAGGAGATTCCAGCTCTCTACCGGCATGTGGAAGGCAATGTCCTTTCCTCGCTGGACAGGGCGATCAGCAGTAAGGTGCATATTACCGCTGACTCATGGTCCAGCAGGCATAGACAGGGACGTTACCTATCTTTCACGGTGCATTGAGTGACTCTTCTGGCAGCTGGGAAGGATGCAGGACAAAGGTGCAGTAGTGTTGGAGGTTGTTCCGCCACCAAGCCTCCAAAATGCTACTACTGGTGATTGTTACACACCTCTCTCCTCCACCTCTCCTCTTTTTCTTCCTCCATGGCCTCTTGCTGTGCTTTGTCCTCGGAACCAGCGGTGCTCTGTAGGCGTTCAAGGGGCTACGCAAGTACGCAGGCAAAAAGATGCCATGCCATGCTTGTGCTGGTGTGCTTGGGGGACAGGAGCCACACTGGGGCAGAGATTCTGTCAGCTCTGCAGGGGCAGGCTGAGAGGCGGTTGACGCCACGCCAACTTAAGCCAGGAATGGTGGTTTGCGACAATGGCACCAACCTCCTCTCCACCCTCCGACAGGGACAACTGACCCATGCGCCCTGTGTGGCTCACATCCTTAACTTGGTGGTGCAGCAGTTCTTGGGCAGGTACCCAGGCTTACAGGATGTCCTGAGGTAGTCCAGGAAAGTCTGTGTGCATTTACACCGGTCATATAATGCCAGTGCTCGGCTGGCTGACCTCCAAAAGGAATTGAACCTGCCCAAGAACTGCCTAATCTGTGACATGCCCACCAGGTCGAACTCAAAGTTGGCCATGCTGCAGTGGCTGATCACGAAGCAGAGGGCCATCAATGAGTAGCTGTGCGACTACGGCACCAGGACAGGGTCAGGGGAGCTTGTTTTTTTTTCACCACGCCAGTGGGGCATGATCAGGGATGCATGCACTGTCCTGTCACCATTTGAGGAGGCCACAAGGATGGTGAGCAGTGACAGTGCATGCAAAAGTGACACTGTCCCTCTTTTCCACCTGTGGTAGCACACGCTGCATGGAATAATGGACAGGGCACTTGAGGCAGAACAGAGGCAAGAAGAGGAGGACTTCCTTGCCTCTCATGGCCCCCTTTATCCAGACAGTGTTCCTGCTGGCCCGCCGATCACACAGGAAGAGGAGGAGGAGGATTGTGTCAGCATGGAGGTGGAGCCTGGCACTCAGCATCAGCAGCAGTCTTTTAGGGATGATTTACAGTCCCAAGAAACCCGTGGACTTGTACGTGGCTGGGAGGAGGTGGCTGCGGATCATGTTGGATTGTGTCAGACCAAATGCCTCAGCTAACCTACCCTGCATGTCCTCCCTGATCCTGCAAAGCCTGTGGAAGGATCCTTGTATTCATCGGATATTGGAGAGGGATCATTACTGGCTTGCAACTCTCCTTGATCCACGGTACAAGGGTAAGGTTGTGGACCATATCTTGCCATTGCAGAGGGAGCAGAGGGTGAGACATCTTCGGGAGGCCTTGCAGAAAGGTCTGTGCAACGCATTCCCAGAGACTGTGGGTTTAAAAATTCCTGGTCCTTGACAACGTGTTGTTGAGGCTTCGGTCAGTCTGACCAATGCGTTTTTAGTCCGCAGCCCCAAGGTATGATTGGTTCCAGCAACCATCGCCAGTGTCTGATTTACATGGTGCAGGAATACCTAGGGGCAAGACTTGGACACCTTTCCCACCGAAAATCCTCTGGGTTACTGGGTCTTGAGGATGGATCACTGACCAGAGCTTGCACAGTATGCAATTGAGCTATTGGCCTGTCCTGCATCCAGCGTTCTTTCGGAATGCACATTCAGTGCTGCTGGAGGCTTTGTAACTGATCACAGGGTGTGCCTGTCCAGCAACTTGGTTGATCGACTGACCTTCATAATAATTAATCACTCTTGGATTACCACCAGCTACCAAGCACCTGAAACTGATGTAACCAAATATTTTTAATTTAAATGTCAGATCCCTTCAAGACTGCCTATGCTGATTCTGAGTGACTATTCTGTTATGCTGACTGTCTATCCATTTCCTCCTCAATGATCCTGCTGATAGCTTGGAAGAACATTTTTGGTTCTGGGTGCCGCCACCAGTGGCTAAGGCCCGATTTTTCAGCCCCTGTTTAACAGGGGCGTGTAATTACAATTTTTGATGCAATATTTTGCAGGAGTGTTCGTTGCTGTACTCAACTACAATATCTGTGAGGGGTTGCAGTGTTGTGGCACCAGTGCCTAAGGCCCAATTTTTCTGCCTCTCTTCAACAGGTGCATGTAATTACAATTCTTGATATAATATTTCACAGCCGGGCCTGTTCCAACGCCCACCAAGGG
Organism: Lithobates pipiens; assembly: GCF_037356315.1. NCBI lineage: Eukaryota > Metazoa > Chordata > Amphibia > Anura > Ranidae > Lithobates > Lithobates pipiens. The sequence continues at coordinate 203,021,952 of NW_027507764.1, read as the reverse complement.
TAACTGAGGACTTACAGTGTTATGGCACCAGCACCACCAAAGGCCCAATTTTTCTACCACTGTTCAACAATGGCATGTAATTACTATTCTTGATATAATAGTTCACAGCATTGTGTTCCAGCGCCCACCAAGAGTCACTTTGAGGGCTTACAGTGTTGTGGCAACACCAACACCTTATGTCGTGTACACACAACCGGACTTTTCGACTGACTAGGTCAGACGGTCTTCCTGACTGACTTTTGGCGAAGTTCCGATGGACTTTTCCGAATGAAAGGACTTGGCCACCCACAATCACACCAAAGTCCGTCAGATTCAAACGTGATGACGTACGACCAGACTAGAATAAGGAAGTTCATAGCCTGTAGCCAATAGCTGCCCTAGTGTAGGTTTTCATCCATCGGACTAGCAAACACACGAGCGGATTTCTCAATAGGAACTGGGTCCGGCGGAGTTCCAGGGGAAAAATGTTTAAACATGTTCTATTTCTAAAGTCCGTCAGATTTTTGGACAGCAAAGGTGTGGGGGCCCCACCCCTTTTCTTTTTTTATTTGGGTACGGGGTTCCCCTTAATATCCGTTCTATTTCTAAAGTCCGTCAGATTTTTGGACCGCAAAGGTCCGATGGAGCCCACACACGATTGAATTGTTGGACGGATTCGCTGTGTCGGACCTTTGCTGTCGAAAAGGCCAGTCGTGTGTATGTGGCATTAGGCTCAAATTTCTGTAGAGCATATAGGGCAGGCCCCTACTTTCAAACATCCAACTTACAAACGTCTCCTACTTGCAAACGGAAGGAGACAACAGGAAGTGAGATGAAATCTACCCCTAGGAAGGGAAATTCTCTCCTGTAAGAGTTCATATGGGAAAAATGCGTCTCCTCTCCACTGATGCTTTATCACAATCCTTGTTTTACTAAAAAAAAAAACACATTTTCAAAAAATATTGGGACAGAAAGTGAAGTGAAATCTTCTGAAGAGGTGCACAGACGGAAAAAAAAAAAAAAAAATGTTACAGGGGTGATAACCCTTCCCTATGTTTTCCAAAAAGCTTAAAAATAATTTTTTTGACTGGAGCTACACTTTAAAAATGTACCAGTTCAAAATTACAAACAGATTCTACTTAACAACAAACTTACACAGTCCGTTTGTTTGCACTGCCTGTATACTGCTGTTCTGAGTATATAGGGCATGGGGGCCCCACACCTTTTCTTTTTTTAATTTGGGTATGGGGTTCCCCTTAATATCCGTACATGCCCCAAAGGGGCTGATAATGGGCAGGGGGGGGGGTACCCATGCCATTTTTGTCAATGATTTTCATCCATATTGCCGGGACTTTTTTTCCGTTAGAAATGTCGTTTTGTGCAGGGACTGTTCTAAATACGGGAAACACGTGCCACTTCACAAGCATACTTTAGACACCCCCCAGGCACGATATTTAAAGGAATATTTCACTTTTTTTTTTTTCATTTTAAGCGTCATTAAAATCAGTGCTCCCGAAAAAACGGGCGTTTTTAAAAACTTTTCTTTTTTTTAATTGTTTATTTTTAAATTTTCAACATCATACAGAAGGAAATATACATGAAACATTAACATTTCAAGACAATTCAGGTTACTTTGATTACAGGACATACAAAATCTGAACACATAGAGGTATAGCGATGTGATTAAAGTGTTAATTTGAGTGGGGGGAGAGATAGTCGCACCCCTAAAGAAAATAAATTGAAGCGACCCTCTACCTTGTCCATAAGGGGGTTATAGACAAAACTGAAAACATACCATTTAACCTCAAAGAAAGCTTTACAAAAAAAGAAAAAGAAATATCAGACCTTCTCTCGGGGATATGTATGTATCCAGATTTAACTAACTAGGGTCAATCCCTTCGGAGCCGTATATAGACTTATCCCATGTTGACCACGTTTTAGAAAATTTCTGCACCTTACCCTCCACTACGGCCTTCAAGTGCTCCATTCTACATATGTCAGCTACAGTGGTGATCAATTGCGGAAGTGTTGGTGGGGAGGTGGACAACCATAACCTGGGGATGACCCAGTCTACGCAAGGCCTTAGAAATGCCAGGAAAAGGGAGGCCTAGCAAATAATGCATGGGCGTCAGGGGAATAGGATTACCAACCAGTGTTTCTAACAGATTTTGGACTTGGAGCCAGAACTGGTGGACTAGGGGACATTCCCAAAAAAATATGGTAGTGAGAGCCGAAATCCCCACCACATCTCCAGCATTGCTTTGAAATTAATCTGTTACGGGCATGTAGAATATCTGGGGTCCTGTACCAGTACATTAGGACTTTGTATGCAGTTTCCTTGTGGGTCACACATCAAGAGATTCTGGAAGTGTGCTCCCATATGCTCCCCCAACCCACCAGGGAAATATCGTGCTGTAAAATCTGAGACCATTTCCTCATGTAGTGGTGGGTATTTACCGTCATAGGAACCGCTTCATGCAATATTGTGTAAATGGTAGAGATCATTCGGGGCTCGTAAGGACCTTTAGCACATTGGATAAACCAACAGACTTTGAGATCCTGAGTCAAAGAAGGGGATCTGGTGGAGAAAAAATGTCTGATCTGTAAGTATGAATGTAGAAGCTTTTGGGGGATCTGATGTTGCTTTTGCAAGGTGGGAAAAGTCAATAAATGGCGTGTCGCTGGGTTAACAAAGTGTCGGAGTTGGAAAAGTCCAGCTTGGGTCCATGGTAGCATACGGTCATAGGACAAGCTATCTGGGATGTCTGGGTTGAATAGGATATTCAAAGCGGTGGACATGGTGAGGATAGGGAAAAGTGATCAGAACACTTTTTCCAAATATTCAGCGTGAACAACATGGGAGCTAGGCATATGTTCCATAATTGGGGAATATGAAGGGCAGTGGAAGGCCAGAGCATGTAGCAAGGATGAACCGGGGCTGTAACACTCATTTCTATTTCTGACCACCTATTTGGGGCCTTTAGGGAGGTCCAGGAGGTAAGAACTGTCAGGTGCGAGGCATAATAGTATTTGATGAAATCTGGGCCTCCCAGACCCCCTCTACTCCTCTGAGCCAGGACCACCATCCCTGCCAACCTGTGGAATGCGTTATTCCAGATAAAACGGAGGCTTCTCCTTTGAAGGGATTTCAGCTGCGACACAGAGGGACCGCCACTGGCAAAGTCTCAAACAAATATAATAACTTAAGAAGGATAGACATTTTGAGGACATTAATTCAGCCCAACAGAGATAGGGGGAGAGAAGTCCAGTGTGTCAGCAAATGGTTAATTTCCGAAAACAGGGGAGGGAAGTTGGCCCTATATAAAGTATCATAGGAATCAGTAAGTGAACCCTCAAATATTTAAGTGAGTGAGGACACCAATGGTAATTATACTTGCTTTGGAGGGAAGATAGGAGGGCTGGGGTTATGTTTATAGGTAATGCTTCAGTTTTAGTTTTATTAATTTTGAAACCCGAGAGGCTACTAAAAGTGATTAGTATGTGGTGAAGATGTGGTAGGGATGTGGGTGGGTGAGAGTTAGGAGAACATCATCCGCGAATAAGGATAGTTTATATTACGCGTTTCAAGGCGACCTCCCTTAATATCCGGACATTCCCGTATAACCACAGCTAGGGATTCCAGACAGAGAATAAACAGCAATGGTGATAGAGGGCAATCCTGTCTCATACTATTGCTAAGGGGAAACGGACGTGATAGATGGGAGGAGAGTTGTACCTGTGAAGTGAGTTTCGAGTATAGGGCTCGGAAAATCCTAAGCGGTTTAGTATCGCAAACATAAATGACCAGCTAAGGCGATCGAACGCTTTTTGGGCATCTAAACTAAGTATGAAAGCGGGGTTTTTAGTTTTAGTAAGCAGGTCTATAAGGTCAATTGTGAGGCAAGTATTGTCACCTGCATGTCTTGTGGGAACGAAACCCACCTGATCTCTATGGATTAATGCTGGCAGTAGTAGAGAGAGGCTGTTCACTAGAATCTTGGTAAAGATTTTGTAATCGGAGTTCAATAGAGCAATGGGACGATAATTGTTAGGGAGGGATAGATCCTTGCCTGGTTTAGGGATAGTGGTTACAACTGTGTGTAGGAACAAAGAGTGTGGTATTGTGCCCTGGAGTAGTGAGGAAAACAAGGTTAACAGGTGTGGGGACAGGGTCTGTGAAAACGTCTTGTAATAGGAATATGGAAGACAGTCTGGTTCTGGAGCTTTATGTGTGGGAAGATGTTTAATTACGTCAGCTAGTTTGTCAGTCAAGATAGGTTGGTTTAAGTTTGTGGACAAGCATCCTATGTGGCTTGTCTGCAAACTCATAGAACTTTTGCTTAGACCATAACATTGACTTTGAAATTTTATTTGTATCTATAGTCTTAATGCAGTTGCGAATAGCAGTCACTGCACGCAGGCGATCCACCATAGGGGAGCGGAGTAACCTCGCCTCCGCTTCCTGCAGCTGGGCCACAAGCTCCGACCGCAGCCTGACAGAGTCCCGTTTTAGGCGTGAGCCGGCTGAGACGCACTCCCCCCTAAAAACTGCCTTGTGGGCTTCTCACACAGTAGATATATCTGAAATGGAGCCTACATTGAAATGAAAAAACTCCTCCAATCTCTTGAGTAGTCTATCCTTAGTTTCAGCATGTCGCAATAGAGATTAGTTCAGTCTCCAGTGGCAAGTTCTGGATGATGCGGTATGGAGAGCCACATTTAGAGTAATGGGGGCATGATCAGACCACGTGATAGGCTCTATTTCTGAGGATATTATTCTGGGTAGCAGAATAATATGAGTATGAGAATATAATTTATGCAGGAGGGAGAAAAGGGTATATTGGCAATGGGTGGGAGGTTTTACTCTCCATGCATCAAAAAGATTGTGGGAGCGGATTCGTTTGCGAAAAGAGGTGGACAGTTTAATTGTTTGGAGGGACGGAGTTTGCTGAAATAGCGTTAATCTATCCTTACTAGGGGACATACACATATTGAAGTCCCCACCTATGATTGCGAAAGGCTGGGAAAAGGAACGCAGCCGATTTAATACTCCAGTGAGAAAACCAATTTGTCCCGTAATAGGTGCATAAATATTAGTTAAAGTAAAGGAGGTATTCAGGTGTGAGCAGTTCAGGAGGACAAGGATCGAGGCTAGGATCCGTATAGGGCATGATTGTTTAATCAAAATGGCCACTCCAGCCTTTCCAAATGGATCGGAGGCCATAAAAACTGTAGGATACAGCTTGGAGGCAAATTTAAATGAGCCCCCTGGGTGGAAATGTGTCTCCTGAACCATTATCACATCAGCTCCAGAAGATTTGAATTCCCTCAAGGCTAGCCAGCGTTTTCTTAAGGAATTCAAGCCCTTAACATTACATGAAAATATTTTTAAAGCCATAATACATTCATGAAATAGTTAGCAGATGATACTCTAACATGGCACATGTGATTGGAGTGTTCCAATCTAAGAAGGTCTGGAAGAGGCATATACACATCAGCATTTCCTACTAACATAACATTTGTGTGCCGAGTTTACAACCTGCAGCAATATGAAAGAACCAGGACAGGTCAAAAAAGGGCCTGATAAAAACTTGAAAAAAATTGAAAAAGTTAACCTGAGTAAAACACATAAAAACAAAAAAATAAAAAAAGTATCTTGGAAGCCTGAAGGATGTAAAACCTTCAGGAAGCCAAGGCGGAACATCTTGGACCTGTAAAGTAACATGAAGGGCAATTAGAATGGTAAACTATGTACCGCTCCCGTAGGGAATGACTAACCTCAGACTGTTAAGATTTTACAATGTTCAAAACGTACCACCATCGACTGGGTGTACAGTATTAGCTGGGAGAGCCCCGTAGCAAAAAAAAAAAAATAAAAAAAAAAAAGGGGGGGGGGGCTCATTGAGCACATCAGAAAAGGGAAAGCATTAAATGTGGGGGGAATGTTCCCCGCAGAACTCCCGAAGAGGTTCAACAGGCTTCCAGGAATCTGGAAACCAAGGGTAGGAAGGTGTAATCCGGACAAGCTTTGGACGAGCTTTGGGACTTCAGGTGGGGTGTCTAGGCACATTGGGGCATTGCGGTGCAGAAAATACTCTCTGTTGTCTCTGACGAACTGGTGTCCAAATTGCTGTAGAGGCCTGGAGAGGTTTGGGGGCCAAAGCAGGCGGGAGGAGCTGGAGATCTTCTTCCGGGACAGATGGGAGACCCAAATTGCGAGTGAAGGCCTCGCATTCATGCAAGTCTCTGATGGAGTATTGTGTGCCATCTTTGGATGCTGACAGCCGAAATGGGAAACCCCATCTGTAGGGGATTTGGTGAAGTTAGAGGTGAGCTGTGATTGGACGAAGGTTGCGCCTTTTGGCCAAGGTGATGGGAGAAAGGTCGCTGAAGATCTGGATCTTAGAGCCCTTGAAGTCGATGCGATTTTTGTTGCGTGTGGCTGCTGTTAGAGATTCTTTGCTGTCATAATAGTGGAAACAGACTACTATGTCCCTTGGATTGGATTCAGGAGGAGGCTTGGAGGCCAGAGATCTATGGGCTCTGTCTAGGCGCCAATCAATATCTGGTATGTGCGGAGCCAGAGTAACAAACAGATCAAGTAGATATACCCGTAGCTCATTATCACTGACTGTCTCAGGGACTCCACAGATCCTCAAATTTTTTTTTATAATTGTAATTTTTATTAATTTTCAAATCAAGTACAAAATAATCGAGCATTGGAATAATCAATAAACAGAAGTGAATATAGATTATAACATAAACATTAACTACAGAAGACAGAGAATAATGTCCACATATGCAGGCACAAGGGTGGTCTGCATAACCATATCATGTATAATGAATAATAAACAGTTTATGAAAACCAAAACAAAAATGCCGTTTGACAAAAGGCCGTAGGCCAGAGAGAGACAGAGCAACAACACATTCACATGGTCATCATGGTGAATCTCAGAGGGGGTGGGTTACCTGGAATAGTACATAGAGAAGGTGAATAGGAGGGGGAGAGAGATGGGAATAAATGTCAGAAAGGGGGTGTTACAACTGGCAGCTATGATCATGAAGGGTGTACAGGCAGGGGAGCCCCATAGCCTGACTGATCCCAGGGCCCCCATACCTTATAAAATTGGGGGACCAAGTCGTGCACCGAGGCCATCAGGTATTCCATTCTCCGAATCTCGGACACCAATTGAAGAAATCTAGGCCAATGGGGAGCTGCGCCCGACAGCCAGCACAACGGGATAAGCCTCTTAGCAGCCAATAGAATATAGGAGACCAGCCTGTTTGTATTTTTAGGTAGGCCAGGGACAGGAAGACCCAACAAACAGTGTAAGGGGTCGATTGGAAGGGACATCCCCGTCACCTCCGCCACCAATGACCCCACCGTTATCCAAAAGGGACATATCAGGGGGCATTTCCAGAAAATATGGAACAGTGACCCAATGTCAAGCCCACATCGCCAGCAACGCGGCGAGACTGAGGGGTCATATTTGTGGATGACATCAGGAGTCCTATACCAGAACATGAGGATTTTAATTGCCGTTTCCTTTGCATGACACACTTAGAGGATTTAAAGGTAGAGGACCAAATCCTATCCCATGTCTGTAGGGTGATAGGTTTGTCTAACAACCGAGACCACCTACCCATATACAGATGTGTAAGTTCATTTAAGGGGGTTGTAATGGAAATTTGTAGGGCTTTCACACTGGAGCGATGCGCTGGCAGGATGGTGAAAAAAGTCCTGCTAGCCGCATCTTTGGAGCGGTGAAGGAGCGGTGTATTCACCGCTCCTAAACCGCTCCTACCCATTGAAATCAATGGGACACCGCGGCAATACCGCCGGCAAAGCGCCGCTGCAGCGGCGCTTTGCAGGCGGGTTTAACCCTTTTTCGGCCGCTAGCGGGGGTTAAAACCACCCCGCTAGCGCCCGCTGACCGCCGCTAAAACGACGGTAAAGCACCGCTAAAAATAGCAGCACTTTACCGCCGACGCCGCTCCCGCCCCAGTGTGAAAGCAGCCTAAAGGAAATTAAATGTAGTTGGTGAGGTCCCTGAGCGCAAAGGTGCTCAAAGGCCGTGGGGTTATCAAGGATTAAAGTCGGAGATTTGGAGCTAAAGAGGTGCCTAACCTGTAGGTAAAAGTAAAACGAATGCTTGGGGATGTCATATTTTTCACATAGAGTCTCGAATGCATGTAGTCTACGTGAAACAGGGTGTACCAGGTTCCTAAGTTGGAAAAGGGGTAAAATGCGGAGGGCAGAAGGCTTCACTAGGCCTCACTAGGCCGCACTAGGCCGCATTCACTGCGGACAATCTCGGTGGCCCCACGGACCTCCAGATCTCATTGGGTCTACAAGAAGGCAGTCCGGATGGCGAGGGGAGCTGCTCAGCCCACTCGCTAGGTCCTCTGTTGGTTTTGGTGAGAAGAATGGAGGCCGGGAAGATGGCGGCGGCCGCGGACGGACAAGGCCGGCATCTCTCTTTGCTGATCCCAGCCTGGCCTCGGGCCCAATTTTCTCCCAGGCTGAGGCAGGATAGGTGGCAGGGTGCATAGGCAGATGAATTAATGAAAATCGACCATGTAGTCACCCCGGATTGCCGCAGATTATAATCAGGCTCTCTGGACCTCTCTGTGGACACGTCTGCCCTGGTTCACTTCCGAGCACGCCCCTCCCTAAAACTTTTCTTTGCATTGATTCATGTCCCCTGGGTCAGGAGCCGGGTCCTGAAACCCTTTTTAGGACAATAACTTGCATATTAGCCTTTAAAGTTAGCACTTTTGATTTCGACCGTTCGAGTCCCATAGACTTTAATAGGGTTCTAAAGTTTGCATGAATTTCCGGTGCGTTTGCAGGTTCTGGTGCGAACCAAACCGGGGGACGTTCAGCTCCTCCCTATTCCTAATACCTGAATTGTGCATTTTGCATTGTATGCTTTGTGAAAACTTAACAAACATACAATTTAACCACTTGCCGCCCACCCACCATCAAATGACAGTGGGGCGGTGCAGCTCTCGTTCTGGGTGGACATCATATGATGGCTTCCCAGAATGGGCCCTCTCGCTTGCCACGTGGAGCGCGCAGCGCTGCGATCTGTTGCTAGGACATGGTGCGACCCGGATACAAGAACTGCCATGGCCCTTTAACCATGTGATCGGCTGAGTCCAGTCACATGTAAACATGGAGATGCCGGGAATCAGTGAGGAGAGGAGAGCCAATCAACGGCATCTCCTTGCAGAGGACATCTGATCATCTGTGCCCTGATTACAATAAAGCCCAGAAATAAGTGCCAGAAATAAGTGCTCACCAGTACCAGCAATAAGTGCCCACCACTACCAGCAATCAGATGCCCACCAGTGCCAGCAATCAGTGCCCACTTGTGATGCCAGTCAGTGCTATCAGTGCTACCCATCAATACCCAACACTGCTACCCATCAATGCTCATTACTGCTGCCCATCAATGCCCATCAGTGCCGCCTATCCGTGCCGCCTATCTGTGCCCACCAGTGCCGCCTATCTGTGCCCATCAGTACTGCCTATCAGTGCCCACCAGTGCCACCCATCAGTGTCCACCAGTGCTGCCTATCAGTGCCACATATAAGTGCCAGTTATCAGTGCCCATAAATGTGGCATGGCCATGCCTCCTCATTAGTGCCACATAATCAGTGCCCATAAGTGCTGCCTCATCAGTGCCCATCAGTGCCACCTCATCAGCACCCGTCAGTGAAGGAGAAAAATTACTTATTTATAAATTTTAATTACTGAGAAAAACTAAGAGAAACTTTTTTTTTTTTCAAAATTTTTGGTCTTTTTTTTTTTATGGAAAAAATTAAAAACCCAGAAGAGATTAAATACCACCAAAAGTAAGCTCTATTTGTGTGAAGAAAATGATAAAAATTTTACATGGTTAAAGTGTAGCATGACCGCAAAATTTAATTCAAAGTGTGACAGTGCTGAAAACTGAAAAATGGCCTGGGCAGGAAGAAGGTGAAAGTGCCCTATATTGAAGTGGTTAAAAAAGAAAGATTCTGTGGACAAGTGTCTTTTATACACATAACAAGCGGTCATTAGGAGCACCTTCTTAAATGACAGGACTAATCTGTGTACCACTATAGCCAGTCTGTGGGAGGCAGAATTAGGCCCCTTTCACACATGCGGACAGTATGTCCGTATTTCATCCATCCGTTTGCGGATGAAATACGGACATACATGCATTCCTATGGGATAGCGGGTGTCTGCGGATGAACATCCGCAGACACCTGCTATTGTCCGCCTCCGCAATTGTCCGATTCTGCAGACGGAGGAAAATCCTATTTTTCTATCCGTCTGCAGAGCCGATCGGATGAACACGGACAGACGGTCCCCCATAGAGGAGAACGGAGAGCTGACAGGGCGGTCCCGGCACAGTGTGCTGGGACCGCCCTGTCCGCCGCCGGCTCAGCGGGGACAACGGAGCGATTCCCGCTGAGATCATCACGGGGCGGATCATTACTGATCCGTCCCGTGTGAAAGGGGCATTATTGTTGTTTGTTGGTTTCTTAGGGGATCAAATATTTATTGTACTTACTAAAATGCAACTCAATTTATAATGTTTGTATCATGTTTTTTTCTGCATTCTTGGTTGATATTTTGTCTCTATCATTTAAAATGCACCTATGATAACAATTATAGACCCTTCATTTCTATGTAAGTCAGAAAGCTTACAAAATCTGCAGAAGATCAAATATTTATACCACCCACTGTGTGTGTATATAGATATCTATACATAGATATCTATATCCGTATTTGTTGGCATATAACACGCACTTTTTTCCACCTAAAATCAGGGGAAAAATCCTGGATGCGTGTTATACGCCAATCCCCGCTGTCTGAGGGGGAAGAGGAGCGCCACCGACATAGACCGAGCCGAGCCGAGTGTACTTTATACTCGGCTCCGCTCTAAGTCCTGCCCAGTCCTGCCTCCTAGCATTTAAATCCCGACATTGGACAACCAGTGTTGTGTCAATCATAGGAGTCGGGCCAAGGGGTGGGACTGGTCAGGACTACGAGACGAGCCAAGAGGAGCCGAAAGAACAGGACATCCGGCTCTGTCTCTCGGTGGTGCAATTTAAAAAAACGATCATGCTGTAATTGGGCATGGCTGCAGATGGACACTATTGGGCATGGTTGCAGATGGACACTGATCATTCAGCAATGATGGACAAGGCTGCAGATGGACAATGATAAGGCTGCATTGATGGGCATTTAAATGTAAGTTTTTTTATCTTAAACTTCCCTCCTAAAAAAATTTTTTCGTAAACGTACTTCCTAAAAGTTTTTTTCCTTAAACTTCCCTCCTAAACTTGGGGTGCGTGTTATACACGGACGCATGTTATATGCCGATAAATATGGTGTATATAATATATAAATATTGTAATGTTCGGGGGACCAGGTAGATCGCAGGACACAGGCTTTGCACACAACAAAGGGTTTATTAAACTTAAATCGCTTTACAGCAGCCAAAAACAAAAGGAAAAAGGTTTGTAGTCTCACAGACTTGCAAAGTCCAGAACAGCAGTCTTTATCAGAAACAGAGCTTGATCTTGATGGCAGGTAGCTTCCCCTGCCAGGAGCCTTCCAAACAGGACACTGCTGTCCACTTCAGCTGCTGCAACCCAAACAAACACCATCCACCATGTGTTCTCCACTCTTCCACACCCACCTACCACTTCCTGTCTTGTTTTTTAAAGGCACTCCCTTAACAGGTGGGTTAATCAATTTTATTCATTTAAAAAGACCACAACCCAAACAGAGGGGAAATATAGCGTCCTTCCAGGACCCAGCCACGGCGTCCTGTACATATCCCCCCCCTGTGCCCCAACGCCAAGGAGGTGGAGGCAACAGTGGAGCTCAAACAATGGACTCGGGAGAGGGCATCTGCATTTTGATGCAGTCTCCCGGGCCTATGCTCCACTACAAATTTAAATTCCTGGAGTGCCAGGAACCACCGGGTAATCCTGGCATTAGTCCCTTTTCCCTGTCTCAGCCATGTTAAAGGGGCATGGTCAGAAATCAACCTAAACTTCCTTCCCAAAAGGTAATATCTGAGGGATTCCAGAGCCCACTTAATGGCCAGACACTCTCGTTCAATTATGGCATAGTTTTTCTCCGCTGGTGTTAACTTCCTGCTGAGGAAGACTATCGGGTGTTCCTCGCCATGAATAACCTGTGACAACACCGCTCCCAATCCTACATCGGAAGCATCAGTCTGGACAATAAATTATTTTGAAAAATTGGGTGCTACAAGGACAGGGTGTTGGCACAGCGCCAACTTGAGCTCCAAAAAAGCCTTCTCAGCGTCTGCATTCCACTCCACCATGACCGATTTCCGACCCTTAGTCAGATCGGTCAACGGAGCCGCCAACGTGGCAAAGTTGGGTACAAACCTCCTGTAGTATCCCACCATGCCCAGGAATGCACGTACCTGCTTTTTTGTGAGGGGGCGGGGCCAATTCTGTATAGCCTCTATCTTGTTGACCTGAGGTTTCACTACCCCTCTACCCACGATATAACCCAGGTATTTCACCTCCTCCATTCCCAAAGCACATTTTTCAGGGTTTATTGTAAACCCCTCCTTCCAAAGAGAGTCCAGCACTGCCTGCACTTTGGGCAAATGTGATTCCCAGTCTTTGCTAAAAATGACTATATCGTCCAAGTATACTGAGGCATACTTCCGGTTAGGTCGTAAAATCCTATCCATTGCTCTCTGGAACGTGGCTGGAGCAGTTTGCAATCCAAAAGGCATCCTTTTGTACTGAAAACTCCCCTCTGGGGTAGAAAACGCTGTTTTCTCTCTAGCGGCCTTAGTCAACGGTATTTGCCAATACCCCTTGGTAAGGTCTAACGTAGTGATATACCTGGCTGGACCTAGTCTCTCGATAAGCTCATCTACCCGGGGCATGGGGTAGGCATCAAACCGGGAAACTTCATTAAGTTTCCGGAAATCATTGCAAAATCGCAGAGTCCCTTTGGGCTTCGGTACCAACACAATCGGGCTCGACCACTCACTATGCGATTCCTCAATAATCCCTAGGTCTAACATCTTTTTTACTTCCTCTGAAACGCCCTTCCTTTGAGCCTCTGGGATGCGGTAGGGCCGGACAAAAACTTTGACTCCTGGTTCTGTGACAATATCATGCTCTATGACACTAGTGAGCCCTGGCAAGTCTGAAAATTTTTCTTTATTTCTCTGCAAGAACTCCTTTGCCTGCTGACTTTGGGTTTTAGACAGGGTATTTGCTACTTGGACACTCTCCACCCCAAACCGAGGCTCAAGTTTTGTACTAGCCAGGGAGGTCACTGGTTCCCTGTCTGTCCAGGGCTTTAGCAAGTTTACATGATATATCTGGAAGGGTTTCCTCTTGCCTGGCTGGTGGATTCTATAATTTACCTCGCCCATATACCAATTCAAAGGGCGAAAACCCAGTGGAGGCCTGGGGCACTTCTCGGATAGCAAACAGGAGAGCTGGTAACAGGCAGTCCCAGTCTTTCCCATCCCTTTGTACCACTCTCTTGAGCATAGACTTAAGGGTCTTATTAAAACGTTCTACCAATCCATCTGTTTGGGGATGGTAGACCGATGTGCGCAGCTGTTTAATCCGGAAGAGTTTGCATACATCAGCCATAACCTTCGACATAAACGGGGTGCCCTGGTCTGTGAGAATTTCCATGTAAACAACTGGAATAACTCTTGTGCAATAGCCTTAGAGGAGGTATTCCGTAGGGGTAGCGCCTCAGGATATCGAGTGGCATAGTCGAGGATCACCAGTATGTAAGAATGACCTCGAGCCGACTTTACCAAGGGACCCACTATATCCATGGCTATCCTCTCGAATGGGACCTCAATTATGGGCAGAGGGACCAACGGGCTCCGGAAATGGGTCGCTGGAGCGGTCAACTGACAGGTGGGACAAGAGGTACAGTATCTCCTTACCTCTGCTTTCAAGCCTGGCCAGTAAAACCGGTCTGCGATCCGTGCCTCCGTCTTTTCAACTCCCTGGTGTCCCCCTAACACATCATCATGGGCCAGGTCCAGGACCTTGCGTCTATACTGTTGGGGTACCAATAATTGTTCTACCACATTTTCTCTCACTTTAGTAACCCGATAAAGCAATTCATTACATATTGAAAAATGTGGCCACCACTCATTAGCACCTGGCTCTTGGGGCTCCCCATTTATTACTACAACCTGTTCCCGTGCCCTGGCCAAAGTGGGGTCCTGCATCTGGGCAGTACCAAATGCCCCCTGGGGAACACCCAAATCTGGCAAGTCAGGGGTAGAGGCCATTTCCTCATCCTCTTCCCCCAGCATTACCTGGAGCGGGGAAGGTTCCCCCCCCTCAGTGTTCAGGTAGGTCTGAGACCCCCACATATTGACATCCTTAACAGTATCAGCACTATTTTCATCATTATTAACCAAAGTCTTGGCGTTTTTATCAACTGGGTCCATATTACGAACATGTGGCATCTCAGGGTTATTACCCTCAACAACAGGAACAGAGGGACTAGTTTCTTCCCAGTCTCTGGACCTTTCAGATAGTTCTCCTTGTCTCCAAAGTTTTGCAAATAACGGACAGTCACGTCCTATGATAACGTCATGTACCAAGTTTTTTACCACCCCCACCTCTTGAGTACTAGTGCCACATGCTGTGGAGATGGACACCGAGATGAGAGGGTACTCTCTAGTGTCCCCATGAATGCACACAACCCGCAAAATTTTGCTTACCGATTACTCTAGGGTGAACCAGGGTTACCATGCTTCCAGAGTCCAGCAAAGCCTGTGCAGGGTGGTGGTTCACTTGGACTTCACACTCAAACTTCCCCTCTCCAAGGTCAAGATGTGTTGTACACGCTTTATGGGCATAAAAAGACTCCCTCCGAAGGGATTTATTAAACTTAAATCGCTTTACAGCAGCCAAAAACAAAAGGAAAAAGGTTTGTAGTCTCACCGACTTGCAAAGTCCAGAACAGCAGTCTTTATCAGAAACAGAGCTTGATCTTGATGGCAGGTAGCTTCCCCTGCCAGGAGCCTTCCAAACAGGACACTGCTGTCCACTTCAGCTGCTGCAACCCAAACAAACACCATGTGTTCTCCACTCCTCCACACCCACCTACCACTTCCTGTCTTGTTTTTTAAAGGCACTCCCTTAACAGGTGGGTTAATCAATTTTATTCATTTAAAAAGACCACAACCCAAACAGAGGGGAAATATAGCGTCCTTCCAGGACCCAGCCACGGCGTCCTGTACAATATATATATATATATATATATATATATATATATATACATATATATTTTTATTATACTGTATATATACAGTATATAATTACTTTAGCCTTACACATAGGGGTCTATTTACAGTATAAAGGTAAAAAAGAAGGGAAGGGGACATTTACAAGCATACCCTGAATCAATTACTTCCATTTTAAACATTGCATGTGCTTGATTCTACATCAGAAGATGCGTGCGAAAGTCGAATTCTTTGCTTTTTAAAACAACCCATACTGTACAGTTGCCAAGGTTTTAAGCTTTTTTCAATATTCTTCTCGATAGGTGGTGATCTGCAGCAATCGTACCATTTTTCTGCTAAGTACTGTTAAGGCTTTCAAATTTTAACTGTTAAATCCTTGTGGTGGAATGAATACACAGTTATATTTTTATTTATTAATTTATTTATTTTATTGTAATTATTTTCGATTTCCTCTAACATAAATGAGCATGTTTAAAGCTGAAATCCAGGATTAGAAAATATGTCTATATACAAGAGGCCTACGAATATTAAATGTGTGTTTTTTTCCAAATCTGTGAGTAATCCAGTGTGAAAATGTCCTCCTTTCAGGAGTTCCCTGTAATAAAGACCAGTCACTGTCATCCTCTCTCCTTGTAAGGCCGCGTACACACGCGGGGACTGTTCGCTCAACTTTGTCCGCTGAACAGTGTTTCGGCGGACAGTCCGCTCGTGTTTGGGCTTTCAGCGGACAGTTTCAGCGGACAGTCTGACGAACAAAGTTTTTCGGAAATTCCGAAAAACTGTCCGCTGAAACTTGGTTTGAGCGGACAGTCCGCCCGTGTGTAGGCTTGTTCGTCAAACTAAGTCTCGCGCATGCTCAGAAAGAATTTACACGCCGAAGGTTGCATTGCAGTGTATAGGACGTCGTTTTCTAGTCCCGTGGTACGTGCCGTTCATGTCATCGCGCACGGTTTCAGCGGACTGTTCGTTCGTCGTGTGTGGGCAAGTCCGTCCATGCTAATTTTGAGCGGACTGTCCGCTGAAACCGTTTGACGGACAAAGTTGAGCGAACAGTCCCCGCGTGTGTACGCGGCCTAACTGGTTTTGTCTCCACAACCTCCTGTAGTTTTGTGCAGGTAGCCTGTAATGGGTGGAGCCTGCTGGGCCCCTCCCACATCCCTATCCTGTGCAAAGGATTTGCACTACATAGTGATTATGTCACCACTACATTTACAGGTTATATTTCGATTTTCAAAGGCATTTGATGGTTGCAAAGATGATTTATATCCTTTGAGGCCATTGCGGAATATACAATATATAAAAAAAAAAATCTGTGTTCCTTGAGCTCAGCCTTAATATTTGCAGATATAGGTTATGGTACATGATCGCTGCTGATTATTGGTACAGATGATCAATTAGACATCTTAGCCTAGCAAGAACTTTTCCAATTAGCAGAAAATAACAATATTAGTTACCGTATTTATCGGCGTATAACGCGCCGGAGTATAACACGCACTACAAGTTTAGGAGGGAATTTTAAGGAAAAAACTTTTAGGAGGGAAGTTTAAGGAAAAAAACTTACATTTAAATGATCATTAATGCAGCCTTGTCACTGTCATTTGCAGCCTTGCATTGCAGCCTTGTCAGTCATTTGCAGCCTTGTCAGTCATTTGCAACCTTGCATTGCAGCCTTGTCAGTCATTTGCAGCCCTGCATTGCAGCCTTGTCAGTCATTTGCAGCCTTGTCCGTGTGTTTTGCAGGCTTGCCATTTAAAAATGGAGCCGCCGAGATACAGAGCGGATGTCCTGTGTATCTCGACAGCGCTCGGTAGCTCTCGGCTGTTTTCGTCAGCTTTCGGCTATTTTCGGCCACACTCGGCCATTCTCAGTGGCTTTTGGCCACACTCGGCCATTCTCAGCGGCTTTTGGCTTTCGGACAGCTGCTAAGAGTGGCCGAGAGCGGCTGAAAGCCACCAAGAACGGGCGAGTGTGGCCAAAAGCTGCCGAAAGTCACAGAGAATGGCCAAAAGCCACAGAGAAGCTCACAATCAGCGGGGGGGGGGGGGGCGTATAACACGCACCCCCTGATTTTAAGGGGAAAAAACTGTGTGTTATACATCGATAAATACAGTATGTTAAAAAAAAAAAATCTTCATAAAGTATAATTCATTTTACTAGAGTGCTAGAAAACAGTGTTCTGATATCTGTTTATCGAAGCATAGGTTTAAAAATACAATCCATGGGGGGGCCAAGGAGGAAGCATTTGCAAGGAGCTCTGATCATCCTACTTTAATCCTTTGCCATCCTTGCTGCTGAACAGCCTGGTGAGCCCGTACATCTGTTTTACCCAATCCCTGGCATCCCCTGCTTCAGATCCAGTGACCATTTCTCTGCCCGGCCAGCCGACCATGCTGCTGTAATCCATCCAAGGCTGGTTCCATATCCTCGTGGCTCTGATCATCCTACTCTAATCCTTTCCCATCCTTGCTGCTGAACAGCCTGGTGAGCCTGTACATCTGCCCTACCTAATCCCTGGCATCCCCTGCTTCAGATCCAGTAACTATTTCTGTGCCCAGCCAGCCGGCCATGCTGCAGTAATCTGGCCAAGGCTGGCTTCATGTCCTTGTGGCTCTGATCATCCTACTCTAATCATTTGCCATCCTTGTTGCTGAACAGCCTGGTGAGCCTGTCACTGAGACTGTCTGACAGCTGTGTGGCCCAACTGCCAGATCATCGTCACAAGCTGCTGGCTATCCATCCACCTGCTCCACCCTACCAGACCCTTGCCCTCAGATTAATGGGCCCTAAAAACCGGCCCAAAAACTCATCCACACCAAGCCACCCGCCCCCTGTCATGGCTGCTAGGCCGGATCCTTCTCTCCTATGGAGTCTAATGCCGCGTACACACGAGCGGACTTTTCAACGTCCAAAGTCCGACGGACTGAGTCCGTCAGACTATTCGATCGTGTGTGGGCTGCAACGGACTTTTGACTCGCCAAAGTCCGAAGGACTTTAGAATATGGAACATGCTTCAAATTTTCCCGACGGAACTCCGCCGGACCCGGGTCCCTTCGAAAACTCCGCTCGTGTGTGTGCTATTCCGACGGACTAAAACCGACGCTAGGGCAGCTATTGGCTACTGGCTATGAACTTCCGTATTCGAATCCAGTCGTACGTCATCACGTTCGAATCCGTCGGAGTTTAGTGTGATTGTGTGTGGCCAAGTCCGCTCCGCCAAAAAGTCCGTCAGAACTCCGTCGGAACTCCGGCAGAACTCCGACGGAACTCCTTCGGAAGTCTGTCGGACATAAGTCCTCTCGTGTGTACGGGGCTTAAGACTTCCCCAGGTGTGGCTCTCCCTGCCCCCTCCTCCCAGGATAGCACTGCAGTGATCCTGGCCGCCACTGAACAGAGCAAAACCTCCATGCTGGTGAGAATCGATCGCCTTGCAGAAGAATGTAATCTCATTAGAAATGACCTAGATAAGATCAGAGGTAGACTGACTGAATCGGAATCCAGACTTTCTGCGACTGAAGACCTTACGGCTACTCACACTAACACCATAGTGGACTTGCAACGCACAATACAACTGCTTGTCGCCAAAACCGATGATGATGAAAACTGGGTCTCCTGGAGGGAGAGGAGGGCGATCGCCCAGCCGAGTTCACGGAAGAGTTCTTCAGGAAACTGCTACTGTAGGTCTCATGGATGTCTCCCCGACCTATGTCGTTGAGCGCGCCCACCGTGTACCCACAGCACACACTATCCCTGGTGCAAATCTCAGACCCTTCTTGGTCCGCTTCCTTAACTTCAGGGACCGCGACAGGATCCTTTCCGAAGCCCGCAAACACCCCTCACTTCCACACGGCAACTCCTGTCCTACTGTTTCTGGATTTCTCGACTGAGCCGCAGCATAAGAGGAAGTCCTTTAATGAGGTCCGTAGGTGCCTACGTGAAAATTACATTAAATACAGCATGTTGTACTCCAGCCGTCTACGAGTCCCTCACAATGGCTCGGTCAGGTTCTTCGACTCCCTGGCCAATGCGCATAACTGTCTGGATACCCTGCGGTAGGCGCGGTAAGCTGTTCCTCACTACAAGTTGCTTTAAGAAAGTTGCCTTAAAGATGCTATTTTCCCTCTGGATACAGACATTAAGGAGGTATTTATTCAGTCCTCAGTCTTTTGTTGTCTAGCCCTCTGGTCTCACCACCTACTTTGCTGCAGGCTGACTCCTAAGTCTCTCACGCAAGCCATACCTGCCATTTCGAATGGGCTACAGTTCTACATCCTGAAGCTGAGGTGTATGACTCACCTCTGATTATGGTCCCTCTCTCACTAGAGCCATCTAACGCTGGAGTTCCTCCTGGTCCTGGACTAGATGTATGTTTTCTTCTAAATCCTTCTACTCCTGAGCTGCCTTGTTTGACACAACTTGCTGAAGTATCTAACCCCCCTCAGTTTTTTCAGCCTTTTGAAGAACTCTTCAAAGAAGTCTGAAGATCTATCTGTTAAGGGTTTTAAACTGACTGCCATTGTTGTTGGGGTTGCTGGTAAGTAGGGAGTTCAACAGGTTTCTTCCCTGGAACTTTGAGCCTCACATAGGCAACTCTTGGTATAAAGGTTTAGGGATTAAACTACTAGCCCAGTTATGTTGGGGTATTGGCTAAGTAGTAGGGTGTTTTTTGATAATGTCTGGGTAGGGTGTTATGTGTTTGTTCTGGAGAGAGGGGTTTCTCTGTTTTGAAGATCTGGATACACAATGTGCTGCTCAAATGCTTCGTTGGTCTCTGACCCTAATGAATATATGTGCCAATTTTGGGTTTACTTACATGTGTTGGTTTGCTGGGCTCATCCTGATCCTGTTTCCCCCTGATATTCCATGATGGCTTCTTCAGATGCAGAGCTGCTGACCATTTTGTTGTGGAACGTCAGGGGGCTTAAAGCGGAGGTCCACCCTAAAATGGACCTTCCGCTCATCGGAATCCTCCCCCCCCCTCCGGCGCCACGCTTGGCACCTTTCAGGGGGGAGGGGGGTGCAGTTACCTGGATAATCCAGGTAACTGCACCCACTTCCGGGATAGCTCTCTGCGGAAAGGGGCGTAGATTACGCCCCTTTCCGCAAGTGCCCGCCCCCTTCCGCAAGTGCCCCGCTGCCTGCTGGGAAACACACAGATCCCAGAGGCAGCGGGGACCGTCCTTATTGCGCAGCGCGACTCGCGCATGCACAGTAGGGAACCGGGAAATGAAGCCGAAAGGCTCCATTTCCTGATTCCCATACCCAAGATGGCGGCGGCAGCACCCGAGTGACGATCTAGAGATCGGCTTCGGGTGCCAACATCGCGGGCGCGCTGGACAGGTAAGTGTCACTATTTTAAAAGTCAGCAGCTGCAGTATTTGTAGCTGCTGGCTTTAAAAAAAAAAAAAAAATGCGGAGTCCCGGCGGACTCCCGCTTTAACATTAAATATAAAACAGCACTGTTATTCCAATATTTAAAACTGCATAACCCTCACATAGTGCTGCTGCAGGAGACGCACTTAACTGGTAGCAAGGTTCCCTTGCTGAAAAAGCCCTGGGTGCAATGGACGCTTCATGCGACCTATTCCTTGTATTCTTGAGGGGTGTCTATACTGATCAGCAAACGTGTACCATTTGTAATTTATGAAGCTCATTTAGATCCCCGGGGGAAATTTATTATGGTAGTGTTGAGCATTTATAACAAGAAATATGTCATTGTGAATGTCTATCTGCCTCCTCCGAGCCAGATACAGATTCTGTATGCACTATATGGGAGGCTGGCTCTGCATTGCCCAGCGCATGTTCTGTTCATGGGAGACTTCAATGCTACACTGTCTTGTGACCTAGATAGGCCTTCCCCTCAATCTACTTTTAATTCTGATCTCGGAACGTGGGCTCAGGCAACAGAGTTCCAAGAGGCATGGTGGTGGCTTCACCCCCACGATAGAATGTACTCTTGCTTCTCGACCACATTTAAAACCTCCTCCGGAATTGATCTGGCTTTTGTCAATGCTGCCCTGCTGGCCAGCATTTAGGAGGCAAGTTACCTTCCATCTGGTCTCTCTAGCCACCATCCACTTAAATTGACCATTAGGACCGCCAGGTCACGGGGGAAAGCCCTTTGGAGGTTACAACCCCATTGGATTAATAAGGAGGCAGTCCATGAAAGAGTTTCTCCTTCCTTGCAGGACTATTGGGCGCACAATGCAGGATCAGCCTCCCTGGAGATTACATGGCTTCCAAAGCTCACAGCAGGGGTCAGCATATCTCGGCTGTAAAGGCGGAGCTTGGGGACAGGGTCTCTGACCTGCAGCACAAGGTTGACGAGGCTCTGAATCAATATTCGGCCTCAGCAACAGTCCCCAAGTTTGAGCACCTTTCATCGCTTAGGCGAGAACTGCATCTCCATGTTTGAGACACCACCAAGTTGGGTATACAACATAGCAGACAGGAATACTTTGAGCATGGAGACAAGAATAGCAAACTACTAGCGCTGCTAGCACAGCAGGATAGGCCCTTAGCGGTTATATCGGAAATCCTTACGGCAGATGGCGTATTAGTCACCTCTCAAGAGGATATCCTGTCTGCATTTACCATATTTTATACCTCTCTGTATGTTTCCTCACTCCCTGACAGGTTTGACCCTACACCTATGATCTCTGTGTTGGACATGCTAGCACTGGGATGGCTTTCTGACGCAGAGAGGAAACTCCTTGTCTCAGAGATCACTCCAGAAGAAGTCACAATGGCCATTAAGTCTTTCCCGGCAGGTAAAACCCTGGGGCCGGATGGCCTGCCCATAGAGTATTATGGAACCCACACAGAACTACTTGCCACCAAACTAGCTCAGATGTTTCAAGCCTGTTTGCAACAGGGCTCCTTTCTGTCCTCTATGAGGGAAGCCCATGTCGTTCTCATTCCAAAGCCTAATAAAGACCCTAAGCTGTGCACCTCCTACAGAACAATCACACTTCCCAAATGTTATCTAAAAATACTAACCAAGTTACTGGCCACTAGAATTAATAAGTAATAAAGTAATAAAATCCCTGATTGACTCTGATCAAATGGGCTTTATGCCCGGTAGGTCCACAGACATTAATATACGTAGACTATCTTCTAATATACATGCCCCCCATACTAACCAGGGCACTAGGACTATTGCCACCCTTGATATGGAAAAAGCATTTGACACAGTGGAGTGTGTATATCTGTGGAAGGTGCTTAGAATAATGGGTTTCCCACTGAAACGTATTGCTTGGATACGCACACTGTATATTGGTCCCATGGCATGCATTAAACTGAATGGTTCCCTGTTTCCTCCATTCCCCTGCAGATGGGCACCAGACAGGGATGCCCTCTCTCCCCGGCTCTGTTCGCCCTGCCCATGGAGCCTATTTCTGAGGCCCTCAGGAGCTCGGCCGAGGTTTGTGGTCTTAGTGTGGGCTGGCTGGAGGAGAGAGTGGCTCTCTACGCGGATGATCTGCTGTTTTTTTGGAATAACGCTGGTGACTCTCTGCGGGGCGCACTTGGTATCATGGATGCCTTCTCCACCTTCATGGGGTTGAGAGTGAACTGGCACAAGTCTCAGCTGTTGCCTCCTCTCTCTCACTCCAGTGGGTTGATCAGTGTACCTATTTAGGTATTATCATCTCAAGAGAGAGAAGGGACTGTATGCTGCTCAATCTTGACCCTGTCTTGGCAGCAACTAAAACCAAACTGAAGGCGTGGTGCAATCTTCTCCTTTCCCTAATTGGGCGCAGTAATCTTCTCAAAATGAAAGTCTTCCCTAAATTTACGTACATTTTTCGAAACTCCCCAAAATGGCTGACCAAACCTTTCTTTAATTCTCTTAAGCAACTGTTCCTCTCCTTTATTTGGGGGCCTAAACTGCCTAGATTCAAATACACCACTCTGACCAGGCCTGTGGACCACCCATTGGTGATTGCAGCCAGACCTGACCAACTCTGTGGTGGTGCTGGAGGCGGCTATAGTGGGCCTTGAAGGAGTTGCTATTCAGGGGGCCTAAAACGCCTCACCATCTTACCCCTTTTATGCATACCACTATGTGGGTATGGAAGGTGGGTGAGGCACTGAGGGCACCACAGCCGAACTCCTGGTCTCCTCACACTCCCCTGTGGCTGAATCCTAACCTATCACAGTTCAATACCATCTCGGATCCACAGGCCTGGGCCAAATACAAAATACTGACTCTTGAGCATGTTATCACCAACAGAGAGCTCACTCCCTTTCAGATTATACGCACCACATTTAATGTGCCTGCATAGGCCCATTTTAGGTATTTTAAAATCGCTTATGCCTACAGGTGTCAGTTCTTAGGCCAACCAGTTGAATTGGTATACTCGGAACTCAAATTCATCCTTCGGGTGAAAGACTTGGAAAAACCCATGTCTCAGCTCTATGGGTCCCTGCTGGTTGCTGCCGGCCCCGGGTTGCCCCCCCTCCGCAGGAAATGGGTGGGGGACATACCGTAGCTGGACAAGGACAACTGGAGGGAGATTTTGGACTTTCCCTTCTCCCCTCTGGTCTCAGCTAGGGACAAACTGGTCCAATAAAAAATTGTGCATAGAGCTCACTACACACCTCACAGCCTGCACCAGATATTGCTGGCACATTCTCCGGCATGCTGGTGTTGCTCCTACCAATCGGGTGACTTTTTCCAAATTTTTTGGTTTTGCCCAGCAATTGAACATTATTGGAAAGAAGTACTCCAGGTGGTTGCTAAGCTCACTAAGACTCATGTTCCTTATGATCCTAGATATTGTCTGCTGGGGCTGGTGGAACGACTGTCAATGCTCAGAGCCAGGAAAATACTCATATCTCTGCTATTCTACTATACTCATAAGGCCATTACAATTAACTGAAAACAATCGTTTCCCCCCTCTGTCAGATTCTGGAAAAACCTAGTGAATGCCAATTTACCCCTGTATAAAGCCACCTACTCGGGCAGGGGTTTTCCACAAAAATTTGAAAAGGTATGGACCTGTTGGCTAGATGATAATACCACGGCAACTGATGCAGTAACCAATTCCTAGATTAACACTATATCTCTAGTCTGTTAGTATATTGACCCAATTACTCTAAGCCCTTGTACACACGGTCGGAGATTTCCGACAACCAAATCCGTTGGAGTAATTCCAATGCATTAATTCTGGAAGAGGTCCGGAAGTGATGTTGCATACACACGGTCGGACTAAATTGTCGGAAAATCCGATTGTACATAACGTGATGACATATTTTCGTTACGACGGGACTACGTTTTGGCTAGTAGCCAATAGCTTTGGTCTAGGAATTTGATCTGAGCATGCGTGGCACTTTGTCCGTCGGAGTAGGCTACACATGATCGGAGTATGTCCAATAGGAGCATTTTGTCAGAAAATTTTACCGGCAACTTGAAAAACTTGGTCTGTGGGATATTCCAACGGAATGAGTCCGATGCAGACCACACACAGTCGGAATATCCGACAAAACAGTCCGATAGGACACATTCCATCGGAATCTCCAACCGTGTGTACAAGGGCTTATGTTGCATTATCCTGTTGGTACCAATTTGAGCACAGATTCTCCTGAACTGACCCTCTCCCCACATTGGGGTTATAGTATAAGTTAGTTTGTTTATGTTGTATGTTGTGTCCTGTTGCAGTATGTTGCAAGAACTGCCTCTGTGTGGGCTAATTTTGTATGCTAATGAAAAAATTTAATAAAAAAGATTTTGCAAAAAAAATAATTAAATCCATATATTCCAGAAACATTGCGCTGTCTTTGAGAGCCATAGAATATTTTGTATTACCAAAATGCAAGCACATTTTCATATTTCTAAGCTGTAGCTGTAGCTTGCATCTAAAAATAGGGTACCATTTCCACATTAAGACTGAAATTTGTTAATCCGTTTACAAACACTGTATCATCCAGTGCTGGGACATAGGCACTAAACCATGTAAGCATGTGCATTTTTATATATTTTTTTATATTTTTTATGTTTTAATAAATTAAACAATATCACGCTATCGGATCCTCCTTATTTTTTTTTTTTACTTATTTACCCCCTGACGGGGAGAGCAAGTACATGTTGGGTGTTCATGGATGTTTACAAATGGTTAAGGATAACTGCACATTTTGATTGAACAATCAAGTTTCTGTTTGAAATATTCACTGAATTCCCTGAGGGATTTTACCCATTTCTCTAATCCCCACCAATCTTTCTCGAGAATAGATCACATCTTGGTTGCATCCCCGACTATTCCGTTGACGAACAGAGCATACATTAAAGACGTGGTCTGGTCAGACCTGTCACGTACCTTTTAGTAGCGAGCCCGGATTGCGGAAAGAGGCCTCCCTTTACAACTCCCACTACCGGTTTCCTGGTAATGTAACAGGGAACACAGGAGTAAGGAGGGGTACAGGTGCCTGGTAGGATCAACAGATGAGAAGGATGGATAGGTGAGGTTCAGTTTTGCAGACTGGTGCACAACAGCAGGGGGAAACGTCCAGTGGAACAAGTAATCACAGCGGAAGGATCAGCAGGTAATTTATAGCAAATGTCACAGTTCAGCAAAGCAGGAAACTTATAGCAGGTAACACAGTTCAATGAAGCAGGTAACTTGCAGCAGATGAACAGTAAGAAACTGGTAGCAGATGAAACAGTTCCAAATAAGCAGATAACTTGCAACAGATGAACAGTTCAATATAAGCAGGTTGCTTGCAGCAGATGACACAGTTCAATATAAGCAGGTACTTGCAGCAGGTGAACAGTTCAATAAGACAGGTAACTTGCAGTAGATGAACAGTGCAATATAAGCAGGCACTTGCAGCAGGTGAACAGTTCAATATAAGCAGGTTACTTGCAGCAGATGATACAGTTCAATATAAGCAGGTTCACCTTAGCAGATGGATTGTCAAAGCAAGCCAGGTCAGATATCAGCGCAGATAAAAATTAACAAAAAATAAATATAAATATAGTGGATATAGAAAAGTCTCTAAATGAAATATAGGATAGAGTAAATAGATTTTCAAGAAGAATCCGCTTGTGCAGTGTGTCTTCAATCAGCAAACACAGGTGATGATGTGATCCCTTCCACCAAAGAGCAAGATGAACTCTCACTTCAAATACTGGACCCCTGATAAATCAGACAGGTCAAAAAAGCATATTCCCATCAAGATTTAATCACAGCAATCAACAAACATAACAGGAGTACTCCGGAGATGGATCCTTTTCATGTCCCAAATACCAGCATGATTCCACATAAAAGCATAAAAGACAAGATCTAGTGCTCTCCGTTTATGAAGGATTTATTAAAAGAGAAACAAAATAAAATGGTACACTCACATTTTTTTGCACTGATCTCCAGTGCCGAGTGGTAAGCATAAAAATAGGTGCAGTCGGATTTCCATGCACGGATCAGTGTTGCGGCTTGTGGGTGACGTCACGGCTTGAGTCACGTGGTCCGTACGCGTTGCGTCCCCGAAAGTAGGAGGGACTTCATCAGCGGCGACGGTGTGACGTCGGACAGCCGCTTTTAAGCTAACACACACTGATAGATGACCAATAAAAAGAGCAGGTGAGCGCAAGACAGCTACACGGGGCAGATACAACAAACGTGACCCCGGAAGCCCAATGCACACACAACGAGCATCAAGAGAGAGAGGAGACACAAAAATAACTAAAAGCTAAATAATAAAAAACACCGGAGGGATACACAAAGAGCGTAATAATTGGTGGTGATTAGTACACAGTACACACTACACCTCCAGCTGCCCTTAAAAGGTGCAGTTTAAACACATATCCCACACCGAAATAGCAGTAAAATATTATATTACCGCTGAAAATTTTCACGCAGTGTTTGTACTAAACGGGGGTATATAAATCCCTAAACCGATCAGTCCTAACCTGCAAAAACTATAAGTAAAACCACATAGCCGCTAACATCACCCATAGCAACACTGATCCGTGCATGAAGCAAAACCTCAACAGAAAAATATATATCTATATTACAAAGATGTATACATTCATAAAAAATCCGTACAGTAAATAGAAAGAATATATGAAGAAGAAAAAAATAAAAAAATAATAAAAAATAATAAATACATGTCCAAATAAAAATAAATTATACTGCCAAAAAAAAAAAAAAATTAGTACAAATTATTTTTGGCAGTATAATTTATTTTTATTTGGACATGTATTTATTATTTTTTATTATTTTTTTTTTCTTCTTCTTCATATATTCTTTCTATTTACTGTACGGATTTTTTATGAATGTATACATCTTTGTTATATAGATATATATTTTTCTGTTGAGGTTTTGCTTCATGCACGGATCAGTGGATCAGAGAAATTTTCTCCTGTATCAGCTTCATCGCTTCAAAGTCTATTCTACCATCTCCCCTCACGGCGCTCCTCAATTTCCCCATAAAGGGAATGTCCAGGTTTACACAACGCCTCCTTTACACCTACTTTAATTTACTGGGTGCTAAGCTCACCCTGGCAAAAGCCTGGAAGACAACTTCAGTGTCACCCAGATTAGCTAAGAAAAAGATCTCATGGCTCATGAACCAAGAAAAGATGGCTGGTGTAATCTTGGACCATTCTGAGAAATTCTATCATACTTGGGAACCTTGGGCTTCATTTGTTGGAATCACCCTTCCACATTAACCTCATATACACTCCTGGTTGCCACTTACTTCTCCGGACGACCTTCTCTGTCTTCTTCTTCCTTTCTTTTCCTCTCATTTTCACCCCTTTTCACTTTCTTCCTGACTGCTTTCCTTTTCCTCTTCTTGGCTTAACACTAGGACGAGGCTTCCTCAAGAAGTAGTTCTCCCACGAACAAGATGTTCAACTTCTAGCTTCCCCTTCCCCCGTTTTTTTTTCTTCTTGCTGGGGGTGCTACTACTTGACGATTGAGTCGCTCGGGGGAAGGACATGCTATTTTTAATGGTCTATTGGTTTATACCCTGAGAGGAAGTTTTTTATAACTTTATCTGCCTCTTTGGTAGCCTGCGCCTAGCACTTGGTACACACACAAGAGCATGTTTTCTAGTCCTCATTTGTGCTGTTTAACATTCTTGGTCGGAAAAGGTTACGGAACCACTCCTCCCACCGGGGGGTTGGGGAGTTGGGGGGAGTTGCCCAGCTGCAGTGTGTTCCCATTTGGGGCGGTGGGGCATTCTCCCCTAGGCCAAACTCATTCCCAGGCGGAGGACACTGACAAAAGGCTTCCAGGAGCCCAACATGCTGGGAGGCCCTGATGTCCTTTTCTTGATTCTGCTGATGTAACCACTTGCTATTAGCCTCAGTCTGGTTATTGTTTTTTTTTTACTTTTTCATTGAGCCAGTTGTCTTTATAGCCGCTTGATGTATGCAGTTTCATAGGGGCGACTTGCCCCACTGTATTTCACTATTTCTATGTACTTTCATCCTTTGTTTTCATAACAATAAAAATCTATTGAAACAAAATATTCACTGAAGCATATGGACTATATAATTTTTTAGAATCACTGTGTTTCACTTATTGGTCTATATAACAATTTATTTAATTCACCACCACCACAGTGCCCCATACTATCACCAACATTTTTTTGCACAGTAGGTGGGGATGAGCCGAACACCCCCCGGTTCGGTTCGCACCAGAACTTTCGAACGGACCCCAAATTCGAACGAACTTTAGAACCCCATTGAAGTCTATGGGACTCGAACGTTCGAAATTAAAAGTGCTAATTTTAACGGCTAATATGCAAGATACTGTCCTAAAAAGGGTTTGGGGACCTGGCTCCTGCCCCAGGGGACATGGGTCAATACATAAAATGTTTTTAAAAATGGCCGTTTTGGCGGGAGCACAGATTTTAATGACGATTAAAGTGAAAAAAAAAGTGAAATATTCCTTTAAATATGGTGCCTGGGGGGTGTCTGTAGTATGCCTGTGAAGTGCCACGTGTTTCCCGTGTTTAGAACAGTCCCTGCACAAAATGACATTAAACGGAAATAACACCATTTAAAACTGCTTGCGGTTTTAATGTTATATCTGGTTCCTGCAATATGGTTGAAAATCATTGAGAAAAATGGCATGGGTAGCCCTCCCTGCCCATTACCAGCCTATTTGGGTCTTGTATAGACATGTGCATTCGTTTTCGTCCGAATGCATTTTCGTCCGAATTTCAGCTATTTTCGTTTTCGTTTTGACAAACGATAACGAAAGCACAAAATCCGAAAAACGAAAGATCCGACATAAATAAATGCTTTATTTTCGTTTTCATTGTTACAACAGTTCGATATAGAATAGGAGATTCGACATGACGATAACAATCTGTCTATAGAACCTGTGGTCGAATGTGCTTAACCTTACCTCTATTAGTCCAAGATTATATAGAGAAAATATTCGACAGAGAAAAAAGATTTGACAGAGAGAAAAGATTCTGCAAGTTACTGTCCTAAAAAGTGTTTGGGGACCCGGGTCCTGCCCCAGGGGACATGTATCAATGCAAAAAAAAGTTTTAAAAACGGCCGTTTTTTCGGGAGCAGTGATTTTAATAATGATTAAAGTGAAACAATAAAAGTGTAATATTCCTTTAAATTTCGTAGGGGGGGGTTGTCTATAGTATGCCTGTGAAGGGGCGCATGTTTCCCGTGCTTAGAATTGTCCCTGCACAAAGTGTCATTTATGCAGGAAAAAAAGTCCTTTAAAATCACTCGCAGCTATTATGAATTGTCGGCTCCGGTAATACAGAGAACACTCATTGAAAGTCATTGATAAAAAAATAAAAAAATAAATAAATAAAAAAGCGTGGGGGTCCCCCAAATTCAATTTCCAGGCCCTTCAGGTCTGGTATGGATATTAAGGGGAACCCTGCCTCAAATTTAAGAAAAAATTTGACGTGGGGTTCCCCCTAAATATCCATAACCAGACCCTTCAGGTCTGGTATGGATATTAAGGGGAACCCCGCATCAAATTTAAAAAAAAATTGACATGGGGTTCCCCCTAAAAATCCATACCAGACCCTTTATCCGAGCACGCAACCTGGCAGGCCGCAGGAAAAGAGGGGGGGGACGAGAGAGCGGCCCCCCCTCCCTCCTGAACCGTACCAGGCCACATGCCCTCAACATTGGGAGGATGCTTTGGGGGTCCGTGACCCCTCAAAGCACCTTGTCCCCATGTTGATGAGGACAAGGGCCTCATCCCCACAACCCTGGCCGGTGGTTGTGGAGGTCTGCGGGCGGGGGGCTTATCAGAATCTGGAAGCCCCCTTTAACAAGGGGACCCCCAGATCCCGGCCCCCCCCCTGTTTGAAATGGTAAGGGGGTACAAAAGTACCCCTACCATTTCACAAAGAAAGTGTAAAAAATGGTTAAATAAAACAAACACACTTTTGAAAAATTCCTTTATTAAAAATAAAAAAAAGATTCCAGCGGCGGTAATCCACTCTTGCTATCCAGCGACGGACGGTCAGCTCTCCATCGATGTCTAATGTCATCCAGCGCAGCGCAGCATCCTTCTTCTGTCTCCGTGGAGGAGACACTACAGACATTCCGACGGCTTGACGTTTCTTATATAGGGTGGGCGGGGCCACCCGTCACCTGACCCCGCCCCCCTCTGACGCAAGGGGAAACCCGGGGTTCCCTGTGACGTAGGGGTGACCCGCACCCCTCTGATGTAACACAGGCAGGTTTCCGTTACATCAGAGGGGGGCGGGGTCACCCATACGTCACGGGGAACCCCGGGTTTCCCCTTGCGTCAGAGGGGGGCGGGGTCAGGTGACGGGTGGCCCCGCCCTCCGTATATAAGAAACGTCAGCGCCGGAATGCCTCCAGTGTCTCCGTGGAGGAGACAGAAGAAGGATGCTGCGCTGCGCTGGATGACATTAGACATCGATGGAGAGCTGACCGTCCGTCGCTGGATAGCAAGAGTGGATTACCGCCGCTGGAATCTTTTTTTTATTTTTAATAAAGGAATTTTTCAAAAGTGTGTTTGTTTTATTTAACCATTTTTTACACTTTCTTTGTGAAATGGTAGGGGTACTTTTGTACCCCCTTACCATTTCAAACAGGGGGGGGGCCGGGATCTGGGGGTCCCCTTGTTAAAGGGGGCTTCCAGATTCTGATAAGCCCCCCGCCCGCAGACCTCCACAACCACCGGCCAGGGTTGTGGGGATGAGGCCCTTGTCCTCATCAACATGGGGACAAGGTGCTTTGAGGGGTCACGGACCCCCAAAGCATCCTCCCAATGTTGAGGGCATGTGGCCTGGTACGGTTCAGGAGGGAGGGGGGGCCGCTCTCTCGTCCCCCCCTCTTTTCCTGCGGCCTGCCAGGTTGCGTGCTCGGATAAAGGGTCTGGTATGGATTTTTAGGGGGAACCCCACGTCAATTTTTTTTTTAATTTGACGCGGGGTTCCCCTTAATATCCATACCAGACCTGAAGGGTCTGGTTATGGATATTTAGGGGGAACCCCACGTCAAATTTTTTCTTAAATTTGAGGCAGGGTTCTCCTTAATATCCATACCAGACCTGAAGGGCCTGGTAATTGAATTTGGGGGACCCCCACGCTTTTTTTTTTATTTATTTATTTATTTATTTTTTTATCAATGACTTTCAATGAGTGTTCTCTGTATTACGGGAGCCGACAATTCATAATAGCTGCGAGTGATTTTAAAGGACTTTTTTTCCTGCATAAATGACACTTTGTGCAGGGACAATTCTAAGCACGGGAAACATGCGCCCCTTCACAGGCATACTATAGACAACCCCCCCCCTACGAAATTTAAAGGAATATTACACTTTTATTGTTTCACTTTAATCATTATTAAAATCACTGCTCCCGAAAAAACGGCCGTTTTTAAAACTTTTTTTTGCATTGATACATGTCCCCTGGGGCAGGACCCGGGTCCCCAAACACTTTTTAGGACAGTAACTTGCAAATTAGCCTTTAAAATTAGCACTTTAGATTTTGAACGTTGGAGTCCCATAGACTTTAATAGGGTTCTAAAGTATGCTATATAGTTAGCTCCGTCGAATCTTCTTTATACATTCGACAGACACCATAAGCCTTCCAAGACAGATTCGACCGTAATTCATGTGGATTTTCGGACGAATGCAATTTTTGAACGAAAAACGAAATAAATAAAAACGAATTTCGAAACGAAATATTTTACTCTGCACATGTCTAGTCTTGTACGCATATTAAAGAGGAAGTAAACCCTGATGCGTTTACTTCCTCTTTTTTTCCCTGCAAAGGTAAAGCATAATGGACTACTATGCATCGCATAGTAGCCCATTATGTGTCACTTACCTGACACAGGAGCCAGCGAAGTCGCCGCTGTCCCCTGTAGTCCGCCGCATCCATCTTGCTTGTGGCGTCTCTCAGCTCCGCCGAATGACAGCGGCGAAGCCGCGATGACGTCACTCCCGCGCATGCGCACGGGAGTGGCGTCTCGCAGCTCCGCCGCTGTCATTCGGCCAAGCCGCGATGACGTCACTCCCGCGCATGCGCACGGGAGTCGACAAATGCGGCAGCTCCATTCTTGGAACTGCCGCGTTTAGTGCGCCTGCGCGCCGCTGTCTACGGCGCATGCGCCGTAGACAGCGGTGCCCGTTTTTGGGCAAATATCTCCTAAACCATATAGGTTTAGGAGATATTTCTTGGACCTACAGGTAAGCCTTAATCTAGGCTTACCTGTAGGTCAAAGTCGTTTGTAAGGGTTTACTTCCTCTTTAAGGGGAACCCTGTACCCATATTAAAAAAAGGAAATGCGTGTGGCCCCCAGGCCCTATATACTCAGAACAGCAGTATACAGGCGGTGCAAACAAGACAGGGACTGTGTAGGTTTGTTGTGTTAAGTTGAATCTGTTTGTAATTTTCAACTGGTAAATTTTTAAAGTGTAGCTCCAGTCAAAAAAACTATTTTTAAGCTTTTTGGAAAACATAGGGAAGGGTTATCACCCCTGTATAATTTGTTTTGTCGTCCATCTTTTTTCATCTCACTTGCTGTTGTCTCCTTCCGTTTGCAAGTAGGAGATGTTTGTAAATTGGATGTTTGAAAGTAGGGGCCTGCCCTATATGCTCTGCAGAAATAGCGGAACAAGGTGTTGGTTTTGCCACAACATTGTAAGCCCTCAAAGGGACTCTTGGTGGGCGCTGGAGCGCCCTGCTGTGAACGATTATATCAAGAATTGTAATTACATGCCATTGTTGAACAGTGGTAGAAAAATTGACCTTTGGTGGTTGTGGTGCTGGTGCCACAACACTATAAGTCCTCACCGTTACTCTGGGTGGGCACAGGAAGGGGCCCTCCTGTGAAATGTTATATCAAGAATTGTAATTACATGTCCCTGTTAAACAGGGGCAGAAAAATGTGGCCTTAGGCACTGCTGCTAGTGCAACCACACTGCAACTTCTCCCATATACTCTAGTTTTATTGCAGGAATTAGCCCTGCTGCAAAGCATTGCATCAAAAATTGTACTTAAAGGCCCCTGTTAAACAGGGGCAGAAAAATTGGGCCTTAGGCACTGGTGCTGGTGCCACCACACTGCAACCTCTGCCATATACTCTAGTTTTATTGCAGGAATTAGCCCTGCAGCAAAGCATTGCATCAAAAATTGTAATTAAACACCCTGTTAAACAGGGGCATAAAAATTGGGCCTTAAGCACTGGTGCTGGTGCCACCACACTGCAACCTCTTCCATATACTCTAGTTTTATTGCAGGAATTAGCCCTGCTGCAAAGCATTGCATCAAAAATTGTACTTAAACGCCCCTGTTAAACAGGGGCAGAAAAATTGGGCCTTAGGCATCACCCAGAACCAGAAATGTTCTTCCAACATATCAGCGGAGAAAGAGGATAGACAATCAACATAACAGGACAGTCACTCAGCATCAGCATAGGCAGTCTTGAAGGGATGTGATATTTAAAAAAAAATTATTCTGTTACATCAGCTTCAGGTGCTTGGTAGCTGTGGGTGATCCAAGACTGATTCATCTTGATGAAGGTCAGTCGATCAACTGATTCGGTGGACAGGCGCAACCTGTGATTGGTAACAAAGCCACCAGCAGCACTGAAGGTACGTTCCGAAAGAACGCTGGATGCAGGACAGGTCAGTAGCTCAATTGCATACTGTGCAAGCTCTGGCCAGGGATCCATCCTCAAGACCCAGTAAGCCAGAGGATTTTCGGTGGGAAAGGTGTCCAAGTCTGACCTTGCCCCTAGGTATTCCTGCACCATGTAAATCAGAAGCTGGCGATGGGTGATGGAACCGATCATACCTTGGGGCTGCAGACTAAAAAATTGTCTGAAAGCATCAGTCAGACGGCCACCTTCTCCACCGCTCCTTCTGACCGATGCCTCAGCAACACGTTGTCCAGGACCAGGAGTTTGTAACCTCCCAGTCTCTGGGAACGCGTTGCACAGACCTTTCTGCAAGGCCTCCCGGAGATGTCTCATCCTCTGCTCCCTCTGCGATGGCAAGATAAGGTTGGCAACCTTACCCTTGAACCGTGGATCAAGGAGAGTGGCCAGCCAGTAATGGTCCCTCTCCTTGATCCGAAGAATACGAGGATCCTTCCGCAGGCTTTGCAGGATCAGGGAGGCCATGCAGCGTAGGTTAGCTGAGGCATTCGGTCCGGAGTCCTCTGGGTCACTAAGGACAACATGATCCGCAGCTACCTCCTCCCAGCCACGTACAAGTCCACGTGTTTCTTGGGACTGTAAATCATCCCTACAAGACTGCTGCTGCTGCTGATGCTGAGTGCCAGCCTCAACCTCCATGCTGACACAATCATCCTCCTCCTCCTCTTCCTCCTCCTCATCCTCTTCCTGTGTGATGGGTGGCACAGCAGGAACACTGTCTGGATAAAGGGGGCCTTAAGAGTCAAGGAAGTCCTCCTCTTCTGTTCTGCCTCAAGTGCCCTGTCCATTATTCCACGCAGTGTATGCTCCAAGAGGTGGACAAGAGGTACAGTGTCACTGATGCATGCACTGTCACTGCTCACCATCCTTGTGGCCTCCTCAAACGGTGACAGGACAGTGCATGCATCCCTGATCATGCCCCACTGGCGTGGTGAGAAAAAACCAAGCTCCCCTGACCCTGTCCTGGTGCCGTAGTCGCACAGGTACTCATTGATGGCCCTCTGCTGCGTGTGCAGCCGCTGCAGCATGGCCAACGTTGAGTTCCACCTGGTGGGCATGTCACATATAAGGCGGTTCTTGGGCCGGTTCAACTCCTTTTGGAGCTCAGCCAGCCGAGCACAGGCATTAAATGATCGGCGGAAATGCACACAGACTTTCCTGGCCTGCTTCAGGACATCCTATAAGCCGGGGTACCTGCCCAAGAACCGCTGCACCACCAGGTTAAGGACGTGAGCTACACAGGGCACATGGGTCAGTTGTCCCTGTCGGAGGGCGGAGAGGAGGTTGGTGCCATTGTCACAAACCACCATTCCTGGCTTAAGCTGGCGTGGCGTCAACCACCTCTCGGCCTGCCCCTGCAGAGCTGACAAAACATCCGCCCCAGTGTGGCTCCTGTCCCCCAAACAAACCAGCGCAAGCATGGCATGGCATCGTTTTGCCTGCGTACTTGCGTAGCCCCTGGAACGCCTACGAAGCACCGCTGGTTCTGAGGACAGAGCACTGGAAGAGGCCATGGAGGAAGAAGAAGAGGAGGGGGTGGAGGAGAGAGGTGTGTCACAACCAATAGTAGCATTTTGGAGGCGTGGTGGCGGAACAACCTCCAACACTACTGCACCTTGTCCTGCATCCTTCCCAGCTGCCAGAAGAGTGACCCAATGGGCCGTGAAAGACAGGTAACGTCCCTGTCCATGCCTGCTGGACCATGAGTCAGCGGTAATATGCACCTTACCGCTGACCGCCCTGTCCAGCGAGGCAAGGACATTGCCTTCCACATGCCGGTAGAGAGCCGGAATCGCCTTCCGTGAGAAAAAGTGGCGTTTGGGGACCTGCCACTGAGGAACCGCACATTGTACAAACTCACGGAAGGGGGCCGAGTCTACCAACTGAAAAGGCAGCAGTTGAAGTGCTAGCAATTTAGCCAAGCTAGCATTCAACCGCTGGGCATGTGGATGGCTGGGAGTGAACTTCTTTCGCCGGTCCAGCAGCTGGGGCAGGGACATTTGCCTGCTATAATCGGACGTGGGTGTACCGCTAGCAGAGTTCCCGGAAGCACTTGGCTGTGACACACCTAATTCTACACCTTCATTCCTCTCAGAGCAGGTTTCAGAGAGGACTGAAGGTCTAGTGGGGTTGGAGATGCCAGCTGATGAGGAGCAAGGAGATGTCCGCTTTGTTCTTTGGTGTGGGTCTTTGAGGTACGCTTGCCAACGAGCTGCATGGCAGGTCAACTTATGTCTGGTCAAGCATGTGGTGCCCAAGCGGCTGATGTTTTGGCCACGCGAGATACGCTTGAGACATATGGTGCAAATAGCAGCGGTGCGATCTGATGCACTCGTCTCAAAAAAGGCACACACCAAAGAACTTTTAGAATAACGCGCAGAGGCAGTGCCCTGCACAGGCGGAGCTCTGCGGTGTGATTCAGTCGGTGTGCTGCCCCTAAGCTGGCCCCCGGAGGGCATCCTGCCTCGTTGGACATGTGCCTCCTCCTCCTCCTCCTCTCTCCTACCAGGCACCCACGTGGAGTCAGTGCCCTCATCATCCCCTCCCTCTTCATCGCTGTAGCAAACCTGGCAGTATGCTGCAGCTTGTGGAACATGACTGCCAGATTGCTGTCCTTCTTGAGCATCCCCTCTCTCTGCGCTCACGCTACTGCCTTCCTCTAGCTGAGTGTCATCATCAGAGCCCACAAAACACTGGGCATCCTCCTGGAGCATGTACCCAACACTGTTCTCAAAGAGTTCAGGAGACTCCTCAGGAGGACGTGGTGGGTCTAGGGAAGGAGTCACTGATGATGACATTGAGAGGAGGGAAGTAGATGCGTTGGCAGCTGCTTTGCTAGTACCCTGAGACTGGGTGAGAGAGGATGAGGAGGATGAAGAGGGCTTGGTCATCCACTCTACCAAGTCATTGGCATGTTGCGGTTCAACATGTCCAGCTGCCGAAAAGAAGGACAAGCGTGTCCCATGGCCACGTGCTGATGACAATGCACCGCGTCCACGACCAGCACTGTTGTCTCTAGACACAGAGCCTGCTTGCCCTCTTTTATCGGCTCGCGCCTGTCTGCCTCTAATTGCTGGCCTTCCAGACATGGTAATGGCCTGAAGGGAGTTGGGTAAAACAGCAGTGTAATGGAGTCACACAACACCCACTAAGCCCTGCAGATGGCTCTATTAGAGAACAGCAATAAACGGTAGATACAGGTGTATATTGTGCTGGAGTCACACAACACCCACTAACTCCTGCAGATGCCTTTATTATAGAACACCAGAGATAAAGGGGTATACTGTAATTGAGTCACACAACACCCACTAAGCCCTGCAGATGGCTCTATTAGAGAACAGCAATAAAGGGTAGATACAGGTGTATATTGTGCTGGAGGCACA
Source organism: Lithobates pipiens (assembly GCF_037356315.1). Classification (NCBI taxonomy): domain Eukaryota; kingdom Metazoa; phylum Chordata; class Amphibia; order Anura; family Ranidae; genus Lithobates; species Lithobates pipiens. The sequence continues at coordinate 202,984,177 of NW_027507764.1, read as the reverse complement.
AAAAACCCACTAACTCCTGCAGATGCCTTTTTTATAGAACACCAGAGATAAAGGGGTATATACAGATGTATACTGTGCTGTGCTGGAGGCACACACAACTTCCAATAACTCCTGCAGTGGGCTCAAATAGATAAGAGCTATGTAGGTGGATATAGCGGTGTGTACTGGGTACAGAGCACGCAGATAGCACGCACAAGCTCCTAACACTACTGACTGCAAGCTCTATTATAAAAGATAGATCACTAGCTATATAGGTGAGGTGAATATAGCGGTGTATACTGCGGTCAGGGCACACAGACAACAACCACTACACAACAGCAAGATCGAAAATCGGCCGAAAAAGATCGGTGTGTACTGTGTTGAAGGTACACAGAACACCCACTAACTGCTTCAGACGCCACCACACTACACTAGGCCGCCACGCTGGCGGTCTTATATAGTGTGGGGCGTGTACTACACAGCCTGAGCTATGATTGGCCACAGGCATCCTGCCTGTGGCCAATCATGGCTCTCCTCACTGCTGGCGCTGTGATTGGCCAAGCATGCGGGGTCACAGTGGATTGTACGCTGCAAACTCGCTACATAGTTGTTAGGATCTCTGGAGATATAGATTCTGGTTGGCCAGGACACAGGAGACACTGGAACTCTAATTCCATGAAAACTTTATTTTTACAGAAGACTTACAATAGAAGATATATTATACTTTATGTGTACAAACAGAAAATGTTAAACAAGTTAAAGTGGGCCTTTATTACCAGTTAAGGACCAGCCACTGCAGTTATACTGTGGCAGGTTGGCTCCCCTGGGCGAATCGCCTTAGCTGCATACATCGGCCGCTTTAAGAGTTTTAGGGAGTGCGGCACAATGGCCGTGGTTTCCGCCGGGCACCCACGATCGCTCCTGATATAGACAGAATGAAGATCTGTCAATGTAAACAGACAGATCTCCATTCTGTCAGGAGAGAGGAGACAGATCTGATGTTCATACTGATTATGAACAGCGCAGTTCCATCCCCCCACAGTTAGAAACACTCCCTAGGACACACATTTAACCCCTTGATGACCTCCTAGTGTTAACTCCCTCCCTGCCAATGACATTTATATTGTAATTAGTGGCTATTTTCAGCTCTGAAAGCTTTATAAATGTCAATGGTCCCAAAAAAGTGTCTGATCTATCTACGACAATGTTGCAGTCCCTCTAAAAATCGCTGATCATAGCCATTACTAGTAAAAAAAATAATAATAATAATAAAAACGCCATAAATCTATCCCCTATTTTGTAGATGCTATAAGTTTTGCACAAAACAATTAATATACGCTTATTGCAATTTTTTTTTTACCAAAAATATGTAGAAGAATACATATCTGCCTAAACTGAGGAAGAAATTTGTTGGATATTTATTATCTTTTTTTTGTTTATAGGGCAAAAAATAAAAACCACAGGAGTGAGCAAATACCACCAAATGAAAGCTTTATTTGTTGGAAAAAAGGACATACATTTTGTTTGGGTACAATGATGTGCAATTGTTAGTTAAAGCGACGCAGTGCCGTATCGCCAAAAATGGCCTGGTCATTAAGGGGGCAAATCCTTCCGGTCCATAAGTGGTTAAATGTGTCCCTGCGCCCCTTACCAAAAGCCTAAAATAAAAAAAATACTTGTAGGGAAAAAAAATAACATGATATACTCACCTTTCCCCCAGCTCCTACCCATGGCTCTTAGGCGAGGCAGACACCTGCCTCCTTCCAGCAAGACCTGGAGAATGTAAAATAGCAGTGCAAGATCCGCTTTAAAGTAAACTTGTGCGTTGACTATGCAACAGGTTCACTTTAAAAACCAGGGCCAAAACTGCTTAACGTATATTCCCATTTCTCCCTCATTGTTTGGTTTCCCTCCACACATAGTCGTGACTAGAGAAAAGCAAGAAGGGGGCCTGATGTGGTGAGCAGGAAACTTTTTTTTTAAGCTATCAGGGCATATGTAATTATGTGCAATGCGTGTTATTATAAGTAATCATCAGTAATATAACTGCATGGTCACTTGTAAAATAAGCCCAGCCTGTTAAAATGAAACATCCATTGTTACATTTCAGGTGGTCCTCAAACACCACTGCTTTACTGTTCCTTGGCAGCTACAGGTATTGCACCAGGCTTTGCTGTGTTCTGCGTGGTATATAAAAGAACAGGGTATCTGCATGCAGGGGGGGGGGGGACTGGGGGACTGGGGCTCAGAGCTAGAGAGATGTGCTGTTTGGAGCTGTTGCCACAGTCTGAATCGCCGGAATCAAAGTTTCTGCTATTAGGGTGCAGTGGTGCCCCCCCGTGGGGTTGCTGAGTGTAGTAGTTCCACCTATGACCCTCCCCAGCCAGGCATTCATTTCCAATCACACAATGGCAGACAAATGAACAGTCCTTCAGCTTGTTTTTATTGTTTTTATTAGGGGATTTAACTTGGATGGGGAAAAGAGACGTGGGATACCCAGATAATTAATTGGTCTTTTTGAATTGAACAAACTATTTTTTTTTAATCTATATTTGCAGTCTCTAAAGCTCCATACTCCTCCAGCACATCACTTGAGTAAATTCCACTTCCTCTACTGTGCAATCCTAGATTCCTGCCACAGTTAGCCCATGGTTAGGCCTCACTCTGAATAAGTCCCAACTGTTCAATAGCCGCCATTTGCTGGCAGGGGTCTGCAGACCCATTTGGTGTAGCAACCAATAGCAAAGAAAATAGGTACTTTTGTGCTAACTGAATCTTGACGGACTACTGGTCCCAGTAAATCCTGTGCAAGTCCTGCCAACCCTCCTGGCTGCAGCAACTTGACTCAAACCCCAGTGACATCACAGTCTCTCCCTCTAGCTTCACATTCAATCCTGGTATGTCTCTCTTAAATCCCCACACTGTGCCTGTCATTCATCGACCCTGATCCAGAGTCACCCCCCCATAAAGGGGGCTCTTACAGGGCCACAACAGCCTAACACTACATCACTATTTCTTTCACCTTACAACTCCTCCCACATCAGGCTGACCATGAGTATATATAGGAGGCCTGCCCCCTGTCAATCCTAGTTGGGGATTGGTTAGGGCTCCCAGATAAACTTCATGTCATTCCAACCCTCTGCCCTGCCCCTTTTCCAGAACCTTCCAGAAACAGATGAGTTGCCAGAGAGATGAAGTGCATGTCAGTCACCTGCTGCTACTCTCAAAACCACTCCCAGCCCCCAGATCAAAAACAAACAGGCCCAGCTCACAGCAAAGCCTGCCTGAGTTTACCTGCACTGGCTGTAAAAACAAAACAACTACCTCTAGCACATCCTACCTGAAGTAGAGGGTGCTACAGGGGATATTGCTGGCACTTGCAGTTATCTCTGCAGAAACATCATATAGACTCAGCCAAGTATGAACCCCCACCCTATGCAGGCATGTAGGGGCAGCCACATGCCTGAATTTAGGGACTAGGAATGTAGTAAAGGACTGCACTTTATGTTGGACTGTTACCCATGTTTGTCATTATGCTAAATTAAGTAAATTGTTGATAACTTTGCTTTTGCCTGGTCTGAAGTTACTAAAGGGGTGTAATGCAAGTAACTGGCACATATAGTCTACAGCTCAGGTAACTAAGCACACTGGGGTATGAAGACATCAGTGTAAGAGTTACCAAAGTTTAAGAAAATGGTTACCAAAGCTAACAATGGTTTCTCTAGCTGCATGTTCTAAGCATGTACATGACAACAGGTGAGACAGCTTCCAACAGGAGGAGGAGTTGTCAGCACTCTCTCTGTGAGCAGGTCTGCCTCTCATAGCAACAGGAGCAGATCAGTACACAGAGGTCCCCAACCTGTACACATGTACGGGTGAGGAATAGTTAAAGTGGTTGTTAAGCCACTGTAATATAATCTTCTTATTCCTTCTCTATCATAAGAACATGTATCCCTGTGCTTTTGTAATATAACAAAATCTGCCGATCTGTAAAGATATAAGCTCCGCTCCGGGCACACAGCTTACTGCTCTCTTCTCTCCTATCTCAGCTCACAGCTGCAGTGGGCTGGACCAAGCTGTCCTGCTGACATCAGCCGGGGAGGTGGGGGAGAGAGAGCTGACAATCAGCTTGGTACTGGGAGCCATTTATACAGGTACAGATCGGCAGAGTTTTTACATTACACAGGGACAGATGTTCTAATGGTACAGGAGGATAAGAAGATTCATGATAGATAAGAGAGGAGCAGGAGCGCGGGGGGGGGGGGGGGCAGTGGTCTCTGGTATGATCAGGGAGGGGAGGAGGAAGGAGGACAGGGGACACAGACACAGGTGAGGTGCAGAGAGGAGAGTCACAGCTGACAAAATCATAAAAACAGACCACAATGTCAGGGCTTAGCAGCCATGATTATCATTCTCTTTTTGCAGGGAGGAAGGTAAAGCCAGGCAGCATCAGCCAGGTTTTTTGGGGTATACAGGGGGCCAAATGACACAGCACAAGCACTTTGCTGTATAATATGCTTTAAGGGAACAGGATCAGGTTTATTTTTTATTTTTTTAGGTTAACAAAAACATGAAGTGCACGTATGGAGTCAGTGGTAGGTGCATGGCGGGCTCCATATCATTACTGGGTGTGAGGTAGCAGTGATACGCTGGACAGGTGGAGAGGTCAAGGGCTCTGTGTGCTCCTCCAAATTACACAATTGGCCGTGCTTTTGTACAGTAACATCTAGAAAGCTTATTAGAGATCAGTAGTTGCAGTAAAGGTACTTCATAAGAAAGGCAGTGATCCTATTCAATGTGCCTAGGGTAGCCCAGAAGGTAGGCCCCCGGGGTAGGCCTCCTTTGTGACTCATATTTGGTGCCCAACAAGGGGAACATGGAGGAGGTACCACTCGTCTACCCTACAAATAACCTGCTGCATACTGACGAACATGCATGACCAGGGGCGGACTGACTATTCTGGCACTCGGGCACTGCCAGAGGGGCTCCATGCCACTAAGGGCCCCATTCAGGGTTGCTAGCCTCAATAAAATCAGGGACAGTATGTAAAAATCTGTGTTTTTAAAATAAATCCCAAGATTATAGCTGCCCCGCCTCTCCAGTACCTTTTCAGTGTGTGTATGTGTATTCTGTGTGTGTATACTGTGTGTGTATATTGTGTGTCTGTGTGTGTATACTGTATGTGTGTGTGTATATACTGTGTGGCCCCATAATCTCCTATTTTCTGGGGTCCCCATAATCTCTTATTGCCCGGGGCCCCGTAATCTTCTCCTATTGCCCGGGGCCCCATGAGTTGTCAGTCCGCCTCTGTGCATGACTGGTAACCAAGGAAATCATCTCAACCTGGGTAAAACCATTTGAATGGAGCTTGTAGACAGCTTTATATTGCTTTATACTGATGTAGATTGTGGCATTGTGGGGAATTACTCAGGTAGCTTTCTAAAGTTTCTAAATCTTTAATTTAAGTCACACTGAACACTTATCCCAATGACATTCACCCTCTGTGTCTGAAGTATTAAAATTAGTAACTAGTAGACCACTATATCCTAATTACTTCAACTCTCTTTAACTGGGATTCTGCTGGTGTTGTGCATGATGTAAAAAGAAAAAAAAAAAAAATCAGAAACAGTGAAGTTATATAGACCAAAAGGCCAGAATTTTGTAGCATGTAATTTATTTAAAGGTATATATATGACATGCAAAAGTGTACAATACAAAATGAACTACAATTCTACAGAGGATCTACATTGGCTGATGATCAGTTTATTTGTCAAATTGCCATATACCACTACAACCCCCCATATGCATGATAGAAATGTGGATCATAGTTGAAGGCTATAGAAAAAAAAAATATTGCAGAAATAGAACATTAAAGTGTACAGTTATTTTTGTAATGTGCTGCATTTAGAACATTCAGATATTAGTTGAAGATAAAATGTATCTACGCATTCATGCCTTATTGTGCCATGTATATTCTGATGCTATACTTACTCCATTGTTTGTATTTCTCTGTATGACTTCTTTACCTCAATAAAAAAATTTTGTGGAAAAAAAAAAAAAAAAAAATGTCTCCATTGGGAACATGTTTAGCTGATGAATTAAGGGAAAACGATGTGTTATTCTGAAACTGCACAGAAGCAAAAAATAAATGGATAATCTTATAAATGGTTGCTTGCAATATAGGTCATGTTGGAACAAAAATTTGTCTTGCTGCTTGAACTCAAGGGAAATTTGATTGAAGTTTGTTTTCAAAGTACCTTGCCAAACATGAAAATATAAATAACATTTTTAAAGACATGATTATTTTTGTTAAATTAGAAAAATATTAATGACTTTAAAGCTGAACAGCATATACTGTAGATATAAAGTGCAAATAATGTAAACTGGTGTATAATTAAATATATTTGGTTTGCATGCAAGCAGGGTAACTATCTGAATCGAATCAGGTATTATGCCGCGTACACACGACCGGACTTTCCGGCAGACTAAGTCCGATGGTCTTCCCAACGGACTTTGGGCAAAGTTCAGATGGACTTTCTGAACTAACGGACTTGGCCACACACGAACGGACTAAGTCCATTTGTTTTAAATGTGATGACGTAAACGGGACTAAACAAGGAAGTTCAATAGCCAGTAGCCAATAGCTGCTCTTGCGTCATATTTGGTCCGTCGGACTAGCACACAGCCGAACTGTGTTCCTGATTTTTAGTCCATCGGAATTGATTCCGTCAGATAGATTTGAAACATGTTCTATTTCTAGGTCCATCTGATTTTTTTTTTTGAAACGATCGGACTAGCCCACACAGGAGCGGATTGTCCAACAGACTGATCCCATCGGACCTAGTCTGCCAGAAAGTCCGGTCATCTGTACGTGGCATTAATCTCCTCTAATCCTTGTATAGCAAAGCTCAGATAGGGTAAGGAAGAAATAACATGCTGACAGAAGGAGTGAGCAGAATGACACGGAGATGAGCTCATCAGTTTGCTGATTCTTCTTTTACTTTCCAGTAACTGGCTTAAATAAAAGACCCATAAATGTATTATTTATTGCAGCAGAGAAAAATTAGGCCTCCTGACTGGATTCTTAGGTATACTGTAAATATATTTTAGCAGAGTATATAACAGGGATCTGTTTGGGGTTTACACATCTCCCATGCTCCTCTCATAAACTTTTAGGGATCTCTGATCCTTGGTCCAGCTCAGGTTTTATTCCTCTCCCTGAGGGCAATTAATACTCACCTGAGGCATGCAAGCAGGGCTCTCATACCTGAGGAACAGACAAGTCCTGTCTGGGAGAGCTGCAAGGTTGGGGAAAAGCAAATGTGTTGTGCATGTGGTTGCTGAGCCACTAGGTGACTTTGAAGGCAGATTGATCAACAATATTGGTTAAAAATTTTTTTTTCTTCATACATAAAAATTACATATAAACATACAAGGTATAAACATTAAAAAAAAGCATATGTCCGCTAACAGCAAAGGAATGGCCAGAAAAGAGGGAGTCACATATACCCAAATGGCAAATGACGTTCAACAGTATGACATCAAAAGAATGTGTGAGCCCCTGTGCGTCTACGCGTTTTTCTGGATAGCTTCTTCAGGACACACATTGGGGGGTATAGAAATAGATCTCACTGGTTTGGGCATGTAAAAATGCCTGCACAGGGGCATGGCCTGGTCATGGCTGGATGAGGACACGTTTTTGGTGAGCTCCCGGCTTTCCCATACCAGCCTCGGCAACTTTGCTAGATCCAAGCCTCAACTTACGGTATGCTAGCATCTAAAATATACCAGACACGATCGTCGTCACAAGGACACCGTCCCCACTCCTCTTGGGGGGAGATTCACAGGTATTTTGGAAGTGCCGCCTGTCTCTCACCAGGTGCCATTGTTACAGCTCCTCGTGCTTCTATACGGCTAGACCCACCGCCCTTGTCTACCTTCTCCCAAAGCTAAGATACTCTTGCAAACACCCCTGCTATCTTCCGCTCGGAGATACCAGCGGAGATGTCCTCCCCAGACAGACGGGACCAGACCCACATGGACGGGGATATCAGAGCGCTCCTTCAGGCCCTGCCTACAAAGAATGACATTGAGTTGCTTATACAGCGTGTGGAGGAAGCGCACCGCAGAGATATACAAGCGGTGAGATCTAATATTGGTGCCCTGTCAGATAGAGTGGAGGTTGGGGAATTGTCTATCTCCTCGCTGGAGGCCAGAATGGATGCCCTGGAACAATCAAATGCAACACAGGCAGAATCAACAATTGCATTACAGTTCCATTTAGAAGATTTAGTGGTTGCCATCTTCCAGCGGATCCTAGCTGCAATGCAAGCCCCCATCGAGCTGGATAGTGCTCATAGAGCTCTGGGTCCAAGATCAACGGATACGAACAGACCCAGGGACGTGGTATGCCAAATCCATAAATATGCACTGAAGGAACAGATTGCCCGCAAAGCATGGGAATGTGGAGAGGTGGACTTTGACGGCGCATCCATCAAGATCCTCCCAGACTTATCCCGTGCTACTCTGCAATGCCGAGCTCACCTGCGCCCGCTGCTAGATATGGCAAGAAACCAGGGTTTCACATATAGGTGGGGCTACCCACTATCTGTTACCTTCAGGAAGAATTCTGCCCTCTTAACGCTTCGAACACCATTTGACCTACCAGCGCTGTTCGACTTCCTGGGATCTGCACCCATTCAGATTCCTGATTGGCTTCTGCTCCTTTCTGAACAATACAATCCGCCCTGGATCAGCTGGTCCCAGGGGATCCCTTACAGCTCGCCCCCAGAGATTTAGGAGGAGACCGAGAGCCCCCTAGGGAGAGAGATCCCGGGAATCATGAGAGTGATAACTACATGCCTAGGGCATACCATAAGGTTTCTCCAGTTTTAGCCCTTAGTCTCATTTTGGCTGTTGGTTTCCTTTTTTTTTTTCTTTTTTTTGTTTCCTAATGACTGCTAAAGAGGTGATCGGACGTTCTGAGTTGTCCCGCTAAAAGGATTTGCTTGGCAGGATCCCCCTCACTAGCTGTCTTATCCCTCTCTGTCTGACACTCCAGCTGACGTGACCTTCAGGGGGAGCCCCCCTCTGGGAACTCCTAGTGTTAGTCATGGATTCTTTGGCTGTTCCAACCAACAGGGAGTTAATAGTCCATCACGATCCTTCAAGAGGGATACACCGTGGCTACCGGGGAGCGGTCATCCAGAGCAATCCCCGCTATGGATAGCCACATACAAGACGGACTCTCCCTGTTTGTTATACCCCCTGAGGGAATTGAGGAGTCTCTTTCAGAAGTTATGTGTCCCTACCTAGCCAGAAAGACAGAACCCCTGACCATACTCACTAACCTACTTTGGCTCTCTGCAAGGGGGGTCTTTATGCCCCAATGTTTTGGTAGTCTAAATGGATCTATGTGGGCCGACTACCTCCCATTGCTCCTGCTTTCCAATCTAGGTCTTAGAGCCTCAATATTTGAATGGTTATGTGCATCTATGTACTAACATTACATTTACAGGTTATGCGGTCTTCTCTTAACCATGATATTGAGCCTAGGTGTCTGCTAGCCCGTATTAGGACCCCTGACCCCTGTGGGCTGGGAAACATGTCGCAGATTATTTGAGGGGGTCACCTTAGCTCCCCTCCCTTCCCACCTCCCCCCTTATCCTATCCCTCTCCCCTCTTTCCCCACCCCCTTCTTCCCTTCCCCTCCCATGCCCCCTCCTTATTTCTCACCCACACACTCTACCTTCAACCCCCTCCATATCCCGGCCTCCCCCCCCCACTGGAGATGAATGAATGAATGAAATACTTGTATAGCGCACAATGCGAACTGAATCGCCTCTAGGGAGTCACATACTCAGACAGGCTTGCTTAACAGCCCGATCGACATCTACCCATGGAGGTTTACCTTGCTATTGCTAGAGGGGATTGACCGATTACTCAAAAGATTCAGTCTTCATAGATGTTCTATGTCAGGGATATGCAATTAGCGGACCTCCAGCTGTTGCAGAACTACAAGTCCCATGAGGCATAGCAAGACTCTGAAAGCCACAAGCATGACACCCAGAGGCAGAGGCATGATGGGACTTGTAGTTTTGCAACAGCTGGAGGTCCACTAATTGCATATCACTGTTCTATGTTCTTATGTATTGGTTATGTCCTTTAGATTGTTAATGTATGCTTATGGTTGAAAGTTAAACGTTCGGGGTGATTTTGTTTAAATACCACCTATAAGCCGAGGTAGGTGGGGATAGCCGTGTCCTCTTCTCCGGCTGTGTCTATCCGAACCCCAAATAGGCCTTCGCTCAAACTCCAGGAAATGTATTTTCCTTCCTGGTGAGCGAACTAGCAAATTTGCTACCTAACTAGATTCTCGTCTCAGCTTTCTAGCTTCCTCTATCTTTGCTTTCGTCTCCTTTTCTCTCTTCATTTTCATTCTCACTCTCTCTTAACCTCCCTCCTCTTCCCCCTTCCCCTTCATCCACCCCTCCCCCTTATCTTGCCATGGACGTGCTTAATGTGATCTCACTGAATGCCAAAGATCTCAATGTCCCAGAAAAAAGGCGTATGCTTCTACACGATCTCCACCGCCTTAAAGCGGATGTAGCCCTCCTTCAAGAGACCCACTTCAGATACAAACTGCCCATTCATAAAAGTCGAGCTTTCCCAAAAGCTTATCACTTGACAAACACGGTTGCGAAATCAAAAGCAGTTTCGATATTGCTCTCCAGTAAGGTGCCATGGACCTTCCTATATTCCATGCTGGATCCAACAGGCCTGATTTTATTCCTGAAAGGCATGATTGGAAACGTCAAGGTGACCCTGGCAAATGTATATGTCCCCAATGACCACCAGGAAGTTTTCCTAGAAAAGACTGTAGAAAAACTGGTGGGATTTTCTGAAGGGTAGCTGATATTGGGGGGAGATCTAAATGTCCCCATGATCCCCTCGGAGGACACCTCCTCTGGACGTTCTGCTGTTCTTCCTGGATCTTGTAAACGCATCGATCAAGCCCTGCACAAAGCCCAACTAGTAGACGTTTGGAGTATCCTCAACCCCACAGTAAGAGACTATACCTTTTACTCTAAACCCCACAAAGTATACTCCCATATAGATTACTTCCTAATACAGCATTCACAACTACATGCAGTCAAAGACTCTGCCATAGGGTCCGTTACGTGGTCGGATCATGCACCAATCTCCTTATCGTACGCCCTTACGGGCTCCTTTACCACAAAAACTAAACAATGGAGGCTGAATGAAAGTCTCCTACAGGACAAAGATGTAGTTTCAGAAGTTACTAGGGAACTTCAGTTCTACTTCGACACCAACGACGATACGGCAGATTGTACTCCCAGCATAATTTGGGAAACCCATAAAGCGGTCATTAGAGGGGTTCTTATTAAACATGGCTCGAGACTTAAAAAACAGCGTACTCAACAGTTAGACACACTGCTAACAGACCTACGACAGCTGGAAGCAAGACATAAGCAGACGCAAAGTTATACGCTCTGTGTTATCCATAGGAGGAGAGGGGGACCAATGTATGCAGCCGCAACTAAAAGCAGCCCCAGGGCAGGCGGCCTACTGGGAAATCTCCCGGTATCCCGGTAGGCCAGTCCGGCCCTGCACTTTGCAATAAAAGTTCAGAGAAGCTGGTTTTAAATCTCCGAGATTCATTCTTGCAGGTGTTGGAAAGGAAGCTGAAGCATTGGTTATAATGGAATACATGGGAGGGAGGCAGAGAGAATAATGTTAATCAAGTAGAAAAAGGAAGTGGTTTTCCAGTGTTCCCAACGCACAGTGAGGAGAAATTGGTAAGACCTAATTTCTGCCAGACCGAGAATGCTTTGCAATGAAGACCGGGAGGAAAGCTAGGGTTCCCTTGGATTGGTAAATGGGGAGAGATGAAAGGGGGGAGCTTGAGGGTTTTCCTAATTTCTCTCCAAGCTAGGGCCGTGTCCCATAGGAAAATATTATGTTAATAGGGGGGGGGGGCAGCTTTCCATCTGCAGTGCAGGAGGGCCACCAATAAGTAGGGGTGAGCCATTTCAGATTCTAGGATCTAGTTGGAGTAATGGGATGAGTGGGCTATCCAGTCTAGGCTGGTCCTTAACAGACATGCTAGGTTATACAATCTGATATGTGGTAGACTGATGCCCCCGTCACTCCTGGGAAGGTGTAATTTCTTGAAGGCTATCCGAGGTCTTATGTCGCGCCAGAGGAAATGCGAAATTTTGGAGTTAAGAGACTTGATATATTTGTGTTTTAAAAGCAAAGGTATGGTTTGCAAAGGATAAAGCAGTCCGGCGAAGCTAATCATTTTGACAAGGTGGCACATTCCCAGGACTGAGAGGGCGAGATCCATCCAGTTAGACAATTCCTGAGAAAGTTTAGTAAAGAGGGGAGGATAATTGAGGTGATAAATAGAGGAGGGTAGTTTCCCAATCTTTATTCCTAGATAGGTAATGTGGCATGGGGCAACCTTGAATAGGGAGGGCTGAGTCCAGGAGGGTGGGGAATGTGTACCGATGGGGAGAATTTCACTTTTGGAGTAATTGATACATAAGCCCGAGCAAAGTCTAAAGTCGTCAAAGGTACTCTTAATGGTCAAGATGTCGTCTGGGGGTTGGCCGTGAAAATGAGTACGCCGTCAGAGAATAGCGAGGTCCGAAGTTCTATACTTCCTATTTTGATGCCTTGTAAGGGGATGTCTGAGATAAATATCTAGAGAGGGGTTCCAATGCTAGGTTGAACAGAAGGGGTGAAAGTGGTCTGGCTGGTCCCTTTATGGAGACAGAATTCCCCTGAGAGGAGACCCGCTGCGACAAGCCTAGCTGAGGGCTCTGCATACATAGAATTAATGAGGTGACAAAAAGGGCCTGAGAATCCCATTTGAGAAAGTGTAAGCGATAACCAGTCGAAGCTTACATTATCAAAGGCTTTTTCTGCATCTAGGGTGATGATGGCATAGTCCCCCATGGGATCCTGCTTAGCTTGTTCGAGAGCCAAGAGAACCTTGCGGATATTAAGAGTGGCTGTGCACCCTTTCACAAAGCCAGATTGGGCTGGGTGTATGAGGTCAGGGAGGATGACTGCCAGCCTGGATGCCACTATCTTCAACAGGATTTTAACATCCAGGTTGAGCAGCAAAATGGGCCTGTAAGAACCCAGTTCTAGTGGGTCCTTGCCCTTTTTTGAAAGTAGTTTGATGACAGCCTGGTTGCCTGTTGGGAGATAGGGGCCACCCGCCCAGATGCCGGAGTAAACCGAGTGAAGTATGGGTACTGTGATATTAGGGAGAGTTTTATAGCATTCGCTTGTAATACCGTCCGGGCCGGGAGCTTTAGAAGGGTGGAGAGTATGGATGGTGTGTCCTATTTCGTCGATTGTAATAGGAGCATTCAGGGTTCCCAACTGGGTGGGAGAAATAGTCGGTAGATTAATTTTCTCAAGAAAAGCATGGGCTAACTTGTCGTCAATAGGATCGGGGGCATAAAGGGCCCCCGACCCTATTGTAGTAGTATGTAGTATGTATGTAGTATTCCAGCATGATTTTATTTATGTGCATTGGAGTGGAATGAATGGTTCCTGTGCGGTCTCGCAGCGAGGTGATATGTGTCGGACGGCATGCCCTTGCAGAGCCTGGAGAGGAGTTTACCGTCCTTATTTCCATACTTATGTAGAGTGGCATCTAGGTGTGTTTTTTTGGTGAGTTCCAAGGTGTCAGCCCAGGTGTCAAAAGCGGTTTTAGCCGCTGACCATTCGTCCCTGTCGGCCGGTGAAGCCGAAGTGGCGAGAGTGCATTGTGCGCGATGAAGTCTAACGCTAGCCAGTTTAAATTTCGATAAGGCATTTCTTTGGAAGGAGGTGGCGTAAGATATAATCTGACCCCTCTGGTATGCTTTGCCTGCATCCCAGAGAAGGTTCAGATCACCTGCATGTGGAGCATTGGCTGAGGAAAACTCTGCCCATGAGTGGTCCATATATTCGCTGAAATCAGCATTATTGTGGAGGAAGGAGGGAAAGCGCCAGAGATTGGGATGGGGGGGAAGGTCTAATTTGTCCAGAGTGAGGGTTATTGGGGCATGGTCGGAAATGGCTTTGCCACCCACTTCAGAATCTGATACTAGAGGGATAAGGTTATCGGACCCAAAGAAGTAGTCGATCCTGGTGACGATCTTGTGAGGGTTGGAGTAAAAGGTGAATTCCCTGTCTACCAGATGTGTTAAATGCCAGATGTCGTGAGATGGAGGGAGTCCATGGTGGAGGCAAATAGGGTGAGAGCAGATGCATTAGGTGCAAGAAGTGTTTTGGTGAGGACCTATCGTCTGGTGGATGCATGAGGTCATTAAAATCTCCCCCAACTAAATGGGGTAAATGGGAGGCGGTAAGAAGCCAGGAGGAGAGTTTGCAATAAAATGTCTTTGTGGGACTGTTAGGAGCATACACATTAGAAATAACTAGTTCTTTAGAGCCTAATTTAACCCTGGTTGAGATAAAGCGCCCTTGGTCTTCTGTGTGTGTGGAATGGACAGTACACGGGAGGTTTTTATGGATCAGGAGGAGGACACCAGCTTTCCATCCAACCGATTCTGCACCCAGGACCGTTCCTACCCAGAGTTTCTGTATGTGACTAAAATTAGAAGCTGGGGGGGCGTGGCCTGACCTCGGAGGGAAATGGACGCCTGAGAGCCGAGCTCCCGCCGCCATCCATCCCCTCAGCGATACCGGAGGCTTCTCACCGCTGAAACGATCGGCGAATCATGGGCACAGCGTCTAGACAGTCCTCCGCATCCCGCTCTCCCTCTCCATGCCAGCAGCAAAGCAGCCCCACCACACTATTCCGGATATCTTCCGCTCTCAGAGAGGTAACATGGCGGCTTCCCGCCAGTCTCTTACACGGCCCTCTCACACAGCGCAACCGAGCGGCTCTCCCCACCTCACACTGACAGACCTGGGAGAGCAGGGAAGTCAGCAGCAGCAGCAGCAGCCCAGCCTCATGGATCTTAGAGCTGTGGCAGCGGACATTAAAGAAACCCTGTCTGCAGCTATAGCTGATCTTAGGCTGGACATTAGGGCTATTGCAGACAGAGTACATGAGGTGGAAATAACAACGGCCCAGCACAGCTCATCCATCCATAATATGGGCTCCACAATAGACACTCACACGTTACAGATGAGAGACCTCCAGCGCCATTTAGAGGATTTGGACAATAGGGGACGGCGACATAATCTGGGGGTGAGAGGCCTGCCAGAATCTGTGGAAACAGAGCAGTTAGAGGCGACAGTGACAGGCCTTTTCAACAACCTATTAGATAAACCAGCTCAGTCTACTGTAGCTATGGAAAGAATTCACAGAGCTTTGAGGCCTAAAGGGAGAGATTCTGACCCCCCACGGGATGTTGTGTGTTGCCTCGTGGATTATAAGCTTAAGGAAGAAATCCTACGAAAGGCACGGAACAGGATACAGCTAGAACATGAGGGCGCATCAATCCACATATACCAAGACCTGTCAGGAATCACTCTCCAGCACAGAAGGGATCTACGGCCACTGCTGGACCAGCTACGAGCTAAAGGCATTCCTTACAAGTGGAAGTTTCCTTTCGGTCTAGCGGCTACCTATCGCGACCGTAGCGCTTTACTTAGAGTCCCTGAGGAGCTCCCGCTCTTTTGTGAGGCAATGGATATTCCATTTATGGACATCCCTGCATGGTATGCAGGGTTTAGGAGCCGATTGCAAATGAGAAGGGGAAGATCACAGGAAGAACCGATGGAAGCCCAAAACACCAGACATCGCAGGCGCAGATCCCCTTCGGGTACCAGGCACTACACATCTCGCAGGGAATCCTACATGGATGGCAGCCCTACCGACTCACCGAGATCTAGGAGAGCAAGACGGGACACCGGTCCCCCTAGGAGACGCTCTCCACGATATTGATCATCTGAAGTCAGCTAAGTCCGGGACTATTCCCCCTTCTGCCTTGTCCCTTACTCATTTCCTAGCTTCCAACTGCTCGCTGTCTCTATCCTCTCTTTTCTCAGCATCCTCCCTCCTAACATGCTATAGAGATACCAAGAGTCCTAGGTATTCATAATGGAGTTCCTAGTCCCAAACTATTAGAGACATATACCTGGCTGAATCCCCAATCCTAAAGATCCCCACTTCTTTGACTCCAACTTCCACCCCACTGCTGAGCCTTTTCAAAGACACAGGGTAAGATTTGACAGAATGACTGTTTGGGGAGTAGCAACCAAAGACTTCCCTCTTATACAACTGCAATCCAAGACCCAAGATCTCCAGCAGGGGTTGTAAAGGATTAGTTCAATGTACCCCATTCAACATGAAGATGAAGTTCCTGAAAGGGATGGGACCAGGTTTCTGTTAGGCTCTAAATGTCCTCGCTTTAGAAGTTTATTTACCGTGCCTACGGTTTATTATCTAATTCTATCCGCTTTATTATAATAGGGAAATGGGGATGCACCGAGGGAATGCAGGAAGGCCCCCAACCCTTCGACTTTACCGTGTTTGACTTTGCTCAACCACGTTTTCCCATACTCCTCATTACTTGCACAGATCCTTTGGAACCCAAAACTCAGCTCAAAAAGAAGACTTCAACCTCTATCGCCCAATATGTAGAGACCTTGGTACCAACTTGGGCCTTCCTGCACCCCCTCCTAGCTTAGGTGCAATATTCATCTCACCCACTAGCAGGTACATGAGGATACAATAATCTGGTCGCATCCACGTGCCAACTATGATCCTCTCCGAGGTAGTAATATGGTGTACCCCTGACATGCTTATCAGCCGCTACAAAAGGCTAGTTATGGGTACACATCCTCATAATATTGTAGATACTTAGACTGGGCATTACTTTCCTTTTTCAGTTTTCACGACTGAAATGGGAAACAAGGGCGTTTATAGCATGCCCCTAGGGACACCATATGCCTAATCTGCCCAGGCCCATTGTCACGATCTGGAGTCAGGCTCAGAGACCAATAGCTATAGCAGCAGAGCAGATATTCACACAGGTCACCCTGGCTGATGGCACGGGTTCACCTGAGGTGCGGGGTCTAAGCACTAACCGGTATTCACCAGAGCTCCCAAAGGTGGAGATGGGCTTGGCTGCGTGTTAGTGCCAGGTCGCGGTCCTCAGGATAGCCCCACCAGGAGGTGAGCAAGCCGGGGGTCTGGTAGCAGATATAGCAGGTAGAGATCAAGCAGAAGCGTAGTTGAGAAACAAGCCAAAAGTCGGTAACCAATAGTTGCAGGTTGGGATTCAGCAGAAGCGTAGTCCAGGAGCAAGCCAAATGTCGGTAACGAAAGGTAGCAAGGATACGGTCGGCAGCAGGAGAGATAGAAGCAAGATATTGGCTGGTAAAGGCACAATATTCTGGCAAGGAGGAAGTGCAGAGACATGGTTTATATAGGAAGTTCATGGGAGGAGCAAAGGGTTCAAGGTTCAAGGCAAACAAGATTCAAGACATGATCACTAAAGGAATTGTCCAAGGAGCTGTCCAAGGAGCTGTCCAAGGAGCTGTCCAAGGAGCTGTCCAGCATTCCAGGTGGCTCAGCAAGCAGAGTCACTGCCAGACACACCAGAGGTCCCCGGTTCAAGCCCAGGTCCTAACAGTACTCCCCTCCTCCCAGGACGTCCCCTGGACGTCTTAGGGCCAGGTTTCTGAGGAAACCTCTGGTGGAATTCCCTTGTTAATCTAGGGGCATGAACATTCTCCTCAGGCTCCCAAGAATTTTCTTCTGGCCCATATCCTTCCCATTGAACCAAATATTGCAATTTGTTCCTAGAGATCCTGGAGTCAAGAATTTTTCCCACCACAAATTCTTCTTCACCCTGTACCTCCACAGGTGGGGGAGGAGGATGAATTCTTCCAGAAAAAGTATTTTCATGAAATGGTTTGAGTAGTGATATATGAAACACAGGGTGAATCTTCATATTGTCAGGAAGTTTTAGGCGAAAAGTGACCGGGTTGATTTGAGCAGAAATCTCAAAAGGTCCCATAAACTTTTGACCCAACTTAGCACATGGAACTTGAACTTTTAAATTTTTGGTAGATAACCAAACTTTCTCACCTACTTGAAAAGTGGGAATTGACCTACGATGTCTGTCAGCAGCCCTCTTGTAAAATTCCTGCGCCTCCTTCAATGTATCAGTCAATTTCTCCTGGATCTCATGTAATTAAGTTAGTCTGTTGGTAACAGCAGGAATTGAAGTTGAGATGGGGAGATCAGGAATAAAAACTGGATGATACCCCGTGTTTAAGAAAAATGGGCTTTGGGATGTGGAACTATGTTTAGAGTTATTATAAGCAAACTCTGCCGTAGGAAGGTAGTCCACCCAGTCATCCTGAAGATAACTCACGAAGCATCGAAGGTATTGCTCCAGAGTTTGATTGGTCCTCTCGGTCTGACCATTAGACTGCGGATGAAAAGCCGAGGACAGATTAACTGTTACACCCAAAGCTGAGCAAAAACTTCTCCAAAATTTTGAGGTAAACTGTACCCCTCTGTCAGATACCACATCATCAGGAATTCCATGAAGTTTAAAAACTTCTCTAACCATTACCTCAGCAGTATGTTCGGCGGAGGGTACCCCTTTAACTGGAATAAAATGAGCCATCTTAGTGAGACGGTCAACGACTACCAGAATGGTGGTCATCCCTTTTGAAAGAGGAAGGTCAACCACAAAGTCCATAGAAATTGACCCCCATGGTCTTGATGGAACAGGTAGTGGTAGAAGTAACCCCAGAGGAGAAGATCGAGGTGTCTTATTGCGAGCACAGGTTAGACATGAAGCCACATAACTCTTAACATCTTTCTTGTACCCAGGCCACCAAAAGGAACGTGATAAGAGTTCTTCTGTTTTAGAAACCCCAAAATGACCAGCAAGCTTAGAGTCATGTACCAACCTGAGGGCTTCTACCCGAACTGATTCAGGTACATAGAGGCAATGCGCTTGAGTCCAAAAACCATTGTTGTACTTGAGGTTAATGTCCTTAGGAGGATTATTAAGAAGTGGGTCATTCTCATACCCCTCCTTGAGAAGATTAAGAAATGTCTTTGAACTCATGGCCCCTAGAAAGTTCTTTTGAGGCAGGATTGTACATTCAGAGGTGCTTTCCTGGAGAGGCCCAGACAACATCCGTGATAGGGCATCAGCCTTACCATTCCTTGACCCAGGGCGGTATGAAATAACAAAATTAAACCTGGAAAAGAAAAGGGTCCAACGTGCTTGTCTAGATGACAACCTTTTAGCAGACCTAATAAATTCTAAATTTTTATGATCGGTGAGAACGGTTACAGGGTGCTTAGCTCCTTCCAGCAGATGCCTCCACTCAGAAAATGCTTCCTTAATTGCCAGCAGCTCCTTGTTTCCAATGTCATAATTCATCTCGGCTGAAGACATCAGTCGAGAGAAATAAGCACAAGGATGAAGCTGCATTTTTTCTCCCATTCGCTGAGAAAGGATAGCTCCTACAGCAGAATTAGAAGCATCAACTTCTACGATGAAAGGTAGTTCTGGATCTGGATGTACCAGGATTGGTGCAGAAGTGAAGAGAGTTTTCAGTTTACTAAAGGCAGCCTGTGCCTCAGGAGACCACAAAAAGGGCACCCCTTTCTTTGTCAACTGTGTGATTGGAGCAATTACCCTAGAGAAATTCCTTATAAATCTTCTGTAAAAGTTGGCAAAACCAACAAATCGCTGTATCTCTTTAACATTCTTAGGGGCGGGCCAATCCACCACAGCTTTGATCTTATCGGGATCCATGCTTACCCCTTCAGAAGAGATTATGTATCCCAAGAACTGAATCTGAGTTTGTTCAAACTCGCATTTCTCTAATTTTATGTAAAGTTGATTTCGCCTTAATCTCTCGAAAACAATACAGACATGCTTGCGGTGTTCTTCCAAAGTATCAGAGAAAATGAGAATGTCATCCAAATATGCTATTACAAACTGATCAAGCAAATCTCGAAAGACATCATTAATAAAATGTTGAAAAGTTGCAGGAGCATTGCAAAGCCCAAAGGGCATGACCAAAGACTCAAAATGTCCATATCTGGTTCTGAAAGCAGTTTTCCATTCATCACTGGAACGAATGCGGACAAGGTTGTATGCCCCCCGTAAATCTAATTTGGTAAAGAGCTTGGCAGAGCGGAGTCTCTCAAGCATTTCTGGAATCAGTGGGAGTGGATAGCGATTCTTAATTGTGATCTTATTTAAATCTCTGTAGTCAATACACGGACGCAGGGTGGAGTCCTTTTTCGTCACGAAGAATAAGGCTGCGCCAGCAGGAGAGGTTGAGTGTCTGATAAAACCCTTCTCAAGATTCTCATTAATCCACTCCCTGAGCACTTTCAGTTCAGGTTCTGATAAAGAATAAAGGCGACCAAATGGTATTTCTGCCCCTGGAAGCAATTCAATGGGACAATCATAAGAGCGATGAGGAGGCAGCTGATCTGCGTTCTTTTTATCACAAACGTCCCGAAACTCAAGATATTGTGGAGGTAGCTTGTCATATGACTGGATAGTTGCCAAAACTGCTTGTAAATCTTGGGTTGGTGGAGGGCTTATTTGATAAGATTCTTTGCAATGTTTCTTGCAATGGTCAGATGTAAAGCTTAAAGAACGTGTCTCCCAGTTGATGGAGGGATTATGGATAGAGAACCAAGGAATGCCCAGGATAATAGGGAACTTGGGTGATGTAATCAGCTCAAAGCTGATAGTCTCCTGATGGTCAGTTTCAATTAGGAGTTTAAGTGGGATTGTCTCGTGGGTAACAGGGCCTGAAGTCAAAGGTGAGCCATCCACAGTTTCCATATCAATTGGGGCAAGTTTATTTCTTATTTGAATGTTATTACTTTGGGCAAATTCGATGTCGATGAAGTTTCCCCCAGCCCCTGAGTCCAGCATAGCAGAGCAAGGTATTTCATTGCTTTCAACAATAAGCTTTATAGGGATGACAAAATGAGTTGATAAAGAATTAACTTTATTTGCTTCCTGAATCAAAGGAGAGATGGACTGAGAAATTGAGTTTATTTGTTCAGATACTGTAACATCCATTGCTGCAATTGTTCTTTTAAATTTATTGGGACAATTAACTGCGTAATGTCCAGAGTCTCCACAATAAAGACATAAGTTTTCTGAACGTCGTCTTTCTTTCTCCTGAGTAGTAATAGATCTTTTAATAGCATCCACCTGCATAGGTTCAGGAGTGTCAGAATCAGGAAAAACTCTTGGAACCTTAGGAGGATACTGAGTAGTAGAAAAACGCATGCCACCATTACTGCCTAGGATTCCCAGTCTCTCCTTTCTCCTTTCAGTAAGTCTCTGATCAATTCGAATACATAATTTAATAAAAGCTTCAAGGTCATCAGGACTATCTACTCTGGCAAGCTCATCTTTTACATGTTCCGAGAGTCCTTGACGGAACTGACTCTTCTGTGCTGCTGGATTCCAATTGGTATCTGAGATCCAACGTCGGAATTCAGTTGTGTACTCTGCAACAGAGCGTCTTCCCTGACGTAAATTGTGCAATTTTGCCTCAGCAGTAGCACAGCGGTTAGGATCATCGAAAACTTGGTTCATCGCAGTCACAAAAGAATCAAAATTATCCAGGATGACATCATCTTTCTCCACATAAGGGGAGGCCCAGGCTAAGGCTTCCTCAGTCAGGAGGTTGATAATAAACAGCACCTTTTTCCTGTCAAAAGTGAATGCAGCAGGTTGCATCTGAAAGTATATACGACATTGATTAAGGAATCCTCTATAATGGCGGCGGTCTCCGCTAAACTTGAGTGGTAGGGGCATTCGTGCATTAATTTCTATGGCAGCAGTATCTCGGGCATGAAAATCCCGCAATTGTTTGTGTAGATCAAGGATTTCCTCTTGTAGACCTTTCATTTCAATTTGTAACTCAGAAAATTTTTCCTGGTAGTCAACACCAAATGCCTGTAACTCAGCGATTTGAACCCTGAGAGGAGCCACGGCAGCTGCTACAACGGCCTCCATGTTTTTGGCCAGAATATTCTGTCACGATCTGGAGTCAGGCTCAGAGACCAATAGCTATAGCAGCAGAGCAGATATTCACACAGGTCACCCTGGCTGATGGCACGGGTTCACCTGAGGTGCGGGGTCTAAGCACTAACCGGTATTCACCAGAGCTCCCAAAGGTGGAGATGGGCTTGGCTGCGTGTTAGTGCCAGGTCGCGGTCCTCAGGATAGCCCCACCAGGAGGTGAGCAAGCCGGGGGTCTGGTAGCAGATATAGCAGGTAGAGATCAAGCAGAAGCGTAGTTGAGAAACAAGCCAAAAGTCGGTAACCAATAGTTGCAGGTTGGGATTCAGCAGAAGCGTAGTCCAGGAGCAAGCCAAATGTCGGTAACGAAAGGTAGCAAGGATACGGTCGGCAGCAGGAGAGATAGAAGCAAGATATTGGCTGGTAAAGGCACAATATTCTGGCAAGGAGGAAGTGCAGAGACATGGTTTATATAGGAAGTTCATGGGAGGAGCAAAGGGTTCAAGGTTCAAGGCAAACAAGATTCAAGACATGATCACTAAAGGAATTGTCCAAGGAGCTGTCCAAGGAGCTGTCCAAGGAGCTGTCCAAGGAGCTGTCCAGCATTCCAGGTGGCTCAGCAAGCAGAGTCACTGCCAGACACACCAGAGGTCCCCGGTTCAAGCCCAGGTCCTAACACCCATATTCTCATAGAAATTCCCCTTCAGACATCCTTAGGGGTCACATTACTATATGCTAGAGTATGGGGTAAAAATTGAATATATGACGCACGGAGGGACCCAACGCGTTATCTCCAGCATGGAAATGGCAGTGCTATGCTTGCTGGGACTCACAAACAGGTTTAAGAAATATACTTTACTGGTTTGTTTGTTGTTTGGTATCTGTTTTTTACAGTTATTGCTTCTAGTTTACAGCTTCCCAAGGTTTTGTTGCACACAGTTTTTCGTTAAGTACTCAATGACATTTATAATCCTTTTCATCCACAATTTCGAGATAATATCATTTGTGGAATAGAGGTCTGCCAACCTATGGTTCTCTAGAACCAAAGGCAATACCATTAACTACAACTGGTCTGGTTAGACCTTGAGTTGCAGTCTATCTAGACGCATAAGTACTCAGCATGATACCCTGATGTCAAGGTTTATGTATTTCTCGCCAGATCCCAAATTGAATTATAACATGTATGATGAATAGATTCCTCCCTAGTTTCTGATGAATATATACTTCGGGCCATGGATGGCGGTGGCGCGAAATAGATTTATTGTTCATTCACATTCTAATTTCCTTCCGACTGGTATTGTCCAACCCTCACACAGGGACCCAGTGGGAAATACCTCTGACAACAGGGGTGGCCCCCATCTGGGCGCTGTACCCATCCGAACACTAGAAACATTAAAGGAGGGGCTGGTCCCCTTCCTTTCCGGTACACCTCAGTGACGTGAAAATTCTCTCTTCTCTCTTACCTTGTACCCTAACACGTTCCCCTTTTTTCTCCCCCCCCCTTCCATTTTTTCACACCCCCACTCTAATTCTTATTTATCTGCTTAGTGGGATTCTTACATATCAATATGCCACGTAAAGACATCACAACCCCATCCCCCCAGGTCAAGCTATACTCCCTAAACGTAAGAGGTTTAAATACACCTGAAAAAAGATCTCAGCTTCTTATACTCCTTAACCACTTAAGGACCAGGCCTCTTTTTCGGACTTGGTGTTTCCATGTTTAAAACAGTTTTTTTTGCTAGAAAATTACTTAGAACCCCCAAACATTTTATATTGTTTTTTTTCTAACACCCTAGAGAATAAAATGGCGGTCATTGAAATACTTTTTTTCACACCGTATTTGCGCAGCGGTCTTTGAAGCGCACTTTTTTTGGAAAAAATTCACTTTTTTGAATAAAAAAATAAGACAACAGTAAAATTAGCCCAATTTTTTTTTATACTGTGAAAGATAATGGTATGCCGAGTAAATTGATACCCAACATGTCACGCTTCAAAATTGCGGCCGCTCGTGGAATGGCGTCAAACTTTTAGCCTCAAAAATCTCCATAAGCGACATTTAAAAAATTCTACAGGTTGCATTTTTTGCGTTACAGAGGATGTCTAGGGCTAGAATTATTGCTCTCGCTCTACCGATCGCGGCGATACCTCACATATGTGGTTTGACCACCGTTTTCATATGCGGGCGCTACTCACGTATGCGCTCGCTTCTGTGCGCAAGCTCGTCGTAACGGGGTGTTTTAAAAAAAAAAAAAAAATTTCTTATTTATTTTAATTTATTTTATTTATTTTTACACTTTTTAAAAAAATAAAATAAAATGGATCACTTTTATTCCTATTACAAGGAATGTAAACATCCCTTGTAATAGAAAAAAGCATGACAGGTCCTCTTAAATATGAGATCTGGGGTCAAAAGGTCCTCAGATCTCATATTTGGGCTAAAATGCAACAAAAAAAAAAAAATCTGACATTTAAAAAAAAAATATACCTTTAAGAGGTATGGGCGGAAGTGACGTTTTGACGTCGCTTCCGCCCTCCTATGGTATAGAGACGAGTGGGGGCCATCTTAGCCTCACTTGTCTCTATGCCCAGCAGACTGAAGGACCCGATCGCCTCCGCCGCTACCGACGGCTCCGGTAAGCGGCGGAAGGTGCGGGAGGGCGGCGGGAGGGGGGTGGCACCTCTCCCGCCGCCGATAGCGGTGATCTCGCGGCGAATCCGCCACGGAGACCACCGTTATCGTACAGCCGACCGCCGCCTGAAGAGATGGATATCTCGGTTGTGGCAGCAGCTGCTGCCATTACCGAGATATCCCTCTTCAAAAAATGGACGTACATCGTCGTGCGGCGGTCGGCAAGTGGTTAAAAAAGCTAGAGCCGATATAGTTTTCCTCCAGGAAACTCACTTCAAATCACACAACATGCCCGAATTGAAATCCTTATACTACCCGATCGCTTACCACGCCTCCAATGTGGAGGCCAAATCTAAAGGAGTCTCAATCTTGATCTCCAAACACTGTCCTTTCCAAATTCAGGATACCCTAGTCGATGCAAATGTCCGCTACGTATTTCTGAAAGGGAAACTGTACAACCAGACTGTCACTCTGGCCAACTTATACGCCCCAAACAAGCTACAAGTCCCATTCTTTTGAGATACGATTCATCAACTCACCTCCTTCTGCCAGGGTATGCTAGTGGTTGGGGGAGACTTCAATTTACCTCTTTCACCAACAGTAGACTCATCCTCGGGAACGTCTTCCGTTACTTACCGGGCGTTGCGCGCGATCAAAAAACAGTTGCAGACGCTAACTCTACATGACACCTGGCGCACCCTCCATCCACGAGATAGAGATTATACGTTCTACTCTCCTCCACACCATAAGTACACGAGAATTGACTATTTTTTTATGTCTCAAAATGACTTAGATTCCCTTTTGACAGCGTCTATAGACCCTATGGTTATTTCGGACCACCACCCAATCGCTATAACTGTCTCCTTTCCACGGTCACCAATCACACCTTTCACCTGGCGTTTAGACGACTCTCTCTTGACAGACGCTGACAATGTTCACAAAATCAGTACATGCCTTAAACAATACTTCCAGGAGAACACATCCGACGACATAAACCCGCTCACGCTCTGGGCAGCGCACAAATGCGTGATCCGTGGAGAATTTATGGCTTTGGCAGCTAAACGACGGAAAATCAGACAGGCCCGCATACATGACTTATCTGAGCGCGTTCATACCCTTGAGACCAAACATAAGCAATCACTTGCGGAATCCACTCTCCAATCTCTCCAGTTAGCAAGGGAAGAGCTGACCACAGAATTAGGTAAAACCATCAGACGCAAATTCGCACTCACACAACGCATTTTCTATGAATTTGGCAATAAAGCCAGTAAATATTTAGCGAGGGCAATCCAAACAAAACGAGCCTCTTCGAACATTCATCATATCCTAGATCCTCAGGGAAACAAACATGTAATCCCCACTGATATTGCTAATCAATTTCGTCATTTTTATAAGAATCTTTATAATCTCCCAACACCGAACACTGAGTCCGCCGCGAAAGAGAGACAACAGAAAATGATAGATTTTTTGGCACACTACAGCCCACAACCCATTTCCCCTGAAACGACAGCAAGCTTAGATTCTCCATTTACAGGAGAGGAGATGATGATGGCCCTTAAGCAATTGAAAACAGGCAAAAGCCCGGGTCCAGACGGATTATCTACCGGGTATTATAAAATGTTTGCAGAAACCTTGCGCCCGTTTTTACTTACATTTTTCAATACATTGCCTTCTGATTCCACAAAACACTCTGACATCCTTGAGGCCCATATATCAGTCATTCCCAAACCTGATAGAGACACAGCCCTAGTCTCCAATTACAGACCCATCTCCTTAATCAACGTGGACATAAAACTTTATGCAAAAATTTTGGCGAACCGAATTCTTCCCCTTTTACCCTCTTTAATCTCACTAGACCAAGTTGGATTTATCCCAAATCGCGAGGCTCGCGACAACACCCTAAAAGCTATCAATATGCACTACTGGATGACAACCCACAACACCCCTGGCTTTTTTCTTTTCCTGGACACGGAGAAGGCATTCGACAGAGTGGCTTGGGATTACATGCTAGCAGCCTTACGATCGATGGGATTTGGAGAACATGTCCTAGCATATATCACAGCACTTTATTCGTCCCCGTCGGCTAAAATCAAAATTAACGGTCACCTGTCGGATGCCTTCTCCCTGTCCAACGGAACCAGACAGGGTTGTCCTCTCTCCCCCATACTTTTCGTTCTCACCATGGAACCAATGCTCCAAAGAATCAGGGAAAATCCATCTGTCAAAGGGGTACAGGTTAAGGATATTCAACACAAAGTAGCGGCTTTCGCCGATGATGTACTCCTGTTCCTCACTGATCCGATCACCACAATTCCCAATCTATTACAAGACTTTGCCCTGTTCAAGGAAATTTCCAATCTCCAAATTAACTTTGGTAAATCTAAAGCCCTTAATATCACTCTATCTGAAGATGTTGTACGGTTATGTAAAGCCAATTTTCCTTTTAGTTGGGAATCGCATTCCATCACATATCTGGGTATACAGCTTCCGGCCAAGTTGGGAGACTTATACCCCAGAAACTTTTTACCACTTCTTAACACCCTCAGACAGGACCTCGAACTTTGGCATAAAAAATCCTTTTCCTGGTTTGGTAGAGCGGCGATCCTGAAAATGAACGCCCTTCCCAGACTCTTATACCTTTTACAGACAATCCCTATTAAACTTCCTCTAAAGTTTTTTTCCACGTACAAAAGTATTTGCTTAAAATTCTTATGGGCAGACAAGCCTCCCCGCATCAAATGGGACACCTTAGTAAAACCCATTGGGCAAGGGGGAATGAAACTACCAGATGTACAGAAGTATCATTGGACTTGCCTCTTGTCCAGAATAGTTGACTGGCATGTACATGCTGACATTAAAGCTTGGGTGAGACTGGAGAGTGCTTTTTCATCAATCCCAATACACCACCTACCCTGGATCAACTTTCGCTCCACGTTACCAGACACATTAAAACACCCCCTAATAGGCCCAACCATACACACCTTTAGTCGTCTCTGCCAGAGGTCACACATAGCTCAAACTCCTGGCCCAATGACCCCGCTGGATGGAAATCCAGATTTTCCTCCGGGCTTGCTTAACTGTTCAACTACTCTTGATAAGGCATTCACCGCTAGAAAGGCGGAAGCTTTTTTCAACAAGGGGGAATTAATCCCTTTCTCCACCCTCACATCCCGTTTCCCCGAATGGGATTTATCGTTTTTTCAATTCCTTCAAATTCGCCACTTTTTACTTCAGACGTCCACATCACAACAATGGAGTAGAGCTTTAACCCCATTTGAAACCTTGTGCAATAACAGGGACCCTGTTAAACACCTTATCTCCCAACTGTACACCATGCTATCCCCAACGCCATCTAAATCGGAAAACCCGTACGTCCAGAGATGGGAACATGACCTAAACATAACGCTGACTCAAGAGGATTGGGATAATATTTGGCTTAATATACACAAAGGCTCCTTAAACGTGTCGATACAAGAAAACGGTTACAAAATATACTCGCGTTGGTACAGAACTCCCGATCGGCTACACAAATGTTATCCCCAGGTCCCACCCACTTGTTGGAGGTGTGAGGGAGCAAGGGGAACTCTCTTGCACATCTGGTGGGAGTGCGACCGAATCCAACCCTTTTGGGTCGCAGTTCACCGTCTCATCGCAAAAATTACAATATACACGCCTACATTTACTCCAGCTCAATTCTTGCTTCACCACACCTCTTTACCCCAAAGGCAATACAGGAAGTCCCTTATGCACCACTTAATTAACGCAGCAAAACTTTGCATCCCTACACACTGGAAATCAAACATCCCTCCTAGCGTCACAGTATGGTTGCAGAGGGTATCCAGAATTGCCGAGATGGAAGCCCTAATACATCAAGCCAAAGAAACCTCACATAAATTCCAGAATACATGGGCCTGCTGGCTGCAGTTTCAACAATCAGAGGAATACAAAAAACTTCTATGTACCTAATAGCTTGACCTGGGGGTTGATCCCCACCTACGTACCTACTTCAGGATATGCATATTTGACATCTGTACCTCACTATCCTATATTCCCTTTATCCTACCTCCTTTACCCCTCCCCCATACTTAACAATTAGTAGCAACTATGGTTAACCCTTATACTGTCTCTAAACCTCACTGACATAGTTACTTTCAAACCTTACATGTCACAATCTCCAGTTGACGATTGGGCTGTCATTATTCACTAACAATGGGACAAAGTAAAAATAATTTTTTTTTTTTTTTATTGGGCTCCCCTCCCCTCTCACAGTCAGATCCCAGTTGGGGTGAGAGGGAGGGGGAGTGGAATACCAGGGTCCCGAATCTTCACTTAATAGCCCTTAGGAGTAGAAGTTATGGTTTATTCTCCACCATGGTGGGTCTCACAAAACCCACTTAAGAACTACCTAATCCATATACTGACAACAGGCTGTAGGACTATAACTCGGCGTCAATAAGGTTATACAAGAAGAGGTTCTACAGCCTCTTGTTCTTCGTCCCAGATTATAGGAACACACACAATATGCCTGTCAGTAACAGAGTTTAGGACTATTCAGAATGAATCCCTTGTTGACATATAACTTAAGGCACCCTATTCACTCTGATATGGGTTATAAATATGGAAATAAGTACAAATGTTATCCTTGCCACATAAAATATTTATGTTACTAGATAACTGTAACTTATACTACTTAACCTAATTTGCGTGCCTTGATTGTCATTTTCCTACCTGAATGTTTCTGACCTTAGGAACGTTTTTGTTATTAACCACATCTGGCGGCTGCGTCCGCAAAAAAAAATAAACATTTTTTTCATTTCTGTTCTGTTTCTCAAAACTCAATAAAATGTTTAAAAAAATAAAAATAAAATCAGAAGCTGGAAGATGAGTTTCCTGTAACAGGGCAATGTCAGCTTTTAGCCTTTTGAGATGGCAAAGAATCTTCATTCTCTTGTTAGGAGAATGGGGACCCTTCACATTCCATGAGATTACCTTAAGACACTACGGAGAAGAGGGGATACATAATAAGGATCTGTATCTGTAGCCATTGGTGTAAGACTTAAGAGGCACAGTTTAGGCACGGGAAGAGTGTGGGCATCTATACGTTGAGCCCTTGAGTGGAGAGTGTATGATGGTATGAAGAAGGAGGCAGGGGGAAGAGCAGGAGGAAAGGGATGGAAAAAGAAGGCAAGACAAACCAAATAATTAAAGTAAACATCAGAGTGAACTTCACTTTTTTCAGTTCACTGTACAAGGTGGCTCCCCATGCAGGACCCTGCATGACAAGAGGAGAACAGTAAAGTGCCTGAACGCCCTAAGTATGCAGAACAAGGCATGAGGGACACCCGGAGTGGGACCGGGGTAAGGAGCCAGGTAATTTGTACAGCGAGGCCATGATGGAAACTGAAATATAAACAAAGAAGTGTGCAGCATGGTATGATTACAACACTGAGCTCCCTAATAGCAACGAGCTTGAGTATAAAACATTGGAGAGCATATGAAATAAAAACAATGAATTAGAATAAATGAGGGGAAAAGCCATGGGGGGCCCATCCAGGGGTCAGTACCCAGAAGATGCTTATTATCTTAGGGAAGAACATCACAGTCTACTGGTGTGACAGAAAAAAGCCATACGAGCTGAGATGGCGGTGAGGAAGTCCAAAGGTTGAATGAAGATCTTCAACGCAGGGAGTTGTGATTACGATGATCCGGAGCAGAGGGTCGGAACCGTTTGGGAGAGTCTTTGCGAGGACTTCATTGTTCCAGAGAGCGGAGGCTAGAAGCGGACTTAGAAGGCGTATGTGTCTGCCCATAGGGAACGGATGAAGGTTTCTGCTTCCTAGGGGTCCTGGAAGGACAGTTGGTCCACTTTAGGCGATTTGAGGTGAAGAGTTGCAGGGAAAGCCAGGGTGAATTTTATTTGCTGCTTGAAAAGTTCAGAGCAGATCTGTTGGAAAGCTTTTCTCTTCTTAGAGATTTCAATCGAGTAGTCGGCAAAAATTAGGATTTTTACCCCATCAATTTGGAGAGATGGGGATTGCCGGAACTTCTGCAGGATGAGAGATTTATCAGCATAGTTGAGATACTTAGCAATGATGGGACGGGTGTTTTGTGTTCGTCATTAAAGAGGCCCATGCGGTGTGCGCGCTCCACTGTGAACAGGCCTGCAAGGCCCATGGCCTCCGGAATGCGTTTTGAGCAAAAGTCTGCCAGAGCTGTGGAGGATAGCGATTCAGGGGCACCTACAAAGCGCAAATTTCTCCGTCTGGATCTATTTTTTAGGTCTTCCAATTTTTTAATAATGTATTGGTTAGTTTTGTCCTGTTCAGTGGCCTGCGCTTGGTAAAGTTCATCTTCTACCTCAGACAGGCGATGTTTCACATTATTCAATCTGGTGGTATGCTCATTAGATTAAAGCCCAGCCAAGTTGGGCTTTAATCTGTTTCATGCCCGCATTGACCGCCTTTTCCATTGAGGCGGCGATCATGGGGGAGAGGAAGGCTGCTACAGCATGTGCGATGCGATGAGTGTGGCCTTCTTCCCCGGGGGGGTGGTGGTGGTGCAGTCCCCTGGTGAGGCTGGCAGGGTGAATGGTGGAGATGGCCCCTGGGGTGAGATGGCAGAAGAGGTGGGGGTGTGCTGTGAGGAGTGTCCACTCACCTCCATGTCAGCCGCCTGTGAGTGGGAGTAGGCCGAAGCCGGGGCCTCGATTTGTGGCTTGTGCGGCAGAGCCGCGGCGGCCGCATACGACCGGGCGCTGTTTTTTTCCACAAACCGGTTCATCTGCTGCACGGGGGTGAGAGGGGCACCCGGAGATGGAGGATGTGGACAAGGGGCCGCTCAGGCCAGTTTTGTAGGCTGAGGGAGGGGTCCTGCCGCGGGAGCTGAGTCTTTATATGTCATTTTGATGTATGAAGAAAATATTACTTTTTAACCAATATTGTTGAACCAATCTGCCTTCAAAGTCCGACCTAGTGTTTTTTTTCTTTGTTTTTGTTCAAATTATCTATACGGATGTGACATGTTAGTGATAAACACTTAACTAAAGGCTGAGACACTTAAAGAGACCTCCACCTCAGAGTTAACTGACATGACTGGTGTATGCTGATGTATGGTTTCCCACCTGTTAACCACTCCATTCTTGTATTACTTACCCTTACCCTCCCAATAAAACCCACCACACCTTCTGGATTAAATGGCCGTATGGCACCTTTATTGACAACCATAGCCAAATTCCATGAATTAACTTCCATTTAAATATATATAAATAAATATATAACAACTTTTTTAACATATCTATACTGACTGTTATGAGTGACTGTTATGTCTGAGGTTCATGAAGGAAGGTATTCTATCGCATCAGCTGTACCACCAACACTTCCGCGTCCTGGTCCCTATCCGTGATCTCACCAGCTCAGGTACAACTATTGCCACCTTCGATCCCAGTATAGCCCGATGACTGATATTCCATAATTACTATATAGGGAAGGTGCACATACCGAGATAGGCCCAACCCGTTCCACACCAAATACTGTATACCTTCCACCATTCCAACCTTCACAAACCTTATGTGTGGATGGCCCACCACAGTCACAAGGCCCATTGGAGACCTTTCTGGAGTCCCAGGAACCACATACCTATGCCCACAACTGACAAGTGAACCCCTTCTCCCCTTAAATACAGGCTAAAGTCTCCTTCTAACTCACAATGGTGAACCACCAGCCCCCCCCCCCCCCCCATTGCGGACCACAAATTTAGCCCCTGCTTTGTTGACCTTGATCCTGGCCTTATTTATCCTGTTCACTGACCTAGCCCCCCTCCGAGCTTCTTTGATAATGTTGTCTGACCATAGTAAAACAGTGTCTGGAAAGGTTGTACGCAACCAAAGGACATCCCAATTTATGTCTCTAATGAGATCCCTGGATGCCCTGGTACTAAGGCTGTTGCCCCCAACATGCAGAAGCAGCACATCCGGATGCCTATCCATCCTAGAGTATCGCTGTATCTCCGAAACTGCTCTGGACCACAGCATGCCAGGTATACCAATCCAGCAGACAGTGGCCTCCACCCTTGAAAAACCCGGCTGCCTGCCTTCTGGTCTAACCAGAGCCCTTCTAGCCCGCCCATGAACATAGGAGTGACCCAGGATCCACATCAGGACCTGCTGATCGGTTCTAACGAATGAAATCATTCCCCTGCCTGTGTAACTGTAAACATGACAGGGGAAGTGATGTCATCTCTCCTTGTGGATTTTTTTCAATTCCAGTGAGAGGAGAGAGAACGTCTAACAGTGAGTTGAACAACACTACACTAACATCAGTACACATAGGTACACTTGGCTCTGCTGAATGCTCATGTGCTATAAAAAAGCTTTAGGACAACTGGATCTTTCCTTAAATTCCAGGAAGAGATCATCACAGCCCTTCCTTTTTCCAGATGGTGCTGTGGTTCAACTTCCCAATCCAAATGCAGTAAGCCGGCTGCATGAGAGGCATTTTCCATATGTCCTCCCTAGTACCCCTACCAAACGAGCCCCCCAAAGAAAATGTTCTGTCTGTAGAACGCGCAGATATAGGCATGACAGCTGCTATTATTGTTCCTCCTGTCCTGACCATCCTGGTCTGTGCATTGGTGAATGTTTTGAAGGCTACCACACACTAGTGGAGTATTAGCATAGGGTACAGCACAGACTAGGACACACTTTCACAGGATCTCCAAAGATGCCATTGCATTTTGAGAGACCTGAACATGGACACGAACCCTTACAACCACTAAAACCATTACAGTTACAAATAAAATGTAAAAAAAGAAAGAAATAATAAAAAGTATAATAAAAAATAGTTGTTGTTTTATTGTTCTCTCTCTCTATATTCTATCTTTATTGTTCTGCTCTTTTTTTACTATATTCTTGTCAGGGCTGGCTTAGCCCTTCCCTCTCTGGGCTGGCTGCTCAGCTGTTGGCTAATTGCTAGCTCTCATCTCTCTCCACAGTTACCAGCTGTTCCTGATCATGCTCGTCTGACCTGCCTACTTAAAGCTGTCCAGCTCACTTCACCTCTGCCTTCGCCTTGGTCACATCACAAGAAACCATCTCCTGCAGTTCTGTTTAACCACTTTCAGACCGGACCATTTTGCTGGTAAATGACCAGAGGTCTTTTTACACTTTGGCACTGCGCTGCTTTAACTGGTAATTGAGCGGTCATGCAATGTTGTACCCAAACGAAATTTGCGTCCTTTTCTTCCCACAAATAGAGCTTTCTTTTAAAGGTATTTGACTGACTCTGCGATTTTTATTTTTTGCGATATAAACGTAAAAAGACCGCAAATTTTGAAAAAAAATGATATTTTCTACTTTTTGTTATTAGAAAAATCCAATAAACTCAATTTTAGTCATACATTTAGGCCAAAATGTATTCAGCCACATGTCTTTGGTAAAAAAAAAGTCAATAACTGTATATTTATTGGTTTGCGCAAAAGTTGTCACATCTACAAACTAAGGTACGTTTTCTGGAATTTACGCAGCTTTTAGTTTACGACTGCCTATCTCATTTCTTGAGGTGCTAAAATGTTAGGGTAGTACAAAACCCCCCCAAATAACCCCATTTTGGAAAGTAGACCCCCTAAGGAAATTGATAAGTGGCATGTTGAGCCCATTGAATATTTTATTTTTTTGCCTCAAGCGATTGAATAATGACAAAAAAATATATATATATTTTTTTTTTACACAAAGTTGTCACTAAATGATATATTGCTCACACATGCTATGGGCATATGTGAAATGACACCCCAAAATAAATTCTGCTGCTTCTCCTGAGTACGGGGATACCAAATATGTGGGACTTTTTAGGAGCCTAGCCGCGTACGGGGCCCCGAAAACCAAGCACCGCCTTCAGGCTTTCTAAGGGCGTACATTTTTGATTTCACTTCTCACTACCTATTACAGTTTTGAAGGCCATAAAATGCCAAGATGGCACAAAATCCCCACAAATGACCCCATTTTAGAAAGTAGACACCCCAAGCTATTTGCTGAGAGGCATGTTGAGTCCATGGAATATTTTATATTTTGCCACAAGTTGCGGGAAAATTACAAACTTTAATTTTTTTTAATTTTTTTTCACAAAGTTGTCACTAAATGATATATTGCTCACGCATGCCATGGGCATATGTGAAATGACACCCCAAAATAAATTCTGCTGCTTCTCCTGAGTACGGGGATACCACATGTGTGGGATTTTTTGGGAGCCTAGCCGCGTACGGGGCCCCGAAAGCCAAGAACCGCCTTCAGGTTTTCTAAGGGAGTAAATATTTGACTTCACTCCTCACTACCTATTACAGTTTTGAAGGCCATAAAATGCCAAGATGGCACAAAACCCCCACAAATGACCCCATTTTAGAAAGTAGACACCCCAAGCTATTTTCTGAGAGGCATGTTGAGTCCATGGAATATTTTATATTTTGCCACAAGTTGCGGGAAAATTACAAACTTTTTTTTTTTTTTCACAAAGTTGTCACTAAATGATATATTGCTCACGCATGCCATGGGCATATGTGAAATGACACCCCAAAATAAATTCTGCTGCTTCTCCTGAGTATAGGGATACCACATATGTGGGACTTTTTGGGAGCCTAGCCGCGTACGGGGCCCCGAAAACCAAGCACCGCCTTCAGGCTTTCTAAGGGCGTTACAGTTTTGAAGGCCATAAAATGCCAAGATGGCACAAACCCCCCCCCCAAATGACCCCATTTTGGAAAGTAGACACCCCTAAATTTAGGGGTACACTAGTGAGACTAGGTAATAAATGGCGGGTGCCCTGAAACTATAAAAAAATAACTAACCAACCAGCGTCACCTGTAACAGTTATATGGTGATCACTGGTGAAAGGGTTAACTAGGGGGCAATCAGGGGGCTTTATGCGGTAGTATATGGGGGTCCCTGGCGCTATAAAAAGCTGCGGCGAACCTAAATACCTACCTGCCTAACTAGCGTCACCTGTGACACTAATACAGCGATCAGAAAAACGATCGCTTATTAGGCTGGGTTCACACTGGAGCGATGCGGGAACGCCACGAAACCGCGGCGGGTTCCCGCATCGCATGCCTCCCGGCGGCAGTTCACACTGCCCTATGCGAACTGCTGGGAGTGTCAGTGAAATGTTAATGACACCCCCAGATCAGTTCGCATATCGCAGTGCGATCTGCAAACTCGGATCGCATGGTGTGAACACCCATGCGATCCGATTCTGCTGCGGACCAAAAAAAGGGTCCCGTGCGAATTTGCGGCGGGTGCGGCGGGTGCGGCGAATGGCTGAACTCGAATCGCAGAGATCGGATGTGATTTGCACTGCAGGGGGGTACATTAGAACTAAAGGGGGCTAACCCTAACTGCCCTAACAGTTATTACAGTCACAAATGACACCAATGCAAAAAAAATATAAAAAATTGCATTGGTGTCACTGTGACTGGGGGGGCAGGGGTAATTGGGGGGGTGATCGGGGGGTAAAGGGGGGGTGTGAGTGTGCCTGGCATGTTCTACTGTGAAGTGTCGTGTTGGTGCAACTCACCGATCCTCTCTCCTCGGTGCCGGAACGAAAAATACCGACACGGAGGAGAGATTACATCACTTCCTCTCCTGTGTTTACATTACAGGAGAGGAAGTGATGTCACGAAGGATTTCCATTCGTCGGGAGCGATCGCGAGGGGGTGGCCATGAATGAATGGCCGCCCCCTCATCCCGGATCGCTCCCGAACGAATACCGACCGCCGCAGGCACCGGGGGGGGGGCCCGATCGGGCCCCCCACCCGCAGGAAGGCAGGGACGTACAGGTACGCCCATATGCCTGCCCGTGCCATTCTGTCGACGTACATCGTCGTGCGGCGGTCGGCAAGTGGTTAAAGACTGGCTTGCTGACATCCCTTCTGGCTCCTTATCCTGCTTGCTGTTGCTCTACTTGGATCCCTGACTTCTGGCCTGGCTGATTACCCGATCAGGTTATTGAACTCTGGCCTGGCTGACTACTCAATCCGGTTACTGGACTCTGGCTATGCTTTGACTACACTTTTTCTATTTACCTTTTTATTTTTATTTAATAAACAAGTGTGATTTAATTGTACTTCTGTCTCGGTCTGATTCATGGTTTCTGACAATTCTACAATGTTACTATGTTTTATCATGTTTGCTTTTCAGGTATGTAATTCTTTTGTACTTTACTATTTATTGTGTTTTATTGTTAAGCATTTTTTTGTTTTCAGGTATGCCATTTAGCTGCAGCACTGATTTATTTATCTTGACCGCAACAGCATTTGATCCCACAATATGTAAATCAGTGACTCCAGCACTGTAGAAGGTGATTTCACCATCACAGTTAAAATGAAAAGCACGGGGACAGGGGCGGAGGGGCAATTTGCCCCTAACATTAGCGCCGGATTGCCCCCATGATTCTGAATATGTTTTTTATTTTTACTATGTTTTATTGTATTTGCTTTGCAGGTATGGTATGTCTTACTGTTATACTGTAATGTTACTTTGTTTTATTGTTAACCATCATTTGCTTAGCAGGTACACCATTCAGCTGCAGCACTGATTTATTTATCTTGACAGCAACAGCGTTTGCTCCCAGGACTCCAGTGCTGTAGGATGTGATTTCACCACCACAGTTAAAAAAAAATTGTGCATGTATGCCCATCATTAGAAATGAGTGGATAAAGGACGGTATTCTATAGGTGGGCATACCCACCGATCAATCCCTTTTTTTCATTCTGCCCACAGGCTGCATGAAAAAAGAACATTACAATGTATGCCCAACAAGGACCAGCAACGTACTGGTACGTTGCTGGAATTTGAGTGGTTATACCAGAATGATGCCTGCAGATTTAGGTATCATCTTGGTATCGTTCTTTTCAGCCAGTGGTCAGCTTTCATGTAAAAGCAATCCTAGTGGCTAATTAGCCTCTAGACTGCTTTTACCAGCAGTGGGAGGGAACACCCCCCCACACCCCCCACCATTTTCCATGGTTTTCTCAGGCTCTCCTGTCCCAACAGGGAATCCGAGAATGCAGCCGGTGGTTCCTCCAGCTGACCATAGAACTGATCAGAGACCAGAATGGCTCCAATCATCTCTACGGCCTAAGAGAGTGGAAATTATGAACATTTCATGACTTAGGTTTCACCAGATTTAAACTGCACCATTGGGAAATTGGCAAAGCATTTTATCACACCGATCTTGGTGTGGTCAGATGCTTTGAGAGCAGAGGAGAGATCTAGAATCTAATAGACCACAATTTTTTTCAAAAAAGAGTACCTGTCACTACCTATTGCTATCATAGGGGATATTTAAATTCCCTGAGACAACAATAAAAATGATAAAAATAAATGAAAGGAACAGTTTAAAAATAAAATAAGAGGGGGGCGCATGCGTGGCACGCATGAGATAGGACGCACAGGCTGAGAGCTCCGTGAAGCGCGGAGACTACTAGCACTTCCCCGGGGCTTCCAGCACAGATTTTTGGCCCGATTTCACTCCGCACCCCCGGCGGAACACTCAGCGCATGCTGGGACCTAAACATCGCCGTAGCACACCGGCTCAGAAATCCCTGACGACCTATCTGCTACGAGCGCGGGAACAGAGCGTGATGGCTCAAGATGGCGCCCATGCGAAGCAGGCACAGACTCCTCCACGGGCTGCGGCGAACTCCCCAGCCCACTCCCTGGTGGAAAGTGAGTACTCTTTACACTTGACTAAAGCTGATCTTGATGAGAGCCTTACAATGATGTATGACAAGCTGGCGCAGAAATTTCAGTCGGAGCTGCACAAGTCTACCAATACTCTCTCTCTGGAGATTGCGGCCCTGGGCTCCCGAACGGATTTGCTGGAGACTAAGCACGACGAACTTTCTTTGGCCTGCACAGACCTTCGTGAAGACCACAAAGTCTTATCAGAAACGGTTTCCCAGCTCCAAGCGCACATTGAAGATTTGGACAATAGGAACAGACGCAATAATCTTAGGGTGCGAGGGGTCCCCGAGTCAGTGACGGACCTTTTGTTTACGGTCCAAAAGCTGTTCCACACATTGCTCCCTGAGGCTCCGCTTACGGCCTTCGCCTGTGACAGGATCCACAGGGCCCTGCGCCCCCCCACCCCCCGAGAAACCCCCAAGAGACATAGTTCTGTGCCTAAAGGACTTCCTGGTAAAAGAGGATGTGCTGCGGGCTTCGAGGAATACCCCGAATTTGCGTCTAGAGAATGCATCCATACAAATCTACCCAGATATCTCTCCAACCACGTTGGATAAACGTAGAAGAATGAAAGAGGTCACCACAGTACTACAGTCTGCAAGGATCCGCTACAGATGGGGATTCCCATTTAAGTTGCAAGTCCCGCATAACGGCACGACTTACACTGTGCTTACTCCCGCCGAGGGAAAGGAGCTTCTAGTCAAGCTGGGCCTTTTAGAAGCCGCCACCTTACCATGACTGCCATCAACTCCACGCCACTCCGCCATCTGGGCCACCCCTCCCCCCAGAAGGGACAGCCGAACCTGACAACTTGTCCGACCCTTGGTGGCTCTCTACATGGTCTCTCCCGACATGCTAGACGCCGCTGACAGTCTCCGGCTTGGATGTCGCTTCTCTGCTCCGCACACTGGCCTGCCCCCCTGTCTCCATTCCCGCTGAGCCCGGCGGGTTCCCCCAGAACTCCACGCTGCCCAGGATGCTGGACTGTTGGCGGGTTTTATCGCCTAGATCCTTCATTGCGAGGATACGCTGCTGGACTCACGGGATTGGAGGTTTGGACCATTGGGTCCAGGTTATTTTTTTTCTTTGGGTAGAGGGGAGCCTTTCTCCCCCCACCCCCCATAACTGTATAGTGTCGCTTTTAGGCACGTTTTTCAGGTTTATAAAGTACTTTCACTTACTGGTCTTTCTGAGTTTCAGTTTTTGTTTTATTTTTTTCTCTACTGCCTTGATGCCATTTTACTTTTATTTTTCCACTCATGCTATTAATTTTGCTCTCTTAATGATTGTTAGCGATGATGTTGCTGCTCTCCGCTCTATTACTGATGCTGTCTTCTCTGGTGTTATATTGTTGATGTTGTATGTGGGCGCCCCTCTTGGACTGGGCTCCCCTCATCCTGTAAACTTTTTTCTATTGATGCCTCATGGGTCTTAAAATTATAACTCACAATGTCAAGGGATTTAATTCCCCCCAAAAGAGGAGGAAGGCCTTTAGGTCTTACAAGTCCTTAGGGGCAAAGATCCTCCTCTTA
Source organism: Lithobates pipiens (assembly GCF_037356315.1). Lineage (NCBI taxonomy): Eukaryota > Metazoa > Chordata > Amphibia > Anura > Ranidae > Lithobates > Lithobates pipiens. Next base: position 202,944,268 of record NW_027507764.1, on the reverse strand, counting down.
CAGGAGACTCACTTCTCCGCTAATAACCATCCCTCCTATTTTGACAAATCCTACAAACAATGTTTTTACTCGACTTATGAGTCCAGGACCAGAGGGGCGGCCATATTTATAAAAAACACAGTATTGTTCCAGGTTCAACAGCCTTATATCGTCCCACATAGTAGGTTTGTTATAGTTCAGGGCTCTATACAGGGCAAGTCCCTGACCCTGGCCTCGGTGTATGCCCCTAACTCTGCACAGGCTACCTTTTTTAAGAGCTTTTTCCAAGTTCTGGAAAAATTTCACTCCTCTCACCTGTTCATAGGGGGGATTTCAACCTGGTGGCTCATTCAAAGCTAGATAGGTCGAGGGAAAGCCAGGCCAGTAACGCATTTCCCAGATCTCTTCTGACTGCACTAAAAGACCAACAGCTCTCTGACGTATGGAGGGCGCATAATATACGTTTTTCTCCCACCCCCACGACACCTACTCGCGGTTGGACTACCTATTTTGCACCCCCATTTTGCTTGCGAACTCTACCTCCTCTAACATACATATTTGCCCCTGGTCGGACCATAACGTTGTTTCTTGCGATCTTTCCAATATAGGCCTTCCCTATGCTGACCATTCCTGACGCATTAATGACTCTCTCCTTACGGACCCTGTCGTACGCGAGCAATTGGCCGAACGCCTTGCGGAATACTTTAGACTAAACGACATTGAGGACATTGCCCCTACTACCCTCTGGACAGCCCATAAGGCGGTTATGAGGGGACACCTGATAGAGATCTCCACGACCAGAAAAAGACAGAAAGCGCTTGAAGCCCGACAGCTCACCTTAGACCTCCATAAACTTTACCATCAACATAGCCATTCCCCATCCCAGGATGTGTTAATCCAGATTAATGACAAGCGGAGGACCCTGGACACTATTTTGTCAGAACACGCTGAAAAATCCCTTAGATGGGCCAAAGCTCGGTTCCTCTTAAACAACAATGCTGCCTCTATGTCCTTTGCTAGGAAGCTCAAGCAGCACTCCCAGCCCACCCATGTATACAAATTAAGGAACAGGGATGGTAACCTTACCTCCCACCCTAGGGAGGTATTGCAAATTTTCACTTCCTTCTACCAACAGGTGTATGCGGCTCCTGGTTCCCCTCCCCGAGTCCCTCCACAGTCCTGGTTAGACCCCCTACGGCTCCCCTGCCTATCCCCTGAACAACTACTGACCCTTAATGCCCCTTGCATGACGGAAGAGGTGGCCTCGGTCATCTCTTCCCTCAAGCCTGCTAAAACCCCTGGTCCCGACGGTTTTTCGGCGACCTACTATAAGAAATTTGCAGATTCCCTACTCCCTAAACTGACCAAGCTCTATAACTTTATCTTAAGGGGGCAGCATTTTCCAGAGGAGATGCTCCTGGCTAGCCTGTCACTCATCCCAAAGCCAGGGGAGGACCTCACCCAACCTCAAAATTTTAGACCTATCTCTGTTATCAACAATGTTTTAAAATTTTTTGGGAGAATTTTAGCAGATCGCCTAGCCTCGATCATCACCCCACTTGTCTCTCCAGAACAAACGGGCTTTATACCCTCGAGACAAATTATGGATAATATCTGTTTGGCCTCCAATATCATCCAAGATGCGGACGCTGGCTCCCGTGGGGTCCTGATGCTGAGTCTGGACATAAATAAGGCCTTTGACAGCGTTCTCTGGTCATACTTGGAGGATGTCTTGACTAAGTTTGGCTTTCAGGGGGAGTTTGTTCAAGGCTTTCGGGCCCTGTACCATCACCCCCACACGAGCATTAGGATCCCGGGTGCTAGTTCTTCGTATTTCCCCCTGGGCCGGGGCACGAGGCAGGGGTGTCCCCTTTCTCCACTTTTATTTGCCCTGGCCATGGAGCCCCTAACGAGATCTATTTTAGATAACCCTAACATACGGGGATATATAAAAGGGGACCAGGAGTTTAAGGTCAGTCTATACGCGGATGATGTTCTGTTGTTCTTATCCGACCCCCTTATCTCTCTACCCAATCTATTCGCCTCCCTATCCTCTTTTCACAGCGCCTCTGGACTGGGGGTCAATCCGGCTAAATGCTCGGCCATGCCTATTCATCTCCCCTCTCCCCTTTTGGAATCCCTTAAAGACTCCTACAAATTCTCATGGAACCACAACTTTCTCCAATATTTAGGAATTAAGCTTACCCCGACACTCAAGCAGCTGTACTCCCTTAATTACCCACAGGCATTCTCATCCAATAAATCCCTCCTTAACCAATGGTCCACCTATCGTATTTCATTTTTAGGGCGCATCCAAGTGGTAAAAATGTCCATTCTCCCGAAACTTCTATTTTTGTTTCGTTCCCTACCGATATATGTCCCCCGCTCCACCCTTCAGGAAGTCCAGGCACACTTACTTTCTTTCATCTGGCAAAAGAAAAAGCCCCGACTGAATCGCTCGCTATTATTTAGACCCAGGCACTTGGGTGGTCTGGGGTGTCCGGACCTATGGAAATACTTCTTGGCCTCGCGACTGATACAGACTGCACAATGGCATATGGATCCAGCCCCAATCCCATGGTTGCGCTTCGAGGGTGCCTCAATTGCCCCATATTATCTCCCAGGGATACTGTGGTCCAAAACTATATCCCATAAGGATATCTCCCCTCTGAACGGCATAGTGGGTCAGGCCCTCTACCTTTGGGCCCTTTATGGGCAGAAATTTCAACTTGGTTCTGGGGTCCCCCTCTTGTCTTCGTTTATAGGGGAGCCTGGGTTCCCCCCGGCCTTCCGTTCTGAAACATCCTTTAGTAGATGGACCGCACAAGGCCTTACACGACTAGACTCCTTACTACTGAACTCCAACTTCTGCTCCTTTGCATATTTGCAACAAACTCATGATCTAGATAGGTCAGCCCACTATCAGTTTCTCCAGATAAGACACTTTTACTCCACTTTGTTCCAGGACCTGAGAGGGGCCGGGAAGACGACGTTTGAGGGGCTCTGTGGGGAGCAAGCCAGGGATAGGGGCACCATCTCAGCTCTATACAGACACCTTAATGAGTTCAAAGTGGCCCCTAAGTCCGTGGCAATGTTGGGCTGGGAGGAGGAGGTGGCTCAAGAATCTTCTGTAGAGGACTGGGAGGTTATGGTTGACAATATGCACAAATGTACTCGCTCTGTTTCCATTAAGGAATCGGCCCTCAAGCTTCATACCAGGTGGTATTACTCCCCTGACCGTCTGCATAGGATGTTTCCTCTGGTATCGGCCTCCTGCTTTAGGGGATGTCAGAGTAGAGGCACGCTCCTTCACACTTTTTGGGAGTGTAAAGCCCTGGAACATATCTGGGCCAAATCCTCCATATTGGTCGAGAGGATCACTGGCGCCTCTATTTCGCTTTCGTACCAGCTGTGTGTTCTCTACGCTGATATCCCAGGAGCCCCCCGTCCACAGCAGAGGCTGATCCATACTCTTTTTAGCGCCATTCAGTGGGCGATAGCGCTGCACTGGAAGAGCCCCTTGGTACCATGGTCACAGGTTATTCACCGCATGGAGTCCATTAGACTAATGGAGCGCATTCACCATACTCTCTTGGACTCCATGCCAGTATTTGATAGGAAGTGGAGTGGATGGACGGCCCTCCTCCTTACGTCCAGGCTGGAGGACCCATGACCCACACGGGTGGTGGGTCTCAGGGCTGTGTTATAGGCAGAGAGGGTCCCCTCTCGCATTGGAGGAAGGGCTGGCGGGACGCTGGTTTTGGAGCCTACGTAACACAGCTGACATCATGACCTGTTAGAACTGCTGAACTAGAGCATCGAAGGCATTCTATTCTTCTTCGGTTTTTCTTTTCTATTCTTTTGTTGGGTTTTCTTTTTCTTTGTTTCTTCTCATGTTGGTTGTTTTATGACCCTATTTGCCCCCAGAGATGCCTCATGGAGGTCTTTTTGATGATGCCTCTGCACTCCACCTGACCTGTAGGGTCCTTTTTGAAATAACATTTTTCTGCCTGTTGGATGGGTAAACTTGGGTGTTCCTCTGTTAGGTCACCTACTACAGTATATCTATTGACCTTGTATCCATTAATGCTATGTTTGTATCTGGTATTCTCTGTGACAAATTGCCTGTACTTTTGCAATAAAAACGTTTGAAAACAAAAAAAAAAAAATAAGAAAGCAAAATAAATATTAATTAAAAAAAAAGCTCCCCTGTCCCCCTGTGTTTACACGCAAAGGTGAACGCAAGCATCAGTCTGGTGTCATATGTAAACAGCAATTGCACCATGCATGTGAGGTATCACCAGGAACATCAGATCAAGGGCAGTCATTTTAGTAGTGAACCTCCTCTGTAAATCTAAAGTGGTAACCTGCAAAGGCTTTAAAAGGCTTTTAAAAATGCATGTAGCCACTGCACGTTTGTGCGCAATTTTAAAGCATGTCGTGTTTGGTATCCATGTACTCAGCATAAGATCATCTTTTTAATTTCATCAAACAATTGGGCAATATAGTGTGTTTTAGTGCATTAAATTTTAAAAATCGCTGCGCAAATACTGTGTGAAAAAAAATTGCAACACCCACCATTTTAATCTGTAGGACCTTTGCTTTAAAGAATATATATAATTTTGGGGTTCAAAGTAATTTGCTTTCTGTAACCAAAAAGTGTCAGAAAGGGCTTTGTCTGCAAGTGGTTAGAAGAGTGTTATGTGTGACATAAGCTTCTAAATATTGTGCATAAAATGCCAGGACAGTTAACCCCCCCCCCCCCCCCCCCCAAATGACCCATTTTTGGAAAGTAGACACCTCAATCTATTTGCTGATAGGCATGTTGAGTCCATGCAAAAATATTTAATATTTTTCCACCAGTTTTGGGAATATTCCATTTTTTTTTTGTTTACACAACATTGTCACTAAATGATATATTGTTCAAACATGGCATGGTTATATGTGGAATTACACCCCAAAATACATTCTGCTGCTTCTCCTGAGTATGGGTTTACCAGATGTGTGAGACTTTTTGGGAGCCTAGCCATGTACAGGACCCCAAAATCAAGCACCCCTTCAGGCTTCCTAAAGGCGTAAAATTGTGATTTTACTCCTCATGACCTATCACAGTTACAAAGGCCCTGAAATGTCCAGATAGCACAAACCCTAGCTTGAAGTATCTTCTTTCCAAAATGGGGTCATCTGGGGGGGGGGGGTGCTATCTTGTCATTTCATGGCCTTCGAAACTGTGATAGGTAGCAAGGAAGGGAAATCACCATTTTGCGTCCTAATGCCGCGTACACACGGTCGGAGAATCCGTCGGAATGTGTCCAATCGGACCGTGTCGTCGGATAATGTGTGTGGTATGCATCGGACTGATTCCGTCGGAATATCCGTCGGACCCAATTTTCCAACATGTTGGAAATATTTCCCGACCAACTGGGCCGGTCGGACATACTCCGATCATGTGTAGCCTACTCCGACGGATAAGGTGCCACGCATGCTCACATTCAAATTTCGACACGGAAGTGCTCGTTCAGGTAAAACTACTGCTTGTAAGCGATATAGCACATTCATCACGCTGCAATGTTAAAAATTCTTTCATCAAGCGCATTCTCTTGTTCTTTACAATGCTGCAAGAACGAACTTCTTTTGACGCTCATAGTCACACACACTTCTCCCGAACGGATTTCATTACTCTTTTTTAACCATTTCAGCAATACAATTTTAGTTTGCGTCACATCTACACAATTTTTGATTAGTTTTTTTTCTTTTTTGGATGTTTTTTTGGGGGGATTCCCTAAAAATCTCCTTTAAAGACAGTTTGCACATTTCTCCTTTTTTTGTGTTTTTTTTTTTGTGTGTAAACTTACAACAACAACATTATTCTATTTTTGATATTTTGTTTTTCTTTTTTAATCTACAGGAGGTTGTTTAGTGTTGGTACCCCTTGTTATTTATTGCACTTTGTATTTTTGAAATGTACCTGCCTGCTCACAAATAAACTGGCCTTTTGGAAGGAAAACACATTACACAAGTATTTCATCAAACAAAAAAAACCTTTATTTTGGTCGCTAAAAACTAAAAATAGGAAGGCAGCACTGGAGAAACTTCTTAACTTTGGTGCAGCCTTTGGCCCCCAGGGCAGACATGAACAAATTCTAATTGAAAAAATTGGTGGCCTGAGGAGTAGATATCTCAGGGAGAGAAGTGTGGTCCCGAAGTCCTAGAGAGCAGGAAATTCCGATGCCATTTCTGTCCCCAGGATGTGGTTCTTCAAGAGGCTGCATCTTCTGGCAGACCAGACTCAACCCAGGCCATCACTCTCTCGTCTTCCTTCGGCACTTCCCACCAGGCATCCTTCCAGGCTGTGGCTGGGCTCCTGTAGCTGAGGCACGAGGAGGAGGGCGTTGGTCGACCTCCTGGCTGCCACTTGCCACAGCCTCCCCCCGACTGAGGTCTTCCTGTGTATGAAAAGGGGACATAGTTTTAGTTTTTTGATTATCAATCACACCATTTTGTGCTCCTGGCTTTTGCTAATTGAATGTTACCAAATAGAACAGACTATCATTCTGAGCCCAGCATTTTTCTTTCTCGTCCCAATCATTTTTGGTCACTACTGTCTCTTGATATGTAAACCACTTTGAGAAATCACAACTTACTGATCAATAAGAACATCTAGTTAACATCATTAAATGTAACACAAGAAATATGTTCAACAATGCAATACCTATCTCAAGCTGGGCCCTACCACATGTTGCTGCCTGGAAGGCCCAGGTTGGACATCAGAAGCCTCAGCTGGGGGTGAAGGATGCCTTGAAGGAAGCCTGGAGAGTGGTGGCCTGAGTGGTGACCTGGGTACCCCTTGGTCTACCAGAAAATGCAGCCTGTCAAAGTGAACCATCCTGGGGTAATAAACAGCATCTGTATCTCCTGCTCTCAAGGACTCCAGGTGCTTCTTTCTCTCCCTGAGATATGTAAGCTTCATGGCCCCAATTTTCCGATTCAGATAGGCCATGTCTGCCGTGGGGACCATGATCCGCAACAAAGCAAGCAGTTTCTCCAGTGCTGTGTTCCTCTTTGTTCTGTCAGTATAAAACTTGTTGTGGAACTGCCACAGGCAGGGCATCTCCATGTACAGTTCTATGAATAGCCCCATAAAGTTTTCATTTGTGAAAGGATCCATATTGTCTGCAAGACACAACACAAGACAAACCCTCAAATACTAATAATGCCATTAAAAATCCTCCTAATCTTGTCCCAGCATCGGCCTAGATAGAAGCAGTCTAGTCTAGTGAAGCACCAAGTTAAAAATGTTAGCTTTGTTTCCACGTTCGTCGCGTCCGCGCCTCACTCTCTTCCCAGATCGTACGGACGATACACGCGCGTTGCGTTTTATATACAGTGCGCATGCGTGAAACTCCGCCCACCCCTGACGTTCTTTCCAGACTATTCCCCGCCCCTTCGCTTCTGGCGCAGTGGGGAGAGCACATGGCGGAGAGAACGCAGGTACGCACTAATAATAGTTCCACTAACGAGGAGGAGGGGGAGGAAAGCCCGGAGCCTGAAATGTCCCGATCCAGGAAGACAAGATTTAAGGCCTCAAATATGTCTTTTGGAGAGATGTTGGAGATGGTGGACATATTGAACAGGACCGACTATGATGGGAAGTATGGACCTTACCCAAACCCAAATATCAGAAAGGCCAAGATCATGAATAAAGTTGTGAAGAGTCTTCTGAAGAATTTTGGGGTACACCGATCCAAGGATCAACTGAGAAAACGCTGGTCAGACCTGAAACTGAGGGAGCACGAGCAGTACCTAAGGATCAAGCGTGTTCTTAAAAAAAGTAAGTAGTTGTCGTGTGTTCATATGATTATTCTTGCTTGCATACTGCTCCATGTGCTTTGATTTCATGTTGTGCATTTTAAAATGGCCACTTTCAAGGTCATGGTTTCGTTCGTTTGTATGAAACACCGTTCTGCAGGGAAGTATTCCAGCTTAACAAAGTGTCCCCAATAATGTTCTCACCTTGTAACTCGGCCCAAAAACACAATTGTACAACATTTCCAAGCAATCACCATATTTGGATTACATGGTGTGTTTGTTTGCTTTGTTTTGTAGGTGATGTGGAAGAAGAGTCCCGTTTTACCAGTGAAAGTGCCCAGATCTTGATCAGGGAGATAATGGGGTGCCATCGGGATTTGGAAATGGTCCAACAAATCATCAATGATGTTAAAAATAAAGTGAAGAACATCATTGATGTTTTGGGGAGAGTGTGAAACAACAAAAACTAGATAGGGTTTTATTTTTGCTATTTTAAAAACAAAATGTTGTATTTTGCCAAATTAAAAATTTGGAAGATGCACAGAGTGTGTAAACATGCACTATCTCCCATCATGGGGGATCAATGTACGCGTTTTGTGTAAAGTGGCTGAGATGAAGGGGTTGCAGCCCCAAAGCATGTACATTGATCCCCCATGATGGGAGATAGCATATGTTGACACACTGTGTGCATCTTCCAAATTTGTTTTTTTCAGGGGTGACACCCCATGTAATGAAGGCAATATCAGCCCAGTTTGTACATACTCATGTCTGATATTGTCTTCACTTTTCAAAGTTGAACTTTGTAAGTTCCTGTGTTCTGTATTTTACGGTTTAATACATGCCTGTTTTCACAAAAACAACAAGGAAACAAAATTCTGATTAAACTCTGTTTTGGATACACAAAATCTCTTGGTTTGTTGAAAAAACCTTTTCAAAACGCACATGTGAATGTGCTTGTATTAAAAAGTTGAATTCTCAACAATGTGTGGCTTACTTTTTCATTGCGCATAAAATCTATTTGGAGTCAAATTTGAGTTTGTGCTGAGAAGGAGAGTGATTTACTAAAGGCAACTCCACTTTGCACTCCAAGTGCAGTTTCAGGTGTACTTTTGCAGTGCACTTGTAGTGCATAGTGGATGTGCCTTTAGTAAATAACACCCAGAGTGTGGTGTAAATTTGGACAATCATGCCATTTTCCTGCCATGGTGCTGAAAATGAGCACGATTTTGGTCAGTAATGCACTACATACATTAGTTACAAAAAGAAGGTGTGTGTGTAGCAGACCCACAACATAATAACATTATCTGAAGAAGAGACTGTCCCCTCATCTCGCTCTGAACTTGGGTTTGCACTGTTGGTGAAAAAGGCACAACTTAAAAAAAACTGGCAAAGTGGGAGGCCACAGTCTGCCATTCCTGTGGCGTTGAAGGACACTGTGTAGTGAAACAAGAACAAAAACTAGTAATTTGACAAATCAACATTGCAAGCAGATTAGACACCCACATTTTTGGTAAAAATTCTTATAACATTTTGTGAACTGAGTATTTAAAGCCTAAAGTATAAGGTCCCCTTATGAGAGTCATAACCCCCCATCCCCCCCATATGATGGGCCCTTGCTAAAAAATGAGGGGGGATGTTTAGGACAGGTAACCCTCTCCACTTGATTGAGAGCTGAATGCCTAAATAATGTGTGATACTTTGGGAAGCCCCTCCTTACTTACACTATTGGCAGCCCACCGGACAGGTAAGAAGTGTCATAATAACAAAGTGAAAGCACATTTCAACATTCTGCTAGTACATAACAAGAAAATGAATGTGTTAAAAAAATTAAAATAGCATTTGAAAGTATTGAGGCAGGCCCTTACACTACATGCTTTGGTGAATTTGTCCATAAATGTGATCATGAAAAAGGTAGGTATAGTGTGTATTGGGTTTGGTCAAGTCATCATATAGAAGATTGCTATCAGCTGAGGTAGCAGTTGGGGAGAGGGGGGTTACTAATGAGTTTGGCACAACTCCAAAAATAAAAAAAAGGTCACTTTGCATGAATTGAAGCACACACATCACATTTGTAGACATTTTAGGGGGTGTTTAGGGGAAAGCAATACTATGGAGCTGCCAAAAGACATTGTTAAGTGACTAGACTATAGTTTTATGGGCCAAGAAGAGCATGGTGGGGAAGTTAGTGAGGCAAATATGCATGAGGACAAAGGGGCAGGGCATATGAATTAGAGCATATTGCAATGATGGTAATTAGGGAATCAGAAAAGAAATGCAAGACATTAGCAATCATGAAATACATAGAATGTGATGTTTAAGGATAAAACTTAGCATAATATAGTCCTTCTGCAGGAGCTGAATGATGGCAGAACAGGTCTCTGGAATAATGATCCCCAGAGCCTGGGGGGAGATGCCTGTAGAGAACTTGAGGTCCTGAAGACTTCTCCCTGTCGCCAAGTAGCGCAACGTGGCAATGAGCCTCTGCTCCAGAGTGATGGCTTGCCACATGCAGGTATCCTGCCTACTGATATAAGGGGTCAGCAAAGCCAGCAGACGGTGAAAAACGGGGTCCGTCATCCTGAGAAAATTCCTGAAATGATCAGGATTATTCCCGCGGATCTCACGGAGCAAAGGCATGTGCGAGAACTGGTGATGCTGGCGCAACCAATTCTTGGTCCACAAACGCCTCCCCTTCCTGTTCATGGACTGGGCTTGTGTCAAAGTAAGAACCCCAACACGAAGCCCCTGCACAGCACAAACTGTACGACGAGTACGTAGAGGAAACATGGTTTGAAAACGGTCGGCTGGTCAGAACGGACACCAGAAAGCACCGATAAACAGCAAGGCCTGAAAGAACGACCTGAATAGCAGAAGCAAGCAGACAATAAAAAATGCCTTTCAAAGCGTACTATACCAAGATATAGTCCACAATGAGAAACAAATACTGAATGACTGCACGCACTGATTATCAGATACGCAAAGACAAGCACAAAATGAAGAGCGGTAGCGATCTGAATCACAAATCTGAAAAGCGCGAATCCTCTCTCACCAAACTTCTACTAACACGCGATAGACACGAGATCAGCAGAAGGAGCCCAAAGGGTGCAGGACGTGGTGCTGAACTTCCCTTTTCTAGTCCCACCGTACACGGCTTACGTCACCGCGTTCTTGGCAACCGCAAAATCAGACAACTTGGTCCGACCGTGTGTATGCAACAGTTTCGGACACAATCCGTCGGACAAAATCCGACGGACAAAATCCGACGGATTTGGTTGGCAGAATGTCCGACCGTGTGTACAGGGGCTTAGAAAGCCTGAAGGCGGTGCTTGGTTTTTGGGGTCCTGTACGTGGCTAGGCTCCCAAAAAGTCTCACACATGAGTTATCCCCATGCTTATGAGAATGTATTTTGGGGTGTAATTGCACATATAACCATGGCCCGTGTGAGCAATATATCATTTAGTGACAACTTTGTGTAATTTTTATTTTTATTTATTTTTTGTCATTTTTCAATCACTTGTGACAAAAAAATATTCAATGGGCTCAACATGCCCCTCAGCAATTTCCTTGGGGTGTCTATTTTCCAAAATGGGGTCATTTGGGGATGGGAGTTTGTACTGCTCTGCCATTTTAGCACCTCGAGAGATGAGATAGGTAGTCATGAACTAAAAGCTGTGTAAATTCCAGAAAATGTACCCTAGTTTGTAGACGTTATAACTTTTGCGCAAACCAATAAATATACACTTATTGAATTTTTTTTTTTACCAAAGACATGAGGCTGAATACATTTTGGCCTACATTTTTTTTTAAAACAAAAAGTAGAAAATATATTTTTTTTTTTCAAAATTTTTGGGCTTCTTCAGTTTATATCGCAAAAAATAAAAATTGCAGAGGCAATCAAATACCATCAAAAGAAAGCTCTATTTGTGGGGGGAAAAAAAGGACGCAAAATTTTGTTTGGGTACATCATTGCATGACCTTGCAATTACCTTGCAAGTTAAAGCAGCACAGTGACAAATTCTAAAAAGGGCTCTGGTCATTGAGCAGCAAAATCCTCCAGAGCTGAAGTGGTCAAAATAACATACATGTTAAACTTACCTGCCTAGTGCAATTATTTTGCACAGAGTGGCCCTGATCTTCCTCTTCTGGGGTCCCCCACCGGTGCATCAGAGTCCTCCTCTTCTCCGTGTGACACCATTGTAATCCGCTTCTTATGGTGGCATATATGCAGGCTCTACCCTGCCCCCTGCTCTACCATCATTGGATTTTATTAACAGCAGCAGGAGCCAATGGTCTCAGGCACAGCACTGGATCAAGGTTAGGTTCTGTTTTTTTTTTTATCCTTAATGCAGAGAAAGCATTAGGGTAAAAAACCTGAAGCCTTTACAACCAGTTTAACTTTTTTTCTTGGGTTTAGACACCCTCTAACCTTTTCACTAATATTTAACATGATGCTTCATTTTAAAAAGAAATTCAAATATTCTGTTTTGTCACTCATGTTATAATGTGCCAGCGCATAAAGTGTGATTTTTTTTTTACTTCTAGTCTTCCCACTAGTTTAAAAATGTACCCTTTATATTGTTGGGCATGCATTCAAAGTTAACTGGAACAGATTTTTCAGCTGATCTGACATCTTTCAAGAAATTGGATTGTAAGTGAATTTGTGCCTTTCATGCAAATAACAGACAAATACGCTGTATAATACATTTTTAGATCGTAGCTACGTTCATAGAATGGATCAGTTTATGGTAGATATAGAGAATATATATATTTTTCATATAATTTTCACTGTAAAGAATATAATCTGTTTCTCGTTTATTTTTTTTATTTTTTTTCTTGCATTTAAGCATGCAATTAATGCAGTTTCTCTGTCTTTACCAAGATGGCTTGTAAAATGTGGATAATGTAAGCATTCTGTGACTGAAAAGATGATGAGATGAGTAGAAAACATGCACAAAAGAACTGACAGGGAAAAATATTGAACTGTATTGGGTGTAGACCTGCAGATGTACTGTAATGAGAATATGTTCTCTCTTAGTGATGAGGTGAGCATTTTAAAACCAAAAATACAATTTAAGCCATGGTATTGAGTGACATAAATAAACTGTGTTTGTGTTTCTGAAAAAGATCTTAAAGTATGACATACTGATACATCTCATTCTTAGAAATACTCCAATTGGGTGAGGTTCCAAGGAAAGTATGTTGCCACATGTCATGTTATTTGATTACATGCATGAACTGTTTCTGAAGATGAAATAAACCACATCTACAAACAAACATTTTCTTTTTCAAAAATGTTATTAAAAGGTTTAAAATTAATGATACATATTAAAACTGAATATAAACCAAAAGACAGAGTCAAAACAAGAAATGAATGCATTACAGTAACCAATGCAAGTAAGCAATTGGCTGACATCACTTCAAGAAGTTCCAGGTGCTCATCCGAGAATTAGTCTAGAGATTTGACAAATTACCGGGTGCTTCATATGTTAAGTAGTAAGTGGGTGAGTAACATACAGTATAATATGTGTAACATCAGCCTGGAGCTAATACAAACATACATTTTATACGTACAGTACAGTGTTAATTTTTGTCAATCTAAATTTTCATTTTCAGCAAAAATGACTGACTGTAGTAAATTACATAAGTATTTTATTCCATATGACATACAGTGCGAAAAAACACAAATGTATTTTATTAGGATGTTATGTGATAGACCAACACAAAGTGGCACATAATTGTGAAGTGGGAGGAAAATGATAAATGGTTTTCAACATTTTTTACAAATAAATATCTGAAAAGTCTGGCGTACATTTGTATTCAGCCCCCTTTACTCTGATCCCCCTAACTAAAATCTAGTGGAACCAATTGCCTTCAGAAGTCATCTAATTAGTAAATAGAGTTCACTTGTGTATAATTTAATCTCAGTATAAATACAGATGTTATGTGAAGCCCTCAGAGGTTTGTTAGAGAACCTTAGTGAATAAACAGTATAATGAAGGCCAAGAAACACACCAGACAGGTCAGGGATAAAGTTATGGAGAAGTTTAAAGCTGTGTTAGATTTTACAAAATATCCCACGCTTTGAACATCTCACAGAGCACTGTTCAATCCATCATCCTAAAATGGAAAGAGAGTGGCACAACTGCAAACTTACCAAGACATAGCTGTCCACCTAAACTGACAGGCCTGGCAAGGAGAGCATTAATCAGAGAAGCAGCCAAGAGGCGCATAGAGACTCTGGAGGAACTGCAGAGATCCACAACTTAGGTGGGATAATCTCTTCACAGGACAACTATTAGTTGTGCCCTCCACAAATCGGGCCTTAATGGAAGAGTGGCAAAAAGAAAGTCATTGTTGAAAGAAAGCCATAAGAAGTCCTTTTGTCCTGGATGACATTCAAGAAGTCCCAGCTATTTAAAGAGCTTACACAGGGGTCAACATGACCGGATCGTTAACAAACAAGAACTGAGGCAAGTCGAAACCCCCTTAACTTAGAGATAAAGCTATACACTCCAGTCAACTCCCTGAATAAGGGGAGAGAGGGTCCCGTTGGTCTCACTTCCGTTCCACGCAAAAAATGTATGCTCTACTTGCTCCACTTTCGATTTCTAATGCCTTTTCCAAACCACATATCCCCCCTGTACAACCCCCCCCCCTTTTTTTTTTCTCCCTCTCTCCTGTTTTATGGTTTGAGTTATTATTGATTCATGATACTATTGTTACTTTCACTGGTCTTTTCCTAAGAGTGACTACGGGGAACTCTTTTTCCGAAAGATTAACATAATTGTAAATGATTACCTTTTGTGTGCAAAACAACAAAATCCTGCGAGCCTTAACCACTTCCCGACCAGCGCACGACGATGTACGTCGACAGAATGGCACGGGCAGGCATATTGGCGTACATGTACGTCCAATATTCGTTGCCGCCGTGCCATCGGGAGCGCGCCGCCGGCGGCGCGCTCCCGCGCTGGTCGGAACCCCCGTGAGTCCGGTCGCGGGACCCGCGGACTCGATCGCCGCGGGCATCCCCGCGATCGTCTCACGGAGCGGCCGAATGGAGGAAATGCTGTATAAACAACATTTTCCCATTCTGCCTAGCAACTAGTGACGCTGATCTCTGCTCCATGTGATTGGAGCAGAGATCAGTGTACACTAAATGACAGCCCAACCCCCCCACAGTTAGTAACACACCCCTAGGAACACTTAACCCCTACACTGCCACCCACTGGTTAACCCTTTCACTGCCAGTGTCATTTACACAGGAATCACTGCATTTATATAGCAGTGATTACTGTATAAATGACAATGGTCCCAAAAATGTGTCAAAAATGTCCGATGGGTCCCCCACAATGTCGCAGTCACAATAAAAATCGCAGATCGCCGCCATTACTAGTAAAAAAAAAAATAATAAAAAATTATTAATAAAAATGCTATAAAACTATCCCTATTTGTAAACGCTATAACTTTTGCGCAAACCAATCAATAATCGCTTATTGCGATTTTTTTTACCAAAAATATGTAGAAGAATACGTATCGGCCTAAACTGAGGGAAAAAAATGTTTTTTTATATATTTTTGGGGGATATTTATTATTACAAAAAGTAAAAAATAATGCGTTTTTTTCAAAATTATCGCTCTATTTTTGTTTATAGCGCAAAAAATAAAAACCACAGGGGTGATCAAATACCACCAAAAGAAAGCTCTATTTGTGGGAAAAAAAGGACGTTAATTTTGTTTGGGAGCCACGTCGCACGACCGCACAATTGTCAGTTAAAGCGACGCAGTGCCGAATCGCAAAAAGTGGTCTGGTCTTTGACCAGCAAATTGGTCCGGTCTGAAAGTGGTTAAAGAACCCCCTATCTATCTGCCACTAACAAGCTGCAAACGTTAAACATGTATCATACGTTTGTGCACATTAAAACCAAAATTTTATATACGCTGCGCTGGAATGGCTATGCACTGAATAATCTGTATCTTAATCTATAGTTATAGATCCACAAGAATATGATAATGTGCATAAAATAGTAAACATACAACTGGTGTAAAGTGCAAGTGCAAAATATAGCAAAACAAATAACGTGCACAAAATCTGTAAACGCGTAACTAAAGCGCACAACTAAATATAAAGTGCACAAGTGCCAATAAAACTCTGTGAGGTTATTTGGACCCATTAGAGTTACAAGGTGCCATCCCACCGTGAAACATGGTGGTGACATCATCATGTTGTGGGGATGATTTTCTTCAGCAGGGACAGGGAATCTGGTCAAAGTTGATGGGAAGATGGATGGAGTCAAATACAGGGCAATCTTTGAAGAAAACCTGTTAGGGTCTGCAAAAGATTTGGGACTGGGGCGGAGGTTCACCTTCCAACACCACGACGACCCTAAACATACAGCCAGAGCTACAATGTGATGGTTTAGATCAAGGCATATTCATGTCTTAGAATGGCCCAGTCAAAGTCCAGACCTAAATCCAATTGAGAATCTGTGGCAAGACTTGAAAATTGCTGTGCACAGACACTCTCCATCCAATCTAACAGAGCTTGAGCTATTTTGCAAAGAAAAATTTGCAAAAATGTCACTCTGTAGATGTACAAAGCTGGTAGAGACATCCCCAAAAAGACTTGCAGCTGTAATTGCAGAGAAAAGTGGTTCTGCAAAGTATTGGCTCGGGGGCTGAATACAAATGTACACTACACTTTTCAAATATTTATTTGTAAAACATTTTCAAAACAATTTTCCCTTCACTTCACAGCTATGTGCCACGTTGTGTTATGCTCTATCACATAAAATCCCAATAAAATGCATTCACACTTTTGGTTGTAACGTGACAAAATGTGAAAAATGTCAAGGGGTAGGAATACTTTTTCAAGGCACTGTAAATCAATCAAGTTCAAGCTCAAGGTGCATATTTGTTTAAGCAGGACAAAGCAACAGGTGTGTGCCCCAAAATTACATAATTATATTTTATACATTCAGCTCTATTTAGTATTTGGAAGTAAAGAAATTAAGTCATGTGTAAGCTCTATTTGTAGTCTACTTAGGACTGAAAGCACTCACCCCCTCCTTCATGTTGGAGTACTGGACCAACAAGCTATAACTGACCAGATGTGAACAGAGCAGTGAAGGAGTGAAATAAATTAATATGTGCTTACATATAAAATATGATTGCATACACACGGAACTATAACCATGACTTTAGTCAGGCTAGACTTTGGTAGCTATGGTCTTGTACCCATCAGCTCCTCCAAACTCATAGAGAGTTAGATTACTTGTAAAGTCTTATTTTTCTTAAATAACAAACACGTTTATACTTACCTGCTCTGTGCAATAGAATTGCACAGAGCGTCCCCAATCCTCCATATCTGGGGTCCCCCATCAGCGCTTCTGGCTCCTCCTTTTCTCTGTGGGTATCCCATAAGTAGCTGCTTTCCATGGGGGCCCACTTGTGGGCTCGATCCTGAGGTGTGCTGTCTGCATCTGTTGACAGCATGGCTCTGCCCCGGCCCCCCTGCTCTCTTGTCACCGAGTTTGACTGACAGCAATAGGAACCAATGGCTCTCTCTGCCTTAGCAAAGTCTGTGAGAGCAGGGAGAGCCGCTACAGATGGGCACAGCACTGGATCAAGTAAGGATCATTTTGTAATGAGATTAGGAGGAAATACTAGTAATAACATTTTTTTTAATCCTAATTTGGGGACTGCATTAAGGTAAAAAGTGTTAAGGCTTTAGAACCACTTTAAAAAAAAAAAAAAGAGTGTGTGATTATGTAAGAGGTTTGTTAGACTGCCTGTAGCATGTTGTGAGTAAGAATTTGAGTGGCAAATTCATATTTTGGGAGGCATAGAGGATTTCATAAGTGAGTTCAGATGGTATTAATAAAGGGTATGTCATATTTTAATCTGCACTTTTTGCATAACTTATCAAAATGGTATAAATATATCCTGTTTTAGTGGCGCTTTTGCAGAGCTTTTCAGCTCCTGGCGGGGGTATCTTTACCCAAAAAAAGGTAAAAAGTGTCGTTTTGCGGCGCTTTCAAAAAGTTTTGCAGGTGCTTTGGAAGCGCTGTCTATTCATTGCAATGGAAGTGAGTAGAAAATTCTGGACAGCCGCACTCCAAATAATAATAGAGAACCAAAAACATCTGACACGTTTCACACTAAAAGGAAAGTTGGCGCTATACCTTTAAATTTGTCATATATATAAATTCACAAAACTCATTACTCATTTCTAGTGATGGCTGAACAGTTCACCCGGCGGTCGTTTCGCGGCGAATTTCGGCTGTTCGCGATTCGTCCGATCGGCGGACTATTGCCTCTGTTCGCCCGGCGGACTTCCGTGTTTACTGTGTAAAAGAAGTTTGACCTATGATGACACATCCATCATGGGGTACAGGACAGCCAATTGAGACATTACAGCACATGGACACTTGGACATTCCCCCTAACTTATAAATACACCCGATCCGGCGGCCATTTTACATTCTTTCTTCTGTCACTATAGGGAGAGGTTGCTGTATGGAGCAGGGAGAGATTGCAGTGACCCAAATCGCTAGCTATTTGGTACACAAAAGTTCTTTTCAGGACTGGTATAGGTGTTAGGTGTAGTTCAGGATATAGGTTTGAGGCAGTGCTGTGCTAGTGATTGTTGCAGCAGCCTGAGTGTCTTTTGTCAGTTTAGAGAAAGGGACAGGACGGTGTGTGCTGCAGGGACAGTCAGTTTAATCATTTGCTGTTACTATCAGGTCCACAAAAGTGCTATTCCAGTAACCAGTTATTGTTCCAGCAGCCTCTGTTTTGTCAGTTTATATAGGGACAGGCAGGAAGCTGTGTGTGAGGCAGTGAGGGTCAGTTTAATCAGTAGCTGTTACTATATCAGGTCCACAAAGGTTCTTTTCAGGACTGGTATCAGTGGTATAGTAATAGGCTTGTACACATATAATATTCTTTCTTCCAAATATAGAAAGAATATTATACTTGACTGCTGCCCTTCTGCTGCAAGGTCCTTATAAGGACTGGTAACCTGGTGTAGCGTGCTACAGTACATAGGGTTGAGTGAGGTACAGTCTGCTATTCCGTAAGGACTGGTATAGGTCCACAATACATAGGGTTGAGGTGCACTACTGCTGACCGCTGCCCTATATTGCAGCAGTCCTTTATCAGTATAGGGACTGACGTACAGTCTGCTAATCAGTCACACACAACCTACTTGTTCCACAAAGGTCCTTATAAGGACTGGTAAGGTATAGGGTACTACAGTACATAGGGTTGAGTGAGGTACAGTCTGCTATTCTGTAAGGACTGGTATAGGTCCACAATACATAGGGTTGAGGTGCACTACTGCTGACCGCTGCCCTATACTGCAGCAGTCCTTCATCAGTATAGGGACTGACGTACAGTCTGCTAATCAGTCACACACAACCTACTTGTTCCACAAAGGTCCTTATAAGGACTGGTAAGGTATAGGGTACTACAGTACATAGGGTTGAGTGAGGTACAATCTTCTATTCTGTAAGGACTGGTATAGGTCCACAATACATAGGGTTGAGGTGCACTACTGCTGACCGCTGCCCTATACTGCAGCAGCCCTTCATCAGTATAGGGACTGACGTACAGTCTGCTAATCAGTCACACACAACCTACTTGTTCCACAAAGGTCCTTATAAGGACTGGTAAGGTATAGGGTACTACAGTACATAGGGTTGAGTGAGGTACAGTCTGCTATTCTGTAAGGACTGGTATAGGTCCACAATACATAAGGTTGAGGTGCACTACTGCTGACCGCTGCCCTATACTGCAGCAGTCCTTCATCAGTATAGGGACTGAGAGCTTTGTCACAGGGTCATTTAAAAAATGAAAGGCAGAGGAAGAGGCAGGCCCTTCCACAGGGGTGGTAGGGGTAGGGCAGGAGCAACAGGCTTGAGCCAAAGTGGGAAGTTGCAGAAGGTGCATTCAATTACTTTAAAGGACGCACCAAACTTGGTTGAGTGGCTCACTCAGCCTTACTCCTCTGCACCCTCCTCATCCTCTTGATCTGCACCCTCTTCTTCACTCTCTGCTATGTGCACCCCCAAAGACACTACCACCAACAACACCACCACCACCACATACCTTCCGCTTGAGTCACAGGAATTATTTTCCGATCTATATCAAGACATTTCTGATGCGCAGCCACTCTTGGTATTGGATCAGGAAGAGGAGGTAGCAACAACTGCTACTCAGCAGTCTGACGACAGTACCCAGATCAGCCCAAGGAGGAGGTTGGTCCCCGGTGTTGCTGCCTACTCCGAGATCTCTACTTATAGCGGTGGGGAAGGTGATGTCAATGATGACGTGTCTAGTGATGTCACGTGGGTGCCCACAAGAGAGGAAGAGGAGGGGAGTTCAGAGGGAGATATGGACCAGCAGATAGGGAGGAGAAGCAGGAATAACTTACATTGCACAGGAGGGACAAAGCAGACTGAAAATGTATCAGGAGCGAGTCATCGACCATGTATGGTCCCATCTGGCGTTCCCAGGACACCGGCACATGGCTCCGCAGTGTGGGCTTTTTTTAACGTGTCCGCTGCTTACAATAGCGTTGCCATCTGCAATCTTTGCAGTCAACGCATTAGTCGCGGTAAGCCCAACACTCACCTAGGGACGACCGCCTTTATGAAGGCACATGACTAGCCATCACCGAGCCCAGTGGGAGCAACGGAACACACAAAGCCACACTCCAGGCTCTCACCGTCCAGCCTCGTCTTCTACTTCTCCTTCTCCTCTCTCCTCACAATTGTCCTCCACTCCACTTTCCATCACGCCAAGCTCACGTTTTTCTGCAAAAGGGCAGGCTTCCGTGGGCCTAATGTTCGAGCGTAAAAAAATAATGACGCCGGATAACCCTCTTGCCCAACGGTTGACGGCTGGCTTGTCAGAACTGATAGCCCGCCAACTACTGCCATATAAACTGGTGGACTCAGAGGCCTTTAGAAAATTTGTGGCCATTGGAACACCACAATGGAAGGTCCCAGGAAGGAAGCATTTCTCAGAGAAGGGCATCCCAGAGCTATATGGCCATGTTCAGCGGCAAGTGAATCTATCTCTGGCACACAGTGTCGGTGCCAAGATACATCTGACCACAGACACGTGGTCTAGCAAACACGGGCAGGGAAGGTATATCACGTTTACTGCCCACTGGGTGAACCTTCTGACGGCCGTCAAGCATGTAACCCGTGGCACCCATGTAGATTTGATTTTACCGCCACGGATTGCATGCAGGCCTGGCTCTTCTTCTCCTCCTCCTCCTACTCCATCCTCCTCCCTCTCCTCCTCGGCTGACTCCTCCTTTTCCGCTGCTAGCGTCTCTTCCGCTGCGCCGCCCAAGCTCCCCAGAACCTTTTCGACATGCCAGGTGAGACGTTGCCATGCCGCGCTGCGTCTGTTGTGCCTGGAAGCCAAGAGCCACACTGGCCCGGCACTCCTTTCAGCTTTGTGTTCACAGGCAGATCAGTGGCTAACACCGCTCAATTTGACAGTTGGTAAAGTGGTGTGTGACAACAGTGCCAATCTGCTTAGCGCATTGAAACAGGGCAAAATCACGCACGTGCCATGCATGGCACACGTCTTAAACTTGGTCGTACAGCGATTCGTTGTCAAATACCCTGGGTCCAGGACATCTTGCGGCAGGCAAGGAAAATCTCGGCCCATTTCAGAAGATCTTACACGGCCATGGCTCGCCTTGCTGACATTCAGCGGCGACACAATCTGCCGGTCAGACGTTTTATTTGCGATTGCCCGACGCGATGGAACTCAACCTTCTATATGCTTGATAGGCTGCTCCAGCAGAAACGTGTAGTTAACGTCTACCTGTATGAACTCTGTGGCAGAACAGGTTCTGGGGAGCTGGGGTTTTTTTCACCGCGCCAGTGGCTGCTCATGCGCCACGCATGCAGACTTCTGTGCCCATTTGAGGAGATCACCAAACTGGTCAGTCGCAGCCATGGCGCCATCAGTGACATGGTACCTTATGCCTTCTTTATGGAGCGTGCATTGCGTTGTGTCATTGATAAAGCTGTGGAGTAGCAGGAGCGGGAAGATGAGGAAGTTGGAATGCTGGATGAATTCCCAGGGGGGGCTACTCTATCTGAGACAAGTCAACAACAGGAGTCTGAAGAGGAGTCAGAGGAGGATGGTGCCGGAGCGGATGAGGAGGAGCAA
Source organism: Lithobates pipiens (assembly GCF_037356315.1). Taxonomy (NCBI): domain Eukaryota; kingdom Metazoa; phylum Chordata; class Amphibia; order Anura; family Ranidae; genus Lithobates; species Lithobates pipiens. The sequence goes on along the minus strand of NW_027507764.1, from coordinate 202,922,285 downwards.
GAAGAGCATGCTTTAAACCTTTCTGGGACCCCTGTTGTTGTGCGTGGTTGGGGAGAGGAGAATGAAGAGGACGATATTATCCTGGATGATGAGCAGGAGCCAGGCCACCACACCGCTTCCACTTTAGTGCAAATGGGGGCCTTCATGCTCCGGTGTTTTAATAGGGACCCCCGTATAAAAAGCATAAGGGTCAAGGACCAGGACTGGGTGGCAACGTACTTAGACCCCCGGTACAAACACAAAATGGCGGAAATGCTACCGCTATCACAGAGGGCTGTCAGAATGCAGCACTTCCAGGCCTTGCTTCGAGAAATGCTGCATTCTGCTTTTGCGTGCGCTGGCAGAGGAGCAATTCCCACTCCCAGAGAAGGAGTTGCGGGTACCAATCCAACAGCGCCTGCAAGAAGAGGCCGGTTTGAAGATGTGTTGGTTACTTCGTATATGAGGTCATTCTTTCAGCCGACCCATCGACAGGTGTCATCCGGATCCAGCATCAGGGAACGCCTAGACCGTCAGGTGTCCGACTACATCGGGTTAACGGCCGATGTGGACGCTCTGAGGATTGATGAACCCCTGGACTACTGGGTGGGCAGGCTTGACCTCTGGCCAGAGCTTTCCCAATTTGCAATCGAACTGTTGGCTTGCCCCTCGTCTAGTGTCCTGTCCGAAAGGACGTTCAGCGCAGCAGGGGGGATTGTGACCGATAAGCGTACTCGCCTAGCTCACGACAGAGTTAACGGCGTCACATTTCTAAAAATGAATGAGGCATGGATCTCGGAGGAATTCAACACATGTGACCAGTAGACCATGTATACGTCTATAAACAATTTTTTAAATCGAGCACACAGACCTTCTTTCTTTATTTGGCTCACTTCCTTGTCCAAAGAAAGCACACCGTACTATATGCCTGTACCCTCCTGTTTGAAGAGGTTGAGCGGTGTCATATTTCTACTGGGGCTGCTTATTATGAGGGGCTCCCACCATCCCTGTGCTGTGCTGACTTCCTCCTGGGGCTGCTTATTATGAGGGGATCCCACCATCCCTGTGCTATGCTTATTATGAGGGGCTCCCACCATCCCTGTGCTGTGCTGACTTCCTCCTGGGGCTGCTTATTATGAGGGGCTCCCACCATCCCTGTGCTGTGCTGACTTCCTCCTGGGGCTGCTTATTATGAGGGGCTCCCACCATCCCTGTGCTATGCTGACATCCTCCTGGGGCTGCTTATTATGAGGGGCTCCCACCATCCCTGTGCTATGCTGACATCCTCCTGGGGCTGCTTATTATGAGGGGCTCCCACCATCCCTGTGCTGTGCTGACTTCCTCCTGGGGCTGTACCTCTGCTGTGCATATTATGAGGGGCTCCCACCATCCCTGTGCTATGCTCATTATGAGGGGCTCCCACCATCCCTGTGCTATGCTCATTATGAGGGGCTCCCACCATCCCTCTGCTATGCTCATTATGAGGGGCTCCCACCATCCCTGTGCTATGCTGACTTCCTCCTGGGGCTGCTTACGGTGCAGGTGTCATTGCTGTATGTCACGCTGCTGATGTCAGTGCTCTCTACCACGGTGCTGCTGTCAGTGCTGTATATCACGGTGCTGGTGTTAGTGCTTTATGTCACGCTGATGATGTCAGTACTCTCTATCACGGTGCTGTTGTCAGATCACTCTATCACGGTGCAGGTGTCATTGCTGTATGTCACGCTGCTGATGTCAGTGCTCTCTATCATGGTGCTGCTGTCAGTGCTGTATATCACGGTGCTGGTGTTTGTGCTTTATGTCACGCTGCTGATGTCAGTGCTCTCTATCATGGTGCTGCTGTCAGTGCTGTATATCACGGTGCTGGTGTTAGTGCTTTATGTCACGCTGCTGATGTCAGTGCTCTCTATCGCAGTGCTGTTGTCAGATCACTCTATCACGGTGCAGGTGTCATTGCTGTATGTCACGCTGCTGATGTCAGTGCTCTCTATCACGGTGCTGCTGTCAGTGCTGTATATCACGGTGCTGGTGTTAGTGCTTTATGCCATGCTGCTGATGTCAGTGCTCTCTATCACGGTGCTGTTGTCAGATCACTCTATCACGGTGCAGGTGTCATTGCTGTATGTCACGCTGCTGATGTCAGTGCTCTCTATCACGGTGCTGCTGTCAGATCACTCTATCACGGTGCAGGTGTCATTGCTGTATGTCACGCTGCTGATGTCAGTGCTCTCTATCACGGTGCTGGTGTCAGATGACTCTATCATGGTGCAGGTGTCATTACTGTATGTCACGCTGCTGGTGATCATCTCCTGCACCCTCTTCTTTGCCTACCCTGACCTTCCCTCTCCTCCATTGCCTTCATGCGCTCCACAGTCCTGAATTGTCACAACAATTTCCCATATAAAAAAAGAAGGCTTGTAGTTGTCGATCCCAGATTCACCTCATACATGTGTTATGTCATTGGCCATGTGGTGGGACTGTTTGCACAGCTATTAATTATTTTGTGGCTGCAAATTTGAAACGTCCTGTCGCACGTCCTGTTGGACACGGCCGTCATGTGATCAGGAGGGCCAATCACAGAGCCCTCCTGCCGATCTGAGATGTGCCGTGTCCGGGTGACACGAGCACATCGGGATCGCGCCGCTGCGCGGGCGCGCGCGATACCGCTACTCCTGAAGGACGTTCCTGAACGTCCTATCAGGAGTAGACGGCTCCCACCCGGGCGTATATATGCATTGGCCGGGTGGGAAGTGGTTAAAGACATACTACACTGTGGGCTTCCTTCTTTTTCTATGCAATACATGAATGAGAATTTCCCCGGTGGATGACTAACCAGATTCCCAGGGAGGCACCAGAGTGGCACAGGGGCTAACACTGTGGAGGCGTTTTTTCCCCAGTACGGGTAAGGATCTGGTGAGCGCAATATAATTTAATTTCACCAAAGCGCACCGGGGATTTTCTTTGGATACTTGCACAAGTCACCATTTAGAAATGAAATACTGGTTGTGAACTGTTTTGCATATCACAAAGCATTTGCCAGCATTCTACATTCATAGGAAAAAAGACTGGAGGATTTGAATTTTATTTTTATTTTTCTTGGATCTTTCACTTGCTAATTTTAACAAAAAATTCTTTGGTATCTGATATAATCACTCGGTATAAATGTTAATTAATGTCTTTGTAGCACTAAGGAATTTTCACATACACTTATATATTACACAACTCTTACAGAACTTCTGCAAGCGGCTTCTATCAGATATAGATGGGGCTTCCCTGCGGCACTGATTGCCTCTGCCAATGGCAAAACCTCCGTTCTCAGATTCCCGGAGGACCTGCTACAATTTTGTGCTGACCTGAATGTCACCACGCCGGATCTACCGGGTTGGAGTGATGTCGTCCCGCCACCACCAAAGATCTCCAACCGACAATGGCAGAGAGTGGGACGGAAGCACCATGATGCGGCCCAGGAACCCCAGGCGCACCCCTGAAGGGCGCGCTGTGTGGCCCTTGCCATCTGCCCTACTCCAATTCTCCAATTGGTACGGGAATCTTGGATCCTGCAAGTAAGCTGTTATTTTACTTTTATTTGCAACTGCCTTGTTTATTTGCCTCAGTTTCTCCCCTTCATGTCCATATCTCTGATGCCCTAGACTATTACATGTGATCGGGATATGACGCTATACACGTATACACCTAGCTAGGTGTCTGGGATATTGCCTTACTCTGTAGCAAACCTGTGAGCCCACATGGTGACCTATCTTTGGGCTTGCTCACTCCTCTCCTAACGTGGTCATCAGATGTTGCTTGGACTCGGTTACAGTTCATTGATCCCGTTTGGGCCAATATACCTCTCACGGTTTGTTGTTTACTGTTTTGATTTATTTACTGTTTTTATTTATTGACGTTTTTTTTTTCTTGTCGGAAATGTTACAGTAGTGTGAGACCATTAGAGGTGCCGGTGCCGGACTGCCGTGGCGTGCCCTTGACCCCCCTATGGTGTGGTTACCGCCCGACCGTCCGGCTCCCACCGCCCCTCTTTATGGCGGGGGCCGCCTGGCGCGGGGCCCGCCCTCGCACTGCAGCTCTCTGTGTGCAGTTAGATTTATTGCTATACTGATCTCTTTCTTGCTCTTTTCTTTGCTGTTCTATTTTCCCCTCTGTACTTATCCCTCTTTCTTTTCTCCTCCCTTGGTTGTCCTCTCCTCCCCCGTCCCCGCCCGTACCCATTCTTGTCCCCTTGGTTGTAGGGGGCCCTGTTTGCCTCGGTACTTCTGTAATGTAGGGGTGTGGGAGGCGGTTCCCCTTTCTGTGACCCAATGGCTACGGTGAATCCTGTTTCGTTCAATGTTAGGGGCCTTCACGCTCCTGGGAAAAGACATAATTTGTTTCGAGAACTGAACCGTCTGCGCGGAGATGTGTTTTTTCTCCAAGAGACCCACCTCACTCACTCCACTTTGGTTAAATTGTACTCCCCCAAATACCCTACTTGGTATTACAGCCTGTCAGATATTTCTAAAGCCAAGGGCGTGGCCATTGGGTTTCGGAGGGGCACCACGTTCAAGCTAGAATTTATGTTGAGTGACCCGGCTGGCCGCTTTCTATTTCTGCGGGGTACCCTGGGCAGCATGCCATGCACTCTGGCTACTCTTTATTCTCTCAATAAGGACCAGGCACCATTTATTGCTTCGACTCTTTCCAAACTAGGGGGGTGTGTGGTTCTGACGGGTGATTTCAGTGCAGCTCTGAAACCCACTTTGGACACTTCCAGGGGGAGTTCACCCTTGTCCTATAAAAAATTGAAATATATCCGCACAAAACTCCATGAGCTGCAGTTAATGGACACCTGGAGGATCACGCACCCACGCGACCGTGATTTGACATACTACTCCACGGTACACCGCACGTATTCGAGAATAGACCTCTGTTTTCTTGACCACCAGCATCTGCCTCTCCTAGTACGGTCAACCATAGAAACATCTCCCCTGTCCGATCACGCTCCAACTTTGATTACTCTTAAAGTAGACTCCCTGCCCCTCAAGGCTGCCAACTGAACGAAACCCTCATTTCCGTAGAAGCGGACAGGAAGGTCTTAGGTGAGGAGTTAGATTTTTATTTTCAAACTAATGTGAGTGCCGAGATTTCCCCGGGTGTACTGTGGGAAGAGCACAAAGTCTTTATTAGAGGCAAACTCATTGAGCTGGGCGCCAGGAAGAAAAGGGAGCGATTTGCTCAACAACTTAAGTTGATACAAGAGATTAGGAGTTTAGATCGGATCCATAAACGGAACCTCTCTTTGTCCATCTTACGCACCCTCACCGAAAAACTGGAATCCCTGAAGACCCTCCTACACCTAGATCAGAAGTATAGATCGAGGCTGGTGTCCCAACGTTTCTACGAGTGGGGGGACAGACCCAGTAGATTATTAGCTAATTCCATTAGGCAACGGAAAACCGCCGCGTTCATCCCTAAAATCAGGACCGCCGGGGGGTCCATGGCCTTCACCACTCCACAGATAGCTAGGGAATTCAGGGAGTTTTACCAGCATCTTTATCACGTCCGACAAACTGATGTTGGCGGAAATGATAAACAGAGGCTTATTCAGGACTACCTGAACCGGGCTGCCCTTCCTCAGCTCCTGTCTGAAGCCCTGGTCGCCCTGGAAGGGGAATTTACCTCGGCGGAGTTATTGAGAGCCCTGCGGGGTATGGCGAGGGGCAAAGCTCCGGGTCCTGATGGCCTCACAGTGTCATATTACCGCTCCTATGCAGATAAGCCTTTAAACGGCGGAGCTCTCCGCCTGGAAACTACCCATGCCCATGTTACGGTTATACCTAAAGACGGGAAGGATCCAGCCGATTGTGCTAGCTATCGCCCTATCTCGCTGCTTAATATAGACACTAAAATCTACGCTAAAGCGATTGCGAATAGATTACTACCCCTAGTCCCACAATGGATAACACGGGACCAAACTGGTTTTATACCGGGAAGGGAGGCTCGCGATAATTCCTTGCGCACCTTTACTTTGATGTCGTTTGTGAGGCGTCACTCCCAGCCCACCCTGTTGCTCTCTACAGATGCTGAAAAAGCCTTTGACAGGGTGGACTGGGAGTTTCTTATGGCAACGTTGTCCCACCTCGGTGTCGGCCCTTCCCTTAGGTCAAAAATTTCAGCCCTCTACTGTCAACCCACGGCCAAACTGAGAGTTAACGGTACTCTTAGTGACCCCTTCACCTTATATAATGGCACGCGTCAGGGCTGTCCGATTTCGCCCATACTATTCGCGATCTCGTTGGAGCCCTTCCTGTCCATTGTCCGAAGTAACCCGAACATACATGGTATTACAGTCGGCAAGTCGGAACACAAATACGCTGCGTATGCAGATGATATTTTGTTTTACGTGCAACAACCCCTGGTTTCTCTCCCTAACCTCATATCCGAATTCTCAGCTTTTGGCAGGGTATCTAATTTCAAAATAAATATGTCTAAATCCGAAATACTAAACGTAACGGTCCCCCCACTCGACGCAGCACACATTAAACAAACTTTCCCCTTTACCTGGCAGACACGGCACATGAAATACTTAAGTATTTACTTAACGCCCAACCCACTCGCACTCTTCCGTACCAATTTTCTACCGCTCCTCAACGCACTCAGATCGGACCTTCAGAAATGGTCTCAGCTAGGCCATTCCTGGCTGGGGAGAATTGGGTTGATAAAGATGAATCTGCTGCCCAGGGTGCTCTTCATGCTGCAAATGATCCCATTTGGGGTGCCAGTGGGTTTCTTTACTATATTGAACTCTATGGTATATAAGTATATATGGAACAGGAAGAAACCCAGACTTCCACGGTCCCTACTTTAGCGACCACGAAGCGCTGGGGGCCTGGCAGTACCGTATTTCCGACTGTACTTCCGCTCCGTTGTGCTAACCAGACTGTCGGATTGGAAATATTGTAAGAATACTAAACTGTGGGTCGAATTAGAAACAATACTGGGTGAGACGGACCTTTCCAACCTTATGTGGATACCAAAAAAATGTAGGACTTTGTCTACCAACTCATCACCACTAACAACCTCTTCTCTCGCAGTCTGGGACTTCCTGGGCAAAAAACGGAACTGGCCCTACAATTCACTGTTGATGTCCTTATCGGGTCATAATTACTTTCCACCTGGTAATATGGGACCTCGCTCACATTCCTTTTGGAGTCTAGGGGGTAAGACTCTCCTACATCAGTTCACTGGCCCCTCCGGTGTTCTCCCACTCTCTGTCATCATGGGGGAGTTACCCATTTCATTTATGGACCGCTGGAAATACTGCCAACTAATGGCCTTTGTTCGCTCCCTTCCTAGACCTCTACGTTCCATAGACGAGCTTACGCCTCTGGAGTCCGCTTTCTCAGATGACTTGCCTGTGGAGAGGCCTGTCTCTAATTTTTACCACGCGTTGCTGACCCTGGAGCCTCACAAGACCCCTACTTTCATTCGCAATTGGGAGCTGGACCTAGCTAAAGAACTCACCCCCTACCCAGGTGTCCAACATCCTTACCATGGCACACACCGCTTCAGGCTCCGCAAAAACATCTGAGATGGTCTACAAGTTGTTAACCAGGTGGCACTACACGCCTGTGACACTGCACCAATTTTTCCCCTTAACCTCCCCGTTCTGTTGGAGGGAGTGTGGCGAGTGGGCCACTCATGCTTACATCTGGTGGTTCTGTCCGCGGATACGCCCGTTCTGGCTCGCAGTTCTGTATTGGATTAAGCACATTCAGGGTCAGGAGGTCCCTAATGACCCTTGGTATATCTTGTTTCATTGTTCGGATGAACCAGCAGGCTCATATAAACGCTCAATTACACCCCATCTCCTCAACGCTGCGAAAACTCTTATCCCCACGATACTGGAAGCAGAGGAGGATCCCCACGCTCCGCTGCTGGCTACTCAAAGTCGACCATCTATATTACATGGAAGACTTGACGCTTTCCCTGAGAGGCAAATCTGATCTCGCCACAAAAATATGGGCCTGCTGGGTCGCCTTCAAGTACACCTCTGTATATGCGGATATTGTTTCTCAACCTGTGTGATGTAATGTAACAATGTCTTATCAATGAAAACCTGTTTTAATCTTTAATCGTTAATCTTCACTTTGATGATCAGGGCAGTAATTGGACTCTGTGGAGGCGAATGGACAACCCCCCCCGCTTTCTCTCTGTCTTCTCACCAGACTTTTATAGATAAAACCGGAAGGAGTTATGTGCACTTGGTGAAATGTTACCGTTGGAGTCTCAGTGCACTAAGTGAGGTTACTGCTGCTGCCAGGAGGAATTTTTGAGTTACCTGGTAATCTGTGGCTATGCCCCCCCCCCCCTCCTGGAGGAGAGCCACCGAGCCCTTATCTGCTGTTTCCTCTACTTTTGTATATGATATGACTGTTTATCTGTTTATAATGCTCCTCTGATAATTGATTTGTGATGAGTTGTATGTGCTCCTTTTCATTAATAAAAACTAATTAAAAAAAAAAAGACTGTGTTACTGGAGCTGGTGTGAATGAACTGGTTCTTGCAGTGGTGGACAGCTTCTGTACTATTGCATAAATAATAGTTATTGGGGGGGCGTGGCCGGAAGCGGAGGAGGACAGACGCGCCGTTGTGGAGCTCCGCCTAGCCTCTTCTACATTTATTGCCATCCAAGTCCAGCGCTCCACCAAACGCCAGTCCGTGATCCTGGACACACTAGGGATGACCCGGCGCTGTTATTGGGTGCCCCAGATGACCATCCGTGCAGTTTCCTAGCCCGCGGCCAGCTTCAACAGCAGACGTACCACAGCCATCTTGCCGCCTATCCAGCCTATCCGTCCACCGTGCTCACCTGTGGCGATCTGCAGGACAACAACCCTCCCTGACAGCACCTCTGACAGCCTCCCAAGCCAGGGAGAATGGGACACAGGCTGCCAGACGGACGCCAGAGAAGGCCTGCTGGGCTCAGTCTCTCCGGTACTCAGGTGAGCGGCGGCCATATTGCTACACCTTAGGCCTAAGAGGTGCCTTACCCTCCCTCCTACTCCAGTTTAATCCACCACGGTTCACTTAAAATACCCAGCTCCCTAGAGGGTTGACATGCATTTAAGGAGACTTTCATACTATTAACACCCCCTGGAAAGCCCAAGGCATTATCTTCATAACATATACTTGACGGCCATCTTGCTACACCTAACAATAGTGAGGCTGCAGATGCTCCATCTCCAACAGGCCTACCTTACAATTTGCTCTACTGTTTTCTGTACTCCCTTCTCAGAACAATTGCACAAATCCTGAAAGCTTGTTAAACTAGTGGCACACTCTATAGTGAACCAGAATCAAGCATTTACAGAGACCCACCTCCACCCTCCATAGCCACAAGTGCGATTTGAACGCCACCAGTTCCTGTGCGCTTGCTTACACAGTGCAAAATGCTGGATATGCACAGCTTCTAGACATGCCAGATGGGTGAGACTGGGGCCCTGGTCTCCTGCCATCTCTCCGAGACCCCCGCTAACTATTTTGAAGCTTCAACATACACGGGTGTCAACTCTTCAGCCTCTCATAGCTACTGCACACCCCATTGGTAAAATTGGCGATCAAAGACGCAACTACTCCACAACTATTAAACCTCAGACCTCTCAAGCAATGGAACACTTCCTAAGCAGACCTCCATCCATGGCCTCGGGGGGCTCCCGAAGGCATGCAGACCACAGTGGAGCAATCTGAACTAAACACTAGCCCTAGTATATTTTTTGACATTACCCCCACTCTTATATTGGAGGTCTCCCCCTCACTGACAGTGGAGGTACTAGATGCTAAACTACACTCCTTACTCCAGGCTATCACCCATAATATCACACAGGTGATAGGAAAAGTGGCTAAAGAATTGAGAGGGGAGATTGACCAACTTGGGGAACGTACTGACTCCCTAGAATATAAGTTTGATGAGATGGTACAATATTTAGAGGTACTGGAGGAAGACAATGCCACCATAAAGAACACTCTCACTCAGCTACAGGCTCAGCAGGAAGGAACCCAAGATTTAGAGGCATACCTGAGGCTGTGGAAGATAAAGATCTCCGTGCCTATCTCTTAAGCTTTTTTAGTGTGGTTGCCCCTAATATCCCTGACTAGGGATGAGCTTCGAGTTTGAGTTGAACCCTTCTGATGTAACTGAAACCTGCTGGAAGGCTGCCAGGATTCCCATGGTGTCTCTGATGGAGACAGGATGCGCTGCACATCATCGGGAGAGATCATCCATCGCTGGACCCTGGAGAAGAGATAATCCATCGCTGGATACCAAGAGTGGATTACCACGGCTGGAATCTTTTTTAATTTTTTTAATTTTTAATAAAGGACTTATCCCAACGGTGTCTGTGTGTTTTTTAACAATTTTTTACACTTTGTTTGTGAAATGGTAGGAGTACAATGTACCTGTTACCATTTCAAATTGGGGGCTGGGATCTGGGGGTTCCCTTGTTAAAGGGGGCTTCCAGATTCTGATAAGCCCCCCGCCCGCAGACCCCCACAACCACTGGCCAGGGTTGTGGGGATGAGGCCTTGTCCCCATCAATGGGGACATGGTGCTTTGGATCTATTCTGAATCTGAAATTGTCATTCCCATCAAAGAAATTATGACCCAGATATGTTGGTTCATTTACAGTTGGGCGAAGAATTAACCCAGTGGAATATAAATTGTATTTACCTAAGTCATATAAGATCCATCATATCTTTCACATCTCATTGTTGAAAACCGCTGTGCTATATCCTTTTCTGAATAAGGGCTCAGGACCTCCACCCCCAATTATGATACATGGCTCTGAGGAGTATGAAGTAGAGGCTATCTTCAGGACAAGAGGGGGACCCACCTAGTACTCGATCAAGTGAAATGGCTTACGGACGGAAGAAAATGTGCATGCTTTGGATCTGTTGCAGGCTTTTGCTGCAATACATTCAGTAAGGAGGTCCTGATTGAACATCTGGAGTTGCCCTTAATGTCAGGGGCAATGTCAGGAAAACTGTGCTTAAGCCTATGCTCAAGCTTGTGCTGAAAGGAATGGGCTCAGAACGTAAACTGTGCACAGAATTGCACTCTTGCGTCTATACAAGCATGTGCATGTTTGATGAATTTTGGCACCCAGTGGCCTATTTAAAGCCCTACAGGATCATTGCCGGATGGCCATCAGATCCTACTGCTTGTGACCTGATCCTGTGTACATCCATATTCTGACCCGACTTGTTCCTGAACTTCTGTTTCTAACTCTGTTCTGTGACCCGATCATATTCCCTGCCTGCTCTTCCGGTACCTCCTTTGCTAGCTTGATACTGACCCTGGCCTGGCTCGGACTCTATTTTGTTCTTTGTGTTGGATTTTGAATTTTCCTTATATTATGGAGCATTAGTGGACATAACAAACAGTGGATAAAAGGACTATCAAAGCAAAACTTATTAACTCAGTCTCAAAGAGCTCTGAGAAGCCAGCCAGTGACTATGAACACTGGATTCCACCTATACAGTGTGTAAAATATAATTTTTGGATTATATCACATTTTTTTACTAAAATATACCCCCTACTACTGTTCTGAGATTTTTTGATGCCGATGATCATCAACAAAAAATAAAATACCGGTATAAAAAAATATATATATTTTCTGAAATAGATAAATAGTGCAAAAGGCCTGAAACTGAAAAAGTTCAGAGAGATCTGACAGCATACATTTATGACAGTATGTGATACCCTTTGTATTTGACAGCTGGATCTGGATTCCTGCCCTCTTTGATGATGAAACACCAAACAGTTAATCTGTAATAATAACTGCACATACCAGCAAGGAAGGAAGATTCATTTTTCAAGTGTAACACAGAGAAAGGTAAAAATTCAGGACTCCTGATGAGTTAGAAGGCACACATCTTGCTAAAGAGGAGAAGATGATTCAGCACCCATATTTCAAAAAAGAGAATAGAAGCAAATATAGCCTTTCAAAATAAAATGGCTGAAGTCAATTTAGTGGAATGAGTCACATTCATGACTCATTCAGTAATCCAGATATGAAGGATGATGGTTACAAAAACCACCATTCTAAAGACTAAGCTACATAATTTATTCATTGGCAGCATGATTAAATTTATGTTCACATTAATTTATTTGCAACATATAAATTTCAGTGTTGCAAATAAAATGATTCTTAGCTAGGTTAATCCCATGATACTAAGCACCTGAGAAAATATATCAATCCACAATCTACTGGTTTTATTCAAGAGTGTAACATCAACATACTTGGATTTTTTTAGATAAAGGTGTTCTTTAGATGGGAATGGGGAGTTGTTTTAATGCTTTAGTTGTACATATAAAATACATCTTTTTATTTATAATATGTCAAAACAAGGTGCATAAAAAAGTAAAAATATTGAAGACTAAAACCCCAAATTCCTTCTACCCTTTTCTTTCCTCATTCGATGATTTAATAAATGTATTTTGAAAGTGCTTCAAAAAACCATTTGCTTTTAAAATTAAATTTGAAAGTGAATGTACTTTCTTGAAGAAAAAACACATTCATTGTTAGAAATTCCTTAATTTTTTTTCCCTCCAGGTCCTTTGAATTTTTCTGTATCTGTGGTAAAAGATTAAAAATGTTTATTTGAACCCAGTAACAATTATAAAATCAAATGAATATTCTATTTTTGTTTAATGAATGTTTATTGCACAATTTGACAATAAAACACAAATTATAATCACATTTTTTACAGTACACAAACTGTTATTGATTACATGGTACAAGATACAACATGAATATCAAATCAAAATAAATAAACCGGGGGGCATGGCTACCACGCTGTGCTATGGACATCTGAGGCATGAGCTCCGCTCCAGCGATGGGAACTAACGCTCACTGAGGCATACCACAGCGACCATGCTGACTGAATGGAGAGATTTCTTCTCCCCTAAAGGACGCAGTGATGGCCAAGATGGCGCCGCCGGCTGCTCGCCAGTGTACGCAGGCGGATCTCCCTCGGACACACAGAGCCAGAGTTCTAAAGCAGGCTTCCAGCAGCACTATCGGGCAGCCCAGCTAAATCAAGGCCCCGCATGGCAGAAGACTCATACGGCCATAAGGTTAGTACACCACAGGGATCCATGGAGGACACGAGGGAGATGGCGGATATGATTACCTCCTTCCCCACCACTAAACAGCCCATTTCTGACACCACATTAAAAGACATGTTGGTTTCTCTACGCAGCTCACTACATGCTGAGTTAATGGAATGTATGAGGAATTTTAAGGCTGATGTGAAAGAGCTGGGGGGTAGAATGGATCATGGGGAAAAGAAAATGGGAGAATATGCAGCATCATACAATACATTGGTAGATGCCCACAACGATCAGTCTGATGAGGTGGCCTGGCTGAAAGCCATGGTCGCTGATTTAGAAGACTGATTGGGCAGGAACAATGTGAAGCTGCGGGGCATCCCAGAATCCATTCAACCGACACAATTAAATCAATATGCACAAGAGTTGATATCAGCTTATCTGCCTACACTATCCTCTGCAGATTTGATTATTGACAGAATACACTGACTCCCTAAGCCAACACATCTACCAGGGAACATACCCAGAGATGTTCTAATGCGGGTGCACTTTTTCCACATGAAGGAACAATTCATGCAGGCCTTTAGGAAAAATGCACCACCCCCTGACCAATATTGCACTATACAAGTTTTTGCAGATCTTTCACAGTACACCATGCTGAAGCGCAAATCACTAGTGACCATAACTAAGGCATTGCGCAATCACAACTTTGGATACAAATGGGGGTATCCCACTAAGCTTACAATCACACATAGGGGCACAACCTCTATGGTAACCTGCCTGAATTAAGTATTTGCACTATTACACTCATGGGACATACTTCCAGCACAAATATCGGAGGGATCCTCCCCCTCAACCCGGCTTGACTCAAATAGTGAATGGCAGGTTGTAACCCATAAAAAGAAGTCCAAAAAGCGGCACACACAATTGCCTCGCTAGCCAAAAAACAACTACAAGTTCCCTGATACATTATGGAGGTTAGGGCCCATGAAGTTCCCCTCTAAATAATGTGTAGTTTAACTGCCATCAGATTTCGAATGTAATCAAACTTTTTAAGTTATCTGTTTATGATATTTCTTTCTCCTCCCTCTACCCTATCTTACCCATGATCATACACCCAAGAGGTTGCATGCGAGCAGCACAATGGATGGAAGGCATGTTCCCTGTCGACTCCTCCAACCCTGGGTTATTTTCTGGTTATTAGAACAATTCAATAAACATATACACTACCTGAAAGTAAATAATTACTCCTCAGGTAACCGAGTGGGGAAGCTCCTAGCCAACAGACTGAAAGAATGTAAAGCACAAACAAGAATCCCTTTCCTCATTCACAAGTCAGACAATAGTAAAATCTTTAACTCAAAAGAAATTGCAAATGCATTTGCAGAGTACTACTCCTCTCTTTATAATCTCAAAGAAGACATTGACGTGCCACAACCCTCGGAAGCTACTATTCAAGCTTTCCTGGCAGATCTATCACTCCCCTCCTTATCACAGGAACCCCTTGATTTTCTCAATTCACCACTTACTGTGATCAGCGAGCCATCCTCCGCTCGATCTGTCACATTGCCAGGCTCCATTCCCTGTGAGCGTTGCGACGCACGGGGACAGAGTTCGGCGCCAAATTCAAAAAGTAAAATACACAGTATAGATACAGTATACGGTAATCTTACAGATTACAGTACTGTATCAAATAATTACACATCCCCTTTGTCCCTAGTGGTTTGTCCAGTGTCCTGCATACAGTTTTATTAATACTGTTCTTTATGCCAGGAAACTGGAGATTGTCCATAGCAACTAAAAAATGTCAGTTTACATCAAAAGTGGTTATAGACCAGCTAGAAAACAGCGGAAAGGGAAGGATCCAGAGGCACCCTGACGGAGGTAACTGAGGACTCCTGGTGACCTTGTGAAGCGGAACAGCGTGACGGCGTGGCCGCAGAAAATAGACTGAGATCTTGTGAAGTGGAGGCATCCATCTGTTTGGACTCTGTAGTCCCACAGAGGACTTAAACAAAATAGCTAGCAGAAGATAGAAGACTAAACACTACATCTGTATTGCAAGGCCTTGCATTCAATTACTATAGGAAAGGACTGCATTATAATGCAGGGGGAGCTCCCTAGCAATTGTATTGTATGGTGTTGATAGCTTTGCATTTCTGTGTTTAGTACAGTGTGCTGGAAGTGGGAAGGTGCCCGGAGTTAAGGCATTGTCACTCTGAGCATTGATCCCACTTGAAGACACGTGTGCAGGGGTTATATAAGAATTCTTTACAAGTTAAAATTGTTGTAAATATCTATTGTACTGTCACATTACGTTTGTGTGATGGTGTTGTTATTGTAATTATTGTTTTATACCAGTTTCAGTAAAAACACATTCTGGTTAAGTACAATTGGTGTGCAGTGTTGTTCCTTTTCCTACAGGTGGAGCAACAGATAAACCAGGTAAAGGTAAAGGTATGCTATTGTTGTATTGCACATTGTGGGGTCATCCTCTGTTGTTAGATTCACACCAACACTGCACCACAGCTGTCAAGGGGATTGAGCTAAGTTAATAGGGGTGTAATAGCAGAGTGCAGGCCCAAACAAATACTAGCAGCTCCTTCAGGGTCAGTGTTAGACAAGTGTGAGGCCGCGTACACACGCGGGGACTGTTCGCTCAACTTTGTCCGTCAAACAGTTTCAGCAAACAGTCCGCTCAAAATTAGCATGGACGGACTTGCCCACACACGACGAACGAACAGTTTGCTGAAACCGTGCGCGATGACGTGAACGGCACGTACGACGGGATGGAAAATACAACGTCCTATACACTGCATTACAACTTTCAGCGTGTAAATCCTTTCTGAGCATGCGCGGAACTTAGTTTGACGAACAAGCCTACACACGAGGGGACTGTTCGCTGAAACCAAGTTTCAGCGGACAGTTTTTCGGAAATTCCGAAAAACCTTGTTCAGCAAACTGTTCGCTGAAACTGTCCGCTGAAAGCCCACACACGGGCGGACTGTCCGCCGAAACACTGTTCAGCGGACAAAGTTGGGCGAACAGTCCCCGCGTGTACGTGTACGCGGCCTGACACAAAGCGAAGATCTTCTACCGCTCTCATTGACACACACACAGCCTCTTACCAAACATGATTGACTGATATTTCAGGCAGTCAAACTGCACAGATGATCACCCAGATAGGCAAACAGCAATCAAATTCAAGACTCAGCTAGATTTCCTTCTGGCAACAGCAGCCTCATGCTCATCAATGTGTGTATCTTAACCACTTCCCGACTGGCGCACGCCGATGTATGTTGGCAGAATGGCACGGGCAGGCATATTGGCGTACAGGTACGTCCAATTTTAAATGCCGCCCTGCCATCGCGAGCGCGCCGCCGGCAGCATGCTCGCATGCCGGTCGGGACACCTGTGAGTCCGGTCATGGGTCCCGCAGACTCGATCGCCGCAGGCATACCTGCGATCATCTCACGGGGCGGCTGAACTGGGAGATGCCATTGTAAACAGCATTTCCCAGTTCTGCCTAGCAACAAGTGACACTGATCTCTGCTCCATGTGATTGAAGCACATATCAGTGTTCACTAAAAGAAAGCTCAGCCCCCCACAGTTAGTAACACACCCCTAGGAACACTTAACCCCTACACTGCCCCCACTGGTTAACCCCTTCACTGCCAGTGTCATTTACACAGAAATCACTGCATTTGTATAGCAGTGATTGCTGTATAAATGACAATGGTCCCAAAAATGTGTCAAAAATGTCCGATGTGTCCGCCATAATGTCACAGTCACAATAAAAATCGCTGATCGCCGCCATTACTAGTAAAAAAAAAAATAATAAATATGTCATAAAACTATCCCCTATTTTGTAAACGCTATAACTTTTGCGCAAACCAATCAATAATCGCTTATTGCGATTTTTTTACCAAAAATATGTAGAAGAATATGTATCAGCCTAAACTGAGGGAAAAGATTTTTTTATATATTTTTGGGGGATATTTATTATAACAAAAAGTAAAAAGTAATGCGTTTTTTTTTAAATTGTCGCTCTATTTTTGTTTATATCGCAAAAAATAAAAACCGCAGGGGTGATCAAATACCACCAAAAGAAAGCTCTATTTGTGGGAAAAAAAGGAAGCAATTTTGTTTGGAAGCCACGTCGCATGACCGCGCAATTGTCAGTTAAAGCGACGCAGTGCCGAATCGCAAAAAGTGGTCTGGTCTTTGGCCAGCAAAATGGTCCGGGGCTGAACTGGTTAAAGCGAAAATACACTCTCATGGTGCAGTATATCATTACACAAAAGATTTATGGAAGTAAAAATCAACTAACACGATTTTTTCTAGTCGGAAATATGGTTGTCCTCGGCTCCACTCTATTGCGTGATGATGTCACATAAAAAATATTTAAAGCGTAGCCTATAGAGATTTTTAAATACTGAAGTTTGGCACTGTTCCACGAATGTGTGCAATTTTAAAGTGTGACATGTTAGTTATCTATTTACTCAGAGTAACATCATCTGTTATATTTTACAAAAAAAAGGAATATGTATTGTGTTTTGTTGCGTTAAGATTCATTAAAGTGTATATTTTTGCCAAAAAATTGTGTTTGAAAAAAAAAAAATTCTGCACAAATACCATGTTATGTAACAAATTGCAATAACCACCATTTTATTCTCTAGGGTCCCTGCTAAAAAAACTAAATAATGTTTGTGGGTTCTGAGTAATTTTCTAGCAAAAAAAATAAATTAAAAATTATGATTTTTACATGTAGGAGAGAAATGCCAGAACTGGTCTGGGTGGGAAGTAGTTAAATGATTTGCTCTTATGAAAGTCAATGGCAACACATATAGCTTTATAAATATCTAGTGTTGGGTGAGTGGTTCGGAATGAGCACGTGTTCTGCCCGAACATTGCCGGTTCAGTAAACACCCGAATTTGTGGGGCGCTCTGCGGTTTTTCTGACCAGTATCCCACAAAGCCCTGATTGGGGGAACTTTGGCGAATCAGGCACAGTGAATACCTGGTTGTCAAGGAGCAGGCCATGCAGCCAGCCACTGCATCCTTAGCAATGGATGAGTCATCAGCTGTCAATGGGCTTCCCCGCTGACAGCTAAATAAAAAAAAAACATTTTTGGCAATACAAAAATCTAAAAAACAAAATCAGCATGGGGTCCCCCCAAATACATACCAGGCCCTTTGAATCAGGTATGAATTTTAAGGGGAACCCCATGCCAAACTTAAATAAAATGGCGTGAGCCCCCCAAAATCCATACCAGGCCCTTATCCAAGCATGCAGCCTGGCAGACCCCCACAACCTGTGCTGTGGTTGTGGGGGTCTACGGGCAGGGGGCTTATCAGAATCTTGAAGCCCCTTTAACCACTTGCTTACTGGGCACTTAAACCCCCCTCAGTCCCAGACCAATTTTCAGCTTTCAGCGCTGATGCACTTTGAATGACAATTGCGCGGGCATACAACACTGTACCCAAATGAAATTTTTATCATTTTTTTCCCACAAATAGAGCTTTCTTTTGGTGGTATTTAGTTACAGCTCGGAGTTTTATTTTTTGCTAAACAAACAAAAAAAGATGCAAAAAAAAAAAAATCATGTTTTAATAGTTTGTTATAAAATTTTGCAAACGGGTCATTTTTCTCCTTCATTGAAGTGCGCTGATTAGGCGGCACTGATGGCTGCATTGGTGGGCACTGATGGGCTGCATTGGTGGGCACTGATGGGCTGCATTGGTGGGCACTGATGGGCTGCACTGGTGGGCACTGATAGGCATAGTTAAGGCGGCACTAATAGGCACAGATAAGGCGGCACCGATGGGCACAGATAAGGCGGCACTGATGGGCAAAGATGGGCACAGATAAGATGGCATGGATGGGTGGCACGGATAAGTGGCACGGATGGGTGGCACGGATGGGCACTGATAGGTACCACTGATAGATGGGACTGATGGGCACTGATAGGTGGCACTGCTGGGCACTGATGGGCGGCACTGCTGGGCACTGATGGGCGGCACTGCTGGGCACTGATGGGCGGCACTGGGTCGCAGCACCTTTGAGGCAGATTGTGGGCACTGTGGGTGGCACTGTTGGTGGCACTGCTGGATGGCACTGTGGGTGGCATTGTGGGTGGCACTGTAGGTGGCACTGTGGGCACTATGGGCACTGATGGGGGGCACTGATGGGGGGCACTTACTTTTATTCAGGATGGCACGGCGGTGGGCAGGTGGGCACTGGCAGGGGGCAGGTGGTCAGCTGTATTGCTGGCCGTGATCGGGACTGATGTCACGGCCGCCGGTGATCGGCTTTTTTTTCTCTCCTCGCGCTGTCAGCGCGAGGAGGAATAATAGCTGATTACCGGCTCCGTTCTATCACATGATCAGCTGTCATTGGCTGACAGCTGATCACGTGATAAGGGGTCGGGATCGACCCCTTGCACGGATCGGTGATCAGGCGAGTCTCACGGACTCGCCGATCACAGAGCGCGCCGCGCGCGCCCCTCAGGGGGCGCGCAGGCCGCTCGTATCCGGGACGACGTCAATAGACGTAGTCCCGGAAATGTAGGTCCGCGCTGATGCCGTCATTTGGCAATAGCGCGGATCTGTAGTGGTTAATAAGGGGGCCCCCAGATCCGAGCCATCCTCTATGTAAATCAATATTGGCTACATTGTACCCCTACTCATTTATCAAAAAAGTGTGAAAAGGAAATAAACACACACGCACACAGTTTTTGGATTTTTTTTAATTAAAAATAAAAAAAACAATTTCCCCCATTTAGCTTGATCATGAATCATGATGCCCACCACACTGCCGGCCCCGAAAAAAAAAAAGAAACACTATGCCTGTAACAAATGCTAACGCCAACTGCGTACTCATCTGTTTGATGGTTCTTAATTAGGTAAGGAGTGGAGTCACCCAACCACCGACCCAGCATGCAACGACTGGTGATGGTGACGTCACATAGGGGCAATGCCACCATGTGACATTACCAGGTGGCTCCACCCATTACCTATTTAGGAACTGTCAGATGATGGAGCAGGCAGACGGTGGTTAGTCTTCATCACAGACGGAGTGTTTTTTGGGGGTTTTCTGGTTTGGCAGTGCAGCAGGCGTCATTATTGATGATGGATCTATGGATTGTTTTTATTTATTTTTGACACTTTTTTTGGTGAATGGGTATGTATCCCATACTCATTCACATGGGGGGTGGGATCTGGGTGCCCCTTGTTAAAGTGGGGTTCCATATTCTGATAATCCCACTGCCTGCAGACCCCCACAACCACAGCCCAGGGTTGTCGGGAAGAGTTCCTTGTCCCCGTCATCATTGGGGGCATGTAAAACCATTTTGTAAAAATGGTAAATGTAAAACTATTTTAAACATATACAATATAACATCTAAATCAATTACCACACATATATATATATATATATATATATATATATATATATATATAAAATGCAATGTTCTTATTAATATCCTAATCAAGAAATATTATAAAGAAACTATGATCTTTAACTAAAACGTTTTCATCTTAAAGAGGGAGTCCGCCGGGAGTCGGCGTTTTTTTTTTTAAAAGCCAGCAGCTACAAATACTGCAGCTGCTGACTTTTAAAATAGTGACACTTACCTGTCCAGCGCGCCCACGATGTCGGCACCCGAAGCCGATCTCTCGATCGTCTCTCGGGTGCTGCCGCCGCCATCTTGGGTATGGGAATCAGAAAGTGGAGCCTTTCGGCTTCATTTCCCGGTTCCCTACTGTGCATGCGCGAGTCGCGCTGCGCAATAAGGATGGACCCGCTGCCTCTGGGATCTGTGTGTTTCCCAGCAGGCAGCGGGGGACTTTCGGAAAGGGGCATAATCAACGCCCCTTTCCGCAGAGAGCTATCCCGGAAGTGGGTGCAGATACCTGTACTGTACAGGTACCTGCACCCCCCTCCCCCCTGAAAGGTGCCAATTGTGGCGCCGGAGGGGGGGAGGATTCCAATGAGCGGAAGGTCCACTTTAGGGTGGACCTCCGCTTTAAGTAATATAAAACCTTCCTTCTCACGTGATGGGGGAGGTGAGTATCCTTGGAGAAACCAATTCAGACTAATTACTACCACATGTTAGAGCTCTTTGGAAAAGCATTTGAAGCTTCAAACAAAATGCATATTTTCACAAATATAACAGTCTTATATAATTTCACTTTTTCCATACATAGAAGAAATATATATATATATATAAATATATATATTTATATATATATATATATATATATATATATATATATATATATATATATATATATATATATATATATATATATATATATACACACACACACACACACACAATTCAATTATTATGTAAGACTTTATCCATTCATAAATATTATAACGTTATTGATTAAATAATCTTATAATTTTCTTGCTAAATCCATATATACCTCAAATGCATCACATTTGTATCCATACATACTTTTAGATCTTAAGATAATTGTTTTGGATATATTTTCAATTTTGATTCTATATAAGGAAAAGTGAACTCTGTAAACCTTTGGCTTCATATACCATGAAAAATATTTTCACCCTTATTATCTTTTTATTTTACCAAATAAATCAATCCCCTTAATTTTATAATCCATAAATGTACCCTTGTTGTACAATACTTTGAAGTATGGATATCACTTCAGAAATTGATGTTTTATATTTTCCCTCCAAATTGTGTTTAGCATACACCTATAATTCATACAACCTTTCAAATAATCTTTGTCTAAATTCGAACTTAAAATATGTTTCTTAACTTCAATTCATTCATATATGTGAGATGATTTTTAAAATAATTACATATTACAATGTAAAAGTTAGTCCTTACTTGTTTATATGACTTTAGAAAAATGTACTATTATCTTAATTAGCACCAGATGTTCCTTCTAACTTGAATGACTCTATTGTAAGGACGTTTACCCTTTCAACTCTGAAAACACACTATGTGTGTTTGTAAAAATTGGTGTGTAAAAAATATCTCATCTTAATATGATAAACATATCCAGTCACATAAAAATGTTTATATATATAAAAAAACTGCAATATATATGATGGATAAATTATTTTATCAGTAGTCAAAAATCAAAAGTCAATTGTTTTTAGAAGTTTCTCTATTATTAGAGATCGTGAGTGTTTTTTTTCTTATTATTATTCTTCTTCCTGTATTCTGTAAAGTTGGAAAAAATTTGTTGAACATTAAAACGACAACAATAATTATAACGAATTAAGCTCTTCTTATCAACTCTTCTCCCAGAACTGATATTCTTAAACTTCAAGGTTTCGTTTTCATCTGGAAGGTCTAGAAATATTCAATTTATTTTCTATGGTGACTTACAAGTTACATCCTGAAACAGAATGCAGTATCCTTATTGGGAATTTACTATTGCAAAAAAAAATCTTATTCATTTTACATACCACAATTCTAATATTTTATTATGCCATGAAAGACATATTTTAGTAATAACATTCCTAATTACCTTACTTTACTCTATTTTTCTTAAACTGACCTATACTTCTTAATCTATTATTCTGTGTATTTTAACCACTTGCCTACTGGGCACTTAAACCCCCTCCTACCCAGACCAATTTGAATTATGATTACTCAGCCTCTGGCTTTATTTTTTTTGCGCTATAAATGAAAAAAGACTGAAAATTTTGAAAAAAAATGCATTTTTCTTTATATCTGTGATAACATTTTGCAAATTATTAATTTGCTTCATTAATTTTGGCCACAATTGATACTGCTACATATCTTTCGTAAAAACAACCCAAATTAGTGGATATTATTTGGTCTTTGTGAAAGTTGGAGAGTCTACAAGCTATGATGCAAATCATAAAAAAATTGATCACATCTGATGTAGTGAAGTTTCTTACAAACACCCCCCAAATTACACCTTTTTTGAAAGTAGGCATTCCAAGGTATTTAATAAAATGCATGGGGAGGGTTTGTCATTTTTTCCTACAATGTTTTGCAAAATTAAGTTTTTTTCCCCCCACAAAATTGTCATTGGAATAGGTTATTTCTCTCACATGGCATGTGTATACCACAAATGACACTCCCAAAATACATTCTGCTACTCCTCCTGAGTATTAAGATACCATATGTGTGGTATTTTTTCACAGCCTGGCCACATAGAGAGGCCCAACATGCAGGGAGCACCATTACGTGTTCTAGGAGCATAAATTATACATCTAACTTGTTGACTACCTATTACACTTCTGAAGGCCCTGGAGCACCAGGACAATGACACATTACACTGATGTGGCACTGATGACAGATGGCACTGATATGTGGCACTGATGACAGAAGGCACTAACGACACGTGGCACTAATGACAGGTGGCACTATGTGGCACTGATGACAGATGGCACTAACATGTGGCACTGATGACACTGATGACAGATGGCACTGATACTTGGCACTGATGACACGTGACACTGATAACAGATGGCACATGACACTAACAGGTGGCACTGATGACAGATGGCACTGATACGTGGAATTGATGAAACATGACACTGATAACAGATGGCACGTGGTACTGGGGACAGATGGCACTGGGGGCAGGTGGTAGTGGAGACAGGTGGCAATGGGAACAGATGGCACTGATAGGTGGCACTGGGGACATATGGAGCTTATGGGTGGCACTGGGGAAAGTTGGTGCTGATGGGTGGCACTGGGGTCAGGTGTTACTGGGGACAGATGCCACTGTAGGCACTTTGTTGTGAGATCTTTAACTCACCGCTGCAGCCGTTCGCTCTCCCTCCTCACACGCTGTCTCTGTGTGAGGAGGGAGAGCTGGCGATGAGAGATGATCTCATATGTTTACATACGAGATCATCTGTCATTGGAAGCTCCAATCGCGTGCTAAATGGCTGCTGTGATTGCCCATTTACCACGAGCTGTGATTGGCTGTGTGCAAGGTTCATGGCCAACACAGAATTTCCCCGATGTGCACCTGCGGTGGTGATCATTGTAAGTAAATAAACTGGAGGACGTCCAGGGAAAAAAATGGGCAATATTTGTCATATAATTCTCCTGAATTGATTTTCTTTAAAGAAGAAGTAAACTCTACAGGTTTGAAAATATCAGTTTGTAAATGGATAGAAAATTGTCTAAAAGACTGAATTCAGAGAGTAGTGATTAATGATTCTTACTCTGAATGGTCTAAGGTTATCAATGATGTACCCCAAGATTCAGTGCTGGGACTCTTACTTTTTTAACATCTTTATAAATGATATTGGGTCTGGGATCAAAAGTAACATTTCTGTCTTTGCAGATGACACCAAGATATGCAGTGGGATAACATCCTTACAGGATGTCTCCAATTTACAAGCCGACCTCAATACACTGTCTAATTGGGCGATTATGTGGCAGATGAGTAGGGATGAGCCGAACACCCCCCTGTTCGGTTCGCACCAGAACCTGCGAACAGACCTAAACTTCGTGTGAACTTTAGAACCCTATTAAAGTCTATGGGACTCGAACGTTCACAATCTAAAGTGCTCATTTTAAAGGGTAATATGCAGGTTACTGTCCTAAAAAGTGTTTGGGGACCCGGGTCCTGCCCCAGGGGACATGGATCAATGCAAAAAAAAGTTTTAAAAACGGCCGTTTTTTCAGGAGCAGTGATTTTAATAATGATTAAAGTGAAACAATAAAAGTGTAATATTCCTTTAAATTTACTGTCCCTGCACAAAGTGTCAATTGTGCAGGAAAAAAAGTCTTTTAAAATCACTTGCGGCTAAATTGTCGGGTCTCCATAATACAGAGAACACTCAATGAGTGTTCTCTGTATTAGCCGACAATTCATTCATTCATTGATTAAAAAAATAAAAAAAATAAAATAAAAAAAAAGCGTGGGGGTTCCCCTAAATTAAATTACCAGGCCCTTCAGGTCTGACATGGATATTAAGGGGAACCCCGCATCAAATTAAAAAAAAAAAATTGACGTGGGGTCCCCCTAAAAATCCACATCAGACCCTTTATCCGAGCACGCAACCTGGCAGGCCGCAGGAAAAGAGGGGGGGACGAGAGAGCGGCCCCCCTCCCTCCTGAACCATACCAGGCCACATACCCTCAACATTGGGAGGATGCTTTGGGGGTCTGTGACCCCTCAAAGCACCTTGTCCCCATGTTGATAAGGACAAGGGCCTCATCCTTACAACCCTGGCCGTTGGTTGTGAGGGTCTGCGGGCGGGGGGCTTATCAGAATCTGGAAGCCCCCTTTAACAAGGGGACCCCCAGATCCCGCCCCCCCGTTTGAAATGGTAAGGGGGTACAAAAGCACCCCTACCATTTCACAAAGAAAGTGTCAAAATGGTTAAATAAGACAAACACACTTTTGAAAAATTCCTTTATTAAAAATGAAAAAAATAAAAAAAAGATTCCAGCGGTGCTAATCCACTCTTGCTATCCAGCGACGGGTCTCCGGGGTCCAGCGATGGATGATCATATCCAGCGACGGGGGATCTCTCAGTCCAGCGCTGTCCATACATCCTTCTTCTGTCTCCACTCCGGAGACACTGCAGATAGCCCAGCGCTGACGTTTCTTATATTAGGAAGGCGGGGCCACCCGTCACCTGACCCCGCCCCTCTGACGCTGGAGAGGGAAGCCAGGGGTTCCCCAGTGACGTGTGGGTGACCCCGCCCCCTCTGATGTAACGCAGGTTTCCGTTACATCAGAGGGGGCGGGGTCACCCACACGTCACTGGGGAACCCCTGGCTCCCTTCACCAGCGTCAGAGGGGGCGGGGTCAGGTGACGGGTGGCCCCGCCCTCCTAATATAAGAAACGTCAGCGCTGGGCTCTCTGCAGTGTCTCCGGAGTGGAGACAGAAGAAGGATGTATGGACAGCGCTGGACTGAGAGATCCCCCGTCGCTGGATATGATCATCCATCGCTGGACCCCGGAGATCCGTCGCTGGATAGCAAGAGTGGATTAGCACCGCTGGAATCTTTTTTTTTTTTTTTTTTTTCATTTTTAATAAAGGAATTTTTCAAAAGTGTGTTTGTCTTATTTAACCATTTTGACACTTTCTTTGTGAAATGGTAGGGGTACTTTTGTACCCCCTTACCATTTCAAACAGGGGGGGGGCGGGATCTGGGGGTCCCCTTGTTAAAGGGGGCTTCCAGATTCTGATAAGCCCCCCGCCCGCAGACCCTCACAACCAACGGCCAGGGTTGTGAGGATGAGGCCCTTGTCCTTATCAACATGGGGACAAGGTGCTTTGAGGGGTCACAGACCCCCAAAGCATCCTCCCAATGTTGAGGGTATGTGGCCTGGTACGGTTCAGGAGGGAGGGGGGCGCTCTCTCGCCCCCCCCCCTCTTTTCCTGCGGCCTGCCAGGTTGCGTGCTCGGATAAAGGGTCTGGTATGGATTTTTAGGGGGACCCCCACGTCAATTTTTTTTTTTAATTTGATGCGGGGTTCCCCTTAATATCCATATCAGACCTGAAGGGTCTGGTATGGATATTTGGGGGGACCGCCACGTCAATTTTTTTTTTAATTTGACACGGGGTTCCCCTTAATATCCATGTCAGACCTGAAGGGCCTGGTAATTGAATTTAGGGGAACCCCCACACTTTTTTTTTTTTAATCAATGAATGAATGAATTGTCGGCTAATACAGAGAACACTCATTGAGTGTTCTCTGTATTACGGAGACCCGACAATTTAGCCGCAAGTGATTTTAAAAGACTTTTTTTCCTGCACAAATGATACTTTGTGCAGGGACAGTTCTAAGCACCAGAAACATGTGCCCCTTCACAGGCATACTATAGATACCCCCCAGCTACGAAATTTAAAGGAATATTACACTTTTATTGTTTCACTTTAATCATTATTAAAATCACTGCTCCTGAAAAAACTGCAGTTTTTAAAACTTTTTTTTGCATTGATCCATGTCCCCTGGGGCAGGACCCAGGTCCCCAAACACTTTTTAGGACAGTAACCTGCATATTACCCTTTAAAATGAGCACTTTAGATTTCTCCCATAGACTTGTATAGGGTGTTCCGGCTTTTCGAATTTGCTGCGAACAGCCCAAATTGTTCACTGTTCGCTGAACAGGCGAACAGGCAATGTTCGAGTAGAACATGAGTTTGACTCGAACTCGAAGCTCATCCCTACAGATGAGGTTTAATGTTGATAAATGTAAAGTTATGCACTTGGGGGCTAAGAATATGCATGCATCATACATGCTAGGGGGAGTACAACTGGGGGAATCCATAGTGGAGAAGGATCTGGGGGTTTTGGTAGATCATAAACTCAATAACACCATGCAATGCCAAGCTGCTGTTTCCAAAGCGAGCAAAGTCCTTTCTTGTATTTAGAGAGGTATGGACTCCAGAGGGAGAGATATAATTTTGTCCCTGTTCAAATCATTAGTAAGACCTCACCTGGAATATGCAGTTCAGTTTTGGGCACCGGTTCTCAAAAAGGATACCGGGGAACTGGAGAAAGTGCAGAGAAGGGCAACCAAACTGATAAGAGGCATGGAGGAGCTCAGCTATGAGGAAAGATTAGAGGAACTAAATGTATTCACTCTTGAGAAGAGGAGAATAAGTGGGGATATGATCAACATGTTTAAATATATAAGGGGTCCATATAGTGAACTTGGTGTTGAGTTATTTTCTGTACGTTCAACCCAGAGGACACGGGGGGCACTCTTTACGTCTAGAGGAAAAGAGATTTCATCTTCAAATACGGAAAGGTTTCTTCACAGTAAGAGCTGTGAAAATGTGGAATAGACTCCCACCAGAGGTGGTTCTGGCCAGCTCAGTAGATTGCTTTAAGAAAGGCATGGATACTTTCCTGAATGTACATAATATAACTGGGTACTGACATTTATAGGTTAAGTTGATCCAGGGAAAATCCGATTGCCTCTTGGGAGATCAGAAAGGAATTTTTTTCCCCTGCTGTAGCAAATTGGAGCATGCTCTGCTGGGGTTTTTGTCGCCTTCCTCTGGCTCAATTGTGGGCATAAATTTGGGTATATTGGATTGTATGATTATTTTTTATTTGATTTATTTGTTTTTAAGGTTGAATTGGTTGGACTTGTGTCTTTTTTCAACCTGACTAACTATGTAACTATGTAACTATGAAATGATCCTACTAGATCTCACAATATTTTCTGTTACTTTGACTGCAAAACAAATACTTAAAGTGGTTTTCCAGCCAAAATGTGACTTTTTAAATAAAAATAACCTATCATACACTTATCATACACAAGCTTAAAGCATTCTAGTAAAGTTAGTCTGTAAACAAAGGTCCGTTTTGTTAGGTTATTACAGCATTTTGTAACTTTATAAACTTGCAGCAGACTGTGGCCATCCTTGGTGTGGGCATCTGAAGCCAGACTGTATTTCTTCCTGGATCTCAGCCTTGCAAATCTCGCACATGCTCAGTGCTACACAAGCAGTGAAATAGGTTTCAGGTCAGGTTTCCATAGCAACGGCAGTGCCAGAGGAAGTTGCCGCCCCTTAGCTATGCAAACCCCTCCTCCCTCCAGGAACCAGGAAATATACTGCATTTATAACAGACACCAGCAGCAAAAAGGTAAGAGGCTTAAAAATATACTAATTGTAAACTAAATCATTTGCTTCTGTGCAGATATATCTACATAACAAGAGATATATATCTTGTTTTATATATATATATATATATATATATGTGTGTGTATGTATATAGATATATCTATATCTCTTGTTATACATGTATCTTATATATGTATCTCGTTATATATATGTGTGTGTGTGTGTTTCTCTCTCTCTCTCATATATATATATATATATATATATATATATATATATATATATATATCTATCTATATGTGTGTGTGTGTATATCTACACCCAGCGGCTACTTTTTTCTGTACAGCTTTTCATTAAAAAAATAATTGCAGCAACAAAATTAATATATGCGTTGTTCGATCACCACTTTGCTCACCCATTGCTGCCTGCCAGTCCCGCACTTACCCCATCCACGTCATGGCTACAGTGGCTTACCCCTGCATCTCCCCTGAGTCATGGCGTTTGCTGATTATCACGGCCAATCGGGTCTTAGGTAGGACTCCCACCCAGTTGTGTCTCAGAACCCTTTTCCCATGAATGACCAAGAGGAAATCAGTGTCACAATAATGAGTTTAAATTTGCTAATGTCACACAAGTGGGTGGGCTTTGAGCACGGTGCTCTCTGCGCCATGGTCACCCTTTCTTGAAGCCTATTAGAGCCTTTGGGCTCTAATCCAATGCTTACAAAAATAAACAACCCCACGTTGTAATCCATGCATCCATCAACCTTCATGTAGATATAGGGGCATGGATATGGGGGTGTGGTGCGTTTGCCTCCATTATGGACCATTTGTTATGTGTGTGTTAAAATCCCTACTTCATATGTGAGTTCAGAGTTTTTAATGGTACAGATTTTAGAAAGGCAACATTTACTCAAATAACCACTATTTACAACCAAGGTATGCAGAATACCATCTCTTTATGCCCAACACATTGAAACTTCAAGCAGATGGGCTACAGCAGCAGAAAACCACACTGGGTGCCACTCCAGTCATCTAAGTACATGATGATATTGAGGCTACAGTTGTCACAGATTCACCAAATTTGGTCAATAGAAGATTGAAAAAATGTTGACTGGTCCGATGAGTCTCATTTTCTGTTGTAACATTCAGATGGTAGGGTTTTAAATTTGCATTAAAAAAAAAAAAGTGAAAGCATGAATCAATCCATCCTGCCTTGTATCACGGGGTTCAGGTTGGTGGTGGGGGTGTAATCAGGGCTGGTGCAAGAATTTTTGACACCCTAGGCGAAACCTCATTTTGCTGCCCCCCCCATTGGTTCTGCCCATGGCTCCACTGCCTTTGCAATATGTGACCCGCCCGACCATTACACACACACACACACTGACCCACCTACCTGACACATACACTGACCTACCTGACCATTACACACACACACTGACCCACCTACCAGACACATACACTGACCTACCTACCTATTACACATACACTGACCCACCTACCTGACCATTACACACACACACTGACCCACTTACCTGACACATACACTGATCTACCTGACCATTACACACACACACACACACACACACACACACACACACACACACATACTGACCTACCTACCTGACACATACACTGACCTACCTGACCATTACACACACACGCACTGACCTACCTACTTGACCATTACACACACTGACCCACCAACCTGACACATACATTGACCTACCTGACCATTACACATACACTGACCCACCTACCTGACACACACACACATACACTGACCTACCTGACCATTACACACACACACACACTGACCTACCTACTTGACCATTACACACACTGACCCACCAACCTGACGCATACATTGACCTACCTGACCATTACACACACACACACACACACACACATACACTGACCTACCTGACCATTACACACACACTGACCTACCTGACCATTACACACACACACACTGACCTACCTACCTGACACATACACTGACCTACCTGACCATTACACACACACCCTGACCCACACATTGAGCTACCTGACCATTACACATACACTGACCCACCTACCTGACACACACACACATACACTGACCTACCTGACCATTACAAACACACACACACATACTGACCTACCTAGCTGACTTCTTATTTCCTGCACTACTCTTCCCCCCCCCCCCCTCCCTCCACAGCTCGCTGTAGATAGTGATCCTCCCTCCTCCTTACTTCTGCTTCATCGATCATTACATCCGGGGCTCTCCTCAGCACTGGGCGGTGTTGCTCTGGTGTCGGCTAACAGATGCTGCACCTCTCGATGCTCTGTTCTCCACCGAACCCCCGCCCCTCCTCCCCACACACACACACACACTGCTGTGAGCTTTTACTCTGTGAAGACATTGGGGGATTGGAGGCATACAGAGGTTGTGGCTGCGCCCTGGGGGGTAGTGCGCCCTAGGCGACTGCCTACTCCGCCTAGTGGTAGCACCGGCCCTGGGTGTAATGGTGAGGGGTATATTTTCCTTGCCACACTTTGGACCCCTTAGTACCAATTGAGTATCATTTAAACACCACGGCCTACCTGAGTATTGTTGCGGACCATGTCCATCCCTTTATAGCTGCAGTGTCCCCATCTTCTGATGGCTCCTTCCAGTTCTACACTCAAAACGGTGCTGTGAAAGCTGTACATAATAAAGTGTCCAGTATGTATGTATTTATACCTATACACAAACACTTTTTGTTTCATTATATGTGCGTTACTATACATATTATGTGTGTACATATATACGTTTTTTCTTTACTAACTATACAAAATATAATTTTAGTTATTTCTCATTTAACCCAATTTATAATTTTTTGTGATCTAATAATTTTTTTTATTCTTACATCTAACAGATCTTACTGATAAAAAATAATGGTAAGTAACTTTTTAAATTTCAAAAACAAACTTACGTTTATAATGTAAAAGTTACATGTCTCTACTTCGTATTGTAGTCATGCATGAGCTTGTTTGGCTGTGCTTCTCCCGTTTTCAGCTGGTCTGAAGTCCGCTCTCTGCTGACATCACACAGATCAGTCCAGGCACCGTGTCATCTCGACTCTGGAAGTCTGGATGCGCCAGGTGCTTGGACTGCGAGACATCTCAGTGGAGAACCGCTGAGTGACAGGCAGTAGCTCTCCGATTGGCTTGGTTCTCACGGATCCCCCTTGGCGATGTTTGATCGCTCTATTCTCAGTGCAAGGCACCGGTGGACAGATGCAGCATCGGTCACATGCTGCATCCACCTTGGTAAGTATAACGTACAAAAAAAATCCACCACAATTCTCTTTTAATGTTTTTTTCAGTGTGTGCCAAAAAATAAATGTAAAATCCACAGCTACAAATACAGTAGCTGGTGACTTAATCTATGGACACTTACCTGTCCAGTGAGGCTGCAATGTCTTTTCAGATCAGCTGTTGGTAGCTGCCGCCACCATGACCAGTATGAGAAACTGGCATTGAATCCATTGGGATTCATGGTCATATCCCTAATGTGCAAGCGCAAATCATGATGCACTCTCCAAATGTCATGGGGGCAAAGGAGGGAGGTTCTAACGTTTGATGTACCAAACATCGCCTATATCAGATTGAAGTGTAAATATGTACCTGTCAAAAACAGTTGTGGGAAGGCAGATAAGTGTAGCTATAACTCCAATTGGAGCCTTGCAACTTCACAGCTAGTTTCCCAATGTGCATGCTTAAACCATGTTGCGCTTTGACAATGGAAATGTTGCATGTAAAGGAGGAAGGGGGAGACAAACCTATTGGACAGACCATTTCTCGTACCAATGTTGACTGTGAAGTGTGGTCAAGGAAGCAAGACAGTTAATTCATTGTTTGATTTAAAAAGCCCTCATTTTATTGGCGTAGGTATCTAAGGGATGGGGTAGGTGAGAATACAGGAGGACATTGGATAGGGGGGGTTATTTTCTGAAGGCATTCCTGTAGGCATTACAAGTGCAATCTCTAAGTGTGTGTGTGTGTCCATAAAGAATTGTAAAATTGACAATGCTCTTGATAAGTAGAAAATATCTTTTAATGTAAAAAAATTATTATTAAAACATGGTGCAATACTGCCTCAGATTGAAGTTGAAACCCCCTCTGTTAGCAACTACATGGGAGAGTGTAAGCATTATTAGAAATAGCTTGAGGTATCATGAAGTGTAACATGTGTAATTATAAAATTAAATAAAAAAAAGAACCATGATGAATTACTATCAAACATTATTTATTTAAATTAAAATAAAAAACATCTTTCTTTAAATACATTTTTGCCAAACAAGAATAAATATTAAATCAAAATTCGTAATAAAATTGATTTTATTTATTAACCTATAAAGGATAAATAGGTAAAGAAAATATTTTTTGGTTTATGCTACAGAGACAAATGTTGCTTGAGGAACTATGGTCACAATATACAGAGCCAGAAAACGATCCAGCGTTTCCATGTAATCCATTACAAAAGATTTTCATGCTTCAATCAACAGAAACTAAAGAGGAAGGTGAAACAGAACGTCTTGGGAATAGGAAATGGTGCAAGTGCAGAAAATGCATTCCAATATTACTGATAATCTATAAAAAAAGCCCAAAAAAAAAAAAAAAAAAGTGATCTGTTGGCAGTGTATAAAAAAAATTATAATAATAAGCTGGTGTGGCGACATTCCTAGACTCCAGGACAGGTAAGTGTCCTAATATTAAAAATCTACAGCTGTAGTCTGTAGCTGCTGGCTTTTAGATTTCTGAAAAAGGTAGGCAGACCTACGATTTAACAAATTAAAAGTTCCAATATATAGTGAATTATTTGTTATGCAACTGTAATCATTTTTATTTATTTTTAAGACGATTGCGGAAGACAGCTTATAGAACGTTTACTGCATGGATCTATGGCTACTTGGGAAAGGGAAACCGGAGAGTCATCCCATCTTGTGCTGTTAATGCTGTACGAAACGCTTTGTTCCAGATCCCAACGATTCATGTCGAATTCATGTACTCTAATGCTTATGAAGCCTCAGAACTGGCCTTAGAGTAACATTCAATTTAAATTATTTTATATAATTTTTTTTACATTATGTTAAAAATGTTATGAAAAAAAATAAAAATAGTAAAACTGAATGAGAATATGTATACCTTTTTTCATTTTTTATTTTATACTTACAAGGTTGTTAGATACCACAAACCAGAAATGGATATCCTAGTTTAAATAAAACATATTCGGAATCGGTCTCCTCTCTTGTCTTCCAGTATCAAAGGTATAAATTGTTCAACCATTGGGCTGTGCATTTCAGCATTTCTAAAAGAAGTATAAAAATAAAAAAAATAAAAATGTAAACTCCATAAAAATTTGGAGAATTGTAATATAAGAGCACCTGGATCATAAATCAAAACGGTATTGTCTACAGCAGGGGTGGATCCAGAGCCTAGTCTCAGGAGGGGCACTGCCAGAAAATATGTTTTTTGGGGGTAAATTTATCAGGGAAATTGCTGGTGTTAGCGATTCAATCATCACGGCGCCACGGTTGTTATGGTGTCAGGATGATTGAAGCACATTACTATTATTACATTGTTATAAAAAATTAAATGGTTCAACTTACCATAATGCAGAATCAGTGGGAGCCCCGAGCGTGTCACCTGCTGCTGTCACCTGCCATTGCGGATTGTCACTTGCCACGTCGCCTGTCACCAGATGCAGATTGTCACGCCACCAGATGCAGATTGTCACTTGATACGTCACCAGATGCAGATTGTCACTCACCACGTCCCATGCCACACGTTGCAGAGTGTCACTTGCCACGTCACCTTTCACCAGCTGCAGTTTGTCACATCCCATGCCACACAATGTGGATTGTCACTTGCCATGTCCCATGCCACACAATGCAGATTGTCTCTTGCTCTGTCCCAGGCAGCAGATTACCAGTCAAGCAACAGAGAGATGAAGTAATCTCTCTGCTGCCGTGGCTGCCTGCACACTGCAGTGAGGGCGGAACTGCAGGGATGCAGGGCGGGCGCCTGGCAGTGAGAGATGTCATCTCTTTTCTCCCCCGCCCGCCGGCTCCCTGATTGGCCAGCAGATGCTCAAATACTGTCAGTGAGCTGAGCCAAGCCACCCGCTGTCTCTCAACAGAGCCGCCGGCTCTCTCATCCTCGGCGACACCTGCCCGCCCACTCACATTCTCGGAGGTGGCAATTGTCCCTTTTTTTTTTTTTTTTTAAGGCATTTGGATTGCAGATAGGCTTGTGTAAGCAGATAAAAGTCTGTTTACATATGCCGCTCTATAGAGGTGAATGGAGGGTCCTCATGAAAAACAGACAGGTAGACCTCATCGGACCAATCGTGTGAAAGGGGCCTAAGGCTGCTTTCACACAGATGCATTGTGGTTTTCTTACATCTCAACTGACCTTGATCTTCACTTCTTCCTCAGGATTCCTGCAGCTGGTTGTGGCTGTCCCCCATGTGGCTATAACTGGTGTCTGCTGCTGGCTGTCCTCAAGGGCTGGTACTTCGGACAGGTGCTGGTACTGCTGGCTCTTAGGTCTGATTCACACCTATGGCATTTTTTGTGCTTTTTGCAGATTTGCTCTACAGAACGTGTTCCATTTCAATCCAATGTTAAATGGATGTGGTGCAAATTTGCAAAAAGCACAAAAAAATGCATAGGTGTGAATCAGGCGTTACTGCTGTTGGGCACTGCCTGCTGATACCACCGGCTGGTACTTGTACTGCTGGCTGGTACTGGTGGCGGTTACTGCTGTTTGATACTGGTAATGCTGCTGGGTACTGTTGTTCAAATTGTGGGTTCCCATGCGTTAGTGTGACAGAAAACAGAAGCATGCGGCTGCTGTAGAGAGCAGAAGCGATGCTTCATGTCATAGGCGGGAGTACATTTGGTATCACGCCACCTGAGAAGGAGCCAGCTGGCTTCCTCTAGCGAGGGCTCCATTCTTTGTGCTGATGCTCAAAGATGGAGGGTCGGGAACCCGCGATCTGGGCATGCTGACCCGACATCTCAGAGCAAGACATGGCGGGCCACATCAGAGTGCCAGCGGTTGGGCACCCCTCGAATAGCCCATTGAGCTTATGCGTAGAAAAAAAAAAAAATTTTTTATAGTTGTCACCACACACTTCTGTGATAAAAAGTGTGACCAGGTGCACAACAAAGACTAATAAATTTCCACCCAAAAATATAGCTCCACTCACGAGAGAGAGAGATTTGTTTACTTTCTGGTGTGATATAGAAATACTAAATGTATGTATTCTTAGTGTAACGTGACCTTAGATATAATCTGACCTATAACCATATATTTAAAAAAAAAAAAAAAAACGCACACACAAATGTATGAGAATATAGAATTTTATTTCGAGAGAGAGAGAGAGGAGAGAGAGAGAGAGAGAGAGAGAGAGAGAGAGAGAGAGAGAGTATTATTTAGCTTAGAGTAATGAACCTTTTTCATACTATATTTCTTAATTTTTAGTTTTCCAAAATCATTTGGATCTTCAACCTAGAGGATTAAAATAAAACAAAAATTAAATTATGAATTTAATAAAAATATATACACATTTGTGAATAAATTGCATTATTTTGTTCATTGCTTACCTGTAAATGGCGTAGACCAAGTAAAGATGAATTTCTACAGTCCAACAGCTTCTGCAATAAAAATAAATAAATTCACTGACTATATTTCATCATTCTATGATAAGGGGGTATAGAGACATAAAATCTACCTGCCCAGCACAGCACACGTCCCACCACCGCACATCTGACCCCACACCTCCCCCCACCACACATCTCCCATGTCCCCCAGCACAGCCCACCCCCCCACCACACATGTCCCCCCACCACACAGCACATCTCACCTCACACCACATATCTCCAATGTTCCCCAGCACAGCCCACGTCCCCCAAGCCCATGCCCCCCATCGCACAGCACATGTCATCGCACATGTCCCCCCACCACACAGCACATCTCACCTCACACCACACATCTCCCATGTCCCCCACCGCACATGTCCCCCCAACGCACAACACATTCCCACCGCACAGCACATGTCCCATGTCCCCCCCATCGCACAGCACATGTCCCATGGAGGACAGTGTCAGTAGGGCAGAGGACAGTGTCGGTAGAGTAAATGGTGTCAGTAGGGCAGAGGACAGTGTCAGTAGAGTAAATAGTGTCAGCAGGGCAGAGGACAGTGTCAGTAGAGTAAATAGTGTCAGCAGGGCAGAGGACAGTGTCAGTAGAGTAAATAGTGTCAGCAGGGCAGAGGGCAGTGTCAGCAGGGTAAATGGTGTCAGTAGGGCAGAGGACAGTGTCAGAGTAAATGGTGTCAGCAGGGCAGAGGGCAGTGTCAGCAGGGCAGAGGGCAGTGTCAGCAGAGTAAATGGTGTCAGTAGGGCAGAGGACAGTGTCGGTAGAGTAAATGGTGTCAGCAGGGCAGAGGGCAGTGTCAGCAGGGCAGAGGGCAGTGTCAGCAGGGCAGAGGGCAGTGTCAGCAGACTAAATTGTGTCAGTAGGGCAGAGGACAGTGTCGGTAGACTAAATTGTGTCAGTAGGGCAGAGGACAGTGTCAGTAGGGCAGAGGACAGTGTCGGTAGAGTAAATGGTGTCAGTAGGGCAGAGGACAGTGTCAGTAGAGTAAATAGTGTCAGCAGGGCAGAGGGCAGTGTCAGCAGGGCAGAGGGCAGTGTCAGCAGGGCAGAGGGCAGTGTCAGTAGAGTAAATGGTGTAAGCAGGGCAGAGTCAGCAGGGCAGAGGGCAGTGTCAGTAGAGTAAATGGTGTCAGCAGGGCAGAGGACGGTGTCAGCAGGGCAGCGGACGGTGTCACTTGGTGAGAACAGTATATATGGATGGTGTATGGAGGGGTGTGTATGTATAGTGTATGGTGGGGGAGGGGGGTGTATGGTGAGGGGAGGAGGGTGTACATAGTGTATGGTGGGGGGAGGGGTGTATATAGTGTATGGTTGGGGGGGTTGTATGGTGGGTGGAGGGGTGTATGTATAGTGTATGGTGGGGGGAAGGGTGTATGTGTAGTGTATGGTGGGGGGAGGGGTGTATGTATATAGTGTATGGTGGGGGGGTTGTATGGTGGGGGGAGGGGAGTATGTATAGTGTATGGTGGGGGGAGGGGTGTATGTATAGTGTATGGTGGGAGGAGGGGTGTATGTATAGTGTATGGTGGGGGGGGTGGAGAGGTGAGAGTACTTTGAAATCCTGACAATGAAAAAAATAAAATAAAAAATTACCTTACAAGCTGTGCTGCAGTCTTAGCGATCTTTGCACACATTCCAGAGCAGCAGGGAATGGGGATGTTCCGCCCACCTCCTTGTCCCTTCTGCAGCCATCCAGAGGATTTGAGGAGAGTGCCATGGAGGCTCTGCCACATGTTCCCCCACCACCACCACACAGCACACGTTTCCCCCTCCACCACCACCACACAGCACACGTTTCCCCCTCCACCACCACCACACAGCACACCTTTCCCCCCCCACCACCACCACACAGCACACCTTTCCCCCCCCACCACCACCACACAGCACACCTTTCCCCCCCCACCACCACCACACAGCACACCTTTCCCCCCCCACCACCACCACACAGCACACCTTTCCCCCCCCACCACCACCACCACACCTTTCCCCCCCCACCACCACCACCACACAGCACACCTTTCCCCCCCCCCACCACCACCACACAGCACACCTTTCCCCCCCCCCCACCACCACCACACAGCACACCTTTCTCCCCCCCCCACCACCACACAGCACACCTTTCCCCCCCCCACCACACACAGCACACCTTTCCCCCCCCACCACACACAGCACACCTTTCCCCCCCCCACCACACACAGCACACGTCCCCCCCCCCACCACACACAGCACACGTCCCCCCCCCCCACCACACACAGCACACGTCCCCCCCCCCCACCACACACAGCACACGTCCCCCCCCCCACCACACACAGCACACGTTCCCCCCCCCACCACACAGCACACGTTCCACCGCACAGCACACCACACACACAGCACATGTTCGTCCACCACCGCACAGCACACATGTCACCGCACAGCACACATGTCACCGCACAGCGCCCATGTACTTACCGCTGAGCAGTAGCTTGCTTGCTTCTTTATCTTCCACTAGGCAGGCTCTTGTTCTCCTCAGCAGCGGCGGCGACAACGAGAACGACGCTGCTGCTTAGGGTGATCACATGTCCAAACTGCCATTCAGGGACATCCCCCCATTCCCCCCTCCCAGCATGCATCAGTCGATGATGTCACAAGGGGTGGTGACATCACCGGGTGGCCCCGCCCCTTACTTATTTAAGAAATGACACTCACAGTTGGCGGGGGACCGTGCCTGAGAGTGGAGCAGGGTTTATGTGCTACTTAGTGCCTTAGATAGAAAAAGCATTTGTTTCATGTATGTGAGCTCAATATTGCAGTTACAGGCAGCCCCTTTGTTTCAAAAAGTGCAATTGTTCTTTCAATGTCAGGCTAAGATACATGAAACAAATGCTCTTTATTTCTAAGACAATAAAGTTGCATATAAAAAAAAACCTGTACTTTACACTACAAAAGGAATATAAATGACGTGAGGGATCTAGAGTTAACATTGGACATACACCAACCCACCTGTCCACTACACTAACCTACTACACTGCCCCTACCTGTCCACTACACTGCCCCTTTGCCTGTCCACTACACTGCCCCTTTGCCTGTCCACTACACTGCCCCTTTGCCTGTCCACTACACTGCCCCTTTGCCTGTCCACTACACTGCCCCTTTGCCTGTCCACTACACCGCCCCTTTGCCTGTCCACTACACCGCCCCTTTGCCTGTCCACTACACCGCCCCTTTGCCTGTCCACTACACCGCCCCTTTGCCTGTCCACTACACCGCCCCTTTGCCTGTCCACTACACTAACCCACAACACTGCCCCTGCCTGTCTACTACACCGCCCCTGCCTGTCCACTACACCGCCCCTGCCTGTCCACTACACCGCCCCTGCCTGTCCACTACACCGCCCCTGCCTGTCCACTACACCGCCCCTGCCTGTCCACTACACCGCCCCTGCCTGTCCACTACACCGCCCCTGCCTGTCCACTACACTAACCCACAACACTGCCCCTGCCTGTCCACTACACCGCCCCTGCCTGTCCACTACACTAACCCACAACACTGCCCCTGCCTGTCTACTACACCGCCCCTGCCTGTCCACTACACCGCCCCTGCCTGTCCACTACACCGCCCCTGCCTGTCCACTACACCGCCCCTGCCTGTCCACTACACCGCCCCTGCCTGTCCACTACACTAACCCACAACACTGCCCCTGCCTGTCCACTACACCGCCCCTGCCTGTCCACTACACTAACCCACAACACTGCCCCTGCCTGTCCACTACACTAACCCACTACACTGCCCCTGCCTGTCCACTACACCGCCCCTGCCTGTCCACTACACTGCCCCTGCCTGTCCACTACACTAACCCACTACACTGCCCCTGCCTGTCCACTACACTAACCCACTACACTGCCCCTGCCTGTCCACTACACTAACCCACTACACTGCCCCTGCCTGTCCACTATACTAACCCACTACACTGCCCCTGCCTGTCCACTACACCGCCCCTGCCTGTCCACTACACCGACCCTGCCTGTCCACTACACCGACCCTGCCTGTCCACTACACCGACCCTGCCTGTCCACTACACCGACCCTGCCTGTCCACTACACCGACCCTGCCTGTCCACTACACTAACCCACAACACTGCCCCTACCTGTCCACTACACCGCCCCTGCCTGTCCACTACACTAACCTACTACACTGCCCCTACCTAACCTACCAGTCCACTACACTGCCCCTACCTGTCCACTACACTAACCCACCTGTCCACTAAACTGCCCCCTCCTGTCTACTACACTAACCTACCAGTCCACTACACTGCCCAACCTGATCCCTACATTGACATACATGTCCACTACACTGCCCTACCTACCTTTCTAAACTGCCCCACCTGTCCACTACACTGACATACATGTCAACTACACTGACCTTCCTACCTGACCCACTGCACTCCGTCCTGCACTACTCCCCCACACATGTACAATCCAGGTAGATTTGTGGATTTTGCTTACCTGTCTCCAGGGCCTCCCTCCATGATGATCACCCATCAGATCAGTGCACTCCCCCAGCTGTTCCTCTGTATCCCACGCTGCGTGCACACTCATCTGCGCTAAGCACCGCACCGCACGCACACACCAGCCGCCCGAGTTCCGCACCTGAGGAATCATGGGGAACAGGCTGTACCACAGGAGTCCCTTGGCGGGGGGAGGGTGCTGCGGAGGAGTGCCTTGCCCGGGACATGCCTAACTGAATAAAATTCTAAGGTGGTGGGTGGGGCTGGAGTAAACACTTGCACAGTTGGGCCACTCTTGGGTCAGCAGTAATCATGGCAGCACAGGAATGATGTTGCACTTGGGACAGAGCACTGACCCCCCGTCTATACCATTGGGACTGCCTGGGCCAGATGACATCATCTGTGTCAATACCTACTGCTGCTATAGCTGGATTAACACTGGCAGCAAAGTAAACGTTGCCCTTAATTAAAATGGCGCCGGCCGGCGCCGCCTTGTATAGCGTCATTTCCGGTTTCGAAATAACGCGATACTACGGCCCAGCAGCCCCTATTGCCTTCTGGGATTGATAAAAAACATTTCCCAGGAGGCATAGCAGACGGGGGAAGACGCGCTCGGGCCGCGGCCGGAAACAGGAAGCTGAAACAACTACTAACTAAAAAACTGTGAGTTTAAAAAAAAAAAAAAAAATATATGCCAAATGTGTATAAGGGGCCAGAGAAGAAGGGGATGCAGAGGACTTAAAAAAGAGGGTGGAGCTCCACTTTAACAATTGCTTCATATTTGTGTCAAAAGTATTTTCCATTTTTGTCAAACCTCTGGAGAAAAAAAATATTATTTCCGGTTCACCTTTTTTTAATTGAGACAAAATCACTGAGGTGGAATTCTCAGATACATCAGTATACAAGAGAACAGGCTTTGATATATCAATTTCAATTGCATTTAATGAAGGAGCAATCTGAAAATCTCTTTTCAACATTTTAAAGGCATCTGTCTGTGTTTGACCCCATTGATCAAACACAACATCTTTTTGTTTTAAGAAATCAAATAACGGAAAATTGTATACTCACCTTTCCGTAATTTTCCTTTCCTGACGCATCCCATGGCAGCACACACAGTGGGTTGTGACTCCGCCTCCACAACCTGATAGGACTGGTTAGCTATAAGATTTGAAGAGGAGTCCACCGTTGCATTCTCATTAACTATCACCTTAGAGGGGTGGGATTCTGTGTGCTGCCATGGGATGCGTCAGGAAAGGAAAATTACGGAAAGGTGAGTATACAATTTTCCGTTTTCCTGACGCATCATGGCAGCACACACAGTGGGAAATAACTCGCTACATGGGAGGGTGCCTTTCAGAAGTTTTTTTATTTACTCAAGTACAGGATATGGATGAGTTTGATTGAATAATTGATCTCCCGAACTCAACCGTAGTTAATTGAGCCGGGTCTATTCTATAGTGTGACATGAATGTGGTTTTTGACGACCAGGTTGCTGCCTTGCAAATAGTCTCTGGTGATACTCTGCTGTACGCTGCCCATGAGGTCGCCATCGCTCTCGTTGAATGCGCTTTCAGGTTTTCCGGTATTGGAAGGTGTTGAACTAGATATGCTTTCTTGATGACTTTAATCAACCATGAGGATATTGTCCTTGAAGAAGCCGCTTGGCCTTTTTTGGCGCCATGCGGAATGACCAGGAGGTTTTCTGACTTCCTGAATGGAGTGGTAGCCTCCAGGTAGGCGGATATTGCAGACTTCACGTCCAGAGGGTGTGGATTTCCATCTGTGTTGAGAAAAACAGGAAGATTGATCTCCGGATTAAAGTGGAAGCTAGATGCTACCTTTGGCACAAACTGTTCCGAAGGTCTGAGTACGACCCTGTCTGGGAAAAAGACTAGGTGTGGTTCTTTGATTAATAGAGCTTGCAGCTCGGAGACCCTTTTG
Source organism: Lithobates pipiens (assembly GCF_037356315.1). NCBI lineage: Eukaryota > Metazoa > Chordata > Amphibia > Anura > Ranidae > Lithobates > Lithobates pipiens. The sequence goes on along the minus strand of NW_027507764.1, from coordinate 202,879,520 downwards.
GCCGATGTGATTGCAACTAGAAACGATAGTTTTAGTGTCAAGTCCCATAGGGATATTGATCCCCCCGTCGAGAAAGGTTCTTTTGTTAAAGCTTCTAGGACGATCGATAGGTCCCAGGTCGGAAAAATTGGTTTTCTAGGAGGCCTTATTTTTAGGCATGCTTTTTGAAACTGAATGATGAGGGGGTTTAAAGCCCACTTGATTCCTGTCATTGCGGATATGGCAGAGACGTGAACTTTTAAGGTGCTTGACCTTAAACCTTTCTCTAGGCCTAGTTGTAGGAATTCTAACACCTGAGAGACTGATGGAGAAAGGGGATTCCAGGACTGTAGTTGGGCTATTGCAGAATTTTTTTTCCAAATCTTATTATATATGTTGTTTGTCGATTTCTTCCTTGCTTGTTGTAAGGTGGATATTACTCTTAATGAACAACCCTGATCTAGTAACCTTTCCCTTTCAGTTTCCAAGCCGTCAGGTGTAGTCGCTCTGGTGACGGGTGTAGAAATTTCCCCTGTGAGAGCAAGTCTGGGAACAGCGGAAGTGGGAGAGGCTCTTCTGTGTTCAATTGCAGGATGGTCGGAAACCATGGTCTTCTGGGCCAGAAGGGCAACACTGCTATTACCGTGGAAGACGAAGTCCTCAGTCTGGCCAGAAACCTGGCTATCAAGGGCACCGGAGGGAATATGTAACCTAGGCGAAATTCCCAAGGGTGGTGGAGACAGTCGATCCCTGTGGCTGCTGGATAGGCGGTCCTTGCTAAGAAGCGAGTACATTTGCGATTCGCTGGAGTTGCTGCCAGATCCATATCGGGAACACCCCATTTGTGTGTCAGAAGAGTAAAGGCCTTGTGACTGAGAGACCACTCGTTGTTTGAAATAAATATTCGACTTAGATCGTCCGCGAGTTGGTTGTGAATCGCGGGTACGTATACCGCCTTCAGATCCGTCGGGTAGACTTGAGCCCACTCGATTATAGGTCGTACCTCCTGCATTAGGACTTTGCTTCTGGTGCCCCCTTGCCTGTGGACATAGTTCACAGCCACTGTGTTGTCCATACGCAGGAGGACACACTTCCCTGAAAGGAGGGGACTGAAAGTTAGGAGTGCTTGCCATGCAGCCCTGAGCTCCAGAACATTTGAGACTTTCCCTTGTGGACAGAAGGACCAGCGGCCCTGTGCTCCCCGATCTAGATGATACGCTCCCCAGCCAAGGGAACTGGCATCCGACGTTACTATTTCTGGGAGTGGATGAACGATGGGACGACGGCGAGTTAAATTGCTGGTTTGAGTCCACCAACGTACTGACTCCTTGACTGCCCTGGTGATTGTTATTTGTTGTGACATTGACACCCCGTTCCATTGCTTTAGGAACGAATTCTGGAATACCCTCGAGTTCCATTGAGACCACTGAACCATTAGGAAGGTTGATGACATTGAGCCCAGAACACTTAAGCATTTTCTTGCAGACAGGTGGTCTACCGATAGTAGCTTTCTCACTTTGCGGATAAGAGGATGAAGTTTCTCCTGGGGAAGCCCTACTGTGTTGGATCTGGTGTCCAATTCGGCTCCTAGGAAGACCATCTTCTGTACTGGGACCAGGCTGCTCTTCCTCCAATTCACTATCCACCCGAATTGCTGGAGCGTGGAAATCAGAATTGAACGATGTCGTAGAAGTGTTTCTCGACTGTCTGCTAGAAGAAGAATATCGTCGAGATAGTGTAGGACTCTTAGACCCCTTTCTCTCAATAGTGCTATAACCGGAAGTAACACCTTTGTGAAGCTCCTGGGTGCTGTTGATATCCCAAATGGGAGGCTTTTGAATTGAAAATTTTGCCTGCCTATCGCAAAGCGTAGGTACTTTTGAAAGGTTTGATGCACTGGAATGTGTAGATAAGCGTCGGATAAATCGACCGAGAGCATCCAATCTTTCTCCCCTATTGATAGTAATATTGATTGGAGACTCTCCATCCTGAATGATTCGACTAGAATCATTTGGTTTAACTTCTTTAAATCCAACACGGGCCTCAGGTCTCCTGTTTTCTTTGACACCAAGAAAAGGGGAGAGTAAAACCCCTCTCCTCTCTGCTCCTGTGGAACTTCTATGATTGCTTGCTTCTGGAGTAACTCCATAATGTATCTGACCAAAAGCTTTCGTTTTAGGCGCGAAAAGGGGAGTTTGGTAGGTTTGTAGTGGTTTTTTGGCGGTTTTCGCTTGAACTTCCACCTGTGACCTTGCTGAATGGTGGATATCGCCCAGGGTTCCTTTATTTTGTCTATCCAAATTTGGGCAAATAGTCTCAGCCTCGCACCTACTATTGCGGGCTGGGCATGCGTGGCATCAAAAAGATTTTTGTTGGTCTCCCGGCATGGTTGTCTTCGATTTTTGGACTCTCACAAAAGAGGGTTGTGTGCTTCGCCAATTCCGTTTGAATTCTTTCCCAGGTCTATAAGACCTTACGTCCCGGTACCTTTCCGGAAGGTGACGTCTGAAGGGCGGATTTTTCTGTTGCTTGGGTCTTCTGTCCGACGGTATTAGACCCGATTTTCCCCCTGTGACCTTTGATATTGCGGAATCTAATTTTGAACCAAAAAGGTTAGTGCCGTCATAAGGGATCTTACACCAGCTGGATTTGGAAGTCGCATCAGCCACCCAAGGTTTTAGCCAGAGAGCTCTTCTGGAAGTTACTGAGGCCAGCATTGCTCTTGCTGAGGACCGAATGACGTCCACCGCCGCCTCCGCTACGAAATCACCCGCAAGGCTGAGTTCCTGCAGTGCTGAAATAATTTTGTCTTGGTCTGCTGCTTCTGCAATGAATTTTTCAACTCCAGACGTCCAGGAGGTGATGGCTCTACCGACCGCTGCTAGAGCGATTGCTGGCCTACAGGCCCCCCCCCCCCCCGCTGCTGAGTAGGCCTTCTTAAGGTCGAGATCGATTTTGCGATCCATCACATCTTTAAAGGTTACGGCGTCTTTTATTGGTAGGGTTACATGGCGCGCTAAGCGCATCAGTGAGGAGTCTACCACGGGAGCGGAGATAAGAGGGTTCACTGCTGGCTCTTTTAGGGGATAGAGCTTCGCTAATCTGTTGTTTAAGCCGGACTTCTTTTCTGGTTTTTGCCATTCATCTTTTATGAGCTCCTCTAGCTCTTCGATAAAGGGGAAGACCTCAGGGTCTTTTTTTAGGTTAGGGAAGTATTTCCTTAACTTCGGCGGGACATCTCTCTCTTCCTCCCAACCGATCGCTTCCTTAACCGATTTCGCAAAAGAGTTTATTAATGCAAAGTCGAAAACTGTAGGAGTCAGGGGATCCTCATCCTCTGGGGAGTCATCTGGATCCTGAGGGGTGTGAGAGGTTGAGGCTGAGTTGGATGACCTGATTGGATCATAAGCTGTCACCTGTAGGATTGTTTCCTTAACTGAGTCTCTTATAATATTGGAGGCTTCTCTAGCGTCAGCTTCCTTGTCCCGAGTTGCTTCCTCCAGACAGATTTGGCAAACAAGCTTACTAGGTAATGCTTGCGCTCCACAGACCCAGCAGGTATTAACCGCAGGACGGGTATTGTGTTCCTCTCGATGTGAGGATGGCGCTTCTCTGCGATGACGGGAAGACCTTGACCGACTTCGCCGAGAGTGAGAGTGTCTTGAGGGGGAACGTTCCTTTCTTTTAGAATGGGATGACCCCGAAGACCTGCCAGAGCTACCAAAATGAAAGGTATTAGTGGCAGTGCTCTCTTTTTTCTCCTCTTCACTACTTACCAATCCATACATCCCCTTACCTTGCGGTTCTAGGATGGTCTACTAAGGCAGCGGTCTCCATAGGGAAGAATAGAGTACACCTGTGACCAGAGGTTTTCAGTGTAAGAGCCAATGCAGAGTATGGGCAGAAGGTGCAGCACATAAATGAATGGCAAAGTGCATAAAGATGAAAGAAAAGAGGCTTACCAGAGTTCAGGAGGACTTGTCTTGCAAGGCAGCAGGCTGTGTGCAGAGATCAGGATGGTAGATGGTGTGGAAAGCACAAGCAGCACTTCCAAACGAAAATGACATTTTTTAAATAGCCCGCCGTCGCTGGCCGGCTGCGCCGTCCTGCGCCATCTTGGATGCTGGCAAATGCAGAGGGCAAGGGGAAAACGTCACTTCCTGAGCGCCGATCGTCCGAACGGAACCGCCAAGATGGAGAGGTCACAGCGCTGTGGAACTACAGGGCTCAGCGTGCCCAGAGGGGGAAAAAAAGGAGGAAAAGGAAAAAAAAGGTGAAGAAAACTGAGGACTGAAAATGGAAGGTAGGCAGAAAAGGAGACATGCCTGGGAGCACAACAGATAGGAAGGGGGAGACCGCTGCATTCATTACAACCTTTTTAAGGTTTTTCCTTTTAAAAGTCCGCTGCTTTGTAATTTTGAACCTGAGACCACCAGAGTGGGGCTCCCTGCGTTATGGCTCATTTAGAGACCGTACGGACAGGGACTTCCAAGTAGGAGAGGCTGAACCTAGCTGGGGTAGTGCGGTAAGGGGTTCCATGCTAACCGAACTCGAAACGTAATGTCCCATACAGGTGAGGAAAAAAAGGAGAATGCAACGGTGGACTCCTCTTCAAATCTTATAGCTAACCAGTCCTATCAGGTTGTGGAGGCGGAGTCACAACCCACTGTGTGTGCTGCCATGATGCGTCAGGAAAATGGGTTTAACTTTATCATCATATTTCTGTAAAAACTCTTTGCAACAATTTACTTCACTCAAAATTGATATAATGCCTTGGAATTGGAATAGCAGAAATGTTTCTAACTTTTTCCTGTGATAATTGTCTCTGTCCATGACTAATTTGCATATGAAGAAATGTAACTTTACCTTTCATCAACTGAACTGACTCTGTGTTCAATTTCAGCCCTGCTGTTTGTAACAGAGTAAATAACTCCGCTAAAAGAGTGACATGTTCCTCTAAACTTTGTGTAAACAGCAACATTTTGTCCACATGCTGGAAAATACATTTTGGTCTAGAGAATTTTGATAATACTTTCTCCAAATACTTGTGCACTGTCACTAATATCCAATCCTGGAATTATTCTTGTGAATGCATACGTTTCTTTATTAAAGCTGAAGGCAAGTTTATATTGACAGCTTTTAGTTAATCTTACTGAAAAATGACTATTGGCTGGGCAAATGGGAGTACCTGTATGTCCCTCTAAATTTGCCACTGTGCCATTGCTTGAATGCCGGCCAGGACCTCCGTGAGTCGGGTCGCATGTCCCCTGGACTTGATCGCCACAGGGATACCCACGATCGCCTCACGGGGAGGAAGAACGGGGAGATACTAATGTAAACAAGCATCTCCCCGTTCTGCCTAGTGACAGTGTCACTGATCTCTGCTCCCTGTGATCGGCCACATGTAGCCACTCACAGTTAGAAACACTCCCCAGGACACAATTAACCCTTACACTGCCCCCTAGTGGTTAACCCCTTCACTGCCACCAGTCTCATTTACACAGGAATCCATGCATTTGTATAGCACTGATTGCTGTATAAATGACAATGGTCCCAAAAATGTGCGATGTGTCCGCCATAATGTCGCAGTCATGATAAAAATCACTGATTGCTACCATTACTAGTAAAAAAAAAATATTAATAAAAATGCCATAAAACGATTCCCTATTTTTTAAACGCTATAACTTTTATGCAAACCAATCAATAAACGCTTATTGCAATTTATTTTACCAAAAATATGTAGAGGAATACATATCGGCCTAAACTGAGGAAAAAATATGTTTTTTTATATATTTTTGGGGATATGTATTCTAGCAAAATGTAAAACATAATGCGTTTTTGTTTCAAAATCATCACTCTTTTTTTGTTTATAGCACAAAAAATAAAAACCGCAGGGGTGATCAAATACCCACAAAAGAAAGCTCTATTTATGGGGAAAAAATGACATCAATTTTGTTTGGGAACCAAGTTGTACAGCCGCGCAATTGTCAGTTAAAGTGATGGAGTTTCTGGTCAGGAAGGGGGTAGAATCTTCCGGGGGTGAAGTGGTTACATTTAAATTAGGAACAATAGGTTTGCTATTTGTAATGCATTTATTCAGTGATCTTAAATCAACTGATAAAGAATACAAATCATCAGCATTTTTGGTAGGCCAAATACAATTATTTACCACTGATTGTGCCTTCTTTAATATTCCTTGTTGTAAAAATGATTGTACAATGTCAGAAACTGGACCTATTAATTCTTGTGGCAACTTATTTTGAATTTGAGGCTTGGGATCTTTTCCATCAATTTCTATTTCAATATCTTTAACTACTTGCCTACTGAGCAATTAAACTCCCCTCCTGCCCAGACCAATTTTTAGCTTTCAGCACACTTAAATGACAATTACTCAGTCATGTAATACTATACCCACATACATTTTTTGTCCTTTTTTTTCATACAAATAGAGCTTTCTTTTGGGGTATTTGATCACCTCTGGGTTTTTTTTAATTTTTTGCGCTATAAATGAAAAAAGATCGAAAATTTAGAAACAAAAATGCATTTTTCTTTGTTTCTGTGTTAAAATTTTGCAAATTATTAATGTTTCTTCATACATTTTGGCCGCAATTTATACTGCTACATATCTTTGGTAAAAATAATGCAAATTAGTGGATATTATTTGGTCTTTTGATAGTTAGAGAGTCTACAAACCATGGTGCAAATCATAAAAAAATCATCACACCCGATGTACTGGTGGCCTATCACATTTCTTGCGACCATAACAAGCCAGGAAAGTACAAATACCACCAAATGACTCCTTTTTTTAAAGTAGACATTCCAAGGTATTTAGTGAGATGCATGGGAAGGTTTTGTCATTTTTTCCTACAATTGTTTTCAAAATTACATTTTTTTCCCCCACAAAATTGTCATTATAATAGGTTATTTCTCTCACATGGCATGTGTATACCACAAATGACGCCCCAAAATAAATTATGCTACTCCTCCTGAGTATTACGATACCACATGTGTGGAATTTTTTCACAGCATGGCCACATAGAGAGGCCCAACATGCAGGGATCACCATCACGTGTTCTAGGAGCATAAATTATACATCTAACTTGTTGACTACCTATTACACTTTTGAAGGCCCTGGAGCACCAGGACAATGACACGTGACACTGATGTGACACTGATGACAGATGGCACTGATATGTGGCACTGATGGCACGTGACACTGATGTGGCACTGATGACAGATGGCACTAACGACACGTGGCACTGATGACAGATGGCACTAATATGTGCCACTGAGGACAGTTGGCACTAATATGTGGCACTGATGACAGATGCCACTAATATGTGGCACTGGTGACACATGACACTGATGACAGATGGCACTGATATGTGGCACTGATGACAGGTGACACTGACAGGTGGCACTGATATGTGGAATTGATGAAACATGACACTGATAACAGATGGCATGTGGCACTGGGGACAGGTGGCACTGGGGGGCAGGTGGAACTTGAGACAGGTGGCACTGGGGACAGATGGCACTGGAGACAGGTGGCACTGGAGACAGGTGGCACTGGGGACAGATGGCACTGGAGACAGGTGGGACTGGGGACAGATGGTGCTTATGAGTGGCACTGGGGACAGAGGGCACTGACAGGTGGCACTGGGGACAGGTGTTAAAGGGGACAGATGGCACTGTAGGCACTTTGTTGTGAGATTTTCCACTCATGGCTGCAGCCATTCGCTCTTCCTCCTCACACGCTGTTACTGTGTGATGAGGGAGAGCCGGCGATGAGAGATGATCTCATATGTTTACATAAGAGATCATCTCTCATTGGAAGCTCTGATTCCATGCTAAATGGCCGCTGTGATTGGCCATTTAACACGAGCTGTGATTGGCTGTGTCCAAGGGACATGGTCAAAACAGAATTTCCCTGATGTGCCCCTGTGGCGGTGCGCATTGGGGAGGTAAACAGGAGGATGTCCAGGGATGCCCTCCCGGAAATTGGGGTCCTCGCTGTAGACACCTTTTGTCTATAGCGTGGGCACGAAGTGGTTAACTATAACAGGACGTAATTTCTCTTTTCTTGTCATGATTCAAAGCCTTGTTTTCACAAACAAAGAAAGGTTTCAAATCAACCCCAGAAGACTGAAGCAAACTGTATCCATTCACTTCTCCTTTTTAAGATTTAGAGTAATGCGTGCTGTACTGTCATTTTTTGGCATCTTTCAATTCAGCATTTTCTGTAGAATTTTTGCTGAATGACATAACCATTCTTTGGGTAACACATAGTGAGACCTGCTGAATGACTCATAATATTATTACCAAATACTGGCTCAAAGTCTCTTTCAGCACTTGTTCTAAAAATTTACAGGTTTTCTGAATACATTTGACTGAGAATGTTCTGTTACCAAATTTACCTGTATAGTTTTAAATTGTAAAGTTTTTAAAATTGTTATATAATTCTCGTGAATTAATTTTCTTTAATGAGGAAGTAAACCCTGATGGGTTTACTTCCTCTTTGTTGCCCTGCAAAGGTAAAGCATAATATGCTACTATGCATCGCATAGTAGCCCATTATGTGTCACTTACCTGACACAGGAGCCAGCAATGTCACTGCTGTCCCCTCTTCTAGGGAGCATCCATCTTCTTTCCAGGTATCATGCCTCCGGTGCTGTGATTGGCCGGAGCCGTGATGACATCACTCCTGCACATGTGCACAGGAGCCGCCACTAATGGCATATTGCCGTTAGCAGCGGCATACTTAGTGCACCTGCGCGTCGCTGTCTACGACGCATGTGCCGTAGACAGCGATGCCTTTCTTTTTGCAAATGTCTCCTAAACTGTGTAGGTTTAGGAGGTATTTCTTGGACCTATAGGTAAGCTTTAATCTAGGCTTACCTCTAGGTCAAAGTGGTCTGTAAGGGTTTACAACCACTTTAAAACTATTTTAATGACATATAAGGTATCTGTAATATGATCCTACTAGATCTCACAATATTTTCTGTTACTTTGACTGCAAAATAAATACTTAACAATTGCTTCATTATTTGTGTCAAAAGTATTTTCCATTTTTGTCAAACCTCTGGAGAAAAAAAATATTATTTCCGGTTCACCTTATTTTAATTGAGACAAAATCACTGAGGTGGAATTCTCAGATACATCAGTATACAAGAGAACAGGCTTTGATATATCAATTTCAATTGTATTTAATGAAGGAGCATTCTGCAAATCTCTTTTCAACATCTGTCTGGGTTTGACCCCATTGATCAAACACAACATCTTTTTGTTTCAAGAAATCAAATAATGGTTTAACTTTATCATCATATTTCTGTAAACACTCTTTGCAACAATTTACTTCACTCAAAAATTGATATAATGCATTGTAAGATGTTGGAATTGGAATAACAGAAATGTTTCTAACTTTTTCCTGTGATAATTGTCTCTGTCCATGACTAATTTGCATATGAAGAAATCTTTACCTTTCATAAACTGAATTGACTCTGTGTTCAATTTCAGACCTGCTGTTTGTAACAGAGTAAATAACTCCGTCAAAAGAGTGAGGCCGCGTACACACGCGCGGACTGTTCGCCCAACTTTGTCCGTCCAACAGTTTCGGCAAACAGTCCGCTCAAACTTAGCATGGACGGACATGGCCACACACGACGGACGAACAGTTTGCTGAAACCGTGCGCGATGACGTGAACGGCACGTACGACGGGACGGAAAATACGACATCCTATACACTGCATTATAGCTTTCGGCGTGAAAATCCTTTCTGAGCATGCGCGCAACTTTGTTTGACGAACAAGCCTACACACGGGCGGACTGTTCGCTCAAACAAGGTTTCAGCGGACAGTTTTTCGGAAATTCCGAAAAACCTTGTCCGTCCAACTGTCCGCTGAAACTGTTCGCTGAAAGCCCACACACGAGCGGACTGTCCGCCCAAACACTGTTCAGCGGACAAAGTTGGGCGAACAGTCCGCCCGTGTGTACGCGGCCTGACATGTTCCTCTAAACTTTGTGTAAACAGCAACATTTTGTCCACATGTTGGAAAATACATTTTGGTCTAGAGAATTTTGATAATACTTTCTCCAAATACTTGTGCACTGTCACTAATAGGGATGAGCTTCGAGTTCGAGTCGAACTCATATTCTACTCGAACATTGCCTGTTCGCCTGTTCAGCGAACAGTGAACAATTTGGGCTGTTCGCAGCAAATTCGAAAAGCCAGAACACCCTATACAAGTCTATGGGAGAAATCTAAAGTGCTCATTTTAAAGGGTAATATGCAGGTTACTGTCCTAAAAAGTGTTTGGGGACCTGGGTCCTGCCCCAGGGGACATGGATCAATGCAAAAAAAAGTTTTAAAAACGGCCGTTTTTTCAGGAGCAGTGATTTTAATAATGATTAAAGTGAAACAATAAAAGTGTAATATTCCTTTAAATTTCGTAGCTGGGGGGTATCTATAGTATGCCTGTGAAGGGGCGCATGTTTCTGGTGCTTAGAACTGTCGCTGCACAAAGTGTCATTTGTGCAGGAAAAAAAGTCTTTTAAAATCACTTGCGGCTAAATTGTCGGGTCTCCGTAATACAGAGAACACTCAATGAGTGTTCTCTGTATTAGCCGACAATTCATTCATTCATTGATTAAAAAAAAAAAAAAAAAAAAAAAAAGCGTGGGGGTTCCCCTAAATTCAATCAAAAGGCCCTTCAGGTCTGACATGGATATTAAGGGGAACCCCGTGTCAAATTAAAAAAAAAAATTGACGTGGGGGTCCCCCCAAATATCCATACCAGACCCTTCAGGTCTGATATGGATATTAAGGGGAACCCCGCATCAAATTTTAAAAAAAAATTGATGTGGGGGTCCCCCTAAATATCCATACCAGACCCTTTATCCGAGCACGCAACCTGGCAGGCCGCAGGAAAAGAGGGGGGGACGAGAGAGCGGCCCCCCCTCCCTCCTGAACCGTACCAGGCCACATACCCTCAACATTGGGAGGATGCTTTGGGGGTCTGTGACCCCTCAAAGCACCTTGTCCCCATGTTGATAAGGACAAGGGCCTCATCCTCACAACCCTGGCCGTTGGTTGTGAGGGTCTGCGGGCGGGGGGCTTATCAGAATCTGGAAGCCCCCTTTAACAAGGGGACCCCCAGATCCCGGCCCCCCCCCTGTTTGAAATGGTAAGGGGGTACAAAAGTACCCCTACCATTTCACAAAGAAAGTGTCAAAATGGTTAAATAAGACAAACACACTTTTGAAAAATTCCTTTATTAAAAATAAAAAAAATAAAAAAAAAATTCCAGCGGTGCTAATCCACTCTTGCTATCCAGCGACGGGTCTCCGGGGTCCAGCGATGGATGATCATATCCAGCGACGGGGGATCTCTCAGTCCAGCGCTGTCCATACCTCCTTCTTCTGTCTCCACTGCGGAGACACTGCAGAGAGCCGAGCGCTGACATTTCTTATATTGGGAGGGCGGGGCCACCCGTCACCTGACCCCGCCCCTCTGACGCAGGAGAGGGAAGCCAGGGGTTCCCCAGTGACGTGTGGGTGACCCCGCCCCCTCTGATGTAACGGAAACCTGCGTTACATCAGAGGGGGCGGGGTCACCCACACGTCACTGGGGAACCCCTGGCTTCCCTCTCCTGCTTCAGAGGGGCGGGGTCAGGTGACGGGTGGCCCCGCCCTCCCAATATAAGAAATGTCAGCGCTCGGCTCTCTGCAGTGTCTCCGCAGTGGAGACAGAAGAAGGAGGTATGGACAGCGCTGGACTGAGAGATCCCCCGTCGCTGGATATGATCATCCATCGCTGGACCCCGGAGACCCGTCGCTGGATAGCAAGAGTGGATTAGCACCGCTGGAATTTTTTTTTATTTTTTTTTTATTTTTAATAAAGGAATTTTTCAAAAGTGTGTTTGTCTTATTTAACCATTTTGACACTTTCTTTGTGAAATGGTAGGGGTACTTTTGTACCCCCTTACCATTTCAAACAGGGGGGGGGCCGGGATCTGGGGGTCCCCTTGTTAAAGGGGGCTTCCAGATTCTGATAAGCCCCCCGCCCGCAGACCCTCACAACCAACGGCCAGGGTTGTGAGGATGAGGCCCTTGTCCTTATCAACATGGGGACAAGGTGCTTTGAGGGGTCACAGACCCCCAAAGCATCCTCCCAATGTTGAGGGTATGTGGCCTGGTACGGTTCAGGAGGGAGGGGGGGCCGCTCTCTCGTCCCCCCCTCTTTTCCTGCGGCCTGCCAGGTTGCGTGCTCGGATAAAGGGTCTGGTATGGATATTTAGGGGGACCCCCACGTAAAAAATTTTTTTAAATTTGATGCGGGGTTCCCCTTAATATCCATATCAGACCTGAAGGGTCTGGTATGGATATTTGGGGGGACCCCCACGTCATTTTTTTTTTAAAATTTGACACGGGGTTCCCCTTAATATCCATGTCAGACCTGAAGGGCCTTTTGATTGAATTTAGGGGAACCCCCACGCTTTTTTTTTTTTTTTTTTTAATCAATGAATGAATGAATTGTCGGCTAATACAGAGAACACTCATTGAGTGTTCTCTGTATTACGGAGACCCGACAATTTAGCCGCAAGTGATTTTAAAAGACTTTTTTTCCTGCACAAATGACACTTTGTGCAGCGACAGTTCTAAGCACCAGAAACATGCGCCCCTTCACAGGCATACTATAGATACCCCCCAGCTACGAAATTTAGAGGAATATTACACTTTTATTGTTTCACTTTAATCATTATTAAAATCACTGCTCCTGAAAAAACGGCCGTTTTTAAAACTTTTTTTTGCATTGATCCATGTCCCCTGGGGCAGGACCCAGGTCCCCAAACACTTTTTAGGACAGTAACTTTCATATTACCCTTTAAAATGAGCACTTTAGATTGTGAACGTTCGAGTCCCATAGACTTTAATAGGGTTCTAAAGTTCACACGAAGTTTAGGTCTGTTCGCAGGTTCTGGTGCGAACCGAACAGGGGGGTGTTCGGCTCATCCCTAGTCACTAATATCCAATCCTGGAATCATTCTTGTGAATGCATACGTTTCTTTATTAAAGCTGAAGGCAAGTTTATATTGACAGCTTTAGTTAATGGTACTGAAAAATGACTATTGGCTGGGAAAATGGGCGTACCTGTATGTCTCTTTAAATTTGCCACCGTGCCATTGCTTGAATGCGGGCCGGGACCTCCGTGAGTCAGGTCGCATGTCCCGTGGACTTGATCGCCACAGGGATACCCGCGATCGTCTCACGGGGAGGAAGAGCGGGGAGATGCTAATGTAAACAAGCATCTCCCGTTCTGCCTAGTGACAGTGTCACTGATCTCTGCTCCCTGTGATCGGGAGCAGAGATCAGTGATGTGTCACATGTAGCCACGCCCCCCACAGTTAGAAACACTCCCCAGGACACACTTAACCCTTACCCTGCCCCCTAGTGGTTAACCCCTTCACTGCATTTGTATAGCACTGATTGCTGTATAAATGACAATGGTCCCAAAAATGTGTAAAAAATGTCCGATGTGTCCGCCATAATGTCGCAGTCATGATAAAAAAATCACTGATTGCTGCCATTACTAGTAAAAAAAAAATATTAATAAAAATGTCATAAAACTATTCCCTATTTTATAAACGCTATAACTTTTACGTAAACCAATCAATAAACGCTTATTGCAATTTATTTTACCAAAAATATGTAGAAGAATATGTATTGGCCTAAACTGAGGAAAAAAAATATGTTTTTTTACATATTTTTGGGGGGTATGTATTATAGCAAAATGTAAAACATAATGCGTTTTTTTTTCAAAATTGTTGCTCTTTTTTTGTTTATAGCGCAAAAAATAAAAACCGCAGGGGTGATCAAATACCCCCCCAAAAAAGCTCTATTTGTGGGGAAAAAAATGCAGGGCAATTGTCAGTTAAAGAGATGGACTGCCGAATCACAAAAAGTGCTCTGGCCAGGAAGGGGGTAAAATCTTCCGTGGGTGAAGCGGTTACATTTAAATTAGGAACAATAGGTTTGTTATTTGTAATGCATTTATTCAGTGATCTTAACCCTTTCATGACTAAGCCTATTTTTGGAATTTGGTGTTTACAAGTTAAAATCCATATTTTTTTTGCTAGAAAATTACTTGGAACCCCCAAACATTATATATATTTTTTTAGCAGAGACTCTAGAGAATAAAACGGCGATTGTTGCAATATTTTATGTCACACTGTATTTGTGCAGTGGTGTTTTAAACGCAACTTTTTGGGAAAAGGGACACTTTCATGAATAAAAAAAAAACAAAACAGTAAAATTAGCCCAATTCTTTTACGTAATGTGAAAGATAATGTTACGCCGAGTAAATAGATACCAAACATGTCACACTTTATAATTGCGCGCACTTGTAGATTGACGACAAAGTACGGTTCCTAAAAATCTCAATAGGCGATGCTTTAAAAAAAATTTACGGTTACCAGGTTAGCGTTACAGAGGAGTTCTAGTGCTAGAATTATTGCTCTCGCTCTGACGATCGCGGCGATACCTCACATGTGTGATTTGAACACCGTTTACATACGCGGGCGCGACTTCCGTATGCGTTTTCTTTGCTTCGCGAGCTTGCGGGGACGGCGGGCGCTTTAAAAAAATTTTTTTAATTTTTTTATTTATTTTATTTATTTTAAAATGACTAAATTGTTTTAAAAAAATAAAAATAAATGATCACTTTTATTGCTGTCACAAGGAATGTAAACATCCCTTGTGACAGTAATAGGTGGTGACAGGTCCTCTTTATGGAGGGATCGGGGGTCTAAAAGACCCCCCACCCCTCCTTTACACTTCAATGTATTCAGATCGCCGAAAACGGCGATTCTGAATACTGGATATTTTTTTAAAACCGGCGCCATTGGCAGCCGAGTAAACGGGAAGTGACATCATGACATCGCTTCCGTGTTTACGATGAGGAGACTGGAACGAAGCTGATTACGGCTTCGTTCCAGTTCCTCCGCAGCAGCCGGAGGCGTCGGATCACTGATCGGTGCTCCCGATCGAGCGGGAGCACCGGTAAAAGCGGCGAGAGGCGGCGGGAGGGTGGGACGTCCCCTCCCGCTCCTCCGGCATAACAGCCGAGCGGCTTTTAGCCGCATCGGTTGTTATGCCTGGATAGCCAATCGCCCGCTGCAAAAAACGGTACCGGGATGATGCCTGCAGGTGCGGGCATCATCTCAGTATAACCCCCAGAAGCCGAGTACGCATATCTGCGTACGCTCGGTGGGAAAGGGTTAAATAAACTGGTAAAGAATACAAATCATCAGCCTTCTTGGTAGGCCAAATTTGATTATTTACCACATATTCTTTAATATTCCTTGGTATAAAAATTATTGTACAATGCCAGAAACTGGACCTATTGATTCTTGTGGCAACTTATTTTGAATTTGAGGCTTGGGATCTTTTCCATCAATTTCTATTTCAATATCTTTAACCACTTGCCTACTGGGCACTTAAACACCCCTCCTGCCCAGACCAATTTTTAGCTATCAGTGCTCTCACACTTTGAATAACAATTACTCAGTCATGCAACACTGTACCCAAATTAATTTTTGTCCTTTTTTTCCCACAAATAGAGCTTTCTTTTGGTGGTATTGATCACCTCTGGGTTTTTTATTTTCTGCACTATAAATGAAAAAAGACCGAAAATTTTGAAAAAAAAACGCATTCCCTTTGTTTCTGTGATACAATTTTGCAAATTATTAATTTTTCTTCATACATTTTGGCCACAATTTATACTGCTACATATCTTTGGTAAAATAGCCCAAATTAGTGGATATTATTTGGTCTTTGTGAAAGTTAGAGAGTCTACAAGCTGTGGTGCAAATCACACAAAATTTATCACATCTGATGTATCGGTGGCCGATCTCATTTCTTGCGACCCAAACAAGCCAGGAAAGTACAAATACCCCCCAAATTACCCCTTTTTTGAAAGTAGACATTCCAAGGTATTTAGTAAGAGGCATGGTGAGGTTTTTGATGCTGTCTTTTTTTCCCACAATTCTTTGCAAAATGAAGATTTTTTTATTTTATTTACATTTTTTCCATAAAATTGTCATTTTAATAGTTATTTCTCTCACATGGCATGTGTAGACCACAAATAATGCCCCAAAATAAATTCTGCTACTCCTCCTGAGTATTACGATATCACATATGTGGGACTTTTCCACAGCTTGACCACAGAGAGGCTCAACATGCAGGGAGCACCATCACGTGTTCTAGGAGTATAAATTACACATCTAACTTGTTGACTTCCTATTACACTTTTGAAGGCCCTGGAGCACCAGGGCAATGCCATGTGACACCGACATGGCACTGATGACAGATGGCACTGATACGTGGCACTGATACGTGGCACTGATGACAGATGCCACTAATACGTGGCACGGATGGCATGTGACACTGACAGAGACACTGATATGTAGCACTGATGACAGATGGCACTTATACGTGGCACTGATGACACATGGCACTGATGACACATGGCACTAATACATGACACTGATGACAGATGGCACTGATACCTGGCATTGATGACACGTGACACTGATAACAGATGGCACGTGACAATGGCAGGTGGCACTGATGACAGATGGCAATAATATGTGGTGCTGGTGACATGTGACACTGATATGGCACTGATGACAGATGGCACTATGTGGCACTGATGACACCTGGCACTGATGTGGCACTGATGACAGATGGCACTATGTGGCACTGATGACACGTGGCACTGATGTGGCACTGATGACAGGTGGCACTGATGACAGATGGCACTTATATGTGGCACTGGGGACAGAGGGTACTGGGGACAGGTGGCACTGGGGACAGATGGCACTGGGGACAGGTGGCACTGATGACAGGTGGCACTGATGACAGGTGGCAGTGGGGGCAGATGGCACTGACAAGTGGCAGTGGGGGCAGATGGCAGTGGGGGCAGTTGGGACAGGTGGCAGTGGGGACAGATGGGCACTTTTTCGTTTTATTTATTTTTTATTTTATTTTTTTACACTAACCGCTGCATCTCTGCAACGGTTCATCTCTCCTTCCTCACAATCTGTCTGTGTAAGGAGGGAGAGCCGGCGATGAGAGATGATCTCATATGTTTACATATGAGATCATCTCTCATTGGGCACGCTGATCGCGCTGTAAACGGCCGCTGTGATTGGCTGTTTACAGCGATCTGTGACTGGCTGTTTCCGGGGGCCATGGCCAGCACAGAACTTCCCCGATGTGCGCTCACGACGGCGCGCAGAGGGGAAGTTAAAGGGGGGCATCCAGGGACGCCCTCCCAACAGATAGCGTCCGCGCTGTAGCCGTCTTTTGGCTATAGTGCATGTGCAAATTGGTTAAACACTTGCCTACTGCGCACCTAAACTCCCCTCCTGCCCAGACTAAACTCCCCTCCTGCCCAGACCAATTTTCAGCTTTCAGTGCTCTCACACTTTGAATGGCAATTACCCCCTACAGTCATGTAATACTGTACCCAAATGAATTTTTTGTCCTTTTTTTCCTTTTGTCCTTTTTTTCATACAAATAGAGTTTTCTGGTGGTATTTGATCAGCTCTGGGTTTTTTATTTTTTGTGCTATGAATGAAAAAAGATCAAACATTTCTTTGTTTCTGTGACCACAATTTATACTGCTACAGATCTTTGGTAAAATAAGCCAAATTAGTGGATATTATTTGGTCTTTGTGAAAGTTAGAGAGTCTACAAACTATGGTGCAAATCATAAAAAAATTATCACACCTGATGTACTGGTGTCTTCATTTCTTGCGACCCGGAAAATACAAATACCCCCCAAATCACCCCTTTTTTGAAAGTAGACATTCCAAGGTATTTAGTAAGATGCATGGTGAAGTTTTTTATGTTGTATTTTTTTTCTACAATTCTTTGCAAAATTAAGATTTTTTTTCCCACAAAATTGTCATTGTAGTTATTTCTCTCACATGGCATAGTTATACCACAAATGACCCCCCAAAATACATTCTGCTACGCCTCCTGAGTATTATAATACTACATGTGTGGGACTTTTTCACAGTCTAGCCACTTAGAGAGGCCCAACATGCAGGGAGCACCATCAGGTGTTCTAGGAGCATAAATTATACATCTAACTTGTTGACTACCTATTACACTTTTGAAGGCCCTGGAGCACCAAGACAATGACATGGGACAATGATGTGGCACTGATGACAGATGGCACTGATATGTGGCACTGATGGCACGTGACACTGATGACAGATGGCACTTATACATGACACTGACGACATGTGACACTGATGACAGATGGCACTAATATGTGGCACTGATGACAGATGGCACTAATACATGGCACTGAGGACAGATGGCACTAATATGTGGCACTGATGACACATGGCACTGATACATGGCACTGATAACATGTGACATGTGGCCCTGATGACAGATGACACTGATACGGGGCACTGATGACAGATGGCACTGATAACAGATGGTACGTGGCACTGGGGACAGGTGGCACTGGGGGCATGTGGCACTGAAGACAGCTAGCACTGGGGACAGATGGCACTGATAGGTGGCACTGGGGACAGGTGTTACTGGGAACAGATGTTACTGGGGACAGATGGCACTGTAGGCACTATGTTGTGAGATCTTTCACTCACTGCTGCAGCCGTTCGCTCTCCCTCCTCACACGCTGTCTCTGTGTGAGGAGGGAGAGCTGTCGATGAGAGATGATCTCATATGTTTACATACGAGATCATCTGTCATTGGAAGCTCCAATTGCATGCTAAATGGCGTTGTGATTGGTCATTTAGCATTATTATGCAGATTGGGGAAGTAAACAGGAGGAACGTCTATAGCGTGGGCGCGAAGTGGTTAAACAAACCTATATCAATTTTGATCTGACTTCAAATACTTTTATGTTCTCGAACCGATTGTTCCAATACTAGATTGGTTCCTGTATGTGGCCAATTATAATCTGAAGACCCGTCAGTGACTACCGTACAAATATTTCCAACATTACTGTACACTGAAGAATCTATTAACATAGGTTTGGGCCTAGATGAAACCTTCCATATAGTAGAATTACATAAATTAATAATCCAATCTAATTTACTAATCACATCCATGCCTAAAATATTCTCTGTATTTTGGCAAAAGCAGATGTCTATAGTAATTTTCACAATTCCTGGAATATCAAAAGTCACATCAGAAACTTTAGTTGCAACTATATTTTATTTTTCACTGAAACCAATTACATTACATTTTGGAGAATCAATATTCACAGGTAATTTGTGTTTAGTTAGTTTAGCTCCTTAATCATTTAGTTTTCCTACCATTTAATAAACCATGTACCCATGGCCTTCCACCTTCATCTATTAAAATTGAAGCAACGTAGTTCTCAGAAACTTTTTTCTTAAATCTTGATAGCGATGGAAGTAATCCATCCCCCTCATTGTCATCATTGTTTGTCATATTGATTGAACTGTCATTAACAGACAGTGTACTGATCTGTTTGACTTCTGAGGCATAAGGAAAATCAATCAACCTATTGTTTGGAGAAGAAAGAATACATTGCTCAGAAATGTCCTCATTTTCTACTTCCAAAGTTTTTCTTTGTGAATCTATTTTATATTTTAAACTTTCTTTCTGTATATGACCACATTTCTTACAATGTAATCAAGTAACATTTCCTGTCTGCTCTGAAACTTTAATTCCACCTGTGACGTGTATCTTACCATCTCTGGGCGTGGTCATACATGGGGCAACTCTCTGATCGCCATTTTCCTTTTGTCTGTCTAGACTTTGTGTGCATATTGCATCTTTTTTAATTATTTTTAGTTTAAGGGCCGGTTCACACTTGTGCGAGTTGATAACAAATGCGATGCGTTAAACAAAAACTAGATTCGCATGTCATACAAAAAGTAATTGGTTTTCATTACGTTCGTTCACATATATGCGTTGCGATTCCTCTCCGAATGCGATGCGTTAAAAAAAAGGGTCTTGTGCGATTTTAAAGCGTTGCGTTGCGAATTTAGTTTCTATAGACATCAATGAAAATCGTTCTGGAATCGCATTGTTGGTTCAGATAGATGCAAATTCTTCACCTCCAGCTCCTCCTTCCAGTTTAGCCTCCTCACTTCCTGTTTCCTGTCACATGTCCATCTGTAATCAGTCAAGATGGCCCCCAAGCGTCGCAACAGTGTGGACAATGAGGAGCTTATCAGACTCGTCCGTGACAGGCCATATATATGGGACAGCCGGATAGAAGAGTACAAAAATAATGCCATGAAGAGCAGAGGCTGGGATGAGATTTGCAGGAGTCTGTATGCAGACTGGGATGACTTCACACCTCAGGTTCGCAAACACAAACGTAAGTATATTTCCATTTCCCACTGACCACCAATCGAACTCACCACCAATCCCACTGACCACCAATCCCATTGACCACCAATCCCATTGACCACCAATTCCACTGACCACCAATGTAAGGGCATGCATCCCACTGACCACCAATCCCACTGACCACCAATGTAAGGGCATGCATCCCACTGACCACCAATCCCACTGACCACCAATGTAAGGGCATGCATCCCACTGACCACCAATCCCACTGACCACCAATCCCATTGACGACCAATCCCACTGACCACCAATGTAAGGGCATGCATCCCACTGACCACCAATCCCATTGACCACCAATCCCATTGACCACCAATCCCACTGACCACCAATGTAAGGGCATGCATCCCACTGACCACCAATCCCACTGACCACCAATGTAAGGGCATGCATCCCACTGACCACCAATCCCACTGACCACCAATGTAAGGGCATGCATCCCACTGACCACCAATCCCACTGACCACCAATCCCATTGACGACCAATCCCACTGACCACCAATGTAAGGGCATGCATCCCACTGACCACCAATCCCACTGACCACCAATGTAAGGGCATGCATCCCACTGACCACCAATCCCACTGACCACCAATGTAAGGGCATGCATCCCACTGACCACCAATCCCACTGACCACCAATCCCATTGACCACCAATCCCACTGACCACCAATGTAAGGGCATGCATCCCACTGACCACCAATCCCACTGACCACCAATGTAGGGGCATGCATCCCACTGACCACCAATCCCATTGACCACCAATCCCACTGACCACCAATGTAAGGGCATGCATCCCACTGACCACCAATCCCACTGACCACCAATGTAAGGGCATGCATCCCACTGACCACCAATCCCACTGACCACCAATGTAGGGGCATGCATCCCACTGACCACCAATCCCATTGACCACCAATCCCACTGACCACCAATGTAATGTTGTGTAATGATATTGCAAGCTGAGTATGTTGACACAAAGTGCAAAAAATAGATGGACACACTGTTGAACAATAAAACTTAATCACATTTATTGAAAAAGTACAGATAGTAGACAATGCAGGAAAAAAGTTTTGGTGTTTATTGAATTGCATCAAGCTGCCATGATACCTGACCGGCAGGACTCATAAAGAAGTCGGTAAACTTCTCTCGGATGCTGGCCCCTCTGTAATTGCCCCTTGTATGTGTCCAATCTGTGCCTTCCATCTCATCCATCAAAGAGTCCTCGAAAAGGTATCCGTCCCTTTCACGGACAAAATTGTGGAGTGCACAGGCAGCTTTTACTGCAATTATGGCATTTTCCATGTTCATAGTTATTGGGGTGTGAAGAAAACGCCATTTGTTTGCCAGGATTCCAAATGTACACTCCACAACTCTTCTTGCTCTTGTTAGCCGGTAATTAAATACCCTTTTCTCCACAGAGAGTGACCGGTTAGCATATGGCCTGAGCATTTTTTCAGACAGAGCGAAAGCCTCATCACCGACAAATATTAAAGGGAGAGAGGGTTCAGATGTTCCAGGGAGTGGTCGTTCATTTGGGAGGTCAAGTGTGTTCTCCCGAATCATTCTTCCGAAACTGGAGTGGGAAAAAATGCTGGAGTCAGAACTGCTCCCATAAGAGCCAATGTCTATGTAGGTGAACCAGTAGTTTGCATCAGCCACTGCCAGAAGAACAAAAGAAAAATATTTTTTATAATTAAAAAATTTTGTCCCACTACCAACTGGCCTCACAATTCTTATGTGCTTGCCGTCTATGGCACCAACACAGTTAGGGAAGTTGCAGCGCTCCCAAAACAGCTCAGCTTTGGTGTTCCATTCCTCTTTGCTTGGTTTTCTCATGACCACATCTCTTAGGACCTCCCAGATGGCGATACAGGTGTCTCGCACAATTGTGCTCACCGTAGATTTTCCCAACTTGAACTCGTAGTGTAAGCTCGTAAATGAATTTCCAGTTGCTAGGTACCTGTAAAATAATATGAAATTACTTAGTTATTTGTTTTTTTTTTTTATTACAGAAGGTCTCATACGCACTAGGTGGCGGAGCCTCAAGGACACACTTCAGAGACACCAGAGATTGCAACGTGAAGCAAGGAGTGGGTCTGGTGCTGCCCCAAAGCGTCCCTATGCCTTCGCCAGATACATGGATTTTTTGAAGCCAGTTTTAGAATTGAGGAAGTAAGTTATCATACATAAACAGGTAACTCTACAATCTCTATCTAATTAACCTGTGCTACCCCTAACCTTTACTCCCCCTATCAGCTTTATACTTTTTCAATCATAACACAGATTTAATTTTTATTTTTTTGTATTTCAGCACGGAAGCAAGTTGGGAGGAGGAGGAGGAGGAGGAGGAGGAGGAGGAGGAGGAGCATGCTGCTAGTGTTGATGATGAAGAAGGAGTATCATTTGCTTGCACATATCATGAGGAGTCATCTATGGAGCTCCAGGGTGAGCAGAGCGAGTTACATGAGTCCTCTACTCAGGAGCCGGACAATAAGGATAGCAACATTTCAACACCTTCCATCAGAAGGCCAAGGCAAACCTCTACTTCCCGCAGGAAGAAAAGCAGGGCAGTAGAACAGGTTGAAGAACAAGACCAGACCAAAAAATTACTACACATAGTGTCAGGGATCACTGAACAAATCGATGCCCAGCGATTTCCTCACACTTTGTTTGCCATTAGTTTGGTGCCTCTTCTCAAAGAGGTATTGCCAGACCAGTACTTTAATATGAGGATTGCAGTGGAACATTGCATCCATTCCTTCACTGTGCCACGCCATGTTTCTGTGCCAACACACGACCGTCCTAATACCCAAATAATTCCTCCTATTTCTTCAGCCTCAGACACCGTGCTAAACCCTTATCCCTCTAGTTTTGACGAACCCTCTAGTATGTATGAGACCCCAAGATCACGAATACCATATCCCATTCCTTCACCAGTTGCCTCTGTAATTTCACCCCCAAGTAGAACCACGGATATTAGCAGACAAATTGATAAGAGACCACTTGATTCAACATCTTACCATGTCCTGACACAAAACAGACCACTACAGCAATATGAGCAAATAACGTCCCTGCCAAAACAATTCCCTCCTGTAGCAAAACCAATTGAACAGCACAAACCGATAATTCCAAATCATTATCCATATCATAATCAATCTCTTGAATTTCCCTCAAACATGCCTACACCCTATCGACACTATGGACCCCCAAGTGTACTACGGGATGCCGAGATATCACCACCTGAGTCATGCAGGAAATATCCCTCAACACAAGGTGAAGCCTTGCAGCAAACACCACCGAGCTGCTCAACAGCAACACTACAACGGCATGCTGTAACCAAGCCGAATGAACATAGTTCGACAAGTTATTTGAATTTGTAGATGACTACCGCTACCAACTTTATGTTATGTTTTTGTTAAATTATTTTTTGCCATTTTGATGGTTTGTTCAAAAAATGTTATATTTTTTTAAAGGCTCAGGGAAATAGAGATGGAGAGAAAAAAAGATTAGGGGGGAAAGTGGAGATGAAGATGCGAGGGA
Source organism: Lithobates pipiens (assembly GCF_037356315.1). NCBI lineage: Eukaryota > Metazoa > Chordata > Amphibia > Anura > Ranidae > Lithobates > Lithobates pipiens. The sequence goes on along the minus strand of NW_027507764.1, from coordinate 202,855,575 downwards.
GGGAGGATGAGAGAGTGGGAGATGACAGGGAGGAGGAGGTGGAGAGGTAGAGTTTCAGTTACTAAACTTTTGAAAGTTAGAATTAATGTTCAGTGCAGTTCAAGACAGACAGACAGTCAGAAGATGCGAGGGAGGGAGGATGAGAGAGTGGGAGATGACAGGGAGGAGGAGGTGGAGAGGTAGAGTTTCAGTTACTAAACTTTTGAAAGTTAGAATTAATGTTCAGTGCAGTTCAAGACAGACAGACAGTCAGAAGATGCGAGGGAGGGAGGATGAGAGAGTGGGAGATGACAGGGAGGAGGAGGTGGAGAGGTAGAGTTTCAGTTACTAAACTTTTGAAAGTTAGAATTAATGTTCAGTGCAGTTCAAGACAGACAGACAGTCAGAAGATGCGAGGGAGGGAGGATGAGAGAGTGGGAGATGACAGGGAGGAGGAGGTGGAGAGGTAGCGTTTCAATTACAAAAGTTTTGAAAGTTAGCATTAAAGTTCAGTGCAGGTAAAGACAGACAGACAGTCAGAAGATGCGAGGGAGGGAGGATGAGAGAGTGGGAGATGACAGGGAGGAGGAGGTGGAGAGGTAGCGTTTCAATTACAAAAGTTTTGAAAGTTAGCATTAAAGTTCAGTGCAGGTAAAGACAGACAGACAGTCAGAAGATGCGAGGGAGGGAGGATGAGAGAGTGGGAGATGACAGGGAGGAGGAGGTGGAGAGGTAGCATTTCAATTACAAAAGTTTTGAAAGTTAGCATTAAAGTTCAGTGCAGGTAAAGACAGACAGTCAGAGGAAGTTAGAGAGTCAGAGGAAGTCAGAGGAAGTTAGAGAGTCAGAGGAAGTCAGAGAGTCAGAGCAAGTCAGAGAGTCAGAGGAAGTCAGAGAGTCAGAGGAAGTCAGAGAGTCAGAGGAAGTTAAAGAGTCAGAGGAAGTTAGAGAGTCAGAGGAAGTTAGAGAGTCAGAGGAAGTCAGAGAGTCAGAGGAAGTTAGAGAGTCAGAGGAAGTCAGAGATTCAGAGGAAGTTAAAGAGTCAGAGGAAGTTAGAGAGTCAGAGGAAGTTAGAGAGTCAGAGGAAGTCAGAGAGTCAGAGGAAGTCAGAGAGTCAGAGGAAGTCAGAGAGTCAGAGGAAGTCAGAGAGTCAGAGGAAGTTAGAGAGTCAGAGGAAGTTGGAGGAGTTAGATTATTTTGAAAATATTTCCTGCAAAATATTTAATTGCTAAATAATTACAAGTTTTTTTAAAAAAATAAAAAAATACTTTTTTGGAAGACACTTTTGTTGTGATATCTGTCTGCATTCTTTGCATTCATTACTAGTGCTTACTATGGTGTATAGCAAAAATTTTAACAAAGTATATCTAAGAAATTTACCTTAATGTAACAAGCAACCTTTCCGCTGGCTCCACACTATTCCGAAAGGTGGTGTTCTGATACTCCAAACGTCTACCAAGCAGCTGAAGCAATTCATCGAAACTAAGAATAAAACCACAATACCAATGTAAGTGACAGGATAAAGCACATACTCATAATCAAATAATATGGTCAGAGACAAGAGTTCTAGTAAAAGGAGAAAAAAGATAGCAAATGGGATTGGTGGTCAGTGGGATGCATGCCCTTACATTGGTGGTCAGTGGGATTGGTGGTCAGTGGGATGCATGCCCTTACATTGGTGGTCAGTGGGATTGGTGGTCAGTGCGATGCATGTCAGTGATTAGAAAGGAGGGAGGAGAAGGAAATGAGGTACAGTTACTAACCTATTTACTGACATCCGGGAATAGTTGAAGAACATCTCCTGATGCTGCCTGAGATCATTGTAGAGGATCCTGAACTGGCCTCTCTCATCCCTATTTTGGATAATAGGATGGACCCAATATCTTCATGTACTCATCAGTCTCTTCCTGCTCCTTTTCCTCCTGGCTTTGGTCATCATCACTGCAGCAGTAGCAGTAACAACTGCTGCCATTATTAACGGCATATGATGGAACATAATGGCCAAAAATCAAAATCCTCTCTCACTACACACAAAGAAACCACACTCACGACACTACTCTCCCCACAAAAGAAAAGCGGGAAGAGCACAGGAACACCCCTTTTTTCTTGCCTTTTTGATTGGCCTGAGCACAAAACGCAACTGTACCTCATTTACATTCTAAGCGCATTGAATTCGCATTAAATTCGCAATACAATCGCGCTGGTAATAACCAAACACGCAATAAAAAAATTACCGTCCCAATCGCATCGCACAAGTGTGAACCGGCACTAAAAAAGCCTTCCTGGTCATGGTCATATTTACCTATAGACGGCTTATCTTGTACAAAAGACTTCTGTTTAGAGTTTGCACTATCATTACTCACTAAACTCTTTACTTTATCCTTTAATTCAGACAACTGAATATCTTTTATTTGAATTGCACTCTGCAAATCATCTATCCACTCAGACAAACATACACTGTTATCCTGTTGAATCCAACAACATTCCTTTCAGTAACTCCTAATATCATTGTGTCAAAACTAGCTTTATCACATTTCTAACCGGTTTGCTGAATTTCTTAAAAGTAAATTTTGACTTTTGCATCTTAATATTTGCTTGTAAGCATTCATTGAACATGTAACTCCATAATTCATCATCTTTAACAAACTTTGACAGATGTTTGAATTCTAATTTATTCTCACTAGACAATACATCAATAAAATCCATACTTACCAATTTAGAAACAGACTTCCTTCATGTAACACGCATTCCCTCTCTTGGCAGGAAATTAAGTTATGAAGAAACTGAATTTTCTTGCACATGTGCAAACGTCTCTCCAATTCTGATAATTCTATGATTCCAAGCTCATTCAATGCTGCCAAAATGAATTTGCTTTTTCAATTTCTCCTGAAAGCTTGACTGAATAGTCAATGTTCATTCTTGAATTTCCTCTCGGCAAGCGGAAGGAGAAATAATTCACAAATTTTCGATATTTGGACAAAATGAAGCTGGCAAAGGCTCGCCAGTGTAATATCGATAATTTTTACAGTAATAATTCAGATATTTCAATAATTCATATTGATGAGGAAAGTTCCAAGAAATTTTGTTCAGTTCTCGTGTAAAAACTCAAAAATGTATTTAATAATAAAAATAGCAAAATATTACAAAATCAATGTAAAAATATCATTCTGTCAGGTCACCTGAGACTAGGTGACAGATGCACTCCGTAGGAGTCAGAAGTGCACTGCTAGGTAGTGGACCTTAGGACTGACTGCTGCGGATTGTACCCAGGGAGATTCAGGACACAGGTCTACAGGATCACTAACACAGATCCCAATGGGAGCTGGAGCATAGATTCCCCAGGGTGCGGAGTCTAAGAGCCAGCAGGTGTTCACCAGAGCCTCCAGTGGTGAGGATGGACTTCGCTGCAGTCTGGCTCCAGGTTGCGGCCCCTAGGGTCTCACAGCTCACGCTCACAGTAGACTACAGGAGAAGGAAGCAGCAGGCTAGAACGACAAGGATAGTAAGGGGATACGGCAGAGGTCAGGGCAACTAGCAGACAGGAACGACAGAGTACATGCCAAAGGTTCAGGGTCACAGGCAGACAGGGATGGTCAGGGACATGCAAAAGGTCAAGGTCACAAGCAGACAGGAATCGTAGAGAACACGCCAAGGTCAGTAACAGAGTCAAACATAGAGCACACGGCAAGCAGGAAACAGGAAGCCAAACACACAATGATACACAATGGTTGATCAGCACTGCTGCCTTGCAGTGCACAGGTTAATATAGGGTTCCCAGATAGGGCCTGGGGTGGAGCCATGCTTAGAGGAGAAGTTATAAAAACCACCAGGTGGAAGTGGCTGGCCTCTTAGTCAGAACACATGAGGGGAGGTAAGCAAACAGAGGAAGATCACTGCATAACTATGACACATTCATAATGTATTAAAGTCTAAAGATAAAGATTAAATCAGATATGTGTGTATGTAGATGTGTGAGAATAGCTGTATCAGCTTCCTTCAATGTCTCATGATATCTGGTGTCTGCTGCAGCATCTGCTGGAGTCCTCTGTTACTAGCTTTCTACTCCTAAAATCAGCCCCTGAAGATAAGCCCCCACCTTTCTAAAAAGGGTTGGTTTGTCTTAAAAGTTTTTAATGCACTTGTCCTATAGAAATTTGCGGGCTTTCCTGAAACATATCTTTCCTCTCACCAGGGTGTTCCTGAGGTGTGGGCTAAGAGTGCTATGTAAAAACATTTTAAACATATACAATATAACATCTAAATCAATTACTACATATAATTATATCAATATATATATCAATATATATATATATATCAATATATATATATATATATCAATATATATATATATATATATATATATATATATATATATATATATATATATATATATATATATATATATATATCAATATATCAATATATATATATATATATATATATATATATATATATATCAATATATATATATATCAATATATCAATATATATATATATATCAATATATATATATATATATATCAATATATCAATATATATCAATATTTATATATATATATATATATATATATATATATATATATATATATATATATATATATATATATATATATATATATATATATTCATTTAAAACTCAATGTTCTTATTAATATCCCAATCAAGAAATATTATAATAGTATATAAAAAACTATGACATTTAACTAAAACTTTAAAACGTTTGCATCTTAAGTAATATAAAACCTTCCCTCTCATGTGATAGGGGAGGTGAGTATCCTTGGAGAAACTAATTCAGACTAATTACTACCACATGTTAGCGCTCTTTAGAAAAGCATTTAAAGCTTCAAACAAAATGTATATTTTCACAAATATAATAGTCTTATATAGTTTCACTTTTTTCATACATAGAAGATATATATTCTAACAAAACAAAATTCATGTTTTGAGTTTGCGAAAAGGCATGTAGGAGACTCACAAAATATTTGGAGGAAGGTGACTGATCTGATGAGACTAAAATTGAACTTTTTGGCCATCAAAGAAAACGCTATGTCTGGTGCAAACCCAACACTAGGCATGTGCATTCGTTTTCGTCCAAATTTCAGGTATTTACGTCATCGTTTTAACAAACGATAACGAAAGTGCAGAATCCGAAAAATGAAAGATCCAACATAAATAAATGCTTTATTTTCATTTTCATTGTGACAACAGTTCGATACAGATAGGAGATTCGACATGACGCTGACAATAACAATCTGTGTCTATCGAACCTGTGGTCGAATGTGCCTAACCTTAACTCTATTAGTCCAAGATTATTCTACATAGAGAGAAAAGATTTGACAGAGAGAAAAGATTCGACAGAGAGAGAAAAGAATCGACAGAGAGAGAGAGAGAGAGAGAGAGAGAGAGAGAGAGAGAAAAGATTTGACAGAGAGAGAAAAGATTCGACAGAGAGAGAAAAGATTGCTGCTGGAATTGGGTGGGGTAAGTGAAATAAAAATAATGATGATGAATGTTATTGGCTGATTGTAACCAAAGAGGAGGAGCAGTAAAATAGCTAGAACTAAGTACACACGTACAGCCAACTTACTTTCACTTACGATTGCTAGCAGAGAGAGACACACACACTGAATCATTTCAGAAGACAGTCAATCTTAACTGGTCCGTTTGTCAGAGATCCTAAATTATTTAGCAATTAAGCATAAGCACAGCAGCAGAACAATAGTGAAGCAAGCTACAGTTTAACTTAACTTTTTCATATTAATCTCCTGCTATTGTGTTTGTGTTGTGAACCTGATAGTGATACTAGTGTTGCTATAGCCTCAGAGGCTGACCGTGATGTTGGGGGGGAGGGATTTATTATTTAGATTCTATATTATAGATTGATATTCTATATAGATTCTATATACCCTATCTTGTTACCTGTCTGATCAGTGATCACTATCACCAGGCCATTTTCTGTTTGAACTATATACATTCAACATGAACGACAAAGATTTGACAAAGCAGCGAAAAACATACAACGTTGAATCTTTGGCTTATGGTGTGTGTCGAAAGTTCTAAGAAGATTCGACGGAGCAGCTAAACTATATGGAGTCATACAGTTTAGCTGCTCCGTCGAACCTTCTTTGAACATTCGACAGACACCATAAGCCTTCAATGACAGATTCAACCTTAATTAATTTGGATTTTTGGACGAATGCATTTTTTTAACGAAAAACAAAATAAATAAAAACGAATTTCGGGAGTAGCTAAATAAATGTATTTTTCGGACAAAAACAAAATTCCGAAATGAAATATTTCCGTGTGCACATGTCCACCCAACACATCACATTACCCAAAGAGCACCATCCCCACAGTGAAACAGGGTGGTGGTAGCATCATGCTGTGGGGATGTTTTTCAGCAGTCGGGACTTGAGTTGAGGGAAAGATGGATAGTGATAAAACAGGGATATTCTTGAGCAAAAGCTGTACCACTCTGTATGTGATTTTAGGCTAGGTTCACCTTCCAGCAGGAAAATGATCCCAAACACACAGCTGGGCAACACTTGAGTGGTTTAAGGGGAAACATGTACTGTAAATGTGTTGCAAAGACCTCATCAAAGTCCAGACCTCAATCCAATAGAAAATTTGTGGTCAGACTTAAAGATTGCTGTTCGCAAGTGCAAAGTGGAGCAGTTTTACAAGGCGGAATGGGCAAAAATCCCAGTGGTAAGATGTGGCAAGCTCATAGAGTCTTATCCAAAGAAACTTGGAGCTGTGATAGCCGCAAAAGTCTATCTGACGCAAGTATTGACTTTAGGGGGGTGAATAGGTATGCACAGTCACTTTTTGTGTTATTTTGTCCTATTTGTTGTTTGCTTCACAATAAAAAAAAATCTTCAAAGTTGTGGGAGCGTTCTGTAAATTAAATGATGCAAATCCTCAAACAATCCATGTTAATTCCAGGTTGTGAGGCAACAAAACACAAACAATTCCAAGGGGGTGAATACTTTTGCAACGATATTCCAAAAAGTAAATTCCACAGAATTCAAAATAATTGTACCCGAGACCTTGATTTTGACAGTCAGGGAGAGCTTCTCAGTACTAAATTCCTTGAGAAACGTTATCAACCTCCTTTAGTGTCTAAAGCCTTTGAACACTATAAAAACCCACCCCAAAAAGAAAAAAAAAGAAAAATCAGTAATACAAAGTTCCATGCCAAATATAAAAATAGGGCAAGACTTACACATTCAAAGAGTTCCACAATTGCTCCAGTGAATATGTGGTCTACTGTTTAATCTGCCCTTGTGGCTTACTATATGTAGGGGGGACTATTCACACCCTGCGTAAACGCTTTGGTGAGCATAGATGGTTTATTGAGAAAGGGTTTGACATGCACAGCGTACCCAAAAATTTTCTAAACAAACACCAAAAATCCACAGCAGGTCTAAAAGTACAAGTGTTCAAGTCGATTTCTAACAGTCAACAGGAGACATTCTGGATTTATTCCCTCAATACACTCAAGCCTGGGGGACTCAATGAAGAGATTGAAATACACACGATATTGTAATATGTATAGTACTAATAATAGTGCATATTTTGCCCAATTTTTTACTGATGTTCCCTTTTCTTGCTACATTATTATTTTTTATCATTATTCCCTACAGCAGATCCTAATGGTCATTTAATCTGGATAGTGTATAGTAGACATGTGTGCCATCAATAAATTTGTTTAGTTTGCTTCCAGTCCATTCAGTATTAGCCGTTAATTCACATTTCATAATTTGTGTCCAAAATTCAGTTTGGATTCGTATGAAATACGAATTTTCATTAGGTTTGTTAACTTTTTGTAACAATTATGAATGTTTGTTATGCTGAATTTATCATTATGAGGGGCTCCCACCATCCCTGTGCTGTGTTCATTATGAGGGGCTCCCACCACCCCTGTGCTGTGCTGACTTCCTGGGTTTTTAACTTCATCATAACGAATAATCATAATTAACGAAAATTCTTATTTTTACGATTCTGAATCTCGCATCGACTACCAGTACCAGTCTCCCACAGTCTTCCCAACCCTCACTTGCAGCAGAAGAAAACCTCTGGTCAACAAAACACCAGTCACGTTTCCATTGTAATGGAATTTGGATCCGAAATTCGTAAACTAAATTTCGTATTTCGTACAAAATTCAGAAGCATAGCAATTCGTATTTCGGATCCTCCTGAAAGTATGAACTTACTTACCCCTTTTTTGTTTCATTTAATTCAATTGATTCTTCCCTTTGGGTTTCTAGTCCAGAGGTTTTGTGTGTGTGTGTGTATATATATATATATATATATATATATATATATATATATAAACACACACACACACACACACACACACACACACACACACACACTGTGCCTTGCAAAAGTGCAAACGTTTTCACCCCTTTGGCTTTTTACCTATTTTGATAGGTTACAGCCTTTAGTTCAATGTTTGTTTTTTATTCTGAATTGTATGTGATGGATCAGAACACAAGTTGGCAAAGTAAAATTAGAAAAATATATACATAAAACTATTTTTCAGAAATAAATAGTGTGTGCGTATGTATTCACCCTTTTTGTTATGAAGCCCATAAAAAGCTCTGGTGCAACCAATTACCTTCAGAAGTCACATAATTTGTGAAATGATGTCCACCTGTGTGCAATCTAAGTGTCACATGAATTATCATTACATATACACACCTTTTTGACAGGCCCAAGAGGCTGCAGGACCTAAGCAAGAGGCACCACTAACCAAACACTGCCATGAAGACCAAGGAACTCTCCAAACAAAAAGTAAGGGGCAATGTTGTTAAGTAAAAATCAGGGTTAGGTTATAAAAAATATCCTACTCTTTGATGATCCCTAGGAGCACATCAAATCTATCATAACCAAATGGAAAGAACATGACACAACAGCAAACCTGCCAAGAGACTGCACACCAAAACTCACGGACCTGGCAAGGAGGGCATTAATCAGAGAGGCAGCATACAGACCTAAGATAACCCTGGGGGAGCTGCAGAGTTTCACAGCAGAGACTGGAGTATCTGTACATAGGATGACAATAAGCCGTACACTCCATACAGTTGGGCTTTATGGCAGAGTGGCCAGAAGAAAGCCATTACTTTCAGCAAAAAACAAAATGGCACAATTTGAGTTTGCAAAAAGGCATGTGGGAGACTCCCAAAATGTATGGGGAAATGTGCTCTGGTCTGATGAGACTAAAATTTTACTTTTCCTCAGGTTTCAGCCAGTCCTGGGACAAGTGCATCAGGTAGTACAGCTGTGCAGGGGCAGTCTTAGCCTTGGTAAAGTGCCAGCCATAGACTCGGTACGCCCTTAAAGCGACAGTCACTCCCAGCCTGGCTTGGAGTTTTGCTTTCCGCCGTTTATTTTTTTTATTTTTTATTTTTTTCCTGGGAAGGTCTTTACTTTAATATTTCAAGATAAATACAATAAAAGAAAAAGAGCAACTGAACTGCATTTTCTTTATTTTTTTCAGTCGGACGACAAAGGCCTCGAGTGAAAATCTATAGCATTTACAACTCGAATCCTCATTTTGTGCCATGTATGCCTGCTGTGTAGAATCACCCAACATACCCATGTGCCTGTGGGCAGGCTTTGACACTATTTTGATAAAGTTACAATATACAAGCCAACATGTTGGCAGGAGAGCACAGAGGTAATACAATTTACTTGCACATGGCCACCAGGAATAGTTCTTTTCTAAGGAAGGGGGCAGGAAAATGCATCAACTGGCAATCTTAAATCACGTTATTTTGAAGTGTCCCAAGCGAATGCATTTGGAAGTTCCAAATGCTGACATGCAAAAGAAATTTTAGATTTGTTTCCATTAACCTAAGCGGAATACAAAGTTGGCTTAACACTAAAATTACCTTTATCACTTTTAGATGCATTCACCCATTACAGGCTTGATCTAAAGTATGCATCACAAGTAAACAGATTCTGAACTCCACTGCAGAGGCGTTTGATCTGTTCATTTGGACTTAATGGCTTTAGGTATGTTAAAGGTAATTTGAGTACTGAAGTTTAAAACTGCAGCGATTTTGGAAATTGCCAGTTAGACTGCATAACCAAAATTTTGACTCCAGCAGTATTTGCAAACAAAAAAAAAAAAAAACGAATGAGGTTTTTGTGAAGGTCATAGCTTTGGTGACAATCAGAACCAAATTTAAGATCTGTGGTTAATCTTGACCTGAGCAGATTGCTCGAGTCTCTGGACCCCTGTTTATTTGGTCATGGCCTTGATGGCTACCGCACATTCTTCTTCCATTGCTTACAAAACCGAGATCATTATCTCATCACCCGCTTCATATCTACCCTCTATTTCCTTTCCCAGGTCTCCGTCTGGCAGCTTGAGATCATCACGAACGTCACCATTGTCACACAACAGGGACAGGTATCCCTCAGTTATTCCAATAAGCTGATAGTCATTTCTTTTTATATTAGGAACATCCATATTGTGGGTGGATGGACAGATATCTTCATACTTCTTTCCAGTGAAGATATCAATACCAACAAGGTGAACCTTGGCATGACCATGCTTGCCAGTTTTGGAAGTTGACATTTCAACAATTTTGCAGGGAAGTGATTTCAAAACCACAAACCCATTCTTATGCAGGGTAGAGCACTGCATAGGGAAGGTGGCAGAAGCCCCAGTATCTCCAGTGTGGAAATCAATATCATCTGACTAGGGATGAGCTGAACACCCCCCGGTTCGGTTCGCACCAGAACTTTCCAACGGACCCCAAATTCGTACGAACTTTAGAACCCCCATTGAAGTCTATGGGACTCGAACATTTGAAATTAAAAGTGCTAATTTTAACGGCTAATATGCAAGATACTGTCCTAAAAAGGGTTTGGGGACCTGGCTCCTGCCCCAGGGGACATGGGTCAATGCCTAAAATGTTTTTAAAAATGGCCGTTTTGGCGGGAGCACTGATTTTAATGACGATTAAAGTGAAAAAAAAGTGAAATATTCCTTTAAATATCGTGCCTGGGGGGTGTCTGTAGTATGCCTGTGAAGTGCCACGTGTTTCCCGTGTTTAGAACAGTCCCTGCACAAAATGACATTAAACGGAAATAACATAATTTAAAACTGCTTGCGGTTTTAATGTTATATCTGGTTCCTGCAATATGGTTGAAAATCATTGAGAAAAATGGCATGGGTAGCCCTCCCTGCCCATTACCAGCCCCTTTGGGTCTTGTATAATTTAAGGGGAACCCCGTACCCATATTAAAAAAGGAAATGCGTGTGGCCCCCAGGCCCTATATACTCAGAACAGCAGTATACAGGCGGTGCAAACAAGACAGGGACTGTGTAGGTTTGTTGTGTTAAGTTGAATCTGTTTGTAATTGTCAACTGGTACATTTTTAAAGTGTAGCTCCAGTCAAAAAAACTATTTTTAAGCTTTTTGGAAAACATAGGGAAGGGTTATCACCCCTGTATAATTTGTTTTGTCGTAAATCTTTTTTCATCTCACTTGCTGTTGTCTCCTTCCGTTTGCAAGTAGGAGATGTTTGTAAGTTGGATGTTTGAAAGTAGGGGCCTGCCCTATATGCTCTGCAGAAATGGCGGAACAAGGTGTTGGTTTTGCCACAACATTGTAAGCCCTCAAAGTGACTGTTGGTGGGCGCTGGAGAGCCCTGCTGTGAACGATTATATCAAGAATTGTAATTACATGCCATTGTTGAACAGTGGTAGAAAAATTGACCTTTGGTGGTTGTGGTGCTGGTGCCACAACACTATAAGTCCTCACAGTTACTCTGGGTGGGCACAGGAACGGGCCCTCCTGGGAAATATTATATCAAAAATTGTAATTAAATGCCCCTGTTAAACAGGGGCAGAAAAATTGGGCCTTAGGCACTGATGCTGGTGCCACGACACTGCAACCTCTCCCATATACTCTAGTTTTATTGCAGAAATTAGCCCTGCTGCAAAGCATTGCATCAAAAATTGTAATTAAACGCCCCTGTTAAACAGGGGTAGAAAAATTGGGCCTTAAGCACTAGTGCTGGTGCCACGACACTGCAACCTCTCCCATATACTCTAGTTTTATTGCAGGAATTAGCCCTGCTGCAAAGCATTGCATCAAAAATTGTAATTAAACTCCCCTGTTAAACAGGGGCAGAAAAAATTGGGCCTTAGGCACTGGTGCTGGTGCCACGACACTGCAACCTCTCCCATATACTCTTGTTTTATTGCAGGAATTAGCCCTGCTGGAAAGCATTGCATCAAAAACTGTAATTAAACGCCCCTGTTAAACAGGGGCAGAAAAATTGGGCTGATGGCATCACCCAGAACCAGAAATGTTCTTCCAACATATCAGCGGAGGAGGAAGAGGATAGACAATCAACATAACAGGACAGTCACTCAGCATCAGCATAGGCAGTCTTGAAGGGATGTGATATTTCCCAAAAAATTATTCGGTTACATCAGCTTCAGGTGCTTGGTAGCTGTGGGTTATCCAAGACTGATTCATCTTGATGAAGGTCAGTCGATCAACTGATTCGGTGGACAGGGGCACCCTGTGATCGGTAACAAAGCCACCAGCAGCACTGAAGGTGTGTTCCGAAAGAACGCTGGATGCAGGACAGGCCAGTAGCTCAATTGCATACTGTGCAAGCTCTGGCCAGTGATCCATCCTCAAGACCCAGTAAGCCAGAGGATTTTCGGTGGGAAAGGTGTCCAAGTCTGACCTTGCCCCTAGGTATTCCTGCACCATGTAAATCAGACGCTGGCGATGGTTGCTGGAACCGATCATACCTTGGGGCTGCGGACTAAAAAATTGTCTGAAAGCATCAGTCAGACGGCCACCTTCTCCACCGCTCCTTCTGACCGATGCCTCAGCAACACGTTGTCCAGGACCAGGAGTTTGTAACCTCACAGTCTCTGGGAACGTGTTGCACAGACCTTTCTGCAAGGCCTACCGGAGATGTCTCATCATCTGCTCCCTCTGCGATGGCAAGATAAGGTCGGCAACCTTACCCTTGTACCGTGGATCAAGGAGAGTGGCCAGCCAGTAATGGTCCCTCTCCTTGATCCGAAGAATACGAGGATCCTTCCGCAGGCTTTGCAGGATCAGGGAGGCCATGCAGCGTAGGTTAGCTGAGGCATTCGGTCCGGAGTCCTCTGGGTCACTAAGGACAACATGATCCGCAGCTACCTCCTCCCAGCCACGTACAAGTCCACGGGTTTCTTGGGACTGTAAATCATCCCTACAAGACTGCTGCTGCTGCTGATGCTGAGTGCCAGCCAGCACCTCCATGCTGACACAATTATCCTCCTCCTCCTCTTCCTCCTCCTCATCCTCTTCCTGTGTGATGGGTGGCACAGCAGGAACACTGTCTGGATAAAGGGGGCCTTGAGAGGCAAGGAAGTCCTCCTCTTCCTGCCTCTGTTCTGCCTCAAGTGCCCTGTCCATTATTCCACGCAGCGTATGCTCCAAGAGGTGGACAAGAGGTACAGTGTCACTGATGCATGCACTGTCCCTGCTCACCATCCTTGTGGCCTCCTCAAACGGTGACAGGACAGTGCATGCATCCCTGATCATGCCCCACTGGCGTGGTGAGAAAAAACCAAGCTCCCCTGATCCTGTCCTGGTGCCGTAGTCGCACAGGTACTCATTGATGGCCCTCTGCTGCATGTGCAGCCGCTGCAGCATGGCCAACGTTGAGTTCCACCTGGTGGGCATGTCACATATAAGGCGGTTCTTGGGCAGGTTCAACTCCTTTTGGAGCTCAGCCAGCCGAGCACAGGCATTAAATGATCGGCGGAAATGCACACAGACTTTCCTGGCCTGCTTCAGGACATCCTGTAAGCCCGGGTACCTGCCCAAGAACCGCTGCACCACCAGGTTAAGGACGTGAGCTACACAGGGCACATGGGTCAGTTGTCCCTGTCGGAGGGCGGAGAGGAGGTTGGTTCCATTGTCGCAAACCACCATTCCTGGCTTAAGCTGGCGTGGCGTCAACCACTTCTCGGCCTGCCCCTGCAGAGCTGACAAAACATCCGCCCCAGTGTGGCTCCTGTCCCCCAAACAAACCAGCGCAAGCACGGCATGGCATCGTTTTGCCTGCGTACTTGCGTAGCCCCTGGAACGCCTACGGAGCACCGCTGGTTCTGAGGACAGAGCACTGGAAGAGGCCATGGAGGAAGAAGAAGAGGAGGGGGAGGAGGAGAGAGGTGTGTCACAACCAATAGTAGCATTTTGGAGGCGTGGTGGCGTAACAACCTCCAACACTACTGCACCTTGTCCTGCATCCTTCCCAGCTGCCAGAAGAGTGACCCAATGGGCCGTGAAAGACAGGTAACGTCCCTGTCTATGCCTGCTGGACCATGAGTCAGCGGTAATATGCACCTTACCGCTGACCGCCCTGTCCAGCGAGGCAAGGACATTGCCTTCCACATGCCGGTAGAGAGCCGGACTCGCCTTCCGTGAGAAAAAGTGGCGTTTGGGGACCTGCCACTGAGGAACCGCACATTGTACAAACTCACGGAAGGGGCAGAGTCTGAAAAGGCAGCAGTTAGGGGCGGACTGACAACTAATGGGGCCCCCGGGCAATAGAAGCTCATGGGGCCCCCTTGGGCGCCACACCTTGCCAGGGAGACAAGGGGGGGAGCACACAGGGGGAAACTGGAGGGAGAACGCACACGCACACACACTCACACAAACACAGGGAGACACACACACACACAGGTGGACACTCACACACCACACACAGGGGGACACACTCTCACACAGGGAGACACACACACGGGGACACTCACACACACACCACACACGGGGGGAGGGCACACACAGGGGGAAAAACTCACGTGCACACACACAGGGGGACACACACACACTCACACGGGGGGGAGGACACACTCTCACACACACACACAGGGGGACACACTCTCACACACACACACACACACAGGGGGGCACACTCTCACACACACACACACACAGGGGGACACACTCTCACACACACACACACACACACACACACGGGGACACACTCTCACACACACACACACACACACACACAGGGGGACACACTCACACAGGGGACACACACACACACACCACACACACACACACACACACACAGGGGGATACACTCACACACACACACAGGGGGATACACTCACACACACACACAGGGGGATACACTCTCACACACACACACACACACACAGGGGGATACACACACACACACACGGGGATACACACACACACACCACACAGGGACACACACACACACACTCACACACATACGGGGACACTCACACATACGGGAACACTCACACACACACACATACGGGGACACTCACACACACACACACATACAGGGACACTCACACACACACATACGGGGACACTCACACACATACGGGGACACTCACACACATACGGGGACACTCACACACATACGGGGACACTCACACACACACACACACACACATACGGGGACACTCACACACAAACACATACGGGGACACTCACACACACACACATACGGGGACACACACACATACGGGGACACTCACACACACACACATACGGGGACACTCACACACTCACACGGGGGGGAGGACACACTCTCACACACACACACAGGGGGACACACTCTCACACACACACACACACACAGGGGGGCACACTCTCACACACACACACACACAGGGGGACACACTCTCACACACACACACACACACACACGGGGACACACTCTCACACACACACACGGGGACACACTCTCACACACACACACACACACACACACACACACACACACGGGGACACACTCTCACACACACACACACACACACACACACACACACACACACACAGGGGGACACACTCACACAGGGGACACACACACACACACCACACACACACACACACACACAGGGGGATACACTCACACACACACACAGGGGGATACACACACACAGGGGGATACACTCTCACACACACACACACACACACACAGGGGGATACACACACACACACACGGGGATACACACACACACACACCACACAGGGACACACACACACACACACTCACACACATACGGGGACACTCACACATACGGGAACACTCACACACACACACATACGGGGACACTCACACACACACACACATACAGGGACACTCACACACACACATACGGGGACACTCACACACATACGGGGACACTCACACACATACGGGGACACTCACACACATACGGGGACACTCACACACACATACGGGGACACTCACACACAAACACATACGGGGACACTCACACACACACACATACGGGGACACACACACATACGGGGACACTCACACACACACACATACGGGGACACTCACACACATACGGGAACACTCACACACATACGGGGACACACACACACGGGAGGGCACAGGGGGACACACACAGGGGAGGACACACACAGGGGAGGACACACACAGGGGAGGACACACACACGGACACACACAGGGGAGGACACACACACGGGGAGGACACACACACGGGGAGGACACACACACACAGGGGGGACACTGGGTTGGGGGGATCCGGGGCCCCATGCATCTGTACCGCCACCCCCCCATCACTTGTGGCAGGCCCAGGCTTCACTTACCGGCGGATGACGATAATACTTTTAACGGCGCAGCTCCCCGTCGGCCCCTGCACTATTCTGCTGTGCCCGTATCTCATGCCGATTACAATACGGCTAACTCCGCGCTGCTCCCCGCTGGCCCCTCCTTCCCTCCCGTCCATCCCAGGTGCTTTTACTGTATGCGTTGTGACATCACCTGGGACGGACGGGAGGGAAGGAGGGGCCGGCGGGGAGCAGCGCGCCGTATTGTAATCGGCATGATCGCAGCATGTGATACGGGCACAGCCGCTTCAAGTGGCCTCTCATGTGGCCGAGACCGGGCCCCTAATGACCTCGGGCACTGGTCAGTCCGCCCCTGGCAGCAGTTGAAGTGCTAGCAATTTAGCCAAGCTAGCATTCAACCGCTGGGCATGTGGATGGCTGGGAGTGAACTTCTTTCGCCGGTCCAGCAGCTGGGGCAGGGACATTTGCCTGCTATAATCGGACGTGGGTGTACTGCTAGCAGAGTGCCCGGAAGCACTTGGCTGTGACACACCTAATTCTACACCTTCATTCCTCTCAGAGCAGGTTTCAGAGAGGACTGAAGGTCTAGTGGGGTTGGAGATGCCAGCTGATGAGGAGCAAGGAGAGGACAAGCGTGTCCCATGGCCATGTGCTTATGACGATGCACCACGTCCACGACCAGCACTGTTGTCTCTAGACACAGAGCCTGCTTGCCCTCTTTTATCGGCTCTCGCCTGTCTGCCTCTCCTTGCTGGCCTTCCAGACATGGTAATGGCCTGAAGGGAGTTGGGTAAAACAGCAATTGGGTAGTGTATATTGTGCTGGAGGCACACAACACCCACTAACTCCTGCAGATGCCTTTATTATAGAACACCAGCAATAAAGGGTAGATCAAGGGGTATACTGTACTGGAGGCACACAACACCCACTCAGCCCTGCAGATGGTTCTATTAGAGAACAGCAATAAAGGGTAGATACAGGTGTATATTGTGCTGGAGGCACACAACACCCACTAACTCCTGCAGATGCCTTTATTATAGAACACCAGCAATAAAGGGTAGATAAAGGGGTATACTGTACTGGAGGCACACAACTTCCAATAACTCCTGCAGATGGCAGATGGCTCAAATAGAGAAGAGCTATGTAGGTGGATATAGCGGTGTGTACTGGGTACAGAGCACGCAGACAGCACGCATAAGCTCCTAACACTGACTGCAAGCTCTATTATAAAATATAGATATATCGCTAGCTATATAAGTGAGGTGAATATAGCGGTGTATACTGCGGTCAGGGCACGCAGACAACAACCACCACAGAAGAGCAAGATCGAAAAATCGGCTGATAACGATCGGTGTATACTGTGTTGAAGGTACACAGAACACCCACTAACTGCTTCAGACGCCAACACACTACACAAGGCCACCGCGCTGGCGGCCTTATATAGTGTGGGGCGTGTACTACACAGCCTGAGCTATGATTGGCTACAGGCATCCTGCCTGTGGCCAATCATGGCTCTCCTCGCTGCCGGCGCTGTGATTGGCCAAGCATGCGGGGTCACAGTGCATGCTTGGCCAATCTTGAGCCAGCAATGCACTGCGCCATTGCAGTGCATTGTGGGCCGTGAGCGCCACACGAATTTGTCGCGAACGGCCCATAACGTTCGGAATTCGCCGAACGGGCGAACAGCCCATGTTCGAGTCGAACGTATGTTCGACTCGAACACGAAGCTCATCCCTACATCTGACATATTGCTGGGTGTCTACTTGTACTTCCAATAAAAAAAAAAGGCCCGATGTTTAGAGTTTATAGTCCCGTGCAGATTCAGGGACCAAGTCACAGTACGCTTGTTTTGGGTCTGCGGTCAGAAAAGAAGACAGTACATCTGCCCAGTCTTTATCCAGGAGATCTGCCCTTGCTGCAACATGTTCAAACATTGCCAGTTATGCTTCCACGTTGTCTGAGGCTGTCATTTTTTGCAGGATCCGCTGCACTACCTTCTGGGGGTCACTCTTTATACTGGGGTCACCGTTTATTTCAGCCTGCTGGGTCACCACCTTTTGTAATTCCACTATCTGTTCACTCAGTAAGTGGTTTGTTTCCTGTTGTACAGCGACTGTCTGTGCCGGAGTCTGCTCCCGCCCAGCCTGGGCCTCCTCATAGCGGGCCTGCGCTTTATTCAGCAAAACAAACTGGCTTTTCTTATTACACAAGTGCAGATATAGGAAAAGTTCAGTCTTTCTAGCCAACAGGCTGGTATGTAGACAAAATACATGGCTCTAGCTAGAGCTACAGTCTCTGATACGGTTTTGCTCACCCCAGCAGGTACACAATCCAGCAAAGGATCCTCTCACACAGCATACTGCTGTGTCTCTCTCTCCAAACACATTGCTCCTCTCTGACATTTTCATCTGGCAATAAGCAGGTCCGAAGGGGAAGTACCCGCCCTCTTCAATTAACCCCTTCTTAACCTCTTAACCCTGCCCCAGGCTGACTCTCTACAATATATATATATATATATATATATATATATATATATATATATATATATATATATATATATATATATATAACCCACCCCCCAGAGCATCCTGGCAAAATGCCCAGACAGTGTCCCTGTTGTTTAGCCTCAGTATCAGCACAGTAGAAGCAATCAGGGTTTCAGAGTGCAGCAGCCAGCAGCCAGCCCCCCTTCTATTGTGCCCTATCCCCTCCGTTTAATAGGGGTCACCCTGAAAAGCATGAAATTACTGAGAGGTCTTAGATGCCAGCAATTGACAGTGCACAGTTGAGGAAACTCCTAGACTCCTCCTCGAGGTATCATATGACACAGCCAAAGGGAGACTGGGGATGCAGAAGTTTCCTACTTCTGTGCCGTGCTGAATCTGAGGTCTGGTAAGTGGGGAGGCATCAATTTTCTGTTTTAGGGAGGAGAAAATAAGAATTCCAGTCTGGGGTAGATTATTTTGATGGGGTAAGGAAAGGGGGTGGGTTTGCGTTTTGGAGAGGGGGGGAGTTTCTAGTAGAGAAGTTTACAGGGGGTGGTTAATGGCAGGGATTTTCTTCTGGGAGGGAGTTTTATTGGATGAAGGGAGATTTTCTTCATAATTATAAATCTATAAAGAGGGTATTGAGGGAGAAATTTTTGCTTTGGTGGGTCGGTTTAGTGACAGAGGGTTTAATTTTTGGGGGGATATTTGAGGGAGGGAGATATTTTACAGTGGGAATCTTTGCTTGGGGAGAGAGGTTTCTTAGGAGGGAGAGGGGGATTTTTTCCTTTAATTATACTTACCTAGGTGGATGGAGCATCGATCCAATGTTGCATCTGTCCCCAGCTGCTTCTAAGCCCATCCACAGAGCGATCAAAGACCGCTGATTACTCAGTTCTCAGCCTTCAGTGAGCAAAGAGGGGTGACTGTCAGTCCCTGGCTCTGCCCTCCCTCCCCTAATCTCTCTGGAATGCCAGACTGTGGAGGGGGGCAGGAGCGGCTGGCTCAGGGTCTCTACAGCTCACTGAGATGCTGAGCGAGCTGCTGGTCCAGGTATCTGGGTGAATCATGACTAAGGATCTTTCCACAGCCTTGACTTGCTGAGCAATGTTATCTGACAGCAGGATATAGCTGGCTGTCGGCTAAAAATAGGTCACAAAATTGCAGGATGAACTGCAATCCTCCCCAGGAGAAGTACAACAAAGCAGCATGCCATCCCTTCAGAGCGAATGCACCAGTGACATCACCTGCTGCTTTCCATGTGAATATCTCCTAAACACCACAAGTTTAGGATATATTCACTATACCTACAGATAAGCGTTATTATAGGCTTACTTGTAGGTACAAGTTCCAAAGCTGGGTTTGCTACAGTTTAATAAAAGCCAACAATATTGACCAGGTGCAAAGGGCACCATCCTGTG
Source organism: Lithobates pipiens (assembly GCF_037356315.1). Classification (NCBI taxonomy): domain Eukaryota; kingdom Metazoa; phylum Chordata; class Amphibia; order Anura; family Ranidae; genus Lithobates; species Lithobates pipiens. Next base: position 202,835,061 of record NW_027507764.1, on the reverse strand, counting down.
TTAGGCAGTGCACACTATTTTTATTTTTTTTCATCTCTTAAAACATTTCATTTTAGGACACTTTTTTTTAAGGATTTGATCAAAGATTGTATGGCTCAGTGCAGTGGGAAACAAAGTCTTACTTTGGAAGTTTGCAGTCATGGTGTCCTAGCTGAGGAGTCCTCCCACACACCAATAGACAAACGGTTATCGAATAAAAGCAGCCGGCAACTCTATACCATCAAGCGTATTTATTTTCAAGCCTTCACAGTGAGTACAGTTAGCAGCAGACTAGTGTCAGCGATAAGCCTTGTTCACAGTACTCCAGTGCTGTGAACAAGGCTTATCGCCGAAACTAGTCTGCTGGTGACTGTACTCACTGTGAAGGCTTGAAAATAAATATGCTTGATGGTGTGGAGTTGCTGGCTGCTTTTATTCAATAAATTTTTTTTTTAAGGTTTAAATAAATCACTGAATTTACTGCCCATCACAATATACTGCCCCTTGCACCTCCTCAACTTGCACAGTAAGGTTAGCTAAAATCCAGTCTTGGGTCTCATTCATATATCCTACATGACCATGGTGCAGCAAGTATACTGCAAATACCTGCATTCGGGATCAGATGCTCTAATATCTGCTCAGCCTGTCCACCAGAGTGATGGGCTGAAAAGAGCCAAGGCTGTCTGATGCTGTAAACTTGTATCCACCTGTATCTTCACATCCAGTGGTTTCCTGCTGGTAGGGATACATTTTTTCTCTGTGATAAAATCTCTCTGCATCAAGGGTCAGAAATGTGTCCCTAACTAGTGATGGCCGAACGGTTCGCCCGGCGGTCGTTTCGCGGCGAATTTCCGACTTTCGCCGTCCGCGGGTTCGAACGCCTTTTTCCGTCGTTCGCCCCGGCGGACTTACGTGTTTAATGTATACAAGAACTTTAACCTTTCGTGACACGTTTATCATGTGTTACAGGACAACCAATTGAGACATGACAGCTCATGGACACTTGGACATTCCCCCTAACCTATAAATACACCCGATCCGGTGGCCATTTTACATTCTTTCTTCTGTCACTGTAGGGAAAGGATCCTGTGTGGAGTAGGGACAGAGAAAACGCTAGCTATTTGGTACACAAAAGTTCTTTTCAGGACTGGTATAGGTGTTAGGTCAGCAGCCTGAGTTTCTTTTGTCAGTTTAGATAAAGGGACAGAGCGCTGTATGCTGCTATTTTAGGGACAGCTCAGCCAGATTAGTCTTTCTTCATCATCATCATCATCATCATCATTAGCTGTTACTATCAGGTCCACAAAAGAGCTGTTCCAGCTAATCGTTCCAGCCTACTCTTTTTTGCCAATTTGTATAGGGACAGGCAGGAAGCAGTGTGTCAGGCAGTGAGGATAATTTTAAAGACTTGCTGTTACTATTAGTTCCACAAAGGTTCTTTTCAGGACTGGTATCAGTGGTACGGTAATAGGCTTGTACACGTATAATATTCTTTCTTCCAAATATAGAAAGAATATTATACTTGACTGCTGCCCTTCTGCTGCAGTCTGCTAATCATTCACAACTCACTTGTTCCACAAAAGTTCTTATAAGGACTGGTAACTTGGTCTGTCTAGGGTGCTACGGTACATAGGCTTGGGTGCGGTACAGTCTGCTGTTCTGTAAGGACCGCTATCGGTCCACAATAGATAGGGTTGCCGTGCACTACTGCTGACCGCTGCCCTATACTGCAGCAGTCCTTCAGCGGTATAGGGACTGACGCACAGTCTGCTAAACACTAATACACAACCTGCTTGGTCCACAAAAGTTCTTATAAGGACTGGTAACTTGGTATAGGGTGCTACGGTACATAGGCCTGAGTGCGTTACAGTCTGCTGTTCTGTAAGGACCGCTATCGGTCCACAATACATAGGGTTGACGTGCACTACTGCTGACCGCTGCCCTATACTGCAGCAGTCCTTCAGCGGTATAGGGACTGACGCACAGTCTGCTAAACACTAACACACAACCTGCTTGGTCCACAAAAGTTCTTATAAGGACTGGTAACTTGGTATAGGGTGCTACGGTACATAGGCCTGAGTGCAGTACAGTCTGCTGTTCTGTAAGGACTGCTATCGGTCCACAATACATAGGGTTGCCGTGCACTACTGCTGACCGCTGCCCTATACTGCAGCAGTCCTTCAGCGGTATAGGGACTGACGCACAGTCTGCTAAACACTAATACACAACCTGCTTGGTCCACAAAAGTTCTTATAAGGACTGGTAACTTGGTATAGGGTGCTACGGTACATAGGCCTGAGTGCGTTACAGTCTGCTGTTCTGTAAGGACCGCTATCGGTCCACAATACATAGGGTTGCCGTGCACTACTGCTGACCGCTGCCCTATACTGCAGCAGTCCTTCATTGGTATAGGGACTGACGTACAGTCTGCTAATCACTAACACACAACCTGCTTGGTCCACAAAAGTTCTTATAAGGACTGGTAACTTGGTATAGGGTGCTACGGTACATAGGCCTGAGTGCGTTACAGTCTGCTGTTCTGTAAGGACCGCTATCGGTCCACAATACATAGGGTTGCCGTGCACTACTGCTGACCGCTGCCCTATACTGCAGCAGTCCTTCATTGGTATAGGGACTGACGTACAGTCTGCTAATCACTAACACACAACCTGCTTGGTCCACAAAAGTTCTTATAAGGACTGGTAACTTGGTATAGGGTGCTACGGTACATAGGCCTGAGTGCGTTACAGTCTGCTGTTCTGTAAGGACCGCTATCGGTCCACAATACATAGGGTTGCCGTGCACTACTGCTGACCGCTGCCCTATACTGCAGCAGTCCTTCATTGGTATAGGGACTGACGTACAGTCTGCTAATCACTAACACACAACCTGCTTGGTCCACAAAAGTTCTTATAAGGACTGGTAACTTGGTATAGGGTGCTACGGTACATAGGCCTGAGTGCGTTACAGTCTGCTGTTCTGTAAGGACCGCTATCGGTCCACAATACATAGGGTTGCCGTGCACTACTGCTGACCGCTGCCCTATACTGCAGCAGTCCTTCAGCGGTATAGGGACTGACGCACAGTCTGCTAAACACTAACACACAACCTGCTTGGTCCACAAAAGTTCTTATAAGGACTGGTAACTTGGTATAGGGTGCTACGGTACATAGGCCTGAGTGCAGTACAGTCTGCTGTTCTGTAAGGACCGCTATCGGTCCACAATACATAGGGTTGCCGTGCACTACTGCTGACCGCTGCCCTATACTGCAGCAGTCCTTCATTGGTATAGGGACTGACGTACAGTCTGCTAATCACTAACACACAACCTGCTTGGTCCACAAAAGTTCTTATAAGGACTGGTAACTTGGTATAGGGTGCTACGGTACATAGGCCTGAGTGCGTTACAGTCTGCTGTTCTGTAAGGACCGCTATCGGTCCACAATACATAGGGTTGACGTGCACTACTGCTGACCGCTGCCCTATACTGCAGCAGTCCTTCATTGGTATAGGGACTGACGTACAGTCTGCTAATCACTAACACACAACCTGCTTGGTCCACAAAAGTTCTTATAAGGACTGGTAACTTGGTATAGGGTGCTACGGTACATAGGCCTGAGTGCAGTACAGTCTGCTGTTCTGTAAGGACCGCTATCGGTCCACAATACATAGGGTTGACGTGCACTACTGCTGACCGCTGCCCTATACTGCAGCAGTCCTTCAGCGGTATAGGGACTAAGAGTTTTGTCACAGGGTGATTTAAAAAATGACAGGCAGAGGAAGAGGCAGGCCCTTCCGCAGGGGTGGTAGGGGTAGGGCAGGAGCAACAGCCTTGAGCCAAAGTGGGAAGTTGCAGAAGGTGCGTTCAATTACTTTAAAGGACGCACCAGACTTGGTTGAGTGGCTCACTCAGCCTTATTCTTCTGCACCCTCCTCATCCTCTCGATCTGCACCCTCTTCTTCACTCTCTGCTATGTGCACCCCCAAAGACACTACCACCAACAACACCACCACCACCACATACCTTCCGCTTGAGTGCAAATGGGGGCCTTCATGCTCCAGTGTTTTAATAGGGACCCCCGTATAAAAAGCATGAGGGTCAAGGACCAGTACTGGGTGGCAACGTACTTAGATCCCCGGTACAAACACAAAATGGCGGAAATGTTACCGCCGTCGCAGAGGGCTGTCAGAATGCAGCACTTCCAGGCCTTGCTTCGAGAAATGCTGCATTCTGCTTTTGCGTGCGCTGGCAGAGGAGCAATTCCCACTCCCAGAGAAGGATTTGCGGGTACCAATCCAACAGCGCCTGCAAGAAGAGGCCGGTTTGAAGATGTGTTGGTGACTTCGGATATGAGGTCATTCTTTCAGCCGACCCATCGACAGGTGTCATCCGGATCCAGCATCAGGGAACGCCTAGACCGTCAGGTGTCCGACTACATTGGGTTAACGGCCGATGTGGACGCTCTGAGGAGTGATGAACCCCTAGACTACTGGGTGGGCAGGCTTGACCTCTGGCCAGAGCTTGCCCAATTTGCAATCGAACTGTTGGCTTGCCCCTCATCCAGTGTCCTGTCCGAAAGGACGTTCAGCGCAGCAGGGGGGATTGTGACCGATAAGCGTACTCGCCTAGCTCACGACAGTGTTAACTACCTCACATTTCTAAAAATGAATGAGGCATGGATCTCGGAGGAATTCAACACATGTGATCAGTAGACCATGTATATGTCTATAAACAATTTTTGGAATCAAGCACACAGACCTTCTTAATTCATTTGGCTCACTTCCCTGACCCAAAAAAGCACACCGTACTATATGCCCCTACCCTCCTCTTTGAAGAGGTTGAGCGGTGTCATATTTCTACTGGGGCTGCTTATTATGAGGGGTTCCCACCATCCCTGTGCTGTGCTGACTTCCTCCTGGGTGTTCTTATTATGAGGGGCTCCCACCATCCCTGTGCTGTGCTGACTTCCTCCTGGGGGTTCTTATTATGAGGGGCTCCCACCATCCCTGTGCTGTGCTGACTTCCTCCTGGGGGTTCTTATTATGAGGGGATCACACCATCCCTGTGCTGTGCTGACTTCCTCCTGGGGCTGCTTACGGTGCTGCTGTCAGCGCTGTATGTCACGGAGCTGCTGTCAGCGCTGTATGTCACGGAGCTGCTGTCAGCGCTGTATGTCACGGAGCTGCTGTCAGCGCTGTATGTCACGGAGCTGCTGTCAGCGCTGTATGTCACGGAGCTGCTGTCAGCGCTGTATGTCACGGAGCTGCTGTCAGCGCTGTATGTCACGGAGCTGCTGTCAGCGCTGTATGTCACGGAGCTGCTGTCAGCGCTGTATGTCACGGAGCTGCTGTCAGCGCTGTATGTCACGGAGCTGCTGTCAGCGCTGTATGTCACGGTGCTGCTGTCAGCGCTGTATGTCACGGAGCTGCTGTCAGCGCTGTATGTCACGGAGCTGCTGTCAGTGCTGTATGTCACGGAGCTGCTGTCAGCGCTGTATGTCACGGAGCTGCTGTCAGCGCTGTATGTCACGGAGCTGCTGTCAGCGCTGTATGTCACGGTGCTGCTGTCAGCGCTGTATGTCACGGAGCTGCTGTCAGCGCTGTATGTCACGGAGCTGCTGTCAGTGCTGTATGTCACGGAGCTGCTGTCAGCGCTGTATGTCACGGAGCTGCTGTCAGCGCTGTATGTCACGGAGCTGCTGTCAGCGCTGTATGTCACGGTGCTGCTGTCAGCGCTGTATGTCACGGAGCTGCTGTCAGCGCTGTATGTCACGGAGCTGCTGTCAGCGCTGTATGTCACGGAGCTGCTGTCAGCGCTGTATGTCACGGAGCTGCTGTCAGCGCTGTATGTCACGGAGCTGCTGTCAGCGCTGTATGTCACGGTGCTGATGTCAGTGCTCTGTATTACGGTGCTGCTGTCAGTGCTCTGTATCTCCTGCACCCTCTTGTTTGCCTACCCTGGTCCCTGACCTTCCCTCTCCTCCATTGCCTTCATTAGCTCCATAGTCCTGAATTGTCAGAACAATTTCCCAAATAAAAAAAAAATGCTTGTAGTTATCGATCCCAAATTCACCTCATACATGTATTATGCTATTGTCCAGGTGGTGGGACTACGTGCTACCCCCTAATAATTACCCCGTGGCCGCAAATTCGACCTAAAGGTTTGCGAAATTCGCCTCCCATTGAAGTCAATGGAGCCCGCGGCGAACGGTCGTTTTCGCGAACGTTTGTGCCCGTTCGCGTTTCGCGTTCGCGAAACGTCCCGTCGGAAGTTCGTCCATCACTATCCCTAACAGCAGGTAACCACTGTGACCCATGGTTTGTTAGTGTGTCGTTCAGGCTCAATTCATGTGGGTAGTAATGTAGATGATACCGAATGTGATGCTGGAGTTGGAAAAAATGTAAACATCTGGGATCCTGGCTGTAGGTATTCATAGTATATTTGCCATTCCATGGCCATTTAGAACATATGAATGAGATCTAAAGCCTGGTTCACATGGTAAGTTTTTTTTATTTAAACAAATAGGGCTGAAGGAAACAAAAAACTAGGGAGTTTAGGAGGCGCTCGCTGTACTAATGAGTACAATACCGCACCACAACTGCATGCATTGCATTCTATTCAGTTGAATGGGGATCATTTTTGCTGCACTACATTGCAAAGTCTCATGACCCCACTCTGCTGTCACATGTTTTTACCATACCTCCCCCAAAATAAAAGTGTAAATGATGCCTTTAAGTTTGAAAGACCTGAACCGCCCCAGGGAAAAACAAATCATCTACGGCCCTGATTATAATTATATATATTATATAAATAAAATATAATATAATATAATATATACACACATACACACACACACACACACACACACACACACACACACTAGACTGCCTGCACTGTGTATATATATATAAGTCTACACTGAATGCAGAGTACGAGATATAGAGATATAGCAATATAGTGGGGATCACCTTTTTTCTGAATGACATTCAGCAAATGGGCACTTTCTTAAAAATCTGGTTTATTTGCAGGAGGTTTGCAAAATAAAACAAACGGTAAATGAAATCCTTGCCGTCCAGTGCTAACTAAATAGTCTCCTCTCTATACAGTGCGGGACTGGTCCCCGTCACCCACAAAACATGTGGAAAAGCAAACCTTTTAGTCCAAAACCCAGAGCTCCTCTCCCTCAGGTTCCTTCCTGAGTCTCAAAACCAGAGTGCCCTGCTGTGCTCTCTTCCTGGATATTTAAAGTCCAGCTGACTGTGGACTCCAGTGGACCCGAACATCCGGACTGGAACTCAGCCTGCCACAGAGGCTGGAAAAACTGGGGCAGATTCCGGTTTAGTCCCTTACAATGAAACAAATGTGAGCTAAAATATACCTATTATCGTGTATCTCACCTCGCATACTGACACATATCCTCCCCCTCTGCTCAAGCCCCTGTGCCTGAGCACTTGACCCAGCCATACAGTGAATGCGAGAGAGGGCATCTGCGTTATTTTTGAATTTTCCCAGCTTGTGCTCCACCGTAAACTGAAAGGGCTGTAAAGCCAGGAGCCACTTTGTCACATGGCCATTTATCTCCCTGTTATCACACATCCCCTTTAGGGGAGTATGGTCGATGCCCAGTTTAAACCACCTCCCCAGTAGGTAATACCTTAATTAGTCTAAGGCCCATTTAATGGCGAGACACCCCATTTAAAGACGAGACACTCCTTTAAATTCTGAAATGCCTCCTCGGCTTCAAGATTCCACTTGACCATGACCGACCCTCTACCCTTCGTCAGGTCATTCAGAGGGGCGGCCATGGTGACAAAGTTGGGTATGAATCTGTAATACCCCGTAATGCCCAGGAAGGCCCTCACTTGTTTTTTATTGATCGGCTGGGGCCTTTTTTGAATTGCGCCAACCTTATTGGTCTGCGGCTTGACCACTCCCCAGCCAATAATGTACCCAAGGTATTTGGCCTCCTCCAGGCCTATGGCACATTTTTTGGGTTAGTCCCTATGGGGCCGCCAAAATAAAGAAAGAGTTTAGGACTTTGTATGAGGTGTGTTCCCAACAGTTGATGCAATGATCATGTCCTAGGTGTGAATACATTGATCCATAAACCAAGGGTAAATGCACGTTTTAAAAGAACACTTTATTAAGGCATCAAATCACGGTTATAGGCAAGTGGATCAAAGCGTTACATTGAAACAATTGCTTCAGCAAAGTTACAATAATAAAACATACAGCAATCAAAACAAAAACAGTGGAGTACATGGTATTAAAATATTGGGGTTGTCGCACAGCATGCTCAACGCCTTTCGTGAACTATCACTCATCAGGAGCAAGCGCCAGCCATCCATCTATAAATAAGATATATATAAAAAGGGAAAACACTGCGCTATAATTTGTGAAAAAATGGCCACAACGGCCACAACAGCAGCCAACACCAAAAACAAACAAAGTTCAACAGGTAAAATAAAAAATATAGTGTAGCGCTTCAATAATAAGTGTAATCAACACAAATTCTATAAAGATAATAGTAGCAAAACAGAGATCACACAGAACCAAATGCCTAGAAATCAAAGTCCAACATAAAACAGTCATTCAACTGTGTTGATGGCGTAGAAGTGACCAAACCGTCACCTAGAAGGACAATGATGTACTGGACGAATGAGTTCATGCGGGTAAACTTAATTGTAAGCATCAAACTGAAAAGTGAATAAATACTTCTTACCGGAACGGTTGGACTCACACAGTCATATGACGGTTGAGTCTAGAAGGCTTGGGGTCACACTCTGGGACCAAAGACTGTAAGGAGAGAGGTCAGTTGGGCTGGTGCAGAAACTCCTGACGGTTGTAGGCTCGAAGGTGGATCCTTTCAGATGAAACCTCAAAGGTCAAGCCCAGACGCAGCTCACTGTACCAACAATCCTGCCACCCCCGAATGGAGAGGGAGGTACTCGTAAAATTTTACACCAAGGCAACGGAGAGGGGAAAAAAGAAAAAAAGGCTCCACATGGTGCGGGTCAAACAATATAAAAAAGTTGATTTATTAAAGTCAAAAAGATAATAAATTGACTTAGTGATCACATAAAAAGCAAAATGAACTAAAAGCAATGTGGGGTACCAACAGCTCGCCCGACGCGTTTCGACATATGTGTCTTCAACTGGGGCATGTTGGAACCCACCACATTGCTAACAAATATATAGAGAATGAGGAAGAGGTCACGCCTAACAAGAGGCGGGGCATCCAATCTCAAACAGTCTCTTAAAGCTACAGTGTACAATTTGATCAAACCAAAGTCTACCAATTCAAACACTATAAACAGATACAAATAACATCCAAAAATGTCATTCATGCAGACTATTAGATAAGTATTAATGGCAATAAAATCTAAAATAAAATAAAAAATATTTTTTTTTTTTTTTTATTTTAGATTTTATTGCCATTAATACTTATCTAATAGTCTGCATGAATGACATTTTTGGATGTTATTTGTATCTGTTTATAGTGTTTGAATTGGTAGACTTTGGTTTGATCAAATTGTACACTGTAGCTTTAAGAGACTGTTTGAGATTGGATGCCCCGCCTCTTGTTAGGCGTGACCTCTTCCTCATTCTCTATATATTTGTTAGCAATGTGGTGGGTTCCAACATGCCCCAGTTGAAGACACATATGTCGAAACGCGTCGGGCGAGCTGTTGGTACCCCACATTGCTTTTAGTTCATTTTGCTTTTTATGTGATCACTAAGTCAATTTATTATCTTTTTGACTTTAATAAATCAACTTTTTTATATTGTTTGACCCGCACCATGTGGAGCCTTTTTTTCTTTTTTCCCCTCTCCGTTGCCTTGGTGTAAAATTTTACGAGTACCTCCCTCTCCATTCGGGGGTGGCAGGATTGTTGGTACAGTGAGCTGCGTCTGGGCTTGACCTTTGAGGTTTCATCTGAAAGGATCCACCTTCGAGCCTACAACCGTCAGGAGTTTCTGCACCAGCCCAACTGACCTCTCTCCTTACAGTCTTTGGTCCCAGAGTGTGACCCCAAGCCTTCTAGACTCAACCGTCATATGACTGTGTGAGTCCAACCGTTCCGGTAAGAAGTATTTATTCACTTTTCAGTTTGATGCTTACAATTAAGTTTACCCGCATGAACTCATTCGTCCAGTACATCATTGTCCTTCTAGGTGACGGTTTGGTCACTTCTACGCCATCAACACAGTTGAATGACTGTTTTATGTTGGACTTTGATTTCTAGGCATTTGGTTCTGTGTGATCTCTGTTTTGCTACTATTATCTTTATAGAATTTGTGTTGATTACACTTATTATTGAAGCGCTACACTATATTTTTTATTTTATTTTATAAATAAGATATGAGTATGCATAAGTACCACTGTATTCACTGTAATCCTGAGGTAAAAGATTAAGCCCAAAAGAGGGAAAGAGTTAAGGAATGGTTAGAGTTACTCACAAAACCGGCTAGCACTGTGAGCACTGAGCTCCGACAACCAACAGGCCATCCAAAAAGTGTCCACCAGGGGAGCTGAGGTGGCCACACTAATGCACACCGGGTTGCAGGTTCTAGACTAAACAGGAGAAACAAGGTATCCATGACAAGATCACCAGTGGTCAATTGACCATCCGTCCTGCTTCCCTAAGGGAATCTATCACTGCTTGTACATGGAGCAGGTGTGATTCCCAATCTGGGCTGTGGATGACCACATCGTCCAAATATGCAGCTGCATATGGGCGATGTGGTCTCAAGGCTTTGCCCATCATTCACTGGAATAAAGCAGGGGCCTCTTGCAGACCAAAAGGCCCTCAGGAGTAGAAAAGGCAGCCTTCTCCTTGGCCGATTCAGTTAGCGGCATTTGCCAAAAGCCTTTTGTTAGGTCTAGGGTCATTATGTAGTGAGCCTGTCCTAACCTGTCCACGAGTTCGTCGACCCGGGGCATTGGGTATGCATCGAACTTGGACACACTGTTGAGTTTCCTGAAGTCATTACAAAACCTGAGAGTACCATAAGGTTTTGGGACCAGCACTATGGGGCTCGGCCACTCACTGTGGGACTCTTCTATCACATCCAACTCTAAACATATTTTTTATTTCCTTCATGACTGTCGCCCTAACATCACTTTGTTGTGCCACGGACAGGGTATCTGTTATGGGGACGTCAGGTGTCACCGGTACCCGGTCTGTTAGAGGTATGGACATGGCCAGTAAAGTCTCTCTGTCCTTCCAGGGCTTTAAGAGATTCACGTGGTAAATTTGGTGTGCTTCCCTTTTCCCTGGCTGGTAGACTTTGTAATTTACCTCCCCCACCCTTTCGACAACCTCAAAGGGACCTTGCCACTTGGCTAGGAACTTACTTTCCACCGTGGAAACCAGTACTAACACTCTGTCCCCGGGGCTGAAAGTATGGACCTTGGCACCCCGGTCATAGACTCTCTTCTGGGCCTCCTGGGATCACTCCATATGTTCCTGCACCAGGAGCAGGACAGCTATGATTCGATCCTGCATCAAGGAGATATGCTCTATGATGCTTCTATATGGGGTGGCCTTCCCTTCCCATGTTTCTTTGGCAAAATCGAGCAGCCCACTGGGATGTCTACCATACAAAAGCTCAAAGGGGGAATAGCCTGTGGATGCCTGCAGAACCTCACGTGTGGCAAACATGAGATATGGTAGCAAAAAATCCCAGTTTCTCCCATCGTTGTCAGCATACTTTTCAAAGTTTTATTAAATCTCTCAACCAGACCATCCGTTTGGGGGTGGTAAACAGAGGTACGGGGATGGGAGATTTTGTATAGTCTGCACAGTTCCTTGGTAACCCTAGACATAAATAGGGTGCCCTGATCGGTTAAGTCTCTTTTGGGATCCTCACTCGACTAGACACCTGCACCAATTCCTTGGTGATAGCCTTAGCGGAAGTGTTGCGCAAGGGTATGGCCTCAGGATAGCGCGTTGCATAGTCTAGGATTACCAGAATATGCTGGTGACCCCAGGCAGATTTCACAACCAACCCCACCAAGTCCAGTCCAATCCTCTTAAAGGGGACCTTGATTATTGGTAGAGGGACAAGAGGGCTGTGAAAATGGGGCGACGGTGCTGACATTTGGCACTCGGGGCACAATTCGCAGTACTCCTTGACATCTGCATGCAACCCGGGCCATAAAAACCTCTGGGCGATTCTCTCCCTGTTTTTTTTTTTATACCAAGTCTAGCACCACCCTACAGAAGGGTTTGGGAACCAGTAGCTACCTCGTCCTCCCCATGTTTTATCACTCGATGCAATAAATTGTTTTTAACGGCCATGTAGGGGAAATACACATCCAATCAGGATCCGCCCGCTCCCCGTACAACATCTTAATGTTAGCTTCTAGGTCCCTTCGGCTTATGACAGGGAAAGGAAGAGGATCCCTGGCTTCCTTGATCCCACCAACAGTATCCCCTTCCCTTTGGCAAAAAGGGTCTGGTGAGAGTTCCCGTGCTTCCCCAGCAGGGGGATCCCTATCTACCAGCCTCCCTTTGCTCTCCCATAAATTCCAAAAATGGGGAAAATCTCTCCCCACTAAAGTTTCATGAAGCAGTGAAGGTACCACCCCCCAATGAATGTGCTACGAATAGTCCTGGGGTGTAGCTTTGTGGGGTTCACACAATCATTCCTGACTAAGGTCACCACACTACCAGAGTCTAGCAAGGCTGTGAGTGGCTTCATCCACTGAAATAACACACATCTGTTTTTCAATGCAACTCTGACATGATGCAGTACATGCGACCTGTGCAAACAGAGGAATGCGCATTTTCATAAAAGCATAATCACATTGCATAAGTTCATCATCTATAGAACAGTTTGCAGCAATATGCCTTAATGCATAGCAATGAAAACACCGTATGTGGCCTACCTCCAGTCCTCTTAACAGCCCCAAAGACCTTCCTGGCTTCTTTGGCCAGTCTCCAGGTCTAGGACCCACAGTCTCATCAGCTGTAAGAGTCTTATCCACCTTCCCCATTCTCTTTAACCCTGGAACAGTCTTACCAGAACCGCTGGGCCATCTTGCACCCCTAGAGACACCAAAGTGGGGCGTAGATGGGTTCACCAAGTCCTCAGTGGTGGTGTACCTCTCCACTAGGTCCACCAACTGGGTTGAAGTTTTGGGGTCTCCCTGTCTGACCATCTTCCTCAGGGCAGCAGGGAGCACATGCAGGTACCAGTCCATTACCACACGCTCCATGATCTGAGGGCTTGTCAAGGCCTCTGGCTGCAACTACTTCCTGGTGAGGTGGACCAGATCAAACATTTGTGAACGGGGTGGCTTGTTGCTGGAGTAGGACCACTGATGCACACACTGGGCCTGGACTGCCATGGTGACATCCAAGCATGCGAGTATCTCTGTCTTTAGAGTTTCATAGTACTGGGCCTTATCTGGTTCTAGATCAAAATAGGCCTTTTGGGGTTCTCCTGTTAGAAATGGGGCCAACAGACCCGCCCACTGCTCTTTTGGCCATCCCCCGTGGACAGCGACTCTCTCAAAGCTCGAAATGTATGCCTTAACATCATCTGCAGGTGTCATCTTTTGCAGGTGGTAAAAGGCCCTTTGGTTCCGCTGACACAGGAGGTGCAGACCCCTTTTTCAGTTCCATCAGAGTCTCTGCAAACTGCCAGTTAATTTCCTGATGGGCCACTTGTTGTTGTGCAGCGGCCTCTGCGACTTGCTGGTGCATCTCCTGATAGGCCACCTGTTGTGCTGCACCAGCCTCTGCGACTTGGCGGTGCTTCTCGCCACCCATTGTGCTGCAGCAGCCTCTGTGTATTGGTGGTTGGTTTCCCACTGAGCTGCATTGGCCTGTAGCAGGGCCTTTATTATTTCCTCCATCTTCAGAAATTGCTCGCTGAATCCACCACGTGTGGGGAATTAGCTTGTGGGGATAATTTTTTTTCTGAATGACAGTCAGCAAACGGACACTTTCTTAAAAATCTGGTTAATGTCAGATTTATTTGCAGGATGTTCCACAAAATAAAACAAACAAACAGTAAATTAAATCCTTGCTGTCCGGCACTAATTAAAAAAATAGTCTCCTCTCTATACAGTGCGGGGTTGGTCCCCGTTTCCCACAAAACATGCGGAAAAGCAAACCTTTTAGTCCAACACCCAGAGCTCTTCTCACTCAAGTTCCTTCCTGAGTCTCAAATGCAGAGCGACCTGCTGTGCTCTCTTCCTGGATATTTAAAGTCCAGCTGACTGTGGACTCCAGTGGACCCGAACATCCAGAGCGGAACCCAGCCTGCCACAGAGGATGGAAAAACCGGGTCGGATTCCAGTTTAGTCCCTTACAATGGAACGAATACGAGGTGAAATGTACCTATTATCATGTATCTCACCTCGCATACCGTCACAATATATATACATTGGGACCATCCCTAATTATCATAAAACATCTATTTTATTTACAATTCATATAAAATTTCATACCATAAAAAACTAGCATCCTATGCATCAAACATAGACACTGTCAGGGTATATAAAGCATTCCCATAAAAATTTGATGTGATTGCTTATAAGCTTTTTTGTCTTTTTTTTTTTTTTTTTTTGCGGTGTACTTCACACTTCAAAGCTTGAATAAAAGTACTAAATCACTGAAAGATGTAACTGTTTAATGACCCCTTTGAATAAATATTTTATTATCTTTATCATTAGCATTCAGCCTGAGAGCAGGTGCCGATCACATGCGATCTCTGAGCAATGTGAGTTCAGCCATACAGTTGTATAGCGGAACTTGCATTGGATTTGCTTGCATTGGATTCGCAACTTGCACTGGATTCGGATGGGTGTTCGCTCTTCAATCTGTGAACTAAATTGCGGGTGTCATTAACTTTGTGGGAACTGCTTGCGGGAGAGGAGCGGTGCAGGAACTGGCGCTGGTTCCCGTATCGCACTAGTGTGAATCTAGGGTTAGTGTTAAGAAACTCTTTTTTGCTGTTTGCATTTGTAACATTGACATCTCATGTTTGGATGCTATGCATACCAGAACTCGAGTAGTTTTTAATGTGTGTGCTTTTATCATATATCTGTAAGCAATAAAGAACTTTTTTTGATATATTCTATTCATTAAATTTTTTTCTAGCTGCCTATAGGCCCTTGGGAATAATTTTTCTAATTAATTATGTTTATCATTTAGCTCATTTAGCTCAAGTAGCAATCTTGCACATTTAGCAATTGAGCTACGCAGTTGTCGCTTAAGTTTTATTTATAACTATGACAAGTGTACAAAAACAGTGCTTACATAGCATGTATTTTTATACAAATTCAGCTAAAATTAGTTACCGGTAAGACAGTATTTGATCAGTACTGTGGAAGTTAACTTTGAGGGAGTTACTAGAAGCACTGTTCCACTTACAGTAAGACATGGATTTGCTCCTTTCTACCTTAGTTCATAAAAATAAATTGACCCGTACTTGATGTAAAAATGTTCATTATGGTTCTGATTGCACTGATATTTATGCTCTAGTGCACAATGAAGAAAACTAAGCATTCATGTAGCTTTTGTATTTAGTAAATTAAAGATCTATTTAGGGAAAAATGAGTCATGGTGGATTTTAAATACATTATAGAATAATTGTTGAAAATACACTCAGTGGAAATGGAAATGTATAACAGTTCATTATCTAAAGTATTCAAATGCATAGTAAAAGCTAGTTGAAATTATGTTTAAAAAGCTCATGAATGAGCTACAATTAACAATTTAAAGTAGATTTGATGTATTTGACACATTTTATCTTGCAATAATTAAGGCTGTGAAGTTAAGCTAATGAATTAAGTGAGCTTTACAGTATGCTGTTTTCACCCCATCGAAAAATACACTTAATTGAGTTCTTACACATAAGTAAAAAGGCTAAATTTAGTTAGAAGCATATAGCTTTCAGAAATGTACTGTATATATTAACCACTTAAATACAGGGCACTTCCCCTCCTTCCTGCCCAGGCTAATTTTCAGCATTTAGTGCTGTCGCATTTTAAATGACAATTGCGCGGTCATTCAACACTGTACCCAAACAAAATTTTTATCATTTTGTTCCCACAAATAGAGCTTTCTTTTGGTGGTATTTGATTACCACTGGGGTTTTTATTTTTTGCTAAATACATTAAAAAAAACAGAAAATTTTGAAAAAAAAATGTTTCTTTGTTTCTGTTATTACATTTTGTAAATAAGTACATTTTCTTCTTCACTGATGGGCACTAATGAGGCTGCACTGACAGGCAATGATAAGGCGGCACTGATGGGCACTGATGAGATGGCACTTATGAGGTGGCACTGATGAGGTGGCACTGATGGTCACTGATGATGAGGAACTAACATGCAACACTGATGTGCACTGACGGGCACTGATGGGCACTGATAGATGGCTCTGATAGGCAGCACCGATGAGGAGGCACTGGGAGACATTACTGATGGGCACTGATTGCCACCTCTAATGGGCACTGATTGGCAACCCTGGTGGTTATGGGTGGGCATACCTGGTGGTTAAGGATGGGCTTTTTATGTTTGGTTTGAACATGAGTTTGACTCGAACACTAGCTGTTTGCCCATTTGCTGAATAGCAAACAATTTGGGGTGTTCGCGGGACATTCGAAAGCCGCGGAACACCCTTTAAAAGTCTATGGGAGAAATCAAAAGTGCTAATTTTAAAGGTTAACATGCAAGTTGTTGTCATAAAAAGTGTTTGGAGACCCGGGTCCTGCCCCAGGGGACATGTATCAATGCAAAAAAAAGTTTTAACCACTTCAATACAGGGCACTTAAACACCTTCCTGCCCAGACCAATTTTGAGCTTTCAGCGCTGTCGCACTTTGAATGACAATTGCGCGGTCATGCTACACTGTACCCAAATGAAATTTTTATCATTTTTTTCCCACAAATAGAGCTTTCTTTTGGTGGTATTTGATCACCTCTACGGTTTTTATTTTTTGCGCTACAAATAAAAAAATACCGAAATTTAAAAAAAAAAAAATGTTTTTTTTTGTTTCAGTTTCAAAACTTTGTAAATAAGTACGTTTTCTCCTTCACTGATGGGCACTGATGGGGCTACACTGATGGGCACTGATAAGGTGGCACTGATGGGCACCAATGTGGCACCAATGAAGTGGCACTGATAGGCGGCACTGATGGGCGACACGGATGGGCGACACGGAATGGGCGACACGGACGGACACTGATAGGTGGCACAAATTGGCACTGATAGCTGGCACAGATGGGAGGCACGGATGGGCGGCACGGATGGGCGGCACGGATGGGCATGGATAGGCGGCACAGGTGGGCATGGATAGGCAGCACAGGTGGGCATGGATAGGCGGCACAGGTGGGCATAGATAGGCGGCACAGGTGGGCATGGATAGGCGGCACAGGTGGGCACTCATAGGCGGCACAGGTGGGCACTCAGGCGGCACAGGTGGGCACTCATAGGCGGCACAGGTGGGCACTCATAGGCGGCATCGGTGTTATAGTAATGGATGCCAATCAGTGCCAAACAATAATGCATGCCAATCAGTGATGCCCATTGTGGCCACTGATTGGCATCCATTATGGGCACTGATTGGCACCCATTGTGCTGACTGGCACCCTGGTGGTCTAGGGAGGATTATGGATTTTTATTACCTTTTCTCTGGTGGTCTAGTGGTGTCCCTGGTGGTCCAGTGTGGGCATCCTCGGGGGGGCTGTGCTGATAATCGATCAGCACAGACCCCCCCTGTCAGAGGAGCAGCCGATCGGCTCTCCTCTACTCGCGTCTGACAGACGCGAGTGAGGGAAAGCCGATCACCGGCTCTTCCCATTTACACTGTGATCAGCCGTGATTGGACACGGCTGATCACATGGTAAAGAGTCTCCGTCGGAGACTCTTTACCGAGATCGTAGTTGCCGGGTGTCAGACTGACACCCCGCAACAACGATCGCCGCGATGCGCGCCCCCGGGGGCGCGCAGCGGCTCATAATCCTAATCACGTCATATGACGTCCGGTTAGGATTATGAAACCACTTTGCCGCCGTCAATTTGTAATAGGGCGGGCGGCAAGTGGTTAAAAACGGGCCTTTTTTCGGATGCAGTGATTTTAATAATGCTTAAAGCGAAACAATAAAAGTGTAATATTCCTTTAAATTTCGTACCTGGGGGGTGTCTATAGTATACCTGTAAAGTGGCGCATGTTTCCCTTTGTTTAGAACAGTCCAAGAGCAAAATGACATTTCTAAAAGGAATACACATAAAAGTAATTGAAAATAAATGGCCTGGGGTTCCCCCACAGTGCATTGCCAGGTCCTTTGGGTCTGGTATGAATATTAAGAGGAACCCCCCGAACCAAAATAAAAAAATTCCTGGGGGCCCCCCTAAATTCCATACCAGGCCCTTCAGGTCTGGTATGGATATTAAGGGGAACCCCATGCCAAAATAAAAAAAAATGGCGTGGGGGTTCACCTCAAAATCCAAATAAATAGATTTTAACCACTTCAGCCCCGGAAGAATTTACCCCCTTCCTGACCAGAGCACTTTTTGCGATTTGGCATTGGGTTGTTTTGACTGACAATTGCAGGGTCGTGAGACGTGGCTTCCAAACAAAATTGACGTCCTTTTTTCCCACAAATAGAGATTTATTTTGGTGGTATTTGATCCCCCCTGCGGTTGTAGTATTCTTCTACATATTTTTGGTAAAAAAAATTGTAATAAGCGTTTATTGATTGGTTTGCTCAAAAGGTACAAAATAGGGGATAGTTTTATGGCATTTTTATTAATTGTATACATTTTTTTTTACTAGTAATGGCAGCGATCAGCAATTTTTATCATGACTGCGACATTATGGTGGAAACATTGGACATTTTTGACACATTTTTGGGACCATTGTCATTTATACAGCAATCAGTGCTATGCAAATGCCTGTGTAAATGACACTGGCAATAAAGGGGTTAATCACTAGGGGGCAGTGTAGGGGTTAAGTGTGTCCTGGGAAGTGTTTCTAACTGTGGGGGGGGGGGCTGGCACGTCACTGATCTCTGCTCCCGATCACAGGTCACTAGGCAGAATGGGGAGATGCTTGTTTACATTAGCATCTCCCGTTCTTCCTCTCCATGAGACAATTGCGGGTCTCCCCGTGGTGATCGAGTCCATGGGACCTGCGTCCTGACTCACGGTGCTTGCTGCGTGCCCACAGGCCGCCTCTTAAAGGGCAACGTACAGGTACATTAGTTTGCCTGTAGGAGCCCTTCTGCTGATGTATATCGGAGTAAGGTGGTCGGCAAGTGGTTAATGGGAACCCCACACTAAAATAAAACAAAAAAATGGCGTGGGGGTCCCACTAAAAATCCATACTAGACCCTTATCTGAGCATGCAACCTGGCAGGCCACAGGAAAAGAGGGGAATGAGAGAGTGCCCCCCCCCCATCCTGAACCATACCAGGCCACATGATCTCAACATAGGGGAGACTGTCCCCATGTTGATGGGGACAAGGGCCTTATTCCCACAACCCGTGTCCGGTGGTTGTGGGGGTATGCCGGCGGGGGCGTATCAGAATCTGAAAGCCCCCTTTAACAAGGGGATCCCCCTGTATGAAATGGTAATGCCTACCATTTCACAAAAAAAGTGTCAAAAATGTAAAAAAAAAAGTAAACAGTTTTTGACAATTTCTTTATTAATCTCTACTTCTTTCTCCGCTTTTTCTTCCATCTTCTTCTGGTCTTCTTTCCATTTTCTTCCTCCATCTTGCTCTACCCCCGCTTCTTCCTCTTCTTTCTCCGATCCTCTTCTTCCTCAGTCTTCTCGTCTGCATCTTCCTCCGGCTTCTTTGTACTCTGGAGTCCGGACTATCCGCCACAATGGGAGGCTCACACTGTGTGACGCTTCTGTTGTTCTGACACTTCTTATATAACTGAGGGGGGCCACCCACCTGACACACGGGAACATCCCTATGTCTTTCCCCATAGTGTCAGAGCGGGTGGGGACACCCAGTTACGTAACGGATGACTCCACCCCCTCTGAAACCACAGGGAAAGACATAGGGAATTCCCTGTGCATCGGAGGGGGTGGGGTCACCAGGTGGTCCCGCCCTCAGTTATATAAGAAAGATGCGGATGAGAAGACCAAAGGAAGAAGAAGAGGACCGGAGAAAAAAGAAGAGGAAGAAGTGGGGAAGAACAGATAGAGGAGGAAAACCAAATGAAGACCAGAAGAAAATGGAAGAAGAAGCAGAGAAAGAAGAAGAGATTAATAAAGGAATTGCCAAAAAATGTCTACTGTCTTTTTTAACATTTTTGATACTTATTTTGTGAAATGATAGGGGTACATTTGTACCCCCATTACCATTTCCCACAGGGGGGCAGGATCTGGGGGTCCCCTTGTTAAAGGGGGCTTCCAGATTACGATAAGCCTGCCGCCCGCAGACCCCCACAACCACCGGGCAAGGGTTGTGGGGATGAGGCCCTTCTCCCCATTCTCCCCATGTTGAGGGCATGTGGCCTGGTATGGTTCAGGGGGGGTGCTCTCTTGTCCCTACCTCTTTTCCTGCAGCCTGCCAGGTTGTGTGCTCAGATAAGGGTCTGGTGTAGATTTTAGGGGGACCCCCAAGTCATTTTTTAATTTTGACGTGGGGTTCCCCTTTATATCCATACCAGAAGGGCCTGGTAATGCACTATGGGGGAACCCCAAGCCTTTTTTTTCAATGGCTTTTATGTGTATTGCAGAGGCCCTAAAATTCATTATAGCCAGCACTGGTGCTAGTACTTTTAAATGGCTTTTTTTTCCTTTAGAAATGTAATTTTGCACTCAGACTTGTGCCACTTTACAGGCATACTATAGACATCCCCCAGGTATGAAATTTAAAGGAATATTACACTTTTATTTTTTATGTCATAATGTAGAGTATAAGATTTCCTATCATTTGAGCCCAGTCTTGCCACAAAGAGTTAATCCAGCTCTGAGCAATCCTCTTTAATTGTTCAGCGAGATAAATCTTGACAAACAGAGAAAAACTTTGTCAAATCCTCCCCCTTGCTGTGAGTGACAGGTGATTTACATATCTTATGCACTAGCCTAAGAGACATGCATTATTTTTAATTCCCTCCCACTCCTTTCTTTTGCTGCTCTGCCAGGATTGAATGTTCCACACCTCAGCATAATTGGGCTTGCTGAAGTCATGTGGTTACTTTCCTGTCTTTTCACTGGATGTTAGAGATCATAGCAGAAGTTGTGTAAGAAATACACAGGAGAAAATACATATTGACAAGGGGAGTGTAGAGGTGGGCGGGGAGTCCACTGACATCATGACTCCACCCACCGAGCTCCAGACAACAGATCCACAAACAGAATCTGCAGTTTTTCATGTCTTATAACAGACAGAGGGGAGACATTTGACAGGAAAGATACATGAAGGAGGCATGTATATCCTTATAGATAACCCCTATGACAGTAGTTTAGAAAGGAGGACATTGGGTTTACATCAACTTTAAGCATTATTAAAGTCACTGCTCCCAAAAAAAGGGACATTTTTAAAACATTTTTTACATTGATACTTGTCCCCTGGGGCCGGACCCGGGTCCCCAAACACTTTTTATGACAATATCATGCATACAATCCTTTAAAATTAGCACTTTTGATTTTTCATGTTCGTGTCCCATAGACTTTGCGTGTTCAAACAAATTTTTGGCCTATTCGCATTTTCTGCTGCGAACCGAACAGGGGGGTGTTCGGCTCATCCCTACTGGTGGTCATGGGTGACATACCTGGTGATCCTGGGTGGGAATTCCTGGTGGGCACGGGTGGGTATCCTGGGTGGGGCTGCACTGATAACCAATCAGCGCAGACCCCCCTGTCAGGAGAGCAGCCGATTGCCTCTCCTCTACTCGCTTCTGCCAGTGCGAGTGGAGAAAAAGTCTGATAAGTGGCTCTTAGTGCCCGTTAACACAGGGGCGACGCGACTTGCAGTGCGACTCACAGACGCGACCTGCACACGACTTCAGCAGCGACTTGCAAAACGACTACTGTATAAAAGTCAATGCAAGTCACCTGAAGTCGCCCCAAAAATAGTACAGGAACCTTTTTCTAAGTCAGAGCGACTTGAGTCGCCCCTATTAGAACGGTTCCATAGTACAGAACGGAGCGCGACTTGTCAGGCGGCTAAGTCGCCTGACAATTCGCGGTAGTGTGAACGGGCACCTCCTGTTTACCCTGTAATCAGCTGTGATTGGACACAGCTGATCACATTCTAAAGAGCCTACGTCAGAGGCTTTTTACCAAGATCAGTGATGCCGTGTGTCAGACTGAAAAACCACACCAACGATCGTCGCGCGGCAGGTTATCCTGCTAAACATCATATGATGCCCAGTCAGGATAACAGAACCACTTTCCAGCCATCATTCTGCTATATGGCAGGTGGGAAGTGGTTAAAGTGTCTGTAAAGGATGAAGGTTTTTTGAACTATTCATGGTAAAATGGTAAAGGTAAAAAGGTAAAAAGGTAAAAATCCTTCAGTGTGCAGTTCCCCCTCAGCCCCCCCCCCCCCACCTAATACTTACCTAAGCCCAATCTCGATCAAGTGATGTGAACGAGACCTGAGGCTCTCCTGGTCTCTCTCTCCTGATTGGATGAGATGTAACAGCAGGAGCCATTGGCTCCTGCTGCTGTCAATCACAGCAAGTGCGGCTGGAGAGGGTGCAGCCCTGAACCGTTCACTCTGTGTTTTATGCAACTATTTTACAGTGTGCCTCAGCTATATTACAGAACAGGGTGCCTCAGAGGAGTATAATAAAAAATTTACACATACTTGAATTTATGGAAAAATATGCAAACTTTATTCATCTGCCATTATCTTCTGAGAATAAACAAGTTAAATGAGTTACAGTTTTGGAATTTTGAAGTCAGGATGTGCCAGTCCCAGACAGAATAGAGAAGATATGGCTTACGTGTTTTGCAGACAGTTTCGCTTCATCAGGGCCTTGAGAGTAGCAGCACAGTGGATATCACATGAATTCTAAAAATGTCAATGAACAATGTGTAAGTGACATGATTTAGCATAGGGAATTACAAATAAATAGAAAATAAAAGAAGAAAAAAGGATATGATGATACACTCATTTCACATAGGTGTATAAAAATATTATATCATATAGAACATTTGTTAATATACCTTATATGTTATATATTACAAGAAATCCAACAGTGTATAGATACACAGTTGTTACATTGCATAAATGAACAGCAGTGTTTTCACGTGCACGCCGCTGTTCGCTGTGCAGGAGACCCAAGAAGAGATGGACTGGGGCTGTTCTGTGCAAAACCACTGTACAGCTCAGGTAAGTAAGGCATGTGTCACCACACAGGCCAGAGTTCTCGGAGAGGATTAGCAATTTCTGAAGAGTCACAGGAGAGATAAATGTTATGGTCTCCTTACTGGACCTTTTTACTATGAAGTTGATGCTTACTTGCTGAAATGTGAGTGCATTTTTTGTGCTGTTAAAAAATTACGCTATTAGTGTTCTTTTTCTCTCTATATATTGATCAGACTATTTCAACAATCCAAAGTGTCTAAGTCAACATCAAGAGGTACAAAGTGGTCTACCCATGGATGCCAAATTTTATTATGCTTGGGGAGGCGGTCAAGGATCTTGGCCTCGATCCTGCAGTGGATCATGGCCTGCGTTACCCTATTCCGAAATGCGGGCAAGGGTAAAGTTGCAGTCTTCCAGGCATGTGCTATAGTTTGTTTCGCTGCTGTGGTGAGTTGGAGGAATAGTTTTAGCTGATTACGGGTGCAGCATTCGGGTGATTTGTTAAGTATAGCGAAGATAGGGTCTGGTTTTAGTATGAACTTAAATAGAGTAGATGCCATTTGGAATATTGCCTCCCAAAACTGCCGGACTATCGGACACGTCCACCAGATGTGCAGATGCGTGCCAATGTCCGTGCAGCCCCTAAAGCACAGCGCTGAGTATCCTGGAACGTACCTGGCAATTCTAGCTGGGACTAGATACCAACGCATTAGCACTTTAAAATTAGCCTCAGAGGCAACAACATTTTGGGATGCGTTTTTGGTATTGATCCAAATCTCGCTCCAGGTCTCAGCGTCTAGATCTCTAGAAAAATCAGTCGACCATCTCGTCGCATAAGCTGGAAGGGAAGGGGGGGGGAGTGTGAGGTGGGCATATAGTTGCGATATAATGCCTGGAGTGTGCGGGTCTGAGTCACATATTTTTCGTAAGATGATGTATGATGCTGAGTAGGACTGGGCTTGGGCAGTGATTGTAAAAAATGTAGAATTTGGAGGTAACGGAAGTATTCCGTATGAGGGAGGTGATATTGATCGTGGAGGTCTTGAAAGGATTTTGGTAAACCACCTTTCAGGAGGTCTGAGACTTTTTCTACGCCTGCTCTGGACCAGGCCACAAAAAGACCTGGTTCCAAAAAAGCTGGGGGAAAGAGCGGGTTACCAAAAATAGATAATAATGGGGAGTGCGTAGATATGAGTGAGGAAGATTTGCGGGTTACGTCCCATATTTTCAAAGAATGTGCTGTAACAGGGTTTACAAGTGAACCTCTCTTGGAAGGGGGTAACCAGAGTAGATTGGAAATGGCAATAGGGTGAAGGTCTACAGCCTCGAGGCTAACCCACAAAGGAACTTCTGATTTAGCATGGTAAAGAGCTAGTTGTGCTATCTGGGCCGCACGATAGTAATGTGAGAAATTGGGCACCCCAAGGCCGCCCTGTGTCCTGTGGCGGAAGAGTATGGATCTAGCGATTCTTGGTCTGGTTGGTTCCCAAATATACTTAAGAGTTCTATTTTGTATAATACGATGAAAGTATGGGGGAACCGTGATAGGAAGGACCCTGTAGAGGTAGAGTAATTTAGGTAGTAGAGATATTTTTATCGCTGTGATTCTACCCAGCCACGAGACACAGAGCGGTTGCCAAGAAGCTAAGATACTTGCAAATTTCCTGAGTAAAGGGAGGTAATTCGATCGATAAAGGGAGGACGGGTCACTTGTCAATTGGATGCCCAGGTAAGGAATAGAGGACGAGGACCATACAAAGGGGAAGTTACTTTGTAACCGTGTGAACTCGTCTGTTGGCAGGGACACATTGAGGGCTCTGGATTTGGCTTGGTTGACTTCTAAGCCTGATATCTTAGCAAAACCATCTAAAAGTTTACAGAGATTAGGTAAAGTAGTATGGGGGGCAGTAATGAAAAGCAGGGCATCATCGGCAAATAAACATAGCTTATGGGTGGTCGAGGCTAGTTCGAGGCCGCGTATATCGGGGTGTGCCCTAATCAGGGCCGCCAGGGGTTCTATCGCCAATGCGAATAGAATGGGGGAGAGGGGGCATCTCTGACGTAGGCTTGGGGTTGAGCATACAAAGCATCTATCCAACGAAGGAAATAAGGGCCAAAACCCCAGCGTTGTAAAATATAGTGAAGGTATTGCCAAGATATCGTGCCGAATGCTTTACGTATATCGAGCGAGAGCAGATGCATAGGGATGTGTCTAGATTTTGGTATATGTTGGAGAAGGATCACGCGACGGATATTATCGCTGGCCTGCCTCCGGGGGATGAACCCCACTTGGTCCTTATGGATCAGCTTACCTATAAGCAGGTTCAAGCGTAGCGCCAAGACCTTAGCAAGGATCTTGACGTCTACGTTGAGCAAGGAAATGGGTCTGAAATTGAACCAAATTGTATGGTCGGAATTGGGTTTGGGGATCATAGTAATGATGGCTGTCAAGGTGTCCCTGCCAAGGGAATGGTCTTGTAGGAGGGAGTTAGTTAGCAGCGGGGCTAGTGTGTCAGAGAATTTTCTGTAGTAGGATGCCGGTAGACCGTCAGGTCCGGGGCGTTTATGTGGTTTGAGGGTTTTGATGGGCGCAAGAACTTCAGTCAATGTGATGGGAGCTTCAATTGAGTCGTGATTTACAGAAGATAACTGGGGAAGTTGTAATGAATGAAGTAAAGCGTCAGCTTGAGAAGTAGAAAAGGGGGTTTTGGCTTCGTATAATTTGGATAATTGAGTGCTGAACTCAGAGAGAATCTTGGCGGGATTACTAGTGGGTCCCTTTTGTGCTATTCGGAGTCTAATGGGTTTGTAAGATTTCTCGGGATTCCGTAAGCGCATCGCCAGAAAAGTGTCGGGTTTGTTGGCTTTGGTATAGGCAGTGTGGGAAGATCTACGGATTTGCTTGTCAGCCTCTTCGGTCAGAAGTAGGTCCAACTCTAATTTCTTCCTTTCAAATGTCAACCTGTTGGATTCAGTAGGGTTGGATTGGAAACGGAGATAGTGATGGTGGAGGGTAGATTCTAGCTGGCTGGATCTCTCCTGTCTGATCTTCTTGAGGTGTGAGGCGACAGAAATACAGGTGCCTCTGATGACCGGCTTATGGGCCTCCCATAGGAGGGTGGGGGAGATGCCTGGGATAGCGTTATGGGAGAGATATTCCGTAAGTGCTACCTGGATATCTAAGCAATATGATTGATTGGAAAGGAGAGCTTCGTTCATGCTCCACTCTCTACCTGCGGACAGAGGGATAATGGAGGAAACGGTCGTGATTGTAGCGCAGTGGTCTGACCATGTGATAGGATGTACACGTGAGTGAAGGAGGGTGGAGGCAGATGTTATGGGTATAAAAATATGATCTATTCTGGAGAAAGACTTATGAGGGTTGGAATAGAAAGTGAAATTTCTTTTGAGGGGATTGCATTCCCTCCAGGTATCCACTAGTGCTGCCTGTTGAAGTTGTTTACGAAGTTTTATAGAGGGGGCAAGATGTTCCGGGGAGTAGGGTGACTTATCCAAATGTGGGTAAAGAATTGGTTAGAGTCGCCGCACATAAAAAGGGCACCTACCCGGTGTACTCGAATGGTCTGGAGGAGGTGGGAGAAAAACGGATTAGGGTTCGTATTAGGGGCATAGTAGGAAACGACCGTGACTTCTGTGTCTTGGAGTAGGCCTGTGACTATAAGGTACCGGCCCTCTGGGTCTCTGATTTCAGTTCTGGGGGTGAACAGAAGGGTATGATGGAAATCGAGGAGGCCGTAAAAACTTGGGGATATTTGGAATGGAAAAATTTGGGGGTAGAGTGTGAGGAGAAATGGGTTTCCTGGAGAGCCACTATACCGACTTTCAGCGAAAGAAAAGTGCAGAAAGCCTTGACCCGTTTCTGGGGTGAGTTGAGTCCTTTAACATTCAAGGACAAGATATTTATGGAGGCCATAGCGTGTGAAAAGAGGTGCGCTTAACAGACCACTGAGGACCCGAGCGGGCCAACCAACCAAGGGGAGGAAGAGGGGCGGGAAGGGAAAAGCAATGGGAAAGAAAAAGTGAGGAGACATGGGTTTGTGTGGGGGAAGGGAGGGAGGTGTGAGGCGGTGCGGGTAAAGTCGCACCACCCAACTTGTAGGTGTTGCAGTCCGCCTGACCACAGACCAGACAGGCGGAGTGTGCATCAACAAATAGGGGGAGCAGTGACAGCTCACCGCCGCGTACCCGTACAACTATCAATGAAAAATGCAAATAAAAGGATTTAAACCTTAACATCAACAAACTCTATCGGTTAAGAGCGACATTTACAGCGTAAATAGAGGGGAGGTCAAAGGATATTGGTCACATTAAAGAAAATTGCTGTGAAGAAACATTATGGAAAATGGAGATAAACCAAAATATATAAAGGAGGGAAGATACAGAAGGCAGCCTTTTCAGTGGAGGGAAAAAAAAAAAAAAGGGGGGGGTTAATTTGGAAGGGGGAAAAAGGGTCCCAAAATTTTTTTTGTGGTTTAGCTTTTGTAAAACAGATAAAAAGACATAGGATGGGTAGAGATGTCTATGTTGAAACAAAATAAACAAAGTCCAGAAGGAAGATCAGGATATGTTAAGTCCCAAAATCTGGCGGTTCAAAAGTGAAAAGACGCCAGAGCAAAAAAGAGAACACAAAAATTGTAGAAGGCGTGCGTCAGCGAGGGACAAATACCTTCTGGCTAGGGAAGCCCAAACTGGAAGAGCGCTTAGGTGTACCTCGCCTGACTGAAGAGGAGCTCGGAGTAGCTTGGTGGTTCCTCCTTGGTGTGGCTGTATAGGTGTAGGGAGCAGGACGTGCTGGCGTGCGAGGAAGAGCTGTTTCTTGAGGTACGGCAAGGTGGAGAGTCTCCAATAGGTTTTGCAAGGTTTCGGATGAAGAGCAGGTATGTTGCTGACCTTGGTAGGAGAAATAGAGCGCAAAAGGAAAGTGCCACGCATATTTTATCTGGTGTTGCATTAATATTTGGAGCTGCGGTTTCATGGCACGCCTCTTCGCAATCGTCGAGGGTGCCAGATCAGTGAAAAGCTGATATGTGTGGCCCTGGAACTGTAGTTCTTGCTTATTTCGTGCCACAGAGATCAATTGCTCTTTCGTTCGGAAATAGTGGAGTTTCACGATGATATCGCGTGGAGGACCTTCAGGTTGACGTCGCGTTAGTGCCCTATGGATCCGATCGAATTCAAGTCGTTCGATCAGTATCGCCGGGGATAGTTCTTGGAAGAGCGTGGTGGTGAAGGACTGAAGGTCGTCCACAGTTTCGGGGATGCCCCGGAGGCGAAGGTTCGACCTCCGTGAACGATTTTCCGTGTCCTCTAAACGAGACAAGAGGACCGCGTTGTCATCACGAAGGCTTGCTTGTTCGCGGGCCAGTTCTTGAAGGGTGAGCTCCGTGTCATCAGCCCTTGTCTCGAGGTCAGCCGTGCGTTGGCCTAGGTCACGAATCTCACGGGTCAGTTTATCTGTGATTTGGTCAGATGTGGCTTTAAGGGCCTTGTGCAGCATGGTCTCCATGTGCTTTAGAAAATCCGTCTGAGACATACCTGTCGGAGGGGGGGATTGCGCCGTATCTGTGCACTCTGCCGGGATGTCCTCCTCCTCGATGCTCTCATGATGGTGCGGGTTGGTGGAGTGCTGGGCGGCCGCTGAGGCCTTTGCCGCCATTTTGGAGGAAGCACGCACCAGTGCTTCTTTTATTGGTTTTGGCTTGTTTTTGCCCCGATGGCCGGTCAGAACCATACCAGGAGG
The DNA here is from genome assembly GCF_037356315.1 of Lithobates pipiens. Lineage (NCBI taxonomy): Eukaryota > Metazoa > Chordata > Amphibia > Anura > Ranidae > Lithobates > Lithobates pipiens. The sequence goes on along the minus strand of NW_027507764.1, from coordinate 202,806,024 downwards.
AGCACGGGAGGATCCGCTATGGGGGTCCACAACAGCAGGGGTGATGGCCGCCTGGGACTGCAAGATTATAGCTTGGGATCGCGGCGGTGAGAGCGGAGCCCTAACGGGATGCGTCCGTCATGGTGAGCTTCGCGCATGCACCCCCCAAAAGTGAAAATTTTTAAGGCTAATATGCAAGTTATTGTCATAAAAAGTGTTTGGGGACCCAGGTCCTGTCCCAGGGGACATGAATCAATGCAAAAAAAAAAGTTTTAAAAACGGGCGTTTTTTCAGGAGCAGTGATTTTAATAATGCTTAAAGTGAAACAATAAATGTGAAATATTCCTTTAAATATCTTGCCTGGGGGTGTCTATAGTATGCCTGTAAAGTGGCAAATGTTTCCCCTGTTTAGAACAGTCCCTGCACAAAATTACATTCTAAAGGAATAAAAGTCATTTAAAACTGCTTGCGGCTGTAATGCAATGTTGCCCCCCCCTCCCCAGCCCATTACCAGGCTCTTAGGCCCTTTGGGTCTGGTATGGATATTAAAGTGGAGGGCCACCCTGAAAAACAAAAATACATTAAAATTTAGAAAAAAATCTGATTTTTTTTTTACCAGAAATGCCTGTTGCTAGGCACATCATCCTAATCTGCCTCTTCCTCCTCCGCAGTGATCTTCGGTCTTCTCTCCTCCGTGCGGCGTCTTCTGGGTAATGGGGCGCTGTGTGTTCTGGGAACTGTGTGTCCCAGAACACAGCGCGCCCCATTCACAAAGCGCTGCGCGACTCGCGCATGCACAGTAGGAAACGGGCAGTGAAGCCGCAAGGCTCCACTGCCCGTTTCCCTTAATTAAAATGGCAGAGCCAGGACCCGAGAGCCGAGGGACGGGTCAGCCTCGGGCGGCCGACATCGCGGGCGCCCTGGACAGGTAAGTCTGCTTATTAAAAGTCAGCAGCTACAGTGTTTGCAGCTGCTGACTTTTAAATTTTTTTTTTAAAACTGGCTTTCCTCTTTAAGGTGAACACCACACCCAAATTAATAAAAAAGACATGGGGCCCCAGGCACTATATAATCTGAACAGCAGCAGTATACAAGCTGTCCCCGGGTTACAAACAAGATAGGGACTGTAGGTTTGTTCTTAAGTTGAATCTGTTGTAATTTGGAACAGGTACATTTTAAAAGTGTAGCTCCAGCCAAAAAATCTATTTTTAAGTTTTTTGGATAACATAGGGAAGGGTTATCATCACTGTAAAGCCTCACAGATACTTTTGTTGAGCGCAGGAACAGTTCAAGCTGTGAAATATTGGATCAAAAATTGTAATGACGCGCCCCTGTTAAACAGGGGCATAAAAACTGTGCCTTAAGCGGTGGTGGTGGCAAAACACTGTAAAGCCTCACAGATACTTTTGTTGAGGGCAGGAACAGGCCCTGTTTTGAAATATTAGCTCATAAATTTTAATTACGCACCCCTGTTAAACAGGGGCAGAAAAATTGGGCCTTAGGCAGTGGTGGTGGTGCCACAACACTGCAACCCCTCATAGATACTCTTGTTGCACGCAGGAATGAGACCTGCTGTTAAATATTTGATCAAAAATTGTAATTACGTGTCCCTGTTAAACAGGGGCAGAAAAAATGGCCATTAAGCAGTGGTGGTGGTGCCCTGAACCAAAAATATTCCTAGAAGCTATCATCATTAAGATTGCAGAGGAACAGGATTGTCACTCAGCATAATAGGATAGCCACTCAGCATATGCAGTCTTCAAGGGATCCCACATCCATAGAAAAATCAATCAGTTATATCAGCATGAGGTGCTTGGTAGCTGGTGGTCCAAGACTGATTAGTTTTTATGAATGTGAGCCAATCAGCAAAGTCTGTGGACAGGCGCACTCTGTGATCGGTTACAAAGCCTCCAGCAGCACTAATTTACAATTTACTGGTGCTGGACAACATGTTGCTGAGGCTTTGTGCATTTAGAAATCAAGAACCAGTAACCCAGTGGATGCTCTGGTGGAAAGGTCTCCAAGTTTGATCTTGATCGGACCTGGGCGCTGAGATCTGAAGAATTGTCTGAAGGCATCGGTCAGCTGGCCACCTTCTCCGCCGCTCTTTCTGTGACTGCACAAAGCCTCAGCAACATGTTGTCCACCACCAGTAAATTGTAACCTCCCAGGCTCTGGAAACGCATTGCACAAACCTTTCTGCAAGGCCTCCTGAAGATGTTTCATCCTCTGCTCCCTCTGTGAATGCTGGATAAGTTCTGTCACCTTACCTTTGTAACATGGATCAAGAAGGGTTGCCAGTCACAATCCTCCCCCTCCTCTTCTTGCTGTGATCTGCAGGCCTGCGTAAATACTAGTATCTGGATAAAGGGGGCCTTGAGAAGTAAGGAAGTCCTCCTCTTCCCGCCTCAAGTGCCCTGTCCATTATTCCACGAAGAGTGTGCTCCAACAGGATGACAAGAGAGACAGTATCACTGATGCATGCACTGTCACTGATCACCATCCTAGTGGCCTCCTGAAATGGTGACAGGACAGTGCATGCATCCTTAATCAGTAGCCACTGGCATGGCGAAAAAAACAAGTTCCCCCTTACCCTGTCCTGGTGCCATACTCACACAGGTACTCATTGATGGCCATCTGCTGCATGTGCAGCTACTGCAGCATTGCCAACATTGAGTTCCACCTGGTGGGCATGTCACAAATGAGGTGGTTCTTGGGCAGGTTGCATTCTCTTTGAATGTCAGCCAGCAGATCACTGGCATTATATGACCAGCACAAATGACCACAGACTTTCCTGCCCTGCCTCAGGAGATTCTGTAAGCCTGTGTACCTGCTCAAGAATCGCTGCACCACCAAATTCAGGATGTGAGCCAAACAGGGAACATGGGTCAAGTGTCCCTGTCAGAGGGCGGACAGGAGGTCAGTGCCGTTGTCACATACAACCATTCCCAGCTGAAGCTGGCATGGCGTCAACCACCTCTGAGCCTGCTCCTGCAGAGCTGACATAATATTTGCCCCAGTGTGGCTCCTGGCCCCTAAGCAGACCAACTCAAGCACCGCACGGCATAGCCCCTTGAATGCCTATGGAGCACCGCTAGTTCAGAGGAGAAATCTGCAGAGGAAGAGGCCATAGAGGAAGAAGAGGAGGAAGGGGTGGAGGAGAGAGCTGTGGCAGAATCACCACTAGCATTTTGGAGGTGTGGTGGTGGAACAAGCTCCAACAATATTGAACACTTTCCTGCATCCTTCCCAGCTGCCAGCGGAGTTACCCAGTGCACCGTGAAAGAAAGGTAATAGCCTTCCACATGCTGGTAGAGAGCCAAAATGGTCTCCCGTGAAAATAAATGGTGTTTGGGAACCTGCCACTGAGGTACCGCACATTCCACAAATTCACGAAAGGGGGCAGAGTCTACCAGCTGAAAGGGCAGCAGTCGCAGTGCTAGCAATTTGGCCAAGATAGCATTCAGACACTGAGCATGTGGATGGCTGGGACCAAATTTCTTTTGATGGTTTAGCAACTGGGGTAGGGAAATTTGCCTGCTAAAATCCGATGTTGGTGCACTGCTAGCAGATTTGCCGCAAGTACTTGGGTCACATATTTCTATACCTTCATTCCTCTCAGTGCAGGTTTCTGAGAGGACTGGAGGTATAGTGGGGTTGGAGATCCCAGCTGATAAGGACCAAGGAGAGGATTTAATAAATAACTAAATATTAAATAAATATTACCTATAGTGAATAAATATTGCATTTAGTAAATGTGCTTATTTAATTTACTTGTTTATGGAATGCATAAAAAAAAAAAAACAAACATACTTTTTCTATCTTGATCAGTACTACTTTAAAGTGCTTGTAAACCTTTACATATACTCAGTGAAGTGACTGGCCTCAGGTGATACACAGAAATGAAACAAATCCTCCAAAATTTGTTGGACCTGTTTATCTATAGCCGTCTCTACATTTATTTAAACTGCAGAATTTACACAGGAACTTTTCAGCTGTGAAAAGCAAAGGGTGGAGAGTTAGGGATGAGCTTCAACCCTTCAGGTCTGGTATGGATTTTAAGGGGAACTCCACGCCAAATAAAAAAAAATGGTGTGGAGTTCCCGCTAAAAATCCAAACCAGACCCTTTATTGGAGCATGCAACCTGACAGGCCGCAGGAAAAGAGAGGGGGCCGAGAGAGCACCCCCCCTCCTGAACCGTGCCAGGCCACATGCCCTCAACATTGGGAGGATGCTTTGGGGTTTGTGACCCCTCAAAGCACCTTGTCCCCATGTTGATGAGGACAAGGGCCTCATCCCCACAACCCTGGCCGGTGGTTGTGGGGTCTGCGGACGGGGGGCTTATCGGAATCTGGTAGCCCCCTTTAACAAGGGGACCTCCAGATCCCAGCCCCACTACCATTTCACAAAGAAAGTGTAAAAGAATGTTAAAAAAGACACACACACCATTGCAAAAGTCCTTTATTAAAAAGAATAAAAAAAAAAAAAAAAAAAGATTCCAGTGGTGGTAATCCACTCTTGCTATCCAGTGACGAATGATCATCTCTCCGAGTTCCAGCGATGGCTGATCTGATCCAGCGACGGGTGATCTCTCCCTGATTATTCGTCGCTGGATAGCAAGAGTGGATTACCACCGCTGGAATCATTTTTTATTTTTTTTAAATAAAGGACTTTTGCAAGGGTCTTTTTAAGCACTTGACCACTGGGCACTTTAACACCCTTAATAACTAGACCAATTTTCAGCTTTCCGTGCTCTCAAATGACAATTACTCAGTCATACAACACTGTACCCATATGAAATTTTTGTCCTTTTTTTCACACAAATAGAGCTTTCTTTTTATGGTATTTAATCACCGCTGGCTTTTTAATTTTTTGTGCTATAAAAAAAATAACGAAAATTCTGTAAAAAAATGAATTTTTCTTTGTTTCTGTTATAAAATTTAGCAGATTAGTAATTTTTCTTCGTAAATTTTGGCCAAAATTTATACTACTACATATCTTTGGTAAAAAATAAGTACAAATTGGTGGATATTATTTGGTCTTTGTGAAAGTTATAGAGTCCACAAGCTATAGTGCCAATATCTGAAAATTGATAACACCTGAAGGACTGACGGCCTATCTCATTTCTTGAGACCCTAACATGCCATAAAAGTACAAATACCCCCCAAATGACCCCTTTTTGGAAAGAAGACATTCCAAGGTATTTAGTAAGAGGCATGATTCGTTTTTTGAAGTTGTCATATTTTCCTAAAATTCTTTGCAATATCAAGATTTTTTTTCCTTTTTTTTTCACAAAATTGTCATATTATCAGGTTATTTCTCACCGAAAGCATATGCATACCACAAATTGCACCCCAAAACACATTCTGCTATTACTCCTGAGTATGACGATACCACATGTGTGAGACTTTTACACAGCGTGGCCACATACAGAGGCCCAACATGCAGGGAGCACCATCAGGCGTTCTGGAGCACCCAGGCCAATTCTGACATTTCTCTCGTACATGTAAAAATCATCATTTATTTGCTAGAAAATTACATAGAACCCCAAAACATTATATATGTTTTTTTAGCAAAGACCCTAGAAAACACAATGGTGGTCATTGCAACTTTTTATCATGCATGGTATTTGCGCAGCAATTTTTCAAACATGTTTTTTTTTTGAAAAAAAAAAAAAACAGTTTTGTGCTTAAAAAAAAAACAGTAAACTTAGCCCAATGTTTTTGCATAACGTGAAAGATGAAGTTACGCTGAGTAAATAGATACCTAACATGTCACTCTTCAAAATTGCACACGCTCGTGGAATGGCGCCAAATGTCGCTACTTAAAAATCCCCATAGGCAAAGCTTTAAAAATGTTTACTGGTTGCATGTTTTGAGTTACAGAGGAGGTCTAGGGCCAAAATTATTGCTCACGCTCTAACGTTTGCAGATATACCTTGCATGTGTGGTTTGAACACCGTTTTGTGGGCGGGACTTACGTATGCGTTCACTTCTGCATGCGAGCACATGGGGACAGGGGCGCTTTTAATATATTTTTTTTTTTTTATTGTTCATTTTACTTTATTTATTTTAGTTTGACTTTTTTTCCCCCAAAAACAAACTTTTTGATCACTTTTATTCCTATTACAAGGAATGTAAACATCCCTTGTAATAGGAATATGGCATGAAAGGTCCTCTTTACAGCGAGATATGGGGTCAATAAGACCCTGCATCTCACCTCTAGGCTGGGAAGCCTGAAATAAAAAAAATGAAAAATGGCAGAGTATTGGCAGAGTATTGGCAGGGTATTGCAGAGTATTGGCAGGGTATTGCAGGCTATTGCAGAGTATTGCAGATCATTTCTGGGTATTGCAGAGTATTGGCAGGGTATTGGGTATTGGGTATTGCAGAGTATTGGCAGGGTATTGCAGAATATTGCAGAGTATTGGCAGGGTATTGGGTATTGCAGAGTATTGTAGGGTATTGCAGAGTATTTGCAGGGTATTGCAGGGTATTGCAGAGTATTGGCAGGGTATTGGGTATTGCAGAGTATTGGCAGGGTATTGCGGAGTATTGGCAGGGTATTGGGTATTGCAGAGTATTGCAAGGTATTGCAGACTGAGTAATGCAGGGTATTGGGTATTGCAGAGTATTACAGGTTATTGGGTATTGCAGGTTATTGGATATTGCAGAGTATTGCAGAGTATTGGCAGGTTATTGGGTATTGCAGAGTATTGCAGAGTATTGTAGGGTATTGCAGAGTATTTGCAGGGTATTGCAGGGTATTGCAGAGTATTGGCAGGGTATTGGGTATTGCAGAGTATTGGCAGGGTATTGCGGAGTATTGGCAGGGTATTGGGTATTGCAGAGTATTGCAAGGTATTGCAGACTGAGTAATGCAGGGTATTGGGTATTGCAGAGTATTGCAGGTTATTGGGTATTGCAGGTTATTGGATATTGCAGAGTATTGGCAGGGTATTGGGTATCGCAGAGTATTGGCAGGGTATTGGGTATTGCAGAGTATTGCAGGGTATTGCAGAGTATTGGCAGGGAATTGAGGGGTTCATTTTCAGTGAGCAGCACTGTGGGCACTGCAGGTCCAGCCCACAGCACTGCTGAAACCGATCTCTTCCCCCTCCGCTGTACCGATCGGTACAGAGAGGGGAGGGAGGAACCGGTGTCATAAAATGACACCAGTTTGTTTACAAGTGATCGCTCTGTCATTTGTTTACCGTGATCCGTGATGCCACGGAGGTCACGGATACTCTCGAGTGCGGAATTCTGGGAGGACGTCATATGACGGTCTCTCAGAGTTAAACAACTGCCCTGTAGCCATCATTCAGCTATGGGTCGGTTGTTAAGTGGTTAACATTCTTTTACACTTTGTTTGTGAAATGGTAGGGGTACTTTTGTACCCCCTTACCATTTCAAACAGGGGGGGTGGGATCTGGAGGTCCCCTTGTTAAAGGGGGCTTTCAGATTCTGATAGGCCACCCACCCGCAGACCCCCACAACCACCGACCAGTGTTGTGGGGATGAGGCCCTTGTCCTCATCAACATGGGGACAAGGTGCTTTGAGGGGTCACAGACCCCCAAAGCATCCTCCCAATGTTGAGGGCATGTGGCCTGGTTCGGTTCAGGGGGGGGGCGCTCTCTCATCCCCCCTCTTTTCCTGAAGGGTCTGGTATGGATATTTGGGGGAACCCCACGCCATTTTTTTTTTAAATTTGACGCGGGGTTCCCCTTAATATCCATACCAGACCTGAAGGGCCTGGAAATTGAATTTGGGGGAGCCCCATGTTTTTTTTTTATCAATGAATTTCAATGACTGTTCTCTATATTACGGGAGCCGACAATTCATTATAGCCGCGAGTGATTTTAAATTACTTTTTTTCCTGCAGAAATTACACTTTGTGCAGAGACAGTTCCAAGCATGGGAAACATGCACCCCTTTACAAGCATACTATAGACACCCCCCAGGCACGAAATTTAAAGGAATATTACACTTTTATTGTTTCACTTTAAGCATTATTAAAATCACTCGTCCCAAAAAAACTGCCATTTTTAAAACTTTTTTTTGCATTGATACATATCCCCTGGGACAGGACCCGGGTCCCCAAACACTTTTTAGGACAATAACTTGCATATTAGCCTTTAAAATTAGCACTTTAGATTTTGAACGTTTGAGTCCCATAGACTTTAACCACCTAACAACCGGCCCATAGCCGAATGACGGCTACAGGGCGGTTGTTTAACTCTGGGAGGCCGTCATATGACGTCTTCCCAGAATTCCGCTCTCGCACGCCCCCTTGGGCGCGCACTCGAGAGCATCTGTGACCGCCGGGTCCACAGGACCCGGCGCATCACGGATCACGGTAAACGGCCGCTCATCGCGGTCGTTTACCACGTGATCGCTCCGTCAAATTACGGAGTGATCACTTGTAAACAAACCGGCGTCATAACATCCCCCTCTCCGTACCGATCAGAACAGTGGAGGGGGAAGAGATGGGTGTCAGCAGCGATGTGGGCTGCATCTGCAGTGCCCACATCGCTGCTCACCGAAATTTAACCCCTCAATTCCCTGCCAATACTCTGCATTACTCTGCATTACTCTGCATTACTGTGCAATACTCTGCATTACTCTGCATTACTCTGCAATACCCTGCAACACTCTGCAATACCCTGCAATACCCTGCAACACTCTGCAATACTCTGCAACACTGCAATACCCTGCAACACTCTGCAATGCTCTGCAACACCCGCCAATACCCCGCAACATTCTGCAACACCCGCCAATACCCTGCAACACTCTGCAATGCTCTGCAACACCCGCCAATACCCTGCAACACTCTGCAACACCCACCAATACCCTGCAACACTCTGCAACACCCGCCAATACCCTGCAACACTCTGCAATGCTCTGCAACACCCGCCAATACCCTGCAACACTCTGCAATGCTCTGCAACACCCACCAATACCCTGCAACACTCTGCAATGCTCTGCAACACCCGCCAATACCCTGCAACACTCTGCAATGCTCTGCAACACCCGCCAATACCCTGCAATACTCTGCAACACCGCCAATACCCTGCAACACTCTGCAATGCTCTGCAACATCCAGCAATACCCTGCAACACTCTGCAATGCTCTGCAACACCCGCCAATACCCTGCAACACTCTGTAATGCTCTGCAACACCCGCCAATATCCTGCAATGCTCTGCAACGCAATACTCTGCAACGCCATACTCTGAGATACCCAGCCATAGTCGGTGATACCCTGCAATACCCAGCCATAGACATCCCCCCCCGCCGCCCTCCGGTGCTTCTACCGACTTGCCAATACGATCAAAGCCAGAACCTTTTTTTTGTTTTTTCTTTTAACATATTTTATTAACATGCAATATAGCAGTTACACAGTACAAATCACATGTTGGAGTGCATAATTACAAACCGTTTAGTGACAAAGTAACAAATGCTATACAATCGTAGCGGGCGTCAAAACCCGAACAGTATAACAGGGTGATCACAGAAGGATGCATTATAAAGAAGATGCACAACAAATGTATAGTAAGGAAGGTTATGGGTAAAAAGGCACTTAGGAACGGGGAACGGAGCCTTCCCAAGTTGGAGGGTTGATCCCGAGTAGGGATCATGGTACTGCGTAGCGGGTTATTTTCAGTAAGGGGGGGTATACAGAGGAAAGGGAGAGAAAAGAAGGAAGCAGGAAAGATGGATTGGGGGTAGTAGAGAGGGGGGAGGAGAGTGAAAAGGAGGGGGGGAGGTCGGCCGGCCCGCCCGGGTCCGAGGGCTTAGAATGAACAACGTTTCATACAATGGCGATCAGACTATTTCAACAATCCAATGTGTCTAAGTCAACATCAAGAGGTAAAAAGTGGTCTACCCATGGTTGCCAAATGTTATTATGTTTGGGGAGGCGGTCAAGGATCTTGGCCTCGATCCTGCAGTGGATCATGGCCTGTGTTACCCTATTCCTAAATGCGGGCAAGGGTAGAGTTGCAGTCTTCCAAGCCTGTGCTATAGTTTGTTTCGCTGCTGTGGTGAGTTGGAGGAATAATCTTAGCTGGTTACGGGTGCAGCATTCAGGTGATTTGTTAAGTATAGCGAAGATAGGATCTGGTTGTAGTGTGAACTTAAATAGAGTAGATGCCATTTGGAACACTGCCTCCCAAAACTGCCGGACTATCGGACACGTCCACCAGATGTGCAAATGAGTGCCAATGTCCGTGCAGCCCCTAAAGCACATCGCTGAGTATCCTGGAACGTACTTGGCAATTCTAGCTGGGACTAGATACCAACGCATTAGCACTTTAAAATTAGCCTCAGAGGCAACAACATTTTGGGATGCGTTTTTGGTATTGGTCCAAATCTCGCTCCAGGTCTCAGCATCTAGATCTCTAGAAAAGTCAGTCGATCATCTCGTCGCATAAGCTGGGAGGGAAGGAGGGGGGAGTGTGAAATGGGCATATAGTTGTGATATAATGCCTGGGGCGTGTGGATCTGAGTCACATATTTTTTCGTAAGATGATATATGGTACTGAGTAGGACTGGGCTTAGGCAGTGATTGTAAAAAATTTAGGATTTGGAGATAACGGAAGTATTCCGTATGAGGGAGGTGATATTGATCGTGGAGGTCCTGAAAGGATTTTGGTAAACCACCTTTCAGGAGGTCTGAGACTTTATCCACGCCTGCTCTGGACCAGGCCGCAAAAAGACCTGGTTCCAAGAAAGCCGGGGGAAAGAGCGGATAAAATAGATAGTAACGGGGAGTGCGTAGATATGAGTGGGGAAGATTTGCGGGTTACGTCCCAAATTTTCAAAGAGTGTGCTGTAACAGGGTTTGTAAGAGACCCTCTCTTGGAAGGGGGTAACCAGAGTAGATTAGAAATGGCAATAGGGTGAACGTCTACAGCCTCGAGGCTAACCCACAAAGGAACTTCTGATTTAGCATGGTAAAGAGCTAGTTGGGCTAACTGGGCCGCACGATAGTAATGTGAGAAATTGGGCACCCCAAGGCCGCCCTGTGTCCTGTGGCGGAAGAGTACAGATTTAGCGATTCTAGGTCTAGTAGGTTCCCAAATATACTTAAGAGTTTTATTTTGTATAACACGATGAAAATATGGGGGAACCACGATAGGAAGGACCCTATAGAGATAGAGTAATTTAGGCAGTAGAGACATTTTTATCGCTGTAATTCTACCCAGCCACGAGACACAGAGCGGTTGCCAAGAAGCTAAGATGTTTGCAAATTTTCTGAGTAGAGGGAGGTAGTTCGATCGATAGAGGGAGGACGGGTCACTTGTCAATTGGATGCCCAGGTAAGGGATAGAGGACGAGGACCATAAAAAGGGGAAGTTACTTTGTAGCCGTGTGAACTCGTCCGTTGGCAGGGACACATTGAGGGCTCTGGATTTGGCTTGATTGACTTCTAAGCCTGATATTTTAGCAAAACTATCTAATAGTTTACAAAGATTAGGTAAAGTAGTATGGGGGGCAGTAATGAAAAGCAGGGCATCATCGGCAAATAAGCATAGCTTATGGGAGGCCGAGGCTAGTTCAAGGCCGCGTATACCGGGGTGTGCCCTAATCAGGGCAGCCAGGGGTTCTATCGCCAATGCGAATAGAATGGGGGAGAGGGGGCATCCCTGCCTCGTCCCCCTTTGTATGGGGAAGCATACTGAGCGTGAACCCGCATATCTGACGTAGGCTTGGGGTTGAGCATACAAAGCGTCTATCCAACGAAGGAAATGGGGGCCAAAACCCCAGCGTTGTAAAATATAGTGAAGGTATTGCCAAGATATCGTATCAAATGCTTTACGTATATCGAGAGAGAGCAGATGCATAGGGATGTTTCTAGATTTTGCTATATGTTGGAGAAGAATCACACGACGGACATTATCGCTGGCCTGCCTCTGGGGGATGAACCCCACTTGGTCCTTATGAATCAGCCTACCTATAAGCGGGTTCAAGCGTAGCGCCAAGACCTTAGCAAGGATCTTGACGTCTACGTTGAGCAAGGAAATGGGTCTGAAATTGGACCAAATTGTATGGTCGGAATTGGGTTTGGGGATCATAGTAATAATGGCTGTCAAGGTGTCCCTGCCAAGGGAGTGGTCTTGTAGGAGGAAAATAAAATAGTTAGTTAGAAGCGGGGCTAATGTGTCAGAGAATTCTTTGTAATAGGATGCCGGTAGACCGTCAGGTCCGGGGCGTTTATGTGGTTTGAGGGTTTTGATGGCCGCAAGAACTTCAGTCAATGTGATAGGAACTTCAATTAAGTCGTGAATTACAGAAGATAGCTGGGGAAGTTGCAAAGAATGGAGCAAAGCGTCAGCTTGGGAAGTAGAAAAGGGGGTTTTGGCTTCATATAACTTGGATAATTGAGTGCTGAACTCAGTGAGAATCTTGGTGGGATTACTAGTAGGTCCCTTTTGTGCTATTCGGAGTCTAATGGGTTTGTAAGACTTCTCGGGATTTCTTAAGCGCATTGCCAGAAAAGTGTCGGGCTTGTTGGCTTTGATATAGGCAGTGTGGGAAGATTTACGGATTTGCTTGTCAGCCTCTTCAGTCAGAAGTAGGTCCAACTCTAATTTCGTCCTTTCGAGTGTCAACCTGTTTGAATCAGTAGGGTTGGATTGGAATCGAAGATAGTGTTGGTGGAGGGTAGTCTCTAGTTGGCAGGATCTCTCCTGTCTGATCTTCTTGAGATGTGAGGCTACAGAAATACAGGTGCCTCTGATGACCGGCTTATGGGCCTCCCAGAGGAGGGTGGGGGAGATGCCTGGGGAAGCGTTATGAGTGAGATATTCCGTAAGTGCTACCTGGATATCTAAGCAATACGACTGATTGGAGAGGAGAGCTTCGTTCATGCTCCACTCTCTACCTGCGGACAGAGGGATAATGGAGGAGACAGTCGTGATTGTAGCGCAGTGGTCTGACCATGTGATAGGATGTATACGTGAGTGAAGGAGGGTGGAAGCAGATGTTATGGGTATAAAGATATGATCTATTCTGGAGAAAGACTTATGAGGGTTGGAATAAAAAGTAAAGTTTTTCTTGAGGGGATTACATTCTCTCCAGGTATCTACTAGTGCTGCCTGTTGAAGTTGTTTACGAAGTTTTATGGAGGGGGCAAGATGTTCCGGGGAGTAGGGTGACTTATCCAGATGTGGGTAGAGAACTAGGTTAGAGTTGCCGCACATAAAAAGGGTACCTACCCGATGTACTCGAATGGTCTGGAGGAGGTGGGAGAAAAATGGATTAGGGTTCGTATTAGGGGCGTAGTAGGAAACGACCGTGACTTCCGTGTCTTGGAGTAGGCCTGTGACTATAAGGTACCGGCCCTCTGGGTCTCTGATTTCAGTTCTGGGGGTGAAGAGGAGGGTATGATGGAAAGCGAGGAGAACTCCTCTGTGTTTCGTGTCTGCGGAGGCTGTAAAGACTTGAGGATATTTGGAATGGAAAAATTTGGTACGGAAAGCCTTGACCTGTTTCTGGGGTGAGTTGAGTCCTTTAACATTCAAGGACAAGATATTTAGGGGGGCCATAGCGTGAGAGGAGGGGTGAGTTTAACAGACCACTGAGGACCCGGGCAGGCCAACCAACCAAGGGGAGGAGGAAGGGCAGGATGGGGAAAGCATAGGGATAGAGAAAGTGAGAAGAAAGGAGGTTTGTATGGGGGAAGGAAGAGAAGTGTGAGGCGGTGCGGGTAAGGCCGCATCGCCCAACAAGTAGGTGTTGCAGTCCGCCCGACCGAAGGCCAGACAGGCGGAGTGTGCATCAACAAGAGGGGGGAGCAGTGACAGCTCACCGCCGCGTACCCGTACAACTATCAATGAACAGTGCAAAAAAAAAATTAAACCTTAACATCAACAAACTCTACCGGATAAAAGCGACATTTTCAGCTTAAATAGAGGGGGTCAAAGGATATTGGTCACATTAAAGAAAATTACTGTGAAGAACATTATGGAAAATAAAAATAAACCAGAAGATATAAAGGAGGGAAGATACAGAAGGGAGCCTTTTCTGTGAAAAAAAAAAGGGTCCCAAAAATTTTTGTGGTTTAGCTCTTGTAAAACAGACAAAAAGTCATAGGATGGGTAGAGATGCCTATGTTAAAACAAAATAAACAAAGTCCTGAAGGAAGACCAGGACATGTTAAGTCCCAAAATCTGGCGGTTCGAAGGTGAAAGGACGCCAGAGCAAAAAAAAGAACACAAAAACTGTAGATAACGTGAGTCAGCGAGGGACAAATACCTTCGGGCTAGGGAAGCCCAAACTGGTAGAGCGCTTAGGTGTACCTCGCCTGATGGAAGAGGAGCTCGGTGTAGCTTGGTGGTTCCTCCTCGGTGTGGCTGTATAGGAGTAGGGAGCAGGATGAGCTGGTGTGCGAGGAAGAGCTGTTTCTTGAGGTTCAGGCACGGCAAGGTGGAGTGTCTCCAATAGGTTTTGCAAGGTTTCGGATGAGGAACAGGTATGCTGCTGACCTTGGTAGGAGAAATGGAGCGCAAAAGGAAAGCGCCAAGCATATTTTATCTGGTGTTGCATTAATATTTGGAGCTGAGGTTTCATGGCATGCCTCTTCGCAATCGTGGAAGGTGCCAGATCCGTGAAAAGCTGGTATGTGTGGCCCTGGAACTGTAGGTCTTGCTTATTTCGTGCCGCAGAGATCAGTTGCTCCTTCTGTGCAGTGGAGTTTCACGATTATATCGCGTGGAGGACCCTCGGGTTGACGGCGCGTTAGTGCCCTATGGATCCGATCGAATTCGAGTCGTTCGATCGGTATCGCCGGGGATAGTTCTTGGAAGAGTGCTGTGGTGAAGGACTGAAGGTCGTCCAAGGTCTCGGGGATGCCCGGGAGGCGAAGATTCGACCTCCGTGAGCGATTTTCCGCGCCCTCTAAACGGGACAAGAGGACCGCATTGTCATCACGAAGGCTTGCTTGTTCACGGGCCAGTTCTTGTAGGGTGAGCTCAGTGTCATCAGCCCTTGTCTCGAGGTCAGCCGTGCGCTGGCCTAGGTCACGAATCTCACGGGTGAGTCTATCTGTGATTTGGTCAGATGTGGCTTTAAGGGCCTTGTGCAGCATGGTCTCCATGTGCTTTAGGAAATCTGTCTGAGACATACCTGTCGGAGGGGGAGATTACGCCGTATCTATGCATTCTGCTGGGATGTCCTCCTCCTCGCTACTCTCATGATGGTGCGGGTTGGTGGAGTGCTGGGCGGCCGCTGAGGCTTTCGCCGCCATCTTGGAGGAAGCACGCGCCAGTGCTTCTTTTATCGGTTTTGGCTTGTTTTTGCCCCGATGGCCGGTCAGAACCATACCGGGAGGAGCACGGGGGGATCCGCTACGGGGGTCCACAACAGCAGGGGTGATGGCCGCCTGGGACTGCAAGATTATAGCTCGGGATCGCGGCGGTGAGAGCGGAGCTCTAACGGGATGCGTCCGTCATGGTGAGCTTCGCGCATGCGCCCCCCCTTTTTTTTTGTTTTTTATTTATTTTTATTTTTTCAGGCTTCCCAGCTTAGAGGTGAGATGCGGGGTCTTATTGACCCCATATCTCACTGTAAAGAAGACCTGTCATTCCATATTCCTATTACAAGGGATGTTTACATTTCTTGTAATAGGAATAAAAGTGATTAAAAAATGTATTTTTGGGGAAAAATATGTCAAACTAAAATAAATAAAGTAACATTTTTTAAAGCGCCCCTGTCCCCATGTGCTCGCATGCAGAAGCGAACGCATACGTAAGTCCCGCCCACATATGAAAACGGTGTTCAAACCACACATGTGAGGTATCGATGCGAACGTTAGAGCGAGAGCAATAATTCTAGCCCTAGACCTCCTCTGTGACTCAAAATATATAACAAGTAAAAAAAAATTAAATCGTCACCTATGGGGATTTTTATAGTACCGACGTTTGGCGCCATTTCATGAGCGTGTGCAATTTTGAAGAGTGACATGTTAGGTATCTATTTACTCAGCGTAACTTCATCTTTCACATTATGCAAATATTGGGCTAACTTTACTGTGTTTTTTTTGTTTAAGCACAAAACAGTTTTTTTTCCCAAAAAAAGCATTCAAAAAATTGCTGCGCAAATACCGTGCAAGATAAAAAGTTGCAACGACCACCATTGTATTCTCCAGGGTGTTTGCTAAAAAAACATATATAATGTTTTGGGATTCTATGTAATTTTCTAGCAAATAAATGATGATTTTTAGATGTAGGAGAGAAATGTCAGAATTGTCCTGGGTGCTCCTGATGGCGCTCCCTGCATGTTGGGCCTCTGTATGTGGCCACACTGTGTAAAAGTCTCACACATGTGGTATCACCGTACTCGGGAGTAATAGCAGAATGTGTTTTGGGGTGTAATTTGTGGTATGCATATGCTGTGTGTGAGAAATTAACTGCTAATATGACAATTTTGTGAAAAAAAAAGTAAAAAAAATCTTGATTTTGCAAAGAATTGTGGGAAAAAATGACAACTTCAAAAAACTCATCATGCCTCTTACTAAATACCTTGGAATGTCTTCTTTCCAAAAAGGGGTCATTTGGGGGGTATTTGTACTTTTCTGGCATGTTAGGGTCTCAAGAATTGAAATAGGCCGTCAGTACTTCAGGTGTGATACATTTTCAGATATTGGCACCATAGCTTGTGGACTCTATAACTTTCACAAAGACCAAATAATATCCACCAATTTGTACTTATTTTTACCAAAGATATGTAGTAGTATAAATTTTGGCCAAAATTTATGAAGAAAAAATTACTAATCTGCTAAATTTTATAACAGAAACAAAGAAAAGTTCATTTTTTTACAGAATTTTCAGTATTTTTTCTTTTATAGCACAAAAAATAAAAAAACGAGCGGTGATTAAATACCACCAAAAGAAAGCTCCATTTGTGTGAAAAAAAGGACAAAAATTTAATATAGGTCCAGTGTTGCATGACTGAGCAATTGTCATTCAAAATGTGAGAGCACCGATAGCTGAAAATTGGTCTGTTATTAAGGGTGTTTAAGTGCCCAGTGGTCAAGTGGTTAATAGGGTTCTAAAGTTCACACAAAGTTTAGGTCTGTTCACTGGTTCTGGTGCGAACCGAACCGGGGGGGGTGTTTGGCTTATCCTTAGTGGAGAGCTGAAGTTACATCAGTGAGGAGGAAAATAACACACACCCTTCACACAGCACACAGAAACAGATCAGCTGTGTCAATCAGCTGAAGGTCCCTCCTCTGAAACTATTTTTCTCCTGGTGTCAAGAAAACATAGAGCGGAGGGACGGGGAAGCAGACAGAAATGACACTTAGTGCTCTGGATTGAGACATGCACACACTATAGAGAGATATGCTTTGTTCATATTTAACACTCAGGCCGCGTACACACGCGGGGACTGTTCGCCCAACTTTGTCCGTCAAACAGTTTCGGCAAACAGTCCGCTCAAAATTAGCATGGACGGACATGGCCACACACGACGGACGAACAGTTTGCTGAAACCGTGCGCGATGACGTGAACGGCACGTACGACGGGACGAAAAATACGACGTCCTATACACTGCATTATAACTTTCGGCGTGTAAATCCTTTCTGAGCATGCGCGGAACTTAGTTTGACGAACAAGCCTACACACGAGGGGACTGTTCGCTGAATCAAGGTTTCAGAGGACAGTTTTTCGGAATTTCCGAAAAACCTTGTTCAGCGGACTGTTCGCTGAAACTGTCCGCTGAAAGCCCACACACGAGCGGACTGTTTGCCGAAACACTGTTCAGCGGACAAAGTTGGGCGAACAGTCCCCGCGTGTGTACGCGGCCTCAAGGTTTACAATCATTTAAAACAAAAATAGCATTACTATAGATAAAATGTATTCATTATATTCTATAATTTGTAAAAAAAGTTATTTTACAAATGAAATAAAAATGATGCATTTCAATTAAGCATACTTTGAAAGTAATTAAAGGTTAATGAGGTGTTAAACAGAGCCACATTTTATCATAAAAAATAAAAACTTTTATTCTTTACTTGTCCAATTGCTTAAACTGATATCATAAGAGGACCCAAGCCCATTCCTTTGATCTGCAGATGAATTAAACAGAGTAAATAGAATGATAACAGTGTTATTTTTGTATCTCTTTAAAGTGGTTGTAAAGGCACAAGGTTTTAAAAAACCTCTGTGTGCAGAAGCTCCTCTAATACTTACCCAAACCCCCTCTCAATCCAGTGATGTCCACGAGAGCCTTGCCTCTCCAGGGACTTGCACTCCTGGTTGGCTTTAGGCAGCAGTGGGAGCAATTGGCTCCCACTACTGTTAATCACAACCAGTGAGCCAATCAGGAGAGGGAGGGGCAGAGCTAAACTGTGGCTCCATGTGTGAATGGACACACCGAGCACTGACTTAGTTCGGATGCCCCCATAGCCAGCTGCTTGCTGTGGGGTCACTCAGCAGAAAGAAGGAGCCAGGAGCACCGACGTGGGACCAGGGAAGAGGATAATCTGGGCCACTCCCTGCAAAACCACTGCACAGAGCAGATAAGTATAACATGTTTATTATTGTAGTGAAAAAAAAATGAAATTAAAGCTTTTGAATGAATGACTGAATGAAATACTTATATAGCGCACAATGCGAACTGAATCGCCTCTAGGCGCTGTGGCGAGCTTTGATCATCTGCTAAAAGAGGAAGGTCTTGAGTTTTTTCCTAAAAGCCAGGTGATTTTCTTCCAGGCGGATGTTGATTGGTAGAGCATTCCATAGCCGAGGCCCTTGGACAGCGAATCTCCGATCACCCTTGGATTTATACCGGGCTTTGGGCACGAGGAGGAGGTTTTTGTTGGCTGATCGAAGACTGCGGTTTGGTGTGTAATGATTTATTTTCTTCATTAGGTATTGCGGAGCTTCTCTATGCACGCATTTGTGGGTGAGGCAAAGGGTCTTGAACGTGATCCGATTTTTTACGGTTAGCCAATGTAAGCTCCTCAGTGAAGGAGAAATGGATTCCCAGGGTTTTTTTCCTGTTATCAGCCTTGCCGCCGTGTTTTGGATCAGTTGTAATCGCGCAATTTGATATTGTGGTAATCCTATGTAAAGCGAGTTTGCGTAGTCCAGTCGTGAATTAATGATTGTTCCAACTACCACTGCTTTGTCATTCTTTGGGATAAAAGGGATGAGTCTGTGAAGCATGCGCAGCAGATGGTGAGATCGACTGACTACAGATCCTATTTGCGCATCCATTGACATTTGTGCGTCTAAAATAACCCCGAGACTCTTCGCTTTGGTCTTTGGGGAGATAGTCTGCCCAAAGACGGTTGGTGGAGACCAGGAGGTTTTGGTTGCCGGCTTATGATTTGGATGTAAGATAAGAAGCTCGGTCTTTGATTGGTTCAGCTGGAGGGAGTTGGTGGTCATCCAGTCCTCTATTGATTTGAGGCAGTTTTCAAGTTGTTGTTGGTGATCTTTTTTTCCATTGATCCGGAAATAAAGTTGCGTGTCGTCAGCGTAAGAGTGGAAGCAGAGATCTGAGCATCTGATGATTTGAAGGAGTGGGCGAATGTAAATGTTGAAGAGAACGGGTGACAACGGAGAGCCTTGAGGGACTCCGCAGGTGACTGCCCGAGTTTCGGAGAGGAATTTTCCTAGTTTCACTGTCTGTGACCGATTTCCTAGGAATCAATCACTTTAATTTGCACCTGAATAGTGTTTATAGACCATGGGGTTGATTGAGGCTGGGTTTACATATGTGCATCTGTGGTTTGCAGTTCTGGGGTCTGGTGTGTTTTTGTTCATTAGTTCAGGTGCTATACAAGTGCAAATTTTTGCCTGAATTCGCACCTGAACCAGACACAGGACCCTTTTTTGAAACCGTACCATGGCTCCTTTGGGGGGCCAGTCACATTCACGTGTCATGCGAATTGGATGTAGTTTAAAATGCATCCAATTTTCTCATATGTGAACCCAGCTTGACTATAATTGGAGAGTGCAAAATCTGGTGCAGCCCTGCATAGAAACCAAACAGCTTCCAGGTGTTTTACAAAAGCTTATTTGAACCATGCACACTGCACCAGATTTTACACTCTTCAGTATTAGTAAATCAACCCCAACACACCCAGTGTCCTCAAATAGTTAAGCACAACTAGTAAGACAAGATACATTTGACTGAGCCACAGACCGAACCTATGTACTGTATCGGATGGTCGGTGTAAAGATAATGAGGTCTGATGACCCCAAACAGAGCAGAGAATGGGGCGTTGTACTGAAAATTTGCGAATCTGCCACACAATTTTTTTCAGAACAAATAAGGTTTTGTTTTTGTGACATTGTCTTGCTAAATTGATTTAAAGTTTTGTATGGAATCTATAGACAAAAAAGAAACTAGTTTAAAAAACAGGGAGAGGGAGGGTGCTATTAATTAGCCTTGATGCCCGGCAATACCTTCTAAAGGTTAATTAGCCATCATAAATAATATTAAGGCAGAGCCCGGGAAACCAGGTACCTTTTATTAAACCTATCATAAACGTAATCTAGGCTTATTAAAAAAAAATGATGTTTGAGAGGAAACAAGCCCAGATTGTTAAACCTATTAGTTGTTATCTCTTGAGCCAAGATATAAAGGTTATGGCATAAAGGTATAAGCTTCACAAGGGAATGTACTGTTGAATTCATAAACTGGCAAGATATATATATATATATATATATATATACTTTTTTTACTTTCTTTTTAACTTTTTACTTAAAACACCTTGAGGAAACTTCCTACTGGCTTATTGCTTTTTCTGCAAATTTCTAAGTTAGCTTAAGGTACTTATGGCTTCAAACTCAGCAGGGATGTAGGAGAAAAAAAGCAAGCCAATGAAATTCTATGACAAAAACAATGAAACATTGCTTTCCAATGAACAACTACAGACAAATGTTCTTGTAAGCCATACTTGTCTCAATTTTGCCTCATAGCTTTATTGAAGCATTGCATTTTCTCTCTGTTGTGTATTTGAAAATAAATCCTAAACAATTTTGCTTTCTTTTAGATTGTCTGAAGATAATGCTAGAAAATGTACATTACTCTCCATTATGCCCCTAAGTTAAAATTGAGATAATCATGTCTTATATTCTATCACTTCATTATGGCAACCGAGTCTGCTAAGGTCTCAACAGGTCACAGCAGAGAAGGCAGACACCAGCATTCCAAATAGATTTGGTTGTTTGCTAAACTCCACTTCCACAGTCTGTCCTCCAGCTACAAGTGATCTGGACTTCCAGGAGAGACTGCTAACCAATACAGTATGCCAGACATAACAGATTGTGTGGTGATGGAGTTTAAACCCTATTAACTAACTTGACAAGTAAATATATTTTAGCAACTTCAAAAGGTGATCCCTTCTTTACATGTCGCTATTTAATGGAGAACTGAAATCATGTTTACAATTTCCAATTTTGTCCCCCTTCCCCACCCTTCCTATAGGGTGACCACATTTCCAAACTGCCATTCAGGGACAATTTTGCCAATGACCGAGGTGGGTGGGGATCAGGTGGGGGTTGTTTTGTGTTGAATGTAGTCTCGGGGTTGACAGGATTTTGGTGGCGAGTGATTTGTCGGGTGAATGGCTGGTTTTAGCATTTATATCATCCCAAAATCAACACCCTCCTTATATCATCACTTATATCATTCCAGCACCATACTTTAAATGTATTTCTATTATTACATTGTAATAATAGACCCCCCTCCCTTAGTACAGACCCCTCTCTCCACTAACTATAGACCCCCTCCCTAAGTACGGACCCCCCTCTCCACTATGTATAGACCCCCTCTCTCAGTACAGACCTCCCTCTCCACTAACTATAGACCCCCTCCCTCAGTACAGACCCCTCTCTACACTAACTATAGACCCCCTCCCTCAGTACAGACCCCCCTCTCCATTAACTATAGACCCCCTCCCTCAGTATGGACCCCCTCCACTAAGTATAGACCCCTCCCTCAGTATAGACCCCTCCCTCAGTATAGGCCCTCCTCTCCACTAACTATAGACCCCCTCCCTCAGTACAGACCCCCCTGTCAACTAAGTGTAGACCCCCTCCCTCAGTATAGGCCCCTCTCCACTAAGTATAGACCCCCTCTCTCAGTACAGACCCCCCCACAGTACTGAACCCCCTTCCTCAGTACAGACCCCACCCCCACTACTGACCCCTTCCTACTTGTGCTAGAGAGTCTCAGGGTGGAAAATTCCCTTAAAGCTAAACTCCAGCAAACAGCTTCACACACAGCTGAAATACACATGCAGTTACTGCCTTACCTATGAAAGGATTTGAAATCCTGTCCCCTTACCTTCATACACCTCTGTCAAATAATACAGCCATGTAGGGGACACCGTCTTCTCTGTTCCAGTTAAGGAATACAGTGGAGTCATCTCTCTGCTCCCAGAGTGCAGATTGGACAATAAAGGAACAAACATGCACTGATAAGCTATTGACTCTGATCACTTGTAGGCAGGGCTTACAGTTCTGTACTGCCTGGATTAATGTTTGCTTACTGTGGGGTTAACTGTTAATGGTCGTGACAGTTGTGCGTCAACCTGAGGTTAGGTCATGTGGAGAGCATTCGGCTCGGATGAGGAGAAACTTCTCCACTTTTTATGATGGACAGAGTGAGTAGCGGCTGTGAGGTATTGCAACCAATGGCCACAGTGTCAGGTGGAGCTGGAGGCGGAGTGAGTACCGGCGCTATGGCGGGGTTTGCTTCCTCTGTCAATCTCATTACGGGGCACTGTATTGTCCTGGAATGAAGGTGCCCAGGCCCTGGGACAGACCTGCTAATTGCGGGATTTTCCCGGGCAATCCGGGACATGTGAGCACTCTACCTTCCTAACATGTACATATATCAAAAAAGTCAGGCCTCAGATCATTAACTGTGACTTTCCCCCTAGCAGCATCTTTCTCAATTAGGGATGAGCTGATAGTTTTGGCTGTCCAGATAAGACTCAAACTTTAGGGACATTCCTTGGGATTTGTGCTGTGGAATGTCACATTCTGTCAGGTGTCTTTTGCTTGCAATGTGTTAACTCCTTGACACCGACGTAACGCAAATATGCAGCCTTCGGCTTCAAGGGGTTGTACCAGGGTGATGCCCAGGGGCATTGCTAGGAGGCAAAAAGACCAGGGGCTTCAGCCCGAAGTCAGAGGCCGATATCAGGGGGGCTGGAGGTGGAGGGTGGTGGGATTTTATGGAGGGGGTGGGGTGGTGTTACCTATCTGACATGCACCTCTCTACCCTACCTGACTCACACTGACCTACCTGGCTGACATACACTGACCTACCTGACGCACACTGACCTATCTGACATGCACTGACCTACCTGACACGCACTGACCTACCTGGCTGACATACACTGACCTACATGACCTACCTGACACGCACTGACCTACCTGACATACACTGACCTATCTGACACACACTGACCTACCTGACACATACTGACCTACCGGGCTGACTCGGCTCGGCCGTGAACCTATCCCTGTGACCGGGACCTCGTCATCATACCTAAAGACAGCCATCCATGCACATTTGACCCACTGCCATATGGTATGTGTGTCCACCTCTGCTGGTAAGAGTACATCATTGAGTGTTTTAAGCATTGATGTTCTCCATGTCACAAGTATTACATCCTTGTGTAGTCATCACCTCTGAGACATTACTGTTGATCTTCATTCGGATTTAAATCTTCCAGACAGACTTTCATTCACCAGTTTCACACTGGCAACTGGACTTTCCCTTGCACATTGCACATTATTGTTCACTTTGTGATTTTCATTTATTTTTCACATGGCTATTACAAGCCTTAGAGCTACACATTGTTTGCTTGAGCTCATTTAGAGAAGCATCCAAATGCCAGTTTTTGGCAGGAAAAAGACTGCATCCACCTCCTCCTCCCAGCTACTCCCTTTTCACCTCTACCCTCTTTATACAAGATTCTCTATCAGCAACCTCCAGTGATAGGGATGAAAGTCGTTCATGGGATGTCACAGATTTAACTTATGGCTCTTCCAGTGGGAAAGCGATTCAACAGGTTGCCATACAAGGGGAGGCTTGGCAAAATTGTTGACTTAACAGATCCTACATTTATAGCTGGTGGATTCAGCCACCTTTCATGAATTTACAGGATGTGATTTATCACAGTGGCAGGTTCCCAGCCAGCATTTCTTTGCCCATAGGGCCATCTCTGTCCTCCACCATCATGTGGAAATTAATGAAATGGATGTTTTATATCATTTTCAGCCCACTGAGTACACTGCTGGTAGCCTGAAAGGATGCAAAACAGAGCACGTCATTGGAGCTGGTTGTACCACTGGACCTTACAGCTGTTGATGGTGATAATGCAGTGCAGTGCATCTCCTCTTGCCCTCCTCTGCTTACAGGGTAGGTACATTGGCTTACATGAGGATAATCTGTAGCCATACAGCTATTGTGGCATAACCAGCTAGTGTGCAGATTGTGAAATTTAGAAATATCTGCCACACCATCTGATATGTGACATACCTTTCCAGTGGAACACTACTAGGGATGAGCCGAACACCCCCCGGTTCGGTTCGCACCAGAACTTTCGAACAGACCCCAAATTCGTACGAACTTTAGAACCCCATTGAAGTCTATGGGACTCGAACTTTCGAAATTAAAAGTGCTAATTTTAACGGCTAATATGCAAGATACTGTCCTAAAAAGGGTTTGGGGACCTGGCTCCTACCCCAGGGGACATGGGTCAATGCCTAAAATGTTTTTAAAAATTGCCGTTTTGGCGGGAGCACTGATTTTAATGACGATTAAAGTGAACAAAAAGTGAAATATTCCTTTAAATATGGTACCTGGGGGGTGTCTGTAGTATGCCTGTGAAGTGCCACGTGTTTCCCGTGTTTAGAACAGTCCCTGCACAAAATGACATTAAACGGAAATAACATCATTTAAAACTGCTTGCGGTTTTAATGTTATATCTGGTTCCTGCAATATGGTTGAAAATCATTGAGAAAAATGGCATGGGTAGCCCTCCCTGCCCATTACCAGCCCCTTTGGGTCTTGTACGCATATTAAGGGGAACCCAGTACCCATATTAAAAAAAGGAAATGCGTGTGGCCCCCAGGCCCTATATACTCAGAACAGCAGTATACAGGCGGTGCAAACAAGACAGGGACTGTGTAGGTTTGTTGTATTAAGTTGAATCTGTTTGTAATTTTCAACTGGTACATTTTTAAAGTGTAGCTCCAGTCAAAAAAACTATTTTTAAGCTTTTTGGAAAACATAGGGAAGGGTTATCACCCCTGTATAATTTGTTTTGTCGTACATCTTTTTTCATCTCACTTGCTGTTGTCTCCTTCCGTTTGCAAGTAGGAGATGTTTGTAAGTTGGATGTTTGAAAGTAGGGGCCTGCCCTATATGCTCTGCAGAAATGGCGGAACAAGGTGTTGGTTTTGCCACAACATTGTAAGCCCTCAAAGTGACTCTTGGTGGGCGCTGGAGCGCCCTGCTGTGAACGATTATATCAAGAATTGTAATTATATGCCATTGTTGAACAGTGGTAGAAAAATTGATCTTTGGTGGTTGTGGTGCTGGTGCCACAACACTATAAGGCTGCTTTCACACTGGGGCGGTATTCAGGTGTTACAGCGCTAAAAATAGCGCCTGTGTAGCGCCTGAAAAAAACCGACCCCTTTCACTCCAGTGTGAAAACCGGAGGGCTTTCACACTGGAGCGATGCGCTGGCCGCATCTTTGGAGCGGTGAAGGAGCGGTGTATTCACCGCTCCTACCCATTGAAATCGATGGGACACCGCAGCAATACCGCCGGCAAAGCGCCGCTGCAGCGGTGCTTTGCGGGCGGGTTTAACCCTTTTTCGGCCGCTAGCGGTTTAGCGCCCGCAGACCGCCGCTAAAACGACGGTAAAGCGCCGCTAAAAATAGCGGCACTTTACCGCCGACGCCGCTCCCGCCCCAGTGTGAAAGCAGCCTAAGTCCTCACAGTTACTCTGGGTGGGCACAGGAACGGGCCCTCCTGTGAAATATTATATCAAGAATTGTAATTACATGTCCCTGTTAAACAGGGGCAGAAAAATTGGGCCTTAGGCACTGGTGCTGGTGCCACGACACTGCAACCTCTCCCATATACTCTTGTTTTATTGCAGGAATTAGCCCTGCTGCAAAGCATTGCATCAAAAATTGTAATTAAACGCCCCTGTTAAACAGGGGCAGAAAAATGTTGCCTTAGGCACTGGTGCTGGTGCCACCACACTGCAACCTCTCCCATATATTCTAGTTTTATTGCAGGAATTAGCCCTGCTGCAAAGCATTGCATCAAAAATTGTACTTAAACGCCCCTGTTAAACAGGGGCAGAAAAATTGGGCCTTAGGCACTGGTGCTGGTGCCACGACACTGCAACCTCTCCCATATACTCTTGTTTTATTGCAGGAATTAGCCCTGCTGCAAAGCATTGCATCAAAAATTTTAATTAAACGCCCCTGTTAAACAGGGGCAGAAAAATGTTGCCTTAGGCACTGGTGCTGGTGCCACCACACTGCAACCTCTCCCATATATTCTAGTTTTATTGCAGGAATTAGCCCTGCTGCAAAGCATTGCATCAAAAATTGTACTTAAACGCCCCTGTTAAACAGGGGCAGAAAAATTGGGCCTTAGGCACTGGTGCTGGTGCCACGACACTGCAACCTCTCCCATATACTCTTGTTTTATTGCAGGAATTAGCCCTGCTGCAAAGCATTGCATCAAAAATTTTAATTAAACGCCCCTGTTAAACAGGGGCAGAAAAATTGGGCCTTAGGCACTGGTGCTGGTGCCACCACACTGCAACCTCTCCCATATATTCTAGTTTTATTGCAGGAATTAGCCCTGCTGCAAAGCATTGCATCAAAAATTGTACTTAAACGCCCCTGTTAAACAGGGGCAGAAAAATTGGGCCTTAGGCACTGGTGCTGGTGCCACGACACTGCAACCTCTCCCATATACTCTTGTTTTATTGCAGGAATTAGCCCTGCTGCAAAGCATTGCATCAAAAATTTTAATTAAACGCCCCTGTTAAACAGGGGCAGAAAAATTGGGCCTTAGGCACTGGTGCTGGTGCCACCACACTGCAACCTCTCCCATATACTCTTGTTTTATTGCAGGAATTAGCCCTGCTGCAAAGCATTGCATCAAAAATTGTAATTAAACGCCCCTGTTAAACAGGGGCAGAAAAATTGGGCCTTAGGCACTGGTGCTGGTGCCACCACACTGCAACCTCTCCCATATACTCTATTTTTATTGCAGGAATTAGCCCTGCTGCAAAGCATTGCATCAAAAATTGTAATTAAACGCCCATGTTAAACAGGGGCAGAAAAATTGGGCTGATGGCATCACCCAGAACCAGAAATGTTCTTCCAACATATCAGCGGAGGAGGAAGAGGATAGACAATCAACATAACAGGACAGTCACTCAGCATCAGCATAGGCAGTCTTGAAGGGATGTGATATTTCAAAAAAAACTATTCTGTTACATCAGCTTCAGGTGCTTGGTAGCTGTGGGTGATCCAAGACTGATTCATCTTGATGAAGGTCAGTCGATCAACTGATTCGGTAGACAGGCGCAACCTGTGATCGGTAACAAAGCCACCAGCAGCACTGAAGGTGCGTTCCGAAAGAACGCTGGATGCAGGACAGGCCAGTAGCTCAATTGCATACTGTGCAACCTCTGGCCAGTGATACATCCTCAAGACCCAGTAAGCCAGAGGATTTTCGGTGGGAAAGGTGTCCAAGTCTGACCTTGCCCCTAGGTATTCCTGCACCATGTAAATCAGACACTGGCGATGGTTGCTGGAACCGATCATACCTTGGGGCTGCGGACTAAAAAATTGTCTGAAAGCTTCAGTCAGACGGCCACCTTCTCCACCGCTCCTTCTGACCGATGCCTCAGCAACACGTTGTCGAGGACCAGGAGTTTGTAACCTCCCAGTCTCTGGGAACGCGTTGCACAGACCTTTCTGCAAGGCCTCCCGGAGATGTCTCATCCTCTGCTCCCTCTGCAATGGCAAGATAAGCTCGGCAACCTTACCCTTGTACCGTGGATCAAGGAGAGTGGCCAGCCAGTAATGGTCCCTGTCCTTGATCCGAAGAATACGAGGATCCTTCCGCCGGCTTTGCAGGATCAGGGAGGCCATGCAGTGTAGGTTAGCTGTGGCATTCGGTCCGGAGTCCTCTGGGTCACTAAGGACAACATGATCCGCAGCTACCTCCTCCCAGCCACGTACAAGTCCACGTGTTTCTTGGGACTGTAAATCATCCCTGCAAGACTGCTGCTGCTGATGCTGAGTGACAGCCTCCACCTCCATGCTGACACAATCATCCTCCTCCTCCTCTTCCTCCTCCTCATCTTCTTCCTGTGTGATGGGTGGCACAGCAGGAACACTGTCTGGATAAAGGGGGTCTTGAGAGGCAAGGAAGTCCTCCTCTTCCTGCCTCTGTTCTGCCTCAAGTGCCCTGTCCATTATTCCATGCAGCGTATGCTCCAAGAGGTGGACAATAGGTACAGTGTCACTGATGCATGCACTGTCACTGCTCACCATCCTTGTGGCCTCCTCAAATGGTGACAGGACAGTGCATGCATCCCTGATCATGCCCCACTGGCGTGGTGAGAAAAAACCGAGCTCCCCTGACCCTGTCCTGGTGCCGTAGTCGCACAGGTACTCATTGATGGCCCTCTGCTGCGTGTGCAGCCACTGCAGCATGGCCAACGTTGAGTTCCACCTGGTGGGCATGTCACATATAAGGCGGTTCTTGGGCAGGTTCAACTCCTTTTGGAGCTCAGCCAGCCGAGCACAGGCATTAAATGATTGGCGGAAATGCACACAGACTTTCCTGGCCTGCTTCAGGACATCCTGTAAGCCCGGGTACCTGCCCAAGAACTGCTGCACCACCAGGTTAAGGACGTGAGCTACACAGGGCACATGGATCAGTTGTCCCTGTCGGAGGGCGGAGAGGAGGTTGGTGCCATTGTCGCAAACCACCATTCCTGGCTTAAGCTGGCGTGGCGTCAACCACCTCTCGGCCTGCCCCTGCAGAACTGACAAAACATCCACCCCAGTGTGGCTCCTGTCCCCCAAACAAACCAGTGCAAGCACGGCATGGCATCGCTTTGCCTGCGTACTTGCGTAGCCCCTGGAACGCCTACGGAGCACCGCTGGTTCTGAGGACAGAGCACTGGAACAGGCCATGGAAGAAGAAGAAGAGGAGGGGTGGAGGAGAGAGGTGTGTCACAACCAAAAGTAGCATTTTGGAGGCGTGGTGGCGGAACAACCTCCAACACTACTGCACCTTGTCCTGCATCCTTCCCAGCTGCCAGAAGAGTGACCCAATGGGCCATGAAAGACAGGTAACGTCCCTGTCCATGCCTGCTGGACTATGAGTCTGCGGTAATATGCACCTTACCGCTGACCGCCCTGTCCAGCGAGGCAAGGACATTGCCTTCCACATGCCGGTAGAGAGCCGGAATCGCCTTCCATGAGAAAAAGTGGTGTTTGGGGACCTGCCACTGAGGAACCGCACATTGTACAAACTCACGGAAGGGGGCCGAGTCTACCAACTGAAAAGGCAGCAGTTGAAGTGCTAGCAATTTAGCCAAGCTAGCATTTAACCGCTGGGCATGTGGATGGCTGGGAGTGAACTTCTTTCGCCGGTCCAGCAGCTGGGGCAGGGACATTCGCCTGCTATAATCGGACATGGGTGTACTGCTAGCAGAGTGCCCGGAAGCACTTAGCTGTGACACACCTAATTCTACACCTTCATTCCTCTCAGAGCAGGTTTCAGAGAGGACTGAAGGTCTAGTGGGGTTGGAGATGCCAGCTGATGAGGAGCAAGGAGAGGTCCGCTTTGTTCTTTGGTGTTGGTCTTTGAGGTACGCTTGCCAACGAGCTGCATGGCA
Organism: Lithobates pipiens; assembly: GCF_037356315.1. Classification (NCBI taxonomy): domain Eukaryota; kingdom Metazoa; phylum Chordata; class Amphibia; order Anura; family Ranidae; genus Lithobates; species Lithobates pipiens. The sequence continues at coordinate 202,776,116 of NW_027507764.1, read as the reverse complement.
GGTCAACATATGTCTGGTCAAGCATGTGGTGCCCAAGCGGCTTATGTTTTAGCCACGCGAGATACGCTTGAGACATATGTTGCAAATAGCAGCGGTGCGATCTGATGCACTCGTCTCAAAAAAGGCCCACACCAAAGAACTTTTAGAATAACGCGCAGAGGCAGCGCCCTGCACAGGCGGAACTCTGCGGTGTGATTCAGTCGGTGTGCTGCCCCTAAACTGGCCCCCGGAGGGCATCCTGCCTTGTTGGACATGTGCCTCCTCCTCCTCCTCCTCCTCCTCTCTCCTACCAGGCACCCACGTGGAGTCAGTGCCCTCATCATCCCCTCCCTCTTCATCGCTGTAGCAAACCTGGCAATATGCTGCAGCTTGTGGAACATGACTGCCAGATTGCTGTCCTTCTTGAGCATCCCCTCTCTCTGCATTCACGCTACTGCCTTCCTCTAGCTGAGTGTCATCATCAGAGCCTACAAAACACTGGGCATCCTCCTGGAGCATGTTCCCAACACTGTGCTCAAAGAGTTCAGGAGACTCCTCAGGAGGACATGGTGGGTCTAGGGAAGGAGTTACTGATGGTGACATTGAGACGAGGGAAGACGATGCGTTGGCAGCTGCTTTGCTTGTACCCTGAGACTGGGTGAGAGAGGATGAGGAGGATGAAGAGGGCTTGGTCATCCACTCTACCAAGTCGTTGGCATGTTGCAGTTCAACATGTCCAGCTGCCGAAAAGAAGGACAAGCGTGTCCCATGGCCACGTGCTGATGACAATGCACCGCGTCCACGACCAGCACTGTTGTCTCTAGACACAGAGCCTGCTTGCCCTCTTTTATCGGCTCGCGCCTGTCTGCCTCTCCTTGCTGACCTTCCAGACATGGTAATGGCCTGAAGGGAGTTGGGTAAAACAGCAGTTGGGTAGTGTATATTGTGCTGGAGGCACACAACACCCACTAACTCCTGCAGATGCCTTTATTATAGAACACCAGAGATAAAGGGGTATACTGTACTGGAGGCACACAACACCCACTAAGCCCTGCAAATGGCTCTATTAAAGAACAGCAATAAAGGGTAGATACAGGTGTATATTGTGCTGGAGGCACACAACACCCACTAACTCCTGCAGATGCCTTTATTCTAGAACACCAGAGATAAAGGGGTATACTGTACTGGAGGCACACAACACCCACTAAGCCCTGCAGATGGCTCTATTAGAGAACAGCAATAAAGGGTAGATACAGGTGTATATTGTGCTGGAGGCACACAACACCCACTAACTCCTGCAGATGCCTTTATTATAGAACACCAGAGATAAAGGGGTATACTGTACTGGAGGCACACAACACCCACTAAGCCCTGCAGATGGCTCTATTAGAGAACAGCAATAAAGGGTAGATACAGGTGTATATTGTGCTGGAGGCACAAAACACCCACTAACTCCTGCAGATGCCTTTATTATAGAACACCAGAGATAAAGGGGTATATAGAGATGTATACTGTGCTGTGCTGGAGGCACACACAACTTCCAATAACTCCTGCAGATGGCTCAAATAGAGAAGAGCTATGTAGGTGGATATAGCGGTGTGTACTGGGTACAGAGCACGCAGACAGCACGCACAAGCTCCTAACACTACTGACTGCAAGCTCTATTATAAAAGATAGATCACTAGCTATATAGGTGAGGTGAATATATCGGTGTATACTGCGGTCAGGGCACGCAGACAACAACCACTACAGAAGAGCAAGATCGAAAATCGGGCGATAACGATCGGTGTATACTGTGTTGAAGGTACACAGAACACCCACTAACTGCTTCAGACGCCAACACACTACACAAGGCCGCCACGCTGGCGGCCTTATATAGTGTGGGGCGTGTACTACACAGCCTGAGCTATGATTGGCCACAGGCATCCTGCCTGTGGCCAATCATGGCTCTCCTCGCTACTGGCGCTGTGATTGGCCAAGCATGCGCGGTCACAGTGCATGCTTGGCCAATCATGAGCCAGCAATGCACTGCGATGACGCAGTGCATTGTGGGCCGTGAGCGCCACACGAATTTGCCACGAACGGCCCATAATGTTCGGAATTCGCCGAACGGGCGAACAGCCGATGTTCGAGTCGAACGTATGTTCGACTCGAACACAAAGCTCATCCCTAAACACTACCTTGGCTATGTTGCACTGAATGCACAAGCATTAGCAGACCATAAATAATCTGTGCTAATAGGCTCAGTGGTATTGGAGTGCACATGCATTAACAGACCATAAATAATTATTTGTGCGAGTATGTCATGAGGACAGGCTCAGTGGTGTTGGAGTGCACATGCATTAGCAAACCATAAATAATTATTTGTGCGAGTATGTCATGAGGACAGGCTCAGTGGTGCTGGGGTTCTTTTCCAGTCATCATTGATCCCTCACACAGAATGCAGGCATCATAATTTAACTGTTTGTGAAAACAACCAGAATGTTGAGCTGTGACAATGCATCGTACAGCTGTTGTCGGTGACAGTTCAGTTGCCTCCATCCTTCTTGCCTTCCACAAGTGAGTCATCCTCTAAACTACATTGCATACAAACAAAAGATTTTCCAGCACACTTACCAGCCAGCTTGCCAAACAACCAATTGGCCCTGTCTGACAGTTTGCATTAAAAACAGAGAGTTTTTCTCATCCTCTCAGGATTTGTTCTTAACTATTAACATGTACATCTATGTTTTCAATATGCTTGCTTTTGTTAGACTAAGCTTCCCAACTGGAAGCAACGACTACATCTACACGAAAATGTAAGTCCTATATTGCTGTTATCTTTTGTGCAAAATTTAATAAAAAATAAGATTTAAAAAAAAAACAGAGAGTTTTGTTTGCACACATTTTCAAATACATGCGTAAGCTGCAGTGTCCATATAAAGGGACCATTGTATATACTGCGACCCTAACTCTAAAATTTACAAAGCCTCCATAGTAGGAGGACATATATCATTGAATAGGTTAAGGGTAGGTGTGCCTGGTGGAAGCGCATCTCTCCTTAAAGGCATAGGAATGCATGTATTGCCCAGCAATAGCACAATGGCAGAGAAGGCATCTAGAGCAACGCACATTGCAAACAAAAGGTTTCCCAGCACACTTACCAGCCAGCCTGCAAAACAACCAATTGGCCTTGTCTAACAATTTATGTTAAAATTAGAAGGTTTTGTTTGCACACAAAAACCCTCTGTTTTAATGCAAACCACCAGCCTACTGCAAGAGTTCAAGAGGCTGGGGGCGCATGCATGGCAGATATGTGAAGGCTCATCTCCAATGCCTGTCGGCACTTCAGAGCACCCGCTCCACCTCACATCACTCACACTGCATTGAAGGCAACCGTTCTTCAATCCTGCTATCCCGGGGAACCCCATGGGAAAGATCGGGTGGCAGAAAAACTCCTCCCTGCCAACTGCAGAGCCATGGGTCCTGCCAAGCATGAACTGCTTTTCCGGTACTGCTTACAACGGAGAATCTGCCTGCTAACACAGAACCCCCTATAGTAGCCATGCATGCTCTGTCTTCAGCCTCCTCTTCTGCAAAACAATCAATATTAACCCCTGAGGGGCTGGATGAAAAGCTGCAGGCTCTGTTACATCAACTAATACGCAGTATTTCTTGGGGAAAATTTCTCAAGAGTTACATGGAGAGATTGCTCAAATAGTTGAGCACACAGAAGATTTAGAAATTAAATTGGTTCAATATGTGCATGTTTTAGAAGTTGAAAATTCAGCGTTAAACCATACTGTCTCCCAGCTTCACTTGCAGCAGGAAGACCTGAAAAAGAGAGAAGCGCCCACCTTTATGACTCATAAAAAAATCACAGATCGAATACAAGGGTGGAAAGCTTCAGATCTTTAGCGACATCTTCCCTATAACTTGCTAAACGGTATAATTTTTTTATGCCCCATCACCAGTCATCTGCAGAATAATGGGATACCTTATCATTGGGGATGGGCCTATCCTTATCACTGGTGCTTTCACTCCCTAAAATATTTAGGAGTTCACTTGACACCTTCCTACGCCACACTTTCTTCTGTAAATTACCCTCCTTTGTTTCAGGAAATTAACTGTTTACTGCAACAATGGGATACCTACTTAATTTCTGCATTGAAGGGTGAATATACTCAAAATGTACATTTTTCCTAAATTGCTTTATTTATTTAACCCCTACCTGTTCCCATTCCCACGATGCAACTTAAATGTCTTCAGTGATGGTTTCTTAACTTCATATAGCATAATACATCTCATCATATTGCTGACTCTGCTTCTTTATATATTGGGGTTGGAAGCTCCTGGTATCAATTACCAATCAAAATATTGTTATGTAATGCACCTCTACACTATTACTTCTTGGTCTAGTCAATATGCTCCTAATAGATCATCAGAAATTGAAATAGGCTCCCTCTACCCCATGCATGTCTGTTCTCTGATATGGTCCTTCTTCATATCTTCCTCTTTCCAATTATTTTTTCAAATTTGTATCCACTTATCCTGGTTAGCTTGTCTTCTGGCATAATACTATATTGTGCTCAAGTGACTCTTTTCCAACTTTGCCACATTGTACACCCTACATCTCATAGACTACATACCTTTGAGGACCCCTGGGCAAAATAAAGTTCCTACAAATATGTTTTTCTCCTATCTTCAGTTTAAACATTACTCTTCATCTATGGTACATCCCTTACCCTGGATAGGCCTATTACATTTGGATATGTGTGTGCCTAGGGCCCTTATCAGTTATGCTTTATTTCTACCATAAATAAAATTCCCCATGAAGCAATGCCTCTTTCAGAGGTATAACCCTTAACCCAATGGGAAAAGATTCGGGCATCAGCTTCAAAAACATCATGATGCTTGGTGCAGAGGGAGACTGCCTTCAAAATTTTGATGTTTTAGTATAGAATACCTGAGGTCGCAACCTGCTCCTCTCCGTGCAGCGCTGGTGGTGTGTGCATGAATTTGTTTCTCATTATCATATTTTCTGGCAATGTTCTTGATACAGCCTTTTTAGGCAATTGTCATGTCATTGCTTCAACGTCTATCTAGCGTGTCCTTTCCCGTGGACCCAATCCATTACTTATTAGGTCTCCCTTTCTCTGGTATCAGTAAATCTGCCAAAAGATTAATTTCTTATGTCCTAGCTGCCAGGAGAGCTATCCCATTGTGCTGGCTGTCTACTGACATACCTTCTCATGCTCTTTTGAATATTATAGCCGATATCAGGAAAATAGAGAATCGTACTGCTATTGCGTCGATACCCTCTGACAATTTAATACAAAATAAGAGGTGTGGAACCTGACTAATATGGTCTTTCCTCTCTCTCGCAGGCACAGCCAACTTCCCTCTTGATATTGTCTACAGTATTCCATTACCATATACCCCTGGTGTGTTTTCTTCCTTTGTAAAACTGCTGTCTTATTTGACTTGTATTAGCTAGGCTTTTGTGTATTGTATTTTGTATGTATTATACGTTGTATTTGAGGTAAACCTCACTCTTGACAGGTCTTTGCTTCTATATACTTTATTAGTGTTTAGAAAACTGAATAGAAAATATAATTTCAAAAAAAGTGCTCAAGAGGCTATGACATTCAATGGCTTAAACATATGCCATGTAATATTTTAGCTGGTATGCCTAGGGAACAGGAGCCATACTGGGGCAGAGATTTATAAGCTCTGAAGTGGTAGGCCAAGAGGTGGTTAACCCCACACCATCTTGTGCTAGGAAAGGTGATGTGTGACAAGGACAGGGAAAGTTCACAAAAATGCTAAATGATTACCTTTCAGAATGTGTCCCAAGGACAGGCTCGGGGGTAAGGGGGTTTTTCTTTCTGCATCTTGTATTGTAACTGTTTGAGATGAAACCAAAATAGTGAGCCGTGACAAAACTGTGGGTATCAGACTCAATATTCTTGTGGTGTTCCTGCTGGAGTAGATGCTGCATGACATTATAGACAAGGGTACAGGAAACACTGCAGCAGGAGGTGGGGACTTCCTGGTGACTTAAACTCACTATATCCAGACACCAGCCCCTGTAAAATCTTAGCAGGTACAGGTGTCTGGTTGCAGTGCCAGTGTTCAGGAGAAGGATGAGGACATGGGGCAGACTTCTAGGGGTGGGATTTTGTCCATCACAAACCCTGGGAGTTGTATGCGGCTGGGGAGGTAACTAAGGACAATGTCATCATTAGCCCTAAAGACTCGGGTTCCTCTGCCTCCAGAAACATATAGTGAATGGGCTTGTTTATATTCCAAAATCTGAGAAAGACCTCCTGAGATTTGTGGCATCAAGGAGAGGGGCTACTACTGGTTGTTGGAAAAAAATATTTCTGGAGGGAATTTTTTAGGCACCAAACATGACAAAATAATAAATACAAAACATTTTAAAACAAATGTTAACTTCCAGCCTCCTATGATGTCACTTCTGGATGTCCTTTGCATTAATATCATTATACACTATGGGGTGGACTTGGATGGAAAGTTCCTAGTTTCACCTGTTTTTGTTACCTCTATGTCAGAAACCATGAATCAGACTGAGACAGAAGTACAGTTAAATCACCGAAGTGATTGGACACAGATGGTTGTATACCCACTGAGTCAATCAAGCCCCAGATGATGTCCAATAGGACGAAACGCGTCGGGAAGGACTGCTGAATCCACTGTTACTGCCTTGTTCAAAGCACTTGATTGTTACCACTAAAATGTGAGTGTCTCTCTTTCTTAATAAATATGCTGTACATTTTCTTACAGAATTACGCTATGTGCCCTCCTTTTTTGTTTTCTCTTCTTTGTTAACTATCCATGTGGCTATTTTAATACAACATTGAAAGTTATCTAACCGTTTCCTGAAACTTGTGGCTGTGGAATTGGTATTACCACTACTCAAGCTTGATTGACCCAGTGGGTGTTCACCCATCTGTGTCCAATCACTCCGGTAAGCCTGCTAATATTCATGGTGGCAGATCTTTCATTACTCCACCCACTGAATATCACCCACTAGACTGCATATTGTTACTTCACTGTTTGAATCACCATCACGATTATTTGCTTCTGGATTTATTTGGACTTTGCCAATAGGATTTTGGATTATCCTTCTGACTACATTTTTTCTCATTGACGAGGACTTTCATAAATTACACCATTATTGTTTTTGCACATATAGAGCACTGGTGTATGTTATATCAAATACTGTCTATTAATTGATTTGCGTCACTTTTCATAGTATTTCACTATTTTCATTTATATGTGATTTTTGGAGCGCTGCACTTTTCTATCTTCTATTACCTTTTGCAATATCGATCCCTTGCTGTGCTGGCGGCTTATTGTTATCTTAATTTAAAGGGACAGCACGGTGTATATACTATATAAATTTTAACCTAAAGTATACCTGCCACCAAAGATCTAAAAAAGCTTACCTGAGCAAATGTCTAAAGTTGTGAATATGCAATATGAAAAATCGGTCCCTTGAAAACATCAGGTGCCTCAAATCAGCCAGTTATGATGCTTCCTCATAGCATAAAGCTTGGTTCACTTCTTGCGTGCCTTTCTTTAGAATAGTAAAAATGTCCACATGCCAATATGTGTAGATGGGAATGGCAGAAAAGGGATGGGTTACCCTTATACACATATATATATATATATATATATATATATATATATATATATATATATATATATATATATATATATATCCGAAATTGTCAGGGATTTGGGAGAACTGTGGCACGTTTGCAGAGTGCTGAGGAAAGTATTGATTGGTTTGCGCAAACGTTATAACATCTACAAATTAGGGGATCGTTTATGGCATTTTTATTGATATTTTTTTTTTACTAGTAATGATGGTGATTAGCATATTTTATCATGACTGTGACATTATGGCGGACACATCGGACAATTTTGACAATTTTTTTGGGCCATTGGCATTAATACAGCGATCAATGCTAAAAAATTGTATTGATTACTGTAAAAATGTCACTGGCAGTGAAGGGGTTAACCACTAGGTGACGCTGTAGGGGTTAAGTGTGTCCTAGGGAGTGATTCTAACTGGGGGAGAGGGGCTGTGTGTGACATGTCACTGATCAGCGCTCTTGATCACAGGGAGACAGTGTCACTAAGCAGAACGGGGAGAGGCTTGTTTACATTAGCATCTCCCTATTCATTCTCAGCGTAAGACGATCGTGGGTATCCCCACAGACATTGGGTCTGCGGGACCCAGCGACCGCGGTCACAGAGCGGCGCACGTGCACCCGCGAACCACCTCACCACCACCAACATACTGGTACGTTAATCTGCCTGTACGTGCCCTTCTGCCACAGTATATCTGCGTGAGGCGGTCAATAATTATTTTTAAAACAGGAAGATTGGTGTATAAATCCATTGGTGTAAGTATGGACTGAGAACAATAAAAATAAATAACATTTATTTTACAGAAGTCACTTAACAAGCACCATAAATAAAAGTTAGATTGGGATTTGAATGGACACTAAGATTTTGCAATGACTTTCTAAAATTGACCCTGTTACAACAGATTTTTATATTACCCTATTTATCTGCGTATAACACACACTTTTTCCCCCTTGAAATCAGGGGAAAATCATGGGTGCGTGTTATACGCCGATCCCCTGCCAATTGTGAGTCTGTAGGCAGCTTTTGGCCACCTTCAGCTGTTCTCTGTGGCTTTTGGCTGCCTTCGGCTGTTCTTGGCAGCTTTCGGTTGCCTTCAGCCGTTCTCGGCGACTTTTGGCTGCCTTCGAGAGCGATCAAAAGTTGCCGAGAATGGCCGAGAGTGTCCAAAAGCCGCAGAGAATGGCCGAAAGCTACCGAGAACGGCCAAAGGCAGCCGAAAGCTCTGTATCTCGGCAGTGCCATTTTTAAATCGCAAAGCTGAAAATAACACTGACAAGGCTGCATGACAAAGCCGAATGACAAGGCTGCAAATGACCCTGACAAAGCTGAATGACAAGGCTGCAAATTACCCTGACAAAGCTGAATGACAAGGCTGCAAATGACCCTGACAAAGCTGAATGACAAGGCTGCAAATGACCCTGACAAAGCTGAATGACAAGGCTGCAAATGACACTGACAAAGCTGAATGACAAGGCTGTAAATGACCCTGACAAGGCTGAATGACAAGGCTGCAAATTACACTGACAAGGCTGCAGATGGACACTGACAAGGCTGCAATGATGGACACTGATAAGGCTGCATTGATGGGCATTTAAATGTAACTCTTTTTCCTTAAACTTCCCTCCTAAACTTGGGGTGCGTGTTATATGCTGATAAATACGGTATCTAAACATTTAGTTCCCCTTCATAGATACCCTAACTAGTTTTATTACATTTGGCAGACAGTAATCTTTATATGGCCACTGACAGTGAACCTGCTGCAGTTAAATTTCCTGGATGGAGTCTGTCTAAATTATGCCAATGAGGCAAATTAAAATAACCAATTAAAAGATAAAGGTGAGATTGCGCTATGGATTGATATTAGAGTGAGTAAAAACACAGTGGGTAAGAGCTGCCTCTACCTTGTATGTCCAATCAATTAAGGTGGACTATGCTGTATGAAAAAAAAAGTGTTAAGTAGAGTTGGTGCTATACCTTTAAATTGTGGATTAAATCTTTCCAATGAAAAGAGATGTTGTGTTCCTTTTTGTGCCGTGATATATACCCTTCCTACTGGGTATTAGAGTGAATAGTTCAATGGTGACAGTGATCGAATATGTCAGGGTATTTTACCCCTTGGAGCCCCAGATGACGTCTTGATGACGAAACGCGTAGGGGTTGGCCATAGGACGTACACTCTCCACAGTAAACAACAGTGGCTGGCAGTGGATTTACATGTATTGTGATTTTTAATTCTTGTCACATGTGAGTAGTTTTATCTCTGTCAGGGATTCTCCCGCGCGGAACGGGCGGATGCGCATGGGTGCGCGCGCGTGTGCACGTTAGCGCGGTTTGGCGCTAGTGGCCCTATTTAAAGGAGGCTGCTGCATCTACTCGGTGCTGTTTGTCTGCAGCTCTGATCGCTAGAGGCGATTCAGTTCGCATTGTGCGCTATACAAGTATTTCATTCATTCATTCATTCAGCTCTGTACCCGAACTACCTGCTATTGCCTGCTGTTGTGATATCTGACCCGGCTACCGTCTGACCTCGCTGACCTCTCCTGCTCTGACCCTGGCCTGCCTGACCTTGCTTTGGACTGTACCTCTGTTGCCGAACCTCTGCCTGCCTGCACTTCTCTTCTGCCTGCTGTACTTACCTGTCTGCTTATCCGTTGTTACCCGGCCCGCCTGACTATTCTTCTGCTGTTCAAGTGTGCTGTACCCGGTCCTTGCTGCCGCTGCCTTGCCTGCTGATCACTACCTGTCTACCGTCTTCTCTGCAGTTCCAGCATCCAGAAGTAACCAGCCGCTGCTTCCAGTCAGACACTCCTACCCCGCTGCGCTCACGGGGCCACTGTCTCCATTCCAGTGGTCCCTGAACCAGAGCTGTAAGAGAAGTCTTCTTCCATCAAGTCGGGCTTATCACCAGTACAAACAGCCATGACTGAGCCTGTGGGAGAAGCTTCTGCCATGAAGGAGATCTGCACCCACCTAGCGGCCCTTACACAGGCTGTGAAGTCGCTCCAAGAGGGATATACCAGACTGGAAGAGCGAGTTCAGCACCTTTCCGGGACCAGTCCTTCTACCTCCGCATCACCTCCTCTTCCTACTCAGCCTGCTACCCAGCCTGCAGTGGTGATGTTCCCTCCTGAACCGAGAGTACCTGTTCCAGAAAGGTTCTCGGGAGACCGATCCAAGTTCCGGGCCTTTCGTAATGCCTGTCAGCTATACTTCGCCCTCCAACCCAGGACTTTTTCACTTGAAGCTACCAAGGTGGGATTTGTGATATCGCTACTACAGGGAGAACCCCAGACGTGGGCTCACCGTCTCCTGGAAGGTGACAGTACTATTACCCATTCTCTTTCTTCATTCTTCGAGGCTATGGCACAGCTTTATGAAGATACTCAGCAAACTGCCACAGCCGAATCCGCTCTGTCTGCGCTCCAGCAGGACCACCGTGCGGCCGAGGACTATGTTACTGACATTCAGCGCTGGAGCGCAGACACCCAATGGAATGACTCTGCTCTAAGACATCAGTTCCGCATGGGCCTCTCTGAGGGACTGAAAGATGAACTGGCCCGTGTCGGTATCCCGGACTCTTTGGAGCAGTTGATCACCTTGGCCATACAGATTGACCATCGACTTCGGGGATGGCGGGCCGAGCGCTCAACTCAGCCCCATCGCTCGAATTGGATGACTGCAAGGGTTCCTATTCCCGCCTTCTGTCCTCAGCCTGCTCTGCAAAGGGACCCTGCCAGTCCTGCTCCTGACACTCCTGAGCCAATGCAGCTGGGATTGATGCGTCCCACCTTGTCTCCAGAGGAATGTGCCCGTCATCGCCAGTTGAACTTGTGTCTTTACTGCGGGGGGTCCGGACATTATGTTAACAATTGCCCTGTTAGGACACGTAAGTGCCTTTCCTCTGTGTCTCCTGTTCCTGTTTCCCTGCCAGCCAGCACAACCCACCTTGCTCTCCCTCTCTCATTGCAGTTCCAGGGAAGGACGGTCTCTACCAGCGCCATCGTTGATTCCGGGGCTTGTAGTTGTTTTGTCGATGCCACCTTTGCCAGTCTGAAAGCCTTGCCCCTTCAGAAGAAAACCCACAGACTGTCTGTGTTCTTGGCTGATGGGTCCCGCATCAAGTCGGGACAAGTAACCCAAGAGACGCTACCCCTGATGGCTTATACCCCTTCCCAGCACAAGGAGCTCCTCACCCTTGATGTGATTTCTTCCCCTCTATTTCCTGTGATCCTGGGCATCCCCTGGCTTCAGGCCCATAATCCCTGCATCAACTGGGCCACAGGGGAGATCAAGTTCCAGTCCAGTTACTGCCAAGAGCACTGTCTTCGTGTGAACTCTGTTGTGCCCTCTACCCTTCTTTGCCTTGATTCTGATCAGGACTTATGCCAGCTGGTGCCTGAAGCATACCATGAATTTTTAGACGTTTTCAGCAAGCGAGGAGCAGACACACTTCCACCTCACCGCCTCTATGACTGCCCCATTGAACTTCTTCGAGGAGCTGAGATCCCGTTTGGGCGTATCTTTCTCCTGTCTGAAAAGGAGCAGGAGGCTTTAAAGGTTTATATTACAGAAAACTTAGAGAAGGGGTGCATTCATCATTCCACCTCCCCAGCAGGCGCTGGAATATTTTTTGTGACCAAGAAAGACCAGCCGCTCCGGCCCTGCGTGGACTATCGTGAGCTTAACAAGATCACGGTCAAGAACCGTTATCCTCTTCCTCTGATGCCGGAGCTCTATCAGAAACTGAGATCAGCCACGGTTTTCTCTAAGTTGTACTTAAGGGGGGCTTACAACCCGGTTCGCATTCGGGCTGGGGACGAGTGGAAGAAATTATTCAGGGCCCGTTTCGGGCATTACAAATACCTGGTCATGCCCTTTGGCCTTTGTAATGCTCCTGCCACCTTCCAGCATCTTATTAATGACGTGTTCAAAGACTTCCTGGACATTTTTGTGATCGTCTACTTGGACGACATTTTGATTTTTTTGGGGTCCCTCGAACAGCATCAGGGTCATGTGGGCAGGGTGTTACTCCGGCTCCGTCAGCATGGACTGTATGCTAAGGCTGAGAAGTGTAGCTTTGAGCAATGGAACATCCAATTCCTTGGGCTTGAGATCTCCCCGGCTGGCATCAAGATGGATCCTCAGAAGGTTTACGCCGTTCTGGACTGGCCTGCACCTACGGATAAAAAGGGGGTACAATGTTTTGTGAGCTTTGCAAATTTTTTAAGAAAATTTATTAAGGGATTTTCCACCATAATTGCCCCCATTACCCAGTTGACAAACAGTGTGTACGCTTCCACTGGGGGTCAGAAGCCCAGGAGGCCTTTGAGAGACTCAAAAGACTGTTCACCTCTGCCCCCATCCTCAGCCACCCAGATCCTTCCCTACCATATATTCTTGAAGTGGACGCTTCCGAAGTAGCTGTGGGGGCAGTTGTGTCCCAGAGGCAAGGCAGCAACGATTTGATGCATCCCGTGGGGTTCTTCTCCCGAAAACTTTCCCCTGCCGAGAAGAACTATGATGTCGGTGACCATGAATTACTCGCTATCAAATCTGCTTTGGAGGAATGGAGGTACTTGTTGGAAGGTGCAGTTCGTTCAGTGCTGATCTACACCAACCACAAGAACCTCGAATACCTGAGGCCTGCCAAGCGTCTGAAGCCCCGACAGGTCCGTTGGGCCCTGTTTTGATCAAAAATGTGAAACCAGACGCGCTCTTGCATATGTACGATTGCCCCAAAGACCTTGCTGCTCCGGACACTATACTACCTGCGAGTACCTTTCTACTTGTGCAACCAGACTTGCTGGCACAGATCAGGGAGGCATCCACTAATTCACTTGCACCACCAGAGGTCACACTGATTTCCAGAGGGGGTCTTCTATGGAAGGAGAGCCAAGTTTTTGTGCCTGAAAGCATCCGGATTAGAGTTCTAGCCCTCCTCCATGATCACCCGTTAGCAGGACACTTTGGGCCCCATAAGACCTTGGAAGTGGTACAGCGTACCTTCTGGTGGGTCGGCCTGAACGAATTCTGCAAGAAGTATGTCGACTCCTGTCCTGTGTGCATCCGGAGCAAGGCAACAAGGAATCGGGCCTGGGGACTACTGAAGCCTCTTTCTACACCTTATCGGCTTTGGAAGATGATCACGATGGACTTTATTGTCGAGCTTCCCTGCACTGAAGGTTGCACAGCCATTTTTGTGGTCATAGATAGACTGACTAAGATGGCCCATTTCTTGCCCTTGAAAGGGACTCCATCTGCTCCAGAGATGGCCCGTGTCTTCATAAAGGAGATAGTCAGGCTGCATGGAGTACCTGCTAACATTGTGTCTGACAGGCGGGTCCAATTCACCTCCCGGTTCTGGAGGGCCCTGTGTGAGTGTTTGAAGATCGAGCTGGCTCTGTCATCTGCCTACCACCCCCAGACCAATGGACAGACTGAGCGTACCAACCAGACCCTGGAGCAGTACATTAGATGCTTCACGTCCTTTGTCCAGGATGATTGGGTATCTCTGCTGCCCCTTGTGGCGTTTGCCTACAACAACACTAGTCACTCAGCCACAGGGCAGTCCCTGTTTTTTGCTAATTACGGGTTTCACTTAACCTTTCAGCCTGACTTTCTTCCGGAGTCACCAGTTCCAGCGGTCCAGGACACTGTGACCTTCCTCAGTCATAACAACCGGGTGTTACAAGAGGCGGTATCCAAAGCTCAAGCAGACAGTAAGAAGACCTTCGATCGTAAGAGAAGAGGGGAAATGAACCTGCAGGTCGGAGATCAGGTATGGCTTTTTTACGAACAATCTTAAATTAGCCTGTCCTTCTAAGAAACTTGCGCCCACATTTTTGGGACCCTTTCCTGTAAAGAGAAGGATTAATGAGGTGTCGTATGAGTTGGTCTTGCCTGATTCAATGAAAATCCACCCGGTCTTTCATGTGTCCTTGCTGAAGCCCTTGGTGCCCAATCCCTTCCTGGGTAGAAGTTCCAGACCACCTGAACCCATTTTTATCGATGGTAGCAAAGAGTATGAGGTGGAGGCTATCCTCAATTGTAGAAGGAGACAAGGTCAGAGACAGTTTTTGGTTAAGTGGAAGGGGTATGGTCCAGAAAGTAATTCGTGGGAACCCGATTGCAAATTGCATGCCAACAGACTGGTCCGTGCCTTTTTCTCCGCTCATCCGGAAAAGAGGCACCTTATGGGCACCCGGGGCAATGTCAGGGTTTTTCCCGCACGGAACGGGCGGATGCACGGGTGCGCGTGCGGCATGCACGCGCGTGTGCGCGTTAGCGCGGTTTGGCGCCAGTGGCCCTATTTAAAGGAGGCTGCTGCATCTACTCGGTGCTGTTTGTCTGCAGCTCTGTACCCGAACTACCTGCTATTGCCTGCTGTTGTGATATCTGACCCGGCTACCGTCTGACCTCGCTGACCACTCCTGCTCTGACCCCGGCCTGCCTGACCTTGCTTTGGACTGTACCTCTGTTGCCGAACCTCTGCCTTCCTGCACTTCCTTTTCTGCCTGCTGTACTTACCTGTCTGCTTATCCGTTGTGACCTGGCCCGCCTGACTATTCTTCTGCTGTTCAAGTGTGCTGCACCCGGTCCTTGCTGCTGCTGCTTTGCCTGCTGATCGCTGCCTGCCTGTCTACCATCTTCTCTGCAGTTCCAGCATCCAGAAGTAACCAGCCGCTGCTTCCAGTCAGACACTCCTACTCCGCTGCGCTCACGGGGCCACTGTCTCCATTCCAGTGGTCCCTGAACCAGAGCTGTAAGAGAAGTCTTCTTTCATCAAGTCGGGCTCATCACCAGGTACCTAACACTCTCTTAATAAATTATTTGTGGAAATATACTACACTATGGATACCCTTCTTTTTTATTAAATATGTGAATGAGGCAATAACACCAGCAGATGAGAAACGAAGCTCCCGGGGAAACACCAGAGAGCGGCACAGGGGCTTACACTGTGAAGGCGAATCTACCCCTGCAGGGGCAGGGTATCTGGCGAGGGCAATATCATTCATTTGCACCGAAAAGCGCATCGGGAGCTCTTTCCATCTTTGGAATAGTTACAGATTGTCTGCACAAGTCACCTTCAATATTATTTTTGGGACTGTTTATGTAGCAATTTAATTCATTTAATTAGTTTTATCTATGTACATTATTATATGCATGCATTCTTGTATAATTAAAAGTTTATTATATACACCATAGGCATGTATGCACGTATATTGGTTGTCAACTGTTATAGATTGGTTATTAGGTATTGATCTTAGACACGTATAATAATTCACTGTTCTACACATTTTTATCACAAAATATTTTTTCTATTTATTTTTTTCCTATTATTTATCTTCATCACATCTTGTAAGCGTCCTTTCTCGGGTTGGGAGGGACGTAAAATCAATTCAGGGGGTAAAATACCCTGACATATTCAATCACGGTCACCATTGAACTATTCACTCTAATACCCAGTAGGAAGGTTATATATCACGCCACAAAAAGGAACACAACATCTCTTTTCATTGGAAAGTTTTTATTCACAATTTAAAGGTATAGCGCCAACTCTACTTAACCCTTTTTTTTTTCATAAAATAACCAATTCACAGGGTGTAAGGGATTCTAATGGGGCAGCAAATCAACCAGAACAAAATTATTGCAACCAGAAAATGACTAGAATGATCAAGAAAAATGGAGAAAGTATATTTCCTGGTTGACAATCAGGAATAATCGATGTGGTGGTGGGGGCAGTTACAGGCATAGATCTCCCTGTATAGCTTTCAATGAAGCACCACTTCTCCTCCTCTCTATCCCACAGCTTCCAGCTGCTTCATTGAAGTTCTACAGGTAGATCAGTGCCTGTAACTGCCCCAACTGATCACCCCCAACTGTCCCTCAGTGTGCTCCTTCAACCTCCCTGTGTCCACCTCCGGGTCCCCCCTCATCCCCCCGCAGTGCTTCCGGCTTCCTCTGCTCTCCCACTGGATGTTGCAGGGGATCTGTCAGGAGAGAGAGCAGAAGAAGGGGCTGGTAAACCTGTAATTCCCTGGCCCTTTATTTTTCTGAATGAGCAGAGTCCGTGATCACTGATTGTCCATTAATAACTGAGTCATCATAAACTGTGTTTGTGATGCTTCAGTTTATAAATGAACAGGAGCCTTTATCTCCTGTTCATTCATCTTCAATGCACCTGACTCTTCAGATAATGGGACTTGGGAATCTCTATCCTCAGTCCCTTTCCCTGCAGCCCCCCCACCCCAAAGCACCTTGTTCCCATGTTGATAAGGACAAGGGCCTCTTCCCGACAACCCTGGCCGTTGGTTGTCGGGGTCTGCGGGTGAGGGGCTTATCGGAATCCAGGAGCCCCCTTTAATAAGGGGGTCCCCAAATCCCGCCCCCCACCCTATGTGAATGAGTTTGGGGTACCTAGTACCCCTACCCATTGATCTGGTGAAAAAAGTGTTAATAAAAAAAAACACACAACAGGTTTTCAAAGTAATTTATTAGGCAACTCCAGGGGTCTTCTTCCGACTTTGGGGGTCTTCTCGCCGGGCTCCTCCGCTATCTTCTTCCAGCTCTTTTACTAGTGGAGGAGCCCGGCTTTCTAAAATGAGTAGCATTGGTTCCCTGCACACCAGCCAGGAGGGAGAAATCCAGCAGTGCTGCAAGGATTTTACAGGCTTCACAAGGCAGTACAGTCAGCTCTCCTCTCCTGCAGGTGTCCGGGCCACTCTTTGGATTGCCTCGGACCCCCTACAGGAGGGCCAGTTGTACTGCCTTATCAGCGGCCCTGCCTGTTAGACCACCAGACATAAAGAACTTGTTTTTAGGTGTGGCAGCCCTTTTCACTCATTTGAAAATCGATCCATGTTGGGTCGATTTTTCAGAAGCATTTGACAGGCAGTAATGAGGTGAAATGTCATCTCTTGGCAGAGTGTTTTACCCTGAAAATGCAGAGTGGTTGTGCCTGTTTTACTGTGTATGGTATATGTATGCCTCAGTAAGTTTTATCAAGAGATGTATACAGCACTGAACGAATAAATCAAAGAAGGATCACATTTAATGTACATTACATCAATACATAAGAAACAAAGCTGAAAAGAAAATTATAGTGCAAGGTAAACAAAAGATGTCTTGACAGATGAAATAAACATGTCAGTTATGTAATCAAGTTTTGTAAGTAAATTTTTATAAATTGCACCTAATAATATGGACAATGGAGTAGAACAATACATGAACATAATAATACAATATTACAAAACAAGAAAACATTTAAGGAAGATCAAGGAAAATTCTTTATTGACCATGTTCTTAAACACCTGTTGCCCGAAGAGTATTAATCCCTGACAATCACTGATTTAGTCAAACAAAATGCATTCTTGCCTCATATTGTTACAAATGGAAGTCTGCATTCTACTGCTTGGAATCTTTTTATTGTGGTATTAAAAGAAAAATATTCAGAACTTCTTTAAAGATTCCACTTTCATTGTACAGAAACAATTTCAAATAGAGCTTGTGGTTTAAAATAAGTAAATATTATGTTGAGAATAATACAGGCTTAGTGCTGATAGCCAGCTGAACAGCTAAAGTCTGATTTTAGACTAGATAAATAGATTAGCTATAATGTTTGCTATATAAGCCAGGAGCTGCAGACGCAGCTTAAGCAGAAGGCTTGCATGAATGGGTTTGACAGGCTAGAATGTAGTAATGTATGCGTTCATTTTAATAGTGTGAATTTAGGACAGGCCTTAACTCATTGGTGGAGAGTAGGGTGGGGTAGGATGTGGTTACAGAGGACTAGTGGGGGGCTTGTCTTTGGCATCAGTTGTTCAGGGGACAGCACCAGACAAGCTACTGTGGAGAACATGGAGGAGATTGAGAATATGCTCACTAGTATCTGGGCGGCAGCAATTGGCAATGGACCCCAATGGTTGCATGCTTAGCTGGCAGGTATGCTGCAGGGATTGGGGCAGGTGTAGCAGGTACCTGCCCCAATCCCTGCAGCATACCTGCCAGCTAGGCACGCACAAGCATGTACAACAATGCACTAGGAGGTCACGGCCGAAGTGGTAGCCGAAGACTTGGGAGCCCCATAGCAGACCCTTCAACCTCATCTGCCAAGAGATTGCCTCACTCTTCGCCAGGTGAGGCTGGGAGGAGTCCCCTTCATAGTCGGGCGCCGCGCCGCGCAGGAGATCTGAATCAGCCTCCTTCTCCCGTCCCTCTCCTGCTGCCAATCATGACCCCACGGCCGGCTCTGCAGGTGTAGTGCCAGAGGGGTAACAATCTCGGGCTCTGCTGCTCGTGCAAGCTACTAAGAAATATCAAGTTTGATTTTTTTTGATTGCGATACTTTTTACTGACACTATTGTGATTTGTTCAGACATAGTTTCCAGGACTTCCTGACGTCTGACCAGATCAGTAGACAGGGTCAATATGGCCAGAATAAAAGTTAACAAGGAGGTGGCAAGGTTTTTTGTCCAAAACGGTGGGCTGGCAATTTGATATTTGGAGTTGAAGAAGGACTCTAAGTCTGCAAGAAGGTATCCAGTGAGCTCTTTAGGTGTGGAGGGCAAAGGGTTTCACGCTGGACATCTGTGGCAGAGGATGCAGGGTTTTTGAAGGCGGGGATGGTTTTCCTTCTTTGGCGAACGATGGGTTGGGCACATCCTCGGTATGGGTGTACCTGCCTGAATAAGTGTCAGAAGTATATGGGATTGGTTAGCTGGCTGTATCAGCTGGAGAATTAATAAACAATTGTCCCAGAGTCAGTGTAGTTGCGGCTGGGGACCGTGGAGATGCAACATTTGGTGCCAGATACAGCTGGGTGGTCATTCAAGTGTGCCTTCAAATGTCCTAAGACTTAGTAGAAGAGCTGGTAATTACATTAGGATGTTATGTTTTGGTTTAATTGTGAATGTAATGTTAATATAATAAAGAGAAATATTATTGATGGTTGTTTAAAGGGCTGCTATGGCCATTTAAACCCATAGAAAGATGTTTGGTCTGCGTTATTATAGTTGTATTAAAGGGATTGTAAGTGGTAGTAAGGGTAATTGGGTAAGTGGCACAACAGCCGTAACATGGGCAATACCACAGTCAAGTGTTTTATATGGCCTTTTCACATACAAATCTGTGCTGGCAATACAAAAGGCATACCTGTATGGCAGCATTTCTGGGCTCTGTGTACATATATGTAGGGTTTCAACCAAGAGGAGAAATATAAATTTGAAAGCATATGTTTAGGCAGACAATATTTTAATGAAGAACTGAACTCTGGAAGCAGGCAGATGGCAAATGACTAGGTATTAGCATTAAAGTCCATAATGATCCTGTGCAAACAAATAAGTATATAAAATGATAATAAGTCTATAAAGTGACAAGTGCTGTTAAAAAAAGGTAAATACATGTGATAAAAATCAGAAAGCAAGCACCATTAATATGTCCATATAAGTGAGTCTCTTAATGGCTTAGATGACACCAAAGGCACTAAAATTGATTCCCATCAAAGAAACAAAAGGCAAAACGAATGCACGGAAAAATATGGGCTCTCAGAACTCTCACCTCCACGCCTTGATTGAACAGCACATCAAGTAAAATAAATGAATCTTCTGTCCATTCTATCATCTACCACCAGGGGGTCTTCTACTATTAGCAGCTTGAAAAATGTGGACAAACCACATTAGACCACCAGGGGGCCGTCCATTCCTGTAGCAGTTGTATTAAGAACCAGGCAGCGACCTCCACAAACGTATGCCACTCAGTACAAAATAGAGGGAAAAGGGAAAGATGCTCCAATAGTGTAGTATTTTTTAAAAACGAAGATTCAATTTATTAAAAATAAAGATTAAACTCTCACATTAAAAATGAATGGAAACTGCACATAAGAAAAATTACTTCCTGGCATCTTCTGCCAGTCTTATGTCATTTCCGGTATTGCGTCTGACTCACGGCCACCCCCTACACGTTACGTCAATCACGTGATTTCATCAGGGGATCCCTTGATGGTCTAATGTGAACGGCCCCCTGGTGGTCTAATGTGGGTGCAGGATCATTATGGACTTTACTTTTATTTTGGTATTATGTGAATACTATTAGATCCAGCTGCATTCTTTAGCACTTCGTTTGCAATTTGCACGTGTATATATTTTATTTTACTTTTTATTGCTGTTAGTGAGTGTTTACTTTATGAGGATTCTCTATAGCACTTTATACGAGCAGTTGTTTGCAATTTTTAATTTTTGTATAGGAAATTTACCATTATTTATTCACCATATACGTAGTTTTCACTTTTAGGTAGTAGTGCGAAGGCTATTTTTATTATTAGTTATTAGCATTGCCTGTTGTCTCCTTGTAGCTAATCTTTCAGCTGATTTACTATGCCATTTTCTTCTCTGTGTAGAGTAAGCCAAATTAGTGAGGGCATGGCTTTGCTTCCTTACATGAGAGACTCTGGGAACAACAGTGAGCAGCACAGAAATTACATCACCATATCTCAACAAGAAAAAAAAATCTTATCAGACTAGGAGTCAGAGGTAGCAGGACCTTAAAGTAGAAGCATAGTTATGTAATTCTTTATAGCTTTAGCAAACTAACTTACCTGTAATGAAGTATGTCCAGTATTGTGTGCTGGATCCTGAAGAAATGTTCTGGGCAGGGATGCCCCATCCTTTTCTTCTTTCTGAACTTCCAGATGCTGTGAGGGTTAAAAGCTTTAGATCTTCTGTGAAGCTGCTGTAAAAATGTTTCTGATATTGACCCCCAACTCTTCACCACTCCTCGATTGAAAGGCATTCTTTTATTGCTTTCACTTCTTGTAACAAGATATGTGAATGGGGGCGAGTCTGATCAGTCACATAATTCTCTCACCCATTCGCAGGTTGTGGTACAGGCAGTGAAAGCAATAACATAATGTTTCCCAATAGAGGAGGGATGAGTGAATCCTTATGAGGAACTTTTTCACAGAAGCTTCAAAAGAAGACCTCCCACAGTGCTGGAAGTTCAGAGATAAGAAGAGGACAGGGCATCCCTGTAATGAAGACTTCCACAGGGTCCAGCTGTCTGCATGATGTGAGGCATCCTTCATTACAGGTGGGTTAGCTCACTAAAGCTATTATTTTTTATGAGTAAACTACAGCTTTATTCTCAAACTGAAGATATACAGCTATGAGGCTTAGGGACCCTCACATTACAGGAAGTGCACTATTTTGTGAGGAGGAAATCAAATAGAAAAGTATTTATTTTTTATGGCGCTGCTTAGGCAATTTAACATCTCTAAGTTTTCCCTATAGCATGTCAGTTCAGTTGCACTTTACGGATAATTCTTTGGCCAGTGTGCATCTATACAATATAGCATTTACGCAGCCTCTTTTTTGTTGCCTGACACTGTTCACAACCGCATGCATGAGAAAAACAAGGAAATAGCATTAGACTGTCAGTATTGCTATCATAGCATTATAATGCTGTATTGTATATAAAATAGTATGTTTTAGATACAGATAGCTTCACTTTCTTTTATGATACTTTAGGGTTGATTTACCAAAGGTAAAAAGGAAATTTTCTCTTAGGTTAGAGAATGAGATGAAGCTCTGCTGACTTCCATCATCTAATCATGTTCAATCAAAAACACTATATTTCCTTTTCAAGTGATTGGATATCCTTTGCGAAGTGTTCTTTTTTACCACATTCGCTAAGCTAAGAGAAAATGCACCAACAGGTCAACATTCCCTTGCAAAAAGATTAGCCTACCTGCCGTGTACCTTATTCTTTCATTTCACAACCAGTTCTGTAAGACCAAAAAGTGATATCTAAAATGTGCTATATTCATGTTATAGCAAATCCAAGTACACAGTACATACAGCACTCTTAGGAGCAGTGCAGAGTCCCTTGGTCCATTGGAACGTTCTAATGTAGACCATCAACAAGGTAGAGGAATGGATGGGGCAACTGGATGGATGAATGGATAGCTGAACAGGAGAGGGGACTGAGACTGGAACCTCTGCAGCTCATGCAGAAGAACTAGATACGATCAACTCAATGTGGAAGAAAATGAACAGCAGGGCACTGAGGTCAGTATCAAATAAAAAAAACACTTTATTAAAAATAAGTAGCCCACTTGAAGTTAGCATGAAACAGCATGGATAGAAAACACCTGAGACCAAGCAGCTGTGATCAGTTTGGGGCTATAGGCATCACTGAGCAAACAGAGACCAAACAGAGACCAAGGATGACAGGGAGCCAGTCAGTTCAAAGTGTGGATATTAGCGGTGGGGTTCTAAGCTGCACACGAGGGTGACAGCAGTCAGAATGCCTGGTGGATGTCGGGAGAGGGGTTGTGCATAATGTTTTTCCAGGGACTTTGCCCTCTTTTTCAAATTCCTTTTTCACACTTTGAATTGGCTGGCTCCCTGTTATCCTCGGTCTCTGTTTGCTCAGTGATGCCTACAGCCTAACACTGATCAGAGCTGCTTGGTCTCAGGTGTTTCCTATCCATGCTATTTCATGCTAACTTCAATGTAATTATGCTGCTTATTTTAATAAAGTGTTTTTTATTTGATATCACTCTCAGCACCCTGCTGTTCATTTTCTTTTATGTTAATTTTATACTCTGTGGGGTTTATTTAATAAAGTAAAATAGACTGTGCACCCTGTAAGTACAGTTGCACTCATGTTCTCCAATATTTAGTAAATGTGGTAAACTTTTGTGGAGTTCCATCATTCAATCACATGCAAGCAAACATTTTTTTCCTTGCACCATGATGCTCTTTACAAAGTGAAGCTTTACTACTTTGACATTTAGATTTAAGAAAAAAAAAATAACCACTGTCCTTGCAAAGTGCACAGTCTATCTGCTTTTAATTAATTAACCCCAGTTTCTCCTACACTGGCTACACAGAATTAACATAATCAAACATTTGATAAGCTTTCAAACAAGTGTTTCAAAGCATCTTTGTTGTCTGCTACATGTTGCCAGATGCACATGACCTGAAAAAGCAAGTGACAGATGAACGGTCAGCGATCCAAAAAAAGTATTCTCAAAAGTAACTAAAAACAAAATGTATATAGGTATAGAAAGGTTCCTGCTAAGTGATTTAACACTTAAATTCTTTTCTGGAAAGCTCAGTGAAAATAAAAGATTGGAACAGAAACAAAAGTCATTACTACAGAAGGTACTTGTGAAAATCCATAAAACATTGCTGCACAGTATAGCATAAAGGAATTGTGTTTGGATACTACTAAAATATAATACATTAGAGAAGTATGGGTTTGTTTTTTCCCCCATCATACTTACCTAGATGGATGCAGAATCAGTCCGATGCTTTATCCGTCACCCTGTGCCTCTGCCCTGAGAACCGAGTGATCAAACACTTGCAAATAATTCAGTGCTTGGAACCCTGCATAGCGGGGGCATCTGGTATTATTCACTTATTTCTTATTGGTGGATCCTGCTACCGATCAATTATGTGCTTGTACAAGCATTAGCACAATCATCTCTATACTCATAATACAGATTTTCAGGGAGAACAATTTTTTTTTATAATACCTCAACCTTATAGCATCTAATCTTTATAGTATACTAATTTTGATTTTATAAAAATGTAACACAGCTATTTTAGCTAAAAGGCATAAACTGTCCTGAGAGTCTGGTCGCTTTATTTATGACTGTTAATCTTTTGATATATTACCATCTACACATAAAATCTTAGCTACAACAATATGTAAATTCATACATAGTGGACCATAATTAAAACATTAATGACACACAAAGAATAAATTGTATACTTAAACTACTACCTGGGTATGTCTTTCCATTTTCGTGCTCTACCTACAGCACCTGTATCTCCCCCTCCCCACCCCATTCCTGTAATTTTCATGGTCTTTAGAGATTATATTGCTGAAAAAAAACCACACTGCCATTACTATTGCCCCAAAAAAGAACCTATCATGGGCACTCATTGTGGAGACTTTACAACCTGTCAGGACGCAGCAGATACTCACGAAAATCCGGTGTTCCTGACAGTATTTTACATGGCCGAAGGAATGTATGCTGTAGCATGGACCAAACTAGTGCCAAATGGCCTTTATAAGGGAGCTAGTTTTTCTCTGTGATTGCTGCTTGATCTTTGGCTCTCCATTGTGTTTGTTCCTGAGTTAACCTGTTACTGACTCGGCTTGCCCCTGGACCTGTCTACTGCCTGCCTCCTGATCTGACCTCAGCTTGTTAAATGGACTGTCTTATCCGGCTCTTCTATGTATGACCTTGGCTACCCTTCCAATAATGCTTGCTCTTGTCCACACCAGGCACCTGACCCTGACATTGAACTGGCTTCTCTCTTGCCTCCTGCTATGCCGGAATCCTGTTACTTCCCACCGGCATCACTGGTCTGCAGACATTATTCTGGTGTTTCATCTGACAATACTCCAGTCAGAGCATTTCTGCACACAACTCCAATAGGCAACCCGTGTTTCTTTGTGCCTGACTCCTGTTCCACATTCAGGGGAGTCTGGAACTCAGCCGCAAGGGAAGCCCTCTCTCCATTGGCCTCCAACACTAGGTATGTGATACAACCTTTTTAATCTAAAATTTATAAAAAATTGTGCGAAAAACAGGCTAAAAAAAAATACACGCAGGAACATGCGTTCCCGCTATGCAAATGTGAATGGGGCCTCAGGGATGGCATATAGTAATGGCTGAGCAGAGATGTCTGTCAGGTGGAGGGAGAGGTGTATTCATTGGCCCCTAACTACAACACTGCAATGGTAGCCAGTGTCTACCTGCAGTTCTAGGTTGGCTCTTGCCACATTCTCCCCCTTTCTGAATCCTGAACTTTTTACACAGCCTGAGAACAAATCCAACATGGGACAGCTTGCTTAATATAGAAACTGGGGGCAAATGAGTAGCATTTATTCCCTGCACACCAGCCAGGAGGGAGAAATCCAGGAGTACTGCAAGAGTTTCACAGGAGCCACAAGGCAATACAGTCAGCTCTCCTCTTTAGCCCCCTACAGGAGGGCCAGTTGTACTGCCTTATCAGTGGCCCTACCTGTTAGACCACCAGATATAAAGAACTTGTTTTTAGGTGTGGCAGCCCTTTTCACTCATTTGAAAATCGATCCATGGTGGGTCGATTTTTCAGGAGCATTTGACAGGCGGTGATGAGATGATATATCATCTCTTTGCAGAGTGTTTTACCTTGAAAATGCAGA
Organism: Lithobates pipiens; assembly: GCF_037356315.1. NCBI lineage: Eukaryota > Metazoa > Chordata > Amphibia > Anura > Ranidae > Lithobates > Lithobates pipiens. Next base: position 202,750,277 of record NW_027507764.1, on the reverse strand, counting down.
GTGAGTGTGCCCGTTTTACTGTGTACAGTATATGTATGCTTCAATAGGTTTTATCCAGAGTGTATACAACACTGTAAGAATAAATCAAAGAAGGAATGAGTTTAAAAGGAACAAATTATCGGTGAGGTATGGTTCACATTTACTGTACATTACATATATATATATAAGAAACAAAACTGAAAAGAAAATTATAGTGCAAGGTAAACAAATGATGTCTTGACAGATGAACTAAACATGTCAGTTATGTAATCAAGTCTTGTAAGTTCATTTTTTTAAATTCAACCTAATAATATGGACAAAGGAGTAGAACAATACATGAATGTAATAATAAAATATAACAGAACAAGAAAACATTTAAGGAAGATCAAGAAACGTTCTTTATTGACCATGTTCTTAAACACCTGGTGCCCGAAGAGTACTAATTCCTGACATTCACTGATTTAGTCAAACAAAATGCATTCTTGCCTCATATTTTTACAAATGGAAGTCTGCATTCTACTGCTTGGAATCTTTTTCTTGGTATTAAAAGAAAATAATTCAGAACTTCTTTAAAGATTCCACTTTCATCGTACAGAAACAATTTCAAATAGATCTTGTGGTTTAAAATAAGTACATATTATGTTGAGAAAAATAGAGGCTTCGTGCTGATAGCCAGCTGAACAGCTAAAGTCTGAGTTTAGACTAGATAAACAATTTAGCTATAATGTTTGAGCATTTTATATGGACTTTTCACATAAAAATCTGTGCTGGCAATACAGAAAGCATACATGTATGGCAGAATTTCTGGGCTCTCTGTACATACCTGTGGGGTTTCAACCAAGGGGAGAAATATACATTTGAAAGCACATGTTTAGGCAGACAATATTTTGGGCATATGTTTAGGGAGAAAATATTTTAATGAGAACTGAACTCTGGAAGCAGGCAGATAGCAAATGACTAGTTATTAGCATTGCCTGTTTTCTCCTTGTAGCTAATCTTTCAGCTGATTTACTATGCCCTTTTCTACTCTGTGTAGAGTAAGCCATATTAGTGAGGGCATGGCTTTGCTTCCTTACATGAGAGACTCCGGGAACAAGTGAGTCAGAGGTAGCAGGACCTTAAAGTAGAAGCATATTTATGTCATTCTTTATAGCTTTAGTGAACTAACTTACCTGTAATGAAGTATGTCCAGTATTGTGTGCTGGATCCTGAAGAAATGTTCTGGGCAGGGATACCCCATCCTTTTCTTGTCTCTGAACTTCCAGGTGCTGTGGGATTTAAAAGCTTTAGATTTTCTGTGAAACTGCTGTAAAAATGTTTCTGATATGGACCCCCAACTCTTCACTACTCCTCCATTGAAAGGCATTCTTTTATTGCTTTCACTTCTTGTAACAAGATATGTGAATGGGGGTAAGTCTGACCAGTCACATAATTCTCTCACCCATTCACAGATTGTGGTACAGGCAGTGAAAGCAATAACATAATGCTCTACGTTATGTTATTGAACGTTCTACTGTATCTGTAGACCATCAACAGGGCAGAGGAATGTATGAGGCAACTGGATGGATGAATGGATGGCTGAACAGGAAAGGGGACTGAGACAGGAACCTCTGTAGCTCCTGCAGAAGAGCTGGATAGGATCACTTCAGTGTGGAAGAAAATGAACAGCAGGGCACTGAGGTCAGTATTAAATAAAAAAAACACTTTGATTAAAATAAGCAGCACACTTACATTGAAGTTGGCTTGAAACAGCATGGATATGAAACACCTGACACCAAGCAGCTGTGATCAGTTTTAGGCTGTAGACATCACTAAGCAATCAGAGACAGGGAAACAGGAAGCCAGCCAGTTCAAAGTGAGGATATTAGCGGTGGGGTTATAAGCTGCACACAAAGATGACAGCAGTCAAAATGCCTGGTGGACGTCGGGAGGGGGAGTGTGCATGACGTGTTTCCAGGGACTTTGCCCTCTTTTTCAAATGCCTTTTTCACACTTTGAGCTGGCTGGCTCCCTGTCATCCTCGTTCATTTTTTTTCCCTTGCACCTGGATGCTCTTTACAAAGTGAAGCTTTACCACATTGACATTTACATTTAAGAAAAAAAAAGTGCAACTGCCCTTGCAAAGTGCACAGTCTATCTGCCTTTAATTAATCAGCCTCAGTGTCTCCTACACTGGCTACACAGAATTCACATAATCAAACATTGTGACAAGCTTTCAAACAAGTGTTCCAAAGCATCTGTGTTGTCTGCTACTTGTTGCCAGATGCAGCTGAACTGAACAAGCAAGTGACAGATGAGCGGTGAGCGATCCAAAAAAAGTATACTCAAAAGTTACTAAAAACTAAATGTTTATAGGTATAGCAAGGTTCCTGCTAAGTGATTTAACACTGAAATTCTTTTCTGGAAAGCTCAGTGAAAATGAAAGATTGGAACAGAAACTAAAGTCATTACTACAGAAGGTACTTGTGAAAAACCATAAAACATTGCTGCACAGTATAGCCAAAAAAGGAATTGTGTTCTCACAGCTCCCTGAGCAAAGAGCTGCTGACTGTCAATCAGAATCTGTCTGCTCTGCTCCTCCATGCTCACTGCAGCGCTGAGCTTTGGAGGGGCGGGGAGCGGCTGTCCCAGGCTCTCAGCAGCTCGCTGAGAGGCTGAGACAGGAGTCAGTGCAGGAACCTGGAGGATCTAGACTTCCATTGTCAGGATGACGTGGTACCTGGACTTATTCCTGTGATGTTAGCAGAGAGCTCTCTGCTGAAAAAGACGTAAAAAATGCTAAGGGGGTAGCTGCGGCGCTCACCTGCTATTAATTAGACCTAGTCCCTGCAGGGATCAATTTAAAATCAAAAAGTGTAACTGAAGTGAATTCTTATTACCAAAATACTTAATTATAATTTTACACACATAAATAATAAAAACATTTTTTGTGCAATATATATAATGACTAACAGATGGCAATATGAAACATGCATGAAAGTGTTATAGAAATCACAGTATGCAAAAATGCCATGTATTAGTGCAAAAAACTTCAATACTCTTTGCACAGTGTTAAAAAGTGCATATGTGCATTTATGCAAATCACAAATGAAAAAAGTGCTAAGTGCTTATAAAGGTGCCACAATTACAATATATACTGTCACAAAAGTGCTACGTGCTTCTATAAGGGCCACAATATGTAAATACAGTGTTTTACACTTTATAAAGTCGCTAGATGGAAAAATACAAATATAAATTGATGAACAAGTCCAAACAGCAGAAATTAATATCAGAAAGTTCCTTTAGAACAGAAGTGACAGTGTGCTTCAGTGCTTAGTGGGTTCCTGGATTGCAACCGGTGCGATTTCCGTGCATAAAGACAATATTCCACACTCACCAGCTCCCCTGCCCCTTAAGGGGTTAATGCGCCTCCACAGTGTTAGCCCCTGTGTCGCTATATAGAGCTGCTAAGGTTACCATCCAGTAATTTCCCTGATTGTAGAACTTTTTTAGACACTGCAGGGACTAGGTATAATTAATAGCAGGTGAGTGCCCCAGCTACCCCCTTAGCATTTTTTACGTCTTTTCATCCTTTTAGGTTGAATATGTAAGGTAGTGGCAGCCCCTCCTTTCACCCCTCTCACTTTATCGTCTCGTTTATACGTTTTCATGTTTTGGTTCTCACCTTTTGTATGGTTTTCTGATCTCAAAATTTTTTTTTGTAATAATTTAGTGTCCATAGCGCACCTTACCCCCCTTTTCTATTGCTCTGCTGAAAAAGGGTCACATGAGTGCAAAATGAATTGCACTCCTGTGATCCATAGGAGAAGTACAACCAATTGAGCTTAGACTGGACTTATTTGCTGGGAATTTAACCAATCTTCAAGATGGAAAAGAAAGTACCACTCAAATGTCACTGTGTACAACCAACTCCGATTCCTCACTGATGCCGCGTTCACACGATCGGAATTTTGGCCTGAAAAAGCTTTGATGGTTTTCCTGATGGAATTCCGACAGGATTTCACAGCTGTCTTGCATACACATGATCACACCAAATTCCAACCTTCAAGAACACGGTGACACACAACACGTATGATGGGACTAGAAAAAAGAAGTTCAATATCCAGTAGCCAATAGCTTCCATCTCCTACTTGAATCTGAGCATGCGTGCGTTTTTGCACTTCGGAATTGCATACAAATGTTCGGAATTTCCGATAGAAAGTTTTTCCATCAGAAAAATTGAGAACATGCTCTCAAAGTTACTTATAAAGTAACCATTCTTATATTTTTTTAATTAATATGATTGATATTAGGGCTATACATGAGCAAGCAGAGGCACAAGCTGAGGCTATACATATGCAGGCATAGAAACAGGAAAAGAAGATTACAGCTTAAGAGTTGGAGACCCAGCTATAAGAACCTAATTAAAAAGAGAGAAAGCAGCAGTCATAACAAGGTTAACCACCTAACAAAAGATATGGAGAGAAAAAAATAGTAAATTCACAGTTTCTGGTAATCCTGCAGGAAGTTAAGCGATATTAAAGGCAATTTTTTGTTGTAAAATAAAAAACATGTCATACCTGTAGTGTGCAACCATATTGCATAGAGAGGTTCCTTACCTCCATTTTAGTGGTCTCCGATTGGTGCTGTCTCCTCTCCTTACTACATGCCCCCCCCCTCCCCCCCTCAGCAAGCCATGTGCTTAAAAAATTTCATATATTTCAGGTTTAAAGCATGTGTCATGATCTACATTCTCTGTCATAGGCATACATCAACAGTACACAGGTTTTTTTTTTACTATATAAACCCAAATCACCTACATATAGGCACCATTTTGACTGCTGTCATAGGCTACATATACATGTAGTATAATAGTGCACCCCCTGTCTGTGGTAGGTGTGTGTGATGCCCACTACCTTCCATGCTCCTTCCAGTGACTGTCCCAGGCGAGTAGCATTCCCTGGCTGTCTGCACCTCCCGTCGGTCCTCTAGTGGCCTCAATCCGCCTGCCCCTGGGGGCTGGAAGTCAAAATTGGGGTTGGAGAGGAGGGCAAACAGCAGTCCCTGGCTGCATGCATCTGCTGCTGGTCCTCCGGGGCCCCGATGCACCTGCTCTCGGGCCCGCTGTCAGAGCTGGGGGTGAAGAGGAGGATGGGTAGCAGCCCCTGGCTGCCTGTGCCTCTCAACAGTCCTCTGAGGGACCCAATCTACCTGCTCTCGGGCCTGCAGTCAGAGCTGGGGTGGAGAGGAGGTTGGACAAATACAGGCTCTTGGTGGCGTCACCGCTGCCATGTCAGGTATGCTGTGCCAGCTTTGCTTCTCCCTGCTCCCACTGCCACCGGTCCTGGCTTTCCCATGACAAGGGGCTCAAGGGGCACCTGCTTTGGGTCCCTCAACAATAAATGGGCCCAGGACAGCTGCCCCTTTTTCCTCACGTTAAAGATGGCCCTGCCCATATGTACGTCCGAGGGTGCCTATTTGGGCCATGTTTGCCCCACCCCACCGTGTCAAACAAATAAAAAAATATATGATAATAAACACACCCTGAAGAGTAAAACTACATGATTTGATTAGCTATATATAGCATGTTACAAAATAGTAATCTAAAATCCCCTAATCCCTTACAAAATAAAACAAGGGAAGTCGCAAAGATAATAAATTACTTCAACTGGTTTTATATCTTCCCCAAAAAAACATTTAAACCAGACTATCCATATAATCCATCCTATCAACAATGGAGATGGAAATATGCATTCAGTGAATTCAAATGTAATTGAGTTCCTCGATTTACTGATTCGTAAAGAAGACTGTAAAATAGTAACAAGTACCTTTAGGAAACTCACAGCGGGTAATACCCTTCTCCACGCCATTGTTCATCTTTATTTAAAACAGCTCTAATCTCTTGTTCCATCCCACTATCAATGTGAAATACCATATCTGGAAATGCGTCAATTACCTACAATCAAATACAACAAAACCACCATACAACAAAAAACAACAAAACAAAAAACTAAGCCGGAGGCAGGGCAGCATACTACACACAGAAAATGACTATCAAAGGGAGGAGGAAGGAAAATCCCACAAAGTATAAAATAAATCCACCAGACTGCAAACCACTAATTACATATTCTACATTATGGTCTGTTCCCCATATAAACAAAGGGGTTAAAAATAGGGGAGGAAATACATGGGGAACCTAAAAGGTTAGACAAGGGGAGACATAGCAATAAAATATATATGCAATGTCAGATAATCTTTAATCCAAGCCTTGCTTGGTAAATTCAGGCAGGACTCAATCATGTATGGGTTAAAAAACACCCAGATCCATATATAGAGACAAAAATGTGAATATATGGGAATCCCACCTCATTTAATATGTAGCACTCACCGATTAATTATGGTGGGGTGTAATCAATGACAGTAGTACATCTAAAGTAAAAAAAATTCTAAAACATATGATAATAAACACACCCTGCATTCAGTGAATTCAAATCAAATTGAGTTCCTCGATTTACTGATTCGTAAAGAAGACTAAAATAGTAACAAGTATCTTTAGGAAACTCACAGCGGGTAATACCCTTCTCCATGCCACCAGCCATCACCCATGGTCACTATTTGGGGGAATCCCAGTGGGACAGTTCCTGCGTATATGCAGGAACTGTTCAAACTTTAGGGATTTCAAAAATGAGAGCAAGGATCTAACCAAAAGATTCAAAAGTAAAGGATATCCAAACTCTGTTATTAGACAGGCAAAATTAAAAGCCGGAAAAAAACGGAGAGAAACTATACTAGGACCGGAAAAGGATAAGGAAAAAACAAATAAAACTGCTCGAGAACAAATGGGACTGGTGACTCACTGGAACCATTTGAAAAATGTATAAACCCTTGTACACACGGTCGAACATTCTGACAACCAAATCCGTTGGATTTTGTCTGACGGATTTTGTCCGACGGATTTTGTCCGAAACTGTTGCATACACACGGTCGGACAAAGTTGTCAGAAAATCCGATTGTACATAACGTGATGACGTTATTTCGTTACGACGGGACTACGTTCAGGCTAGTAGCCAATAGCTTTGGTCTAGGAATTTGATCTGAGCATGCGTGGCACTTTGTCCGTCGGAGTAGGCTACACATGATCGGAGTATGTCCGATCGGAGCATTTTGTCAGAAAATTTTACTGGCAAGTTGGAAAAGCTGGTCCATCGGATATTCCGATGGAAACAGTCCGATGGAGACCACACACATATATCCGACAAAACGGTCCGATAGGACACATTCCGTCGGAATCTCCGACCGTGTGTACAAGGGCTTAGGCAAGCACTGGCATTTGCTTATGCATGATAATAGACTTGGTGCATTGGTCCATAGTGAGTATACACAGAGAGTTAAAAGTAACCCTTGTCTATCATTTGCGCAACAAATTGAGGATATGTATCCATTATGAAGACAAACACTTTCAAGGATTCCACTGGGAAGCAAACATACAGAATAAAATCATTTGTTCTACTACGTATGTGGTGTATCAAATAATTTGTCCCTGCGGTAAAATATACGTAGGATAGACAATAATGCGGCGTACACACGACCAGACTTTTCAACATCAAAAGTCTGACGGAATGATTCCGGCAGACTATTCGATCGTGTGTGGGCTGCAGCGGACTTTTGATTTGCAAAAGTCTGACAGACTTTAGAAATGGAACATGTTTCAAATTTTTCTGCCAGAACTCCGCCGAACCCAGTTCCTACCGAGAAATCCGCTCGTGTGTGTGCTAGTCCGACGGACAAAAACCGATGTGAGGGCAGCTATTGGCTACTGGCTATGAACTTCCTTATTCTAGTCTGGTCGTACGTCATCACATTCAAATCCGTCGGACTTTGGTGTGATTGTGTGTGGCCAAGTCTGTTAATTCGGAAAGTCCATCAGAACTCTGTCAGAACTCCGTCAGAACTCCGTCGAAAGTCTGCCAGACTTAAGTCCGGTCGTGTGTACGCGGCATAAGAGAATTTAAAAAAAAACTGGGGGAACATGTCTCTAGTATACTCACCAGTTATGAAGACTCACCTGTAGCGATACACTTCAGGGATCATCATGAGGCAAAACCTACTGGTCTGCAATGTATGGTTATCTACAAGTTGGAGATGTCCAATAGGAGAGGAGACTGGGACAAGATACTATTACAAAAGGAAGCAAAATGGATATTCCTTTTGAATTCAATGGCCCCTAGGGGGTTAAATAATGACATATCCAAGCAATGTTTCCTGTGAGGGCAAGATAGAAATATATGATAAATATTAAAATTTGTCAATGGGACTACTAATTGTTTTTCTCCTGCGATTTCCCCACCCCTTGGTGTAAATAAATTCATATATTCATCTTTCCCTCTGACGGTCGTTAGCCTTGATTGACCCGTTAACCCATCTATGATACAAAAAATAAGATTTTAATTTATAAGTAAGTGATGATCTGCAGGTATAAAATACATGAGCTCCGTTGTGAAGCATTGAAATGAATATACTAATCTAAAGTTTTTTGTTTATTTTCAGCCCCTATGTAATGAAACCAATACTATTGTGTGTATGATGGTTGAAAATAACCTGCTCTATTGTTTTAAGGAAATAGGTGTGCCGGGGCTCACATTAGTGCTGAGATTTGATTAGCACATATGTGGCAGCGGCAACTAATATGTAGGATATCACAGACAGGATTAGAAATGATGCCTACCTGCGCTGAGTGTTGAGATGGAATCGGTATGTAGATGGACACAGTTATTGTATGTCCTGCATCAGATGGATCTGATTTAGGAAGGGTGCTTCTCAGGGCCAGATTAAGAGCGTCATGTGCTTGGTGCTGAGGATTTTGGTGGACCTTTTACTGGACACCCTTCTGCTTTCCAAGAGCCTGTGCTGGCATGCGCCCAAACTCAAAAGTGCGCAGCTGCACAGGCATAACACTAGGGAAGCCTGGCATTTGATTTGCCAAGTTTCTGTAAGGGCCGTGCATTGGCGTGCACTCTGAGCTGAAAGAGTGCAGCTGCGCAGGCCTAACATTATGGAAGCCCCAGACTTCTGTAAGAGCCTTGCATTGGCATGCCCCAGGCTTCTGTTAGGACTGCTCATGCAGTGCCCATTATCAATCCCATCACCCTGCCCAGGTGGTGCAAGTGGAAAGCAGGGTCCGTCAGGGGAGATCTGTTCCCATTGGCCCATTGCTTTCCATGTCCTTTTTGGGTGGTTGGGCCTATATAAAGGTAGGGGCCTGGAGCTGCAGCTCCAATAGCCCCTACGTTAATCCAGCCCTGGTGCTTCTATTATCCTGATATCCCACTGGATCATATTAATGAATCGTCTATATATATTAAATGGGGGTAAAACGGTTTACTCTTTCCACTCTAGAATTGGCAATTCATTTGCAGGATATTACAGACAGGATTAGGAATGATTCCTGTCAACGCTAGGCTGCATTCTGATACTGAGTTGAAATTGGCATGTATATGGATACAGTGACTGTATGTCTGCATCTCATGGATCTGATTTAGGAGGGGGGTCTTTATAATACTGATATCCCATTATAGGAGAACATAACTGTACTGATATATGATCAACATGTATGTGGACATTGCAACCAATATGCAGGGTATCACAGACAGGACCAGAAATGATCCCTACCTGCTCTGAGGTTTATTTTAGTGCTGGAATGAAATCGGCATGTATATGGACACAGAGATTTTAAGTCCTGCATTCGAAGGACCTGATTTAGGAAAGGAGCTTCTATGGTTCTGATTACATCTCAGCACTAATAGATGAGAGTATACCAGTGAACAGCCTACATATACTTAAAGGGAGATGGATTTAAATGAAAAGTCCACTTATATATTGTGGATGCACATAGAGAAGGCTGGTGGTGATTGTGGTATTATCTATGTGTGTGTGTGTATATATATCTACTCAGCGGTATAAAATGCATATTTTTTTGAGGGACAAATTTGTTCATTATAATTCCAGGAAAATAAGCACTGGATATTTATAGGAAGACTCTCATGTCTGTATAAACAAATACACTACCGTTCAAAAGTTTGGGGTCACATTGAAATGTCCTTATTTTTGAAGGAAAAGCACTGTACTTTTCAATGAAGCTAACTTTAAACTAGTCCTAACTTTAAACAAATATACTCTATACATTGCTAATGTGGTAAATGACTATTCTAACTTCAAATGTCTAGTTTTTGGTGCAATATCTACATAGGTGTATAGAGGCCCATTTCCAGCAACTATCACTCCAGTGTTCTAATGGTACAATGTGTTTGCTCATTGGCTCAGAAGGCTAATTGATGATTAGCAAACCCTTGTGCAATCATGTTCACACATCTAAAAACAGTCTAGCTCCTTCCAGAAGCTACAAAACTGACCTTCCTGTGAGCAGATTGAGTTTCTGGAGCATCACATTTGTGGGGTCAATTAAACGCTCAAAATGGCCAGAAAAAGAGAACTTTCATCTGAAACTCGACAGTCTATTCTTGTTCTTAGAAATGAAGGCTATTCCATGCGAGAAATTGCAAAGAAATTGAAGATTTCCTACAACGGTGTGTACTACTCCCTTCAGAGGACAGCACAAACAGGCTCTAACCAGAGTAGAAAAAGAAGTGGGAGGCCGCGTTGCACAACTAAGCAAGAAGATAAGCACATTAGAGTCTCTAGTTTGAGAAACAGACGCCTCACAGGTCCCCAACTGGCATCTTCATTAAATAGTACCCGCAAAACACCAGTGTCAACATCTACAGTGAAGAGGCGGCTGCAGGATTTTGGGCTTCAGGGCAGAGTGGCAAAGAAAAAGCCATATCTGAGACTGGCCAATAAAAGAAAAAGATTAAGATGGGCAAAAGAACACAGACATTGGACAGAGGAAGACTGGAAAAAAGTGTTGTGGACGGATGAATCCAAGTTTGAGGTGTTTGGATCACAAAGAAGAACGTTTGTGAGACGCAGAACAAATGAAAAGATGCTGGAAGAATGCCTGACGCCATCTGTTAAGCATGGTGGAGGTAATGTGATGGTCTGGGGTTGCTTTGGTGCTGGTAAGGTGGGAGCTTTGTAGTGATGGCCGAACGGTTCGCCCGGCGGTCGTTTCGCGGCGAATTTCCGACTTTCGCCGTCCGCGGGTTCGAACGCCTTTTTCCGTCGTTCGCCCCGGCGGACTTACGTGTTTAATGTATACAAGAACTTTAACCTTTCGTGACACGTTTATCATGTGTTACAGGACAACCAATTGAGACATGACAGCTCATGGACACTTGGACATTCCCCCTAACCTATAAATACACCCGATCCGGTGGCCATTTTACATTCTTTCTTCTGTCACTGTAGGGAAAGGATCCTGTGTGGAGTAGGGACAGAGAAAACGCTAGCTATTTGGTACACAAAAGTTCTTTTCAGGACTGGTATAGGTGTTAGGTCAGCAGCCTGAGTTTCTTTTGTCAGTTTAGATAAAGGGACAGAGCGCTGTATGCTGCTATTTTAGGGACAGCTCAGCCAGATTAGTCTTTCTTCATCATCATCATCATCATCATCATTAGCTGTTACTATCAGGTCCACAAAAGAGCTGTTCCAGCTAATCGTTCCAGCCTACTCTTTTTTGCCAATTTGTATAGGGACAGGCAGGAAGCAGTGTGTCAGGCAGTGAGGATAATTTTAAAGACTTGCTGTTACTATTAGTTCCACAAAGGTTCTTTTCAGGACTGGTATCAGTGGTACGGTAATAGGCTTGTACACGTATAATATTCTTTCTTCCAAATATAGAAAGAATATTATACTTGACTGCTGCCCTTCTGCTGCAGTCTGCTAATCATTCACAACTCACTTGTTCCACAAAGCTCTTTATCAGGACTGGTAACTTGGTCTGTCTAGGGTGCTACGGTACATAGGCTTGGGTGCGGTACAGTCTGCTGTTCTGTAAGGACCGCTATCGGTCCACAATACATAGGGTTGCCGTGCACTACTGCTGACCGCTGCCCTATACTGCAGCAGTCCTTCAGCGGTATAGGGACTGACGCACAGTCTGCTAAACACTAATACACAACCTGCTTGGTCCACAAAAGTTCTTATAAGGACTGGTAACTTGGTATAGGGTGCTACGGTACATAGGCCTGAGTGCAGTACAGTCTGCTGTTCTGTAAGGACCGCTATCGGTCCACAATACATAGGGTTGCCGTGCACTACTGCTGACCGCTGCCCTATACTGCAGCAGTCCTTCATTGGTATAGGGACTGACGTACAGTCTGCTAATCACTAACACACAACCTGCTTGGTCCACAAAAGTTCTTATAAGGACTGGTAACTTGGTATAGGGTGCTACGGTACATAGGCCTGAGTGCAGTACAGTCTGCTGTTCTGTAAGGACCGCTATCGGTCCACAATACATAGGGTTGCCGTGCACTACTGCTGACCGCTGCCCTATACTGCAGCAGTCCTTCATTGGTATAGGGACTGACGTACAGTCTGCTAATCACTAACACACAACCTGCTTGGTCCACAAAAGTTCTTATAAGGACTGGTAACTTGGTATAGGGTGCTACGGTACATAGGCCTGAGTGCGTTACAGTCTGCTGTTCTGTAAGGACCGCTATCGGTCCACAATACATAGGGTTGCCGTGCACTACTGCTGACCGCTGCCCTATACTGCAGCAGTCCTTCAGCGGTATAGGGACTGACGCACAGTCTGCTAAACACTAATACACAACCTGCTTGGTCCACAAAAGTTCTTATAAGGACTGGTAACTTGGTATAGGGTGCTACGGTACATAGGCCTGAGTGCAGTACAGTCTGCTGTTCTGTAAGGACCGCTATCGGTCCACAATACATAGGGTTGCCGTGCACTACTGCTGACCGCTGCCCTATACTGCAGCAGTCCTTCATTGGTATAGGGACTGACGTACAGTCTGCTAATCACTAACACACAACCTGCTTGGTCCACAAAAGTTCTTATAAGGACTGGTAACTTGGTATAGGGTGCTACGGTACATAGGCCTGAGTGCAGTACAGTCTGCTGTTCTGTAAGGACCGCTATCGGTCCACAATACATAGGGTTGCCGTGCACTACTGCTGACCGCTGCCCTATACTGCAGCAGTCCTTCATTGGTATAGGGACTGACGTACAGTCTGCTAATCACTAACACACAACCTGCTTGGTCCACAAAAGTTCTTATAAGGACTGGTAACTTGGTATAGGGTGCTACGGTACATAGGCCTGAGTGCGTTACAGTCTGCTGTTCTGTAAGGACCGCTATCGGTCCACAATACATAGGGTTGCCGTGCACTACTGCTGACCGCTGCCCTATACTGCAGCAGTCCTTCAGCGGTATAGGGACTGACGCACAGTCTGCTAAACACTAACACACAACCTGCTTGGTCCACAAAAGTTTTTATAAGGACTGGTAACTTGGTATAGGGTGCTACGGTACATAGGCCTGAGTGCAGTACAGTCTGCTGTTCTGTAAGGACCGCTATCGGTCCACAATACATAGGGTTGCCGTGCACTACTGCTGACCGCTGCCCTATACTGCAGCAGTCCTTCATTGGTATAGGGACTGACGTACAGTCTGCTAATCACTAACACACAACCTGCTTGGTCCACAAAAGTTCTTATAAGGACTGGTAACTTGGTATAGGGTGCTACGGTACATAGGCCTGAGTGCGTTACAGTCTGCTGTTCTGTAAGGACCGCTATCGGTCCACAATACATAGGGTTGCCGTGCACTACTGCTGACCGCTGCCCTATACTGCAGCAGTCCTTCATTGGTATAGGGACTGACGTACAGTCTGCTAATCACTAACACACAACCTGCTTGGTCCACAAAAGTTCTTATAAGGACTGGTAACTTGGTATAGGGTGCTACGGTACATAGGCCTGAGTGCGTTACAGTCTGCTGTTCTGTAAGGACCGCTATCGGTCCACAATACATAGGGTTGCCGTGCACTACTGCTGACCGCTGCCCTATACTGCAGCAGTCCTTCAGCGGTATAGGGACTGACGTACAGTCTGCTAATCACTAACACACAACCTGCTTGGTCCACAAAAGTTCTTATAAGGACTGGTAACTTGGTATAGGGTGCTACGGTACATAGGCCTGAGTGCGTTACAGTCTGCTGTTCTGTAAGGACCGCTATCGGTCCACAATACATAGGGTTGCCGTGCACTACTGCTGACCGCTGCCCTATACTGCAGCAGTCCTTCAGCGGTATAGGGACTGACGTACAGTCTGCTAATCACTAACACACAACCTGCTTGGTCCACAAAAGTTCTTATAAGGACTGGTAACTTGGTATAGGGTGCTACGGTACATAGGCTTGAGTGCGGTACAGTCTGCTGTTCTGTAAGGACCGCTATCGGTCCACAATAGATAGGGTTGACGTGCACCACTGCTGACCGCTCACCTATACTGCAGCAGTCCTTCAGCGGTATAGGGACTGACGTACAGTCTGCTAATCACTAACACACAACCTGCTTGTTCCACAAAAGTTCTTATAAGGACTGGTAACTTGGTATAGGGTGCTACGGTACATAGGCCTGAGTGCGTTACAGTCTGCTGTTCTGTAAGGACCGCTATCGGTCCACAATACATAGGGTTGCCGTGCACTACTGCTGACCGCTGCCCTATACTGCAGCAGTCCTTCATTGGTATAGGGACTGACGTACAGTCTGCTAATCACTAACACACAACCTGCTTGGTCCACAAAAGTTCTTATAAGGACTGGTAACTTGGTATAGGGTGCTACGGTACATAGGCTTGAGTGCGGTACAGTCTGCTGTTCTGTAAGGACCGCTATCGGTCCACAATAGATAGGGTTGACGTGCACCACTGCTGACCGCTCACCTATACTGCAGCAGTCCTTCAGCGGTATAGGGACTGACGTACAGTCTGCTAAACACTAATACACAACCTGCTTGGTCCACAAAAGTTCTTATAAGGACTGGTAACTTGGTATAGGGTGCTACGGTACATAGGCTTGAGTGCGGTACAGTCTGCTGTTCTGTAAGGACCGCTATAGGTCCACAATAGATAGGGTTGACGTGCACCACTGCTGACCGCTCACCTATACTGCAGCAGTCCTTCAGCGGTATAGGGACTAAGAGTTTTGTCACAGGGTCATTTAAAAAATGACATGCAGAGGAAGAGGCAGGCCCTTCCGCAGGGGTGGTAGGGGTAGGGCAGGAGCAACAGGCTTGAGCCAAAGTGGGAAGTTGCAGAAGGTGCGTTCAATTACTTTAAAGGATGCACCAGACTTGGTTGAGTGGCTCGCTCAGCCTTACTCTTCTGCACCCTCCTCATCCTCTCGATCTGCACCCTCTTCTTCACTCTCTGCTATGTGCACCCCCAAAGACACTACCACCAACAACACGACCACCACCACCACCACCACATACCTTCCGCTTGAGTCACTGGAATTATTTTCCGATCCATATCAAGAGGACATTTCTGATGCGCAGCCACTCTTGGTATTGGATCAGGAAGAGGAGGTAGCAACAAGCGCTACTCAGCAGTCTGACGCCAGTACCCAGATCAGCCCAAGGAGGAGGTTGGTCCCCGGTGTTGCTGCCTACTCTACTTATAGCGGTGGGGAAGGTGACGTTGATGATGACGTGTCTAGTGATGTCACGTGGGTGCCCACAAGAGAGGAAGAGGAGGGGAGTTCAGAGGGAGATATGGACCAGCAGATAGGGAGGAGAAGCAGCAATGACTTACATTGCACAGCAGGGACAAAGCAGACTGCAAATGTATCAGGAGCGAGTCATCGACCATGTACGGTCACATCTGGCGCTCCCAGGACACCGGCACATGGCTCCGCAGTGTGGGCTTTTTTTAACGTGTCCGCTGCTGACAATAGCGTTGCCATCTGCAATCTTTGCAGTCAACGCGTTAGTCGCGGTAAGCCCAATACTCACCTAGGGACGACCGCCTTAAGAAGGCACATGAGCAGCCATCACCGAGCCCAGTGGGAGCAACGGAACACACAAAGCCACACTGCAGGCTCTCACCGTCCAGCCTCGTCTTCTACTTCTCCTTCTCCTCTCTCCTCACAATTGTCCTCCACTCCACCTTCCATCACGCCAAGCTCACATTTTTCTGCAAAAAGGCAGGCTTCCGTGGGCCTAATGTTTGAGCGTAAAAAAATGATGACGCCGGATAACCCTCTTGCCCAACGGTTGGCGGCTGGCTTGTCAGAACTCATAGCCCGCCAACTACTGCCATATAAACTGGTGGACTCGGAGGCCTTTCGCAAATTTGTGGCCATTGGAACACCACAATGGAAGGTCCCAGGAAGGAAGTATTTCTCAGAGAAGGGCATCCCAGAGCTATATGGCCATGTTCAGCGGCAAGTGAATGTATCTCTGGCACACAGTGTCGGTGCCAAGATACATCTGACCACAGACACGTGGTCTAGCAAACACGGGCAGGGAAGGTATATCAGTTTTACTGCCCACTGGGTGAACCTTCTGACGGCCGTCAAGCATGTAACCCGTGGCACCCGTGTAGATTTGGTTTTACCGCCACGGATTGCATGCAGGCCTGACTCTTCTTCTCCTCCTCCTACTCCATCCTCCTCCCTCTCCTCCTCAGCTGCCTCCTCCTTTTCTGCTGCTAGCGTCTCTTCCACTGCACCGCCCAAGCTCCCCAGAACCTATTCCACATGCCAGGTGAGACGTTGCCATGCCGTGCTGCGTCTGTTGTGCCTGGAAGCAAAGAGCCACACTGGCCCGGCACTCCTTTCAGCTTTGCGTTCACAGGCAGATGAGTGGCTAACACCGCTCAATTTGACAGTTGGTAAAGTGGTGTGTGACAACGGTGCCAATCTGCTTAGCGCATTGAAACAGGGCAAAATCACGCACGTGCCGTGCATGGCACACGTCTTAAACTTGGTCGTGCAGCGATTCCTTGTCAAATACCCTGGGGTCCAGGACATCTTGCGGCAGGCAAGGAAAATCTCGGCCCATTTCAGAAGATCTTACACGGCCATGGCTCGCCTTGCTGACATTCAGCGGCGACACCATCTGCCGGTCAGACGTCTTATTTGCGATTGCCCGACGCGATGGAACTCAACCTTCTATATGCTTGATAGGCTGCTCCAGCAGAAACGTGCAGTTAACGTCTACCTGTATGAACTCTGCGAAAGAAACGGTTCTGGGGAGCTGGGTTTTTTTTCACCGCGCCAGTGGCTGCTCATGCGCGACACATGCAGACTTCTGCGGCCATTTGAGGAGATCACCAAACTGGTCAGTCGCAGCCATGGCGCCATCAGTGACATGGTACCTTATGCCTTCTTTCTGGAGCGTGCATTGCGTCGTGTCATTGATCAGGCTGTGGAGGAGCAGGAGCGGGAAGATGAGGAAGTCGCAATGCTGGATGAATTCCCAGGGGGGGCTACTCTATCTGAGACAAGTCAACAACAGGAGTCTGATGAGGAGTCAGAGGAGGATGGTGCCGGGGCGGATGAGCAGGAGCAAGAAGAGCATGCTTTAAACCTTTCTGGGATCCCTGTTGTGCGAGGATGGGGAGAGGAGAATGAAGAGGACGACATTATCCTGGATGATGAGCAGGAGCCAGGCCACCACACCGCTTCCACTTTAGTGCAAATGGGGGCCTTCATGCTCCAGTGTTTTAATAGGGACCCCCGTATAAAAAGCATGAGGGTCAAGGACCAGTACTGGGTGGCAACGTACTTAGACCCCCGGTACAAACACAAAATGGCGGAAATGTTACCGCCGTCGCAGAGGGCTGTCAGAATGCAGCACTTCCAGGCCTTGCTTCGAGAAATGCTGCATTCTGCTTTTGCGTGCGCTGGCAGAGGAGCAATTCCCACTCCCAGAGAAGGATTTGCGGGTACCAATCCAACAGCGCCTGCAAGAAGAGGCCGGTTTGAAGATGTGTTGGTGACTTCGGATATGAGGTCATTCTTTCAGCCGACCCATCGACAGGTGTCATCCGGATCCAGCATCAGGGAACGCCTAGACCGTCAGGTGTCCGACTACATTGGGTTAACGGCCGATGTGGACGCTCTGAGGAGTGATGAACCCCTAGACTACTGGGTGGGCAGGCTTGACCTCTGGCCAGAGCTTGCCCAATTTGCAATCGAACTGTTGGCTTGCCCCTCATCCAGTGTCCTGTCCGAAAGGACGTTCAGCGCAGCAGGGGGGATTGTGACCGATAAGCGTACTCGCCTAGCTCACCACAGTGTTAACTACCTCACATTTCTAAAAATGAATGAGGCATGGATCTCGGAGGAATTCAACACATGTGATCAGTAGACCATGTATATGTCTATAAACAATTTTTGGAATCAAGCACACAGACCTTCTTAATTCATTTGGCTCACTTCCCTGACCCAAAAAAGCACACCGTACTATATGCCCCTACCCTCCTCTTTGAAGAGGTTGAGCGGTGTCATATTTCTACTGGGGCTGCTTATTATGAGGGGTTCCCACCATCCCTGTGCTGTGCTGACTTCCTCCTGGGTGTTCTTATTATGAGGGGCTCCCACCATCCCTGTGCTGTGCTGACTTCCTCCTGGGGGTTCTTATTATGAGGGGATCACACCATCCCTGTGCTGTGCTGACTTCCTCCTGGGGCTGCTTACGGTGCTGCTGTCAGCGCTGTATGTCACGGAGCTGCTGTCAGCGCTGTATGTCACGGAGCTGCTGTCAGCGCTGTATGTCACGGAGCTGCTGTCAGCGCTGTATGTCACGGAGCTGCTGTCAGCGCTGTATGTCACGGAGCTGCTGTCAGCGCTGTATGTCACGGAGCTGCTGTCAGCGCTGTATGTCACGGAGCTGCTGTCAGCGCTGTATGTCACGGAGCTGCTGTCAGCGCTGTATGTCACGGAGCTGCTGTCAGCGCTGTATGTCACGGAGCTGCTGTCAGCGCTGTATGTCACGGAGCTGCTGTCAGCGCTGTATGTCACGGAGCTGCTGTCAGCGCTGTATGTCACGGAGCTGCTGTCAGCGCTGTATGTCACGGTGCTGCTGTCAGCGCTGTATGTCACGGAGCTGCTGTCAGCGCTGTATGTCACGGAGCTGCTGTCAGCGCTGTATGTCACGGAGCTGCTGTCAGCGCTGTATGTCACGGAGCTGCTGTCAGCGCTGTATGTCACGGAGCTGCTGTCAGCGCTGTATGTCACGGTGCTGCTGTCAGCGCTGTATGTCACGGAGCTGCTGTCAGCGCTGTATGTCACGGAGCTGCTGTCAGCGCTGTATGTCACGGAGCTGCTGTCAGCGCTGTATGTCACGGAGCTGCTGTCAGCGCTGTATGTCACGGAGCTGCTGTCAGCGCTGTATGTCACGGTGCTGATGTCAGTGCTCTGTATTACGGTGCTGCTGTCAGTGCTCTGTATCTCCTGCACCCTCTTGTTTGCCTACCCTGGTCCCTGACCTTCCCTCTCCTCCATTGCCTTCATTAGCTCCATAGTCCTGAATTGTCAGAACAATTTCCCAAATAAAAAAAAAATGCTTGTAGTTATCGATCCCAAATTCACCTCATACATGTATTATGCTATTGTCCAGGTGGTGGGACTACGTGCTACCCCCTAATAATTACCCCGTGGCCGCAAATTCGACCTAAAGGTTTGCGAAATTCGCCTCCCATTGAAGTCAATGGAGCCCGCGGCGAACGGTCGTTTTCGCGAACGTTTGTGTCCGTTCGCGTTTCGCGTTCGCGAAACGTCCCGTCGGAAGTTCGTCCATCACTAGAGCTTTGTACAGGGTAAAAGGGATTCTGAATAAGGAAGGCTATCACTCCATTTTGCAACGCCATGCCATACCCAGTGGACAGCGCTTGATTGGAGCCAATTTCATCCTACAACAGGACAATGACCCTAAACACACCTCCAAATTGTGCAAGAACTATTTACAGCAGAAGCAGGCAGCTGGTATTCTATCGGTAATGGAGTGGCCAGCACAGTCACCAGATCTGAACCCCATTGAGCTGTTGTGGGAGCAGCTTGACCGTATGGTACGCCAGAAGTGCCCATCCAACCAATCCAACTTGTGGGAGCTGCTTCTAGAAGCGTGGGGTGCAATTTCTCCAGCTTACCTCAATAAATTAACAGCTAGAATGCCAAAGGTGTGCAATGCTGTAATTGCTGCAAAAGGAGGATTCTTTGACGAAAGCAAAGTTTGATGTAAAAACAATGTTATTTCAAATACAAATCATTATTTCTAACCTTGTCAATGTCTTGACTCTATTTTCTATTCATTTCACAACGTATGGTGGTGAATAAGTGTGACTTTTCATGGAAAACACAAAATTGTTTGGGTGACCCCAAACTTTTGAACGGTAGTGTATATGTTGAAAAGATCTATGTGTGTATGGTGACCTGGGAATTGAATTAAATTACTAGTTAGTTAGTTGAATTAAATTATTAAATTATTAGTAAGTAAGGGTGAATAAAGACACCAGCGTGTGTGTTGTCCCACAATTGTCTACAATTGTCCCCATCACTGTACATTGCACTCACATCGGTCCCTACCCTCAAGGAGCCCACAATCCAAGGTCCCCATTTATATACTAGGGCCAATTTTGGACAGAAGCAAATGAACCTACCTGCATATCTTTGGAGTGTGGGAGGAAACCGGAGTACCCAGAGGAAACCCACGCAGGCTCAGGGAGAACATGCAAACTCCAGGCAGGTAGTGTCGTGGTTGGGACTGACTTCTGACATTCTGGTTATATGTCTATGCACAGGTCTTAAGCTGCTTTAATTGTATCATTCCGTATTGAGCAGTGTAAATAACTCTGTATATCAGCATCACACTACTCTTTACAGGAAAATTCACAGTCCAGTCCTTGCTTAAAGCGGTTCTTCACCCTAAAGCGGAAGTTCCACTCATCTTATCCCTCCCCCCTCCGGTGCCACAATCGGCACCTTTCAGGGGGGAGGGGGGTGCAGTTACCTGGATAATCCAGGTATCTGCACCCACTTCCGGGACAGACAGCCACAGACCGCCGCAGATGCCCTGCCTCCCCGTTGTGTTCTGGGAAACACACAGTTCCCAGGACACAGCGGGGACCAGCAGAGACGTGCAGCGTGACTCGTGCATGCGCAGTAGGGAACCGGGCAGTGAAGCTTTCCGTGACAGAGGATGGCGGCGGGGGCAGCAGAGAGACGAGCGATAGCTCGTCATCTGCCGCTGACATCGCTGGACCCTGGGACAGGTAAGTGTGATTTTATTAAAAGTCAGCAGCTGCAATATTTTTTTTAAAGGTGCAGAACCGCTTTAACCACTTCCCGACCAGCGCACGACGATGTACGTCGACAGAATGGCACGGGCAGGCATATTGGCGTACAGGTACGTCCAATATTCAATGCCGCCCTGCCATCGGGAGCGCGCCGCCGGCGGCGCGCTCCCGCGCTGGTCGGGGCCCCCGTGAGTCCGGTCGTGGGACCCGCGGACTCGATCGCCGCGGGCATCCCCGCGATTGTCTCACGGAGCGGCCGAATGGAGTAAATGCTGTGTAAACAACATTTTTCCATTCTGCCTAGCAACTAGTGACGCTGATCTCTGCTCCATGTGATTGGAGCAGAGATCAGTGTACACTAAATGAAAGCCCAGCCCCCACAGTTAGTAACACACCCCTAGGAACAATTAACCCCTACACTGCCACCCACTGGTTAACCCTTTCACTGCCAGTCTCATTTACACAGGAATCAGTGCATTTATATAGCAGTGATTACTGTATAAATGACAATGGTCCCAAAAATGTGTCAAAAATGTCCGATGGGTCCCCCACAATGTCGCAGTCACAATAAAAATCGCAGATCGCCGCCATTACTAGTAAAAAAAAAAATAATAAAAAATTATTAATAAAAATGCTATAAAACTATCCCTATTTTGTAAACACTATAACTTTTGCGCAAACCAATCAATAATCGCTTATTGCGATTTTTTTTCCCAAAAATATGTAGAAGAATACGTATCGGCCTAAACTGAGGGAAAAAAATATTTTTTTATATATTTTTGGGGGATATTTATTAGAACAAAAAGTAAAAAATAATGCGTTTTTTTTTTTAAATTATCGCTCTATTTTTGTTTATAGCGCAAAAAATAAAAACCGCAGGGGTGATCAAATACCACCAAAAGAAAGCTCTATTTGTGGGAAAAAAAGGACGTCAATTTTGTTTGGGAGCCACGTCGCACGACCGCGCAATTGTCAGTTAAAGCGACGCAGTGCCGAATCGCAAAAAGTGGTCTGGTCTTTGACCAGCAAATTGGTCCGGTCTGAAAGTGGTTAAGGTAGCGGGGGTTAATAATTTAGTTTTTTTTTGGTTTTGGGGAGTGCTCTTTATCAAAGGGAGGGAGGAATTCACTGAATGCATATTTCCATCTCCATTGTGGATAGGATGGATAATATGGATGGTCTGGTTCAAATGTTTTTTGGGGGAGGATATAAAACCAGTGGAAGTCATTTATTATCTTTGCGACTTCCCTTGTTTTATTTTGTAAGGGATTAGGGGATTTTAGATTACTATTTTGTAACTTGCTATATATAGCTAATAAAATCATGTAGTTTTACTCTTCAGGGTGTGTTTATTAGCATTTATTTTTTTATTTTTTTGCTTTGGATGTACTACTGTCATTGATTACACCCCACGATAATTAATCGGTGAGTGCTATATATTAAATGAGGCGGGATTCCCATATATTCACATTTTTGTCTCTATATATAAGGGACCACATGGTGGTAGCCATTTTGTGGATGTCCAGGGAGCCTGACACCAGTTACATAGTTAGTAGTGTTAAATAAAGACACCAGTCCATCCAGTTCAACCTGAGTGAGTGTGGGATAGTGAGAGCAGGAATGGAGCACTTCATCATCATCTGTTAACATGTGATGTAAATTTAGCCACTTTATGATATTTGAGGCATGTGCCCCATAGACTTGGTGCTCTATGTGTTTTTATAGGTTGGGGAGTTCACACCCCTCTCTTTGATAGAGGTGTTGGTTTGTCTTCCTCCATTCCTTCCATCTCAGCCCTGTTCATCTAATGATGTGATGAACTGTGGATCCTAAACAGATCAGGTGGGTCCTATTGTGTGCAGGTAAATTCTCTGTCTGGCTTTAATGACATCATTAGGCAAGACAAGTGTGTTTATTCATTCTCAAACTTACAAATGCTTCTCCTGTTGTATTTGGCAGTTTTTTCAGCCTCATTTGGGATTTATCTGAATGTTTAGTGCCATCTAGTGTTTAATCAGGCTCCCTGCATCCCTTATGCTGATGATGCAGAATTAAGTTGTTTTGACGTGGAATAACATAGGATTATCTAATTAATAGGAAAGGTAATGAACCGAATGATTATTAAAAAAATTCTTATTAATCTCTAGTTTATATCTTTCTTGTATATTGATATATATACGTCATGCTTTATCCCTCCCTGCAGGAGATCTGGCAATTATTTGGGAGGTTCAGACCTGATATATCTGGGCTTCTCTGGGCCACCTGGACAGACTCCTATTTCTGTGTGTTTGGCAATAACTGGATTTTATCAACTGGATCATTGAGGTATGACTCCATTTAGGGAACTCTTGCCAATGGATAAGATGCATTTATGTATCAAATTTATTGTATACGCTATGCATAGTGCCAAAGGCATGATATTTATAGGAACATTTCATTTTTATTGTTTCACTTTAAAGTGGCTGTACACCCTGTACAACCACTTTTACCTACAGGTAAGCCTCCTGTAGGTGCTTGAAATATCTCCTAAACCTCCACGGTTTAGGAGATATTTACTAAAATTACGAATGGCGCTGACTACTGTACATGCACCCTTTAGAAAGGGCACATCATGCCGTTTCTAATCAAGGTCATGCTGTAACGTCATGCGACTCCGGCCAGTCACAAAGCCAGAGTTCGCGGCCCAGGAAGGAAGAGGGACGAAGATGGAAGCTCCCTGCTTGTGGGGACAACAGCAACAGTGTAGGCTTCGGTGTCAAGTAAGTGATACATAATGAGCTACTATGTGATACATAGTAGCCCATTATGCTTTACCTCTGCAGGGAAATAAAGAGGAGGTAAAACCCACCAGGGTTTACTTCCTATTTAAGCATTATTAAAATTAATGCTCCCAAAAAAACTGTCATTTTTTCAACTTTTTTTTGCATTGATACATGTCCCCTGGGGCAGAATCCGGGTCCCCAAACACGTTTTATGACAATAACTTGCATATAAGCTTTTAAAATTAGCCCTTTTGGTTTTCCATGTTAGTGTCCCATAGACTTTAACAGTGTTCCGTGGCTTTTCAAATTTGCTGTGAACACCGCATAATGATCGCTGTTCACCGAACAACCAAAATTTGGCCCAAACTTATGCTCAGGCTGAACCGTTCACCCATCCCTATCCACAATAAAAGTACTACTATAAGTAGTTTAAAATGATAGTAAATATCTGTTGTTTGCATAAAATCAGCAATACCAAAGTGTTTCACAGCATAGTAAAATAAGTCTATCTGGAGAAAATTAAACATATTATATTCAAGTCTGTCTAAACTGTGATACCACAAATGTAATTTATATTTTGGAGTGACCTTGTGGGCTTCATGAATTAAAGACAAGGATGGGAAGTATGTACAAAATACTAGAAAAAGTCTGATTACCCACAGTCTGTCTGAACATTACAGACACATTTGGGAAAGAAATCCTGGGGGTTTAAAAGTATGTGAAATAGAAATGTCAGCTATAATTGAAGGAGTGGGAATGCATTAAAGCCCTTTTAAAAAAAGAGGCAAAGTGGATCTTTTAAATTAATACTCTACACTTAAAGGACTGAATGTAGGGAAACATTTGAAATGCTTTGTAAAGGAACATGAGTTTAGACGTTTAAAAGAAATACAGTAGATATAGTTGCTTATAAGAGAGAACATTTCTAACTGTTGTTGGAAGGATAGTATTTATATACTGTGAGTTTGATGTTATATGCATGTATGTATTTGTTTACAACATTGTGACCTAAACTGAACCCCTGCTTTGCACACGTTGTCCATGTCTTCTACCTTTCCTCTGTTCCAGCCCTGAAGCCTCCTTTAGATTCTTTGTCATTGTATACACATGTGCGATTCAGTAAATGACAAATCTATTTTCATACGAAAGTTAATTATTCGGACATTCAGATATAAGCAAATATACAAATCACAACAGAAATTAATTACAATGAATCCAAAAGAAATTCGGATCCATGTGTATATTCGGATAACATAACCAAATGCAATAGATTTTCAAATTTGTTCGATAATTCTGATTTGGATAATGAATGGATCCACATTTCGTTCCGTTAATTTCATTCAGCTAAACATGGCACCAGTTGAATTTCTAATCAGCTCATGCCACTTCTTTTGGTGGGTTGGACTAGCAGGAATGTATATAAGGCAATGCAAGACAGGCTGTGTGTCCTCAGTCAGACTCTTTGTCTGTAAGGCTGGGTAATAATTGTGTTAATGGATGAGCTGTTTGCAAGCATCCTTAGCAACCATTGACAGCAGGAAGCTGGCATGGTTGTCTGTGCCGAATGCCCTAATCATTTGTTTGGGTGAATGTCCAGACTCAGCTAACCCCTAATGCTGAGGTTGAATCTGAGAGAACAGGAATGTAAGACTGAGAATGTGGAGAGGGGAGCCTAAGAGGATTAAGGAGTACTGTTATTTTCATGTTAGCTAAATCTATGTGATACCAAAACATAACTACTTTCATTGGTTTTCCTTCTCCAATCTGACTCTCTTCTTGTCAAAAACCATGAAATCAGACCGAGACAGAAGTACAGTTAAATTACACATGTTTAATAATAACAGTAAAAAGAGAAAACGTAGTCAAAACATAGCCAAAGTTCAGTAGCTTGAAAAGGCTGTTACACAGTCAGCTGACCTGATTAGAATTTACCCATTACACTATTACATGGGTACTAAGTATGGAAAACTGTTCACCCTTTCTGTGAGGCTTACATTGTTTTGATAGAATCTAGAAAATAACTATGAAATCCACAAAAATAAAACATAAGACATTCAAAAACTCATTTTAATCAGGTTCTTAGGAGGAGGCTTCACATGTCAACCAAGTCAGAGGAAGATCATTTAACCTCCTGGCGGTATTCCCGAGTCTGGCTCAGGGTGAAAATGTTATACCCCGAGCCAGACTCGGGACCGCATCGCTGGATCCAGGGAGAGCTTACTTACCTTGTCTCCTGGATCCAGCAATGTCTCCCCGCTGTACGAGCGAGCCGTCCTCCGCTCGATCTATCACGGAGCCGAGCTCTGTTCCCTGCGAGCGTTGCGATGCATGGGGATGGAGAACGGCGCCGAATTCAAAAAGTGAAACACACAGTATACATACAGTATAATGTAATCTTACAGATCACATTTCTGTAATTATTTCACATCCCCTTTGTCCCTAGTGTTCTATCCAGTGTCCTGAATGCAGTTTTATATTATAAAAACTGTTCTTTATGCCTGGAAACTGGAGATTGTCCATAGCAACCAAACATGTCCCTTTACATCAAAAATAGTTTTAGACCAGCTAGAAAACAGTGATAATAAATTAGAATCACTCGCAGAATTGAGCGATAGCGATTTGTGGGGACATCAGTCATCAAATACTGAAAAGTAATGACATTGACAATTCTGCAACTGAGCAAATTTTAGTGTTTTTGATTTGATTGCATTATTGAATATTTTTTACTATTGTTATATTATTATTTGGTATAATTATTTATAGTTATTTATTATATTATAATTTATAATTTCATTTTTCAAACTTTATCATACCTGCAATGTCTGCTAGACTCTTGTTTGGACAGATTTAAGTGAGTTACAGTATTACTAAGAATTACAGGACTACAATATAAAACGCCAAATTTCCATGCAAAATAATTGTACCACTTTAAGCACCTAAAATCTGAAATAATCATACCGCCAGGGAGGTTAAGAAAAAAGGGCAACATTCAGTTAGCAAAAAGAGCTTACTTGTCAGCAGAGGATTTTCCGATTGACCCAAGATGTTCTTTCTGCTTTTGTCAGGTTTCAGCATCAGCTGTAAGGGATTCTCCCAGTCAGTGAAGCCAAATTATGACTATAGTATTACAATTGCTATAGATTAAAGAGACCCACACCAGCACCAGGAAAAACAAGTCACAAAAATAGTATAAAATGAATGTTAAAGATATAACGTGGAGATTATCTAACAAAATGGCTCCACTTCAGCTAAAGCATGAACTCATTTGCTCTCCAGTGCATACAGTAGTTAGTTAGCTCCCTAGTTATTTAAGAGACACAAAAATATTTATATATATTGAATGGAAGGAAGAATATGTTTGGATTACTTGATTATATACAAGTGTGCCCTCATCCATTCCACACAAATAATGTGTAATGGGGGGGGCGTGGCTTGGACGCCGAAGGGAATGGACGCTGCATGCTGAGCTGAGCTGAGCTCCGCTCCGTCGGACCGTGATACCAGCTTCCCCTCCAGCCATATCGAATCGTGCGACGGACGCCATACCGAATTGTGCGATGGACGCCGCTTGCTGAGCTTTCCCTCCAGCTTTCCCTCCAGCTATAACGAATTGTGCGATGGACATTGCTTGCTGAACCCCCCCTCCAGCTATATCGAATTCTGCGATGGACACCGTTTGCTGAGCTCCCCCTTCAGTTATATCGAATTGTGCGATGGACACCGCTTGCTGAGTTGAGCTGAGCTCCGTCGGATTGTGATACCAGCTTCCTTACCAGCTATATCGAATAGTGCGATGGGCAGACGAGATAGACTGCCTGAGAGTCCTGAACCACAGAGCTCCTATCCCACCTCTGGAGTACGCCGTATAGCGGACATTTTCGACCCTCAAGCACAGAGGATACAGAGGAGTAGGGGCCGCCCTGCTAGTAAGATGGCGCTGAGAAGCCACGAGGTAGAACACAGCGAGGACTCCAGGTCGGCTTCAGAGGATAGGGTAAGGGAGCAGGATTGCTCAGATCACCCTCTTAAGCTCTCAGAAATGACAAAAATAGCGGCTGATATTAAAGGCACTTTGTTTTCTGCTATTAATGACCTAAAGGCTGACTTTTTAGCTCTGTCGGATCGACTGTCCCAGAATGAAAGAGCAGAGGCAAAAAGGGATAGAGCGGTGGAGAGGCTGTGCTCCACTGTCTCATCCCATACCATTCATCTTATTCAGATGAACAAGCACCTCGAGGAACTTGACAATCGGGGGCGCAGACAGAATATTAGAGTGAGGGGGATCCCCGAGAAGATTGAGCCTGCGCAGATAAAACAAGCTTTGCAGTCAGTGTTTAACGGAGTGTTGGAGAGACCTAAGGATACTGATATTGAGTTTGTAAGAGTGCATAGAACGTTAGCATCAAAGCCAAGTGACACAGCCCCCCCAAGGGATATTATATGCTGCCTACAAAGCTACCTACTG
The DNA here is from genome assembly GCF_037356315.1 of Lithobates pipiens. Taxonomy (NCBI): domain Eukaryota; kingdom Metazoa; phylum Chordata; class Amphibia; order Anura; family Ranidae; genus Lithobates; species Lithobates pipiens. The sequence continues at coordinate 202,721,865 of NW_027507764.1, read as the reverse complement.
AAGGAAGAGATACTGGGGAAAGCAAGGAGGAATGATCAGATCTTTTTTAATGATCATGCTGTGGCACTATACCAGGATCTTTCTTACATCACACTACAGAATAGGCGAGCTTTGCGCCCATTGACTAACGTTCTAAGGGAGAGGGGTATCCCTTATCGATGGCGCTTCCCTTTTGCGTTGAACGCCACGTTTTCGGGAAAACAATATTATCTGCGCATGCCTGAGGATATTTCAAGCTTCTGTGCACAGCTACAAATTCCATTGACTGAAGTACCGGAATGGTATAGGGAGTTTCATTGCCCCCCGCTGGAGACCTCTCCACCGCATACCCCACAGCCATCTCCGTCGAAGCTAGCAGCCAAAAAACCTCGCCCGGATAAACCTCAAAGCTTGAATAGGGGCAGACCTTCACAACTTGGGACAGAGCATTGGCTACAGCCACATGGATAAGCTTAGAGTGGGAGCTTGTCTTCCTTCCTTTTTTTTCCTTTTTTTTGGCTTTTCTCCATACGGACATTTTTTGTAGTTGAATTGAATATGTTTATAAGGAGAATGGTCCGAGTGTTATAAGGATATGATTATTTCTTTTTTCAGATATAGTAAGCTAGGGAAGGAATCACACACCGCTATAAGGGGAATGTGGGGGTGATAAGAGTGGCAGTTGGGGGTATAGTGAGCACTAAGATCAGTCAGAGTATTATGGGTGGTATGGTAGTCGGTGACTATTGCAGTTCTCATTATAGTTTTTATTATAGTTGTTGTTTATTAAAGGCACCTATAGCGCAATATTAAAATAAATCTCATGTACTTAATTTTGTTCATGATCTTATCCTTCTGGCTGGAAGGGTATATATGTGGCCTTAATATGTGCTTAATTTTTGAATCACGGAAGGACTGGAGTGGTTTTTTATTATATTTAAACAGATAATTAATAGTTTTTGTATTTTGGGTTTTATTTTTATTACCATTTTCTGAAGGAAAGTCCTCCCATTGCTTCCACATGTGAATCGCTGACTGGTTTATCCAGACGGGGATTCACAACGTTTTTTTTTTTTTTTTCTTCTCCTCTCCTACAGTTGATAGGCGGAGACATTTTTCCTAGTCACTCCATTTGGGTGTCTATCCACCTGAGTGTTTTTTTTTTTTTTTTTTCTCCCTTCTTGTATTTATTTAGTTATTGTATTTAATATGGCGTACTCTATGCTAGATGAACATGCTTTTGTGATCTCCCATAACGTTAGGGGTCTAAATACACCGGAGAAGCGATTGGCGGTGCTTAGGGAACTCCACAAGCAGAAACCGATAGTGGTGTTTCTTCAGGAGACCCACTTCCGGTCCGGCAAGATTCCTAGATTGCATGATAGACATTATCCATATGTTTTCCATGCAACAAATCCCGAGGCCAAATCTAAGGGGGTGACAATTCTGCTATATAAAAATGCTGATTTCATTGTACATCAGCAGAAGGCGGACATTGCCGGAAGGTATTTATTTTTGAAGGGGATCTGGGCGGGAACTCCGGTTACCTTGGCTAACGTTTACTTCCCCAACACTGCACAGGTTACTTTTTGTCAACATGTGGTAGATGAATTGAAGGGCTTTGCATCTGGATGTGTGGTGCTGGGGGGAGATTTCAACTTAGCGCTAAATCCCCTTCAGGATACATCAGATGGCAGGTCCAGCATTCCGTATAAAAAGTTGCGTAAAATCAAGACACTTCTAGCTTCCCTTACTTTAGTAGATACTTGGCGCTTGGCAAACCCCTCAGGCAGGGACTACACATATTTTTCACCCTTGCATAATAAATTTACACGCATAGACTACATTTTTGTTACTCAAAGGGATATATCCCGTATAAAATCTGCTAAAATAGGTGCGCAGACTCTATCTGACCACGCACCTATATCGTTGCAATTTCACAAAATAAACATACATCGCGGCCCCCACTCGTGGAGACTAAACCCCTACCTGCTCACGGATAAGGACAACACTGACAAAATAGCAGATATAATTAAATTATATTTTACAGAAAATGTCTCTGAAGAATTGTCGCCGTTTACAATTTGGGCGGCCCATAAATGCGCGGTTCGGGGGGAGCTCATACGGCTGGGGGCCACGAGAAAAAGGGTTGCTGAGAGGGAGATTAATGATTTGATACAGACCATTAGAGACCTAGAGGGGAAGCATAAACAATCCTTAGCAACTGATACAGCAGTAACTTTATTAGAATTGAGGAAAAAATTACAAGCCCATTTGAACCTTAAAGCACAAAAGATCCTTTTCTTGAAGAAGGGGTTCTTCTATGAACACAATGATAAAACAGGCAAACTTTTAGCAAAGGCCCTTAAAGAAACATTATTATCGACGAATATTGCTGCAATTAAAACCAGTGACGGTCAGACAACACAGGATGCTGCGAAAATCGCGCAAAGTTTTCAGGAATATTATTCCAATTTGTATAATCTACCGCAGTTACATAAACCTAGCGACCTAAGGGGGACGACAGCAGAGATTACTAATAAATTCCTGGCTGACAGCGGACTCCCCAAACTTACTGAGGAGGAAGCGCTGTCGCTGGAAGAACCGATAACTGAAGGTGAACTCACCGCAGCTATTAAGGAACTAAAAAAGGGGAAAAGCCCTGGACCGGACGGTTTAACAGCCCACTATTATAAAATCTTTATGGAATTATTGATTCCATATATGATTAATACATTTAACCACTTCCGAGACCCACAAACGTTACCAGAAGATTTCCTGAGAGCGCACGTTACAGTATTGCCTAAACCTAATAAAGACCCTCTAGATTGTGCTAGCTATAGGCCGATTTCTTTATTGAATGTGGACCTAAAAATTTATACGAAAATACTAGCGAACAGACTGCGCCCATTGTTGCACAAACTTATAGGTCCCGAGCAGGTAGGTTTTATGCCTGGTAGGGAGGCGAAAGATAACGTGATTAAAGCCCTTAATCTTATACACAGGGCCCAAACAGAACAATTTGAAGGCATGCTCTTATCTACAGATGCAGAGAAAGCCTTCGACCGTGTGTCGTGGGACTTCCTGTATGCGACTTGCTCTCATATAGGTCTGAGAGCACATATGCTATCCTGGATTAAAACTATTTATTATAATCCTACGGCGCAAATTAAGGTGAATGGGACACTGTCAGACAAGGTGCAGATACGGAATGGGACTAGGCAAGGGTGTCCTCTTTCGCCCTTGTTGTTTATACTCACCTTGGAACCATTAATCCGCACAGTTAATTTATCATCCTCTATACATGGCTTCCACGTAGGCGATAAGGAATACAAGTGTGCTGCGTATGCGGATGATTTATTGTTTTTTATAACACAGCCGCATGTTACTATGCCTAATCTGTGCACTATATTTAAGCATTACAGTTATATGGCGAATTTCAAAATTAATTATAAAAAATCTGAGGCCCTCAATCTTACGCTACAAGAGACCACACGGGAGGCTGTTTTACGTAACTGTAAATTTAAGTGGGAATCCCGCTCCCTTAAATATTTAGGAGTTCATTTGACTCCCAGTCTAACTGAGATATATAGCCAAAATTTTTTGCCATTGTTACAAAACGTGAAAAAAGACCTGGAGAGATGGACACTCAAACATTTCTCCTGGTTTGGTAGGGCAGCGATCGTCAAAATGACAATCCTGCCCAGATTTTTGTATTTTTTCCAGACTTTGCCAATATGGCTACCTGCAAAATTTTTTCAGTCATTGAATGCTATTCTTAGACACTTCTTATGGGCATCTAAAAAGCCACGCATAAGCCCTGCAATACTCACTAGAGATAAAGGCAGTGGGGGAATGGGATTCCCCAATTTCAAAAATTATTATAAGGCCACTCATCTTACCAGAATGATTGATTGGACCTGCCATGCGGATAATAAAGATTGGGTGAAACTTGAAAACGATGTAGGTCCTATTCCAGTGACATATTCCCCTTGGATTCCGTGGGACTTGTGCCCTAAACAGCTTAAGCAACATCCCCTTATAGGGACCACTTTAAGATTATTACAAACAGTGGCTCAAACAACGGGTTTGACTACTTCACCTGGCCCATAAACACCGCTAGTAGATAATCCTGACTTTATACCAGGCATGCATAAACCTATCCGGCACTTTATATGTGGGAATCTGCCCTTATTAGCCACTCATTGTCTTGAGGGTAATAAGATTAAATCAATGTTGGACTTACAACATACTTTGGGTTTAACCGTTTTGGGGCAATGGACGTATAGACAAATACATGATTATATTTTGAGCCCGCGGAGGATCAAACATTTTATACGACCATTAACGCCTTTTGAGGCGGTTTGCCTTCGTGCCAAGGCTTCTACGAAAAATATCTCTCTCACGTATGCGTGGTTACAATCCGCAGCACGTCTGGAACCTAATAAACATAAGCTTTTCTGGGAAGCAGCATTAAATGCATCATTTACAAACGACCAATGGCTACAGGCATGTGTATTTGCTCATAAATGTGCAATTAGCACTAGATTACAGGAAACTTCTTTTAAACTTCTGACGAATTGGTATAACACGCCAGTTAAATTGCATAAGTGGTTCCCCGATGTTCCAGACCTATGTTGGCGTTGTAATCAAGCTAAGGGCACTTTACAACATATATGGTGGGAGTGTGACCTAATCAGACCATTTTGGGGCCAAGTGATTAGTATTATACAACAAATAACTGATACACAGATCCCCCTTGATGCTAAATGTTGTCTACTACATATTACTGACCTTTCTATGAGTAAATATAAAAAATCGCTGATTAGATTTCTTCTAACTGCCGCCAAGACAGTGATACCGAGATATTGGAGGAACACTATGACTCCCTCAATTATGGAATGGCTGGGGGAGATAGGATATTTGCATAAAATGGAAGAAATTAGGGCTATAGCCCATGAAAGCATGGGTAAGTATATAGTTATATGGCGACCTTGGGTAGTGTTTAGCAATTCCTCTGTAAACGCCTTTTTGATACAAACATGAGGTGGAGGGGGCGCTGTGTGATCAGGCTAGCAATGCCCGCTTGATTATTTAGGGACAATTGTATTGTCTTTTTTTTTTTTTTTTTTTTTTGTTTTTTTTGTTTTGTTTTGTTTTTGTTTTTTATATCTATTAGTCACATTTGGCCTTTGTATGATAGGCAATAGGGTGTATTTAGAGTGGTATAAAGTTATAAGGCAGATATGCTGGGACAGGCTTTTACAACCCATTGATATATATGTTTAGATCCTATTGACGCTTTGGGAATGGTAGGGTACCTACCCTTTTACTAATGGGCCTTTCCATTTTTTTTGTTTTGGAGGGGCTTATTAGTCTAACAGGGATCTTCTGTCAATCTGTTTATATGCAAACAAGAGGACTAAAAGTATGAGTTTGAGTCTGTAACGCTATTGTTACCCTATGGTACACACAGGCAATTGTATTTGCGCTTGTTATGTATTGCTATATTTGTATTGTAACTGGCTATTTCTTTAATAAAATCTAATTGTAAAAAAAAAAAAAAAAAAAATAATGTGTAATGGTGATCACTTTTTATTTGAATCACTTTCTTTTGACAGTATGTGCTACCTCCTGAAATGTGGTCATGCTATGGGAGCTAAACTTTCTATTTCCCACACCAATCTATACATGGAATAGTGGGAACGGTCCTTAAATTTGGAGGTAGTAACTATTTTAGATTTCATATTAACTTCTATACACTGTATATTAATGATGCATTGTTAATTGGCACTTAAGAATCAATTTTTTTTATTTTTTGGCATATCTGAATGATAGTTAATCAACATTTTGGTTTTACTAGGCAGCTAAAGATAAAAGTCATTTTGTGTTTGGATATCAGTTTGAAAAGGGTTTACAATTCAGTTCAGTTTGGATTGTATAGAAAATCTTGATCCAGAGATTTTTTGTTGTGTGTAGATTCTGGGCATCCTGTGGATAATGTTAAAACATTCCTTTTGAATACTTCATCAAATTACGTCAACTCTGCAGAAATGATGATACATTTAAGTATAAAGCCAAGGCGATGCAAGCTTTTATATTATTGTACTTGGAATTAGAGAGGAAGTCTGGAATGAGATGGCTACATTTTAAAGGTATTCATAGGTTTGGTTCAAATAGGTGTCCAAGTTGTGTATATATAAACATACGAGTAATGGAGTTAAGTCGGTATGTTGTTGCATGTGCAGAAAGTCAGTTTTTACATGTATAAAATGTTGAGTACAATATGTTGGGAGGACTACCTGAAGGTTCAGAAATGTTTTTTAGTGATTATTTGTATGCTATGTATAAAAACAATCCTACAAATATTACAAGAAATTAGTCTATAGTTCAGGTTCCTGTAGTAGTAATATAATTAAGGAAGTGTTGCTCTGTCAAAAAAGTGATATAATGTGGTATGGCTTTCCTTAATAAATATTATCAAAGGATAAAGGAGAAACATTAAAGTCCATCACACACTCCAAATAAACACTGAATGAATGTTAAGGTGATAAAAAAAAACACCAGCAAAAGTCTTTAGGTAAAAAAAGGGTAGTTTCCTTCCAATCAAAAATAGATATGACACCTCGTGTTCCCCAAGGGATAGAAAATATAAAAATATCTTCTTACCAGATATTAAGACCTTTCAAGGCCGATATGCGCATTAGTGAGTAATCACCCCTCACTTCGGCTATATGCCAGCGTTACTGTTCAGCCTGTTAAGGGACACCAATAATGCATATAATGGTCTCATAGCCTCAGACCCCATCTTGCCTTAAGCAATGCAAGGAATAACGGTGATGTCTTAGCACTCGTGAAGAGTATTTGACTGATGGTTTTTTTCTGATATGCTTGTGTAACTAATCTTTGCTGCAAGATGATTTGCTATTAAAACTATTGTGCTTTTAAGTGAACGCTGCACAAAGAGCTTGTTTTCTCTTCTTTCTGGCATATCGCCAGGGCCGTCTTTAATATTAATTGGACCCTGGGCAAAAATTTTCTTAGGGCCCCCCTCCCCCCATGCAATTTCGCTCTCCACCTTCTCTAAGACATACAATAAATAGCAGCTAGACTTAAAATCAGTTTACTGTATCAGATCAGGCAGCGATTGCGATTGGTTGCCAGAAGTTACAGCATATCATTACTGCTTACTGATTGGTTGCTAGAGGTTACAGCACTCCTTAAGGCTCACTGATTAGTTGCTAGAGGTTACAGCACATTTCTGCTTGTTGATTGGCTGCTAGAGATTGCTGTACAGTAATACTGCTCACTGGTTGCTATAGGTTACAGCACATCTTCTCCTCACTGCAGGGGGCATGATATACCTATGAATGCTGCCTTTATTTACATATCAATGCAGTTGGCCTCAGCTATTTTCATATGCATGTCACTGCTATTTACATATGAATACCAGTATTTACATGTAAACACAGGTCTGCAGGTGAGTGACCTGTACACAACAATAGGGCAGAGCTGGGCAGCATTAGTAGCAGCACAGGACTAAAACTTCAAGGGACAAGAGAATGTAAACTGGGATAGTTGGCAAGTATGAGGTAGCTGCTTTGGGCCCCACAACAATGACAGGGCCCAGGGCAGCTGCCCCTTTTGCCCTGCCTTAAAGACGGCCCTGAATATCGCATGATCAGGTCTGAGGCTCCTATGAGACCATTATCCCTTAACAGGCTGAGCAGTAAAACCGCCATATACCGAAGTGAGGGGTAATTACTCACTAATACGCATATAGGCCTTGAAAGGTCTCAATATCTGGCAAGAATATATTTTTATCCTATCTATCACTTGGGGAACATGAGGTGTTGCACCTATTTTGGAAGGAAACTACAATTTTTCACCTAAGGACTTATGCTGGTGTCTTTCTTTTGGACACTTATATCACCTTAACATTCATTCAATGTTTATTTGGAGTATGTGATGGACTTTAATGTTTTTCTTTTATCCTTTGATAATATTTATTAAGGAAGGACATACCACATTATATCACTTTTTTGACAGTGCAACACTTTATTATATTTTCTTATAAGGTGTATACATATTTGTGAGTGCTGCTGTTGTGTCATATAATCACCTTGCTTAGCTCACTAAGCACATTTTTTCCCATTGTGGCAGCACGCAGGTAAAGTCACCTGGTTGTATCCAGGATGGGAAATATGTGTGCCCTAGATTCAGGCTTTATGCAGACTTTTACAATTAGAGGGGAAGAGTTAATGAGCCCAGCTGAAGTAAGTGGGCTCATTAAGACCTCTACAAAAAACCCCAGCATGCTTAGGGAGATGCTCCATCCTGGAACCAGTTTTGTGTGTATAGACTGGGGAGTGTGATACCTGTTCTGTGCGGTGAGTTAACGCCTGTGTGGCAAACCTCTACAACAGAGACAGGGACTGGTGCAGCACAAGGCTGCACTCAGTTGTTAGACAGGGAATCTAAGTGTGTAATTAGAGGTCAAGCTGACCAGGATTTATTTTCATGTTTTATTTTTGTTTGGCTGTTATATGTTTCACTGCATGTAGCATAAATAAACCGCATCTTTTTTTGCACCTACAACGCTGTCTGCTGTGCCTGATTTTGTGTTGTGAACCCATCCAGGGGGTCACACACACCCGCTGCCGAGCTAACCCCTCACAGTTGGTGGAGAATTTTGGCAGTTTTTATTTTTTATTTTTTTTAAGGCCAGCATGGAGGAGATACTGAGACAGCTGGCTCTAGCAAATGCCAATCAGCAGCAAACAAATGCGGGTTTACAAAGGAGCCTTTGTAAACCCGCACAAAGCAGTTTACAAAGCAGCAGACAAATGCAACTTTGCAGCAGAGTCTGGAAGCTCAGCAACAAGCCCAGCAGCAATCTGAAGCCCGCTTCATAGACCTGTTGCAGAAGCAAGAGCAGAATTTTCAACAGAAAATAGAGACATTAATACAGCAACGTCCGCAGACCAATGAAGCAAGTGGTTACAATAATACCGCATCCTTTGGTGTGAGCCGTTTACTGACAAAAATGACGGGAGATGATGATCCGGAGGTGTTTTTGACCACATTTGAAATGACTGCTGAAAGGGAAAAGTGGCCTAAGGAGCAATGGGCTGGACTGGTGGCCCCTCTGTTAACTGGGGAATCGCAGAAAGCTTATTATGACCTAGAGCCTGACCAAGCAAAAGACTATGTGGTGCTAAAAACAGAAATATTGGCACGGCTGGGTGTCACCCTGGCCGTCCGGGCTCAGCGTGTGCATAATTGGACTTTTCAGGTTGGAAAACCTCCCAGCAGGAAGTGGCTGCAGCCAGAGACTTTGACAGCACCAAACATTGTGGAACGTGTTGTCATGGATCGTTTCCTGAGAGCTCTTCCTACTGCCATCCAAAAATGGGTAAGCCATGGAGACCCAGAAAATGCAGATAAACTTGTGGATCTGGTTGAGAGGTACTTGGCTACAGAGAACCTGACCACCTCTTCCAGGGACTCACGGACTTTCTACCCTAAGACCAGATCATCCCCAGTGGCGGGTAAGATGACTCCAAGGGGTGAGGGTGGAGAGAGTGAGAGGGTGGGAGTTCTACCTAAGGTCTGGCGGGAGCAGCCCAGGAAGCCCATGCTGCAAGAGGCAGCGAAAAAGATTATTTGCTACCGCTGCCGCCAAGAGGGACATATTGCAGCCAATTGCCCAGTTGTGGATGAGCCTATGCAATGTGACTTTATAAGGGAGAGATGTCAGTCGCTGTTTGCGACAGTTGCATGCACTGCCATTCGGGGACCTGAGAAACATTTATGTAAAATGTGTATTAATGGTAGAAATGTTGATGTGTTGCTGGATTCAGGTAGCCTGGTAACATTGATAAAAGCTGAATTAGTTACTACAGAGGTCTCTGGGAAGAACAGGGTGGCTGTTATTTGTGTGCATGGGGACACCCGAGAGTATCCTGTAACTTCAGTGTTTTTTGAGACCCCCAAAGGTAACCTCTCTCATCAGGTGGGGTTAGTGTCTCACTTACCACATGATGCTATTGTGGGAAGGGATTTTCCAAAATTCTGGGAACTCTGGGATTGTCCTGAGCCCCCCACTGGTGCCCCTATAAACCAGGAAGATGACCAGAATTCCTCTGGGAGTGGTAAGGACTCTCCTGAATTTCCCTTGTCGGTATTGGCGGGGGAAACTCGAGAAACTGGGGAGGAGCCAACATCCTCAGATGAAAACATGCCGTCTGTGGAGTTTTCGGATCTTGAAGTTCACAGGGAAAATTTTGCCACAGAACAGTTAAAAGACCCCACCCTAATAAAGGCACAGGAAAATGTGGTGAAAATAGATGGCGAGTTAGTGAACCCAGATAAGACTTGCACTTATCCTTACTTCACTATGGAAAGGGACCTGCTGTATCGAGTGGCTCAAAGGGCAGAAGAAACCATTGAGCAACTTGTAGTGCCCAAACCTTACAGGAAGTTGGTGTTAGAATTGGCCCATGGGCACATTCTGGGAGGTCATCTGGGGACAGAGAAAACCAGAGAGAGGATATTGCAGAGATTCTATTGGCCTGGGGTCATGACGGAAATAGAAAATTATTGTTCCTCCTGCCCTGTGTGTCAGAAGTCGGCACCTATGCCACATTTCTGTAACCCGCTGGTACCTCTTCCTATCATTGAGGTCCCCTTTGAAAGGATCGCAATGGATTTGGTAGGTCCGATAATGAAGTCCGCCAGGGGGCATCAGTACATTTTGGTTATATTGGACTATGCCACCCGTTATCCGGAAGCAATTCCTCTTCGAAATACCTCGGCCAAAACCATAGCCAAAGAGCTATCTCTTGTTTTTAGCCGCGTGGGTATTTGTAAGGAACTGCTTACGGACCAAGGTACACCCTTTATGTCCCGGGTTATGAAAGAATTGTGCAAGTTGTACAAAGTGACGCAATTGCGTACATCTGTGTATCACCCCCAAACAGATGGGTTGGTTGAAAGATTCAACAAAACCCTAAAACAAATGTTAAAGAAGGTGGTGGATAGAGATGGAAAGAATTGGGACTGTCTAATACCCTATCTGATGTTTGCCATTAGGGAGGTACCCCAATCCTCTACGGGTTTCTCACCCTTCGAGTTGCTCTATGGGAGACACCCAAGAGGGCTGCTGGATATCGCCAAGGACACTTGGGAAAATGAGAGTTCTCCTCACAGGAGTGTGATTGAGCATGTCGCCCTGATGCAAGATAGAATTGCACAGGTAATGCCAATTGTAAAGGAACATTTAACCCAAGCGCAGTTAGCACAGCAGAGAGTGTACAACCGTGGGGCCAAGACCCGTACTTTTTCCCCGGGGGATAGGGTCTTGGTGCTAGTCCCTACGGTTGAAAGCAAATTTCTGGCCAAATGGCAAGGTCCATATGAAGTAATTGAAAAAATTAGTGAGGTGAACTACAGGGTTAGACAGCCAGGAAGGCGAAAGCCGGAGCAGATCTATCACGTCAATCTGCTGAAAGCCTGGAGGGATAGGGAATCCCTAGTCGCAGAGACTTTGTCACAAGTACAGCCTGATTGCTTAGTCCCTGAGGTTGGAATAGCAGACACATTATCGAAACCCCAACAACAGGAGGTTAAAGAGTTTGTACTTCGTAACAAAGAGATTTTCTCTGAGCTTCCGGAACAAACATCTGGCGTAGAGCATGACATTATCACTCCGCCAGGAGAAAGGGTAAAACTAAAACCTTATAGAATACCAGAGGCCCGACGGGAGGCAATACGTGGGGAGGTTCAAAGGATGTTGGAATTGGGTGTGATAGAGGAGTCCCAGAGTGACTGGTCCAGTCCTATCGTACTAGTGCCCAAACCTGATGGGAGCTGGCGGTTTTGTAACGATTTTCGACAATTAAATAAAGTTACAAAATTTGACACCTACCCCATGCCGCGTATAGATGAGTTGATTGACCGGCTGGGAACAGCCCGATATATGACAACTCTTGATCTCACCAAAGGGTATTGGCAAATTCCCCTGGCCAAGTCGGCCAAGGAGAAAACTGCGTTTGTAACCCCAGATGGGGCATTCCAATATAAGAGAATGTCGTTTGGGTTACAGAATGCACCGGCAACATTCCAGCGGAAAATGGATAAGATTCTGAGGCCCCATCAGAAATATGCTGCAGCTTACCTGGATGATGTGATTATCCATAGCACAGACTGGGTCTCACATTTGCCAAAAGTACAAGCAGTCCTAGACTCTATCCGGAAAGCTGGGTTTACGGCCAATCCAAAGAAGTGTACCATTGGACAGGAGGAGGCCAAATATCTTGGGTACACTATTGGGAGGGGGGTGATAAAACCCCAAGTCAATAAAGTCGAGGCCATACAGAGTTGGCCACGTCCCAACAGCAAGAAACAGGTACGAGCCTTTCTGGGAATCGCTGGCTATTATCGAAGATTCATTCCCCATTTTGCTTCTCAGGCTGTGCCCCTCACCAACCTGACAAAAGGGAAAGAGTCTGTTATGGTTAAATGGTCCCCAGAGGCTGAAGAAGCATTTCAGTCCTTAAAAACAGCCTTATGTAGCCAGCCAGTGTTGTACTCACCAGACTTCTCTAAGGACTTTGTTGTACAAACTGATGCATCAGACGTTGGGTTAGGAGCAGTGTTATCCCAGGTCTGGAACGGGGAAGAGCACCCAGTCATTTACCTCAGCAGGAAGTTGAAGTCCCATGAGGTAAATTACGCCACAAGTGAGAAGGAATGTTTAGCAGTGAAGTGGGCTCTAGATTCCCTTCGGTACTATCTGCTAGGTAGGCACTTTGACCTGGTGACTGATCACGCTCCTTTAAAGTGGATGGCTCAGAACAAGGAGACCAATAGAAGGGTAAATAGGTGGTTCCTGGCCCTACAAGAATTTAACTTTACAGTTAAGCATCGCCCTGGTGTTAAAATGGGGAATGTGGATGCTTTGTCTCGGATACATGCGTGTCTGAATGCTTGTGTTACAACCCCAAGGTTGAAACAAGAGGGGGGGGGGGGGTATGTGGCAGCACGCAGGTAAAGTCACCTGGTTGTATCCAGGATGGGAAATATGTGTGCCCTAGATTCAGGCTTTATGCAGACTTTTACAATTAGAGGGGAAGAGTTAATGAGCCCAGCTGAAGTAAGTGGGCTCATTAAGACCTCTACAAAAAACCCCAGCATGCTTAGGGAGATGCTCCATCCTGGAACCAGTTTTGTGTGTATAGACTGGGGAGTGTGATACCTGTTCTGTGCGGTGATTTAACGCCTGTGTGGCAAACCTCTACAACAGAGACAGGGACTGGTGCAGCACAAGGCTGCACTCAGTTGTTAGACAGGGAATCTAAGTGTGTAATTAGAGGTCAAGCTGACCAGGATTTATTTTCATGTTTTATTTTTGTTTGGCTGTTATATGTTTCACTGCATGTAGCATAAATAAACCGCATCTTTTGTTTTTTTGCACCTACAACGCTGTCTGCTGTGCCTGATTTTGTGTTGTGAACCCATCCAGGGGGTCACACACACCCGCTGCCGAGCTAACCCCTCACACCATATATAGATTTTGTGGTAGTGAACCCTTTTAGAATGCCAACCTAGGGTTCCCTAGGCCAGAGAGTCTAAGCCCCAATCTGCTTCTTCACCAGGGCCACTGATGCTGGGGATGGACTTGCAGCAAGCTGGAAGCAGATCACGGCCCTCATGTACACCCAGCTAACAAAATAGAGGCCACTTACTTATGTAGAACTTCTAGACCACATCTCTCTTCCCACTAACACGGAAAATCTCCCTATCCCTAGATGGACTTATTTCCAACTAAGACACTTCCTCAGGGCCACAGACCGAGATGCTTCGTTATCTAGACAGCTGGCTCCCTTTGAGACTTTATGCTCTCAATCATCACCTCAAAGACATTTAATCTCAGCAACCCACTCTTTACTCTTCTCATCCCTCTCCCCGAAAGAAGGAAAAGCCTGTCAAGCTTAGGAAGGGGAACTTCAATTAAACTTCCATGAGGAGGAGTGGGAAAGAATTCTACTGATTGCTCATAAAGGTTCCCTAAATGTAAATATCCAAGAAAATAATTTCAAACTCCTCTCCAGATGGTATCGAACACCTGACATTATCCACAAATTCCACTCGGAAGTTTCAAATAACTGCTGGAGGTGTCTCAACGAAGTGGGGAAACTCTTACATGTTTGGTGGACTTGCCCAAAGATCCAACAGTTCTGGACCCAGGTACACGCCATAACCTCTTCAATTACGGGCCTTAACATAGAATATTCACCAGCTCGCATGATATTCCACCATACACACACCCCTGCACATATTTACAGAAAATCCCTTAGCCTACATTTACTTAATGCCGCCAAGTTGTGCATCCCAGCTCACTGGGGTTCCTCTGACGTCCCATCCATTCGCGAATGGCTCCATAGTGTGGAGAAGATAGCTGAGATGGAGGAGCTCATACACACAGCAAGAGACTCCCCACACAAATATGCCCAGACCTGGGAAAAATGGACGCGCTACTTAACCAATAGGCCGTTATTCAATGATAACAGTGCTGTAGACACACACAACGCATCTACCTAATCTCCCACTTCACTCCTTCTTTAAGGTCCTCATAACTAACCCTGAACGGAAAACACCTCACATCCCTACATTTAAAGGGAGAGAAGTCAAGACTAATACAACTTATCCATATGCCAGATATCCATTTTCGTACATCACTCCATGCACTTGGAGCCTGGGGGAGACCGAAGAGACGCTTCCTTGCCCCATCCACTCTTCCTACCCCCTGCCCCTCCCCATCAACTCTTCTCCCCACTCTTCTTTTCCTTATCCCCCCTTCTCCTTTCTCTTCTTCTCCCTCTCTCCTACTATCCCCCTATTCCCTCTAAACACACTCTTCTTTTACTATGCTTTATTACTAGTCATGACACTACAGTTACGGACGTCCCAAACAAATGGAGAGCTAATCGACGACATACGACATTGGAACTATACCCCCGATTTCATTCCCGACGATCTCATCTATCGCCCACATGTGACAACCCCTAGCACAATAGATATATCCATGTCGATTCATACCCCATTAACAGACGTACACCTCCAACAGATTCATCTATACAGTCACCTGTTGCTCCGAGAGCCATGATAAGAGACCATTATAATATCCTCTCATATAAACACTATTTTAGATAGGGGTTACCCCTACCCACTTAAGAATTCATAGAGAAAACCATGGCAGTTGTTAATGAAGAACTTTCTGTATCCTGCAGTTGTCATTTGTATTGCATACATTATGTTATTATGTAACCTCATGTTACTGTTTTTTTTTCTTATGAAACTTCCAATAAAACTTTTATGGAAAAAAAAAAAACCCACAATGCCCATAGGTGAGCACAGAAGCAAACTAAAACAACAGTTCCCTTTTCAATGGATATCTAAATCCATTCCATACCTGAGAATTAAATTAGCATTTCCAACATCCTCCACATATAAAGCTAATTTTCCAGCCTTAGAAACTATAACCCATAGCTCTTCCTATGAGTTTTCCTGGTTAGGTGAAATAGTAGCCCTTAAGATGCTTCTCTTGCCTAAACTCATTTATTACTTTAGAACAATACCCGTCTGTCTGCCGGAGTCCTTTTTTTAACTTAACAAATATATTTTTCAGACAGTTTATATGGGAAGAAGGCATGGCTAAAATATCATACTCAATAATCCAGAGATATAGACATAAAGGGGGAGCTAGCTTCCCAGTCATCTGTAACTATTATCTGACAGCAATACTAGACCAAATGAAAGCATGATTTTACCAGAATCTGAGAAACTTTTAGTGAAAATTGAAAAGGCCACATTGAACAATAGGGACGAACCCTCCTTACTACTAGCTAAATTAAGGAATATACAATTAAATTACCCACATTTTTCTTCTGTAACAGTCACTTTATCAGCTTGGGAAAAATGAAACATTCAGATAGACCCTAAATATAAATTACATCAAAATGAACTACTTCTTCAGGTTTATGAATACTTAAATCCAAACCTCAGAATCCATCTATGGTTGCAAGACAACATATTGACATACAAAGAATTACTTTCTAAACAACTGGTGCCACCCTCTTATGCCTTGATCCAAATTCAGCACTTTCATGCCACCCACTCAGATATACATTATGAAATACATAAATACTTATTGCAATATTTGATGACTAATTATGATAAACCTAAAGGGTTGTCTTGATTCTATTCCCTTATTCAAAACAAAAATATTTTTTTCAAAACATCCAATATAACCAATTGGGAAAAAGAACTTGGTTCAGTACACTCCCCTAAAGATGGGCAAGATGCTATTCAATCCTTCTACCGGTATTCCCACTGCACTAATCTATGGGTTTTAAAGCTGAAAATACCTCATAGATCCAATCTTACCCCAGTAAGATTATCTTTAATCTTCCCTTCGGAATCCAACTCCTGTTGGAGATGTGAAGAAAAAAGGTAGCATTACACATACAGTATATTAAGGGAATGTAAAAATATATGCAGCTTTTGATACGCAGTCTTTAAGCAAATTCTCTCAGTAATTGGCCTTATTATTAAACCTACCCCTCATTTAGCTCTACTCAACCTCTCTATTAACAATGTACCAACCCAGTTTAGAAGCATGATAATCCAAATACTCATCATTGCTCATTTAACAATAACAGAGAAATTGAAATCTACCCTATCCCTGAATACTGACAAAGTAATACAAGGGGTTAAAACACAACATTCCTATGAGAGATACTTTGCAACTCAATCTAATAAATGTAAAGGCCTTTAATAGGCAAAGGTTGCCATGGACTTCAAGATTTCCAGATAGTGATTCATTCTTCTGTAATTCTTATAAACAATAACTTAGTGGGCAATTGTGTTATGGTACAGTCTTATTTGTCTTTCTCTTTACTTTATGCCTTTTCACTGTTACTTCTATAGTAGCTTGCTTAACACAGGTGATACATATATTTTTTATAACACTCTAAAGCTAACCTATGCCTAAAGGGTTTGTGGCATGCACATTGTGAAGTAGGACACACATGCCCTCCAAATAAAAGAAATATCCACAGGTGTACTATTATTTAATAAGCTATACTACTGTCGCTTAATATTCCATGAAATGCTACTGTTGTAATTTACAATGTTAAACTTTAATAAAAATCAATTGAAAAGAAAAATGATATTATATGAAAAAATAGAAAAACTTGAAACTATTTTTTTTTTCAGCTTTTATGAGGGGAGGCATATACAGTGCCTTGCGAAAGTATTCGGCCCCCTTGAACTTTTCAACCTTTTGCCACATTTCAGGCTTCAAACATAAAGATATAAAATTTAAATTTTTTGTGAAGAATCATCAACAAGTGGGACACAATTGTGAAGTGGAACGAAATCTAGTGGATATTTTAAACTTTTTTAGCAAATAAAAAACTGAAAAGTGGTGCGTGCAAAATTATTCGGCCCCTTTACTTTCAGTGCAGCAAACTCACTTCAGAAGTTCAGCGAGGATCTCTGAATGATCCAATGTTGTCCTAAATGACTGATGGTGATAAATAGAATCCACCTGTGTGTAATCAAGTCTCTGTATAAATGCACCTGCTCTGTGATAGTCTCAGGGTTCTGTTTAAAGCGCAGAGAGCATCATGAAGACCAAGGAACACACCAGGCAGGTCTGTAATACTGTTGTGGAGAAGTTTAAAGCCAGATTTGGATACAAAAAGATTTCCCAAGCTTTAAACATCCCAAGGAGCACTGTGCAAGCGATCATTTTGAAATGGAAGGAGTATCAGACCACTGCAAATCTACCAAGACCTGGCCGTCCCTCTAAACTTTCAGCTCAGACAAAGGAGAAGACTGATCAGAGATGCAGCCAAGAGGCCCATGATCACTCTGGATGAACTGCAGAGAACTACAGCTGAGGAGGGAGAGTCTGTCCATAGGACAACAATCAGTCGTACACTGCACAAATCTGGCCTTTATGGAAGAGTGGCAAGAAGAAAGCCATTTCTCAAAGATATCCATAAAAAGTCTTGTCTAAAGTTTGCCACAAGCCACCTGGGAGACACACCAAACATGTGGAAGAAGGTGCTCTGGTCAGATGAAACCAAAATCGAACTTTTTGCCCACAATGCAAAACGATATGTTTGGCGTAAAAGCAACACAGCTCATCACCCTCAACACACCATCCCCATTGTCAAACATGGTGGTGGCAGCATCATGGTTTGGGCCTGCTTTTCTTCAACAGGGAAAGGGAAGATGGTTAAAATTGAGGGGAAGATGGATGCAGCCAAATACAGGATGATTCTGGATGAAAACCTGTTGGAGTCTGCAAAAGACCTGAAACTGGGACGGAGATTTATCTTCCAACAAGACAGTAATCCCAAACATACAGCAACATCTACAAAGGAATGGTTCACAAATAAACGTATCCAGGTGTTAGAATGGCCAAGTCAAAGTCCAGACCTGAATCCAATCGAGAATCTGTGGAAAGAGCTGAAAACTGCTGTTCACAAACGCTCTCCATCCAACCTCACTGAGCTCGAGCTGTTTTGCAAGGAAGAATGGGCAAGAATTTCAGTCTCTCGATGTGCAAAACTGATAGAGACATACCCCAAGCGACTTGCAGCTGTAATCGCAGCAAAGGGTGACTCTACAAAGCATTAACGCAAGGGGGCCGAATAATTTTGCACGCCCCACTTTTAATTTTTTTATTAGTTAAAAAAGTTTAAAAAATCCAATAGATTTCGTTCCACTTCACAATTGTGTCCCACTTGTTGGTGATTCTTCACAAAAAATTAAAATTTTATATCTTTATGTTTGAAGCCTGAAATGTGGCAAAAGGTTGAAAAGTTCAAGGGGGCCGAATTCTTTCGCAAGGCATTGTAGGATCTTT
Organism: Lithobates pipiens; assembly: GCF_037356315.1. Classification (NCBI taxonomy): domain Eukaryota; kingdom Metazoa; phylum Chordata; class Amphibia; order Anura; family Ranidae; genus Lithobates; species Lithobates pipiens. Next base: position 202,702,943 of record NW_027507764.1, on the reverse strand, counting down.
TTTAACCACTTGACAACTGGGCACTTAAACCCCCCTCGTAACAGACCAATTTTCCGCTTTTAGTTCTCTCACACTTTGAATGACACTTACTCATTCATGTAACACTGTACCCAAATGTATTTTTTGTCCTTTTTTTCCCACAAATAGAGCTTTCTTTTGGTGGTATTTGATCACCTCTGGGTTTTTTTCATTTTTTGCGCCATAAATTAAAAAAGACCGAACATTTTGAAAAAAAACATTTTTTTTTTGTTTTTGTGGTAAAATTTAGCAAATTATACATTTTTATTCAGAAATTTTGGCCACAATTTATACTGCTACATATCTTTGGTAAAAATAACCCAAATTAGTGGATATAATTTGGTCTTTATGAAAGTTAGAGAGTCTACAAACTGTGGTGCAAATCATACAAAATTGATCACATCTGATGTACTGGTGGCCTATCTCATTTCTTGAGACCCAAACAAGCCAGAAAAGTACAAATAACCCCCAAATGGCCCATTTTTTTCAAAGTAGACATTCCAAGGTATTTAGTAAGAGGCAAGGTGAGCTTTTTGATGTTGTAATTTTTTCCCACAATTCTTTGAAAAATTAAGATTTTTTTTTCCACAAAATTGTCATTGTAATAGGTTATTCCTCTCACGTGGCATGTGTATACCACAAATGATGCCCCAAAATAAATTCTGCTACTCCTCCTGAGTATTACAATACCACATGTGTGGGACTTTTCCACAGCCTAGTCACTCAGAGAGGCCCAACATGCAGGGGGCACCATCAGCTGTTCTAGGAGCATAAATTACACATCTAACTTTTTGACTACCTATTACATTTTTAAAGGCCTTGGAGCACCAGGACAATGACACGTGACACTGACGTGGCACTGATGACAGATGGCACTGATACGTGGCACTGATGACATGTGACACTGATGTGACACTGATGACAGATGGCACTAATATGTGGCACTGATGACACTGATGACAGATGGCACTAATATGTGGCACTGATGACACATGGCACTAACACATGGCACTGATGACAGATGGCACTAATACGTGGCACTGTTGACAGAGGGCACTAATACTTGGCACTTATGACAGATGGCACTGATATGTGGCATTGATGACATGTGACACTGATAACAGATGGCACATGACCCTGACAGGTGCCACTGATGACAGATGGCACTGATACGTGGCACTGATGACAGATGGCACGTGACACTGACAGGTGGCACTGATGACAGATGGCACTGATACGTGGCACTGATGATATGTGACACTGATAAGGCACTGATGACAGATGGCACTATGTGGCACTGATGACACGTGGCACTTATACGTGGCGCTGATGACAGATGGCACTTATACATGGCACTGGGGACTTATGGCATTGGCAGGTGGCACTGGGGTCAAATGGCACTGACAGGTGGCACTGGGGACAAGTGGCACTGAGGACAGGTGGCACTGGGGACAGGTGGAAGTTGGGACAGATGGCACTTACATTTACTTTGGGCACTTTATTTTCAGTTTTTTTTTTTTTTTGCTAATGGCCGCTGCAGCTGTTCATCTCTCCCTCCTGAAACACTGTCTCTGTGTGAGGAGGGAGAGCCGGTGATGAGAGATAATCTCATATGTTTACATATGAGATCACCTCTCATTGGACACGCCGATCGCGCTGTAAATGGTCGCTGTGATTGGCCATTTACAGTGATCTGTGACTGGCTGTGTCCAAGGGACACGGCCAGCATAGAACTTCCCCGATTCGCACTCGCGGGAGCGCGCAACGCGGAAGTAAACAGGAGGAAGTCCAGGGATGGCCTCCCGGCAATTGGTGTCCGCGCTGCAGCCATCTTTCGGCTTTAGCGTGGACACCTAGTGGTTAAGATGATAGAAACCCATGTGGTCTAATCATAAATGGGATGTGTCTTATACTGTATATATTAATTTGTTAATGTGCCTCCCTTATATAAATTCACATCATTATTTTTATTTTATTTATTTATGTCCTCATAAATTGTTTCAGTCGTATGCTCTGGTTCATTTTAGGAATAATATAGATTAGTTGCTTGAAAGTTTTATATAATATTTTTTTTTTTAATTAATCTAAATTGCTTAATGAGAATGTGCAAGCAGACATTACAAGCATAGACAAGAATGTTAATACAATGGTTTGTACATGTGAAAAGAGCATAATGCCATACCGTATATTCTGCATCATTTGAAGAAGTATAACATCTGTACAAGGCATTATAACACATCTTAACCACAAAGAAATTATATTTCTTCCTAACTTAAAATACCAGCTGAGACTAAATTTACAACATCACAAAAAGCAGTGAAAGGAATAAAAAAAAAGTGAATCTTGTATTAAAACTAATAATGTATTAAAGAACTACTACAAACATTCTCATGTCTAAATGCATACAATCAATTAACAGTGATGATCTACTATTTTCACATCCTCAATATGAACTTTGTAATAACCATATAAAATGATCAATACACATGTGCAATTATAATGTATATATTAACTGCACCTTCTATGTGAGGGTTAGAGGGCATGCTCCACATCCTCACATGTAAAACAATTTAAAACCATGGTACAACCATCTATCTCATGTTTTGTGAAATATAACTGCACAGCCCCTATGAATTTAATGAAATAGTAGCATTGACTTCTTTAAGTTGCTAAAAAGTTTTCACCAGGCCGCCATGCACTACATAGGGATGAGCCGAACACCCCCGGTTCGGTTCGCACCAGAACTTTCGAACGGACCCCAAATTCGTACGAACTTTAGAACCCCATTGAAGTCTATGGAACTCGAACGTTCGAAATTAAAAGTGCTAATTTTAACGGCTAATATGCAAGATACTGTCCTAAAAAGGGTTTGGGGACCTGGCTCCTGCCCCAGGGGACATGGGTCAATGCCTAAAATGTTTTTAAAAATGGCCGTTTTGGCGGGAGCACTGATTTTAATGACGATTAAAGTGAAAAAAAGTGAAATATTCCTTTAAATATCGTGCCTGGGGGGTGTCTGTAGTATGCCTGTGAAGTGCCACGTGTTTCCCATGTTTAGAACAGTCCCTGCACAAAATGACATTAAACGGAAATAACATCATTTAAAACTGCTTGCGGTTTTAATGTTATATCTGGTTCCTGCAATATGGTTGAAAATCATTGAGAAAAATGGCATGGGTAGCCCTCCCTGCCCATTACCAGCCCCTTTGGGTCTTGTACGCATATTAAGGGGAACCCCGTACCCATATTAAAAAAAGGAAATGCGTGTGGCCCCCAGGCCCTATATACTCAGAACAGCAGTATACAGGCGGTGCAAACAAGACAGGGACTGTGTTGGTTTGTTGTGTTAAGTTGAATCTGTTTGTAATTTTCAACTGGCACATTTTTAAAGTGTAGCTCCAGTCAAAAAAACAATTTTTAAGCTTTTTGGAAAACATAGGGAAGGGTTATCACCCCCGTATAATTTATTTTGTCGTACATTTTTTTTTCATCTCACTTGCTGTTGTCTCCTTCCGTTTGCAAGTAGGAGATGTTTGTAAGTTGGATGTTTGAAAGTAGGGGCCTGCCCTATATGCTCTGCAGAAATGGCGGAACAAGGTGTTGGTTTTGCCACAACATTGTAAGCCCTGAAAGTGACTCTTGGTGGGCGCTGGAGCGCCCTGCTGTGCACGATTATATCAAGAATTGTAATTAAATGCCATTGTTGAACAGTGGTAGAAAAATTGACCTTTGGTGGTTGTGGTGCTGGTGCCACAACACTATAAGTCCTCACAGTTACTCTGGGTGGGCACAGGAACGGGCCCTCCTGTGAAATATTATATCAAGAATTGTAATTACATGTCCCTGTTAAACAGGGGCAGAAAAATTGGGCCTTAGGCACTGGTACTGGTGCCACCACACTGCAACCTCTCCCATATACTCTAGTTTTATTGCATGAATTAGCCCTGCTGCAAAGCATTGCATCAAAAATTGTACTTAAACGCCCCTGTTAAACAGGGGCAGAAAAATTGGGCCTTAGGCACTGGTGCTGTTGCCACCACACTGCAACCTCTCCCATATACTCTAGTTTTATTGCAGGAATTAGCCCTGCTGCAAAGCATTGCATCAAAAATTGTAATTAAACGCCCCTGTTAAACACAGGCAGAAAAATTGGGCCTTAGGCACTGGTGCTGGTGCCACCACACTGCAACCTATCCCATATACTCTTTTTTTATTGCAGGAATTAGCCCTGCTGCAAAGCATTGCATCAAAAATTGTAATTAAACGCCCCTGTTAAACAGGGGCAGAAAAATTGGACCTTAGGCACTGGTGCTGGTGCCACGACACTGCAACCTCTCCCATATACTCTATTTTTATTGCAGGAATTAGCCCTGCTGCAAAGCATTGCATCAAAAATTGTAATTAAACGCCCCTGTTAAACAGGGGCAGAAAAATTGGGCTGATGGCATCACCCAGAACCAGAAATGTTCTTCCAACATATCAGCGGAGGAGGAAGAGGATAGACAATCAACATAACAGGACAGTCACTCAGCATCAGCATAGGCAGTCTTGAAGGGATGTGATATTTCAAAAAAAACTATTCGGTTACATCAGCTTCAGGTGCTTGGTAGCTGTGGGTGATCCAAGACTGATTCATCTTGATGAAGGTCAGTCGATCAACTGGTTCGGTGGACAGGCGCACCCTGTGATCGGTAACAAAGCCACCAGCAGCACTGAAGGTGCGTTCCGAAAGAACGCTGGATGCAGGACAGGCCAGTAGCTCAATTGCATACTGTGCAAGCTCTGGCCAGTGATCCATCCTCAAGACCCAGTAAGCCAGAGGATTTTCAGTGGGAAAGGTGGTCAAGTCTGACCTTGCCCCTAGGTATTCCTGCACCATGTAAATCAAACGCTGGCGATGGTTGCTGGAACCGATCATACCTTGGGGCTGCGGACTAAAAAATTGTCTGAAAGCATCAGTCAGACGGCCACCTTCTCCACAGCTCCTTCTGACCGATGCCTCAGCAACACGTTGTCCAGGACCAGGAGTTTGTAACCTCCCAGTCTCTGGGAACGCGTTGCACAGACCTTTCTGCAAGGCCTCCCGGAGATGTCTCATCCTCTGCTCCCTCTGCGATGGCAAGATAAGGTCGGAAACCTTACCCTTGTACCGTGGATCAAGGAGAGTGGCCAGCCAGTAATGGTCCCTCTCCTTGATCCGAAGAATACGAGGATCCTTCCGCAGGCTTTGCAGGATCAGGGAGGCCATGCAGCGTAGGTTAGCTGAGGCATTCAGTCTGGAGTCCTTTGGGTCACTAAGGACAACATGATCCGCAGCTACCTCCTCCCAGCCACGTACAAGTCTACGGGTTTCTTGGGACTGTAAATCATCCCTACATGACTGCTGCTGCTGCTGATGCTGAGTGCCAGCCTCCACCTCCATGCTGACACAAGCATCCTCCTCTTCCTCCTCCTCATCCTCTTCCTGTGTGATGGGTGGCACAGCGGGAACACTGTCTGGATAAAGGGGGCCTTGAGAGGCAAGGAAGTCCTCCTCTTTCTGCCTCTGTTCTGCCTCAAGTGCCCTGTCCATTATTCCACGCAGCATATGCTCCAAGAGGTGGACAAGAGGTACAGTGTCACTGATGCATGCACTGTCACTGCTCACCATCCTTGTGGCCTCCTCAAACGGTGACAGGACAGTGCATGCATCCCTGATCATGCCCCACTGGCGTGGTGAGAAAAAACCGAGCTCCCCTGACCCTGTCCTGGTGCCGTAGTCACACAGGTACTCATTGATGGCCCTCTGCTGCGTGTGCAGCCGCTGCAGCATGGCCAACGTTGAGTTCCACCTGGTGGGCATGTCACATATAAGGCGGTTCTTGGACAGGTTCAACTCCTTTTGGAGCTCAGCCAGCCGAGCACAGGCATTAAATGATCGGCGGAAATGCAGACAGACTTTCCTGGCCTGCTTCAGGACATCCTGTAAGCCCGGGTACCTGCCCAAGAACCGCTGCACCACCAGGTTAAGGACGTGAGCTACACTGGACACATGGGTCAGTTGTCCCTGTCGGAGGGCGGAGAGGAGGTTGGTGCCATTGTCGCAAACCACCATTCCTGGCTTAAGCGTCAACCACCTCTCGGCCTACGCCTGCAGAGCTGACAAAACATCCGCTCCAGTGTGGCTCCTGTCCCCCAAACAAACCAGCGCAAGCACGGCATGGCATCGTTTTGCCTGCGTACTTGCGTAGCCCCTGGAACGCCTACGGAGCACCGCTGGTTCTGAGGACAGAGCACTGGAAGAGGCCATGGAGGAAGAAGAAGAGGAGGGGGTGGGGGAGAGAGGTGTGTCACAACCAATAGTAGCATTTTGGAGGCGTGGTGGCGGAACAACCTCCAACACTACTGCACCTTGTCCTGCATCCTTCCCAGCTGCCAGAAGAGTGACCCAATGCAGTGAAAGACAGGTAACGTCCCTGTCCATGCCTGCTGGACCATGAGTCAGCGGTAATATGCACCTTACCGCTGACCGCCCTGTCCAGCGAGGCAAGGACATTGCCTTCCACATGCCGGTAGAGAGCCGGAATCGCCTTCCGTGAGAAAAAGTGGCGTTTGGGGACCTGCCACTGAGGAACCGCACATTGTACAAACTCACGGAAGGGGGCCGAGTCTACCAACTGAAAAGGCAGCAGTTGAAGTGCTAGCAATTTAGCCAAGCTAGCATTCAACCGCTGGGCATGTGGATGGCTGGGAGTGAACTTCTTTCGCCGGTCCAGCAGCTGGGGCAGGGACATTTGCCTGCTATAATCGGACGTGGGTGTACTGCTAGCAGAGTGCCCGGAAGCACTTGGCTGTGACACACCTAATTCTACACCTTCATTCCTCTCAGAGCAGGTTTCAGAGAGGACTGAAGGTCTAGTGGGGTTGGAGATGCCAGCTGATGAGGAGCAAGGAGAGGGCCGCTTTGTTCTTTGGTGTGGGTCTTTGAGGTACGCTTGCCAACGAGCTGCATGGCAGGTCAACATATGTCTGGTCAAGCATGTGGTGCCCAAGCGGCTGATGTTTTGGCCACCCGAGATACGCTGAGACATATGTTGCAAATAGCAGCGGCGCGATCTGATGCACTCGTCTCAAAAAAGGCCCACACCAAAGAACTTAGAATAACGCGCAGAGGCAGCGCCCTTCACAGGCGGAGCTCTGCGGTGTGATTCAGTCGGTGTGCTGCCCCTAATCTGGCCCCCGGAGGGCATCCTGCCTCGTTGGACATGTGCCTCCTCCTCCTCTCTCCTACCAGGCACCCACGTGGAGTCAGTGCCCTCATCATCCCCTCCCTCTTCATCGCTATAGCAAACCTGGCAATATGCTGCAGCTTGTGGAACATGACTGCCAGATTGCTGTCCTTCTTGAGCATCCCCTCTCTCTGCATTCACGCTACTGCCTTCCTCTAGCTCAGTGTCATCATCAGAGGCTACAAAACACTGGGCATCCTCCTGGAGCATGTACCCAACACTGTGCTCAAAGAGTTCAGGAGACTCCTCAGGAGGACATGGTGGGTCTAGGGAAATTGTCACTGATGATGACATTGAGACGAGGGAAGACAATGCGTTGGCAGCTGCTTTGCTAGTACCCTGAGACTGGGTGAGAGAGGATGAGTTGGATGAAGAGGGCTTGGTCATCCACTCTACCAAGTCGTTGGCATGTTGCGGTTCAACATGTCCAGCTGCCGAAAAGAAGGACAAGCGTGTCCCATGGCCACGTGCTGATGACAATGCACCGCGTCCACGACCAGCACTGTTGTCTCTAGACACAGAGCCTGCTTGCCCTCTTTTATCGGCTCGCGCCTGTCTGCCTCTCCTTGCTGGCCTTCCAGACATGGTAATGGCCTGAAGGGAGTTGGGTAAAACAGCAGTTGGGTAGTGTATATTGTGCTGGAGGCACACAACACCCACTAACTCCCGCAGATGCCTTTATTATAGAACACCAGAGATAAAGGGGTATACTGTACTGGAGGCACAAAACACCCACTAAGCCCTGCAGATGGCTCTATTAGAGAACAGCAATAAAGGGTAGATACAGGTGTAAATTGTGCTGGAGGCACACAACACCCACTAACTCCCGCAGATGCCTTTATTATAGAACACCAGAGATAAAGGGGTATACTGTACTGGAGGCACACAACACCCACTAAGCCCTGCAGATGGCTCTATTAGAGAACAGCAATAAAGGGTAGATACAGGTGTATATTGTGCTGGAGGCACACAACACCCACTAACTCCTGCAGATGCCTTTATTATAGAACACCAGAGATAAAGGGGTATACTGTAATGGAGTCACACAACACCCACTAAGCCCTGCAGATGGCTCTATTAGAGAACAGCAATAAAGGGTAGATACAGGTGTATATTGTGCTGGAGGCACAAAACACCCACTAACTCCTGCAGATGCCTTTATTATAGAACACCAGAGATAAAGGGGTATATACAGATGTATACTGTGCTGTGCTGGAGGCACACACAACTTCCAATAACTCCTGCAGATGGCAGATGGCTCAAATAGAGAAGAGCTATGTAGGTGGATATAGCGGTGTGTACTGGGTACAGAGCACGCAGACAGCACGCACAAGCTCCTAACACTACTGACTGCAAGCTCTATCATAAAAGATAGATCACTAGCTATATAGGTGAGGTGAATATAGCGGTGTATACTGCGGTCAGGGCACGCAGACAACAACCACTACAGAAGAGCAAGATCAAAAATCGGCCGATAACGATCAGTGTATACTGTGTTGAAGGTACACAGAACACCCACTAACTGCTTACGACGCCAACACACTACACAAGTCCGCCGCGCTGTTGGCCTTATATAGTGTGGGGCGTGTACTACACAGCCTGAGCAATATTGGCCACAGGCATCCTGCCTGTGGCTAATGATGGCTCTCCTCACTGCTGGCGCTGTGATTGGCCAAGCATGCGGGGTCACAGTGCATGCTTGGCCAATCATGAGCCAGCAATGCACTGCGATGACGCAGTGCATTGTGGGCCGTGAGCGCCACACGAATTTGGCACGAACGGCCCATAATGTTCGGAATTAGCCGAATGGGCGAACAGCCGATGTTCAGCCGAACACGAAGCTCATCCCTAGCACTACATGATGAAGATATATAAGCCTCTATCAATGCCACAAACCAGGGTCAAGGAGCTACTTAAAGTGATTGTAAACTATCACCGTTTAAAACAACCCATTCAGTTTAAAATAGAAATGAAAGGAAAAACATTTGAGTATAGATATATAAAAAAAAACATTATAAATGTGTTTTTGCCTTTTCTATAAGTGATCACATTCCCTCTATTCTCAGCTGCATAAGAGCTGGGGGGAGGAGAAGCAGCAGCACACTGAGCTTCCCAGTGAATGACTGTGCAGTGGGGGCATGTCAGGACAAGTCTGATCATTGGGGTAGAGCATACTGAGTTCCCACCATGGCGAGAACTGACCATGTTGTGCCCCCTTGCTTAGTGTGGTTAGTTTTTAATAGGAAAGCAGAGAAACTGGCAGGATCAGCAGAGATTTCACACAAACAAAGCAATGTAAAGAGAACAGGATACTTCTTCATACAAGTACATGGTACAGAAGGCACATATTAGAAATACAAGTACATGTACATGGTATAGCAGGCACATATTAGAAATATGAAGTGTTGAGGTAACAAACGCTTTCAATTCTGCAAGTTTTATAAGAGGAATATGGGTATGAGGACCAGATACATGTAGCTTATTTAGAGCTAGGTCCCATACCATAAAAGCTTGAGTTAGAAGATAATTTTGCAACTCATATCTGAGAGATAAATTTTTAGTGCCTTTTTTCAGTATCTGAAGTTCCTTGAATCCGTATAGATAAGTGAATCTGTTCCCCTTTGGCCCAATAGTGAATATGGGATAGTGAGGCTGCAATGTAGTACCACCCTTATGTCCCATACATACGATCGGAAATCCTGCCAGCAAAAGTTCAATGAGAGCTTTTGGTCGGAAAATGCGATCATGTGTATGCTCCATCAGATTTTTGCTGGCGGAATTTCGGCCAGCAAAAGATTGAGAGCATGTTCTCAATTTTTCGGTCGGAAAAAGTTCAGATCGGAAATTCCGATCGTCTGTACAAATTCCGACGCTCAAAATTCCTACGCATGCTTGGAAACAATTCGACACATGTTTGGAAACATCGAACTTAATTTCCTTGGCTTGTCATAGTGTTGCACGTCACTGCGTCTTGATGGTCGAAAGTTCAGCGAACTTTTGTGTGACCGCGTATATGCAAGACAGCTTGAGTGAAATCCTGTCAGAATTCCGTCCGACCAAAATTCTGATCGTGTGTATGCGGCATAAGTCTTGTAAAGCTAGACCCCCACTATCCAAGGGATTAGTAAGAAACGCTATTTGAGTTTATGCCTACTTATTCTCCACATAAATGGTTTCAGTTTAGACTCCAGCAATTTAAAATATTAAATTTGTAAATAGACTGGAGAAAGACACAAAATATAAATAATTTTTTGGGAGTAGGATAATCTTTTATAAGATAAATGTAACTTAACACATAGATTCATTGTGATCTGCTACATAATATATATAATTTTTATATAGTACCTACATTGTTTTATATCGTATCACAATGTTTTAATGTGTGTTGGCTTAAGATTTCTAGTACTGAGATTGCAATTTATTGATAGACAACTGAGTTTGGGCTGCTCCCAAGATGTAGTAGGAGTGTAATGAAATAACAAAAAATGATGCTTATCGTATGACAGATCATCCTTTTTTTTTTGTGGTTGCTAGTCTCATATGGAAAATGAAGAGTTTATTAAAGTGATGAAAACTCTCACATGACATTATGGTTGGTAGCGGCGGAGGCGATCGGATTCTTCTCCCTGTACGGTATGGAGACGAGTGAGAGGAGATGGCCCCACCCATCTCCATATCATTGCAGGGCGGAAGCAACTTCAACACGTCACTTCCGCCCATAGCTCTTAAAAAGACATTTTGTTTCCTTCAAATGACATTAAATTATTTTTTATTTAGCGTGTTAGACCAAACTTAGTTGTGAGGTCACACATCCTAAAGTGAGGGCATTACCAAAGGGGAGCACTTATGTTTAGTACTTACTTCCAAGTTTGGATCACTCATCACAAGGATTTTCATAAACGTCTATCCCATAAGGATATTTTTAGCACACTATTCGTTATGGACTTTCACCATTAATGCATGTTTTGCACGTTGAATGCTATTTGAATATAGAGCACATGAGCACTTTATTATAAATAACTGTAATGAGTTTTTTTGTATATGACAACATACCAGGATTACTCCAATGTAGTAGGTTGTTTAGTCATCAGAGAGAATTTTTTCAATGTGACACTTTGCTGTTTAATATTGGAGCACAGGAGCACTTTATTGTATATGTATTGTTTTGATATCTGCATATAGATGTTTTTTAGGATTGCACTTTTTATGCTGCACAGGTATTAGTTATTGATTATTCAGTCAACCAATCAATATACACTCATTGCAATTTTTTTTTATTTTTTTTACCAAAAATATGTAGAATAATACATATCGGCCTAAACTGAGGAATCGTGTTTTTTATATACACTACCGTTCAAAAGTTTGGGGTCACATTGAAATGTCCTTATTTTTGAAGGAAAAGCACTGTACTTTTCAATGAAGCTAACTTTAAACTAGTCCTAACTTTAAACAAATATACTCTATACATTGCTAATGTGGTAAATGACTATTCTAACTGCAAATGTCTAGTTTTTGGTGCAATATCTACATAGGTGTATAGAGGCCCATTTCCAGCAACTATCACTCCAGTGTTCTAATGGTACAATGTGTTTGCTCATTGGCTCAGAAGGCTAATTGATGATTAGCAAACCCTTGTGCAATCATGTTCACACATCTAAAAACAGTCTAACTCCTTCCAGAAGCTACAAAACTGACCTTCCTGTGAGCAGATTGAGTTTCTGGAGCATCACATTTGTGGGGTCAATTAAATGCTCAAAATGGCCAGAAAAAGAGAACTTTCATCTGAAACTCGACAGTCTATTCTTGTTCTTAGAAATGAAGGCTATTCCATGCGAGAAATTGCAAAGAAATTGAAGATTTCCTACAACGGTGTGTACTACTCCCTTCAGAGGACAGCACAAACAGGCTCTAACCAGAGTAGAAAAAGAAGTGGGAGGCCGCGTTGCACAACTAAGCAAGAAGATAAGCACATTAGAGTCTCTAGTTTGAGAAACAGACGCCTCACAGGTCCCCAACTGGCATCTTCATTAAATAAATGAATAAGGAAGGCTATCACTCCATTTTGCAAGGCCATGCCATACCCAGTGGACAGCGCTTGATTGGAGCCAATTTCATCCTACAACAGGACAATGACCCTAAACACACCTCCAAATTGTGCAAGAACTATTTACAGCAGAAGCAGGCAGCTGGTATTCTATCGGTAATGGAGTGGCCAGCACAGTCACCAGATCTGAACCCCATTGAGCTGTTGTGGGAGCAGCTTGACCGTATGGTACGCCAGAAGTGCCCATCCAACCAATCCAACTTGTGGGAGCTGCTTCTAGAAGCGTGGGGTGCAATTTCTCCAGCTTACCTCAATAAATTAACAGCTAGAATGCCAAAGGTGTGCAATGCTGTAATTGCTGCAAAAGGAGGATTCTTTGACGAAAGCAAAGTTTGATGTAAAAACAATGTTATTTCAAATACAAATCATTATTTCTAACCTTGTCAATGTCTTGACTCTATTTTCTATTCATTTCACAACGTATGGTGGTGAATAAGTGTGACTTTTCATGGAAAACACAAAATTGTTTGGGTGACCCCAAACTTTTGAACGGTAGTGTATTTTTAGGTGATATTTATTATAGCAAGAAGTAAAAAATATAGCTTTTTTTTCAAAATTGTCGCTCTTTTTTTGTTTATAGCTCAAAAAATAAAAGCCGAAGAGGTGATCAAATACCACCAAAAGAAAGCTCTATTTGTGGGAAAAAAAGGACTTCAATTTTTTGTTTTGGTGTAACGATGCACAACTGCACAATTGTCAGTTAAAACAATGCAGTGCTGAATCCTAAAAAGTGCTCTGGTCAGGAAGGGGGTAAATTCTTCCCGGGGCTGAAGCGGTTAATAATATGTAACTGTATTTGTTTTTTTTTTATTTCTGCCTGGAGTTTGTTTCCTGCAGCCACAAAACAAGTCCCTGTACTTTTAGAACTTGTTTCATAGTCAGTTTTATAGATAAAAGGCCAAATCATTTTCTAAGCCGGTAAAAATAAAACGCTTTTTATTCCTTGTTCTATGAATGGAGAAACTGATTTGTCCTATATATTCTGAACCACATTGACATTTCTGCAAACAAATTACTACAAATCAATTACAGATGAAAAAAAAAAAAATCTCTGACTGGAAGTCTTTGTGCATTGTCTATGAAAATGACTGTACTCACCTTTAACCACTTTGGTTCCTACATCTGTTTACCCTATATGGAGCAGAATGATTTTTACATTTAAGTTGGGGGCCTATTGATTGGCAATAACTTTCCTATTATAAGACAACAAAGTAACACATATATTGTTTTTTGTGACAAAAATAGTAGGTACTTCCTCTCAAGATTTATTTTATTTTCTATATATTTCCAAGCAAAAAGATGTTAAAAAAAGCATCAACTTTTTTTTATTTATTTTTTAGTTTTACGAATAGTAGTTTTATTAAGTGTTAATGTGTTAATATGTATACAATAATGTGTATAAGTATATGTATATGTTAATGTGTATACCGTATATACTCGAGTATAAGCCGAGATTTTCAGCCTCTTTTTTGAGGCTGAAAGTGCCCCCTCGGCTTATACTCGAGTCACCGCTGTCTGACTGCTCGATCAGCGTATCGAGCAGACAGACGGCGGACATTAAAATTCAAAAGCCGCGCCTCCTTCTCCGCCTCCGCCTGTGATAGGCGGAACACTGAATTTCCCAGCAGTCAGTGTTCCGCCTATCACGGACATCCGCTCATTCTCATACTACGGACGAGTATGAGAGGATGTCCGTGATAGGCGGAACACAGGCTGCTGGGAAATTGAGTGTTCCGCCTATCACAGGCGGAGGCGGAGGCGCGGCTTTTGAATTGTAGAATGGCCGCCGAGAAGAGCGGCGATCCATCGGCACGACACGGGACGGAGGAGGCACGGGACGGAGGAGGCACGGGACGGAGGAGGCACGGGACGGAGGAGGCTCGGGACGACGGCGGCTCGGGACGGAGGCTTGGGACACAGGTAGGCTGGACACACACACAAGGCTGCACGGACACACACACACACACACACACACACACACACACACACACACACACACACACACAGGGATGGATGGATGGATGGATGGATACACACACACACACACACACACAGGGATGGATGGATGGATGAATACACACACACACACACACACACACAGGGATGGATGGATGGATGGATACACACACAGGGATGGATGGACGGACACACACACAGGGATGGATGGATGGATGGATGGATGGACACACACACAGGGATGGATGGACGGACACACACACAGGGATGGACGGACACACAGGGATGGACAGCCATGTCTCACCCTCGGCTTATACACGAGTCAATAAGTTTTCCAGTTTTTTGGGGGTAAATTGGGGGCCTCGGCTTATATTCGGGTCGGCCTATACTCGAGTATATACGGTAAGTGCAAGTGTTAATGTGTATACAAAGTACATATTTGGTGTATATGTTAATGTGTATAAGTGCAAGAGTTGTTTTCCTTTTTTTTATGACTAGAGATGAAATCCAACACTAGCATGGATTTGAGGTGAATTCTTCAGTTTCAGGCCCTGGTGATTTTTGTGCAAATTTGCCCAGGAGAAAATTTTGAAACCATAGTGAACTTCATGATCTCTGAACTATTCCCAACAGGCTTAAAGAATATGTAAACCCAACACTTTGTATTCGTATTCCGGTGTGAGCCTGCTTTACAATGTATGAAAAAGCCTCCTGTTCTTTTTGTATAGCTTCCTTTGTGTGAAATCTCTGGTGTTCCTGCTAGTCCCCCTGCTTTCTTATTAAAAACTGACCACCCTAGGCATCAGAACACAGCCTTGTCAGTTCTCTAGCTGTGCTGGGAATGCAGTGTGCTCTTCTCCATTGATCGGATTATGCTGACATGTCCCCCTGCACAGCCATTCACTGGGAAGTTCAGTATTCTGCTGTTTCTCATCCCCAAGCTTCTTATGCAGCTGAGAACAGAGATTATGTTATCACTTCTAAAAAGGGGAAAAGATTAGGTATAATAGTTTTTGTATATACAGTATCTCACAAACGTGAGTACACCCCTCACATTTTTGTAACTATTTTATTATATCTTTTCATGTGACAACACTGAAGAAATTAAACTTTGCTACATTTTGCCTGTTCTGAGTGGAACCTGTCCTGTTAAATTGCTGTATGGTCCTGCCCACCATGCTGCAGCTCAGTTTCGGGGTCTTGGCAATCTTCTTATAGCTTATGCCATCTTTATGTAGAGCAACATTTTTATTTTTATTTTTTCAGATCCTCAGAGAGTTCTTTGCCATGAGGTCCCATGTTGAACTTCCAGTGACCAGTATTAGAGAGTGAGAGCGATGACACCAAATTTAACACACCTGCTCCCCATTCACACCTGAGACCTTGTAACACTAATGAGTTTCATGACACCGTGAAGGGAAAAAGGTTCATTGGGACCAATTTGGGACCCAATTTGGACAGTTTAACTTGGGGTGTGCTCACTTTTGTTGCCAGTGGTTTAGACATTACTGGTGTTCAGCTATTTTGAGAGGACAGCAAATTGACACTGTTATACAAGCTGTACATTCACTTTACATTGTAGCAAAGTGTGATTTCTTCAGTGCTGTCACGTGAAAAGATATAATAAAATATTTACAAAAAAGTGAGGGGTGTACTCACTTTTGTGAGATACTGTGTGTGTGTATGTGTATATATATATATATATATATATATATATATATATATATATATATATACCAGAAATATGTTACAGCAAGTACCAAAACATTAGTTGCGGCGCTAATCAATCACACTATTTTTAAGTTTGTGATAAAGAGTCCACTTTATAGATAAAATGTGGGTAGTAAATTATCCAACAAGGAAAGTTCATTCAGGGTTAACGCCAGTCGATCACCTTCACCACACTGCATGTGCAACACTCCCCCAAGGTAATCAATTTACCAGATGGCACTACAGTAGGTCATATGCTTGTGTTTAGGCAATCACTGTCAACAAATACTGCATCTCTCCATCTGCACATAGCATAATCCAGTAACTTGTAATTTTTATTAAAAATAATCCCCTTATAAATGTGCACTTACAATTTTTAAAAAGTAAAAAGACATATATCAAGTTATATGTACATCAGAGGATCTTGTCGTTATCTCCTGTCTACCTTTCACCACTCGACTGATCTCTCATACAGTGGTGTTCAGGTGAACAGAGTGTTGCTGCATGCAAAGGAAGCCCTCTCTCCATTGGCCTCCAGCACCAGGTACGTGACAGTAGGCTAACTGATACTGTCACATACCTGGTGCTGGAGGCCAATGGAAGAGAGTCTGCAGGCAGGTGGCACCTATGAGGTGAAACAGGTCTGTAAAGTCACTGAGACAAGGGAGTAGTCAGCACAAGCCAAGATCAGAATCAGGTTTAAAGCGTAGCAGACAAAGTCAGGTGGAAGCTGGGTCAAACAGAAGAAGCAGGCAGAGGGTATCCAGGTATCTATGAGACAAGGCGGGGTCAGGGACCGGAGATAGGCAGACAGGTCAGAAACAAGCTTGGTCAGAAACTAGGGAAACACAGGAGCCATGAATCACAGGAACAGATGTAACAAGCTGAGATTAGTCAGCAGATTCAAGCACTGATATACTTCCTTATAAAGGCCCATGTGATGTGCTGCTGGGGACGCTGGGTTCTAAACACCCTCTCCTGCTGTCAGCGCCCTGACAGGGGGTTGGGTGGGCAATCGATGCGCCACGCCCACATGTCGAGGCTGTGGTGTTATCCAAGGCACCATGCGCTGACACGTTGTTTCTTCCATCTGTGCATTGAATGAGGAGGGTTTTGAGCCCCAATCGCCGAGCGTGAATTGTCACTCAGGAGATGGTGCTGCCCCCCCCCTCCATTACACTGCATGACGTTGGTGGTCCCCTGTGGAGTTTGGAGTTTCCCAGGGTATTTAACCGGTTCCCGACCAGCGCACGCCGATGTATGTCGGTAGAATGGCACGGGCAGGCATATTGGCGTACAGGTACGTCCAATCTTCAATGCCGTGCCACCGGCGGTGTGCTCGCGTGCCGGTCGGGCCCCCCATGAGTCCAGTCGTGGGTCCACCGGACTCGATCGCCGCGGGCATACCCACGATCATCTCACGGGATGGCTGAATGGAGAAGTGCCGTTGTAAACAGCAGTTCTCCATTCTGCCTAGCAACTAGTGACACTGAGCTCTGCTCCATGTGATTGGAGCAGAGATCAGTGTTCACTAAATGAAAGCCCAACCCCCCACAGCTAGTAACACACCCCTAGGAACATTTAACCCCTACACTGCCACCCACTGGTTAACCCCTTCACTGCCAGTGTCATTTACACAGGAATCACTGCATTTGTATAGCAGTGATTGCTGTATAACTGACAATGGTCCCAAAAATGTGTCAAAAATGTCCGATGTGTCTGCCATAATGTCGCAGCCACAATAAAAATTGCTGATCACTGCCATTACTAGTAAAAAAAAATAATAAAAAATTATTAATAAAAATGCCATAAAACTATCCCTATTTTGTAAACGCTATAACTTTTGCGCAAACCAATCAATAATTGCTTATTGCGATTTTTTTACCAAAAATATGTAGAAGAATATGTATCAGCCTAAACTGAGGGAAAAAATTTTTTTTTATATATTTTTGGGGGATATTTATTATAACAAAAAGTAAAAAAATAATGCGTTTTTTTCAAAATTTCCCTCTATTTTTGTTTATAGCGCAAAAAATAAAAACCGCAGGGGTGATTAAATACCACCAAAAGAAAGCTCTGTTTGTGGGAAAAAAAGGACGTCAATTTTGTTTGGGAGCCACGTCGCACGACCGCGCAATTGTCAGTTAAAGCGATGCACTGCCGAATCGCAAAAAGTGGTCTGGTCTTCGACCAGCAAAATGGTCCGGTCTGTAAGTGGTTAAGGTCATCCCAAAGTTTCAGAGAGTGCAATGTGATAAGGTTTTGTATAAAAGTCCTGTCCCTTGGGAGGAGCCATGGTAAACTATCTACTGTATACACAGGGGGTCACAGTCAGCTGCCTCCAAAGAGGAAACATGATATTTAGTAAGAGATGCCAATTGAGCAGCCTGAAAATACTTCTGAAGGTGCAAAAACCCTGGTCCGTCCTGGGGTCTGCTGCAATAAAAAGTATAGCTAGTTAAAGTATTTTGGGTTTGCTGTGGTACCAAATGAATCAAAACACTTGATTTTTCTGTGTGCATGCAACATGTGATGGGATGCACAGGGACAGGACCTAGAAAAGGTATAAAAACCTCAGCAAGTAGGTAATTTTAATTGCCATGATACAACCTAACTAGGATAGAGGAAAGGTGGCATTAACAAGTTTTTTAGTTCATGAAAGAGGGTTGGGTAAATGTTGTATGAGGCAGGGAGATTACTATAATTCCTAAATATGAGAGGCATTTTAGTTTCCACGAGTAGGGGAAAGATGTACGCAATTAAGAGACTAAATGTGGTGGTAAGGAAATGTTCAGAATCTTTGATTTGGTGTGGTTGTTATGGAGACCCAAGAAACTACTAAAATAGGACACAAGAGTTGTAAGGGGGGAGTGACAGTAGGATTGGTGCTGAACATTATAATATTGTGAGCAAAAAGGCTGAGTTTATGTTGATAGTAATTTCAGGGCCTTAATTGTCAGGATGGTGATACAATATCTCACAAAAATGAGTGAACCCTTCACATTTTTGTAAATATTTTATGATATATTTAGCTGAACTGTAGCTCCCCAGTTCCGGCAGCATCCATACAGCCCCAGACCATGACATTCCCACCACCATGCTTGACTGTAGGCAAGACACACTTGTCTTTGTACTCCTCACCTGGTTGCCGCCACAAACACTTGACACCATCTGAACCAAATAAGTTTATCTTGGTCTCATCAGACCAGAGGACATGGTTCCAGTAATGCATACCCTTAGTCTGCTTGTCTATAGCCAACTGTTTGCGGGCTTTCTTGTGCATCATCTTTAAAAGAGGCTTCCTTCTGGGATGACAGCCATGCAGACCAATTTAATGCAGTGTGTGGTGTATGGTCCGAACACTGACAGGCTGACCCCCCACCCCTTCAACCTCTGCAGCAATGCTGGCAGCACACATATGTCTATTTCCCAAAGACAATCTCTGGATATGACGCTGAGCACGTGCACTCAACTTCTTTGGTCAACCATTTTTGAGGCCTGTTCTGAGTAGAACCAGTCCTGTTAAACCACTGTATGGTCTTGGTCACCATGCTGCAGCTCTGTTTTAGCATCTTGGCAATCTTCTTATAGCCTAGGCCATCTTTATGTAGACCAACAATTCTTTTTTCAGATCCTCAGAGAGTTCTTTGCCATGAGGTGCCATGTTGAACATTCAGTGACCAGTATGAAAGAGTGAGAGCGATAACACCAAATTTAACACACCTACTCCTCATTCACACCTGAGAACTTGTAACACTAACGAGTCACATGACATGGAGGGAAAATGGCTATTTGTGCCCAATTTGGACATTTTCACTTAGGGGTGTACTCTTTTTTGTTTCCAGAAGTTTAGAATTAATAGCTGTGTGTTTAGTTATTTTGAGGGGACAGCAAATTGACACTGTTATACAAGCTGTACACTCCTTTACATTGTAGCAAAGTGCCATTTCTTCATTGTTGTCACATGAAAAGATATAATAAAATATTTACAAAAATGTGAGGGGTGTACTCACTTTTGTGAGATACTGTATATACAGTAAGTTGTGCTAAAGGCTCTATAGCAGGGGTCTCAAACTGGCGGTCCTCCAGCTTTTGCAAAACTGTTGCAAAAAGTCCCATCATGCCTCTGCCTGTGGGCATTATGCTTGTAACTGTAAGCCTTGCAATGCCTCATGGGACTGCAACTGCTGGAGGGCCAACAATTTGAGACCCCTCCTCTATAGCTAGCACAAAAAGCAGTGGAGATAAAGGGTAGCCTTGCCATGTACCCCTAAAGACAGGGAAGACAAATGACTGAAACTTGAGCCTGAAGAAAAGAATATATCACAGCTACCCAAGTGCAGAACTGTGCCCCAAAATCGAATTTCTTAAAATGGTCTCCCATCACCCTCATTTTTTTAAGACCCCTACCTTCATAAAGGTGAGTTCTGCACAGTTTAGATACTCCCCCACCCAGTAGATCCAACAGTGTCCAGTGGAGATTCTCCTCTCTTATGGCAGCGCTCAGTCCTGTGCCTCCTTGTTCTACTGTGGCATCATGGAAAGGTATGCTGGCTGTTTCACCCCTGCCTCCTCCCGTTAAGGAGTTGGGCACTTTTTTAATGTCGAGGAATATAAATGGTATGTTACACTTGTGAACAGCTATGATTAAAAGAAGGTCCCGACATATGTTATCTCCTGACTGGTGAACAGGCATGAATCCCACTTATTCATAATGAATAAGACGGCAAATGCAAGGATTAAGCCCAATGGCCAACATTTTTCTAATAGCTCAACATCCATGTATAACAAAGAAATAAGACAGTCATTTTCCCAATTAATTTTATCTGTATTCAGTTTTAGAATTATGCATACTGTAGCCAGGAGGGATTCTGGCCAAAGTGGTGCTCTTGTCACAGGTTATTGAAAGTGTCTACAATCGGGGGCATGACTGGCTGCAGACCAAGACGGGTGGCTGATCTCCAATCTCCACTCAGCTTTAGGACCCATAGCGGCTTTCTGCACCATATATCGCTTTATCTCCCCTCTCTTCTGCACCAGAGGGGTGACACTTCATGCAGCACCTGGGTGGTTTGACGGGCAAGAGGAATAATAACCTTCAGAAACCATGCCACCTCACAGACTTTTTCTGTCCATCTGCCATGAAGAATAGCCAAGATGGTTCTGGAGCAGCACCTCGCTCCTCACCCCTGGAAGCCTGCAACCCACAGGAAGCAAAAGCATACAGGAGGCAATGCACAATGTTACACAAGAGCCCACACTCTCCTATGGATCAAGTTAAGCAGGCAGCACAATCCCTGGCACCCTGTCCCACCAAAGGACCCCTCCATAAGAAACATGCCCTGAAGCTCATGATCCTATCCTTGCAAAATGACCTCGGCAATGAGCTCTGTTCCTCCTCGAATCATCACTCCAGAATTGAGTGGAAGAATGCACAGAGGACCTAGAAAGGTTGATATCCAGGTGGAGGAAATCAGATTCTTACAGGCTAAAGTTGCAGATCTGGAAGACCGATCTAGGAGGAACAATGTTAAGTTTAGGGGCATACCAGAAACCGTCAAACCTCCAGATCTGATCCCTTACATCCAACAACTGTTCCTCAAGCTCATCCAGTAACTACACCAAGATGATCTTATTATAGATCGTGTCCACCGAATTGTCAAACCAATCATTTATCTGCATCAGTCCCTTGTGATGTATTAGTACGCGTCCATTTTTTTCACATCAAGTATATAATGGTTGCAGCCCAAACCATTTCCTCTCTGCCTGATTCTAATGCCGCGTACACACGAGCGGACTTTTCAACATCCAAAGTCCGACGGACTGATTCCGTCAGACTATTCGATCGTGTGTGGGCTGCAATGGACTTTTGATTTACCAAAGTCTGACGGACTTTAGAATATGGAACATGCTTCAAATTTTCCCGACGGAACTCCGCCGGACCCGGTCCCTTCGAAAAATTCGCTCGTGTGTATGCTATTCCGACGGACTAAAACCGACGCTAGGGCAGCTATTGGCTACTGGCTATGAACTTCCTTATTCGAGTCCAGTCGTACGTCATCACGTTCGAATCCATCGGAGTTTAGTGTGATTGTGTGTGGCCAAGTCCGCTCAGTCGAAAAGTCCGTCAGAACTCTGTCGGAACTCCGGCAGAACTCCGGAAGAACTCCTTCGGAAGTCTGTAGGACATAAGTCCTCTCGTGTGTACGGGGCTTTACTCTACCCAAAAACATTGAGAATTTTCCAGAGTCACTACTTTCCTCAGAGAGCATAATGTCTCCTACAAGTGGGGTTTACTTACTAAGTTGGTAGTTACTTACCAAAAACAGTCCATCAGATTGGTAAACTGGGGCCTCCTCACCTTGTCTCCATCTGACCTACAACCACAACATTTTCCTACACATAATCAAGGCTTTATGGGCTCCAACTCCATGCCCTTACACTCTCATAGCTTACTGCGGTCTAGTTCCTGAAAAGCACTACCAGTTACCCATGATGTTATCTCAACATTACTGAAGCTTTGTTTTTGGCACCGACAGCTTTTCTCACATTCTTTCTCTCCCTGAGAAGAAAGGGGTGCCAAGCACTGCAGTGCATGTTTTTTTTTTCTTACCTTTCTGTTTAGGATTTTCTTGATTATTTCAGATACTGTGTGTATTGCTTGCCTTGACATATGGTTCAACTACATTTATTCCTTTCTTGTTTGTCAATTGTATATGGTACTTGTTATATAACTGCTTCTTTTTGTGTGCAATGTTAGAAGGCATCACCTCTCTTTCTCCTACGAAAGCTAACAGGTCTATGACCCATCATGTCCATCAATATCACATCTCTCAATGCTAAGTGTTTAAAATCTACATTTAAAATGAGTTTACTTTGGAAAGAAGCTCTCAGGCATAACTCTGATGTGTTAGGTATTCAGGGGATTCCCTTTTCCCACCAGTAAATCATCCTACCTGCTCTCACAAACAATTCCTGCTCTGTTTCTTTGCCAACTCCCTTAAGAAAAAAATCTGGGGTCTTAATTGGCATACGCTCCTATGTCTCCTTTAAACAGATAAATATACTCTCCAATTGGTTCAAGAAGCCATAATAGGCATCATCCCATGGTCTGACCATGCCATCATCTCTTTAAACTTGTTCCCTACCCATCATAAGAAAGGGTTGACTTGGAGACTCAACGCCTCTCTCATTTCCCAGCCTCACTACCAGAAACATATCGGATCGGAGATTCAGAAGTTTTTTTCATTAAATGCTGGCTCTGTTACCAACCCTACTGTTTTATGGAATACTCAAAAAGCATATATTAGGGGTATTCTTATTCAACTAGCAGCCCACTAGAAAAAAACAACACAATGTCACTACTGGCAAATTTCAAAGCATCCGTACTCTCGAACATGCAAATAAAGCGCAACCCTCTCTCCAATTAGATTCCGAACTATGTCTCACAAGACAATCCCTGCACACCTCCACAATAATTCAATAATTTAAATCTCTCCCTTAAGTGTCATCGGCTACACTTCTACATGCAAACACAACAAACCTGGGGCCTGTCTGGCCAAACAACTTATACGGCGTCTCCACAAAAACCTCATACCTCACCTCCCTCTCCAATGTTTGACTCACTAACCCTCTGGGAAATTGAAAATCTATTTAGTTCTTTCTATGCAAAGCTGTACAACCTTACCACTTCCAGTTCTGTCCCACCCCATCACCAACAGACATCCATCAATTTCTAGACCACCTACACTTGCCACCTACATCTGCCATCAGATCAATTACAATCCCTCTCTTTTCCTCTAAGCCCTTGTACACACGGTCGGACGGGTGTGGGCTCCATCGGACTGTTTCCATCGGAATATCCGACGGACAAAGTTTTAGAGCTGGGCTATAAAACTTTCTGACAACATGATCCGATCGGACTTTGTCCGATTGTGTGTAGAGAATTCTGATCGGACAAAGTGCCACGCATGCTCAGATCAAATTCCTAGACCAAAGCTATTGGCTACTAGCCTGAACGTAGTCCTGTCGTAACGAAAAAAGGTTATCATGTTACGTACGATCGGATTTTCTGACAACTTTGTCCGACCGCGTGAATGCAACACAAGTTTCGGACAAAATCCGTCAGACAAAATCCGTCGGACAAAATCCGACGGATTTTGTTGTTGGAATGTCCGACCGTGTGTACAAGGGCTTACAATATCTGAAATTGAGAAAGCTACCTCTCTCCTACTGCACAAAGCCTCAGGCCCTGATGGGTTCAGTAATGATTACTATAAGCAATTTACCAAATCCCTCAACTCTCATCTTGAATCCCTTGGTCATATTCTAACCACTGGTTCCATTCCCCTGAAATCACTAGAAGCCACTATCACAACCATCCCTAAGTCAGGTAAGCCACTCGATGATCCTCCCAGCTATAGACCCATCTCCTTGTTGAACACTGACACCAAACTCTAGGCTAAATTGCTAGCCACGTTATCCCTCAACTGTTTCATATGGATCAGATGGGGTTTGTGGATGACAGGCAAGCGTCGGATGGCACAAGCCGATTCATTGACTTGTTACAGTGGGTAGAGCACCATCAAATGCCTTCTCTGCTCATCTCTCTTGATGCAGAGAAAGCATTTAATATAATCGATTGGAACTAACTACTCCTACCTCTTGACTTCTCTGACTTAATTTCTCCACTCTCGTTTCCAAACTTCAAAGAGTTGCACATGATCTCTGACATGTCCAAGCTTCCTGGGCAGGCTTTATCTCTCTATTCAAGATGTAGCTCCTACTGCATGTCCTGTATGCCTTTCGCACAATGCCTCTACCCTTTATACAGGCTCACCTTCATAAGATACAAGCTTTAATATACTCCTTTATTTGGAATGGAAAATGTCCCAGAATTAAACACACCAGTTTATGTACACCTAGTGTATGTACACCTATATGTACACCTATAACTTCTATAACTTCTGTAGCTATGGGAGCACCTAACATCTCAACCCACTTTAAAGCAACCATCTTGGACCAAGCTAAGACTTGGTGGAACCCCACACTACAATCAATGTGGCTCCAGATAGAAAGAACTGTCCTTGCAACCCAACCTTGCTGGTCGTTGGCGTCTTATTCTTGCAACGTATTCCTAACTTAGCCCCGTCAACGTGACTATCAAAATATTGTGGGCACTGTATCAATATGTCACGGTTATCCCTCTCCATGCATTAAATTTTATTAAAAGCCCTGCAGCTCATCATCTCATATATATCGCTGTAGGATTGGCGTGCTGCTGGTATCTCTGCTGTTGGAAATCTATTTCAAAGCTCCCTACTACTTTCCTTTCAAAAATTGCAAGCTAAGTATCAATTATCCTTCAAAGACTTTTTCAAGTACCTAAGGCTTTGCTCAGCCCTCTCCCATATACATATATCAGAAAAGCCTTTTCTTCACATACCTCCTCAAATTCTACAAATGGTTATCTCCCCACATTTACAAGCTCCTCACTGACGTTCCTCACTCACCAAAGACCTCTGTGTTGCTATATTGGGGATCAACTGTTACACTGTTCCTATACGTCTCAACAATGGCTACAATCTCTCCAACTACCCCTACAGATTTCTCAATGCATACTCCACTGGGAATCTCTACAGAAAATCTTCTATAAATTATTTCTCACTCCCTCAAAACTCAAATGGATCTACCCTCATATCTCTAACACCTGCTGGAGAAAGTGTGGACTTCCAGGGACTTCTCTGCATATATGGTGGAACTGCCCAGAGCTTATCACTTTCTGGTCCTTACTCAATAAATGTCTCTCCTCTCTGTTCCTGTTCCACTCTCCCCGCAGCTGGTCCTATTGGGTCTAGACTTTGACTTCTGGTCTCACTCTTTCCACAGTATGCTATTCCATGTTTTCATTGCTGTTTGACAGGCTATTGAAAGAAAATGGAAATCTTCCCTTCCCCCTCTATAACAGAGGTCATATCCATTTTAAATAACCATTGCCATATACTGTACATGTTTGCCAGGGCTCACTTTCCAATTCTTGCATTCAATAAAAATGTGTATAAATTTAAACTAAGCTCTCAACTTCCTTGTGGGAAAGATCTTCCCCCACACCCATTACGACCACCTGTCCACTCGCCTCTGCACTTGGGTTCACCCTTTAATATTACAATTGATACTCCTTCGTTTGACCTTAATGTTTTATCACTAGCTGTGTTGACAAATCTTAAATAGCCTATCTCGGTTTATATTTTATTGACCCTGATTGAAAATCATCCATGAATTGTACTCTACACTTTACCTACAGAACCTATTCATGTATTACCTCCTTTTTTGTATTGCATGTTTGTTTGATGTAATACTGTAAAACCTCAATAAACTTTAAGTTTGAAAAAAATGTGTTTTCAAAGAAGGGGGCTAAAAGTTCCCTAGAGTGTTTGTAGTACATTACTTTGAAACCTGGCAGGGCTAGGCATAGGGTGGCAGGGCCAGAGAGTTTTATTTAAAAATAAAGGGAAAAAATACAACAATCATGCAGAGGATTGCAGGAGGGGTGGAGAGATTTAATCGCCACTACAACTTCAGTTAAGTCTATAGGGTCTTCCATTGTTTCCCTAAAATATTCATGTAGATGAGGCAGCTTAATCTGTGCATCAGCTGCTGCCAATGAGAAAGAGTTGTTTGAGGCTTATCAAATAGATAGGGACAAGCAAACTCCAACATGATCTTTGCCAGGTTACATATTAAAGTGCCATCAGTAAGATGAAGGAGGAGTGGCTTCTGCATGGAATCTAGTTTATGAAGTCTGGTTGATCAGAAGCATTAAGGTCTTGCCTAGCTTTATTTATTGCTGCTGAGGGGGTCTCTTTAAAAATGCACATACTCTTTGGTATACTTTGTTATGCATTATACATTTGAGAATAATTTCCCGATTGATAATTATAACAAGTTATTTTATCAATCACATTTCTTTTTAAAAACACACATCAATCAATAGGACTACTGACTAAATAGGGAACATATATATATATTTATTTACAAGACCATAGTTAGATATGGGTGACATAAAAACAAAACAAAATCTTACATAAAATACAAAATTATTTGCAACACTCGCTAATGGGTTTTGCTCAGCAATATGGATGAAAAGTAAGGATTAAAGTGGAGTTCCACCCACTTTTTCATCTGAACACTATCAGTTTCAGAAAAAGCATTGGGCATTTTTTCTCTCCCTTTACCTTGTTTGCATGGTTTAGATTATAGCTTCCTGTTTCTCCCACCTGCGGCTATTTACGTCACCTCCTGTGGCGCACTGGCTACTGGAATCAGTGGGCATCACCGCTATATACAACAGAAGTGACGCTGCATTGCGGCCATCTTGGTACACCCGCAATGGTCCGCAGTAGAGTTAGATGTCGGCAAGTGAACATTTGTATACTCTTGCTTTTCACAGTTATTTTTAAAAGTAAACTCTGCTTATATAGTGAAATACTGTATTTAGAAGATGTCTGCTTGCTGACTTCTAATTCCAGGATTACTGTGGACGAGTGCGGGTATACCAAAATGGCCACGATGCAACGTCACTTCGGCTGTATATTCTGATGGGCAGCGGATTTCTGATAGAACACTGCCTCTTAACATCACCATGGCAACCAGAGACACTCCCTTCGCTGCTCACTGCGTATAATGCACCTTATCCCTGAAAAGAGACCTAGTGGGCTTCACATGCCCAGATGCAAGATGGAAACGCTCAGCATAGGAAAGATAAAGGTTTGTTTAAGAAAAAAAAACAGGAATTACAGCAGCGGTTTTACTGACATCCTCATTTATAAAATGAAATTTATAACAGCAGAATGGGTGCCTTTTAAAAAAAAAATGTGGGGATTCTTCCTGTGGGGGGTCTTGCTTGGTATTTTTCTCAAAGCCGAGACAATCACGGGTTACTTAATAACTAGCTTTGCAGACAATTGTAGGTTTATCTGAAATCACCTGGGGCCTTCACACTCCACTTTCGTGTTAACATCAGGCCAGTTTAATAATTACCCAGGTATGTGAGTAAATCATAAACCATTGTTTCGATCTCCAGTTCGGTAAGCAAACTTGTTTGCAGATTTCCAGCAAGGTGATAAAAATGCAGGACGTTCTGTTTAAAAAAAACTCTATGTGTCTGACCCGAGGCTACCCTTGTTTTTGAGATCTATTCAACTTTACACCTCGATCTGAAATTTATGAAATATGTCTATTTCTTTATCATAGTTCTGACACCTTTTTCAAACTGAGTAGAAGCTAGCCTAATGCATTCCACTCTAATGACTACTTTGTGTGCCTCCCACAGTGTCTAGAGTGACATCAGTGTACCATGGTTATTAGAGAGGTAGTATTGAATGGATTATTACATTTAGGCCCTGGAGGAAACATCTGTTAGAAGAGAGTCATTAAATGAACAGTATCAATCTGTTGGGGCTCCTCACAGAAAGGAGAAGGTAAGAGTGACTGTGTCATGATGGTATTGAGAAATTTTTTTAGATACCATCATAGATATAAAAAAGCATATGCTGTGCAAAAATATGATCAATGAAGAACATTTTATGTGGCTGAGAATAATGTAAAGTCTTTTGTAGCAAGATTCAGTTCCCTCCAACAGCCTTGAGACCATATTGACCGGACAGATCAGGGTAGCAGACTTGTCTTGTGTCGGTTGTGTCGTAATCTTTAAGTCTCTGCAAAAGACAAGTATGAGGTGTGTTCTGGCCAAATTAAAAAGGTTAAAAAAGGTAATTTATTAACCTATGGAGCCTAATGTGTAATTCCCACAGGGTTTTTGATCTTCTTGCTGCACCAAAATTGCATGGCTGTACTGAAACCCCATAGGAACCCTGTATGCATAGTATGATCAAGGGCCAGGAAAGGGGACAAAGGGGTAAAGGAGAAAGAAGTAGAAGAAAAACAAGAAAAGGAACACTGAAAGCTGAAAAAAACATTCAGTATAAAACAAGTCATGAGATACCAACTATGCACTGGTTTTTCCCCTTGCCCATTCGGGTATGCCACTAAACGCCAGACCCAAGGTCTAAAATCAGGGAGACGAGGGGGTAGCAGTGAAACCCTCTCAAACTCCAGGGGCAACTATAGATCAAATAATTTTTAGGATAATCATATTAAGAAGAACACCAAACTCAACCCAAGAAGATGAAGATCTAAGTGTCACCCCCCCCCATCCACCACCATATTGGAAAAATAAAAAAGCAATGCACAGGTAGCCCTCCCAAAAGAGGGTGAAACAGAAGTGTAAGAAGGGGAGGCAGAATCCTGAACAAAGAGGGAATACTGTGATATAAATCAATAATTACAGTATACCAAGTATCTTGTTTCTTTCTCCCTACTGGTGCAGTAGAACAGCACCTCAGATAAGGGCCAGTTAGTAACTATGATTTTATAATAAACAATGTATTACATACAGTCTATATTTTCACACGCTGATCATGGTGATTTATTTTGGTGCATATAAAACATTAATGATTTTTATGGCATGCAATAAATACTGATATTTTTTATTTGTGATTCTATATTGCTCACTTAGTTATACAAAGAAAAGGTATTTGCATGGCACTTCTCTAAAGAACATTTAAGTAAATGTAAATCATAGCTGAGAAAAAATGGTGGGTAAACAGCATAACTTTCTTCCCATTTGTCAACTACGTCCATGCTCTGCCGCAGCAGAAAGATGAAAGACCATTAAGAGAATGGAAGCAGTCATACTGGAAATATCCAGTGGGGAAATTCTGCTGGTTTGCATCTGCTTGTTGTTGGCGAGGGTCTAGGTGTAGAATGTCAGTCTAGATATTCTACTAGACGATGGTGGATATCTGGTTAGTGCCCTGATACTGGCGTTTCTGATATGTGAACCAAAGGTGGAATGGGAAACCTCATCTACAGGGAATAATATGGTGTTCCCAAATCTAGCTAGGAAGGCCAAATCAGCAAAAATATAGTAGTCATGTGCCTGAAAACACAACTTTTCTTGAGCCTGAGCTGCAGACAGTATGCTCTCTTGTGTGCAATAGTACAGGAGTTTGATATTGATGTCTCTAGGTGGACCATCTCATGTCTGACGGGTTAGGGCTCAATGGATTTGATCAAACTCTAAGAGGTTCATTGGTATAACTGGTACATGTTTCTGGAACAGGGCAGTGATGGTCCCCTGCAGATCTATTACTGGAAGCCATGGTGACACAGGTACACCCTGGTGTGCATTCCAAATAGGCTCTACCCACAATGGCCTCCCCTTTTGGATCATCCCTCCTTTGGTGCGGCTCTATGATGTCAGTTCCGGCCATGTGAATGGCCCTGGCTTTCCATCCAACACATCCTGGGCACATGTTCTCCAGCATCTGAGCTCGGGTTTGGCCTGTTTATCGGTGTGGCTCCAGTGACGTCAGTTCAGGGCTCAAGCTCACTGGCTGTATCCCCATTCATACATTCAGGAGGTTATGCCTACATCATGGTAATGGTTTCCCCACACCCCAACAGCCAAGTCACAGCCCAAAAGCTGACAGCTCCCCTCTATAGCATCCCCATCAGGAAAGCCTCCACCACAGGCTATGAGGCTTAAGACATTTTCTTGGGTAGGACCTATGGTTATTGTTCTTACCACCCAGCTCTATGTACATATGAACCATTAGAAGGTATTATTGATAGGAATTTATTGGTTTTATGCATTGAAACTATTCTTTTTAAACATGCTTTCTATATGATCAACTGGAACTTTCATTGACTGAAATATTGCATGCATTATCTCATTGGTGGAGATACAACATATTATGCACCTTATCCAGTTTCTAAGGGATTCATGGATGGTAGCAGTAGTTAGAACTCCTTGAATCTGTTGACTCCAGGGGTTATTCCCAGCAGCTATGAACAGGTGTCTGGGGAGGACACTTCCTGTGTCAGTCCTTGCTCCCATTAGCATCTGATCTTTTTTGTTGCAGGTTTCTTAGTCGGCTGTCCTCTGTGCCAGTTCTCTGATCTTCCTGGTGAGCTTATCAATGATTTGTGTGGAAGCAGCATGCAAGGCATTTTGCAGCATTTGTTCAAATTGGTGTACAGTTCTTGCCTGCCCTGGGTTTTCATGTGGGTCAGAAGGAGCACTTGCATGACTGTCTGTCTCTTCTGCTTTAGAGAGATGCTGTGAATCCATGTGAGTAGGTGGTATATCTTAATCATCCACTGCCATCTTTAAAGCAGCCTGCTGTAAGGCTTCCTTGACCCCCCTAGCGGTAATCCCGAGTCTGGCTCGGGGTAGGAATATACTGATAGGAGCGGTAACCCCCAGCCAGACTGGGGATGGCTTCGCTGGATGCAGGGGAGGACACAGGGAGAGTTACTTACCTTGTCCCCTGGATCCAGCGATGTCCTCCGCGCTGTGTGATCGAACTGTCCTCCGCTCGATTCACAGTGCCGAATGCCACCGAGCTCCGTTCCCTGCGACGTTACGGCGCACGGGAGCGGAGAATGGCGGCAAATTCAAAAAAGTAAAAACACACAAAACACACACAGCACTGTAATCTTACAGATTACAGTGCTGTATTAAAAAATGCACACACCCTTTGTCCCTAGTGGTCTGTGTAATGCCCTGCATGCACTTTTATATTATAAATACTGTTTTTTACTGCCTGGAATTTGGAGATTGTCCATAGCAACCAAAAAGTGTCAATTTTTCTGTGTTTTTGGATTTGATTACATTATTGAATCATTTTTATTATTCTTTATTATATTATAAACTTTATCATACCTGGGATGTCTGCTAGACTCTGGTTTGAACAGATTTAAGAGCGTTATTCCTAAGAATTACAGGACTACAAAATAAAAGCCAGATTTCCGTGCAAAATAATTGTACCGCTTTCAGCACATAATTCCAGACTGAATCATACCGCCAGGGAGGTTAATAGAGCAGGTTTTTGCTTGCTCTGGGTGTTTTGTACCAGCATGTTAGAATCACCAGTTCGCTGCAGGTTTCCCTCGACTATGAGATCGGGTGTAGAGCAACTTTCAAAATGATGTTGCCCCAAGTGCCGTTTGAGAGGGAGCATTCTGCATCTTTCATCATGTTTCTTGGTTTTATGCTGTTCTTTTAAAGGCTTTTCACTTTTTTCACTCTGCTTGTTATGTTGTTATCTGGCCCTTACTTTCTTTTTATAAATTTTATAATCTATAATACTCTATTCTTAATTGCTCCCCTGCTCACATGTTTCTATGTTCTTCTTCTGTTTGCATCATATTGGTTTTGGAGGGGTTCTTCCACTCCTAAAGTAAATTGACCACAACAGAATAAAGCTTGAACCTTAAATTAGTTAAAACGTAATTAATGGTTTGGTAAACATTTAAATGCAATTTAAGAGTAATGCAGGCCATACACGGTCGAATTTCGAACGAATTTTCTTTTCAAAATCAGAAAATTTGTTTTTTTTGTGATCCGATGATGCCACCATTGATTTTCAAAATTAGGCCGACCAAGCCTTCAATTTCACCTCATGTTGCTACAGAAAATAATTTTCTTGGCTGGGAATCTTCTTTTCTCTCCGTAAATTTTCTTTTATCTCCGTACATTTTCTTTTATCTCCGTACATTTTCTTTTCTTATTACGTTTCTCGCACGATTCTCCCATCATTGATTAGAAAATCGTTTGTTTTTCTAAAAATTTCCAACATGTCCGATTCCTCAAATTTTATTTCCGCACGAAAATCGCCTGTTGCTGCAGCCCACTAATGGTGCGAAATTCATACGAAAATTCTTAGATACGATTTTCGAAAGAAAATTCTTTCGAAATTCGAACCGTGTATGGCCGGCATAAGGGTGGCAAATGCAGTTAGGTTTAGGAGATGTTTTTTTTAAGACAAATATGACCAGGGAGTGTTTGATGAACACAGACTTTTAGAAAGGGGTGCATACTTTAAATTACATCTATTGCATTAAAGCTGAGAAACTGTGGTTATAGTCATGTTAGGCCCTTCACCTTTCCTTTTACAGTTGGCCAAGGCAGCAAAAAATAGAAAAGCTACTGACCACTGCCATAGATTCATACTGCAAAATACTGTTTATATGTGCCAATAAACAAGTGAATTTTAAGACTTTTCAACAACTTTGACCTTGGAGGATGATTTATACCTTAGCAATCTGTTGCAATGTGTTAATGCACGTGTTTTAACATGCATTACCTTGAGTGATAATGGGGGTTATTTACGAAATGCAAATCCACTTTGCACTGCAAGTGCGCTTGGAAGTGCAGCCACTCTAAATCTAAGGGGTAGATCTGAAATGAGTGGAAGCTCAGCTGATTTTATCATCCAATCATGTGCAAGCTAAAATGCTGTTTTTTATTTTCCTTGCATGTCCCCCTCAGGTCTACAGCAACTTTATTTCCAAGTGCACTTTCAGTGCAAAGTGGAGTTTCCTTTAGTAAATAACCCCCAATGTGTGTTACATTATGGCAGCCCATTCATTAAAGTGTTACTAAACCTAGGAACCTTCATTCACTATATCCGGTCTCCCACAGAACATGAAAATGCAATTATTTTAGTAAATATAAATGGCTAAATACTAGACATGGGCGCCGTCAATAAATTTGTTTCGTTCCGTTCCGTTCTGGTTCGTGTTAGAATTAAATCGTACTTCGTATATCGTGTCCGAAATTCAATTTCAATTCGTACGAAATACGAATTGTCGTTAGGTTCGTTAACTTGTACGACCGTTCTTTACGATGAATTTAAAGGAAAAAATATATACCTCAATATGACAATATGTCCAAATTTCATTACTACGGAAACAACATGTGACTTGGTTGACCAATCAGAGGTTTTCTTCTGCTGCTGAGGTCTACAGGGCAGGCCCGATCATGTGACTTCCCTTTGTGGGTTAGTTAGTGTAGTGGAGCAGATCACACGATTATTTATCTGTGCATCTGAGCGAATATCTTTGCAATCCTTAGTTTTTCATTGTTCATTTTAGTTTATATCTGTTGTAGTTTGCAAGTGTATCATCTCTTAGTGTTTAGTTTCTGGTTTTATTCATTTTTTGGTTGGTTTTGAGAGATAATTTTTTTTTCATTTCTTGTTTCATTTAGTTAATATTTAGTTATTTTCTGTTTGTATAATTTTTTTTTGTACATTTGGTGATTTTGGTGTTAGTTTGCTGCAATCAAAATCATTTTTTTTTGTCTACATTTTTCTAACTTTTAAAGGAAAAATGAGCAGCAAACAAGGCCAAAAAAGCAGTAAGAGTGCTGCTGGGAGAGGGAGAGCTATGAGCTGTGTACATGAGCAGCAGGCGGGACGTTCTGTCTCTGCTCCCTCTGAGCTCAGCTCAACTCCCATAAAGCTGAGGAGACTGGGAGTGTAGACTGCTGGTGGTAAAAAGCCTGGCAAACAGCAGACATTTGCATGTCGCCAGCTGTTCCAGAATTTACCTCCTAGAACCAGCAGCACAATTCATAGCAAAAGTGGCGCTACCACCTCTCCCACTGCTGCTGGTAACATGCTGCCCATTGGTACCTTTTATGGAAGAGGGCAGGCCAAAGGGGTTCCCAGTGCACATACATTTGTGCAGCCAAAGCTGGAGATCCTGGCCATGCAGCAGGAAACATGTCAGTAGGCCGAGGCTCATGATGATGTCACCACCACCATTGCTGCCAGTACCATCACCATCAGCACTACAGGGAGCTTGGCAGTGGTCAGCAAGGAGACAGAGTTTACTGCTTCTAATGATCACGGTTCCCTTGGCAATGTGAAAGAGGTGGAAGCAGGCTTTCCTGACATTGTTGTAGAAAAATTTAATTTCCAGCCCTCTACCTCTACCCATGTTGGCACCACGACAGCCCAGAAAGTATCTCCCCTCAGTCCCCACTACTTTTTTCTCCTGAAAAGACCCCTGCCCAAGTGCTTTCTAAGCCTTCAGCATCAGAATGGGCCAATGCAACCATTAGACCTCAATCCATCACAGAACTCAAAATACCTGGGATGTTCAGGTCTCTTCCTCCCGCTCCTGCTGAACCTCAGAAAGAGAGTGTGACCACTGCAGTGGAAGGTATTCCATCAGGCAGTGTCCGAGGTGGTGGCTGCCGTTCCAGCATTTGGCAGCATTTTAAAAGAATTGGTGTCGGTCAGAAGGCCAAATGCAATCACTGTGGCAGGGAGGTCAGCCGGGCCGAGACATAGGGCATCTCAGTAATAGTGGCATGAACCAGCACATGCGTGTGCACCACCATGCAGTGCTGTTAGGGGAGAAAAGTATTATGGCCATTCCTCCAAACACCAAAAGGGGAACCAATAGTGGCACCGCCACAGCCACCATGAGTGCCAGCACCCCCAGCCAATATAAGGCAGAAAAGAATGCTGTTACCATCCCACATCCAATCCATACCAGCCAGGCCACCCAGGAAGATTTTGGTGGCTTTCAGAGTAAGGGTATGTCTCGGGCGCAGGTGCATAAAATAACACGTCTGATTGGCCAGCTTGTTGCAGTTGGAGGAGCACCTTTCAACATGGTGGAAGGTGAGCCTTTCAAGCAATTGATGCAGGCTGTTGCACCACAGTACCGTGTGCCATCCCTGTGCTATGCTGACTTCCTCCTGGGGCTGTACCTCTGCTGTGCTCATTATGAGGGGCTCCCACCATCCCTGTGCTATGCTGACTTCCTCCTGGGGCTATACCTCTGCTGTGCTCATTATGAGGGGCTCCCACCATCCCTGTGCTATGCTGACTTCCTCCTGGGGCTGCTTATTATGAGGGGCTCCCACCATCCCTGTGCTGTGCTGACTTCCTCCTGGTGCTGTACCCCTGTTGTGCTCAGTATGTCAGTACAGCACAGGAATGGTGGAAACCCCTCATAATGAGCACAGCAGAGGTACAGCCCCAGGTGGAAGTCAGCACTCAGATCTATTCAACTTTACACCTCGATCTGAAATTTATGAAATATGTCTATTTCTTTATCATAGTTCTGACACCTTTTTCAAACTGAGTAGAAGCTAGCCTAATGCATTCCACTCTAATGACTACTTTGTGTGCCTCCCACAGTGTCTAGAGTGACATCAGTGTACCATGGTTATTAGAGAGGTAGTATTGAATGGATTATTACATTTAGGCCCTGGAGGAAACATCTGTTAGAAGAGAGTCATTAAATGAACAGTATCAATCTGTTGGGGCTCCTCACAGAAAGGAGAAGGTAAGAGTGACTGTGTCATGATGGTATTGAGAAATTTTTTTAGATACCATCATAGATATAAAAAAGCATATGCTGTGCAAAAATATGATCAATGAAGAACATTTTATGTGGCTGAGAATAATGTAAAGTCTTTTGTAGCAAGATTCAGTTCCCTCCAACAGCCTTGAGACCATATTGACCGGACAGATCAGGGTAGCAGACTTGTCTTGTGTCGGTTGTGTCGTAATCTTTAAGTCTCTGCAAAAGACAAGTATGAGGTGTGTTCTGGCCAAATTAAAAAGGTTAAAAAAGGTAATTTATTAACCTATGGAGCCTAATGTGTAATTCCCACAGGGTTTTTGATCTTCTTGCTGCACCAAAATTGCATGGCTGTACTGAAACCCCATAGGAACCCTGTATGCATAGTATGATCAAGGGCCAGGAAAGGGGACAAAGGGGTAAAGGAGAAAGAAGTAGAAGAAAAACAAGAAAAGGAACACTGAAAGCTGAAAAAAACATTCAGTATAAAACAAGTCATGAGATACCAACTATGCACTGGTTTTTCCCCTTGCCCATTCGGGTATGCCACTAAACGCCAGACCCAAGGTCTAAAATCAGGGAGACGAGGGGGTAGCAGTGAAACCCTCTCAAACTCCAGGGGCAACTATAGATCAAATAATTTTTAGGATAATCATATTAAGAAGAACACCAAACTCAACCCAAGAAGATGAAGATCTAAGTGTCACCCCCCCCCATCCACCACCATATTGGAAAAATAAAAAAGCAATGCACAGGTAGCCCTCCCAAAAGAGGGTGAAACAGAAGTGTAAGAAGGGGAGGCAGAATCCTGAACAAAGAGGGAATACTGTGATATAAATCAATAATTACAGTATACCAAGTATCTTGTTTCTTTCTCCCTACTGGTGCAGTAGAACAGCACCTCAGATAAGGGCCAGTTAGTAACTATGATTTTATAATAAACAATGTATTACATACAGTCTATATTTTCACACGCTGATCATGGTGATTTATTTTGGTGCATATAAAACATTAATGATTTTTATGGCATGCAATAAATACTGATATTTTTTATTTGTGATTCTATATTGCTCACTTAGTTATACAAAGAAAAGGTATTTGCATGGCACTTCTCTAAAGAACATTTAAGTAAATGTAAATCATAGCTGAGAAAAAATGGTGGGTAAACAGCATAACTTTCTTCCCATTTGTCAACTACGTCCATGCTCTGCCGCAGCAGAAAGATGAAAGACCATTAAGAGAATGGAAGCAGTCATACTGGAAATATCCAGTGGGGAAATTCTGCTGGTTTGCATCTGCTTGTTGTTGGCGAGGGTCTAGGTGTAGAATGTCAGTCTAGATATTCTACTAGACGATGGTGGATATCTGGTTAGTGCCCTGATACTGGCGTTTCTGATATGTGAACCAAAGGTGGAATGGGAAACCTCATCTACAGGGAATAATATGGTGTTCCCAAATCTAGCTAGGAAGGCCAAATCAGCAAAAATATAGTAGTCATGTGCCTGAAAACACAACTTTTCTTGAGCCTGAGCTGCAGACAGTATGCTCTCTTGTGTGCAATAGTACAGGAGTTTGATATTGATGTCTCTAGGTGGACCATCTCATGTCTGACGGGTTAGGGCTCAATGGATTTGATCAAACTCTAAGAGGTTCATTGGTATAACTGGTACATGTTTCTGGAACAGGGCAGTGATGGTCCCCTGCAGATCTATTACTGGAAGCCATGGTGACACAGGTACACCCTGGTGTGCATTCCAAATAGGCTCTACCCACAATGGCCTCCCCTTTTGGATCATCCCTCCTTTGGTGCGGCTCTATGATGTCAGTTCCGGCCATGTGAATGGCCCTGGCTTTCCATCCAACACATCCTGGGCACATGTTCTCCAGCATCTGAGCTCGGGTTTGGCCTGTTTATCGGTGTGGCTCCAGTGACGTCAGTTCAGGGCTCAAGCTCACTGGCTGTATCCCCATTCATACATTCAGGAGGTTATGCCTACATCATGGTAATGGTTTCCCCACACCCCAACAGCCAAGTCACAGCCCAAAAGCTGACAGCTCCCCTCTATAGCATCCCCATCAGGAAAGCCTCCACCACAGGCTATGAGGCTTAAGACATTTTCTTGGGTAGGACCTATGGTTATTGTTCTTACCACCCAGCTCTATGTACATATGAACCATTAGAAGGTATTATTGATAGGAATTTATTGGTTTTATGCATTGAAACTATTCTTTTTAAACATGCTTTCTATATGATCAACTGGAACTTTCATTGACTGAAATATTGCATGCATTATCTCATTGGTGGAGATACAACATATTATGCACCTTATCCAGTTTCTAAGGGATTCATGGATGGTAGCAGTAGTTAGAACTCCTTGAATCTGTTGACTCCAGGGGTTATTCCCAGCAGCTATGAACAGGTGTCTGGGGAGGACACTTCCTGTGTCAGTCCTTGCTCCCATTAGCATCTGATCTTTTTTGTTGCAGGTTTCTTAGTCGGCTGTCCTCTGTGCCAGTTCTCTGATCTTCCTGGTGAGCTTATCAATGATTTGTGTGGAAGCAGCATGCAAGGCATTTTGCAGCATTTGTTCAAATTGGTGTACAGTTCTTGCCTGCCCTGGGTTTTCATGTGGGTCAGAAGGAGCACTTGCATGACTGTCTGTCTCTTCTGCTTTAGAGAGATGCTGTGAATCCATGTGAGTAGGTGGTATATCTTAATCATCCACTGCCATCTTTAAAGCAGCCTGCTGTAAGGCTTCCTTGACCCCCCTAGCGGTAATCCCGAGTCTGGCTCGGGGTAGGAATATACTGATAGGAGCGGTAACCCCCAGCCAGACTGGGGATGGCTTCGCTGGATGCAGG
The DNA here is from genome assembly GCF_037356315.1 of Lithobates pipiens. NCBI lineage: Eukaryota > Metazoa > Chordata > Amphibia > Anura > Ranidae > Lithobates > Lithobates pipiens. Next base: position 202,663,796 of record NW_027507764.1, on the reverse strand, counting down.
GGAGGACACAGGGAGAGTTACTTACCTTGTCCCCTGGATCCAGCGATGTCCTCCGCGCTGTGTGATCGAACTGTCCTCCGCTCGATTCACAGTGCCGAATGCCACCGAGCTCCGTTCCCTGCGACGTTACGGCGCACGGGAGCGGAGAATGGCGGCAAATTCAAAAAAGTAAAAACACACAAAACACACACAGCACTGTAATCTTACAGATTACAGTGCTGTATTAAAAAATGCACACACCCTTTGTCCCTAGTGGTCTGTGTAATGCCCTGCATGCACTTTTATATTATAAATACTGTTTTTTACTGCCTGGAATTTGGAGATTGTCCATAGCAACCAAAAAGTGTCAATTTTTCTGTGTTTTTGGATTTGATTACATTATTGAATCATTTTTATTATTCTTTATTATATTATAAACTTTATCATACCTGGGATGTCTGCTAGACTCTGGTTTGAACAGATTTAAGAGCGTTATTCCTAAGAATTACAGGACTACAAAATAAAAGCCAGATTTCCGTGCAAAATAATTGTACCGCTTTCAGCACATAATTCCAGACTGAATCATACCGCCAGGGAGGTTAATAGAGCAGGTTTTTGCTTGCTCTGGGTGTTTTGTACCAGCATGTTAGAATCACCAGTTCGCTGCAGGTTTCCCTCGACTATGAGATCGGGTGTAGAGCAACTTTCAAAATGATGTTGCCCCAAGTGCCGTTTGAGAGGGAGCATTCTGCATCTTTCATCATGTTTCTTGGTTTTATGCTGTTCTTTTAAAGGCTTTTCACTTTTTTCACTCTGCTTGTTATGTTGTTATCTGGCCCTTACTTTCTTTTTATAAATTTTATAATCTATAATACTCTATTCTTAATTGCTCCCCTGCTCACATGTTTCTATGTTCTTCTTCTGTTTGCATCATATTGGTTTTGGAGGGGTTCTTCCACTCCTAAAGTAAATTGACCACAACAGAATAAAGCTTGAACCTTAAATTAGTTAAAACGTAATTAATGGTTTGGTAAACATTTAAATGCAATTTAAGAGTAATGCAGGCCATACACGGTCGAATTTCGAACGAATTTTCTTTTCAAAATCAGAAAATTTGTTTTTTTTGTGATCCGATGATGCCACCATTGATTTTCAAAATTAGGCCGACCAAGCCTTCAATTTCACCTCATGTTGCTACAGAAAATAATTTTCTTGGCTGGGAATCTTCTTTTCTCTCCGTAAATTTTCTTTTATCTCCGTACATTTTCTTTTATCTCCGTACATTTTCTTTTCTTATTACGTTTCTCGCACGATTCTCCCATCATTGATTAGAAAATCGTTTGTTTTTCTAAAAATTTCCAACATGTCCGATTCCTCAAATTTTATTTCCGCACGAAAATCGCCTGTTGCTGCAGCCCACTAATGGTGCGAAATTCATACGAAAATTCTTAGATACGATTTTCGAAAGAAAATTCTTTCGAAATTCGAACCGTGTATGGCCGGCATAAGGGTGGCAAATGCAGTTAGGTTTAGGAGATGTTTTTTTTAAGACAAATATGACCAGGGAGTGTTTGATGAACACAGACTTTTAGAAAGGGGTGCATACTTTAAATTACATCTATTGCATTAAAGCTGAGAAACTGTGGTTATAGTCATGTTAGGCCCTTCACCTTTCCTTTTACAGTTGGCCAAGGCAGCAAAAAATAGAAAAGCTACTGACCACTGCCATAGATTCATACTGCAAAATACTGTTTATATGTGCCAATAAACAAGTGAATTTTAAGACTTTTCAACAACTTTGACCTTGGAGGATGATTTATACCTTAGCAATCTGTTGCAATGTGTTAATGCACGTGTTTTAACATGCATTACCTTGAGTGATAATGGGGGTTATTTACGAAATGCAAATCCACTTTGCACTGCAAGTGCGCTTGGAAGTGCAGCCACTCTAAATCTAAGGGGTAGATCTGAAATGAGTGGAAGCTCAGCTGATTTTATCATCCAATCATGTGCAAGCTAAAATGCTGTTTTTTATTTTCCTTGCATGTCCCCCTCAGGTCTACAGCAACTTTATTTCCAAGTGCACTTTCAGTGCAAAGTGGAGTTTCCTTTAGTAAATAACCCCCAATGTGTGTTACATTATGGCAGCCCATTCATTAAAGTGTTACTAAACCTAGGAACCTTCATTCACTATATCCGGTCTCCCACAGAACATGAAAATGCAATTATTTTAGTAAATATAAATGGCTAAATACTAGACATGGGCGCCGTCAATAAATTTGTTTCGTTCCGTTCCGTTCTGGTTCGTGTTAGAATTAAATCGTACTTCGTATATCGTGTCCGAAATTCAATTTCAATTCGTACGAAATACGAATTGTCGTTAGGTTCGTTAACTTGTACGACCGTTCTTTACGATGAATTTAAAGGAAAAAATATATACCTCAATATGACAATATGTCCAAATTTCATTACTACGGAAACAACATGTGACTTGGTTGACCAATCAGAGGTTTTCTTCTGCTGCTGAGGTCTACAGGGCAGGCCCGATCATGTGACTTCCCTTTGTGGGTTAGTTAGTGTAGTGGAGCAGATCACACGATTATTTATCTGTGCATCTGAGCGAATATCTTTGCAATCCTTAGTTTTTCATTGTTCATTTTAGTTTATATCTGTTGTAGTTTGCAAGTGTATCATCTCTTAGTGTTTAGTTTCTGGTTTTATTCATTTTTTGGTTGGTTTTGAGAGATAATTTTTTTTTCATTTCTTGTTTCATTTAGTTAATATTTAGTTATTTTCTGTTTGTATAATTTTTTTTTGTACATTTGGTGATTTTGGTGTTAGTTTGCTGCAATCAAAATCATTTTTTTTTGTCTACATTTTTCTAACTTTTAAAGGAAAAATGAGCAGCAAACAAGGCCAAAAAAGCAGTAAGAGTGCTGCTGGGAGAGGGAGAGCTATGAGCTGTGTACATGAGCAGCAGGCGGGACGTTCTGTCTCTGCTCCCTCTGAGCTCAGCTCAACTCCCATAAAGCTGAGGAGACTGGGAGTGTAGACTGCTGGTGGTAAAAAGCCTGGCAAACAGCAGACATTTGCATGTCGCCAGCTGTTCCAGAATTTACCTCCTAGAACCAGCAGCACAATTCATAGCAAAAGTGGCGCTACCACCTCTCCCACTGCTGCTGGTAACATGCTGCCCATTGGTACCTTTTATGGAAGAGGGCAGGCCAAAGGGGTTCCCAGTGCACATACATTTGTGCAGCCAAAGCTGGAGATCCTGGCCATGCAGCAGGAAACATGTCAGGAGGCCGAGGCTCATGATGATGTCACCACCACCATTTCTGCCAGTACCATCACCATCAGCACTACAGGGAGCTTGGCAGTGGTCAGCAAGGAGACAGAGTTTACTGCTTCTAATGATCACGGTTCCCTTGGCAATGTGAAAGAGGTGGAAGCAGGCTTTCCTGACATTGTTGTAGAAAAATTTAATTTCCAGCCCTCTACCTCTACCCATGTTGGCACCACGACAGCCCAGAAAGTATCTCCCCTCAGTCCCCACTACTTTTTTCTCCTGAAAAGACCCCTGCCCAAGTGCTTTCTAAGCCTTCAGCATCAGAATGGGCCAATGCAACCATTAGACCTCAATCCATCACAGAACTCAAAATACCTGGGATGTTCAGGTCTCTTCCTCCCGCTCCTGCTGAACCTCAGAAAGAGAGTGTGACCACTGCAGTGGAAGGTATTCCATCAGGCAGTGTCCGAGGTGGTGGCTGCCGTTCCAGCATTTGGCAGCATTTTAAAAGAATTGGTGTCGGTCAGAAGGCCAAATGCAATCACTGTGGCAGGGAGGTCAGCCGGGCCGAGACATAGGGCATCTCAGTAATAGTGGCATGAACCAGCACATGCGTGTGCACCACCATGCAGTGCTGTTAGGGGAGAAAAGTATTATGGCCATTCCTCCAAACACCAAAAGGGGAACCAATAGTGGCACCGCCACAGCCACCATGAGTGCCAGCACCCCCAGCCAATATAAGGCAGAAAAGAATGCTGTTACCATCCCACATCCAATCCATACCAGCCAGGCCACCCAGGAAGATTTTGGTGGCTTTCAGAGTAAGGGTATGTCTCGGGCGCAGGTGCATAAAATAACACGTCTGATTGGCCAGCTTGTTGCAGTTGGAGGAGCACCTTTCAACATGGTGGAAGGTGAGCCTTTCAAGCAATTGATGCAGGCTGTTGCACCACAGTACCGTGTGCCATCCCTGTGCTATGCTGACTTCCTCCTGGGGCTGTACCTCTGCTGTGCTCATTATGAGGGGCTCCCACCATCCCTGTGCTATGCTGACTTCCTCCTGGGGCTATACCTCTGCTGTGCTCATTATGAGGGGCTCCCACCATCCCTGTGCTATGCTGACTTCCTCCTGGGGCTGCTTATTATGAGGGGCTCCCACCATCCCTGTGCTGTGCTGACTTCCTCCTGGTGCTGTACCCCTGTTGTGCTCAGTATGTCAGTACAGCACAGGAATGGTGGAAACCCCTCATAATGAGCACAGCAGAGGTACAGCCCCAGGTGGAAGTCAGCACAGCACAGGAATGGTGGAAACCCCTCATAATGAGCACAGCAGAGGTACAGCCCCAGGAGGAAGTCAGCACAGCACAGGGATGGTGGGAGCCCCTCATAATATGCACAGCAGAGGTACAGCCCCAGGAGGAAGTCAGCACAGTACAGAGATGGTGGGAGCCCCTCATAATATACACAGCAGAGGTACAGCCCCAGGAGGAAGTCAGCATAGCACAGGGATGGTGGGAGCCCCTCATAATAAGCAGCCCCAGGAGGAAGTCAGCATAGCACAGGGATGGTGGGAGCCCCTCATAATAAGCAGCCCCAGGAGGAAGTCAGCATAGCACAGGGATGGTGGGAGCCCCTCATAATAAGCATAATGACTGAGTCGTCGATGCAACGACAACTGATCCGAAATCCTAAATTCGTAAACAAAAGTTCGTATTGCGTACAGAATTCGGACGTATGGCAATTCGTATTTCGGATCCTTCCGAACGTACGAATTTTGGGAAATTCATACGAATTTGAGATTCGTACGAAACGAATCGCACATGTCTACTAAATACCTTTTCTTATCAGCACTTAGAGAAGTCGATTAACCCCTTAGGTATTGCAAGCGAGTATTGCAAGCATGCTTTACTGTATATACAGACTGGTTTTAGTTGTGGGTTTAGAAACACTTTAAGAACAGGCTGCCAACACAACACTTTGGATGAAAAAAAAGTATATGACCCTTTTTGTGCTCTGTATTCTACTGCACATATGTTGGGGTTCCATTGCTATCTATTTCTGCTGCAACACACAAGTGTAAATGGGTCTTAAGTGTTGTGTTTCAATGCAAAGCAAGATGAAGAGATCAAATTATAGGACACCATATCCTCAGTATAAAGAGTTTCAGAAACAAACAGGGCTAAGAGGTAACAAACCTCGGGACTTTCCAGGTGTCAAATGTAAAGGTCTAACCACAATGGGTAAAAAATATAAGAATTTTATTACAAAATAGTAAAAACATGAGAGAAAATCCACAATAATACATCCAAGACAGAGGATAAATTAATCAAATGTGTATACAAGGCACTACCATTCTCGACATGTTTCACTTGTTGGAGTTTCCTCAGGAGATTGATGGTGTGACTCTTTTGTATGCTGAAATCACAAAATACAATATAATAAAACATCTCATAAATGCATACACAGTGAATGCATCGTAGCAAAAAGAGCACATTGGCTTAGCAATCTCAAGACCAAGCAACATTCATAAATAACAATAACAAACATTGAGAATACAAGGACATAGAAACAGATGATCAAAAATAGAAACCGATCTCACCACATTTGCTTAAATTCAACAGATGGATACAGATAAGATGAAAATTTAAAATTTATTGAAAAGAAGAGACAACCGATCAGCCAGCAAAGCCATCTAAATTGCTTGCAGAGATAATGAATCTATAAAAAAATGTATATACACATATGTATTAAATAAGGTGGCTAAGCTGGAAGAAGGAAAAAAGAATTCCCCATTTAGCAATAATTACCTTAAGGTAGGTTCAAAGGTTGAATCAATATAACTGTATTAGATTAAAGCAACGTGCTGGTCTATAGTGGGATGGATAAGGGACAGCAAGAGCACCAGCGTGTGGATGAACCCAAACACTAGTTGCTAAGTGCACCTGAGTAAGGCTTGATTCACACTTATGCATTTTTAGTGCTTTTTGCATTTTACAGATTTGCACTACATTCCATTTAACATGGTTTCCTATTGAACACGTTCTGTAGTGCAAATCTGCAAAATGCAAAAAGCACTAAAAATACATAGGTGTGGCGGACATGTAAGCAGCGCCAGAGAGGAGCTCCTCTGACACCCCTAGATCCTGCACAGCATCCGGGCACAGATTAACACTACCGAGTACACGGGGAGCTCAGGGATACACCCGAGACTATCCACCACCTGAAAAGATGGTTCGGAATGGTCCAGCGGGACCTAAAACAGCCATGGAATGCCAGCTAGCACAGGCCGTGGGAAGAATCAAAGATGGCGCCGGTCATCTGTCCTCATGCAAGAAACCGCCAAGGGACAAATGGCCACTGACTGGTAAGTCTCACTCCCCCACTCATACACAAAACTCCACAGTCTCCACCAAGAAGGGAAAACCCCCAACCACAATAAAAGAACATTTTGCTGATCCCCGCAGAGCCCATGGTTATCAGCCACGCCAGCTTTCCCCGAGGGGGAAGAGTCAGACCCTTGGGAGAATACAGGCATATGGGAGGAGGACAGTGAACTAGGAGGCCCCTCACAACCAGATATGATAGCGGAAGAAGAGGGAGCGGATACCGGGGGTGAATAGGGGCTTACGCTCAAACATGTTATGGATGCAATTCAACAGTGTCAGTCCTCACTAACCACACAGATTGAAACGGTTAGGCTGGACCTTTCTATTGTTAAACATGGCATGCAAAAAATACACTACAGGATCACTGGAGTGGGGCATTGTATTAGGGACATTGAGGACACTATGCAACCTATGTCTGTGAGTCTGAGAATGCAGCAACAGGATTTAAAAGACCAAGCTACAAAACTGCGATTTGTTGGCTTCCCGGAAGGAGCCAAAAGCAGGGAACCGGAATTGTTTTTGGAAAACTGGCTTAAAGCAACTGTGGGACCGGAGAATTTATCCTCCCTGTTTGCAACTGAAAGGGCGCACAGGGTAACCACATGTCCCCTTCCGTGGGAGCTCCTCCGCGACCCCTCCTGGCAAAAATACTGCATTTCAGGGATAAGGAGGTTATTATGCATACAGCCAGAAACGTCTCTGATATTAAATTCAATGGAAAAAAAATATCAATCTTTCTAGACTTTTCGGCTGTTACACAAAAACAAAGAGCAGCATTTACAGTTGTAAAGAGACGTCTTCGGGACAAACAGCTCAGCTACAGTATGTTATACCCTGCTAAACTGAGAGTCATTAACCACTTGAGACCCGTGCTATAGCCGAATGACGGCTACAGCGCGGATCTCCTTTTCCGGGACGACGTCAATAGACGCAGTCCCGTGCACGAACGGCCTGCGCGCCCCCTGAGGGGTGCGCACGGCGCGCTCTGTGATCGGCGAGTCTACGAGACTCGCCTGATCACTGATCCGTGCAAGGGGTCGATCCCGACCCCTTATCACGTGATCAGCTGTCAGCCAATGACAGCTGATCATGTGATATAACGGAGCCGGCAATCGGCTATTATTCCTCCTCGCGCTGACAGCGCGAGGAGAAAAGAAAAAAGCCGATCACCGGCGGCCGTGATCGGAACATCAGTCCCGATCACGGCCAGCCCTGCCAGTGCCCACCTGCCCCCTGCCAGTGCCCACCTGCCCCCTCATAACTACACATAATAAAAAATGAGTGCCCCCCGTCAGTGCCACCCAGCAGTGCCCATAGTGCCACCCAGCAGTGCCCACAGTGCCACCCAGCAGTGCCCACAGTGCCACCCAGCAGTGCCACCCAGCAGTGCCCACAGTGCTACCCAGCAGTGCCCACAATCTGCCTCAACAAAGGTGCTGCACCCCAGTGCCACATATCCGTGCCCATCAGTGTCATCTACCAGTGCCCATCAGTGCCCAGCAGTGCCGCCAATCAGTGCCCAGCAGTGCCACCTATCAGAGCCACCTATCAGTGCCACCTATCAGTGCCCATCAGTCCCATCTATCAGTGGTACCTATCAGTGCCCATCCGTGCCACCCATCCGTGCCACCCATCTGTGCCACCCATCCGTGCCATCTTATCTGTGCCCATCTTTGCCCATCAGTGCCGCCTTATCTGTGCCCATCGGTGCCGCCTTATCTGTGCCTATTAGTGCCGCCTTAACTATGCCTATCAGTGCCCACCAGTGCAGCCTATCAGTGCCCACCAATGCAGCCTATCAGTGCCCACCAATGCAGCCCATTAGTGCCCACCAGTGCAGCCTGTCAGTGCCACCTCATCAGCGCACTTCAATGAAGGAGTAAAATGACCTGTTTGCAAAATTTTATAACAAACTATTAAACATGATTTTTTTTTTTTTGCTTTTTGTTTGTTTAGCAAAAAATAAAACTCCCAGCTGTGATTAAATACCACCAAAAGAAAGCTCTATTTGTGGGGAAAAAAAATGATAAAAATTTCATTTGGGTACAGTGTTGTATGCCCGCGCAATTGTCATTCAAAGTGCATCAGCGCTGAAAGCTGAAAATTGGTCTGGGGCTGAGGGGGGTTTAAGTGCCCAGTAAGCAAGTGGTTAATGATGGTAAAGCTCAATTCTTTCTATCCCCCACGGAGGCTTCGGATTGGCTCGATGGTTTGGGCTAATTCTTTCCATCTTATTGTTGAGTTTTTACTGGATTACTACCTAACCTAGACTGTATATAAAAGGCAACTATTGAACTGATTATGATGGATTGCTTGAATTCTACCTAGTTGTTACTCCACATCCCTTTTGCTACCTCTCCACTCGAGAATCCCTAAGATAAGAAGGAACTATTGATAGAACATGAGGAGCTAAGAGAGGAAATGGTGGAGGTTACATCGTCCTACATAAGTAAGAAAATGAAGATTTGATTCATGGACGGCAAAGCGGTAAGATGTGATGACTGTTCGACAAAATTGAGTGAAGACATTAATGTATTCTATACCTGTCTACGCCTGAGCTAGGGATTACCTGGTTACAGAGGACTCAGTAGCAGAATTTGTGATACAGGATGCACTATTCTGGATTTCATGCTATGGAGGTGTCAATGTTGCTCCCTATGGCACCTATATTTTTCCTTTTCTTTTTTTTTTTCTACTTTTTCTTTGAAACGTAGCATTTCATATACCCCTCTGTTTTTTTTTTTTTTGCGCAGACTACATGGAACTGACACCAGTTTAATTGGGGGATCTTTTTGGTCAACGCACGGGTTACTGTTATGGTTATTGGGACAAGGCTTGTTGAAGTTCGGGACAATGAGCAGGGTGGGGGGAAGGGGAAGTTGGTAGATACTGGTTTGTTTTATTTTGTTTTGAGTTTCTCTTTTTACACTGCACAGAACTGCTCTCAAGGAATATTAATAACAAGCTGTTTCTCATTTGACTGCACTAAGAATATAATAGCCTATGCCATGGTAACTATGGGTAACAATGCACTGTTTACACGGTCCAGGAATTGCAATGTTATATTTTCTGAACTATTTTTATTTATCCCTCTAGATGGGTCTTAGGTGTATTACTTGGAACGTCAGAGGCTTAAACTTGAGGATCAAGCGATCTTTGGTTTTTGACTATCTCAAACGCACAAAGCCACATTTGATCACGGGTTATGGCTCTAAAAAGACCCCACTTCGCTCATGCATTTCATGCAGCATACTCCTCTTATTCCAGGGGGGTATCCATACTAATTCTTAGCCCTTGTACACGCAGTCGGACATTCCGACAACAAAAGCCATCGGATTTTTTCCGACGGATTTTGTCCGAAACTGGTGTTGCATACACACGGTTGGACAAAGTTGTCGGAAAATCGGATCGTTCAGAACGTGATGATGTTCATACATTATGACGGAACTTTGTTCAGGCTAGTAGCCAATAGCTTTGGTCTCATAATTTAATATGAGCATGTGTGGCACTTTGTCCGATCGGAATTCTCTACAAACAATCGGACAAAGCCTGTTTGGATCATGTTGTCAGAAAATTTTATATACAGCTCTCAAACTTTGTTGGTCGGACACTGATGGAAAAAGTCCAATGGAGCCCACACACGGTCGGATTATCCGACAACACGGTCCGATCGGATATTTTCCATCTGAATTTCCGACCGTGTATACAAGGGCAAAGATCTTTACCGATTCAAGTAGTGGAAGTGAAGACTGATCCTCAGGGATGCTACGTTGCTTTGGTATTTAAATATAGGGAGACGTTGTATACTATAGTAAATGTGTATATCCCATCACATTTTGAGTTACAAAAACTAGAAAACTGTATGTCTGCGGTGCTTCCTGTGGTGCAGGGTCACCTCATTATAGGAGGAGACTTCAACAGAGATATGGATGTGGAGCTGGATACACTCAGATGCACTAGACCACAATCTCACGCATTAAGAGATTGGGCTGCTGCCTACGGTCTGATAGATGTGTGGAGATGGAAACACCCAGATAGGAGGGAATTTTCTTGTGCATCAGAGTCTTATAAGACTCTGTCCCGACTGGATATGTTCTTCACTTCACAGGATGTGCTGCAGAAAGTGGAGTAAGTAGCTTATCTCCCAAGAGCATTCTCCAATCATTCTCCCCTGGAGCTCACCATGTGTGAACCAGGACTTTCAGCTGACCGGGTCTGGCGCATGAGTCCATATTGGTTGAAAGAACCAATGGTACTAAGCTCCTGTGTGGAAGCTATAAATACATGAGAATGTTCGGGAGGTGCTGGAACTGATCACATGGGATGCCTTTAAAGTAGTACTGAAGGGAGCATATATGAAAGGGGTTTCAAACCTAAAAAGAGCCAGTGGGGAACAAATGCATACTTTATCTACGGAATTAAAAGAAGCAGAGGAAGATTATGTCAGGGACCCATCTCCAGCCAGATGCCAGATGCTACAGGATGTCTGGAGGATGTACAAGCTGGCACTGGTATCCAAAACCCAGAAATGATTACTATATCAAAGAAAGAGAATTTATGACTCAGGAGACAAGAATGGAAAGATCCTGGCCTTTTTGGCCAAACCGATACATGACCCAATTATCATTTCTTGTGTATATGAGGACTCAGCTACTCTCCAAGATTCCAGGGAGGGGATCACAAAAGCCTTCCTTAAAAGAGATTGAACAGGCCATAAAAACTTTTGCTAAACATAAGACCCCAGCACCAGACAGTCTTCCTATTGAATGGTATATGGAACATAGAGAGGCCATGATACCGAGACTACACAAACTTTATTCCACTATTTTCACACAGAAAAGCCTTCCCTCATCTATGAAAGAGGCTCTAATAGTGTTAATCCCTAAACCCAACAAGGACCCCCTTTATTGTGAATCTTATAGGCCAATCTTGCTAATTAATACAGATTAAAAAATTCTAACAAAAATTTTAGCCTCCCGCATAAGCTCAGTAACTACAACATTAACCCCCCATGGCGGTATTCCCGGGTCTGGCTCGGGGTGGAATTTTTATACCAAAAGCGGTAACCCAGAGCCAGACTCGGGACCGCATCGCTGTATGCAGGGAGAGGTTTACTTACCTTCTCCCTTGGATCCAGCGATGTCCCCGCGCTGAACGAGCGAGCCGCGTCTTGCTCGATCTATCACATCGCCGATCTCCGTGCCCTGCGAGCGTTTCGACGCATTGGGGACGGAGATCCGCGCTAAATTCAAAAAGTGAAACACTCACTATACATACAGTATAATGTAATCTTACAGATTACATTGCTGTATGTAATAATTTCACATTCCTTTTGTCCCTAGTGTTCTGCCCAGTGTCCTGTATGCAGTTTTATATAATAAAAACAGTTTTTTATGCCTGGAAACTGGAGATTGTCCATAGCAACCAAAACTGTCCCTTTACATCAAAAATGATTTTAGACCAGCTAGAAAACAGCGATACTAAATTAGAATCACTCGTAGAATTGAGCGATAACGATTTGTGGGGAGATCCGTCATCAAATATTGAAAAGTAATGACAGTGACAATTCTGCAACTGAGCAAATTTCAGTGTTTTTGATTTGATTACATTATTGAATAATTTTTATTATTGTTATATTATTATTTGGTATAATTATTTATAATTATTTATTATAATATAATTTATGATTTAATTTTTCAAACTTCATCATACCCGGGATGTCGGCTAGACTCTGGTTGGACAGATTTAAGTGAGTTATTGCTAAGAATTACAGGACTACAATATAAAACGCCAAATTTTCATGCAAAATAATTGTACCGGTTTTAGCACCTAAAATCCGAAATAATCATACCGCCAGGGAGGTTAATAAGTTCAGACCAGACCGGTTTCATTCCTGGCAGATCTACGTATAGTAACATACGTAGACTGTTCACCAATCTTCAAGCTCCCAACACGTTATCAATCCCCAGAGCAGTGGTATCTCTCAATGTTCACAAAGCATTCGATTCTGTCAAATGGCCCTATCTTTTTTATATATTAGAGAAATTCGGATTTGGAAGAAATGTTATTAATTGGATCACAATACTGTATGACCAGCCTATCGCCCGTATCAGAATTAATGGAATAATCTCTAAATCATTTATTATTCACAGAGGTACTCGACAGGCATGTCCATTGTCACCATTACTATTCGTGCTCGCTATAGAACCCCTAGCCAGATTACTTTGGTCATCATTAGATATGCAAGGTATGAAAATTGGCACCCTAGAAGAACGCATATCTATGCGGATGATATGCTGCTGTACCCATCTAACCCCCAACACACGATCCCTGTTATGCTTCAGATAATTAGTTAATTTGAAAAATTCTCAGGCCTTAAAATAAATTGGATTAAATCTAATGTCTTTTCAGTAGACCATGCTCTCCCATTTGATCTACCCTCAGACTGCCCATTACAGATGACCTCTAGGCTCTTTCCACTTATATTGCATATAATCTTTTGCCATGTATAGACTCCTTTAAAAGCAAAATAATGAGTTGAGCAAACCTGCCATTAACGTTGATGGGTAGGGTAACCCTTTTTTGGCATTTGGTGTTTACAAGTTAAAATCCATATTTTTTGCTAGAAAATTACTTGGAACCCACAAATATTATATATATTTTTTTAGCAGAGACTCTAGAAAATAAAACGGTGATTGTTGCAATATTTTATGTCACACGGTATTTGCGCAGCAGTGTTTTAAATGCAACTTTTTGGGAAAAGGGACACTTTCATGAATTTTAAAAAAATGAAACAGTAAAATTAGCCAAATTTTTTTGCATAATGTGAAAGATAATGTTATGCTGTGTAAATAGATACCAAACATGTCACACTTTATAATTGCATGCACTCGTGGAATGACGACAAACTACGGTACCTAAAAATCTCAATAGGCACCACTATAAAAAAAAATGTATGTTTACCAGGTTAGAGTTACAGAGGAGGTCAAGTGCTAGAATTATTGCTCTCACTCTGACGATCGCGGCGATACCTCACATGTGTGATTTGAACACCGTTTACATATGCGGGTGTGACTTCCATATGTGTTTTCTTTGCTTCGCGAGCTTGTGGGGACGGCGGGCGCTTTAAAAAAAAATATATTTTTTTTATTTATTTTTTAATTAATAAATTATTATTATTTTTATTTTATTTTTTTATCACTTTTATTGCTGTCACAAGGAATGTAAACATCCCCTGTGACAGTAATAGGTGGTGACAGGTACTCTTTATAGAGGGATTGGGGGTCTAAAAGACCCCCAATCCCTCCTTTACACTTCAATGTATTCAGATGGCTGAAAACGGCGATTCTGAATACTGTATATATTTTTTAAAACTGGCGCCATTGGCAGCCGAGTAAACGGGAAGTGATGTCATGACGTAGCTTCCGTGTTTGTTATTAGGAGACTGGAATGAAGCCACTTACGGCTTCATTCCAGTCCCTGCCCAACAGCCGGAGGCATCCGATCATGCATCGGTGCTCCCGATTGAGCGGGGGCACCGGTAAGAGCGGTGGGAGGCGGCGGGAGGCGGCAGGAGGGGGGATGTCCTCTCCCGCTCCTCCGGCATAACAGCCGAGCGGCTTTTAGCTGCATCAGTTGTTATGGCTGGATAGCTGATCGCCCACTGGGAAAAACGGTACCGGAATGATGCCTGCAGGTGCGGGCATCATGCCAGTATAACCTCCGGAAGCCGAGTACGCACATCTGCGTACGCTCGGCGGGAAGGGGGTGAACCTATTTAAAATGATATTTTTGCATAAATTCTTGTACATTCTTGCAAATAGCCCAGTATATGTCCCTAAAAAAATCTTCCAAGAAATTGATTCTCTACTATCAACTTTCTTATGGTTTCCTAAACACCCTAGAATAGCCTTAAAGACACAGCTCAGGGGGGACTGGCACTGCCAAACTTAAGACTTTACTATTTTGCATCACAGCTAGTCTGCTAGTCTACATGCAATGGTGGCTGTTCTCTCAGATTGAAAACGCTGATACAGCAGCAGAAGCGGCTATACTTTCCTCTTATGAGGCTCTCAATAATTTAATATTCCGAAGAACAACTAGGAATGTAGAGGGCACAAGCATAATTAAAGTATCTCTAGAAATATATAAACAATGTCTCCAGCTGAATCCAGGGGACACTCTGTCAATATCCCCTAATCACCCTATATAGTGTAACCCCACTTTCTCTCACTTTTTAGACCTACCTGATGCTTCCTTGTGGGCTACAAAGGGTTTGACCAGCTATATGACCAAGGGAATTTTAAATCTTTTTCAATACTAGGACAGGAATTTGGGGTGCCAGCTACATGGCACTTAAGATACCTGCAATTAAAACATGCGGCCATGGCTCAGCTGGGACTACGAAATGTCTCCTTTCAAAATTCTCCACTAGAGGGAGCACTAATACAACCTGAACATGCAGGCCTGAACTCTATGTATTATACAGTATTAGGGCAACACGACTCTAGTCAGCTACAGACTTTAAAAAATCACTGGCAGTCAGATATACTGGATCTTTCAGATGATAACTGGAAGGAACTTGTTAATATGTACTTTGTCACTACTCTCTCTGCTAAAGATAAAATTATACAGTTGCGTATCTTTCATAGAGTTTACTACACCCCTCTGCGGCTCTGCGGAAAATAAACAGCCCTACCTGTCATAAATGTAATAAACATACCGGTGACTTGCTCCACATGCTTTGCGCCTGCGAAAAGATACGACCATTTTGGTCACAAGTAATTCAGTTTATTGTGACTAACTTTGACCTACCCAATGTACAGCTCAAAATGGTGCATATTGGCGGTCTTTGAGGATGTGGACTTGGGCACATATCAAAAACTATTTCTACATCTTTTGCTATACTATGCTAGGAAAACTGTGGTTATGCAATGGATATACTCCACACCAATTCCTCTAAACCAGTGGAAAGCATTAATTAACCAGGTATTGCCGATTTACAAACTCACATAATAGGCCAGAGGGTGTGCGGGTAAATTCATGAAGGTCTGGGGGAGGTAGATTGACCTTACGGATACATGTGAATATCCAAAAATGAGCTGAATCCTTGAGAGAATGTAATAAAATGAAATAAAAGGATGGGTCTCCTGGGGCTGATGGGTGGACCGAGATCTCTCTCCAGGTGGGATACCAGTGAAGTGTGAAATATGGTGGCTTCTAAAACCTATTACGGACTGTGCAAAAGTGTAACTACTTAAGGTTGTTAATAATACAAAAATATAAAACCTTTCTTCATCACGGAAATTGGTACCATTGGTTTAATTCTTGTTGCATAGGAGGTGAAGAGGAGCGAAGATACATTTACAGTAAAAGACATAAGTGGTTGATGATTTGATAATTGTATAAGGATTTTTTTCTGTAATATGTTTGCAAATGTATCCTTTATGTTATGAAGAATAATAAAAACAGTATAAAAAAAATGCATAGGTGTGAATCAAGCCTAAAAGAAAACCACTTATGAATTTCATTCCATAACAGAGCCCCCTCAAAATGTTGATGGCGACTCAGACTAAATATGAAGTGAGATACGGCTTGTAAAGATTTCTTACCCGGAGATTGATTAAGTACGGTTCCACGAGCGCAGCAGGGGATATCGCTAGACCCCTCATGCAGCTGTCTGTGACAGAATGTGAAGGTAGGATACTACTGCCTGATATTCACCTACTTTGACTGGCGTCACTGCCGAGTCGCGGGATGCCAACAGGAGGAGTGTTGATTTTCACGCATCCGCAAAAGGCGACCGTGCATGCTCCAAAGACAGCAGACACGTCATCGGTGCACATCTTGCAAACTCCCTTGCCCTCAACTATACGTGAAGAGGGGGGCAGGAACCATGGTGAGTAGATGGGCCCGAAGGTAAGGCCTATCCCAATCATCTGGACGAGAGTCAGCAAGCATCAGGCCGGGCAACAAACAAAACAAAAAGTGAGGCACACCCACGGCCAAGTGATTGATTAGCACTTCGGTCAATGGGATGCCCCGGGCACCCATACAAGCTCTAAGAACAGCTGTAGTTGGCAACAAAAGGGAGTCAATCTTAAAGCAATAAAATGCCATTGGAAATTAAATTCAAATGAATGCAGAAAAATAGCACTAGCATGTGATAAATTCCTAAACGTATATATAACAAGAAGAACAGCAATGTGGAAAAATCATCTTCAACCATCTGTTTATACATAATTAGCAAAAATAATTTACATTTATTACAAAATAAATTGTACAAGTCAGCAAAAATTAAAGGACAATGATGAACATAAATGGAAAAACGCAAAAAAAACTAAGAAACACAGAATCAAAGAAAAAACTCAGGGCATCCTTGAGGCCGGGGGGAGTAAGGGCACCGAGGTCAAAGGTCCAGCGCTCCTCTCGTTGGAGTAAAATGCTGTTATTATCACCTCTTCTATCAGCTGGGGGCACATGTTCAAGTGCAAAAAAGTGCATTAACGTATCATCAAAATTATGATATAAGCCCATATTGATAGGCAATTCCATTTTCTTCCCACATACCAGAGAAACATGGTCCCTGATACAGTGAAAAAAGGACGCTTAGTTTTGCCAATGTAGAAGGCGTCACAGCCGCAAATCATAATGTAAACTATTTCAACCGACTGACAGGTAGCTAAAAAATTAGGTATATACAGTTTACCATTGGGCAGCAAAATATGCTTGGATGCATGTATATAGCGACAAAATTGAACAAGGTTTAGTGCCATATGATTTTGTCTGAGCAGGCGATGAAGGGGCATAGTGACTATGCACTAACGTGTCTCTTAGGGGCCTAGACCTCCTGAACATGATCTCCGGGTGATCCCCAAGATGTTTAGAAACATTCGGATCCCCTTTGAGGAGATACCAATATTTCTTGAAAATGTTTCACACTTGGTGATGTTGACCGGAGAATCGTGTGTTTATTCTAATCCCAGGATCAGATCAAAAAATCCCAAGTTTTTGAACATTTCAGTCCCCAAACCCCCCACTTTGTATGCTTTGCTTAAAATCCATAAGAATGCCATTAATCCACCAGGGCGCCCAATAGTCTCAGTGAAAGGCTGTCTTACTGAGAATGCATCTCATTGGTTGATGATTTCCTTCGACAGCACGTCGAGGGATTGATCTCTTATTTGCAAGATACCAGTGACCTCTTGCTGGATGGAATTTCAGTCCCCGAGGGTTCTTGGCTCGTTGCTCTTGACGTTGAGGCCCTCCATTCCCCATACAACTCCATTCCCCATGATTTGTTTGTCAGACTTGTGGAGGGCTTCATTTCCGAGAGGCACCCAAAAGATACAATGAATTCATTTAGAATTTTCTTAGATTAATTTTGACCAATAATATCTTCCTTTTTGGAGGCTCCCGCTACCTCCAGATGCAGGGGGTGGCTATGGGGACCAAGTGTGCCCCCTCTTATACCAACCTGCATCTGGGGGGGGTGGGAGTGACACCTTTTCCACAGAGATGATATGCAGATCTTTTTCGACCAGATTCCCATTTGGAGACGATACATTGACAATGTCTTCTTCATTTGGACTGGGACTAGAGAGGATCTTTTGGCATTTGTTGACACTTTGAAGATAAATACTTTTAATTTAAAGTTTACTATGGATATGAGCCAATCACATTTGACCTTTTTGGATATGCAAATTTTTGTTAAACCTGATGGCACCATTGGATCTACCCTATACTGTAAATCGTCAGCAGGAAATACCTTGCTGCACGCAACAAGTTCTCATCCGGCTCCATTGGTAGCCAGTGTACCATATGGCCAATACCTCTGGCTTAAAAGAACCTGCAATGAAGAAGCTCAATTTGAATCTGAGGCAAAGAAACACCAGTCGCATTTGCGACTTTGGGGATATAGCAACACATGCCTGAAGAGGTCCTATCTCAAATCCAAGCAGCGAGATAGGTCTGCTCTGATTCATGGTAAGAAAAACACTAGATCTGATCCTGGGATTAGAATAATCACACAATTCTCCGGTCAACATCACCAAGTGCAAAACATTTTCAAGAAATATTGGTATCTCATCAAAGGGGATCCACATGTTTCTAAACATCTTGGGGATCACCCGGAGATCACGTTCAGGAGGTCTAGGTCCCTAAGAGACACGTTAGTGTGTAGTCACTATGCCCCTTTATCGCCCTTTCACAAGTTCAATTTTTGTTGTTATATACATGCATCCAAGCACATTTTACTGCCCAATGGTAAACTGTATAGAGCTACATTTTTAGCTACCTGTCAGTCGGTGGGAATAGTTTACATTGTGATTTGCTGCTGCGACGCCTTCTACATTGGCAAAACTACCATGAATCAGAGCAGACCTATCTTACTGCTTGGATTTGAGATAGGACCTCTTCAGGTATGTTTTTTTTTCCACCATATCAAGGACCATGTTTCTCTGGTACGTGGGAAGTAAATGGAAATGCCTATCAGCTGCTATATGGGCTTATATAATAATTTTGATGATACTTTAATGCACTTTTTTGCACTTGAACATGTGCCCCCAGGCGATAGAGGAGGCAAAAATGACCGCATTTTACTCCAATGAGAGACGCGCTGGACCTTTGACCTTGGTGCCCTTACTCCCCCCGGCCTCAATGATGCCCTGAGTTTGAAGTCTTTTCTTTGATTCTGTTTTTTTTTGCACCTTTTCCATCTATGTTCATCATTGTCCTTTAATTTTCGCTGCCTTTTGTACAATTTATTTTGTAATAAATGTAAATTATTTTTGCTAATTATGTATAAACAGATGGTTGAAGATGATTGAGCCAGGTGTTTTTCCACATTACTGTTCTTTTTGTTATAGATATGTTTAGGAATTTATCACATGCTAGTGCTATTTTTCTGCATGCATTGAATTTAATTTCCAACAGCATTTTATTGCTTTAGATTGACTCCCTTTTGTTGCCAGCTACAGCTGTTTTTAGAGCTTGTGTGGGCGCCTGGGGCATCCCACTGACTGAAGTGCTAATCAATCAGGTGGCCGTGAGTGTGCCTCACTTTTGGTTTTGTTTGTTGCCTGGCTGGATGCTTGCTTATTCTCGTCCAGATGATGGGGATGGGCCTCACCTTCGGGCCCGCCCATCTCCTCACCTTGGCCCCTACCCTCCTCTTCACGTCTAGTTGAGGGCAAGGGAGTTTGCAAGATGGTAGCCGTGCTCCAATAACGTGTCCACTGTCTTTGGAGCATGCATGGTCGCCTTTTTCAGATGCATGCACATCAACACTCCTCCTGATTGTGCCGGCGACTCAGCAGTGACATCAGACACCGCTGAGTCGGAGTAGATCAATATTAGGCAGTAGTATCCTACCTTCACATTCTGTTAGAGACAGCTGCATGAGGGGTCTAGCGATATCCCCTGCTGCGCTCGTGGAGCCATACTTAATCAATCTTCGGGTAAGATATCTTTACAAGCCGTATCTCACTTCGTATTTAGTCTGAGTCACCCTCAACATTTTGAGGGGGCTCTGTTATGGAATGAAATTCATAAGTGGTTTTCTTTTACTCAGGTGCACTTGCCAACTAGTGTTTGGGTTCATTCACACGCTGGTGCTCTTGCTGTCCCTTATCCATCCCACTATAGACCAGAAAGTTGCTTTAATCTAATACAGTTATTGATTCAACTTTTGAACCTACCTTAAGGTAATTATTGCTAAATGGGGAATTCTTTTTTCCTTCCTCCAGCTTAGCCACCTTATTTAATACATATGTGTATATACATTTTTTATAGATTCATTATTAGCATTGCCCTTCTCTGCAAGCAAGTTAGATGGCTTTGCTGGCTGATCGGTTGTCTCTTCTTTTCAATAAATTTTAAATTGTTATCTTATCTTTATCCATCTGTGGAATTTAAGCAAATGTGGTGAGACTGGTTTCTTTTTTGATCATCTGTTTCTATGTCCTTGTATTCTTAATGTTTGTTATTATTATTTATGAATGTTGCTTGGTCTTGAGATTGCTAAGCCAATATGCTCTTTTGCTATGATGCATTTACTGTGTATGCATTTATGAGATGTTGTATTCTATTGTATTTTGTGATTTCAGCATACAAAAGAGTGGAACATGTCAAGAGTGATAGTGCCTTGTATACACGTGTTTTATTAATTTATCCTCTGTCTTGGATGTATTATTGTGGATGTTTTTACGATTTTGTCATAAAATTCTTATATTTTGTACCCATGGTGGTGAGACCTTTATATTTGACACCTGAAAAGTCCAGAGGTTTGTTACCACTTAGCCCTGTTTGTTTGTGAAACTCTTAAGTGTTGTGTTGTTAGGTGCTTATTTTGGTTCTAAGGTATTCCTAACCAGTAGCAATTAAAACAGTTCAAAGAAAGTAAATAATAATAAAAGAGATTCCATATAGAAATAAATTGTTCTGTAAAATTTTTATTAATCATACAAATCCCATACATAGTATCTACTTTTCTATAGAATTGACATTCTAAAAAAAATTACTTTTACTGTATTGCTTTATATTTTTTCATAACAAGTTACATTTGCTTGGCTTTAAAGCACACTATAGCCTACACTTCTTGCTTTCATCATCATCAAACGACAAAAAACAGGGATCATAAAACCAATAGATTTTTTGTGAACATTGTCAGATCTATTTTGCCTTTTATAGTCTAACCTTGCTTCCTGAAAAAGCCCAACATTACAAAAAAGAACATTAAAACATTAAATCATTATTTTTTTTTAAATATCAAGTTCTAAAGCATAAATGCATTTGAGTCCATTCAAGTACAATGTTTGCTATTAATAATTGATTGTGCTGTGTAAATTCATCTGCAAGCATACAGAGATAAGTATTCATCTGCATACATCTGCAAACAAGGGCAATTGGGGGCTTTATGCATTAATTCATGAACATAGCTTGCAAATACAAATATTTTATCTCTAAATTTCTTATTCACATTTCTCTACAGAGTGTTAACAGCATTTTACTTGTCCTTTCGATTTCTATTGACAACTTAGGATTCCAAAGTAAGTATTAGGCAGTGTAACAAGGCATAAAGCAGTAAATGTGACCAAACATTCACTGATGGGAAATCTGTCATTGTCATTTAAAACATGCACCTGTGTGATTCACATGCAGTACATGTTTGGTGAATATCAAATTTACTGATTTATACAAATGTCACATAGTCTTAACTAATAAGGATGTTATTAATATTAATAGGATGATGCTATGACTATGTGCAAGTTGCAGTAATCCATAGCAGGTATTACATGTCTATTTAATGTATTTTACAGGCATGAAAATATATTTTGGTTAAGAATTTTATTAGAAAGGTATCTAGACTAATATTACTGAGCTTTTCTTATTCAGAAATGTAGTTGTCTGACTTTAATGACCTTTGGCTTTGATGCTTTCTAAGCCACTAACAAAAAATAAGCAGGCAGATGTGAAGCTTTGACCTTTTTTTCTGATTCCACTGGCTACTTACATGTTTTGGGTCTGTGAATGAAATTGTTAAAGATAGGGACAGCCACACAACTAGTATTTTTAGAATATAATCTCCCATATTTCTCTCACTGCTGGTTTCTTTAAAAGGTATAGTCAGTCCTCTTATTTACACTGTGGAAATAGCATATCTTGATTTCAGCAAGGCATTTGATACTGTACAGTTCCACATAATGATCTAATGCAAAAGTTGTACAAGCTAGGACTTAACGCTAGGGTGGTTAAGTGGTTATGCATTTGGATAAAGGATAGATACCCGATGTGGTTGTAAATGGGGTTCACTCAGCACAGAGACCAGTCACTAGTGGGGTACCACAAGGCTCTGTACTGGATCCTATTCTATTTAACCTATATCGGAGTTATATATCTAAAGGTTTATTGGACAAGGTATATATTTTTGCTGATGACACAAAGATGTGTAATAGGGTTGATATCCCTGGAGGTGTCTGTAACATGGAACATGATTTTGCATTGCTGGAAGATTGGTCAAAGCAGTGGAGAATGCAGTTCAATATTTCTAAATGTAAAATAATGCACCTAGGGAAAAATAATCCTCTGAGAGATTATAACATTGGGGGTACAGTGTTAGCCAGTACTACAGAAGAAAATGATTTGGGGGGTACTTATTTCAGATGATTGCAACATTACCAAACTTTGTGACCAAGTAGTCTGTAAAGTGAATAGAATACTAGGACGCATCACTAGAGGGATCACCTGCAGGAGGAAGGTGGTCCTGATTCCCTTATATAGATCTTTAGTGTGACATCATTTAGAATACTGTGTCCAGTTCTGGAGACCTCACTTACAGAAAGATATTGATAAGGTAGAATGAGTCCAGAGATGGTTAACAAAAATGGTGAAAGGTGTGGGGGATAAAACAAACCAAGAGTGACTTAAGGAACTTAATATGTACAGTCTGGAGGAAAGAAGGGAAAGGGGAGACATGATTGAAACCTTTAAATACATCAAGGAGTGAATAAGGTTCAGGAAGGCAGTCTTTTTAATATGAAACTAAAATCAAACACATGAGGACATGATCTCAAGCTAACTGTATTGAAGTTCAAAATGAATCTTAGAAAGTATTATATTACTGAAAGAGTAGTTGATGATTGGCATAAACTACAAACAGAGTTAGTGAGACAGTCAACAGTAAATGGCTTCAAACGTGCTTGGGATAAACATAGCTCTATAATCAGACAACAAAGTTAATGAAAAAAAAAAAAACTAAATGTAGAAACATCTTTTACCTCTCCCATTCTAATGATAACCTTCAAGGGAAAAGACAGCTGACATCCTTCAATATGTAGTGGGGGACTTCCGGTTCCGGCGCCACATGAACAGGCTGTGAGTGGACGTAGCTCCCGCCGAACCCCTCTACATCGCTGCCTCCAGTTCTGCTACAACTCCGGGGTTGCTCCCCAAAAGTCCGCCTCACCCACGGGAGACTCATGGACCGCTTCGTGGAGCGGTCTTATGCCCGGGCTGTCTCCTCTTTGCCAGCCTCGGCAGAAGACGCGGCCCTCAGCGCGGCCAAGATGGCGACCACGCTTCCAGCGGACCAGGTCGGGCCCTTGCTCCCAGCAGAACTGCAGGGAAATCACCAACCGGTGGGCATAGCCCAAGAAGTTGTGGCCCTTCTAGGCCCTACTTTAACCGCCACAGTGGATGCAGCCGTACACAAAGGGCTGGAGCAGCTCCATATAGAGCTACAAGTACAAGCGCAACACATCACCCAGACGGAAGATCGGATCTCTTATCTGGAAGATGATACTACGACGCAATCGGCGACGCTCGCCCGCCTCACGGCGGAGACGAGAGACCTGTGGGATAAGATCGATGACCTCGAGAATCGCTCCAGAAGGAACAATCTACGAATCATTGGTCTTCCGGAAACGGTCACCGCGAATCACCTCGCTGACATTTGTGCTAAAATCATACCGGAACAATTGGGTCTCCGCATACCCTGTACGATCGAACGTGCTCATCGCATCGGCCAATATGAGGATACCCGCACTAAGCCTAGGCATGTCATTGTGAGGTATCTCAATTATGCTGACAAGGCAGCGATTTTGCAAGCATTTCGGCGCAATCGTACCTTAACCGTTGATGGAGCTAAACTTCTGCTCTTTGCCGACTATTCAGTTGAGGTCATGAAACGCAGGAAGGCGTTCGCTCCGGTATGTACTACGCTGCACCAACAACAAGTAAAGTTCTCCTTAGCCTACCCTGCTATTCTACGAATGGAAGCGCCTTCGGGAGAACGCCTATCTTTCACGTCACCGGACGAAGCAGCGAGATACTTGGCCCAAGCCACCACGGAAATGGACCATACGGATGCTTCGGTCGGCTCTCCGTCCCGACCTGAACCTGGCGATCGCAGACCACGCTCCAGCCCTAGCAAGCCGCCGTATAAGCGCACCCGACTCACTCAGCTTTCGCATCGTGAAGGAAATCGCGGCCGCTGAAATCGGACGTTTTGGATATGAAGACGACCGCGCTACTGTTCATCACACTGACGATGGAATTGGCCGGAAGAGTACACGTTTGTTTGCTTTTTCTCTCTCTCATGTGCCCACACTTCTACAATCTACGTTATGTTAACAGTTCTTTAGTGTTATGGTTCTGGACTCTTGCTAGCTTACGGCGGATATGAAGTGGTCGCTCAACCTAAGTTCTGTTTCTAATCCTTTACTCTCCGTCTCACTGCGGTGGTAACCTGCTTTTGACTGCTGACCTACGGTGTATACGAGAAGGTTATGTACTTTTAACCCTCCACTCTGATCCCATATGGCACTGCTATATACTATATATCTACAACGGTTGTCCGTTCGGAAGCGGGCTCTTTTAGCGCCCTCGGCCTGGGCCATTCCCACTGCAACCTCTATGCTGTCCCCCACGTGAGGAGCTATACTCGGCTCTTGATCCCTCCTGGACAATACTTAAGAGTGAGGGGGAGGCGGGAGGGTCGGTATCCACGTACGGTCGGATGTGGAAAAAAGAGTAGTACATGATAGATGGTTTAGATACTTTATGGGTATTACTTTGTGCTGTACTCACTACAGGTTATGTTCTACGTTACATGTGGTTTTTTACTTCGTGTTTTTATGAATGTTATATGCCTGTCAGCCTAGCAACGACACGATCTTTGAGTGCTCCCCTATCTGGCGGATCGAGCTTATGGGGGAGATTTCCCCGCTACCTCTTAGAGCTGACATCTGAATTATTACTACTATGGCTTCGTCAGTCGAGGGGAGTCACTTGAAGATCGTGTCGTGGAATGTTAAGGGGCTTCGCTCCCCATGTAAACGCTTGATGATCCTTAGACATTTGAAACGATACGAGCGGATGTGGCTCTATTGCAAGAGACACACCTCTCGAGCGAAGATATGCAACGCCTCCGTAGATTGTGGGTGGGAGAGGTTTTTGGGTCTCCATCTGATGGCCGTAAGGCCGGGGTAGTGATTCTGATACACAAAAAGCTAACCTATACAGTTAAGAACGTACAAGTGGATCAGTTAGGTCGCATGGTCACCATATCACTTAAGTTAGCCCATTCGGATATAGCTATTACTAATGTCTATGCCCCCAACTCACCTGACTCTGCCTTTTTTCGTGATTTGACTACCTGGACGACGATGGTGCCAGAAGCTTTGCACGTTTTGGGAGGGGATTTTAACGCGGTGATGTCCCCCACCCTTGACCGTTCTAACAGATCCGCCAGCATAGGGTCAACTCGGGACAGACCTCTCACCACATCAACGCTCTTAGCCAGAACGGTAGACCAATTACAACTACTAGACCCGTGGAGGATAGCTCATCCGACGGGTAGCGACTTTACGTTTTATTCACCTCCTCACGACTCGTTTTCTCGCATAGATTACTTTTTTGTCACCCAAGCGCTTTTTCCATTGACCCGGGATCCTGAAATCTACGACCCAAGGATTTCGGACCACAGCCCAATAGCCCTTAATTTGCTAGATACTCGCGCGGGAGCCCTGCCGCCTCTGTGGCGATTCCCCTCGTACTTAGCGGACAACGAAGATTTTCGTTCGGTTCTAGAGCTAGCATGGTCGGAATATGTCTCTGACAATAGGGAATACATTTCCAAGCCAAATTTGTTCTGGGAGGCTGGCAAAGCCTTCTTAAGGGGTAAAATCATTTCATATGTCACTCAATTTAAACGTAACGCCAAGCGCCAATATATGGCGGCGAGCGAGAAATTGCGGTGTGCTCACGAACGTTTGGTTTCTAATCGTTCGCAGGCCAATATTAAATTATGGACGAAGGCCAAGGGGGAGTTTGATCTCTGGGCACAGCAGCAGGAATCGGCCAAAACGTCGTACTCCACTCTATATTTTCACAAATTCGGTAACAAGGCGGGTAAGCTACTTGCCAGGATGTGCGCCTGCACTAGAAAACCTACGCGTATTATGTCTATGAAAGATGATGAGGGGGTTCTACACACGTCCTCAGATGAAATTAACAAAATCCTTACGGATTATTACACTCGATTGTACTCGACGGATTCGGTGGATCCGGAGGGAGCAGCGACCCTCCTACGTCAATTACAATTACCTGAACTCACCACTGAAGCTCTGGATGCTCTCAATGCTCCCGTTACGATTGAGGACATTCAGATCACAATTAAATCTTTGGCATCGTCTAAAGCGCCGGGTCCGGACGGCCTCACTGCCGAATTCTATAAAATGACCAAGGACTTTGTCCCGGCCACGTTGCAAGCCGTCTTTAAGTCAATGTGGGAGGGCGGCCCATACCTACCTACGGGAACTTAGGCATATATACGACTTATCGGCAAAAAAGATAGAGATCCTACTCTACCAGGGTCATACCGACCGATATCGTTGATTAACGTAGACGTGAAAATTTTGTCTAAAATTGTCGCCACTCGTCTTGCGTCTCTACTCCCTTCCCTTCTACACCCAGCTCAATCGGGGTTCGTTAAAGGTCGTTCGGCAACGTTAAACATCCGTAAGGTCCTGACGGTTCTAGAGTACGCCAAATCCCACCCGGACAAAGATGTGGCTATTATGTCGCTAGACGCCGAAAAGGCCTTCGACAACATTAGTCTGTCTTGGCTCTTTCAAGTATTGGAAAAGCTGGCGTTCTCCGGTCCGATCCTGCAATTTTTACGTCGTATGTACGAATCCCCGACGGCGCGCTTGGTGACCCCTGACTTTATATCGGCCTCAATCCCCTTGTCGAAGGGGACAAGACAGGGTTGTCCCCTGTCTCCTTTATTGTTCAACTTAGCCGTTGAGCCGTTGTCGAGATTGATTAATTCGCCTAACGGGATTAGTGGAATCAAGTTAGGGGACCACACGCTTCGTTCGGCCTTTTTTGCGGACGATATTTTGTTGTTCTCTACGGATCCGTCGGGAGACTTTAGACGCCTTGCAGACTTATTCCACAAGTTCCGGTCGTACTCTGGACTGCGCATTAATTTTGACAAAAGCGAAATCCTATCCCTTCGACCTAACCTGGCCACTGCCTGGTCCTCTAGCTCCCCCTTGGCCGTAGCAAAACACTATATCACTTACCTCGGGATACGCATTGGCAGGACACCCTCAACTATTTATTCCCTTAATTTCCCCCCGGTGATATCGAAGATTGTACACGAACTAGAGGCTTGGACGGCTCTTCCTCTCTCGCTCTTCGGGAGATGTCATCTTTTTAAAATGGTTTCATTTGCCCGCTTACTGTACCCAATGCAAACCGTCCCTCTCTTAGTTAAACATTCGGATATTAGATTAATTCACTCAGCTTTAACTAAATTTTTATGGGCCGGGAAGAAACCGAGGATTTCTTTGAATAAACTATGCCTCCCGAAGATGGAGGGAGGAGCGAGCCTACCCAATATCCGATTTTACAATCTAGCATGTCTGCTTCGCCAGGGCCTAGATTGGCTTTCAGGAAATTCTAGGTACTCCAATAACTCATTAGAAGCTGCGGTGGTCTCGCCGTTTGCCCTATCGGCTATCCTTCATTCAAATCCAAACAAATTACCCACTCATTTCCGATCTAATCTATTGATTAGAGATACAGTGATAGCGTGGCGGGAGTCGCGCAAATTGATAGGGCTACCGTCCGATATTTCCCGATATTTGCCAATCCAATCAAACCCCATGTTCCCTCCTTCCACAATGCATAGTGTATTTACTTACTGGGCATCTAAAGGTCTCACGAAGGTGTATGATGTTTATTCGAATGTCTCTGGCAAGCCCAAGCCGTTCTCGCTGCTAGCCAGAGAATTCTCCTTGCCGTTAACTCATTCCTTCCACTACCACCAGCTCCTTAGTTACCTGGGTGACAGGCATAGACATATAACGAATCAGTTCCAGAAATCCTTCATAGATACGATCATACACAATGGTGACTATTCTATCTCTACTATTTATACCTCCCTTATTGAATACCACTCTGCCAAACACCGCTTGCAACCTTTCCGGAAATGGGCGGACATTTTTGAGGATGTGGATCTTCCCGGAAAATTGCTAGAGGGTTATGTTAAGACTAGAAAGATTACAGTTTCCGAAACATGGAGAGAAACCCAATTCAAGATTCTTCATAGGGCGTATTACCCCTTCCGTATCAACCGAACTGACCCTAGCCAGGAATGTTGTCCATGGTGCTCAAAACTGCATCCTACGCTTCTCCATCGTTTATGGGAATGCCCACACGTTGTGACCTTTTGGAACTTGGTGCGACAATTTATTCATGATGTGACAAATCGGGACCTGCCCAGGGACCGACTTATATGTCTCTTCGGATATACCACATTGGCTGAACCCCACCTCTCAGATAGCTATACAGCTGTACCCCAATGGGCGCATTTATGTCTACTGGTTGCACGGAGAACTATCCTGACACAATGGATCAAACCCTCACCACCCTCAATACAGGCTGTGAAAAAAGCCCTGGAAGCTCTGTTCTACCTAGAACGATTAGATACTATTCTGCTAAATTTCAAATCAACCTCACGTTTCTTTTCAAGATGGCGCACATTTATGGAACATGTCTTTGCAAAAGAGGATATACACAGGATTATGCAGCCATTCAGATACACAGAATGGTATCTAAAGAGGGATATTACTAATTCTCTGGGACCGCTAAAAATACCCAGGGAAGCACTTGGGGAGGAGCCCCCCAGTCTTGATCTACAGCGTACTGATTCTTAGCTTAAGTCCTATGCTGACTCTGTATTGCTCTACCATGTATTTTTCTCTTTGCTAGGTTGTGTTATCGATCCCATAGACTCTGATGTACACATATAGGCTTTTTAGGCATATGGCTGTTGAGTACGAACCATGTATCGTTATTCAGTGTTTCTTGTATATTTACTGTTTCTGTTTCTTGACTGCTTGTCATTTACAGTAAAAAGCAATAAAAATTTTATTAAAAAAAAAAAATATGTAGTGGGTTGTGAGGCATAGTGGGTGCAAAAGGTGGTGAAATCCATTGGGTGTCAGACACTTCTTGAATGCAAAATAGGTTTTATTTCTTTTAACAGTCCTTTTTATATTTTGCAAGGGAAAGAGGATTAGGGCCAGGACACCTTAAAGTAGTTGCAATTTCAATAGACAGACTCCAAGACTTCAATAGGAAGACACCCATGCAGGAAAAGGCCCCAACAAGGTGCCACTTCTGCACTTGCAGGTTTTCTGTCTCTTATGGCAACACAATCTAACAGTTCCTAACACAAAGTTCAACAGTACTCAGGTTCACTAAAATGTCCACTTGTAGCTCTTCAGCCCCTTGAGCTCCTAGCCCCTCACTGAGCTCTCTGATTCACTGACTCTGAATCCTGTGAGCTCCTCAAGGCTTTTGCAGTGATATCTCCCTCAAGTGTCACCCGCGCTTCCTTGCTGGGTCCCTAGCTTGGCACTCCGGATACCTTTCAAGCTTCACCCCTGCTGACGGGCTTGGTCCCTGGCTTGACACACAAGGCTGCTCTGCAAGTGTCACCTCAGCTGTTTGGGTCTCTGACTTGATTACCGCCTATAGTTTACCTATTCTTTACCACACCCAATTGGTGAGAATGTTGCTCTGGTATTTGCTTCAGTTACAAAACTGTCACTGTTGGTTGGACTGCAAGGCATTGTGCCAACCCTGTGCTTCCCTCTTACTTCTGGATAGGCCCTCACACAGCCTGGCAGACAGATGCCCCTGGGATAGGCCCAATATCTGTCTGGGTGGCACAGAGCATAGATCATCTGACTCCACCGAATATATAGGTTCTCCCAGCAGGCTAAGGGATTCAAGCAAACCCCAGTCCATTGGCTGAGATACCCCATATACCGATGACTTGACCTTGAAATGTCCTTCTCATATCTAATGCCACCAAGTGCCCGGCCACCTAGTGGCAGAAGATAAACATACAATAAGGCCAAACTTAGGGAGAAATCAGTGGATCTCTAAGAACTATCTACAGTAGCTACTCTTGACAAGGAATTTGGTGAGGAGCTCCCTGACTAAATCCCTGTGTGGTACATCCTCCCCCTGCCCAAGAAACGACATCTCTGGGTTTTCAAAACAATTTGAGCTCCCAAGCCTGAGAGTGGATGTCCTGGAAAAAAACTGGGTAAGGAAACAGAGAAGGGGTTAACAGTATAACAGTATAACAAAATGAATGTGGCGTACCACATGAATAAGCATTAGTATCACATGAAAAATAGTCAAGTATGACACTCAAGTATCAAAAATAGTTATGTACATCTTGAAAGCAAATAAGCAATAATACTATCACCTATCTATCTAATATATACAGTCATAGCAATATATAAAGACTTAGTGTTGTCACCCTGATAGATCCCTGTCTCTCCTTAGCAAAGGAAGATGCACCGACACAGCAACACCTGAAAGAGAGAAATCAGAACAATGCAAAAGGTATCCTACCCTATAACTTGCAATATGTACACAAGGGCAGCATGAAAATGTAAAACATCCTAGACATGTCTACGTATTTACATTTTGAAAGCAGGCCCCATTCTCTGTAAAAATGCCACCCCCTTTCATATTCAGTATAGAACTATAAAACTTCAGCAATACTTTCATCCAAAAACAGCCCTGACAGATGTGTTTGAGTCCATTATTTGAAGAAATAGGCAATAACTTTCCTATCACAGCCTATTCTAACTAGCTACATGCTCTATGTCCATGACGGGTTACCGTTCATTTAAAGGGGTTGTAAACTGAAGAATATTATTTATGTCTATATTCTCGTATCTCAGAGGCGTTTCCGAATCAATAGCATTGATAGTCAAACTGACTTAAAAGAAAGTGTGAGTTTATTTGTCACACAGTTGGCATCATAAATACAATGTAAAAAGTATAATAGTTCAGTTCAGTGTAGGTAAAAATATATAAAATTGAATAGTTATAAAGCTGTAATAAGCTTATGAAAACGTGTGTTTCAATGGCTGCTGTCTTGCTGTCTTGTGTGTCCTTCAAGAAGCAACAGGAAATGACATTCTTAGACTTCTGGCAGAATTCAGCTGTCCCAAGTCATCAGTCTCTGTGTGAATATGTCAGGGTGTGTGTGTTTCTGTGAGAGTATGAGGGTACGTGTATGTGTCAGTCAATGAGTGCCCTGTGAGTGTCTTGAGAGCTCTGAAAACATAGGCTTAAATATTACATACGAATGTCATAACCTCACAAACTTAGTACCTTGTATGGCACACATTCATGTCTGCTAACTTCCGCAATGTGCGATCCAAAACGAACTCAGAGAGTCATATGAAGCTTGATTGACAAGCTCACATGTAACACTCCATACTTGACATCATGTGCTGTTCATGTAATGTCATATAACCATACATTTACATAATATGAACACATATTAGCAACTTTACATTAAATAACTATATACTAATATGTATTAACATGACTGAGACTACTCTAAACTTATTTTAACAAGATATAATCCACAATGTATCATTTCTTTGGCTACATAGACACATGTCTATTTTTGTCTTCTCATGACATTCTGTACCAAGATACCATATATGTCATGCTCAAATTGGTTACATCAGAAACTTATTACTAACTCTGCTTTCGATGAGAATATGTTTCACTGAACACTTGATCAAGGTCATTCACACATACTATTTATTATGATTAATCATAAAACCAAATATGTTTTGCAAGCTTGCCATAAATATATTATCACACCTATAAGTGCTGAATTATGAATTTGGAATAATATTCTAACATAAACCCTCATGTCCCTCATGTTTTTTCACCTTAATGCATCCTATGCATTTATAGCATCAGGGCACCCACCATTTATTACCCAATAAAGGTTTAACCCCCTGATCACCCAGCGGGTGATTTCAATTAGATTTTAGGGCCAGGGTCTGCGTCGCCCCAGGCAGCACTAGGTTAGTGATAGTACCGCTAACACCCACGCACAAAGCATACACCTCCCGTAGTGGTATAGAATCTGAACAGATCAATATCTGATCTGATCAGATACTACTAGCGTCCCCAGCAGTTTAGGGTTCCAAAAAAATGCATTGTTAGCGGGATCAGCCCAGATACCTGCTAGCACCTGCGTTTTGCCCCTCCGCCCAGCCCACCCAAGTGCAGTATCAATCAATCACTGTCACTTACAAAACACTAAACACATAACTGCAGCGTTTGCAGAGTCAGGCCTGATCCCTGCGATCGCTAACAGTTTTTTTTTGGTAGCGTTTTATATTTAAATCCTGAAGGCAGTTCTTGGTTTTCAGGGTCCTGTGCGCAGCTAGGCTCCCAAAAAGTCCCCCACATGTGGTATCCCCATACTCAGGAGAAGCAGCAGAATTTATTTTGGGGGGTAATTTCACTTATGCCCATAGCATGTGTGAGCAATATATCATTAAGTGACAACTTTGTGCAAAAAAAAAAAAAAGTAATATTCCTGCAACTTGTGGCAAAATATAAAATATTTCATGGACTCAACATGCCTCTCAGTAAATAGCTTGGGGTGTCTACTTTCCAAAATGGGGTCATTTGGGGGGGTTTGTTTTGTGCTATTTTTGCATTTTATGGCCTTCGAAACTGTGATAGGTAGTGAGGAGTGAAATCAAAAATTTGCACCCTTAGAAATCTTGAAGGCAGTGATTGGTTTTCGGGGTGCCGTACGTGGCTAGGCTCCCAAAAAGTCCCACATATGTGGTATCCCCGTACTCAGGAGAAGCAGCAGAATATATTTTGGGGTGCAATTCCACATATAACTATGGCATGTGTGAGCAATATATCATTTAGTGACAACTTTTTGTAAACTTTTTTTTTGTGTCATTATTCAATCACTTGGGACAAAAAAAAGAAAATATGCAATGGGCTCAAGATGCCCCTCAGCAATTTCCTTGGGGTGTCTACTTTCAAAAATGGGGTCATTTGGGGGGGGGTTTGTGTTATTTTGGCATTTTATGGCCTTCGAAAATGTGAAAGGTAGTGAAGAGTGAAATCAAAAATTTGCACCCTTAGAAATCCTGAAGGCAGTGATTGGTTTCCGGGGTGCCGTACACGACTAGACTCCCAAAAAGTCCCACATATATGGTATCCCCATACTCAGGAGAAGCAGCAGAATATATTTTGGGGTGCAACTCCACATATAACTATGGCATGTGTGAGTAATATATCATTTAGTGACAACTTTTTGTAAACTTTTTTTTTTGTGTGTCATTATACAATCACTTGGGACAAAAAAAAAAAATATGCAATGGGCTCAACATGCCCCTCAGCAATTTCCTTGGGGTGTCTACTTTCCAAAATGGGGTCATTTGGGGGGGTTTTGTGTTATTTTGGCATTTTATGGCCTTCGAAAATGTGAAAGGTAGTGAAGAGTGAAATCAAAAATTTGCACCCTTAGAAATCCTGAAGGCAGTGATTGGTTTCCGGGGTGCCGTACACGACTAGACTCCCAAAAAGTCCCACATATATGGTATCCCCGTACTCAGGAGAAGCAGCAGAATATACTTTGGGGTGCAACTCCACATATAACTATGGCATGTGTGAGTAATATATCATTTAGTGACAACTTTTTGTAAACTTTTTTTTTTGTGTGTCATTATTCAATCACTTGGGACAAAAAAAAATATTCAATGGGCTCAAGATGCCCCTCAGCAATTTCCTTGGGGTGTCTACTTTCCAAAATTGTGTCATTTGGGGGGGTTTGTACTGCCCTGGCATTTTAGCACCTCAAGAAATGAGATCATTCATAAATTAAAAGCTGTGTAAATTCCAGAAAATGTACTCTAGTTTGTAGACGCTATAACTTTTGCGCAAACCAATAAATATACGCTTATTGACATTTTTTTTACTAAAGACATGTGGCTGGCTGAATACATTTTGGCCTAAATGTATGACTAAAATTTAGTTTATTCTATTTTTCTTATAACAAAAAGTAGAAAATATCTTTTTTTTTTTAATTTTCAGTCTTTTTCCTTTTATATCATAAAAAATAAATATCGCAGAGGCAATCAAATGCCATCAAAAGAAAGCTCTATTTGTGGGAAGAAAATTTCATTTGGGTTCAACATTGCATGATCGCGCAATTACCAGTTAAAGCAGTGCAGTGCAAAATTGTAAAAAGACCTCTGGTCCTTAGGCTGACAATTGGTCCGGGGCTTAAGTTGTTAAAGAACACTAAACACCTGGGGACCACCACCTCACTGAACCTCCCCCTGGGAAGAAAGCCAACTAATCATTAGGAAAGGAAAATGATAATGATAATGACCAAGCCATTTTTTGCGATATGGCACTGTGTCGCTTTAACTGACAGTTGCGTGGTCATACAACGTTGTAACCAAACAAAATTGATGTCCTTTTTTTCCCACAAATAGAGCTTTCTTTTGGTGGTATTTGATCATCTCTGCGGTTTTTATTTTTTGCACTATAAACAAAAAAGAGCGTCAATTTTGAAAAAAAAAATATTTTTTACTTTTTGCTATAATAAATGTCCACATTTTAAAAAACAAAAACACATTTCTTCATCAGTTTAGACCAATATGTATTCTTCTACATATTTATGGTTAAAAAAAAATCCCAATAAGTGCAAAATATAGCGTCTACAAAATAGGGGATACATTTATAGCATTTTTATTTAATTTTTACTATTATTATTTTTTTACTAGTAATGACGGTAATATGTAGTGTTTAGTGGGACTGAGCTATTGCGGCCGACAGATTAGATACTTTTGATACATTTTTGGGACCATTGACATTTATACAGCGATCAGTGCTATAAAAATGCACTGATTACTGTATAAATGTCACCGGCAGGGAAGGAGTTAAAACTAGGGGGCGATAAAGAGGTTAAATGTGCTCCCTAGTTAGTGGGACTGACTGGGGGAGGAGACATATCACTGTTCGCAATTACTGCAAAAAGCAGATCTGTCTCTACTCCCTTGTCTGAATGAGGATTTGTGTGTTTACGTACACAAATCCCAATTCTGGCTCTTGTGCCCATGATCGCCGGTGGCCGGCAGCGATCACGCCCATCGGCCATGCACATAGCTTGCCTGCTATGGCTCTTAAAGGAGCTGCCATACATATACAGCGATTTGCACGGGAGAGCGCAGGAGAGCCAACATGCAGCCATATATGCACAGGAGCTGGTCGGCAAGTGGTTAAAGTGAAATAATAAAAATTAAAAATTCATTTAAATATACTGCCTGGGGGGGTCTGCCTGTAATGTGACACACATGTACTGTGTATAGAACCTGCTGTAGCAAAAATTGCATAAATAAAGGCCAAAAAATGAAATTTTCCCCCCAAGCTTTCTTTATTTTATAAACAATGACTTGGAGAGCCAGTCTGTATATTGAGACGTTTGGTCCTCTTTGTTGGCCTCCCAAACATGATAGGGGTGCTTATTACCAAAATGTAATTGTGAAGGGAAAATGTGTACTTGGATGCACTTTAATCAATGGAAATTGGTGATTGGTTCACTTTAACTTGAGTATTTACTACTACTACTAGTAATGTGCCACAGGGAGATGGGGTAGTGTTGAGTTTACGCAGGTGCAAGTAGCTAGTCCAATAAATCTACCTGCACCTGCTTTAACTGAACACCACCCCCATCTCCCTATGGCACATTACTTCCATTTGTGGAAATCCACTGCCTGTCTGCGTTGATAAGTACCAGATTGACGTTCCATCTATTTTGCACTGAGTTTGCTACTTTCAATGTGATCTTCATTAAAATATGGCCGAGGATCTTACCCAGTAAATTTTACCTGCTTCAGCAAAGAGTCCCTTCTTTTTCACATACACTTCTCTCAAGTTGCTGAATAACTTCATCTCTGATTCCTGGACTGTGTAATCACTATACTGACAGGTTTACTGTCCTAGTGCCTGACTGAACCTGGGACTGGCAGTTCATTTTTCATCTACCAGCAATATTTCCTTTATTGGATACCTGATGTGTGATAGTGTGTGTGTGAGCATGAAGGTTTGAGCATGGTGGTTGTAAGTCTGTTACTGACAACGTTGTCAATTTCTACTATGAAATGGTGAAGGTAATTGTGGTTTTATGTACGTTTATGTAATAAAGCAATTTGTACTTTTGCTTGAACCTGCTTACTCCTCATTAATGAGTCTCGTGACGAGTTCTTCCTCCTTTTATTATATGTCAGTGTGTCAGTGAGGGCCTTCATAACAGTGGGGTGAATTTGTGACTGAACAGCTATATTTTATAAACCTGGTGTTGTATTTTAAATGTACAGTGTTTTATATTTTTGGGGAGTTTAAAATAATTCATTGGGGTGCTGGGGGGAATAAAGGCAGCTCTATAACAGACTGTCAGCAACAATTGCTTAAGGCGGTCCAACTAACACAAAGTTAAAATAATGTTGTAAATAAAAATAACATTATAGAAATATACAGATAAAATACAACAAAGGTGCCCCTTTGACAAAGTCTTAGTGACGAAACCGGTCAGAGAGGGGCGACCGGAAGTTACGCCTGTGCACGCTGAAACCCGGACAAACACAGTAAGGGAGCTAGAGCCTGTGTGTAAGCAGCAAGTCGACCCAGGTATTTGCCGGAGTGATTGAGTTGAATACACAATAGGAACAGGGCTGGTGGGCATTATACTGTGTCATCTGACTGTACGGTCCGGTTTGGGATTAGGTGTGCCTTGCTATTTTAATTGTTTAAAAGACTTGTGGCAGTGTGAAGTGTCCATTACACTTGCCTTAATAGAAATTATTTTAGTTTTAATAAAATGAAATAAAAAGGATCCACTCGATGTGGAGTTTATTTCCTTTTATGTGCTGCTGACATTGCTGAATAATGGAGGGGTAAACCACAAGTGGAGTAGTTGATGTGTGAGTTGGAGTAAGGCTCAGTATACGCGTCTCTCTGCTGCCTATTATTTTTGGATGAAGGAAGTGCTCATTAAAAGTGGATGTGATGATCTGACAGTTGGATCAAGGCTCATTTACATAGCTTTCTGGTGAGTTTAACCCCCTGAGGGGACGTGCATGACAGCAGGGTATTGTTATCATTTATTATGTGATGACATCAGGAAAATAATGTCAGATGGAAACTAAGGACTTGTGTTATCTAGCTAAAACTAACAACAGAGCAAGTAATGAGAAATGTATAATATTACCAGGAAAAAGTTGTATTTTTGAAACATGAAACTGGAGTTCTTACACAAACAGCATATTAGAAAACAAGCCATCGTAATATATTTATGCAAGCTGGACCCAGTAATGAAGGGTTCACCCCAATATATCAAAGCTGTAGCGTTATGCAAAGGTGCTATTAGACAAAGTTATAGACATTATTTTGGTCAAGTATGAAATGGTCCCACATTCTGTGCCGCAAATATACAGCGAACTAAATGTTTGTCTAATGAAAGGTTCGAAATATTAATGTGTTTTGTTTGTTTATGTGCAAATCTAACCATGAAAAATGTGGCTGGCACCTTATTGGCTCTATTGGAGGAGGCTGGAAACAAAGAAAGCCACATGTGTTAAATTGATGATGTAGGAATCAGCTGCTGTGAGCCCAGTGCAGAACACACTCCCTGATGACCCAGATATTTAATTTTTTGTAGTTTTTTTGTAGATTTGATACCGGATTTATACTGAGGATGGCAACACCCTTACTGAGTATGCTCTGACCAGTTTAGTCGCACAGACTTCAACTGAGGCTCAGAGAGTTGCTTACATGATACTACAGTGATGACGCTCTGTGCTCCACAGCCCTCCGAGCTCTAACCAGCAGTGAGAGATACTTCCTGCAGGATGAAAGTGCTTCTGGAAACAGCTGAGTATGGGGAGAGCGCCCTCTGCATGCGTTCATTCATTGATGCTGATTACATTTTATGTGATGTACGCAGCTTTTACCTAAGGGATGATTTTATTTGTATGGGGAAGTTTGTTTGAATAAAAGGTATTACTCTATGTGCGAATCTGTTTTGCCTTATATGTTAACCCCCGCATTCCTGGTAAAATATGGTGAGGAGGAAATAGGAAGATTTCTCTGATGTATATTGGATATCTACTTGATGAGAAAAGTCTTTTCCCCTGCACACCTGGTGATCTATGGTGAGGATGAGGAAATGAGACACAGCTAATGGTCTGCAAGCTTTGATTGAGTCCCTCCTTACCCAGTTTTTTCTGGTGAGTTTGCCCCCCAGAGGGAGTGTGCAAGCACATGGTGAATTGCATATTTGGTGACAGGTGCACCCTTTGGTATTAACCCTGAGTTTGCCAGTCTTTACCAACTCTTCATATGAACTGTATATCACTTCATTATACATCTAATTTCGATTTTAAGGTGGATGAGACATTATTGAGGATTTGTGATCCTTCAAATGTATATTCGTTTGGATCCAATACATCTGGTAAGCGTATATCTCGCTTGGTGAAGGGAATACCACGTGGTGCCTGCATGATCTTTGTATGTAAAGAAGGCGGATGGTGATTTCTTGCACACCTGTGGATCAGACACAGATATCACATAAAAGAGACTTTGTATCTCAGTTTTTTTGGACTTCTTCTCTGTTTGGATTTTCTTTTGGTTAAAAATTTTTTTTACTTACCTGTAATTACTATATATATGTGACTTACAGTAAGATTTTATAGGTCACCCCATTTTTTTCACGTTGTTAATGTTTAAGAACACATGTACACATGTTTCATATATGAGTATATATTATTTCATTTAAGGATGGTATAATATGCCTGGTTTTGAGCGCTACACCTTTGTATAGAATCTATAATGTTACACTTTTAAATATCCTTGTGGTGTGTTAGCAGCTTTCTTTTGTTATCATTTTTGTTTTAAAGGATAGCGCAGTGTTTGTTTGATAGTTTGTGACATTATTGAGGATTTTCATGATTGGACTCATCTCTGATTTTTTAGCGCTGTTTTAGTAATTTTATTCTCAGCATTTGCACTGCGTTTATATTTTTTACTAACCCTTTGAGATTTTATATTACATAATTATATTCTCCACAATGGAGTTTTTGCCTCTTTGGCCAGGACTACCCCCACCTAAGCATGTGGAGGTTCCAGGTTAAAGGTGATAGCAGACATGGTTAGTGATCAAAATATTGATCAAAAGAGAGGAGACTGTAGGAAGGAAATTTGTAAGTTCTATATATAATTGTATTATATTTTATATGTATTGCAATCTGCCCTCACTGTGCACACAGCACTAATAATGTTTTCAGTACATGTCCTGATTAGAATTAGCCTGCCTATGTTACGCCCCTTGTTACCATAAAAGTACAATTGTAATATTAATGTGATACCTACTTAATCATGTGTATAAAAACCTTCAATTGTGTCATAATAAATCAGAACAGTTATTTGGAAAGATGCGGAGTGTATCTTTTGAGTCTGTTCCCTACTGCAGTAGTGATTATAAATTTGGAACCACTAATGAATATGATGATAGGAGTTGCCCATTTATAAATTTCCATGTTTCTCCCTTTCACAAAAAAGTTTTATCCCTATTGTGGGGGGTCACCACCAGTATGGTATTTGTAAATTGAAATTATATCCCCTCTCAAGTGTCTCTTCTCCGGAAACAATAAGTTCAGTGCTTGCAACCTTTTTTCATAACTAATATCCTCCAGACCCTTTATTAGCTGTGTTTCCCTTCTTTGTACTCGCTCCAAAAGAAAGCTCTACCTGTCTACAAAAAACAAATGATTAAAATGTCATTTGGGTACAGCATTGCATGACTACGCAATTGTTATTCAAAGTGAAAGGGAAGAAAAAAGGCCTGGACAGGAAGAGGGTGAAAGTGCTTAGAAAGTGGTTAATAAAAAAAACAAAAACAAAAAAAAAAACGAATCTTGAGAGTGTTATTTGATTGAAAAAAAGAAAGAAAAATTGTTCAGTTCACGCCATCTCTTGAGCTCCGCCACCACTCAATTCCTATATCAGGATGTTCTCCATTGCATCCCCCAGTTCATCCTGATGCATTGCACGCTGGCCCATCACTTCCTGGTCGTGAACCTCTGCCATCCCTGAGCACAATGTGGAGCAGGTTCATCAGCCACATTGGCAGATCCAGGACTCACTATTATACCTCAGATTGTAGAAATATGCCTGCGTTTTCTCGTTTAGATGTAAGTCACCTATTGGCATTTTAATAAAAACTGTATTTTAATACTAATTTTAGTTGGAGCCCCCTTGTTTTTGTATACTTACAGAGTTTGCTTTGCTCTATGGGAATGTTACCACTTGTTGTAAAGTTTATATTTATTTACCATGGACTACTATGGGCATTCATTTATATTGACTGTGCTTATTCTGAAAATTGTGCATTGTTGGTAATTGTATGCTATAGACTGCAACAGTTAAACCATTGTCCCAAATCACAAACAATTTGGGTTCTGAACCTGAAGCTCATCCCTATTTTTCACGTTCAATAACCTAAGCTAATTCATCCGGGACACTGTTTTGGCTTTTTATAGCCAGCATTATTTAACCCACTTCCTCTGAGCCCATCTGCCCTGAATGTGCTCTGTCACTGCTTTCTCTTTCTATGCAAAAAAATTAACAGAACTACATGTGAAAATTAACTAGACTTGGTCTTTTTTCTGCCATTACTTCTCCTATGTTTCTATGTTTTAAAACAGCAGCATGCATTTCAGCTCATGTGATGTGATCAGTTCCTTGTTCTGCTTCTTCCTCTAACACTCCAGCCCTACTATACAGAGACTGCAAGGAGCCAATACCAGGTCTATTTCAGGTATTCACAGTGCTTGCCTTTTAAAAAATGCATATAATGATGCATTAACGCTTAAAGAACTGAATTCATGTTTGTTTTTATATCTGCCCAGAGTACAGCTTTAAAAGTGAAACATACAAAGTATCACAAGCAGCATATTAGATAGCACAAGCAGCATATTAGATAGCACCAAGATAACCAAGATAAGTTAACACTAAAGCCCCATACACACTATCAGTTTTTCTGCTGAGTTTTTCCTTCAGATTTACCAAAACCATGTAGTGCAAGGGCCTGCCTGATTTCATACAAATTGAAACTCCTAAGGTTTGACCTCATATTATATGGTTTTGGTAAATCTGAAGGAAAAACTCAGCAGAAAAACTGATAGTGTGTATGGGGCTTAAGGATGAGCCGAACACCCCCCAGTTCGGTTTACACCAGAACATGTGAGCAGGCAAAAAACTTGGACGAACACACAAACACTGTTAAAGTCTATGGGACACTAACATGAAAAATCAAAAGTGCTCATTTTAAAAGATTATATGCAAGTTAGTGTCATAAAAAAATGTTTGGTGACCCGGATCCTGCCCCAGGGGACATGTATCAATGCAAAACATTTTTTTTAAAACTGACGTTTTTTCGGGGACATTGAATATTTTAATGCTTAAAGTGAACCAATAAAAATGAAATAGTCCTTTAAATATCATGCCTGGGGAGGTGTTATTTAAAACTTTTTAAATTGTGGCTGTAATGAATTGTTGGGTCTTGGCAATACGGATAAAACTCATTGAGAAAAATGGCATGGGTTCCCCCCCAGTCCATTAACCAGGCCCTTTGGGTCTGGTATGAATATAAAGGGGTACCCCAAATCCCCCAAAATCCATACCAGGCCCCTCAGGTCTGGAATAGAAATTAAGGTGACCCCATACCAGGCCACATGCCCTCAACATAGGGAGGTTGCTTTGGGGTCTGACCCCAAAGCACCTTGTCCCCATGTTGATAGGGACAAGGGCCTCATCCCCACAAACCTTGCATGGTGGTTGTGGGGGTATATGGATGGGGGGCTTATCGGAATCTGGAAACCCCCAGATCCTGGCCCCTCCATGTGAATTGGTAACGGTACATTTTACCCCTACCATTTTACAAAAAAGTGTTAAAAAATGGTAAAAAAAGACAAGAGACAGCTTTCTTCTTTTCTGGTTTGTCAGGCGGCATTGATTTACATTGCAGGATATTTTTATTTTTTTAATAAAGGACTTGTCCCAAGCTGTCTTTTGTCTTTTTTTACAATCTTTGACACTGTTTTTGTGAGATGATAGGGGTACAATGTACCCCGTAACCAATTCACATAGGGGGGGCTGGGGTCTGGGGGATTCCAATAAGCCCCCACCCTCATACCCCCACAACCACTGTGCAATGGTTATGGGGATGAGGACCTTGTCCCTGTAAACATTGGGACAAGATACTTTGGGGTCAGACCCCAAAGCACCTTCCCCATGTTGAGGGCATGTGGCCTGGTATGATTCAGGAGGGGGGGCACTCTCTCATCCCCCTCTTTTCCTGGGGCCTGCCAGGTTGCATTCTCAGATAAGGGTCTGCTATGGATTTGGGGAACCCCTATGCCATTTTTTTTTTAAATTTGGTGCAGGGTTCCCCTTAATTTCCATACCAGACCTGAAGGGCTAGCTATTGATTTTGGGGGGGGGCACATTTTTTTTTTACATTTTGGTTCGGGGGTCCCCTTTATATTCATACCAGACCCAAAGGACCTGGTAATGGACTGGGGAGGCCATGCCATTTTTTTCAATGAGTTTTATCTATATTGCCAAGACCTGACAATTCATTACAGATCAGTTTTAAATGCAAATTTTTCTTTTAGAAATGTAATTTTACTGTGGTACTGTTCTAAACACATGAAAAATGCGCCAATTTACAGGCATACAATAGACCCCCCCCCCCCCCCCCCCCGGCATGATATTTAAAGGAGTATTTAATTTTTATTGTTTCACTTTAAGTATTAAAAAAATAGCTCCCGAAAAAACGTCAGTTTAAAAAAAAAAAAAAATTTGCATTGATACATGTCCCCTGGGGCAGGACCCAGGTCCAAAAAACACTTTTTATGACACTAACTTGCATCTAATCCTTTAAAATTAGCACTTTTAAATTCTCATGTTAGTGTCTCCTAGACTTTAACGGTGTTCCAGTGGCTTTCGAATTAGCCGCGAACACCGCATATTGTTCGGTGTTTGCTGAACATCTGAACAACCAAAGTTCTGCACAAACTAATGCTCGGGCCGAACCGTTCACCCATCCCTAGTTAACACATGCATAATAAAAGAGAAAAAAGGTAAAAATGAACACTCATCTACCCCATCCAAAATTATTATACAAATGTGTCATCAAAATCAATGGACTTTACTGGCATTAAAGGGGAACACACAAATATTCATGTAAAAGTAAGTAATGCTTTATTACAAAAGATTAAAATACACAAGGCCAGAAGCCATTAAAAACAAAATACAACAATTCACACAGTAATAAATCCAGCTGCCAACTCAATGACCACCTCTTATATTATTAGGTAATAACACTCTAATTTTATGTCTTATAATGATGTATGGTGTGGTCATGAGCCCTCATGAGTCAACACGCTTCTCGTTTCTGCTTCTTCGGGGCGCATGGGAGTTTAGCAGCAATAATTGGACATATAACAAAAAAGAGAAAAAACATATATAGTACATACATTTACTACATAGGCTTCATACAATATATATTTGCATTCCTTAGTTTAAAATAAGGTTGTGCAACAAGCAACTTGTACGTGTGTGCGTAT
This sequence comes from Lithobates pipiens, assembly GCF_037356315.1. Lineage (NCBI taxonomy): Eukaryota > Metazoa > Chordata > Amphibia > Anura > Ranidae > Lithobates > Lithobates pipiens. The sequence continues at coordinate 202,619,577 of NW_027507764.1, read as the reverse complement.
AAGATATGAAGAATCCCCATGGGCACCGGAGTATAAAGAGACTAGACAGGTAGCAAACAAAGTTGTTTATGGAAAGCTCATCTTAATAGTGCAATAATAGTATAGAATCATAATCACATTCTAAAAATCAAAAAAGAAGCTATTAATAGATTAGCGCTTAGGCTTCTTGCATATACCAACCAAAAAAGGGAAATTCGGGAGTTTAACATTAACCTTAAATTGCAACAGACAGCCACTTCAATTCCAAATTTCCAAGGTACAACCATCTATATGAAAAAAATAATAACTTCAAATAATACCAGATTAAAGTATTAAATAAAATCAAACAAATCCACCAACAAATTATATAAATATAAAAACACATGGCGATTAGCGGCACTAAATAGGGATGCAATCCTTCAGGCAAACATGTCTAGTCTATTCAAATTCAGTTACTGTCCCCATAGCTGATCCAGAATTGGTTGCATTGAATAATTAATACATTTTTTAGTAGGTACAGTATAGCCCCATAGTGGCTAATTAGATTTAAATGTGTAATCTCTGGAAACTTAGGTAATCTAACCGGGTAATGTGGATAAGTTCTTCATTTTTTGTGGAGAACTTTATTTCTACAGTTTTTTTTTTGTTTTTTTTGTTTTTATGGGGTTTTGTGTATATGGGATTGTATTTTTTTTTTTTTATTGGTTGAACTAGATGGACTTTGTGTCTTTTTTCAATGTGACTAACTATGTAACTATGTCATTTGTATTTTTTTTATATCTGCCCAGAGTACAGCTTTAAATATGTTAAGTGAAGTTTTAATTAGTTAAAGTGAAACATACAAAAGTATCATAAGCAGCTTATTAGAGCACCAATATATCTTTGACACATGCATAATAAAAAAAAATAAAGGTAGATTAAAAGAATTAGGATTCATGCACACTGAGGTGTTTAGGTATAAAATATGCCTAGCCTATGCCTAGCAGAGAGCTGCGGGTGGGGCACACAGCCAGTCATAAAAATAAATGGCTGTAATGCCCTGCACTTATAAAAATCTAGTTGTGCCTCTGCATTTACCCCTGCATGTGAGTTTAACCACTTGCTTACTGGGCACTTAAACCCCCCTCAGTCCCAGACCAATTTTCAGCTTTCAGCGCTGATGCACTTTGAGTGACAATTACGCGGTCATACAACACTGTACCCAAATGAAATTTTTATCATTTTTTTCCCACAAATAGAGCTTTCTTTTGGTGGTATTTAGTTACAGCTCGGAGTTTTATTTTTTGCTAAACAAACAAAAAAAGATGCAAAAAAAAAAAAAATCATGTTTTAATAGTTTGTTATAAAATTTTGCAAACGGGTCATTTTTCTCCTTCATTGAAGTGCGCTGATTAGGCGGCACTGATAGGCTGCATTGGTGGGCACTGATGGGCTGCATTGGTGGGCACTGATGGGCTGCATTGGTGGGCACTGATAGGCTGCACCGGTGGGCACTGATAGGCATAGTTAAGGCGGCACTAATAGGCACAGATAAGGCGGCACCGATGGGCACAGATAAGGCAGCACTGATGGGCAAAGATGGGCACAGATAAGATGGCACGGATGGGTGGCACGGATAAGTGGCACGGATGGGTGGCACGGATGGGCACTGATAGGTACCACAGATAGATGGGACTGATGGGCACTGATAGGTGGCACTGATAGGTGGCTCTGATAGGTGGCACTGCTGGGCACTGATGGGCGGCACTGCTGGGCACAGATGGGCGGCACTGCTGGGCACTGATGGGCGGCACTGGGGTGCAGCACCTTTGAGGCAGATTGGGTGGCACTGTGGGTGGCACTGTGGGTGGCACTGTGGGGTGGCACTGTGGGTGGCACTGTGGGTGGCACTGTGGGCACTATGGGCACTGACGGGGGGCACTGACGGGGGGCACTTACTTTTGCTTTTATTTTATTTCAGGATGGCACTGCGGGAGGCAGGTGGGCACAGGCAGGTGGCAGGTGGTCCCTTGTATTGATGGCCGTGATCGGGACTGATGTCCGGATCACGGCCGCCGGCGATCGGCTTTTTTTTTCTCTCCTCGCGCTGTCAGCGCGAGGAGGAATAATAGCCGATTACCGGCTCCGTTCTATCACATGATCAGCTGTCATTGGCTGACAGCTGATCACGTGATAAGGGGTCGGGATCGACCCCTTACACGGATCGGTGATCAGGCGAGTCTCACGGACTCGCCGATCACAGAGCGCGCCGCGCGCGCCCCTCAGGGGGCGCGCAGGCCGCTCGTAACCGGGACCACGTCAATAGACGTAGTCCCGGAAATGTAGGTCCGCGCTAATGCCGTCATTTGGCAATAGCGCGGATCTGTAGTGGTTAATGAAATTTGCCTAATGCGACACTTCATGCTGGGGTAACTGCTGATGCAAAGAAGCATCAACATTTACACAAGTACAGGGGTGTACAGCCATTTACTTGTATGGCCAGCTGTACGCCCCACTTTCAGCTCCCTAACTGCAGAAAAATTATTTGTTTTTTTATACTAGGTATATTTTGTACCTAATTATGTCCCTGCGCATGTAGCCTTACCGATAATGCAATGACCTCCAGAATAATGGGACATGCACAAGAAAACAGTCATTAAATTGTTATATCCTTTTATCATATGCTATTGTTCAAATTGGAGAATCTTATATAGTCTTCAGCATATAAAAAAAGAACACAAGTTTTTTTTCTCAGACACATTATGTGCAATACAAGTACTTTTAGTTTAATGGCACATTCTAAACAGCTCTATTTTTACACATCTCTCTCTCTCTCTCTTGTGATGTAGCCATAGATACCTGCATTAGCCACAAAAAAAAAAAAATTAACTTTTAATGGAGACATGAATCATGATCTATCTTTAGTTGAGGAAAGGAAAAGAGTTATCAGGGTCTTCATGAGCTTTATCCAAAAGGAATCCATAGCCGATACTGATGATGTAGTATCTTGTAGGTATCAGTTTCAAGCATTTTAGAGTTTAAAAGAGTATAAATTATTACACATCCCTCTTGGCTAAAGTTAGAGTGGCTGCACACCCTTAAATATACTAATAGTTGAAGTAACCAGCATCAGGTGATACACATAGATGAAAAAAAATCCTTCTACATGAGTTGTACCTGTTTATATGCAGCCATTTCCCCTAGAGAGCCTTGTAAAAAAAAAAAAAAAAACTGAAAGCAGCGGGTGGGGATCTGATGTCACACACACAGAGCTCCATGAAAGCTGATTGGAGAGGACGAAAACACCCCTATCTAACAGGCTCAAAGAATAAACACAGAGCTGAGCCTATGAGTTACCTGCTGTGTGCTGTTGAGGTGTAGAGTTCTGTCAGTAAATTATGCAGATAGCAGAGAGAGGAGAGATCAGAGAAGAACCAGACTCAGTGCTTTGGGTTCAGGTTAGTACACATTAGAGGGATGTGCTTTGTTTACTATTCATGCCTCAGGTTTAAAAGGAATTTAAAGTTTACTATGTGTAAACTTTGATTATGTTTTGATTCTAGTATTGATTATTTGATTTGAGATAGATAGCAGTGGTTGTCACCTCATGGATTCTCATGTTTTTCAGGGACTGCAGTACTGAGGCAGTTTCATTGAGTGTCTTATGATGTTACAATCATAAAGTTACAGTCTTATTTTCACAATAAGAGCAAAAGGTCTCCAAATAGGTCTCCATTACCAGTACCATATTTGCCGGTGTATAAGGCGACCTGGCACATAAGACAACCCCTTAATCTTACAGGACAAAAACGCTTTTAAAACTACTTACCGTATAAGACGACCCGGCTTCCAAGGATTCAGAGACTTCGTATTTCTTCCTTCTTCCTGCTTTTGCTGGAGCCAATCACGGCGAGCAATGTATTCTATTAATGAATACAAAGCCTGCTTGGATCAGCAGAGGCTGTAACATCATCAGCCCGCACCTCTCTGACTCTCAAAGCCAATCCGAGCAGACTACAGAGTAGCCTGCTCGGATTGGCAGAGGTTGTTACTCCAATCCGAGCAGGCTTTGTATTCATTTGAATACATCGCTCACCAGGATTGGCTCAGCGGTATATACTGTATGTAGCCAAAGCTACATACAGTATTACCAAACACCAAGCAGGCATCCAAGGGGCTGAACCGGCGTATAAGATGACCCCTGCTTTTTAGCCAGTTTTTTTACATGTAAAAGGTCGTCTTATACACCAGAAAATACGGTATACATTATTCTGGTAAACACAGGAATCAGCTATTTTTTTTGAAGATAAACAAATGTATATTTCCTGGCCCACTTCACGTCAGCACACAATGGGTTAATGCCTTTTCTGGAGCTCACAGGACTCCCTCTTCATAGCTAAATAAAAGACAGCCCCTCCCCCACTGAAGTGTTCTTTTTTTTGGTAAGGCTCCAGGCCATCTGTGCATTGCAGTTTTGTAGTTGGTAAGTACTTTTTTTGCTGCAAGGATTACCCCCCCCCCCCCCTCCGCCGAACCTACCCCTCCATGGTCAGCCTCTCAGGGAGTTGGAATATCCCAAATATTGGATGGTAAACCCTCCTACATACTGGGTGTCCTTTATGCTGTTACTTAGATAGCACAAATATTCCACAGGTGTGGTGTTACTAAGCTCTGCAATGTCACCATTGGGGTTTTTCTTCAGTCTGGTGGTAGATGATGTCACAAAGTGCACGGAGACGGGCGGCATGGGGTAGTGATCGACAGGCACAAAGCAGCAATTTCTCTCTCCCTCTCTGCAGTCCTGCCAGTTTTCTCCTATGAGGTAAAGACTTGTTGCTGTTTGCTGCCCTGCTATGCTGTGTTCCAGGAGGTTAGACAATCTGTTTTTTGTCTCAGATTCTGTGTCTCCTGTCTGCCTCTGGAAGGCTGCCTGATCTCACCTGCTGCTGCTTCTGAAGTAAGTGGATGAAACCAGATGGGTCTTAAAGGCACAGTGTACCTGTTTTTCTTAGTGAAATTATTTTCCATATTTTCCATATTTTTTTGCATGAGCTCACCACACCTGTTAGTGGCACAGAAGATTAGCAAAATATAGGAGAGGCGGCATGGGACATATATTCAAAAGAGTGCTCAAAGTATGCTCAAGGAATGCAACATATAGTGTTTTTCAAGAATTTAGAAGCCAAAGCCTTAAATGTAAACACTGCAAAAAACATAAGACCTGCCTGAATTCCGGTCTGAATTCTCTCACCTTATTTTGATACTGCTTCCTTCCCTGGGAGCGTCTTTGTTTTGGTTTCACATCTTGCGGGCACATACCTGACTTGCCTGCGGTGATTTTTGAAATCACTGATTCAATTTTATTGCCAAAGAGGGCAGTTCCGTAGAACGGAATGCAACACCAATTTATCTTTGATGATATATCTGCCCTCCACAGCTTAAGCCACAGCGCCCTCCTCGCCATTAATGATGGCTGCATGGCTCTGGCTGAGCAGCGCATGGCATCAATTGCTGCTTTGCCAACAAAGTCACCTAACAGTTTAATGTTGGATAACAATTTGAGAGCTGAGGTCATATCGGTTTCTGATTGCATATCTGCCTCTACGCTCTCTGCCCATGACGTAATGGCTTTGGCCAAAGAAGTAAGTGCCAGGACAGGCCTACATGCATTGCCTGCTGCTATGTAGGCTCTTTTTATGTCTGCATCCATCCTTCTATCTAAAGGCTCCTTGAAGGACACTGCGTTGTCCATGGGAAGGGTTACATGGCGGGCGAGTCTCATAACTGCCGCATCCACGAGATGTGGCGTTTCCAGGGAGTGCATATCCTCCATCTTGAAGGGGTGCATAGGATTACATCTGTTGACTGGGGACAGCTTCTTGTCCACCTTCTCCCACTCTTCCTTGATAATGTATTTTACCGCTTCTATAAGTGGAAACGAGAGGCTTGTTTTTTTCAACTGGGGATAATCCTTCCTTGTTTTAGTGTGTTGTGCTGTCTTTTCTTCTCATTCTAGTGCTTCCCTAACTGCCTTTACCAGAGGCTGTACTGAGGAGTATCTGAAACGTATAGTGTCCTCCTGCTGGGACTCCTTTCCGGGGCTGCCGTCAAGGTCACCCCACTTTCCCTGGGCTGACTAGTTGTGGTCGTTAGGTCTTGTAGAGACTCTTTTACCGTTTGCTTGATTAATCGGACCATTTTGGCTTTTTCGGCTTCATCTGTTGCCGCTTCTAGTAGGCAAACTCTACATAACATTTTCCCTGTAAGGGCTTTTAGTCCACATCCTACACATAGATCATCTCTAGATTCGTCTTCCTGATGTGTATATTCTACTCTGTGCCAGCTTTGTTTGCGGGCCTTTATTGTGTGTAGCTGACTTCTCAGAGCTTGAGGCGTGTTGCTGCTGCGTCTCCCTGCTCTTGGAGGAGTGTTGTGGCTGATAAGGGTTGAAACAGATTACAGCCTGTCAGTATGGGCACTCTTTTTTTTATGATGTCATACAGACACATACACCTACCTTCCCTCACCTTAAGATACGTGGCTGGTCCCTAGGAGACCTCATCTTTGACTCTGAAATTCACATATAGTACTGCCTCAGTCACTTGTCCCAACAATTGGCAATGCAACAAATTTTGATTTGCATGTCTCCTACCTGTGTCCTTTGATCGATTACCGTGGCGCCTGACAACTTCACGCTGGTGCATTTGTGCCTTCACAGACTGCGCACTGTCCTCCACTCCTTGAAGCTATTTAAGTGCTGGGGTGGGCGAGCCCCTCTTGTGGCTTCCTGAGACTCTCCTCGCGCTGTTCTCCAGGATCTTTGGGGGGTGAGGTCTCTACCATATAGGCATTCGTGTCAGTCTTTACAGCGGTGAGCTTCGTCACAGGAGAGGCTTGAACCTGTGTGGCTTGGTCGGAAGTGTCTGACAAGGTGAGGGAAAAATAAAAAAATCCTGCTTTTTCAGCAGCAGCATAACTGGCTGTTAACAGTGAGGAAAAAAGAGAGAATACTGGAGGTAGGGAGGAGACCTAATCTTATAGTATAACCGGGCCTGTGATTGGGCAGGGAGCGGAACCTACCCATGCATATATGCTGTCATGCTTTGTCAGGAACGATCTAATAAGAAGACCAAATTACAGTAAAATGTCTCCAGGCTTTAGCCAATGAAGCTGGCTGATGCATCTTTAATCACTTCAGCCCCGGAAGCATTTGTCCTCTTAATGACCAGGCCATTTTTTTTTTTTGCGATATGGCACTGCGTTGCTTTAGCTGACAATAGTGCGGTGTCAGGTCAGCTGAGACCAGGTGACAGATGCACTCTGTAGGAGACGAAAGTGCACCGCTAGGTAGTGGACCTTAGGACTGACTGCTGCAGATTGTACCCAGGGAGATTCAGAACACAGGTCTACAGGATCACTAACACAGATCCCAATGGGAGCTTGAGCATAGATTCCCCAGGGCGCGGAATCTAAGAGCCAGCGGGTGTTCACCAGAGCCTCCAGTGGTGAGGATGGACTTCGCTGCAGTCTGGCTCCAGGTCGTGACCCCTAGGGTCTCACAGCTCACGCTCACAGTAAAATACAGGAGAAGGAAGCAGCAGGCTGGAACAACAAGGATAGTAAGGGGATATGGCAGAGGTCAGGGCAACTAGCAGACAGGAACAACAGAGTGCACGCCAAAGGTTCAGGGTCACAGGCAGACAGGGATGGTTGGAGACATGCAAAAGGTCAAGGTCGCAAGCAGACAGGAATCGTAGAGAACACGCCAAGGTCGGTAACAGAGTCGTAGAGCACACGGCAAGCAGGAAACAGGAAGCCAAACACACAATGATACACAATGGTTGATCAGCACCGATGGCTTGCAGTGCACAGGTTAATATAGGGTTCCCTGATAGGGCCTGGGGTGGAGCCATGCTTAGAGGAGAGGTTATAAAAACCACCAGGTGGAAGTGGCTGGCCTCTTAGTCTGAACACATGAGGGGAGGTAAGCAAACACAGGAAGATCACTGCATAACCATGACATGTGTAATTGCGACGCTGTACCCAAACAAAATTGACGTCCTTTTTTCCCACAAATAGAGCTTTCTTTTGGTGGTATTGGATCACCTCTGTGTTTTTTATTGTTTGCTCTATAAACAAGAAAAGACTGACACTGTTGAAAAAAAATATATATATTTTTTTACTTTCTGCTATAATATCCCCTAATTTTCTTTTAAAGAACACATTGATTCATCAGTTTAGACCAATATGTATTCTTCTACATATTTTTGGTAAAAAAAAAAAAAAAAATTGCAATAAGTGTATATTGATTGGTTTACGCAAAAAGTATAGCATCTACAAAAAAGGGGATAGATTTATGGCATTTTTATTATTATTATTATTTTTTTACTAGTAATGGCAGAGATCTGCGATTTTTAGCAGGACTGCAACATTGCAGCAGACAGATCGAACACTTTTGGCAGTTTTTCGGGACTATTGACATTTATACAGGGATCAGTGCTTTAAAAATGCACTGATTACTGTGTAAATGTCACTAGGGGGCGATCAAGGGGTTAAATGTGTTCCCTTGTGTATGTTTCTAACTGTGGGGGCAGTGTACTGACTAGAGGAGGAGATAGATCACTGTTCCTAATTACTAGGAACAGACGATCTGTCTTTTCCCTCCTGTCAAAATGGGGATTTGTGTGTTTACATACACAAATCTGGCTGCCGTACATTGTGCCCCCTGGCCACATGCATTGTGTCCACCACGCACCTGCTATGACTCTTAAAGGAGCCGATGTACAGTTACGGCAATTGTGTGTAACGCAGTATATATCAATGCGTTACTGTATGTTTAAAGCAGTATATATCAGTGTGTTACTGCACATTAACGCAGTAGATATCAGTGCCTTACTGTGCATATCAGTGCCTTACTGTGCATTTAACGCAGACTATATTAGTGTCATTGATTAAAGTGCATCCAGGTACACATTTGCACATCTTTATTACATTTATTTATTTATTACATAGGAAGACAACAAATACGTGTCCACAACAAGCAAAGGTGAACGTGGTCCGTCCTCAGGTAGGGCATCATTTCCTCTGTTTAGTGATGTTGTCTGTGCCATCCAGCCACAGCATGCAAAGGAGGTGGTGGACTGGCTTACTAAACCATCCTCCTCTTCCTCATCCATGTCAAACAAGCAGAGACTAGTGCACAGAACACTGTATCAGCCAGAGTGGCTTATTCTGCCTCCTTGTTCACTGGTTCTCCTGCCATGGCCCCAGCAGATGGAGGAGTCAGCTGAGATATTTGAACACAGCATCAGCCACTTACTCCTTGACGTTGCACAACCGTTACTTGATTCAGATCTTGGTTCTGAGGTTGAGGAAGGTAGGAACAGGAGCCTACAGAGAGTGGAGAACACCGGTAAACAACACATTCGCAGTAATGTTCCCCCAGCCACAGTGTATTGCCAAGTTGTCTTCAGTGATAATGAGGATGGAGTGGATGATGAAGATGTCACTTGGGTGCAGAAATGAGGAAAGTGAGGGTGAGGCACAACCCCAAAGAGGCAGCCATCATGGAAGAGTAGAGAGCAGCCACCCTATTCCACTAGATTGTGGAGTGGTTATCTCCCGGCCCATTGCCCACAGCTCAGCTGTTTGGCCCTTTTTTTAGCACACATGCAGCCAATCGCACGGTTGCAATATGCAAACTTTCTAACAAAAAATTGTGTAGCGCTATTCTGCAATAATAAAAAACACAAATGTAGAAATATCAAAAGATATACAGCATATGAAATTTAAATCATATATAGTGTATAAATCAAAAAAGTCAATATTAATATGTGGTAATTTAACCATAACCATTTCCCCACGTGTAAGACCCTTTATAGTACAAAAAAAAGAGTCCAATGGGTAAATGTAGAAGCACCACTTTTACGTGAACTCCTGGAAAGTGAAAGAAACACCACCACCACCGTGAAAAATGGAGGAGGCTTACTGGAACAAATGGACTTAGCTGGGCTTATGCCCCCCAAGTCTCACAAGGCTTGTATACTACAACTGGCCTGGTAAGGGTAAACGGTCCTCCGTCAAAAGCGGCACTTACAAATATTGGGTAATTTTTATTGGAGGATATCAAGAGGATGAATAAGACCGTAAGGGTCCTTATGCCGCATAGCACAGGCCGATCCCACACTCCCCAGTCTGCTCCATCCTGGAACCAGTTCTGTGTTGTGTAGACTGGGGAGTGTGGGATCAGCCTGTGCTGTGCGGCATAAGCCACCCTGGAGCAGAGATTCTCGCAGCTCTTCAGGGGCAAGCCCAGAGGTGCATCATGCCATGCCAGCTGGAGCAAGGAATGGTGGTGTGCAAAAATGCTCAAACCTCCTGTCCTGCCTTAGACAGGAAAAGTTGACACATGTGCCATGCTCAATTTTGTGGTGCTGCATTTTTTAAATAGGTACTTAGGGTTGGAAAATCTACTGAAGCAGGCCAGAAGAGTCTGTGGCCATTTCAGGTGGTCATACACAGCCAGTGCTCGGTTCCCTGAAATTCAACTGCTCATAAACCGCCTCATTTGTGACATGCCCACCAGATAGAGCTTGACTTTGGCAATGCTGCAGCGGCTGCACATGCAGCAGAGGGTTGTCACTGAGTTCCTGTGTGAGTATAGCACAATGACAGGCTCAGGCTTTTTCCCCCACGCCAATGACTGCTGATAAAGGATGCACTATACTGTCACAATTTGAGGAGGCCACAAGGATGGTGAGCTGTGACAATGCATGCATCAGTGACATAATATCTGTTGTGTTCCTGTTGGAACAGACTCTGCATGGCATTATGGACAGGGCACTCACGGCAGAGCAGTGGGAGGAAAAGGAGGACATCCTTTCCTCTCAATGCACGCTTTATGCAGACACCATTCTTGCCATGCCACAGAACATACAAGAGGAGAGGGAGGAGGATGATTTGGAGGCATTAAAGTAGAGCAAGACACATATCAAACTTTAACAGATGGTTTTCCTTCCCATAACTCTTGGAAGTAGCACATGGCTGGGGGGAGGCAGTTCCAGATATTGTTATCCTCAGTGACCCTGAGAGGTCTGTTTCTCATGCCTCCGCAAACTTGCAGTGCATAGACTCCATCATTCTTCAAAGCCTGCAAAAGGACACGAGAATACGTGGCATCAAGGAAAATAATCACTATTGGTTGGCAACCTTCCTAGAATACTGATACAAGGGAAAAGTCTCAGAAGCCATCCTGTCCCCACAAAGTGAGCAGAAGATTAAATCTCTTGAGGACACCCTAAAGAGGAGTTTATGTAATGCCTTTCTCTACTCTGGTAGCTTACTGTCTGGTGGAAAATGTCCTTTTGAGGCTTCTGTTAGTCAAGAGAGGAGTGGTGGAGAAGGGGGGCGCTTCAGTGATGCATTTTTAAAGAATTTTAGTCCTCGGTGCCCAGGGCTGTCAGCTTCCACATCCCATCAACAGTGTCTTCATCATATGGTGGGAGGTTATCTAGAGGCGAAAGATATGGAGAGCTTTCCAGGTGACGATCCACTGAGTTACTGGGTCATGAGAATAGACCACTGGCCAGAACTTGCGAAGTATGCAATAGAGCTGCTGGGCTACCCTGCATCCAGTGTGCTTTCCAAATGGGCATTTAGTGCTGCTGGAGGTTTTGCGACAGATAAGAGAGCACATTGTTCACAGACTCTGTGGTCCGGCTGACATTTATCAAAATGAATCAGTCCTGGATTAGCAGCAGCTATTAAGGCCCTGGTGCCAATGTTGCTGATTAAGTGCTTTCTGGATCTTGAATCTCTGAAAGACTGTCTAGGCTGCCTAGCTTTGTGGGTGTTGATTTCACCTGGAAGAATTTTTTTGGTGAAGGTTTCATGGGCACAATTAACACCCAAGGACCAATTTTTCTGCACCTGTTTGACAGGTGCATATCATTGCACTTTTTGACAGCAAGGCCAACTCTTGCTTTCATCAACAGTATCTCTATGGGGTTACAGCATGAAGGCACCACCAATATTAAAAGCCCAATTCATCAGCACCTGCTTGACAGGGGCATATCATTAAAATTTTTGACAGCATGGCCAATTCTGTCTTTCATACATTTTTCCACACCTGTTACTTCTATCCAAAGTCTGCGAAAGAGACACCAGAATTTATCCAAAAAATCTATAATCTTGTTCTGAGTGCACTAAATTGTGGCCTCATCTTACGGACTGGCTCCCTGAGCCGTAGTTTATAAAATTAAGAAAGTTTGAATGGAATATTGGCTTTATAAATGCCATTATTGCTGCAGCAGACTCTATACACGATACAGATGTGCCACGTTACAGGCAAACTAAGGGGACCCCCCAGGCACTATACTTAAAGGAATTTTTCATTTTTATTGTTATTTCTCATATTGATGGTTTCGCTTTAAGCATCAATAAATCACTGTTCATTTAAAAATTATGTTTTTGTTTTACAAATTTTTTTTTTAAAGATACATGTTTCCCAGGGCAGTACCCGGACCCCATAACCATTGTATGCCCATTTACCTGCATATAAGCCTTTAAAATGGGCACTTTTGATTTTTCCAGCTCGGGTCCCATAGACTTCAATGGGGTTTGTTATTCGGTTCTGAACGTTTGCGATGTTCAAAAGTTCTGCCGCAAACTGAACAGGGGGTCATTCGGCCCATCTCTAACTGGTACATTTTATACAATTCTGGGTTTGATGTGCGAGTTTCACATGCCCTTTATGTATACTGTATGCAACAGCAGTGATTTACTAAAGGAAGACTGTTATCTCATACAAGTAAATGTTTCCTTTGCAAAATGAATGCTTACTTGCTTTATTGAATAAAGTGAAGCTGTGTTCACTTTGAATACTCAATCGTGCAAAAAAAACCCTCAAAAAAGGGTTTTGCTAGCACATGAGCAGATAATTGAATTAAACACAGTAACTCTGGTTGTACTTTTTTGGCAACTCCAACATTTGAATTATTGGGAAAGCTGCTCCTCCATAACAACCTCTTAAAGGAAGGGAAAGGGAGGCATACCTACGTCTAGTATTAAAATACAAGATTCATTGCTCGAGATTAAACAGTAGAAGGAGCTGTGTGCTCGAAGCGTGTAGCCTGTCTTCACGTCCTCTCCATGATCCAGGTCCTGCCAATCCAGCGACGTCACTTCCTCCCATGCAGTCCCCACCGGGTAGCCTGGACTTCGTAGACGCTCCTGGCATCCTAGCTCTCATTTCCACAGCCATCTGGACCCCTGACAGATTTACTGGATATCAGCAGTGCGTTTATTCTGGAGCAATAAATCTTGTATATTAATACTACACTAGGTGCACTACCTTTTCCTTCCTTTATGTTGTTTCTTACAGTCATTGGACACACTCTTGGGATGGCTGCCACCTAAATAATAATTTTAACCATTAATCCTCCTGGACTATGGATACTGTATACCAATAGTATGGACTCTATTTTTCCATGCTATTGAACAACTTATGGATTACTAGCCTAACCTTGAGTGGTAGGCAAATACATTTGGGATGCTCTGGATCAGCGTATATGACAGCATGTTCCAATTCCTGCCAATATCCAGCAACTTAGCACAGCCATTGGATCAGAGGAATGGATCAACATTCCACAGGCCACATGCAACAACCTGATAAGCTCTATGTGATAGAGATAAGCTGCACTACATGACCACATAAAAGTGTGAATGGAGCACAAAGAAAACTGAAACATAGAACTCCACAACTTAAATAAATGAAAACATAATATCAAAACCAATTAATTGTAGCTGCCATGGTTAACTCAATGTGCTAAATAAATCCAGACACCAAACATAAAAATCAATGAAAATTGCGCTGCTATGTAATTAAATTAGGCTTTAAAAACCACATACATAATGTCACTATAAAACATAAGTATATACTGTGCAACATAAACAATGATAACAAATAATCCAATGAAAATCCCAGTATAAAAGGGCTCTCATATAATGTGCTTCTATGGGCAAAAGCAAGTGTTCCACTTAGAGTGCGTATGGTGTCCCCCACATCAACTGACACTTACCACAGGATATTGACCTGCTATTGATAGTTAGGTCACACCACTTTTAGGGTAACATCTTTTTGTTTTTTGTCACCATTTACACTTAACCTGATGATCTTCCACATGTAGTATGCCTCCACTCAGGAAAGAAGATACCAGGGAAGAGGTCTCATAGCATAAAACTGGTCAGTTTGTTTAAAAATACAAAGCAAAAATATTCCACTCACTTGTTACAGTGCATATATAAAACAGTCCCTAGGTGCACACACTTGTGTAGGGGGAAGATAGCAGCTTCTACTCTGATGCCAGAAGCGACGTGCGTTCCACTGGCCCGATGTGACATAGTGGCTCGTAAACAATGCCTCAACACATTTTGGTGATTTTGTGATTGGACATCTTCAGGAAGCCATTGTTGGTGGAACGCATGCCGCTTCTGACATTGGAGAAGCAGTGGCCATCTTCCCCCTATACAAGCTGTGTAGACCTAGTGTTGGTTTTATATAGGCACTGTAACAAGTGAGTAGAATATTTTTACTTAGTTTTTTTAAATAAACTGAAACATTTTATGTAATGAGTCCTCTCCCCTGGTATCTTCTTTTCTGAGTGAAGGTATCCTACAAGTGGAAACACAGCATGATCTAACTAGAAATAGTAGGTCAAATTCCTGTGGTGAGTGTCAGTCCATGTGGGGACAGAAACACTCTGAGTGGAGCACATGTTTTTGTCCATAGAAGAATGAGCACTTTATATTGAGAGCACTGTTATTGAACTTTTATTAGACTATTTATTATTACTGTTTACATTGCACAGCATACAGTTATGTTTTATATTGAAATTATGCATGTTTCTTTTTAATTTAGGTAGATAGCAGTGGCAATTATTTTTAATAAAGAAAACAAGATTGTAATTCACACTACTGCATATGTGTTAATCTTGTTGCCCTAAAGCATGAAAACATCCAAAAGCAAATTGGCAACTCACATGAAGACTATGGAAAGAATACATTTATGTTAATGTATTTGGCCCAATAACCTGTCATAACAGAAACTCCTCTAAATAAAATAATTAGAAACTAAAGACCAACCTTATACCTGGCATGCTCCTCTAAATGAATTCATCACATTTATACCAAAATTCACATATATGATACCTATAATGGGATCCTGTTGACCTAACATCCAGGTGAATAGATGTAGGGTGAGGAGGTTAAAGTGGTTGCAAACCCTTACATATATCCAGTGAAGTGACTAGCCTCAGGTGATACACAGAGATGAAACACATTTGCCTACATACTTTGAACCTGTTTATTTGCAGTGTTCAGAAACAGAGCTGCGGTTGTAAATCACCTGGTGCTCCCTCCCCTGTCAACTTTTTTTCTCTTGGTGTCATAAAAACTTGTCAGACATGATTAATTATAATAGCAGAGGAGCAAAGAAGCAGACAGATGTGACACTTAGCCCTTGTACACACAGTCGGAGATTCCGACAACCAAATCCGTCTGAGTAATTCCGACGGATTAATTCCAGAAGAGGTCCGGAAGTGATGTTGCATACACACGGTCGGACAAAGTTGTCAGAAAATCCGATTGTACATAACGTGATGACGTTATTTCGTTACGACGGGACTACGTTCAGGCTAGTAGCCAATAGCTTTGGTCTAGGAATTTGATCTGAGCATGCATGGCACTTTGTCCGTCGGAGTAGGCTACACATGATCGGAGTATGTCCGATAGGAGCATTTTGTCTGAAAATTTTACTGGCAAGTTGGAAAACTTGGTCCGTTGGACATTCCGATGGAAACAGTCTGATGCAGACCACACACAGCCGGAAAATATCCGACAAAACGGTCCGATAGGAAACATTCCGTCGGAATCTCCCACCGTGTGTACAAGGGCTTAGAGGTTAATTTACTAAAGGCAAATCCACTTTGCACTAAAAGTGCACTTGGAAGTGTAGTCGCTTTAGATCTGAGGGGAAGATCTGAAATGAGGGGAGGCTCTGCTGACTTTATCATGCAATCATGTGCAAGCAAAAATGCATTTTTTTTTAATTTCCTTGCATAACCCCCTCGGATCTACAGTGACTACACTTCCAAGTGCACTTCCAATATATATATATTGTCTAAATAAAATTATTTTATTTTTATTATACCATATGTCTGATAATCCATGCCTTTAAAGTCCCACCCTTATGGGGAAAACTGTGTATTTTACGAATTTGGGATGTTGGCTGGTAAATAGCAGTTTAGTACGTTAAACCTCCATTTTTTTGATAATTCCATTTAAATAATTTATTAAAACACTGATCCTCCTTACAATATTGCAAATAAATCACAACGATCCTGCACTGCTAGCATGTAAATCTCTCACCGCTCAACCGATCCCTCGGAGAGCGGTGTACCCGGTAGACATGTGCAGTTCGTTTTGTTACAAATTGATATTTTTTCATTCTGATATATCCGAATACCCGAATTACAATATAAACTAATTTGACCTAATGCTCCAAATAACATAACAAAATGTGTCCAAATTTTGGAAATTCAGACTGAAATTCGAAAAGAATTTTACATTGAACACCAGTCGAATTCTAACTGCACATATTGCTGAAATCAAAGACTGTGTGTATTATTAGAGTACCGTTTCAAAATAATGCTGTTTTTGTTAAGCCAACGGTGATTTAAAGAGTCATTGTAATCATTTGATGAAGATTTTTATTTTTTTTGTTCACTTTGCTGCATTTGAATCAAAAACAATATAACATTTTCATTTCGACCTATTCGAAAATGTATCAATTTGATTGTTTTGAAGAAATTTGAAAATTCCAAATACAAATTCTGAAAACGAATTTTTAACCACTTCAGCCCCAAAAGGATTTACCCCCTTCCTGACCAAGCCATTTTTTGCGATATGGCACTGCGCCAGTTTAACTGAGAATTACGTGTCGTCAATTGTACCCAAACAAAATTGAGGTCTTTTTTTCCCACAAACAAAGCTTTCTTTTGGTGGTATTTGATCACCTCTGCATTTTTTATTTTTTGCTCTATAAACAGTAGAGCGGTAATTTTGAAAAAGACACAATATTTTTTACTTTTTGCTATAATAAATATCCCAAAATAAAAAAAAAATATTTCATCAGTTAAGGCCGCTATAAATTCTTCTAAACATTTTTGGTAAAAAAAAAAAAATCGCAATAAGCGTATATTGATTGGTTTGCACAAAAGTTATAGCGTCTATAAAATAGAGGTTAGATTTATGGCATTTTTATTTTGTTTATTCTTTTACTAGTAATGGCGGCGATCTGCGATTTATATTGGGACTGCGACATTGTGGCGCACAGATCAGACACTTTTGACACATTTTTTGGACCATTGACATTAATACAGCGATCGGTGCTATAAACATGTACGGATTACTGTATAAATGTTACTGTCAGGGAAGGGGTTAACACTAAGGGACGATCAAGGGGTTAAATATGTCCCCTTACTGTGTGTTCCCAACAGTGGGGGGATGGGACTGACTTGGGGAGGAGACTGATTGTTGTTCCTATATACTAAGTTCACAAAATCTGTCTCCTCTCCTCTGACAGGATGTGGATTAGTGTGTTTACACACACAAATCATTTTTCTTACTCTGTTAGGAGTGATCATGGGTGCCCATCAGAGATTGCATGCACGTGCATTGGCTCCTTAGGGGCACAGCAGGTCCACGCACCTCCGGCCACTGTACAGGTAAGGCGATTTGCGCAGGGAGTGACGGCGGGCAGTCGGCAAGTTGTTGACTAAACAAAATAACTAGGTTAACGAATGAAACTAAACACTAAACACTAAATGAAACTAAATGAAACTAAACACATTTTTCATCATGCACATGTCCAGTACCCTGGTCAAGACAACAGCTGCTTGACAGTCTTGGTAGTTGCGTGGTTACGTACTGATGCACTTTGTCATCATTTTGCCAAAGGGTGTCTGATTGGATTTATGCTGTTGTCTCCACCTAGGTACACCGCTCTCTGAGGGATTGGTTGAGCGGTGAGAGATTTAAAAACTATCAGTGCAGGATCGTAATTTCATGCTTTTATTTACGTTGTTCTTGTAAGTGCAATATTGTAAGGGGGATTGGTGTTTTAATAATCAACTCGGCCAGAACAAGAAGAAAAAAAACATACAACGTTTCCACAACCACCGAGATTTACTCTGGTCCCAATCACCATTGACACCACCAAAACCATCATCAGAAACCTCAGAGACGGCACATTGCCAAACCACATTATTCCCACAAAACTTCTGAAAGAATGTACCAACATCTTGGCACCTATCATAACATATCTCATAAACCAGTCATTAAAAGAAGGAATTGTCCCGAACTCCCTCAAGCAAGGCCCAATCAAACCCTTCCTAAAGAAGCCTAACCTCAATCCCAAAGACCCAAACGACCACAGACCTGTCACAAGCCTCAACACCTTCTCCAAAATTATCGAGGAAGCAGTAGTACAACAGCTATAACTCCATCTGGACACCCATAAACTCTTGGACCCATTACAATCTGGTTTCTGCCTTGGCCACGGGACAAACTGCACTCCTCAAAATCTGGGATGACACCATTGAAGCAGCAGATGAAGGAGAATCATGTCTTGTGGTGCTGCTGAACCTCAGTGCAGTGTTCGACACAGTAGACCACAAAACCCTGCTCACTCATCTCACAGAAGTAACTGGAGTTGCAGACTCAGACTTACCCTGGTATGCATCCTTCCTAGAGAACCAATCTCAGTAAGTGAAACTAGGAATGTTCACTTCGGAAGCACGAAAAAAATTACATGCGGAATCCCTCAAGGATCACCCCTGTCGCCCATGCTCTTTAACGTCTACCTCTGCCAACTCCTCAAAATCATCAGCAACCAGGATCTACTTTATCACTTCTATGACATCCAACTCTACCTATGCATCACCAACAAAAAAGACCAATACTAGGCACTGGAAAACTGTCTCTCATATTGATCGATGATTGAATGGCAGAGAGCTCCCTTATACTCAACAGATCCAAAACAGAACTCCTCTTCCTCCACGCAAACTGAAACAAACCCTGGTACGATGTCAACACCACTCACCATCCTCGGTTAACCCATCACCCCCAGCACTAAAGCCAAAAGCCTCAGTCATCTTTGCCTCAAACATGATGATGGATGCACAAATAGGATCAGTAGTCAGCGGATCCCACTACCTTCTTCATCCTGGAAGGAGATACAGCAGCAGTAGTTGGAACAATCATCAATACCCGACTCCACTATGCAAATTCTCTCTAGCTAGGACTTCCAAAATACCAAATGTCATGTCTACAAACCATCCAGAACACAGCAGCCAGACTGGTAACTGGAAAAAAAACATGGGAATTAATCACACCGTCCCTGAGGACCTTGCATTGGCTAACTGTGAAGGATCGAGTTACATTTAAGACCCTCTATCTCACTCACAAATGTACACAAGGAAAAGCCCCGAAATACCTCTGTGACAAAATAAAGCACTACACACCAGGTCGCACTCTCCGGTCAACTAATCAGAACCTCCTCCACGTCCAAGACCCGTTATAAATTGCAAACGAAGGTTCGCAGTCCAAGGACTACAGCTATGGAATGCTCTACCCGTGGACATCCACTCGGAAGAAAACTATCTGGCCTTCAAGAAGAAGCCCGAGACCCATCTCTTCTGAAAACCCAGATGGACACTGGTGGCAAAAGTTCACATATGTAACGCTATACAAATTATTCATTCATTTATTCATAATTTCTTTAAATGGAATTACGCTATCTGCATACATTTATTGTGCTGAGTGACATATAGACGGAAGCACGCCCCCTGATTTAGAGTACAGATTGCAATACCATTCCATTACCATAGGGGAGAGGTCTCATGAGGTGTGGTGACGGGACCCTAATTGAACTATGGGCATTCAAAACATATTGATATATAGCGTCAAATATATTTATTAAGGGCTGCTAATGTTATATCTTAGATTTAATATATGCATGATTGGTTTTATTTATAGTAGATGCTAATAGTGCTAATTTATCCATATAAGAGGGAGTTCTATGTGTGCTGGGAGTGAAGCATTTTTTAACACTGTTGATTGATTTACTTATTGTGATTTGAGTGTTTAACTCTAGTTACAATTAGGGATGAGCCGAACACCCCCCGGTTCGGTTCGCACCAGAACTTGCGAACGACCCCCGCGTTCGTTACGAACGTTCGAACCCCATTGAAGTCTATGGGACTCGAACGTTTGAAATGGAAAGTGCTAATTTTAACGGCTAATATGCAAGATAGTGTCCTAAAAAGGGTTTGGGGACCTGCCTCCTGCCTCAGGGGACATGGGTCACTGCAAAAAAAAGTTTTAAAAACTGCCGTTTTGGCGGGAGCACTGATTTTAATGACGATTAAAGTGAACAAAAAGGTGAAATATTCCTTTAAATATGGTGCCTGGGGGGTGTCTGTAGTATGCCTGTGAAGTGCCACGTGTTTCCCGTGTTTGGAACAGTCCCTGCACAAAATGACATTAAACGGAAATAACACCATTTAAAACTGCTTGCGGTTTTAATGTTATATCTGGTTCCTGCAATATGGTTGAAAATCATTGAGAAAAATGGCATGGGTAGCCCTCCCTGCCCATTACCAGCCTATTTGGGTCTTGTACGCATATTAAGGGGAACCCCGTACCCATATTAAAAACAGGAAATGCGTGTGGCCCCCAGGCCCTATATACTCAGAACAGCAGTATACAGGCGGTGCAAACAAGACAGGGACTGTGTAGGTTTGTTGTGTTAAGTTGAATCTGTTTGTAATTTTCAACCGGTACATTTTTAAAGTGTAGCTCCAGTCAAACAAACTATTTTTAAGCTTTTTGGAAAACAGAGGGAAGGGTTATCACCCCTGTATAATTTGTTTTGTCGTCCATCTTTTTTCATCTCACTTGCTGCTGTCTCCTTGCGTTTGCAAGTAGGAGATGTTTGTAAGTTGGATGTTTGAAAGTAGGGGCCTGCCCTATATTATAGCGGCATGTACTGGGTACAGAGCACGCAGACAGCACGCACTATCTCCTAACACTACTGACTGCAAGCTCTATTATTAACCACTTGACCACTGGGCACTTAAACACCCTTAATAACCAGACCAATTTTCAGCTTTCGGTGCCCTCACATTTTGAATGACAATTACTCAGTCATGCAACACTGGACCTATAGGAAATGTTTGTCCTTTTTTTCACACAAATAGAGCTTTCTTTTGGTGGTATTTAATCACCTCTCAGTTTTTTATTTTTTGTGCTATAAAAGAAAAAAGACCGAAAATTCTGCGAAAAAATGAATTTTTCTTCGTTTCTGTTATAAAATTTAGCAGATTGGTAATTTTTTCTTCATAAATTTTGGCCAAAATTCATACTACTACATATCTTTGGTAAAAATAAGTACAAATTGGTGGATATTATTTGGTCTTTGTGAAAGTTATAGAGTCCACAAGCTATGGTGCCAATATCTGAAAATTGATCACACCTGAAGTACTGACGGCCTATTTCCTTTTTTTTTTTTTTTTTCACAAAATTGTCATATTATCAGGTTATTTCACACACACAGCATATGCATACCAAAAGACCCTGGAGAATACAATGGTGGTCGTTGCAAATTTTTATCTCACACGGTATTTGCACAGCAATTTTTCAAACGCGTTTTTTGGGGGGAAAAACAGTTTTGTGCTTAAAAAACAAACAAAAAAAACAGTAAAGTTAGCCCAATGTTTGCATAAAGTGAAAGATGAAGTTATGCTGAGTAAATAGATATCAAACATGTCACTCTTCAAAATTGCACATGCCCGTGGAATGGCGCCAAACGTCGCTACTTAAAAAATCCCCATAGGCGACGCTTACATTTTTTTTTTACTGGTTACATGTTTTGAGTTGCAGAGGAGGTCTAGGACTAGAATTATTGCTCTCGCTCTAACGTTCTCGGCGATACCTCACATGTGTGGTTTGAACACCATTTTCATATGTGGGCGGGGCTTACGCATGCGTTCGCTTCTGCATGCGAGCACATGGGGACATGGGCGCTTTAAAAAATTTTTTATTTTTTTATTGTTCATTTTACTTTATTTATTTTAGTTTGACATTTTTTTCCCCAAAAATATATTTTTGATCACTTTTATTCCTATTACAAGGAATGTAAACATCCCTTGTAATAGGAATATGGGGTGACAGGTCCTCTTTACAGTGAAATCTGGGGGTCAATATGACCCCACATCTCACCTCTAGGCTGGGAAGCCTGAAATAAAAAATAAAAAAAAGATTCTGGCTTTGATCGTACTGGCAAGTTGGTAGAAGCACCGGAGGGCGGTGAGGGGTGGGGGGCGTCTATGGCTTGGTATTTCAGGGTATCACAGAGTATGGCTGGGTATCTCCGAGTATGGCTGGGTATGGCAATTTATGGCAGGGTATTGCAGAGTATTGGCGGGGTATTGGCGGGGTACTACAGAGTAATAGCAGGGTACTGCAGAGTATTGGGGGGGACTCCAGAGTAATGGCAGGGTACTGCAGAGTAATGGGGGTTACTGCAGAGTAATGGGGGGTACTGCAGAGTAATGGCAGGGTACTGCAGAGTAATGGCAGGGTACTGCACTGCAGAGTAATGGCGGGGTACTGCAGAGTAATGGCGGGTACTGCAGAGTATTGGGGGGTACTGCAGAGTATTGGGGGGTACTGCAGAGTAATGGGGGGTACTGCAGAGTAATGGCAGGGTACTGCAGAGTAATGGGGGGTACTGCAGAGTAATGGCAGGGTACTGCAGAGTAATGGCAGGGTACTGCACTGCAGAGTAATGGCGGGGTACTGCAGAGTAATGGCGGGTACTGCAGAGTATTGGGGGGGTACTGCAGAGTATTGGGGGGTACTGCAGAGTAATGGGGGGTACTGCAGAGTAATGGCAGGGTACTGCAGAGTAATGGGGGGTACTGCAGAGTAATGGCAGGGTACTGCAGAGTAATGGTGGGGTACTGCACTGCAGAGTAATGGTGGGGTACTGCAGAGTAATGGCGGGGTACTGCAGAGTAATGGCAGGGTACTGCAGAGTATGCACTGGTATTGCAGAGTATTGGCAGGGAATTGAGGGGTTAAATTCGGTGAGCAGCGATGTGGGCACTGCAGATGCAGCCCACATCGCTGCTGACACCGATCTCTTTCCCCTCCGCTGTACCGATCGGTACAGAGAGGGGAGGGAGGAACCGGCGTCATAACATGACGCCGGTTTGTTTACAAGTGATCACTCCGTCATTTGACGGAGCGATCGCGTGGTAAACGGCCGCGACGAGCGGCCGTTTACCGTGATCCGTGATGCGCCGGGTCCTGTGGACCCGGCGGTCACGGATGCTCTCGAGTGCGCGCCCCAGGGGGCGCACAAGAGCAGAATTCTGGGAGGCCGTTAATTAACGGCCTCTCAGAGTTAAACAACCGCCCTGAAGCCGTTAATCGGCAATGGGCAGTTGTTAAGTGGTTAAAGCTAGATCACTAGCTATATAGGTGAGGTGAATATAGTGGTGTATACTGCGGTCAGGGCACAGACAACAACCACTACACAGCAGCAAGATAGGAAATCAGCCAAAAACGATCGGTGTGTACTGTGTTGAAGGTACACAGAACACCCACTGCTTCAGATGCTAACACACTACACGAGGCCGCCTCAAAGGCGGCCTTATATAGTGTGGGGCGTGCACTACACAGCCTGAGCTATGATTGGCCACAGGCAGGATGCCTGTGGCCAATCATGGCTCTCCTCGCTGCTGGCGCTACGATTGGCCAAGCATGCGGGGTCACAGTGCATGCTTGGCCAATCATGAGCCAGCAATGCACTGCGCCACTGCAGTGCATTGTGGTCCGCGCGCGCCACTCTAATTTTGACGCGAACGGCCCAAACGTTCGGAATTCGCCGAACGGCCGAACAGCCAATGTTCGAGTCGAACTTACGTTCGACTCGAACACGAAGCTCATCCCTAGTTACAATTAATAACGAAGCTCTACCTGCACAGTACAGACATGGTTAATTGCAGCAAATACAGATGCTCAGCTCACTCATAAATAAAGAGAATTAATTAGTAGGATTTTCTTTCCTAGAGGGTACAAAAAAAGAGCATAAAAAAGGTAAGCCATGCTATGGGAATTGGAACACGTAACAAATGCAAAGTATGCATTATTCCAAGTTGGCTGCAAAAGTGGTAATACCCTTTAAGGTGTTAAAGGATATATAAATGTTTTTTTTTTTTTAACAAACATGTCATGCTTACCTCCTCTGTGCAGTTTGGTTTTGCACAGAGTGGCCAGAATCCTCCTCTTTTGGGGTCCCTCAGCGGAGCTCCTGTCTCTTTCTCTTCTCAAGTGCCCCATCGGAGAAGCGATCTCCCTCAGGGCACCCATGCAGATGCGCTCCTGTGTCCTGCTGCTGTGTCCATTGACACAGACAACAGGACTCGACTCCGCCCCGACTCCCACGTCATTAGATTTGATTGACAGCAGTCTGAGCAAATAGCTTCGCTGCTATCAATCTATCCAATCAGGACCTGAGACACCAACTGGAGCACGTGTGCTTATCCCCGGCCCAGGAACAATCAAGCTCAGGTAAGTAAAAGGGGGCTCTGGGGGGCTGGTGCATTCTAAGAGGTTTTTCACCTCAGTGCATAGAATGCATTGATTTGAAGAAGCGCAAGGATGTACAACACCTTTTAAGTGCTCATGTTAAGATTAGGTTGGAGAGACCCTTTCATCTTGCCCATTCAGGGTTCAGTTTAAAGCCCATCACCCAACCACCCTATGCTCACTTTCACAGGGGGGAACATGTGACTTCCTCCCATGATTCCATTGCTAGACTCATGTACTGTACATGGTAGAATGAGTGATGTCACTGACCCTTTTAAGCTCTGACACTGGGGTTTTGTAGCAGTAACGATGAAAATTATAATAGGAGAGCGCTGTGAAGGTGAGCATAAGGTGGCTGGGGATTGAGCATTAAACATACCCTTTCCCTCTGCCCTGAATGGGTAAGGTAACAGGGTCTCTTTAATCCCCTGTAAGGGATTTCTGATGGGGCTATAGCCCCAAAAGCCACCCACTAGTAACGCCCTTGTTTGCATGTAATTTTTTTGTTTTCAAAATTTGCCAAACTTTGATGCTTCCAAAAATAAGGAATCCATAAAATTAACCTTTACACGTAAACATAACATTTAAAAGAGAAGGTAACCTACCAGCTGAGTGGGTGGGCCTTGGTGCAAAGTGGCTGCATATTTGTGTCAATTAGTATAAATAAAGCTGTGCTGAGAGCACGCACCCTGCAGGCTCCTGGAGCAGTTACCAGCAGCTAACGGAAAGTTCCCAATTACTAGTTGCGATTGCGAGCTTTCTAATCATGTGTTACATATTATCTTGCAAAGCCCTCCCTTAGCCCAGGCTCACACTGAGCTACAGGAGTGAAGCCGTGCAAGTTCAGCTGAGCTCGCACTATTTCACTCCCGCATGTCAGTCCTGATTTTGTCCACAATTTCAGAGACATCAGTGCAGGTTTCTGCACAGATGTCAATGTAAATCACAGCCTGAAATCGCAAAAAGTAGAACAGAAACTACTTTTTGAAAATGGTGCAGCGCCACAGATGCGGCGTTGCACCTACTAGGACAGTGCCATTGATGGCAATTACCGCCATTTTAACATGTCAAAACGGTCCAGTGTGAACCAGGGCTTATATTCACTGTTTTTCTCTGCACATGACATATAATTTCAAATGATAATGATACAGAAGTATTTGCTCTAGCTGATGAAATAAAAGTGGAGGAAGGGAGCAGGAATTAGTGGCATCCATTCAGTTTTATATATTGTATTATCTACTAAAACCCTACAGTAAATTGCAGCAATAATGGTGAACAAATAGAGTCTGTACATCTGTCAAAAGAGATTGAACCATCATAAATTAATAATTGTAAGATCATATAAAGTCCAGCTCTCTTCAGAATAAAGCAGCCATAAACAATGGAGGATGCTGACAGAACCAAATGTTGCATTTTTTTTTACTGTGGTTCTTATTTTAGCATTTATTTTATGCATTCTCGTGAATAACAAGACTGATGTTAATATACTGTAAACAGGAACTGCAGCAGATTACAAAAAAATATATAAACATTTTTTAAACAGAAATGAACTGTCCTATTTAGAGAAAGGTAAAACTTGAGGAATATTATGCAGGGCTACAGTACAGCTACAGTTTCCATTAGTATGTATGGCCTTTTAACAAATGTGCTATTTCAAAATTTCCCCCAAAAAAACGATTCTTGGAATAAAGAACTTTACAATTTACATATTATTCCTATACTAACAAGGGCTGCGAACTCATCTAATAGCAAACCTAGTACAAACGCAAGCAATCCAAACTGAGGTGGAGATAAAAAAATACATAATCATGGGTTATCCTCTGTGAAGGCTACATAGTAAATACAATTATTAAACTAAAATATATAAGCAACTGAATATGTAAGATTAAACATTTTCCTTAAAAGCAATGTTTGGACTCGCCAATTTAAAGCATCCAAATATAACTTAAACATCACATTCCAAATAATTCCTTAAATGTCACTTTGTGCATTGAAAGAAATATTAAGGCTGGCCATACATTATGCAAATTTATCTTCTTCAACTAAGGGTTGAAGGAAAGAAAATCACTTAATTCCCCCATCAACAGTCAGTGTTTATGAGGGAATCCCTCTCGCTATGCTGTTGTATTCTGACAGCAGGAGGTTTTTCTGGCTGTCATAATACAATGATCACTGCTGCCAGTTATAGCCAGTGGCAGCGATCGTATGAAAAAAAAACTCAACAGGCTTGTACTGAAATCGCTTGATGGATTAACTTCAGTACAACCAGCCTACCCATAGATGGATCGAAATTCGTCCAGTTCCTGCTGAACCAGTCAAATTTCGATCTGTCTATGGCTGGTTTTAGTCAGATAGAGCCCATCTCATTCCCTGGTTATAGGATGTCCAACACTTTTTTTGTCCACCCTAACTGTAAGTGACCCACCCTATTCATGTGTTGTATTTCAGTTCTTTTAAGAGGAGTTTAATTTCAGTTCTTTAGAGGCTCAGCATCACTTGTTGGCATTAGCTAGGTCAGTCTCTAGAAACTCCCACTTCTTCATACTCACATCCACCCATCAAGGCTTTTTGATATTTTGAAAACTCCTTCCAAAAGCCAGCTACCTTCTTGTATCAGGGCTGAGGGCTCTTGAGAGGAGCATTAAAGTTGATATGTGGATAAAGGGGTATCACCTGCCCTCCTGTGTGGGGTCAAGGCCCTATCAGTTCAACAGGGAGGCCAGGTCAACTTTATTGTACAAGCAGTTCCAAAAGCTGCTGGTCACAGCTCAATGCCTCCTTTCTCCTTGCAGTACAGCTGGCGTTATCTCTCTTTCAGAGATTGCTCCCCATCACTCCTATCAAACCCTCTCTTGTCCATGGCCCCCTTCCCCTGCATCTCTAATCCCCCCTGAGTTCCCTCACCCTGCAGTGCTGCCAGCTTCTCCTTCTCTCCCTTCAATTGGATGTCAGCTGCTGTGGGCACAAAGGGGGTTATTTTCAATATGTTCATTCATAACTGAAGCATAGTAAACAATGTTTTCTTTGCTTCCATGTGGTAATAGAAAAGAAGAAAAGATTGTGGATAAATGCTCTCAGTCTCCTTCTTTTACTAAAAAAGAGAGACATCAGGAGTCTGATAAGACTCCCGATATTTCACCAAAGCCCCCCCCCCCCTCCATGATTTCTAACAGTAGTCCTGTTGGCTATACAATGCTAGCTTTTCAAATGAGTGTTCATATAAATATTTGTACAAAAATTCTCATCAGTACATTTAAAGATTTGGCAAAATCCATTTGAAAGTACTTAAAAAAATCTTTTAACTGCCAGCTTCTCCTTTTCTCCCTTTGGTTGGATGTCAGCTGCTGTGGGCACAAAGGGGGGTTATTTTCAATATGTTCATTCACAACTGAAGCATAGGAAACAATGTTTCCTATGCTTCCATGTGGTAATAGAAAAGGAGGAAGGATTGTGGATATATGCTCTCAGTCTCTTTCTTTGTCTAAAAAAGAGAGACATCAGGAGTCTGTTTAGACCCCTGATATTTTCAATGTAATTTTCCATTCTATGCCTTTGAATTTTCTCATTACCGTGGTCTCAAAAACAAAAACCATGATGTTCTTTTAACAAAAAATGTTGAATAAAATTCTACAAGTGTATGGCCAGCTTAAGAAGAGAAGAGGTGCTTTGATGTTTTCAGGAAGCTATTAACAGTACCCTGTTGACCTTTTCCACCAGTCATAATCTGCCTGCAATGTATAGAGAAGCACAGAGACCGATGACACAGATACTGATGACACAACTAGGTCTATATTATTATATGTAATAATAACAGGTTTTATTTAAAAATTTAATTTTGCATGAGAATGGAGGGGGAGGGAGGGGCGGAATCGGGGAGGGTAAAATATATCAGCTTTAGGAAGTATCTTCTTAGACATTTTTCATCATAGGCTCAGTTTAAATTGTCCAGATTTGACCCGTTTATCAATAAATATAAACTTTACAGGTTCTGTAGCTGACTAAATATAGTAAAGTCACTAACCTGCATCTAAATAACCATTAAACTATTATAGTATTCGTCAGCAATCAGAGTAATGAGTTTACAACCTTGTAACTAACAAAGTAGACACTGTATATTTAAAATCCGGTAAGAAACAATTTCACAACTATGAAAACTATTAACATCACAAATGCCCTGTGTGTAAAATTTGCATCTCATTGTGTACTGTAATCAAAGGAGCCAAAGTATGCTCATTTGAATTATAACTTAGTTATATCTTTTGTCTTGATGACAGCCCATGCATTAGATGTATTCTGGCTTGGACACAATTTGCATTTCTACTCCTTCAGTTTTGTCTCTGAGGGTGCCTTGATATTTTCCTGAGCTTCGGTCCCTGTAGGGGAAAACAAACAAACAAATGTAACTCTTAAATTATTATTATTATTATTAATTATCTAAACCCGTGAACAGAAATTTTCAATTTTTTTTTACAAATATGTGAAAAGTATGGCGTGCATTTGTATTCAGCCTCCTTTATTCTGATTTCCCTAACTAAAATCTAGTGGAATCAATCATTTTGAAATTTTCGAAATGTTTTACAAATATGTGAACAGTGTGGTGTGCATTTGTATTCAGCCTCCTTTATTCTGATAGCCCTAACTAAGATCTTGTGGAATCAATTGCCTTCAGAAGTCACCTAATTAGTAAATAAAATCCACCTGTGTGTAATTTAATCTCAATATAAATACAGCTGTTCTGTGAAGCCCTCGGGGGTTTGTTAGAGAACTTTAGGGCCAGTTCACACTATTGCGATGCGAGAATCCTGCGAATCAACTGCGGGTTCCCGCATCGCACCCGACACGCACGGCAGTTCACACTGCCATATGCAAACTGCTGGGGAGTGTCATTATATGTTAACGACACCCCCATTTCAGCTCGCATATCGCACTGCGAACTGACAGTTCAGACATGAATCGGATCGCATATGTTTGAACACACATGCGATCCGATTCTGGTCTGAACATAAAAAAGGGTCCTGTGCGTGTTTGCACCGAATGCGGTGCGATATCAGCCATACTATCTGTATGGCTGACATCGCACCACACAGACATTGCATGTAATGTTAACAGCAGTGCACTGCGAATTACATGCAATGTCTGCCATCACAATAGTGGGACCCTGCCCTTAGTGAACAAACAGCATCATGAAAGCCAAGGAACACACCAGATAGGTCAGGGATAAAGTTGTGGAGAAGTTTAAAGCAGGGTTAGGTTTTAAAATATATCCCAAGCTTTGGAGCACTGTTCAATCCATCCAAAAATGGAAAGCGTATGGTACAACTACAAACCTACCAAGACATGGCCGTCCACTTAAGCTGACAGGCTGGGCAAGAAGAGCATTAATCAGAGAAGCAGGCAACTCTAGAGGAGCTGTGGAGATCCACAGCTCAGGCGGGAGAATCTGTCCAAAGGATAACTATAATGCCGCGTACAAACGACCGGACTTTCCAGCAGAAAAGATCAGGCAGAATCATTCTGTCGGATATTCTGATCATCTATGGGATAATCCGATCATTTTTCTTGAAAAAATTCAGACGGACCTAGAAATAGAACATGCTTTAAATGTTTCCAACGGAATCAATTTCTATTGGGAAAACCTGTATGCTGGTTCGACGAACCAAATATGAAGACAGGGCAGCTATTGGCTACTGGCTATTGAAGTTTCTTTTCTAGTCCCGTCATAAGTCATCGTGTTTGAAATGAACAGACTTTGGTCCGATCATGTGTGGGCAAGTCCATTTGGTCAGAACTGTGTCAGGAAGACTGTCGGAGTTTATTCTGATGGAAAGTCTGGTCGTGTGTACTCGGCATAAGTCATACACTCCACAAATCTGGCCATTATGGAAGAGTGGCAAGGAGAAAGCCAATGTTGAAAATCAATGAGAAGTTCCATTTGCTGTTTGCAAGAAGCCATGTGGGGGACATAGTAAACATGTGGAAGAAGGTGCTCTGGTCAGATGAGGCCAAAATGTAACTTTTTTCCATAAAAGCCATGTGTGGCAGACAACTAACAATGCACATCACCTTGAACACATCATCCCCACTGTGAAACATAGTGGTGGTAGCATCATGTTGTGGGGATGCTTTTCTTCAGCAGGGACAGGGAAGCTGATCAGAGTTGATGGGAAGATGAATGAAGCTTAATACACGGCGATCTTAGAAGAAAACCTGTTATGCCGCATACACATGACTGGACTTTCCGGCAAACTAGGTCTGAGGGGATCAGTCCGTCGGACAATCCGAGCATGTGTGGGCTAATCCGATAGTTTTTTCATGATAAAAATCTGACTGACCTAGAAATAGAACATGTTTCAAATCTGTCCAACAGACTCAATTCCTATCGGGAAAAACGTTTGTCTGTATGCTGGTCCGACGGGCCAAATATGACGCACGGGAAGCTATTGGGTACTGGCTATTGAACTTCCTTGTTTAGTCCCGTCTTACATCATCACATTCAAAACAAACTGACTTTTGAACGGATTTAGTCTGTTCGTGTGTGGCCAAGTCTGTTCGTTCGGAAGTCTGTCGGAACTCCTCTGAAAAGTCAGTCGGAAAGACCGTCAGACCTATTCTGCCGGAAAGTCCGGTTGTGTGTACGCGGCATAAGAGTCTGCAAAAGACTTGAGACTGGAGTGGAGGTTCACCTTCAAGCAGGACAACGACCCTAAACATACAAAATGGTCCAGTCAAAGTCTAGACCTAAATACAATTGAAAATCTGTGACAAGACTTGAAAAATGCTGTTCACAGATGCTATCCATCTGACAGAGATTGAGCTATTTTGCAAAGAAGAATGGACAAAAATTTCACTCTCTAGATGTGCAAAGCTGTTAAAGACATACCCAATAAAACACTTGCAGCTGTATTTGCAGCGAAAAGTAGTTGTACAAAGTATTGACTTGGGGGCTGAATACAAATGCACACCACACTTTTTTCAGATATTTATTTGTAAAAAACGAATTTGAAAACCATTTATCATTTTCCTTAAACTTCACAATTATGCGCCACTTTGCGTTGGTCTGTCACATAAAATTCCAATAAAATAAATGTAAGAAAATAAATGTAAGTTTTTGGTTGTAACATAACAAAATATGGAAAATTTCAATTGGTATGAATACTTTTTCAAGGCACTGCAGGTTTATTGTCCCACCTGAGTAAGGGTCTTTTCACATGGGCTGTTCGATCAGGTCCGCCTTTGATAGTTTTTCAGGTGGACCTGATTGGACCTTGCAGTCACCTCTATGGAGCTGCGGGTGTCAGCAGACACATCTGCTGACATCCGCTGCTATCCAATCCGATCCTGCCTGCAAAATCCAGACAAACACTACATGGCCTGCCTAAAGCCAGCCTATATGTCCCCTCCTAATTCAATTCTGGCACACATGTCAAAAAAATATTATCATTTCCTATTGCCCCATGCTACCTTAGCAGAATACTGTATATGGTTCTAACACAACAGTAAAGGCTTAGTAAGGAAAAACCCTGTTTTATGACACTGAATACAACAACAAACACAAACAAAATGGATAGATATAACTGTTTTTTTTAATTCTCTTTCAACTAAAAAAATCCTACAGCTTTAGTCACACCACTTATCTATAATGAAGTATGTCCATTCACAGGTAACCACGTAACAGAAGAGTCAGTAGAACAATCCAGGGGTCAGAGTCTGGGATAAAGACAGGACAGGTCAAAGGCAAGCCGGGTCAGTAACAGTGAATTCAATAATAGCAAACAAGAGCACAGGAACAGGGAGGGCCGACAGCCATCCAGAAACTTGTGGACCAGACTGTTGTCTCACATTGCACACGACATGGTGCACAGGCATGCCCTATTGCGTGCCACGGCCTGCAGCCGTGCGCGGTTGTGCAGGCATGTGCATTCACACAGAATGTCTGAGCCCATGTCTGAGCAAATTAGCGTGGCCATGCTAAGTGTTGACAGATGTGCCAGTTCTTCTGTGATTCATTCTCTGACATAGAAAGAGGACAGGTGGAAGGGGCGGGGCTTGGGACCGAGACGAATGGTCACCTAACTGCATAGCTCCGTCCTCGGGAGTCCTCCGTGTGACAGCCTGCGAGCCTTTTCTCACTTCCACTATGGGGAGAAGCAAAGGTAAGGGATTGCCATCCCGCTCACGGTCCCCGAGGGGACCCGAATCACAAGCCGGGCGCAACATACCCGAAATCTTCAGGCCCGCTCACGCGAGGCCGAGGCTTCGCCGCAGGCCTGCATGGAGCCTCGCTCCCCCAGTGGAAGCCCGCCGGGAGATGGTGCCAGGCAAGGAGCAGAGAACCCGCCCAAAACACACACGCTGACGATGGCTGATTTCCGGTCAGTCGCGGCAGATATAAAATGCTTCTTCACTGCCGCAATCTCGGAGCTAAGGAGAGATATTCACTCTATGCATATGGGGATGTCTGACCTGGAAGAGGCAGCCGACTGCCATAACACTGCTATACAGCAGCTACATCACACATCCCAGGCCTACAACTCCCAGCTCAGAGAAGTCCACAGGCACTTAGAAGATCTCCATAACAGGGAATGCCGCCACAACCTGCGGATCAGAGGCATCCCTGAAAATGTGGAGCAAGCCAACCTGTCACAAGCCACTGTACAAATATTTAATAACATTCTAGGCAGACCACCCGAGACACCCGTGGAATTTGAGAGGCTGCACAGAGCCCTTAAACCCAAAGGGAGGGACACAGATCCACCGAGAGACGTGATTTGTTGCATTGTTAATTTCAAGCTCAAAGAGGACATTCTGAGAGGAGCCAGGGACCGTCGCAACTTGCTCTTTTAGGGATCAGAGATTAAAATATTTCAGGATCTATCCCCTCTGACCCTCCAGCACAGGAGGGACCTGCGACTGCTACTTGACGTTCTACGCCACAAAGGCATACAGTATCGATGGAGATTTCCATTTTGCTTGTCAGCCTCTGTAGGAGGCTGCACTGCAAACCTGAGGGTCCCGGAGGACCTCAGAGGTTTCTGCACTACACTTCAAATACCGCCTGTGGAGCTCCTAGACTGGTACAAAGTGTTCTGTACAGCTCACCTACAAAGAACCGCCTTGATGGACACCATACCGGAAAGGGATTTCCACATCAGGAGACGCAGATCCTCCTCACCGAGACCACTTACACAGAGGGGTCAGGGGGATAGAGTGTGTCCAAGTCCCACGGCCTCCCCTGCACATAGAAGGGCCAGGCCCGATAACTCTTGAACAGGCATCCTTCAAAGAACTAAGGAGGAAGACAAGGGAAGCATAGATCAACATAAAGCGTGAACCCCTCCAGGTGATCCATGACTGATCCAGATACTCCGGAAGCCCTATGGCGACTGACGACTTTTTTCAGACTCCCGCCACAATGGACATCACCCTCCAACGGAATGAAGACCCAGCAACTCCCCCCATAATCAGCTACTCGTCATCAGCGGACCTTGCAAGGAAACACCGAACCCCTTAGGAACTTCGTTATCCGAGGAACTGATCGCTACCCTTATCTATAAGAAGTCTATCCTGTACAGCGCAAGACTCATCACGGAAAACACTGAGCCCCTTAGGAACTTTGTCCCTCGAGGAACTGATCGTCGTCCTTATCCGTAAAAAATCCAAACTGTACAGCACAAGATTCATCACGGACATCAAGGACCGCATGTCACCCCCCCCCCCCCCATTTTTTTTTTTTTGCTACAGCCAACCTTTGGGCCTACCATCTACCCCCGACTATGTTCTACCAGGTAATCACTTATGTGGGAGGGGGAGAGGCCTAAGAACACCATCTGATATCTGACCCTTAAGCCCCCACAGGCTCGTCTACCAAAGATATGGCCCATCCACACCAAAAGGTACTCGGGAACTGAACCCCCCCTCCCCCCGCCCAGAGATTTCCTCTACTGTTCCTCTACTGATATGGTCCGTTGGTGAACCTCTTTCAATCTGGGGCGAGGAGAGGGGGGGAGGGGGAGAAGGAAGAAAAACAAAAAAGAGAGAAAGGGGGCTACAAAGAGACAGCCAGTCATCTCCCTACACCTTGCAGCCTACCCTCTATTAGATACACAGGCAGACAGCGGATTTGCATCCATACTATGGCAGCACAGTGGTGTAGGGCAGCACAGTGGTGTAGTGGTTAGCACTCTCACCTAGCAGTAAGAAGCGTCGCTGGTTCAAATCCCAACCACGACACTACCTGCCTGGAGTTTTCATGTTGTCCCTGTGCCTGCGTGGGTTTCCTCCGGGTGCTCCGGTTTCCTCCCACAATCCAAAGACATGCAGGTAGGTTAATTGGCTTCTGTCCAAAATTGGCCCTAGTATATGAATTGGGACCTAGGACAGTGGGCTCCTTGAGGGTAGGAACTGATGTGAGTGTGCAATGTACAGGGATAGGGACAATTGTAGACACTTGCTCAGGTTGGACTGGTGTCTTTATTCAACCTTACTAACTATGAAACTATGAAACTCCGTAAGCGACTTGCCACCTTCCCTGAACAAGGCAAATTGCTTACATGCTAACTCCTTACCTGGAGGTGGCTGGCTTTCCTACCCCTAACTGGTCGCACCTATGCCTGGCAAGATGAGATGTTTTTATAGATGTTGTAAATTACACAAACATATCACAATTGTATTGCTGGTTAATGCCCCAATTAACAGAGTAGACCTAATGTCCATCCTTTGAGCTATCAATATATTGCAATGTTGTCAGTCGGGTCACCACAGCTGGCATTACTATGCAACTTACAACCCTATCCATTGATTTGACCAATTACCTGGAGGGGGTAAGTCCATAAGTGGATCCACTTCCCCATCTACCTCCCCCTAGTTTTTCTGATACCTGCCCCTCTCAATCCATTACATCAAGAGGGACTTCTAGACTGTAAACAGTTTGATTACAACTCTCGTGTAATCTCTTTATGCTCATGTTGTTATGTTGTACCTGGTTAACATTTTACTGTTGTTACTGAATCATTTTGTGTTTGAAATATCTTGAGATCTCTGCTTGACTGGACTTAACGCCTCCCCATAGGATGTGTTTACTTTAATAGTAGGCTCCTTCCCTTTATCTAACTGAGAATTAAGAGGACTCCCGTAGGACCGGACGTCACACCCCTTTGTCTCGGACTACCTTCCACACCTCCACACAGCGGAAGAAACGACCCGACCCCGGACTTCTCATCTTGACTTAGGGTAAGGTAGCAGTGCTACACACCCCTCCGATTTCTCTACGCCCCCCTTACTGACTGATCCCTTCCTCTCAAACCCTACCCTTGACTCCTCCCTTCGCACCCTCCCCCTCTCTCCTACCCATCTTGCTTTTCCAACTCCCCTAATACCTGAGCCTGGTCCCTCTGACTCCCGCCGAGACCTTTCGGGCTTCCTGATCAGGACACTCCCCAAAATCGCTCACTCACTCCTGGCCCCCTCTGCTCCCAGATGCACCGAGATACTATAGCCCATATTTCTGGCATTATCAAACATATACCCATATACAACCTGAGCACCATGGCTCCGGCACACCCACAGGCCCGATCAACCACCCTCAAAGTGGTATCGCAAAACGTAAAGGGGTTAAATATACCTGAAAAATGCAGTCAGATCCTAAATATCATGCATGCCCTAAAGGCAGATGTTATATTCCTACAGGAAACCCACTTCTGCTCAAAAAATGTCCCCAAACTGAAACTATAGATACCCCACAGCTTTCCATGCCACCAATCCTCTAGCAAAAACTAAGGGGGTCTCAATTCTAATATCCAAGTCTACCCCATGGCAACTGCTCGACTCTTTTATAGACTCAGAAGGCCGGTACCTATTCCTTAAGGGTACCATTCACAACCGACCCGTCACTCTGGTGAACATTTACAGTCCTATCACTGCCCAAGTCAGCTTTTTTCACTCGGTTACCGAACACCTGACAAACTTCCAATCTGGTATCACTATCCTGGGAGGTGACTTTAATGTGGCACTCCAACCCCTCCTGGATTCCTCCTCAGGCTCTTCCTCTCTCCCCTATAAAACCTTGAGACAGATCAAAATGTTTCTACATAATCTCGCCTTGCATGATTCCTGGCGCACTTTATACCCACACGATAAAGATTACACGTTCTTTCCCGCACCACATAATAGATACTACAGGCTCGATTATCTATTCCTCTCCCAAAAATATCTTCCCTTATTGGAGGCAGCCACCATCGAACCTCTGCTCATAGCAGACCACCACCCTGTTACCCTCCTTCTCTCATTTACTGAGAAGAACTGGTCCACTAAAACCTGGAGACTAGATACCTCACTTCTTACCTTAGAGACTGATATCAACTCGATCCATAGCAGTCTAACCAGTTACTTTCAGGAGAACAACACCCCCGATATTGCACCCCTGACGATATGGAAAGCACATAAGTGTACCATTTGCCGGAAGTTTATCGAACTCACAGCCATTAGGAATAAAGCACATCAAGAGTGTATGACCACATTAATCACTAAAATTAGGGGACTGGAATCATCCCACAAGCATACTCAAGCACAGAATACCCTTCAGGACCTGATAGAAACCAGAAAGCAACTCTTAGAAATACTTGGACGCAAGGCACGTCGCAAACTCACCCTTGCTCACAAACTCTTCTACGAACAAGGCAACAAATGTGGGAGACTACTAGCGAGAGCAATCCAAGCCCAAAAAGCAAGCACAAACATACATACCATTAAAGATTCCCAAGGTATTGCGCACACCTCCCCTAAAGATATAGCGGCCCAGTTCGAGAGATACTACAAAGGGCTATATAATCTCTCCCCCCCCCCACATGTAAACGACAAGGAACACAAACAGAGAGAGACACTCATCACACAATTTTTAACTAAATTTAGCCCTACCAAGTTACCTAGAGAGGTTGCTCAAGACATGGACCACCCAATTACTGAGGAAGAGTTTAAAACGGCTATTAAACAACTTAAACCAGGCAAAAGCCCTAGTCCAGACGGCCTTACAGCTCCTTATTACAAAACCTTCTCAGATATACTAACGAAGCCATTCCTTAGAGCATTCAATTCACTAAACGCAACAGCCCTACCCTTTCACAGGCTATTGGAGGCTCACATCACAGTGATCCCGGAAAGCGGCAAAGACGCCACAGCTGTCACTAACTACAGACCGATTTCATTACTGGACGTAGACCTGAAGCTGTTTGCCAAGATTCTGGTGAACCGCCTTCTTCTTTTTCTCCCCACACTAATTGGCAACCAGCAGGTGGGCTTTGTCCCTTTTCGAAAGGCCAGGGACAACACCATAAAAGCAATCAACCTACATCATTGGTTAACATCCAATAAACAAAAGGGATTCTTCCTGTCCCTGGATGCGGAGAAGGCGTTTGACAGGTTGGCCTGGGACTATTTAGGGGTGGTACTACGCTACCTGGGCTTACCAGACAGGTTATACAATATGATTATGTCCCTATACACCACCCCAACGGGAAGAATCAGGATCAACGGCCACCTGTCAGACGCCTTCCCCATCCAAAACGGAACGAGACAGGGATGCCCTCTCTCCCTAATCCTTTTCATCCTGACACTCGAGCCACTATTACGATGCCTTCAGGCAAACGACAATATCAAAGGAATACACGTAGCTGGACACACTTATAAACTAACGGCATTTGCCGATGATATCCTCCTATTCCTTAGTGACCCGCTAACATCTTTTCCCAACTTATTGAAAGACTTTGAATTATTCAACCTCCTATCTAACCTAAAAATACATTTTTCAAAATCCAACGCCCTGAATATCTCCCTCCCTCCAGACATAGTCATACAATGCCAGGAGAACTTCCCATTTTCCTGGAAGAATGATTCAATTACATATCTAGGTATCCAGCTCCCCTCCCACTTATCTGATCTATTCCCAAAAAATTATCTCCCACTAGCTCGCACAATAGCAGAGGACTTATGCAGATGGGACAAACCCCACTTTTCGTGGTTTGGCCACGCAGCCATTTTAAAAATGAAGGTTCTCCCACGTTTTCTCTACTTGCTACAGACGGTCCCCATCAAGATCCCTAACTCGTTCTTCCAACATATCAAACGCCTATCCCAACAATTCCTCTGGAAGAATAAACAGCGAGGATAAGCTTTTCCCAACTCACAAAACCCAAACACTTGGGTGGCATCGGCCTTCCAAATCTACTGAACGACTCTTTTGCTTGCCACCTGGGTAGAATCGTAGATTGGACAACCCATGAGAAGTCCAAGGGTTGGGTTCATCTTGAGGGCTCGTTCTCAAACCTAGCTATTAAGACTTTACCGTGGATTCTCCCTCCCCACATACCTAAGTTAGCTAAAGAACATCCCCTAGTAGGAGCTACCCTGAATAGCTTCAGGGAAGCCTGCAAACAATTCCAACTATCATCAAACCCAGGACCACTTACACCGATTTGCATGAACCCCGCCTTTATTCCTGGCATGACCAACTGTTTTTTAGAATCTGAATGGCCCCATGAAGATATACAAGCACACCACTTCTACAAGGACGGAAAGCTTTTAGATCACAATGCCCTCCCTACTATACCCGACAGAGAGCCTCTCCCATTTTGGTCCTATTTTCAGATACGCCACTTTCTTAGAGCATCTAACCTAAAGGAAACTCTATCACGGAAATTCACCCCGTTTGAGACTCTTTGTTCCCAAGTCACTCCACAGCAACACTTGATATCGAGTATACACTCTATGCTTTTTTTGCTGAACTCCCCAAAAGATGGGTGGGCCTGTCCTGCATGGGAGAAAGAGTTACAAACGGAATTTTCAGAAGCCAACTGGGAAAGCATTCTAACCATTGCACACAAGGGCTCTCTAAATGTACATACACAAGAAAATAACTACAAAATCCTCTTTAGGTGGTACCGAACACCGACTCTCCTACACAAATTTAACGCAGCAGTACCGGAAAACTGCTGGAGATGCCGGATGGAACTGAGGTCATTCATTCACATCTGGTGGTCATGTCCCAAAATTCAGAATTTCTGGACCCAGGTTCACACGATCACTTCCCAAGTCACGAACCAGCAAATTGAATTCACACCGGCCAGGCTCCTTCTCCACCACTCTTCCACCTCCAGCTCTTCCTATAGAAAGTCCCTGGGCCTGCACATGCTGAACGCAGCCAAGCTATGCATACCGGTACATTGGGGATCTACGGAGATTCTGACCATCCCTGAGTGGCTGAATAGGGTGGGGAGGATAGCGGAAATGGAGGAGCTCATTCATATTGCTCAAGACTCTCCCCACAAATACGCCCATACCTGGGAACGATGGACCCAATTCCGCTCTTCTGCTGGTTTCGGGGCTTTTACAAGCCCCACCGCGCATGACTCCAGGAACAGTCAAACCTCTGAGTAAAATTGATCCCACATACCCCTGATATGGCGGTGCGCCCAGGAGTGGACAGGGCCTCTCATACCAGCCCCAGCACTAACGGGGGAGCCCACCTCCGGAGACAAAGCTACCATACTTGGCCCCCGTCGGTTGTGTTTGTCTCGGTGGGAGTCAGAGAGTCGATCATGAAGGTCCTTATCCTTTCCCTTCCTCTCCTCTCCCTGTTGTCCCTTACACACCCCCCTTATCCCCCTCTCTCCTCCCCTCCCTCATACCCCCTTCCCCTTTCCCTCTTCATTCCAGACACCCCTTCTGTTACCCGCATGCCCTATGACTTGACGCCAGATGCATAATCCCCATACCCATACACAGAAGACCGTCTTGCGCGTGCTAGCTGCCAGGAAAATCTGATGCCACACCACACACTTGATGCCCAGGAGAGACCGCCCTGTAGCACAGGGTTGATCAGGCTGACCCCGATCACGCAGAGCGCCAACGCTTTTTGAATAGACTTTGTTATAGCGTGAATGCCGACATCTAGGCTACCTTTCCTTCCCTCTCTCCCCTCCAAAGCTTATATTCCTATCTTCAGACAGAGTCCTTAGGGTAAGGGGATTTTTCCAGACGATGTGTATTGATTGATCAAAAATCACAAACCTAGAAACATGATTGTTACACAGTTATCAATGTATGGGATACTTGTTTGCTACCTATCTGAATGTAATTCTGGCATACTCTGAAATGAAATCTGTATTTTTTTTTCCTTTATGAAAATAAAAACTTTTATGGAAAAAAAAAAAAGAAAGAGGACAGGCATCCGTGCAGTGAAGATTTTTTTCCAGGATTCAGCTGCCTGCACAACCTGAGTCATACTTCATTACAGGTAAGTGTAAAAGCTGTAGGAATTTTTTTTAGCTAACTTTCAGTTTTAAATATATGCATGGAGTTCATACTGTATGAACAATAGTGCTGACATTTAAAGCAATAATATACAAAAAAATATATATTTCATAGTGATTTACTGAAAATTTGTTTTGTTTTGAAGCCAGCAGGTTTTTAGCATTTACTCACTGACTCTGTAGGATAAATTGCTTACATTATTTAATGTTAATTAATGTCTTACCTGGATAATCTGCAGTGTCTGTTGCTAAATATGCAGTAAATTATTGGATTGACAGCACTGTTTAAAACTGGTAAGTTCTGAATAATTACAGATGCATAGTTTCGCGCTTGAGTCTTTGGTAAAATTTCAAAGTTATCCAGAATGTCAAAAAGGAAATAGGGGCTCCAACACAATATAAAAGCTGTATGAAGAAACACATAGCAAATGTCTTTAAAACATGATCATTTCGGTGTGTTGAATTATTACATTTAGTTTTGAGTTGAGTTTTGGGTTATACAAACCCATTTCAAAATTCTTAAAACCTGAATCTAGTAAAGATGTTTTATTTTGGTTAGTGAAAAGGAAAAGCTTTGGTCAGGTTTTATTGCTGTCTATGCTCAGCCTCCCAGTCCCAATGCTACCTTATGCTAGTGACTACTAGGCTCATTGGAACCTCTTTTGCCTGTTATTGGGGAAAAGGGGATGACGGAGGTCTTATGTACCAACTAGCAATTAGGTCATTGACCTCTTCTAGGTGAACCAATTTTAGTGGTCCCTTGGACACCTAAGCAGTTCCTGTGTTGCTTGCAATAAAACAAAAGTAGATAAAAACAGGACACATAAAATGCCTTATCTAAAATCTATTTTTCCTATAATTTACTTTTTAGGCTCCAGAAATGCTTGAAGGTGCTTATGGAATCTTAGCCAGTGCTAGTTTGGAGGGAAGGGCACCGGCTTCCCTTTTCTTAATACTCAAACTCTGTTTAAATGATGAGGATTTACCTCATCCTTTGAATGCCCATGGAACTTGAGGAGAGAAGTTCCTGGTCCATATTTGGACTAATAACAATAAAGTATGTTCTTTCCATGGCTGACATAGGTGTTTGTGCTGTAAATACTGAATAGGAACAGTAGTTGAAGCAGCACCAACATTCATAACTAATCTGATGCCACTTGATCAAACAGAGGAGATGGATAGTGATTATTCTTACTTATTATTATACAGGATTTATATAGCGCCGCAGTGGGGCAGACAGTACGCTTACAATACAAATCAATACAGGAGGGTTTAGAGGGCCCTGCTCATTAGAGCTTACAATCTAGAAGGGAGGGTCAAGTGGAAATGAAAAGGTAATAACTGTGGTGGGTGGGCTGATGGAGAAAATAAAAATACAGTTGTTAGGTTTGGGTAGGGTAGGCTTCTCTGAAAAGATGGGTTTTCAGTGATTGTCTAAAAGCTAATAGAGTAGGAGATAAGTGGACAGATTGGGGTAAGGCATTCCATAGGATTGCAGAGGCTTTGGAAAGGTCCTGGAGGTGAGCATGGGAGGAGGTGACGAGGGAGCTAGAGAGCAGGAGGTCTTGAGAGGAACGAAGAGAACGAGTAGGTTGGTATTTAGAGACTATGCTAGTGATGTAGTTGGGGGCTAAATTGTGGATGTTTTTGTAAGTAGTTATTAGTATTTTTAATTTAATTTTTTGGCCGAGCGGAAGCCAGTGGAGGGATTGACAGAGAAGGGTAGCAGACACAGAGTGATTGGTAAGGTGGATGAGTCTGGCAGCAGCATTCATGATGGATTGAAGAGGTGATAGACTATGTAGAGGTAAGCCAATGAGAAGGGAGTTGCAGTAGTCGAGGTGAGAGATGACCAGTGAGTGAATTAAGAGCTTTGTTGTAAAGCTCACACTGCAAACGTTGTTTCAACTCGAATATCTGGACACAATCCTATGGAATTTCCACTTCAATGAACGCTTCTTTGCCAGATGGAGAAAATTCATAGAATACACCTATGACACCAAAGAGATATCTTCGATAGTTTACCCATTTCGCTATACTGACTGGTATCTGAAACGGAATATCACCAACTCATTGGGGAAACTAGCGATCCAGAACCACAACAACTCACGCTAACCGGTCTAAGGAAGAGATCCTATTGTTAAGATAATCACATCCAATTGGGTCACCCGACTTGGCATAACCCTCTGAATCAGGCAATTTCTAACACAGAGTATCAGTTATACATAATAGGCCCCCTACAGATAACAATCCTTCAACTAAAATTT
This sequence comes from Lithobates pipiens, assembly GCF_037356315.1. NCBI lineage: Eukaryota > Metazoa > Chordata > Amphibia > Anura > Ranidae > Lithobates > Lithobates pipiens. Next base: position 202,576,337 of record NW_027507764.1, on the reverse strand, counting down.
GGTCAATCTGGCAAGCCTCCACTCCTACAATAGGCAACGGGGAGGTACTAGTGCAACAAAACATTTGCTCCTCTTTGGCCTCCTCGACCCACGCACAATTAATTGGGATATTGATGCTTACTTGTTATTATAGTGCTCTACTGTACAATTATGTCATGTAAAATGTTAATCAGACCCCGGGTCAACCAGTTCAAGCTTCCTTATTCTATTTCCCATCCCTCCCCCCCTCCCCTTCCCCCCTTATCTAAGTGCTAATAGGGTCTTTTGCTTAACTCTACTGTCCATCTGGGATTGTAAATTAGTTGAAGGGGAATATACCCCCATCTAAATGCTTGCTTGTATTTTATTGTATACCCATAACTTTCAAGGACTCTGTGATTCACTGTATGATGTTTAAAAACCAATAAAAATTGTTATAAAAAAAGATCTTTGTTGTGTCATTGGTTATAAAGGGGCGTATTTTGGAGATGTTGCGGAGATTTAGGCGGCAGGATTTGGACAGTGATTGGACACGGTGCTTAGAGGAGAGTTCAGAGTCCAGGAATACACCTAGAACCTTGGCATGTGGGGATGGGCTTACAGTTGTGCCATCGATTTTGACAGAGAGATCAGGGGAAGGGGCATATGAGGGAGGAAAAATTATAAGTTCCGTTTTGGATAGATTGAGTTTGAGGAAGTGGTGTGACATCCAGACTGATATATCTGATGGTAAATTAGTGATATATGAGGAGACAGAGGTGGGGGACAGGGATGAGCTTTATGTTTGAGTCAAACTCATGTTCGACTAGAACATTGGCTGCTCGCCAGTCCGCCGAACAGCAAACATTTGGGTGTTCAAGTCAAATTCAAAAGCCGCGGAACACCCTTTAAAAGTCTATGGGAGAAATCAAAAGTGCTAAATTTAAAGGCTTATATGCATGGTATTGTCATAAAAAGTGTTTGGGGACCCGGGTCCTGCCCCAGGGGACATGTATCAATGCAAAAAAAAGTTTTAAAAACGGCTGTTCATTTCGGGAGCAGTGATTTTAATAATGCTTAAAGTGAAACCATAAAAGTGTAATATTCCTTTAAATTTTGTACCTGGGGGGTGTCTATAGTATGACTGTAAAGGGGCACATGTTCCCTGTGTTTAGAACAGTCTTACAGCAAAATGACATTTCTAAAGCAAAAAAAAGTAATTTAAAACTACTCGCGGCTACAATGAATTGACGGTCCGCAATACACATAAAAGTTCATTGATAAAAACGGCATGGGGATTTCCCCACAGGGGAACCAACATTTTTAAAAAAATGCGTGGGGGTCCCCCTAAATTCCATACCAGGCCCTTCAGGTCTGGTATGGATATTAATGGGAACCTCGTGACAAAATTTTAAAAAAAATGGCGTGGGGGTCCCCCTCAAAATCCATACCAGAACCTACAGGTTTGGTATGGATTTTAAGGGGAACCCCACACCAAAATAAAAAAAATGGCATGAGGTCCCCCCAAAAATCCATACCAGACCCTTATCAGAGCACACAACCTGGCAGGCCACAAGAAAAGAGGGGGGACAAAAGAGTGGCTCCCCCCTCCTGAACTGTACCAGGCCACATGGCCTCAACATTGGGAGGGTGCTTTGAGACAGCCCCTCAAAGCACCTTGTTCCTATGTTTATGGGGAAAAGGGCCTCATCCTCAGAAGGTCCTTCAGAAGTAGGGGGATCGCATGCCCGCACAGTGGCGCGATCCCGATGCGCTCGTGTCACCTGGACATGCCGCATCTGGGATCGGCAGGAGGGCTCTGTGATTGGCCCTCCTGATCACATGACAGTCCTGTCCAATCACAGCCATCATGTGATGTAAACAAACAGCCGGTTGCTAGGCAATCAGCTCTCCTCTCCAGGCACGTGTCCTGGTATGGATCAGGAGGGGGGGCGCTCATTCGTCCCCACCCCCTTTCCTGGCCGGCCGGGCTGCGTGCTCGGATAGGGGTCTGGTATGGATTTTGGGGGGGACCCCACACCGTTTTTTTCGGCGAAGGGGATTCCCCTTAAAATCCCTACCGGACCTAAGGGCCTGGTATGCCTCCCAAGGGGGAACTCACGCCGTTTTTTTTTACATTTGACGTGGAGTTCTCCCATAGGATTCATACCAAACACAGTGCCTGGTATTGGCGGGAATCCAATTCGGATCCCCGCACCAGTGTCAACCCGGCCAGCGATGCTTGTCGCTTATCGGGAAAGGAAAATAAACATTTTTCCTTTCCCGATGCGAGCCAGCTTAGCGCTGGCTCCCGAGACAGAGCTCATAGGGTGTCAATCTCGCCGCTAGAAGCGGCGAGATTGACACAATATCGGCGGCACCTACTGTAGATCGGACATTCCAACAACAAAATCCATGGATTTTTTCCGATGGATGTTGGTTCAAATTTGTCTTGCATACACACGGTCCCTCAAAGTTGGTCAGAAATTGCGAACGTCAACAACACGTACGACGAGCCGAGAAAAATGAAATTCAATAGCCAGTGCTGCTCTTTTGCTTGATTCCGTGCATGCATGGAACTTTGTGTGTCAGAATTGTGTACACACGATCAGAATTTCTGAAAACGGATTTTGTTGTCGGAAAATTTGAGAACCAGATCTCAAATTTTGTGCGACGGAAATTGTGATGAAAAATGTGATGGAGCCTACACACGCTCCCATCGAATATTTTCCATCAGAAAATCCAACCACGTGCCACAGGCGCACATGAGCACAACTATGTTTTTTCAGACTTCTAGTATCATCTGTTTGCCAAGGTTGAAGGGGTCTGAGCTTGAGTCTGTGTGTAGTGAGGGGAGCCAGTCAGTCCAGTGAGGCTAGAAGTGAAGCATTGTAGACAGAAATGGCTAGGTTGGGGCAGGATAGGGGTGAGATTTTGTTGTAGAGGTTGTCAATAGCAGAGTAAAGAAGAGAAGGGTTGAGATGACGTAGGTTTCTGTGGGTAACTTTTAGGCGGTTGGAGGGAGAGGAAGTGGAGGAGAGGGAGAGAGTTAAACTAATGAGGTTAGTGATGTTAGTGAGGTTAGGAGCTTTCACTTCGGAAGCACGTAAAATTACATGCAGAGTCCCTCAAGGATCACCCCTGTCACTCGTGCTCTTTAACAACTATCCATGCCTCAAAATCATCAGCAACCAGGACCTGCTTTACCACTCCTATACAGATGACATCCAACTCTACCTACACATTTCCCTATCCCAGTTGCTGAACCGTAAAAATGTATTCGGTCCCAGTCATCCACATGCGCATACTCTAAATGCTAGCTTGGCCAAATTGCTAGCATTGCAACTGCAGACTTTTCAGCTGGTAGACTGCGCCCCCTTTCGTTAATTTATATAATGTACTGTACCTCAGTGACAGGTTTCAAAACACCATTTCTTTTCAAGGAAAACTGGAAGGCTCTCTACCGGCATGTGGAAGGCAATGTGTTGTTGGTGCTTTTTCTGCCACAACGCCTCCAAAAATGCTAGTGGTGATTCTGCCACAGCTCTCTCCTCCACCCTCTCCTCTTCTTCTTCCTCTATGGCCTCTTCTGCAGATTTTTCGTCTGAACCAGCGATGTTCAAAGGGCTACGCAATCAGTCAGGCTAAAATATGACATGCGATGCCATGCAGTAAAATATGTATTTATACTACTCTTTATCTGGGCAGAAATTTTTCTATACCCAGGTTGAGTAGAACTAATTCCAGAGAGGGCTTTGAGGGTATTTGTGATATATTTGAGATGGGAAAAGATTTGTCTCCAAAAGGAGCTAAGGGATCTGTGAAACCAGAGGAGGTGTGTTATAGCACCCACGCTGCTGCAGGCCCTCTAACAGGTATTAGGCAAGTTTGGGTATATTTTTGATAGCCTGTAGGGTGTTATGTACCACCTATGCACAGTTTTCTGATAGTTTTTCCAGTGGTTAGAGCAGTGGGATGGCTGTGTGAGAGGATTTGAAGGCCATTTGCCACATAGTAGGGTTCACCTTGACATTTAGTTCTTATTCCCATTTTGAAAGGGTGTTTATTTGGAATTTTGGTAGTTGGTCATTTAGGGCCTCGTTTATCATGGAGATACCATGCTTTGGGTATATGGGTTGGGAGTAGAATCTGTGGAATGTTTTAGGTATAAGGACTGTAGGAGGGAGTTTAGAGGTTTTGAATAAGTGGCTTATCCTTAAATAATTGTAGGGCTCGGAGATAGGTAGACTGAATTTGTTTTGGAGGGCACAAAATGTATTCAGTGATTGCTGGAAACTGAGGTGGCTTAGGGAATTCATTCCATATGTATGCCAGTGTTGGATTTTAAGGTTTGAGATTTGACTTTCTAACACTCTGAGAGGGATGGGGTAGGGGTGTGGGTGGTTGGGGAGGGGGGGGTGTTAAGGGTACTTTTTTTCCAGACCAACAGTGACGCTCTGACCACTAGGGAGAGGGGTGCCATAGGTAGAGAGGAGCCGGCCGTAATGAGAAGGAGGGTATCTAGTAGTTTATTGGTAGTGGGATGGAGGGATTCCATACCTGACTAAGTTTTGTTGGGGAAAGGGTGCATCCAACAGCACATTTAGTCTAAGATTGCTGCGTAGTAATAGGTATGTATGTTGGATAGTCCGACTCCACCTTTATCGCAGTGTCTCACTAGTATATGGTGAGCACATCTGGGTGGTTTCTTATCCCATACGAATCTCATGATTTGTCTTTGTATTGAGGAGAGAAAGTCATGAGGGATCGGTAGTATTACTGTGTGAAAGAGATATATGAGTTTGGGTAGGTAATCATCTTGAAAGAGGCTATTCTTCCCATTTTGGACATACCAGAGACTTGTAGATTCTTAAGTAACTGAAGAAGTTGCTTTTAGAAAGTTTTGTAATTCAGATCAAGGAGTTGGTTTGGGGATTGGTACAGTTTAATCCCTAGGTAAGAAATAGCTTGGTCGGCTCAAGGAAAAGGGAGGTTCATTTTTAAAAGAGATTCTTGCTTGTTAGAGAGGTTTTAGGGATTTGTTGGAGTTAAGTGTGTAAAGGGATACTATACTAAATTGGTGGAGAATTTCCTGAATCGCCTGGAGGGAGTGATTCGGGTTGGAGATCATAAGAATAATGTCATCTGCAAAGAGACTGATTTTGCGGGCTATACAATTACAAGAAATTCCAGAAATACATTGGTCATTTCTAATTTTAGATGTTAGGGGTTCCAGTAGGAGGGCAACCATGATAGGGGAGTAAGGACAACCCTGGCAGGTGCCATTGGAGATCCCAAAGGGTTTAGATAGTGAATCTTCAGTCAACACTCTAGCAGAGGGGTTGGAATATAGAGAGTAGTGTGGCCTGGAACCAGCCATGTATGACAAATTTAGAGAGCACCACCTTCAAAAATCCCCAATGCACTCTGTCAAACGCCTTCTCTGCATCTAGGGATAGAAGCAGAGAAGGCGTCCGTGATTGGTTGGCCTGGTGGATTAGATTTCTGATCTTCCTAGTCACATCAGGAGCTTGTCTATTGGGTATAAACACAAAGAAAGGATGGTGCCCTCTAAGTGCAGCATATACAATAAAACCATTTATTTATAGGGTATAAAAACACTCACATTTGTGTAGTATAATGCCAGCTTATCTGTAATAGTATTTTTCATCCACGCGTTGCATAGTATAGGAAGAGGTCATAGGCTGTAGATGTACATAAAAATCCTGTGTCCCAATAGGTTTCTGGAGGTGCTGCAGGTAATAAACACTTCCTGGTTGGTGGAGCGCAGGAAGGGGACACTCCATGATCCACAGCACTGCAAGGCACAGGGTGGTTGATGTCACTTCCGGGAATGATGCAGGCGGGCAGTGCTCTGGTATAAACCCGACTTGTTCTGGGTGGACTAAGACTGGGAAGAAGGGTATCAATCTGGATGCTACCACTTTGGCGAATAACTTAATGTCAGTGTTAAGAAGAGAGGTAGGTCTGTAGTTAGCCCTGGAGGAAGCATCCTTGTCTGGCTTAGGGATAGTAATAATGATCAAGCGCAACATATCTAATGAAAGAGAACCAGAGGAGGCAGCAAAATTGAAAAGAGTAGTGAGCTGTGGGGAGAGGATGTTGATGAATTGTTTGAAATACTCATTGATCAAAACCATCTTCCCCAGGAGACTTATTTCTGGGAAGGGTTTTAATTGCTTTTATAATTTCATAATTTGTGAATTGCTTGGATAGCTGATGAAGTTGGTCAGGGGCGATGGCTGGGAGGTCAGCTGATGTCATGAATTTTTGGATAAGTGGATCTGTTGGTTGAGGGGTGGTGGGGTCATTGGCAAGGTAACAGAGGGAGGAATAGTAGTCGCTGAAAGCATTTTCTATGTCTTGGGGGTTAGTTAGTAAGCGTTTAGTAGTAGGGTGGTGAAGGGAAGCGATTTTACATTTGGTTCTTTGAGCCTCGAAGAGGTGGGGGAATACAGGACTCAGAAATCATCTATTTTTCTGTATGGAAATGCCTTCTATGGTGACCACTACCCCAATGACTGTGTGAGGACTTGGCTTCTGTGTCAAAGGTCTCCAGATCAGATGTCTCCAATTTTGGTATTTGCCAATGCAAGCCCGTTTGACCCATAGGACATATGTCCTTTTGAGTTCAAACCATTTGGTAAGCCTTCATCCTATCAGTGGTGGACTACTTTAACATATTGTTTCATTACCTATTCACCAATTTTGGATGTCTTAACGATGATATGAACACTTGGCGAACGTCCCTTTAAGGGCCATCCAGTTTCACTTGACCTATGGACTCAATGTTTATTTAATCAATTTGTTTCCTTTTTTGATTTGTTCATACAAAATCACTGAGTAGTAATATCATTAGAGCTTCACATTGTTTGTATTAACTATTGTGAGACCCACTCAATCATCTTTTTAACTTAAAGTTTCAGCGATACACTTTTTATCTTTATTACCAATATTGAAATTGTCCGTTTGCTGTGTTAGCTGCTTTATCATAGGACGCAGTGAGGCATTATACTTGCATGGTTCTTTGAACCTTTGATGGGCAAGTAGAGAGATGGCTCTGTTACCCAAAGCATATAAGTTGGTCTTACTAATTTTAAGATTAGTTTCAAATTTATAGAGAAGTAAAGAGTGGAGTTTTTGCCTCTGGACTAGAAGCTTATTAGCTATGCTATGAGAAAGGGGATCCTTTACTTTCTCCAGCTGGTCAATTTGGAATAGTATCTCTTCAATTTGCTGCATCCTCTGTTTTTTAGTTACTGTGCAATTTAATGAGGATCCCCCACATATATGCTTCGCATGTAGCTCAAAGAACAAAATGGTCAATATCTAGATGGTCACTGAGTTCAAAGAAAGTGCATTGCTCATCGGTAATAGTTTGGGTGATACCAGAGTCTGCAAGAAAAGAGTTGTTTAGTCTCTCAGAGACGAGTCTGGTTTCTCTTTCTCTCATAGTGATTATAATAGGAGCATGGTCAGACCATGCAATGGTTCCGCATGATGAGTCCATAAAATCTTGAAATGTCTGTTAATGAGGAAGAAGTCAATTTGGGAATAGGATAGTTGAGATGAAGAAAAGTAGAAGTCCCTCTCTGAGCCATGATGGCATCTTCAGATGTCGATTTAAGCCAGTTGCTTGAAGAAAACGGTTCAAAGCTGGGTGTTGGTGACAGGTTGTTGTTTTAGTGTCAAAGTCAGGTTAGCGACTATATTGAAGTCAACACCCATAATTATTCTGACTTTTGTGACCTTACATAGTTACATAGTAGGTGAGGTTGAAAAAAGACACAAGTCCATCAAGTCAAACCTATGTTTGTGGTTATATGTCAGTATTACAATGTATATCCCTGTATGTTGCGGTCGTTCAGGTGCTTATCTAATAGTTTTTTGAAACTATCGATGCTCCCTGCAGAAACCACATCCTGTGGAAGGGAATTCCACATCCTTGCCGCTCTTACAGTAAAGAAGGTTCTCCCCCCAGTGTATAGAACTTTTTGAGTAAGCGTTTGTAGAAGCATACTTGCTGCCTATTCAGACCATAGGCATCGACTAGGGCTTACATGACTCCATTGATATTGCAAATTGCAATTAGATAGCGACCCTCTGGGTCTGTGATGGTTTGTTGGAGATGGAAGTGAAGAGAATCTTGTATAGCTATAAAGACTCCATTCTTTTTCTTTGCATTGGAGGCTAAAAGGATCTGGTGGTAGTTTTTCAGCTTGAACTGAGGGGTTTTGGTTAGTGCGAAATGCATTTCCTGCAAAAAGGATATCGGCCTTTTGGGTGTTGTCCTCCTTTAGCAATGCAGATCTCTTCTGAGGGGTGTTCAGGCCTCTAGCATTTACGGACACACTTTTAAATGCCATGGTAGAGTATTGTTGTCCAGGAGTTCTGATGCAGGTTTTTGGTAGATTAAACAAAAATGGTAGGGTAGTAGCTGGTACAGGTATAAGGAAGGTTAAATAAAAAGGGAGAGCTCAAGAAGAAGTGAAGTTCTCAAGCTCAATGGGCAACTGTACGAAATCACCAGGATGGGGGTAGATAGACTTACTGTGGAACAGGTAAGTCTATGATCAACAGTCTAGGCAGACGGGTGCAAATGAACGGAGCTGCAAGTAGTCAGCATCTGTTGAATTAAAGGTAACAGGGTCATAATATAGATTCAGGCATTCTGGTATGCTCCTCCAGTCTCCATTTGGTGGGTTGATTGGTCTTGAGGGTAAGGGGTATCCTTAGGTATTATGCACCAGGCTTTTTTTTTTTTTTTTTCAAAATATTTTTTATTGAGTTTAGTGAACATACAACAATGCAAATAGGCAGTAGGTACAAACGGTACTACAGGTACAACAGGTATGGTAGGTACAATAGGTACAATATAATGTTCATTTTAGTACATAACAGTCTATAATATCAGCTTGTAAACAGCAATGACGAAAAGGAAGGGTGGGAGGTACAGGAGGGAGGGGAGTGGGAGGGGGGAGAGGGGAGGAAGGGGAAGAAAAAGAGGGGGGGGGGAGAAGAGGAGGTGGAAAAAAGGGAGGGGGGAGGATAGGAGGGGAAGAAGCAAGAGAGGATGGAGAGTCATAGTATTATCCAGAGTCAAAGAGTTAATCAAACATTGCGGTAATGGTCATACCATACCGACCAGGGATTCCAGAGAGTTTTAATGCGATGATGGTTGTGTTTCCCTCTAGAGAGGACAATTTCATATGTATAGTGAGTTTGGACTACCATGATAATTTCGTCCAGTGATGGGGCTGTAGTTGTCTTCCATTTTCTTGCTATTAAGAGTTTTGTGGCTAAAAGAATGTGTGTGGTGATTAAACGTAGGTCTGATGGAATGTCGTTGATGGTGATATTGAGGATTGCCAGAGAAGGAGTTAGTGGAATGTGTAGGTGCAGAACTTCATGTAGTAGTGTTTTTACTTTGGACCAGACTTGTTTTATACGCGGGCATGACCAGAAAATATGTAGGAGTGTCCCAGGCAAGTTACATTCTCTCCAACAGGTATGCGTTGTTTGTTTGGTGAATTTGGCCATTCTATATGGTGTCAAGTACCATCTCATTGTAATTTTTGGGGCGAGCTCCCAAAGTGCGGAGCAAGCAGTGTATGTGTAAGTGGACTTAATTGCTTGTTGCCACTGACAATCTGAGAATTGTGTTTCAAGGTCTGTCTCCCAGTCTGTAAGGGGTTTGGACTTGTAAAACATGTGTTTTCCCTGTAAGGTGGAGTATACTATTGAGATCCCTTAAGGCCGCGTACACACGCGGGGACTGTTCGCTCAACTTTGTTCGTCAAACAGTTTCAGCGGACAGTCCGCTCAAAATTAGCATGGACGGACTTGCCCACACACGACGAACGAACAGTCCGCTGAAACCGTGCGCGATGACGTGAACGGCACGTACGACGGGACTAGAAAACGACGTCCTATACACTGCAATGCAACCTTCGGCGTGTAAATTCTTTCTGAGCATGCGCGAGACTTAGTTTGACGAACAAGCCTACACACGGGCGGACTGTCCGCTCAAACCAAGTTTCAGCGGACAGTTTTTCGGAATTTCCGAAAAACTTTGTTCGTCAGACTGTCCGCTGAAACTGTCCGCTGAAGCCCACACACGAGCGGACTGTCCGCCGAAACACTGTTCAGCGGACAAAGTTGAGCGAACAGTCCCCGCGTATGTACGCGGCCTTAGAGTTATGATCGTTAAGAAAGAGGAACTTCCAAATGTTTAGTGGTAAAGAACTTTCTAAAGAAGGGTGAGCAGCGAGGCAATGTCTAATCCTGTAGTATGTTAGATAGTCCGTCATATGAGTGACCGACTGTTGTTGCGTGAGTGTATGTGATTGGATTTAATTAGAGAGCGAAGTTCTGACGTGTAAGTTGCCATGGCAGATATCCAGACAGGAATGTGTAGGTCGGGAGTAAGTAGTTGCAGTGTTTCAAGGGGGACTGGGATGGGTCGCAGGGGAAGATTAGTCCATTTAGTGTAGTGTAATGTTCTCCAAGTTTTAACAGTGGCTTGTATGGTAGGTGAGTATAGAGATAATTGTGGAATCTTAGTGGAGGTGCTAAACAACCAGGTGGATAGATTAGTGCCAGGTGTCATTGTGTTCTCTATAGCTCCCCACAGGGTGTTGGCGTGTGTGTTAAACCATTCTTTCGTTTGGGATATGATGGTAGCAATATAGTAATCCTTAATATCTATGTGTCCCATACCACCCACTGATCTGTGTTTGATGAGCTTTGTATGGTTGCATCGAGGTTTCTTGCCTTGCCAGAGGAAGCGTGTTAATGCAGATTGCAGTGAATTAAGATAAGCAAGCGGTACCGGTATAGGCAGTGTATGAAAGATATATAACAATTTAGGTAATGAATGCACGAAACTAATGCGCTCCACCTGGCTAATATTAAATGTGTAAAAAATACCTACAAAATATATGTATGTGAACCTAAAAAATATCTAAATACGTGTACATATATAGGAAGCCGCCAGCAAAAAATAGTGATCTCAACACCAAAAGAAATAAAAAAAAATGCAAGAAATGCGGCGCTACCTAGAATCAAATACAATACTCAAACACATGTGGTGCAACAGTGAATTCACCTCACTAAAAGTGATAAATGTGCAATATTCAACCGTGAATATTATAGTATCCTGATAAAATAAAGTGTATAAATCTTCAAAACATCATGCATGAAATATTAACAAAATATTAAATGTGAAAATTGCTGAATAAATACTCTTATGGAAACAGTCCGAGAAACGACGGATAATAATAAAATGACAAATAATAAATAAAAAGTGCTTCTCTAATGAAGTCCATGCAATTAAATAGTGAGCATGTATCTCAGTTCATGCAAAATTAATAAAGTGTTCTCCAGATCCGTGACTGTCCACCGATCAACTTCAGTGCCCAATTTCAGTGCCACAACTCCGTGCACCCACTGTTTCCCCCAGCCTCTCACCTCAGAAATCAAATGTATAAGCACTGCAACAAAACCGATATTCACTCGTCCTTAGCAGTCCAGCTTCAGCAGCATACCACTATATATATAGGAATAGTGTTTCTCCAATGTCTTCAAACAGGTGAAATTATCGTTCGTGGTACATAGGAAAGATAAGGGGAGGCTCTCATGGGTAGTAATCAATAGCAGCGTTTTAATAGATAAAATAAATCACTTACCGTATATACTCGAGTATAAGCCGAGATTTTCAGCCTCTTTTTTGAGGCTGAAAGTGCCCCCCTCGGCTTATACTCGAGTCATCGCTGTCTGCCTGCTCGATCAGCGTGTCGAGCAGACAGACAGCGGCCATTCTATAATTCAAAAGCCGCGCCTCCGGCTCCGCCTTCGCCTGTGATAGGCGGAACACTGAATTTCCCAGCAGCCTGTGTTCCGCCTATCACGGACATCGTCTCATCCTCGTACTACGGACGAGGATGAGACGATGTCCGTGATAGGCGGAACACAGGCTGCTGGGAAATTGTGTTCCGCCTATCACAGACAGGGAGGCGCGGCATTTGAACAGGGGAATGGGCGCCGACGAAGAGCGGTGATCCTGGGACGGGACCGGACGGAGGCTCGGCTCGGGACGGGACGGGACCGGACGGAGTCTCGGGACGGGACGGGACCGGACGGAGTCTCGGGACGGGACGGGACCGGACGGAGGCTCGGGACGGGACGGGACCGGACGGAGGCTCGGGACCGGACGGAGGCTCGGGACACAGGTAGGCTGGACACACAAGGCCACACACACACACACACACACACACACACACGGATGGACACACACACACACAGGGATGGATGGATGGATGGACACACACACAGGGATGGATGGATGGATGGATGGACACACACACACACAGGGATGGATGGATGGATGGACACACACACAGGGATGGATGGATGGATGGACACACACACACACAGGGATGGATGGACACACACACACACAGGGATGGATGGATGGATGGACACACACACAGGGATGGACAGGCATATCTCACCCTCGGCTTATACACGAGTCAATAGGTTTCCCAGTTTTTTGGGGGTAAATTGGGGGCCTCGGCTTATACTCGGGTCGGCCTATACTCGAGTATATACGGTACATTAAAGCAAATGACAGCAAACTTCGCAAGTACGAACGGAGCAGATGACAACAAACTACGCAAATACGAACGGAACTTCCGGTCTCGGCCGCGAACGGAAGTGATGAATGCAACACCAAAAGCTCCCTCCCTGACACGTTGCGTCACGACCTCATGACTTTTTCAAAGGGTGAAAAAGTCACGAGGTCGTGACGCAACGCGTCAGGGAGGGAGCTTTTGGTGTTGCATTCATCACTTCCGTTCGCGCCCGAGACCGGAAGTTCCGTTCGTATTTGCGTAGTTTGTTGTCATCTGCTCCGTTCGTACTTGCGAAGTTTGCTGTCATTTGCTTTAATGTAAGTGATTTATTTTATCTATTAAAACGCTGCTATTGATTACTACCCATGAGAGCCTCCCCTTATCTTTCCTATGTACCACGAACGATAATTTCACCTGTTTGAAGACATTGGAGAAACACTATTCCTATATATATAGTGGTATGCTGCTGAAGCTGGACTGCTAAGGACGAGTGAATATCGGTTTTGTTGCAGTGCTTATACATTTGATTTCTGAGGTGAGAGGCTGGGGGAAACAGTGGGTGCACGGAGTTGTGGCACTGAAATTGGGCACTGAAGTTGATCGGTGGACAGTCACGGATCTGGAGAACACTTTATTAATTTTGCATGAACTGAGATACATGCTCACTATTTAATTGCATGGACTTCATTAGAGAAGCACTTTTTATTTATTATTTGTCATTTTATTATTATCCGTCGTTTCTCGGACTGTTTCCATAAGAGTATTTATTCAGCAATTTTCACATTTAATATTTTGTTAATATTTCACGCATGATGTTTTGAAGATTTATACACTTTATTTTATCAGGATACTATAATATTCACGGTTGAATATTGCACATTTATCACTTTTAGTGAGGTGAATTCACTGTTGCACCACATGTGTTTGAGTATTGTATTTGATTCTAGGTAGCGCCGCATTTCTTGCATTTTTTTTTATTTCTTTTGGTGTTGAGATCACTATTTTTTGCTGGCGGCTTCCTATATATGTACACGTATTTAGATATTTTTTAGGTTCACATACATATATTTTGTAGGTATTTTTTACACATTTAATATTAGCCAGGTGGAGCGCATTAGTTTCGTGCATTCATTACCTAAATTGTTATATATCTTTCATACACTGCCTATACCGGTACCGCTTGCTTATCTTAATTCACTGCAATCTGCATTAACACGCTTCCTCTGGCAAGGCAAGAAACCTCGATGCAACCATACAAAGCTCATCAAACACAGATCAGTGGGTGGTATGGGACACATAGATATTAAGGATTACTATATTGCTACCATCATATCCCAAACGAAAGAATGGTTTAACACACACGCCAACACCCTGTGGGGAGCTATAGAGAACACAATGACACCTTTTCACATTTAATATTTTGTTAATATTTCATGCATGATGTTTTGAAGATTTATACACTTTATTTTATCAGGATACTATAATATTCACGGTTGAATATTGCACATTTATCACTTTTAGTGAGGTGAATTCACTGTTGCACCACATGTGTTTGAGTATTGTATTTGATTCTAGGTAGCGCCGCATTTCTTGCATTTTTTTTTTTTTTTTTAACAATTTAGGTAATGCCATCATCTTGAAGGCAGCTAGACGACCTGCCCAAGAAAATTCATGTTTTGATATCTTTTCCATGTCTTGGAGTAGCGTTTGTTTGATGTCAGGGTAGTTACGGGAGAAGAGTAACTTTGTAAATCTAGTAATATGTATACCCAGATAGGGTAAACCAGTGTCAGCCCAAGAGTAAGGGAACACATTTCTAAGAAGGTTACCAGTGGTCGCATCCAAACCCATGTCTAAAATAAGGGATTTATGTTCATTCACTTTATAATATGATATATCACCGAACCTTTTCAATAATGATTGTACCGAAGCCAGGGAAGAAAGGGGATCCGTGATCATCAATATGACGTCATCAGCAAATAAATTAATTTTGTGTTCTGTCTGGCCAATGGTGAGTCCTTTGATGTTGCAATGTGTTCTAATGTGTTTGGCCAGGGGTTCTATTATTAAGTTAAAAACTAGTGGCGATAAGGGGCACCCTTGGCGTGTGCCATTAGTGATCTGGAATGGTCTGGATAACATTTCAGAGGTATATACTTGGGCAGATGGTGACGAGTATAGAGCTAAAATTGCAGAGAGTATCGTATCTTGGAATCCAAACTTAAGTAGGGTTGCTTTCATATATTGCCAGTGTACTCTATCGAACGCCTTCTCTGCATCTAAAGACAGAAGCAGAGAAGACATTCTAGTGAGCTCAGCATGGTGTACTACATTAATTATTCTACGGGTAGCATCAAAGGCTTGTCTCCCCTTGGTAAATCCGGATTGGTCTCTATGTATTAAATGGGGCATTAAGTCTATCAGTCTGTTAGCTATAAGTTTGGCGTAAATCTTGGTGCCTACATTTAGAAGAGAGATTGGCCTAAAATTCTGTGGATGTGATGGGTCCTTCCCTGGCTTCGGCAATGTAATAATTAGAGCAGATAACATTTCTGGAGGTAGAGAGGAGGAGGAGGCAGCGTCGTTGCATACTCTGGAAAAGTAGGGACTGAGGAGTGAGCTAAATGTTTTATAATATTCACCAGTGAGACCGTCTGGGCCTGGAGATTTGTTGGATGGCAGGGCAGAAATGGTGTTAATAATTTCCTGTGGTGTGAATGGTGCATTCAGTGACTGAAGTTGATCACTTGAGAGTCTGGGAAGTTTTATTTCTTGGAGAAAGGAATCTATGTCATGAGGAGAGGGTTGTATGGTATTGGGGTCTGATTTTAAATTGTAGAGGGATTCATAGTAGTGGCTGAATGCGTCTGCTATTGCAGAAGGATCTATTACTTTTTTGTTTGTGGTGGGATGAAATATAAAAGGAATTTTAGTCTTGGAGTAATGACCTTTAATTCTGGTAGCCATGGCTCGGCCAGCTTTGTTACTAGTAGAATAATGTACAGCTCTAAAGTAAGTATGTGCTTTTTGGTAATTATCAAGTAGGTGAGCTCGTAATTCTTGTCTAAGGTGATCTAATTTAAGTTTAGTGGAGGGGTTAGGATTGGATTGATTTTGGTTTTCTAGGATTTTGATGTCTGAAGTAAGCGTGTCTAGTCGCTGTGATCTCCTCCTCCTCTCTTTGGCCCCCAATTGTATAAATACTCCTCTTATGAATGCTTTATGAGCGTTCCATAGTGTGAAATTATCGTTAACAGATTCTTCATTGAGGGAGAAGTACTCCTCCAGTGCTTGTTTGAGATGTTCTGAATATTGCGGGGAGTTAAGAAGTGAGGCATTAGCTCTCCAGAGTCGAGTTTTGGATGTGGTCGGAGAGTCCTCCACAGTTATCATAATCGGTGCATGGTCGGACCATGTAATGGTAGAAATCTCTGAAGCAGATATACGAGGTAATGTCCATTTGTCCACCAAGAAGTAATCTATGCGTGTGTAAGAGTTGTGGCGTGGAGAGAAGTAGGAATAGTCTCTTTCCGTAGTGTGGTGACATCTCCAAACGTCATAGAAATCGTTATTCCTTATGAAGGGTCCCATTTGGGAGGCAGGTCTAGTAGTGTGAGAGGAGGTATCGATGATGATGTCCGGGACTATGTTGAAGTCCGCACAGATTATGAGTTGGCCATGTTTAAATTTATTTATTTTCTTCAGAAGCTTGGAGAGAAAGTTAATTTTGCTTTTTGTTGGGAGCATAAAGGGCCAAAATAGTATATCTGACGTAATTTAAAGAGAAATCTAGTGCAAGATATCTGCCATTGGGATTTACTAGGCTATCGTGTAGCGAAAAGGAGACTGTATTTTTAATTGCTATGAGAACTCTGTTTCTTTTTTCGGGCCCCGAGGCTCGAAAAATATTTGGGAAGTGTTTATTGGTACATGGGGGTTCTGTTGTGATTTTAAAGTGCGTCTCTTGAACGCAAAGGACATCGCAGTGAGAGGATATTGCAGTTTTCCACAGAGATGACCTCTTGGCTGGGTGATTAAGACCCTTAACATTGAGAGATAAGAATTTAGGCATTCTGTGCAATGGTGAAGGAGGGTCGTGAGAGGTGCAGTAGTACTCACAGTTGACGGCTTATCAGGTATTGTCGGTGTAGAAGTTGCGGAGACGATGAATCCACTGGTCGGTTGTTGGAGCAGGTGTGGAAGTCAGTAAAGGTCTGAAGGATGTGCTCTCCAAGGAAAGGATGGGTGGGGGAAATAAGCAGACAGTCAATATACACGAACTGAAATAACAAAAAAATGGAGATAAAAACAATGGAAAGGGGGTGAGATGGTCAGAGGAAGAAAGGTAGCGCTCGGTAGTAAGGTGGTAGAACTACCTAGCAATCTGTGGGGGTAGTGTTCGTGAACAATCTGCAACGAGCAGGCACTGGAACGGAGGTTGTAGTAGGTTTCTAAACAGTTATACCACTAATCTCATGCTCAGTAGCTGGAGTGGATCCTAGGATCAGAAGAGCCATGGAGTTGGGTTTTAGTATGCAGCTGCTGGATTGGCAGTGTTGGTTCAGGGACAATGCCCCATTCACGGAGAAGCTGAATACCTTCTTCAACTGTATGGATGCTGAATTTCTTTCCATTTCTGTTGATCAGGAGTTTGGTGGGGTATCCCCATTGATATGGAATCTTGTGGTTGTTTAGTGGCTTAGTAATGGTGTGCAGTTGGCGCCGTTGCTGGCGCGTGTACTGGGATATATCTGCATAGAATTGCAGTTTTTGGTATGGTGGAGGAAGATGTTCCATTCTTCTGGTTTTGGCTAGAAGCATATCTTTAGTGTGGAAGAAATGTATTCTCATGAGGGTATCTCGTGGGACCTCCACAGATAAGTGATGCGGTTTCGGAAGTCGGTGAATACGATCGATGACCGTTTCAATTGGGGGTAGCTCAGGTAGGATTGAGGAAATCATTTTTCTAGCATAGGATTGTAGATCTGAGGGCAAGATTGTTTTGGGGATCCCCCTGATTTTTATATT
Organism: Lithobates pipiens; assembly: GCF_037356315.1. NCBI lineage: Eukaryota > Metazoa > Chordata > Amphibia > Anura > Ranidae > Lithobates > Lithobates pipiens. The sequence continues at coordinate 202,558,698 of NW_027507764.1, read as the reverse complement.
GTTGCGCCTCGAGCGGTCTTCAAGGTCTGCCATTTTGGCGCGAACCCATTGTTGTTCTTCTCTGGTGTGGTCGTGAGCATCGACTAAATCATTAACTGTGACAGCCATTGTGCTCATCTGTTGTTCAAGAACATTTACTTTGCTGCTCACGGTGACCATTTCAGATTTGAATGCTGTGACTAGAGAGGCGATATCAGAATGTAGGGAGCTGTGTAGAGAGATCAGCATGTCTTTTAACATGGTGTCTATCACAGGCTGATTAGCAGTGGAGAAGGCCGCAATAGGGGAGGATGCTGGTGTCTGTGTGAGGAGACTGTCCAGAGTAGGCCTTACCTCCAGAGCTGGACTAGTAGCTTCGAGGTTCATTCGTGACTTAGCCGGGCTGTTGGATGCTGACTGGGGTCCCTGGGATGATGTGGAGTTCACATCTTCGTCCTGTGCCTGCGTGTTCAGGACGTCCGCATCAGGCAGATCAGTATAGGCCCGTTCGTTGTGCTGTGAGGTATCGCGGGCACCATTTTGAGAGCTCCCGGAGGAGAAGAAATCCGTCAATTTTTTCGGGTGTCGGTACTCTTTTCGTTTCCGTGATGTTCCGTTCTGGTTCCCGAACGTGTGGGGATCCGGTTGGTTCATTTTTTAGCGGTCGGATTAGCAGTATACAGCCGTTATCACCCGTTCAGTGCAGGAGCTGAGGATTCAGGCTTCCATTCAGCTCGGCAGTTGGCCACGCCCCCCTATGCACCAGGCTTTTAATAGTTGGAGACCCGCAGGGTGCGTTCTCACCGCATGGGTCTTTTTCTCGTGGGTGATAAGTAGTTTGGTGGGAAATCCCTATTTGTAAGGTATTTTGAGGTTCTGGAGTGCATTGGTAATTGTAGCAAGTTGGCAGCGGTTTTCAGTGGTCGCTTTGGAGAGGTCAGCGTAGAGATTGACAGTTAAAAGGGTCTGGAAGCCTGACCGTGCGTTTCGCTGCATACATGATTTTATGTTGTTCATCCTCATGGTCAGTGACTGCGTCAACCATGTCATTATGGGCAGTGTACAAATCACCAACTCTGGACGTTTATCTTGGTGCTGCACTGAAACAGACAATGATGATACAGCTGTGGACAGATCGTTGTACACGGTCTGTCTAAGGGATAGAAGAATCTATGTTTTTCATAGATTGTTCAGAGAGAGGCTGGTCTGAAGCAGGAAGCTATTCCAGCACTGATGACTGCTGAGAAGGAGGGAGAAAGAACAGACAGGAGGCTGTGCTGGGCTGTGTGTGCTCTGGCTCTGTTGTTCTGAGTCTTGATTTAGCTGGGCTTGCTGTGGAGGGTGAGTTAGGAGGAGAAGACTCACCCTGGTCTTCTGTGGTGGAGGGTGTCCCAGTGTTCTGGAGGAATTCTTGTCCTGGAGGAGGTGAGGAGAGTTGAACTGATCTTCCACAGGCCCTGCCGGTGCCATCTTGGCCATTAGTGATACCAGGCAGAGAGAAGACGCTGTCAGCTTTTTAGGAGATTTATACTCCTTCCTCCGTTTTGACACCGTGGTCGGGTGGTGTGGGGGTGGTGAGGAGTAATGTGAGCTGTTTGTTCATCCTGTATATAGTCTCTGTGTGGCAACTTTAGTGGATTTCCTTGAGTTGCTGAGGGATTAGACAGCCATTCACGCGTGGCGTCAAGCCATGCCCCCCCCCATACACTTTTCACGGCAATAACTTGCATATAACCTTTAAAATGAGCACTTTTGATTTTTCATGTTCGTGTCCCATAGACTTTAAAGAGGAAGTAAAGCCTCTTAAAAAAAAAAAATACACCCTGCAAGACAAAGGCATAATGAGCTAGTATGCATAGCATACTAGCTCATTATGAATTACTTACCTGAGATCGAAGCCCCCGCAACGACCCTCAATCACCTCCTCCAATGCCACCATCTATCCCGGAGTGACTTCCAGGTATTGCGGCTCCGATGACGTCACTCCTCCACATGCACGCTGGTGCCGCCACTAACGGCATGAACGGCGTTAAAAACGGCATGCTCAGTGCGTCTGCGCCTGATGTCTACAGCGCATGTGCCATAGACATCGGTACTGCTACTTCTGCAAATATCTCCTAAACCTTTTGGGTTTGGGAGATATTCCTTGCACCTACAGGTAAGCCTTAATCTAGGCTTACCTGTAGGTTAAAGTAGTTGTAATGGGTTTACAACCACTTTAATGGTGTTTGCATAAACTGTTTGCCTGTTCGTATGTTCTGCTGTGAACCGAACCAGGGGGGTGTTCAGCTCATCCCTAATGAGCAGGGCCCTCTGATTCCTCCTGTATTAAATTGTATTGCAACTGTACTGCATACTCTCATGCTGTAAAGCAACTGTGGCACTATATAAATCCTGTATAATAATAATAATAATAATAACATAGATGCTAAAGGGGGACACTACACAAAAAAATGGTGTAGGGATCCCCCCAAAAATACATACCAATACTTTAATCTTGATGTGGGTCTGGTATGGATGTCAAAAGGGACACCACACAAAAAAAAAAAACAGGTGTGAATTTTCCCCCATTTTTAATACCATAATGTTATGCCGTGGGGTCCTGCTGCTTCACTCAGCATACATTTAAATGTATTGGTCCCCACTGCTAACTGTAAACAAAAAGTTGGGGTCTCCTAGATGATGTCATTGATCAAATATAGCCATGGCCATATGGCAATATTTGTTCAGTGATGTCAACACTATCCCTGGCTTTTTGTTTACATGCCTGGGGATTCCCTGCTAGTCAAAGTATGGGACTGGGAAAAGTCACTGATTGCTACAGACAGGTCAGGTGCTAGCTCCCCAACTTCCTTTACAACCATTGACAGGGCTGTCATATTACGCTACTATACTTGACATTCAGACGAATGCCCAGACAGGCAAAGTTCGTTCAAAACCTGTGTTTGGACCTAACCTTGCATTTATCTCTAATCCCAATTTGGGGCAGGTGCTTTGTCAAAAGGGATAATCCTGTATTCCGGTTACTTCAATCTCTAAGAGATTCCTCTACTCTGTGGATGAAAGTTTCAGAGTAAAAAAGTTAGACAGACCTTGATATTTACTAAAGGCATGTAAAAAAGAAAGAGGTTCAACTCTGCTAAAATAGTGGCCACATTCCTGATAGATTGAGAGAAAAAAAACTCCCCTCACATATGGGACTTTAAGGGCTCTAAGGAAGGAGGGTGAAGGAACCTTTATCCTGCCTACCCCCCCCCCCCCCCAAACCACCATATCACCACTACGTCTAATTTATATTGCTGTATATATATATATATACCTATGCATACAATGCATACAGCTACATATATTTTGTTCTTTTTTCAGAGATCCTCAACTAAACAACCAATGTCTGGATACTGTCCATGTGTGGACGCCTTACAGCCTTACATTGTAGAGGACCTCCTCACTAAGGGTAACTCATAAATACTCTCCCTCCGCTGATGAAGGAGTTCAACTATGATCCCCTAGCTACCTTTCTGGCTGAGGCTTTCCCGGTTTATGACAGGCTAATTCTCTCTATGATAAGGTATGTGAGGTTGAACTAAAACATTTACAATTACACACATATACATATATCCCCCCTTCTTCTTTCCCCCCCTGTCCATACCAGGTGATCCCTGTGCACCTCACGTGGCTGTCCAGTAGCCAAGAGGGCCTCATATACTTTTTCTTCTTCTGGTTTTTACTCCAGTTGGATTTATTACAAACATAAATCTTACCATTGGTCAACCCTGCTTTTTTCCTCCACTCTTGCATTTTTTTTGTTTTTCTATTCCTCACTCCCCTCCACCTCTATCCTGTTTTGTCATCAACAGTCAATAATAAAGGCTCTAATATATGTTGTTTTGTAGATTGTAATTATCAAGATTATAAAAAACCTTCCCTGAAGAAGGAGCTATACAGTCTTTGAAACATGTTAGTGTATGTTTTTTCTGTATTAATCTTCAATATTATTACTGAGCAAAACAACCTACATTGACTTGTGGTTTTGACCATTTTTTCATGTGTTTATGTACTGTATTGAGGATACCCTTTAAACTGTTTTTGTAACATATATTTTGATACCAATAAAAATATCTTTCATACAATTTGATTGTTTGCACCTTTGTTAGAGCCCTTAAAGTCCCATATGTGAGGGGAGTTTTCTTTTTCTCCCTTACTAACGACATAAGCACAGGACAAGGAAAGAATATAATTTTAACTACTATATAACAATGTGCTATGATTTTGTGTTGGGGTATTTCCTTTTTAACCTCCTCCCACCAAGTGTATGCACAATTTGGCAGCTTGGAAGTGGGCCCTGTTCCATGCTGCCATATATATGTATATATATATATAAATTGCTGTTTTGTACTGGGAGCATGCTCAAATGGGTGCCCAAAAGCACTGTGGCTGCACTGCAGTGGACAGTTCCCAGTCACACAGGGGTTGATTTACTAAAATTGGAGAGTGTAAAATCTGGTGTAGCTCGACATGAAAACAAATCAGATTCCAGGCTTTATTGCCAAAGCTTAGCTGAGCAAGCTGAAGTTAGAAGCTGATTGGCTACCATGCACAACTGCACCAGATTCTGTGTGCACCAGTTTTAGTAAAGCTACCCCACAGTGACAATAGCAGAAGCTGGTAGGATGAGCTTCCAGTCACATGATCAATGTGAGAGCCAATCAAACTGATTACATGATCAAAAGCCCACAACATTTACATTTCTTAAAAATGCGGTGAGAGCCAATGGGAAGGGGTTAAAATAAAGATTATTGATGTCTGTGCATGTGAATGAGTAAGAAGTCCCTCGTTTACCCATTCACGAATGCAGAAGTAACAATCTCCCCCATATCATGGACATGTAGGTTACAACATGTATTTTGGGGTTGTATAACAGAGCAGCAACATTCTGGATTTGTTTTGGGGACTATTGTTTTTGGATCCTTTTTTAAACTTCCACCTAATGCTCATAAACATCCAAGTTAGGACACAAGGTGGTCTTTTTGATTCTTTCCCCTGGCTATATTGATACTAGTGCTGGTATTACAATAGACAAAGTGCAGTGGAAATACCTGACTTAAAGTGGGAGTCCGCCGGGACTCCGCGTTTTTTTTTTTTTTAAAGCCAGCAGCTACAAATACTGCAGCTGCTGACTTTTAAAATAGTGACACTTACCTGTCCATCACGCCCGAAGCCGATCTCTCGATCGTCTCTCGGGTGCTGCCGCCGCCATCTTGGGTATGGGAATCAGGAAGTGGAGCCTTTCGGCTTCATTTCCTGGTTCCCTACTGCGCATGCGCGAGTCGCGCTGTGCAATAAGGATGGACCCGCTGCCTCTGGGATCTGTGTGTTTCCCAGCAGGCAGCGGGGGACTTTCGGAAAGGGGCATAATCTACGCCCCTTTCCACAGAGAGCTATCCCGGAAGTGGGTGCAGATACCTGTACTGTACAGGTACCTGCACCCCCCTCCCCCCTGAAAGGTGCCATTTGTGGCGCCGGAGGGGGGGAGGGTTCCGATGAGTGGAAGGTCCACTTTAGGGTGGACCTCCGCTTTAATATCCAACCAAAGGACCAAATGTTTGATACTCTTCAACCTGTAGTAGTTATATGTACCTTAAGAGCAATTATGTTAAGTGTCTCCAAGATCATTTGCCTTATAAGCACCACTCCTTTTTCTGAGCGAGGGTGTTAGAATTTGGAAAAGGGTAACATTAGGAGGACAATGGGACCTCAGTACTAGATGCATAAATGAGACTTGGGAACAACGTTTCTAAAATAGCTCATAAGATGAAACTTCTATTTGAAGAAGTGTAACAGTAAGACAGGAAAGGATATATATAGGGGACCGTTTGATTAAAAGAGGATTGACAAACAACAACCAGACATTTGATCTCAGAATAGGGCTGTGATACAAACTAATCAGCAGACTTTGAAGAGAAACAAACATTTATAATGACAATAATAACCCAAAAATCAATACAATGAAAAAGGCAACTTTAGACTGAGATGGGAAAACCAACAGATTTATATGACACAGGGATATGATTTTAAGAACAGCAAGAGGGTCAAGATAGAAAAAAAAAACATACTAAATGCACCAGCAATCACATAGAGAACAGGAATAATTATCCAAAAGACAGAATTCAGACAGATAAGACTAAAAAGCAACAGACAATGAATGAGCAGTTAAATTAAGCCAGGATGCTTGCTGTGCTGCAGTTACAGCAGTAATCTAAAAATCATGTATAGACTTCTAATGCCACATACACACAGATGGAATTTCGGCCATTAAAAGACCGATGAGAGCTTTTTGTCTGAAAATGCGACCGTGTGTATGCGACATGCCTTGGAATTTTGCTGGCCGAATTTCCGTCAGCAAAAGATTGAGAGCAGGTTCGGAAAAAGTTTCTATCAGAAATTTTAATCGTGTGTATACAATTCCATCACGCAAAAACTCACGCATGCTCAGATTCAACTACGAGACGGAAGCTACTGGCTATTGAACTTCCTGTTTCTAGTCCCGTTGTACGTGTTGTACGTCAACACGTTCTTGATGGTCGGAATTTGGTGTGACCACATGTATGCAAGACAGCTTGAGTGAAATCCCATCGAAATTCTATTGGGAAAACCATCAGAGCTTTTTCAAAATTCCGATCAAGTCAAACATTTGAAACTAAACAGGACTTTTATAATGTGCTATTTTTTGGCTTTGTTTTCATTCATTCCAAATTACTTTTAAGGGAATTTGCTTCTAATCTGTTTTAAATTGATCCTAACTGATTAAAATTGGCATTAGTGTGCCGTTTGCATTTTTTGTAAGCTTACATTTACCGAATGTATAATGTAGCATACACACGGTCGGATTTTCCAATGGGAAATGTTGGATGTGAGCTTGTTGTCGGAAAGTCTGACCGTGTGTATGCTCCATCGAACATTTGCTGTCGGACTTTCCCGCAAACAAATGTTTGCTAGCAGGTCCTCAAATTTTCCGCCAACAAAACGTTGTTGTCGGAAAGACCGATCGTGTGTACACAAGTCAGCACACAAAAGTTCACGCATGCTCGGAATCAAGTATGAGCCGGAAGTGCTCAGTCTTGTAAAACTAGTGTTCGTAATGGAGATAACACATTCGTCACGCGGCAGATTTTGAAATCTCTCAATGCAGTGCATTCTCTTCTTCTTTATAATGCTTTAATAATGAAGTTGCTTTGCTGCAGATATTCACAGAGTTTTGTCAAACAGATATTTTATTATTTCTCGTGATCTCCATAATAATTTTTTTTTTTTTTTTTTTCTTGTGATCTCCAGAATAATCTTTTTTTATTTTTTATTTTTTTATCTCGTGATCTCCAGAATAATCTTTTTTGTTTTGTTTTGTTTCTTTTTATGCTCTCCAGAATAATCTTTTTTTTTTCTAGTGATCTCCATCATTTTTTTGGTAGTTTTGTGTGTCAAGTTACCACAACACCTTTATTATCTTGTATTTTTTAACCTCAAAGATACAACTATGTTGGTGTCCCTTGTTAATTTGACATTGTATTTTGGAAATGTACCTGCCTACTCACAAGCAAACTGTCCATTTTGAAGTAAAACACATAGCCAAGTATTTGTCAAAACAAAAATTTGAAATTTAATAAGGGTCATAACAAAATAAAGAGGAAGGCAACACTGAAGAAACAGTTGGAATTGGTGAAGCCATTGTACCCCAGGGCAGACATCAATTATTTGACTGTCAAAATTGGTAACCTGAGGAATCCATTTAATAGGGAGCACAATATGGTCTGGGACTCAGAGAGATCGGGGGGCAGCAGCAGATGACATATATGTCCCGAGGTTGTGGTCTTACAACAGTCCTGTGTTTTTTGCCAGACCACACCAAACCCAGGCCATCACTATCAACACTTCCATGCTTTCTTCCATGTTTCTCTGGTGGGTTGGGTGGCTGTGGTGTTGGTGGTGTTGCTGGAGGTAGTGGAGGAGTATGGTCCAACTCACACAGATGGGTTTTATTTTTGAATTGGTCCGTCATTCTCTTGTTTAGGGCCTTCAAAATGATTTCCTCACAGATTGTGTGTTGGCTCTCCTCCATGCATTCCAGTTTGCTTGCTGTTATACAGCCAAATGCCTCGTGGCCACCAGGGATCGTGTTAAGTGGCGCAGCAGCCTGATGAAGGAAAACAGTCGCTGACTCCTCCAGGTTCCTTGCCTTCCTGGTCCTTTTGGTTGGAGGGCGGCGGGGAGGAACCTGGGATTCCATCAGGCTGCTTGCCATGGCCACCTCCTGGCTAAGACGTTCCTGTGTATGAAAATGGTACATAGTTTTAGTTTTTTGGTCATCAATCACACACAATTTTGAGCTCATGACTGTTGCAAATTGAATGTTAACAAATAGAACAGAGTATCATTCTGACCCCAGCATTTTTCATTCTTGTCCCAATCATTTTTGGCTACTACTGTTCATTGATATGTAAACCACTTTGTTAAATCTTAAATTAGTGATCAATAACATCTAGTTAACATCATTCAATTTTTGACAAGAAATATGTTCAACAATGCTATACCTGGCTCAAGTTGGGCTCCTCCACATCTTCTTCCTGGGTGGAAGGCCCAGGTTGGACTTCAGGTGCCTCAGCTGATGTGGAAGGAAGTGTTGAAGGAAGTGTAGATAGTGATGGCCTGGGTTCCATCTGGTCTGACAAAAAACGCAGTCTATCTTAGTACCACAGCCTGGGTACTGTCAGGAAGGGCATGCCAGCACCCAAGATGGCTGCCGAAGAAAACGACCGGTTACCTCTTCATGTCAGGAAGGGCATGCCAACACCCAAGATGGCTTCTGAAGAAGATGACCTATTACCTCTGAGACAGCTTTTGCCGCTCAAACAGGCTAGGCTATACAAGGCTGCTCTACAGTGTTCCCTGTGTAACCTGCAATTAGATACCTGACTTCTGTTCCTGTTGTGACCTGGCTTGCTTCCTGATGTCCCTGTTTCCTGCCTGCATCCGACCCCGGCTTGTCCCCCACTCAGCACCTGCCTGCTCCTTCTGCCACTCCACTGCCAGCCTGTTAACGACCCGGCCTCTGATTCTGCTTCTGCTTAAGCCCCTGTTCCTGACGTGCCCATTGTGTATGACCCGGCCTGCCTGTACTTGCCTTATCTTCAGCCTTGAGGATGCCACCATCCCTTCTGCTGCATCTGCACTCCTGCCTATGGGGACCAGTTGTCTACTTGTTCCAGCTACCTGCCTACCACTGCTCTGGGATTTCTACAGACACCTCTACAGCCCGGCCGAGTGCTCCGAGCCAGCTCCAGGTTCAGCGATCCCGCCAGGCACTCGTGGGACTCTGCATCTCAGTGCTTCCTGTCAGCTCTATCAGGGGCTCCAAGCCAGAGTTGTAAGAGAGGCTGTCCTCTGCATATCAGGCTCCATCACCAGGTACGTGACAGTAGCAGACAGCCATGTCCGAGCCTGTGCAAGGACCCTCTCCTATGGAGGAACTCTGCCAACACCTAGTCGGTTTAACCCAAGCCGTAAAAGACTTACAACAGGGTTATACCCAGCTGGAAGGCCAAATACAGACCTTGTCTGCCTCTGCTCCTGCTCAAGCACCTTCCACTTCTGGGATGCCAGCAACCCCCACAGTTGTTATGCTACCACCTGAACCCAGAGTTCCAACTCCTGAAAAGTTCCAAGGAGAACGCAAAAAGTTCAGAGCCTTTTGCAACGCATGCAAACTCTATTTTTCGCTACAACCACGCACCTTCTCCCTGGAAGCCACCAAGGTCGGGCTTGTCATTTCCTTGCTTCAGGGGGACCGCAGGCCTGGGCCACCTGCTCCTTGAACAAAAGCCCACATCTCTGACGGACTTAGCCTCTTTTTTAGCCTCTTTTTTTGGAGCCATGGCTCAGTTATATGAAGACCCCCAGCAAGCCGCTACTGCGGAAGCTGCTCTTCACACGCTTCGGCAAGGTAGCAGGGCCGTGGAGGACTATGTTTATGAATTTAGGCGCTGGAGTTCACCATACCAGCTGGAACGATGCTGCCCTGCGCTACCAGTTCGGCATGGGCCTTTCTGATTAGCTCAAGGACGAGCTAGCACGAACAGGTTTCCCTTCCACCTTGGAGACACTTATAAATTTGTCAATCCAGATTGACCGTCGCCTAAGGGAACGTAGGTCGGAACGAGCCACCGACCAATCACGCCCAGTATGGATGCTTCCAAGAGTGCCTGGTTCTTTCAGTCCCACTTCACCTGCTCCAGTCACATCCACTTCAGATGCATCTGAACCCATGCAGCTTGGTCTCCTCCGCCCTTCTTTGACTACGGAAGAATGCCAGCGCAGACGCCAGCTAAATCTTTGCCTGTACTGTGGAGGATCAGGACATTATGTGAGGTCTTGCCCAGTCAAAATCCGTAAGTGCCTCTCAGTTACATCTGCTTCTCCTCCATCTCTACCCAATAACTCTGCTCATCTTGCTCTTTCCATTTTGTTGCAGCTCCCAGGAGGAGTTATCCAGACTCCCGCTATAATTGACTCTGGAGCTTGCAGCTGTTTCATAGATTTAGCTTTTGCTGCCAAACATCACATTCCTCTACTACCCAAGGCTCAGAGACTTTCTGTACATCTGGCAGACGGATCCACCATTAAATCTGGATTGGTTACTCATGAAACCATCCCGTTATCCACCACCATTGCCAAGAACCATCAAGAGCTTCTACGCCTAGGTGCCATTGTCTCCCCTCTGTTCCCAATCATTCTGGGTATGCCTTGGTTAAAAGCTCATAACCCTCACATTAACTGGGTTACAGAAGAAATCAAGTTTCTTTCCCCCTATTTCCTTCAGCATTGCTGGCAAGAGAATCATCAGAACCTGCTGTGCATCCATGTGGAGTCTGAAGCTCGTCAATTTGTTCAAGTGGCATACCACGACTTTTTGGACGTTTTCAGCAAAAAGGGGGCAGAAACGCTTCCTCCTCATAGAGCCTATGACTGTGCAATTGAGCTCCTCCCTGGGGTTGAAGTTCCTTTTGGCAGGATCTTTCCTCTATCTGAATCTGAACTTGTTGCTTTGAAAGACTACATTGATGACAACCTTAAAAAGGGGTTCATTCGCCCTTCCACGTCTCCTGCCGGTGCGGGGATTTTCTTTGTAGAAAAAAAGGACCACTCATTACGCCCCTGTGTGGACTACAGTGAACTTAATAAGATCACTGTAAAAAAACGTTACCCTCTTCCACTTGTGCCTGAACTATTCCAGCGACTCGGTACGGCCACTAATTTTAACGAAATTGGATCTTCGGGGTGTTTATAACCTGGTTCGCATATGAGAGGGGGATGAATGGAAGACGGCGTTCCGCACACGGTTTGGGCATTTTGAATACCTCGTAATGCTCTTTGGACTTTGCAATGCTCCGGCTACTTTTCAGCACTTCATCAACGATGTCTTCCGAGATTTCCTGGATCTTTTTGTTGTCGTTTATCTTGATGATATACTAATCTCTCTAGATCACCACCATAGTCACATCAAGAATGTATTGAGTCGCCTTCGACAACACGGACTTTATGCAAAACCAGAGAAATGTGTATTTGAACGCCAAAGCATCCAATTCCTGGGTTTAATCATTTCCACCAAAGGCATCCAGATGGATCCCCAGAAGGTTACAGCCATCCTGGATTGGCCTGCTCCCAGTGATAAGAAGGGTGTCCAACGTTTCGTGGGGTTTGCAAATTTTTATCGAAAATTCATCAGAAATTTTTCTGCAATCATATCCCCCATTACAAGTTTAACCAAGCAAGGTACACGATTCTCTTGGTCTCTGGAAGCTCAGAAAGCTTTTGACACCCTAAAAAGACTTTTCACATCTGCATCTGTCCTGAAACACCCTGTTTCAGCCCTGCCCTATGTCTTGGAAGTAGATGCATCAGAAACAGCGGTCGGAGCAATATTATCTCAGAGGCAGGGAGCTAAGGCTCTACTGCATCCAGTTGCTTTTTTTTCCCGCAAGCTGTCATGTGCTGAAAGGAACTACGACATCGGGGACCGTGAACTTTTGACCATCAAAGCCACTCTGGAGGAATGGAGGTACCTGCTAGAGGGGGCTGCACACCCAATCTTGATCTATACAGATCATAAGAACCTCGAGTATTTAAGAACAGCAAAAAGATTGAAATCCAGACAAGCCAGTTGGGCACTATTTTTTTCTAGATTCACTTTCCACTTAACATTCAGCCCTGGATCGAAGAATACAAAACCCGATGCGCTATCACGCATGTTCAGCAAACCTGAAGAAATCTCCTCTCCCGATACCATTCTATCCCCTGGGAACTTCATGTTTCTTCAAGGAGAGTTAATAAAACAAATTAAACAAACTCTAGTAAGGAACTCTTCACCAGCTGGGGTCTCTCTACTGGCAAAGGATGGGCTACTTTGGCACGAAGACAAGGTCTTTGTGCCGGAAGACCTCCAAATGGCCAACCTGGGGCGATGCCATGATCATGTGCTGGCAGGTCACTTTGGCATTGGCAAGACAACTGAATTAGTAAAACTGACATTTTGGTGGCCGGGGGTGGAGAAAGATTGTAGGAAATATGTAGAATCTTGTACCACTTGCATCAGCAATAAAACCAGTAGATCCAGAGCCTGGGGTCTGCTAAAACCCTTACCAGTCCCCAGTAGACCTTGGAAGATGATGATTTTATTGTAGAACTCCCCTCATCTGAGGGCCACAACACCATTTTTGTAGTTGTCGATAGGCTGTCTATGATGGCACACTTCCTGCCCATGTTTCTCTGCTCGAGAAATAGCTCAAACCTTTGTTAAGGAGATCGTAAGGCTTCACGGGATTCCAGCCAATATTGTGTCCGACCGTGGGGTGCAGTTTACATCCAGATTCTGGAGAGCCTTATGCGATTCACTCGGGATTAAACTTTCATTTTCTTCTGCATATCACCCACAAACGAATGGGCAAACAGAGAGGACTAATCGGACCCTTGAACAGTACCTGCGATGTTTCTCCTCATTTTCTCAAGACGATTGGGCTTCTCTGCTTCCCCTGGCCGAGTTTTCTTATAACAATTCAGTACACTCTGCTACAAAGCAATCTCCATTTTTTGCAAACTACGGTTTCCACCCTTCTTTTTTGTCTAATACAATTCCAGATTCCCCTGTACCAGCTGTTTCCGAAACTATAAATTTCTTCAACGCCAATAACAAACTGCTACAGGAAACAATGGCCAAGACACAGGTATACAATACAGGCATACTAATTTGAAACTGGCCTGTCGCTCGAAGAAACTGGGCCCTAAATTTATAGGACCCTTTCCGGTGAAGAGAGACGGATCAATGAGGTTGCGTATGAATTAGAGTTGCCTGAGTCTTTTAGAATCCACCCTGTGTTCCACATAACCTTGTTGAAACCTGCCATTCCTGACCCCTTTCCAGGACGAAGTTCCCGGCCCGCCTGAACTTGTAATTATTGACGGGGAGGAAGAGTTTGAGGTAGAAACAATCTTAGGCTGCAGGAAGAGAAGAAATCAGATCCAGTTCCTGATAAAATGGAAAGGATATGGGCCAGAGGACAACTCCTGGGAACCCGAAGGTAATATCCATGCCCGAGATTTGGTTCAGGCTTTTAAGAACTCCCACCCTGACAAGTGGGCCAAGTTGGGCATCTGGAGGCTGCCCTTTGGGGAGGGGCAGCGTCAGGAAGGGCATGCCAGCACCCAAGAGGGCTGCCGAAGAAGATGACCTATTACCTCTGCCCCTGTCAGGATGCCATTGGTGTGCACGCACCATGTGACAGCTTTTGCCGCCCAAACAGGCTATTTAAACTCAGCCAGTTTTCAAGCTCAGTGCTGTCTGCTCTACAGCGTTCCCTGTGTAACCTGCAATTAGCTACCTGATTCTGTTCCTGTCGTGACCCGGCTTGCTTCCTGATGTTCCTGTTTCCTGCCTGCATCCGACCCCGGCTTGTCCCCCCCTCCGCACCTGCCTGCTCCTTCTGCCACTCCGCTGCCAGCCTGTTGACGACCCGGCCTGTAATCTGATTCTGCTTCTGCTTCAGCCCCTGTTCCTGACGTGCCCGTTGTGTATGACCCGGCCTGCCTGTACTTGCCTTCTCTTCAGCCTTGAGGGTGCCACCATCCCTTCTGCTGAATCTGCACTCCTGCCTGTGGGGACAAGTTGTCTACTTGTTCCAGCTACCTGCCTACCACTGCTCTGGGATTTCTACAGACACCTCTACAGCCCGGCCGAGTGCTCCGAGCCAGCTCCAGGTTCAGCGATCCCACCAGGCACTCGTGGGACTCTGCATCTCAGTGCTTCCTGTCAGCTCTATCAGGGGCTCCAAGTCAGAGTTGTAAGAGAGGCCATCCTCTGCATATCAGGCTCCATCAACAGGTACGTGACAGGTACATATACGTCATCTGCTGCTGCTCCAAATCTCATGGAATCCTGGACCCTCTTGCACTCCCTATTATATGTGCTCCTCAGGCTATCAATTTTGGCTTTCAAATAGGTGATGTCTGCCGTGGGAAACACAGGCTTCTCCAATTCCAACAGTTTCTCCAGCACTGCCTTCCTCTTTAGCTTGTTGGAATAGTCCCTGTTTTGGACTTACCAGAGACATGGCTGCTTCCTGTACATTTTTCGGAATTTGGGCAGAAAGTCCAGGTCAGGGAACTTATCCACCATTTTAGCTGCAAGACACAACATAAGACAATGTCAGGCTAAGCTCTCCTAATCTTATCCCAATATAGGCCTCAATCTATAAGCAGTATAGGCCACTAACCACTGATGCCCCAAGTTACACTTGTACCTTCGTTTGAAAGATCAGAGCTTACGATCCCCTGTCCTCCACTCATAGATCGTACGTACGACGCACGCGTGTTATGCTTTATATACACTATGCATACATGAAACTCCGCCCCTGTCCTTCTTTCTAGTATATTTCCCACTTCTTCTCTTTCAGGGCAGTGGGAAAGCACATGGCGGAGACACAGCAGGTGCCTGCAGAGAGCAGACAAGGGCAAGGAAAGCCTGGAGAAAGGCAGTTCCACATCCAGGAGGAGATATAAGGCCCCCAATATGTCAATTGTAGAGATGGTGGAGATGGTGGACATCTTGAAGAGGACAGACTATGATGGGAATCATGGACCGTACAGAAACCCAAATGTAAGAAAGGTCAAGATCATGACTAAAGTTATGAGACGTCTGCACAGGACGTTTGGGGTACGACGATCCAAGAAGCAATTGAAGAAATGCTGGTCAGACCTGAAATTGAGGGAGCACAATCAATATAGAAGGATCAGGAAAGTGCTTATTAAAAGTAAGTATTTGTCGTGTGTTCCTATTATTATTATTACTTTCATGCTAGTCCATGTGCTTTTCTTTACTGTTGTACAGTTAAAATGCTAAGTTTGAGGTTCGTTGGCATAGAAACCGTTCGTATTAAACATTGTTAATTCGCCCACTAATACAATGTTTTTGGCAGATGCAGGATAACTACATTTGTTCATGCCTGTTTGTATTAAAATAAGTTTATTACATTGTTTATTACAATGTTGTCTAGATGTGTTTGAAACTAGAATGAAATGCAAATGCAAACACATTTCAGTGTATAAGGAGAGGAAACTTAGAAGCTGTTTACATATCTGGACACAGGAGCACTAGTGTGGGACACCAGAACAACCTTTTAGGCTGGGTTCACACTGCTGCGGGGGGAGATCCGGATGTGATTCGCACAGCAAATCACATCCGATCTCCGTAGCACTGCGAGTTCAGCCATACAGATAGTATGGCTGAACTCGCAGCTGTCCCGCAGCAAACTCGCACAGGACCCTTTTTTGGGTCCGCAACGGAATCGGATCGCATGGGGGTTCACACCATGCGATCCGATTCCTGTGCGAGTCGGCAGATCGCACTGCGATATGCCGACGGATCTGGGGGTGTCATTAACATAACATTGACACCCCCAGCCGTCCGCATAGGGCAGTGTGAACTGCCGGCGGGAGGTGAGCGATGCGGGAAAACGCCGCGGATTCGCGGCGTTCCCGCATCGCAATAGTGTGAACCTAGCCTTAATGGTGTCCCACGCAGGTGCTCCAGCAGAGGCGGCTCTCTAATTAGGCAAATTAGGTGGTCGCCTTAGGCTTCGCTCCCCACATGGGGCCTCGCTGCTGCCTAATCTGCCCATACTGCAACCTCGATGATTCGCTGAAACCATCCTGCAATATGATCCATTCTCGACGCGGATTCCCAGTGAATAAGAGTCCCGCAATGCCCACGGCTTGTGCGAGGTGTCTCCATTCCTGCACGCCACGAGCTCCACTGTGCATTGCAGCCGGAATCTCTTCCCAGCTGTCTGATACACACAGGGCACTGCGGAGGGAAATGAATGCACTGCGCAATTCATATGTGACCCGAGTGCAGTGCAATTTCAGCCCATTCATGTCTGCGGCATCTGACCATCTCTTGCAGTGGCAGCCCATCCATTAGCCCGGGTTCACACGTATGTGATGCGGGAACCAGTGTGATTACAGCGCCGGTTCCCGCATCACATTTCTCCCGCAGGCAGTTCACACTGCCTTCTGCGAACCGCTGTGGGTGTCAATACATTGTTAATGACATTCTGATATATGGGGGAATTCTGTGCTGGCTGGGTTTTACTAACCTGGCCTTCATGTAAATGGAGAAATATGCATGTAATACTGTATATAATATATATGTAATATATATATTTGATTAAAGAAGAATTGGTTAGAGAAAATTCTATAAAACGGTGAATTCATAGTTCATAGAATTTAAAACTCTTAATATATGCAATTTATACTGTTCATTTTTATTGCTTTAATTATTTTTCCCATTATGGATGTGAATGGGGCCTCATGTCTCAGATTTGCCTAAGGCTTCACAAACCCTAGAGCCGCCTCTGTGCTCCAGTAGATACTAGGGGTCTCTCTGTGCGAAACTTGCACAAAACAGGTAAGTATTCCAGCTTTTGAAAGGGAAAAAATCATGTCTTCAGCTTGGAACTCTGCCAAAACAGACAATTGGACAACACTTCCAAGCAATATTTCATATTATTATTTCTCGCCTCAAATATCTGTCTGCCAAGTATACCTTTTTTGTACTCACATAGGGGAGCAAAGAATCGGGACATCTAAGGACACCAGGAACCCCACACCTCCTAAAGAAGGGGAACTCAGCACACAACCTGAGGATGTTGATGCCGAGGTTCAGGAAGTGGTCAAAATGGTGACCACAACAGTTCAGTGTCTGAGACCACATCTTTTTAAGTGATGTGGATGTTGTGGAAGAAGAAACTCACTTCAACAGTGCAAATACACAAGTCCTCATCAGTGAGATAATGGTGTGCAATCGGGATTTAGAGGAGGTCAAGCAAAAAAGACTGACCAACATAATTGATGTTTTAGCCAAAATCTCAAACCACCCAAAAATGTAAATTTTGTCATTATTGTTTTAAGTTTTTAAAATCCTTTAAAGTAATTACAATGCTAAATTTTGAAGATGCACACAGTGGGGGTTATTTATGAAAGGCAAATTCACTTTGCACTGCAAGTGCACTTGGAAGTGCAGTCGCCCTGAATCTGAGGGGTAGATCTGAAATGAGTGGAAGCTCTGCTGATTTTATCATCCAATCAATGTGCAAGCTAAAATGCTGTTTTTTTATTTTCCTTGCATGTCCCCCTTGGATCTACAGCGACTTTACTTCCAAGTGCACTTGCAGTGCAAAGTAGATTTTCCTTTAGTAAATAACTCCCAGTGTGTCAACATGTGCTATCTGCCATCATAGGATATCAATGTACGCGTTTTGTGGGTGCAACTCCTTCCTTGCAACTAAAGTATGTGAGAGGGAGGGGTTGCACCCCTGAAACACGTCCATTGATGCCACATGATGGGAGCTAGCACATGTTGACACACTGTGGCTTATTTCAAAAAAGCAAAAACTACTTGAAAGTGCATTTGTAGGGCAAAGTAGATTTTCCTTTCTGAAATAAGGCCCAGTGTGTCAACATGTGCTAGCTCCCATCATGGGGGATCAATAGACGTGTTTCGGGGGTGCAACCCCTTCCTCTCACCTACTTTAGTTACGAGGAAGGGGTTGCACCCACAAAATGTGCACATTGATATCCCATGATGTCAGATAGCACATGCTGACACACTGTGTGTTTTGTGGCTTTCAAAAAAATAGATGTAGGGAAAGGACACACATTTTAGGCATGAGATGAGGGAAATACATATTTTGAGACTCAATTTGTGTGCATCTACAAAATGTGGCTTTTACAGGGGGGAGATCACCCCATATGATGAAGGCAAAATCAACAAAGTTTTGACATACTAATGTCTCATATGACCTTCACTTCATAAAAGTTGAACTTTGCAAGTTTCTAAGTTGGGGATGTGTATGTTATGATTTTAAACATACCTGTTAGCCACAAAAAAGACTATATACTGTCAAACATACATGTAATACACCAAAGATGTTAGTTTGTTAAAAAAAAAAACTATTTTAATGCACTTGTGAATGTGCTTGGAGTAAAATGTTTTATACTCAACAATGTGTGGCATCTTCTTTTAATGTTCAATACCAGGTTTTTTAGTAAGTTGGTGTAGTTACAGTGACAGTGGGGGTTATTTACTAAAGACAAATCCACTTTGCATTATAAGTGCACTTTCAGTGCACTTTCAAATGCACTGAAAGTGCACTTTAGTACAAAGTGGATTTGTCTTTAGTAAATAACGCCCACTGTGCGGTAAAATTTCCCAAAATCAGGCCATTTTAGGGACTACAAGCAATTAATTCCTGAAGTTAAAAAGGAGGAATTTTTTTTATCATTAATGCATTACATACATTAGCAATAAAAACATTGTGTGTGTAGCAGACTCACAGCACAACGTAATAGCTGAAAAATAGATTGCCACATCATGTATCAAATAAGTTACGTTTTCACTACTGAAGAACATGGCCAAAAATAAAAGGCCATTGGAGAACCTAGGAAACAGATAAGAAACACAACTAGTAAATCAAATGAAATATGAGTTTAGATTTTTCTTAAAAAATGTATTTGAAACAGCTTAAAGATTCTCTGGCATATCAGTTGGCCCCCTACCCATGAAGTACTCCACATAGCTTTGCCGTACCTCGTTGGCACTTTGGGGGGGGGGGGGGCAAGCCAGGATGGCCATGATCAAGCGCCATCATTGTTTCTGCCGGCGATTGACCTCATTTGCAACTGAGGCCAGATAGTTGGCTGCATTCTTATGCAGAAAATTATGCAGAATGCAGCAGCTTAAAATTATGTGATTCAGTTTGTATTCCGCCATGTTTATGGCCATTTGGAATAGCCGGAACAGGTTGGCCATTATGCCAAATTAATTAAATAAAATAATTAAAAACCCTCTGGTCTGGTGTCAGGGTTCTCACGGGGAATGGCCTCATTGAATGCTCCCCCAGTGCAAAGGCCTCATCTGCCACAAAGACAAATGGGAGGCCCGCCACTTTATCCACTGGAGGTGGCATGACCAAGCTGTCATTCTGGAGCCATCTGTAAAATTCAGTCTGGGCGATGACTCCTCCATCGGATATACAGCCATTCTTCTCCACATCCAGATACAGAAACTCATAAGCCACCGACACCACTGCCAACAACACAATACTACTGTACCCCTTGTAGTTATAGTAGTATGACCCCGAGTTGGGGGGTGGGATGATCCGGACATGCTTCCCATCCATCACACCACTACAGTTGGGAAAGTCCCACTTCTGGTGGAATCGGGAGGCAACAGTCTGCCATTCCTGTGGGTTGGAAGGAAACTGTGGAGTCAAACAGGAAAATAAAAAATAGTACTTTTGCACATAACATTGCAAGCAGATCAGACACAAACATTCTTGGCCAACATGAGTATAACTAAAACATTTATTGAAATTAGTATTTAAAGACAAAAGTATAAGGTCCACTTATCAAATACCCCCCCCCCCCCCCGATGGCCCATTGGAAAACTTTTATGGTGGGGGGAAGATGTTTTGGACAGGTAATCGTCTCCACTTCATTGAGAGCTGAATGCATAAATAATGTGTGTTACTTTGGCCAGCCCCTCCTTACTTACACTATTGGCAGCCCACTGGACAGGAGAAGTTTCATAATCCAAAAACATGAATACACACTGTACAAATTGAAGCACATTTTTACACATTACATTCTGCAATTACCTATCAAGATAATAGGAGAACAAAACGTTAAACAGTACCATTTGAAAGTATTCAGGCAGGCCCTTGCACTACATGCTTTGGTGAATTCATCCATAAATCTGAAATAAATATGAATGAAGGACAAAAAGGAGCAGTAAAAGCTTACAGCATGCATGAGGACAAAGATGACATTCACAGCATATTACAATCAAGGTAATAATGGAATGAAGAAATTAATACAATACATTAGCAAACATTAAATACATAGAATGTGATGTTAAAGGATAAAACTTACCTTAATACAGTCCTTCTGCGGGACCTGTATGATGGCAGAACAGGTCTCTGGAATAATGATTCCCAGAGCCTGGGGGGAGATCCCAGTCGTGAACTTAATATCCTGGAGGCTTCTCCCCATTGGCAAGTACCGCAAAGTGGCGACAAGCCTTTGCTCGTGAGTGATGGCTTGCCGCATGCAGGTGTCCTGCTTGGTAATATAGGGAGACAGCAAAGCCAACATACGGTGAAAAATGGGGTCCGTCATCTGGAGATAGTTCCTGAAATCTTCAGGATTATTCTTCTGGAACTCTCGCAGCAAAGGCATATGAGAGAATTGGTCATGATTAAGTAACCAATTCTTGGTCCATGAACTCCTCCTCCCCCTGTTCATGGACTGGACTTGGATCAAAGCAAGAACTCCAACACCAAGCCCAACAACAGATCAAACTCTACTATGAGTACATAACCACAACATGGCTGCTTAGAACGAACTGACAGAACGCACTGAAAATCAGAAAGGACCTGAAAAGAATGAACTGAAAATCAGAAACAAGCAGACAAGAATGCACTGAAAAACGGAAGCGAACTATAAATAGAATGCACTGAAAGAAGGAACGAACTGACAACACCTACTGAAGAACAGATACGAACCGACAAGCACAAACTGATAAGCAGAAACAAACTAAAAAGCACGAAGCTGAAAAGCGCGAATCGTCTCTCACCAACTTCTACTAGCATGAGATTGTGGCGCAATGGCAATTGAACTTCCTTTTTATCGGCTCGTCATACGTGTTGTACATCACTGCGTTCTCATGTTTGTTATTGTTGCCCAACATTTGTGTGACCGTGTGTATGCAAGACAAGTTTGAGCCAACAACCTTCAAACTAAAATCCACAGTTTTGTTGTGGGAAAGTTCTTGTGTACGAGGCACAAGAGTGAAATAGAACTTTCATAAGCTGAAACAATTTGCCACTGCATAATGTACTGTAGTTTTCTGCTCTTTGTATGTGCTAACAAAGGAAACCCCCATATTCACATTATTAGAACAGTTGGGTTAACATTTTGAGTTTTTTTATATTTCATTATGAATGTGCTGGATCGGTTCTTTTTATTTTAGGCTACAGAACAATCCAAAAGCAACATTTGTTAGAAGCTTGATGCAAATGCTACATAGGAGAGTAGACAAACAACTTTTCTTTTCTAGCTCCACAAACTGTACATCTGAAAGTGATGTAGTTAAAGAAAAGCAAGCAGAGCACACTGCTGCATTGTGCATAGTATTGTGCATAGCATAAATAATGATTACATTGCACTTGTTAAGTGAAGACTCAATCAGAGCATATCAACAGACACAGAATTCCTTTTTAATATCAGGTCACAAGGAAGCAGATCTATCTGTAGGCAGATGCTTTATTGTCATTGTTGTAGTGTGGTTATTCAGGGACTAATTTATGCTGGGGTGTAGCTTCCCACTCTGTGTGTCTCTTCTTGTTTGGAGAAGATACAGTGAGGGAAAAAGGTATTTGATTCCCTGCTGATTTTGTATGTTTGCCCACTGACAAAGAAATTATCAGTCTATATTTTTAATGGTCGGTTTATTTTACCAGTGAAAGACAGAATAACAACAAAAATATCCAGAAAAAATGCATTTCAGAACAGTTATAAATTGATATGCATTTTAATGAGTGAAACATGACTTAGTACATAGTTACATAGTTACATAGTTACATAGTTAGCCAGGTTGAAAAAAGACACAAGTCCATCCAGTTCAACCTTAAAAACAAATAAATAAAATAAAAAATAATCGTACAATCCAGATACCCAATTTTATGCCCACAATTGATCCAGAGGAAGGCGAAAAAAAACCCCAGCAGAGCATGCTCCAATTTACTACAGCAGGGGAAAAAAATTCCTTCCTGATCCCCCAATAGGCGATCGGATTTTCCCTGGATCAACTTTACCTATGTTAGTACCTAGTTATATTATGTACCATCAGGAAAGTATCCAAGCCTTTCTTAAAGCAATCTACTGAACTGGCCAGAACCACCTCTGGTGGGAGTCTATTCCACATTTTCACTGCTCTAACTGTGAAGAAACCTTTCCATACTTGAAGCTGAAATCTCTTTTCCTCTAGACGTAAAGAGTGCCCCCGTGTCCTCTGGGTTGACCGTACAGAGAACAACTCAACACCAAGTTCACTATATGGACCCCTAATATATTTGAACATGTTAATCATATCCCCCCTTAATCTCCTCTTCTCAAGAGTGAATAAATTTAGTTCCTCTAATCTCTCCTCATAGCTGAGTTCCTCCATGCCTCTTATCAGTTTGGTTGCCCTTCTCTGCACTTTCTCCAGTTCCCCGATATCCTTTTTGAGAACTGGTGCCCAAAACTGAACGGCATATTCCAGGTGAGGTCTTACTAATGATTTGAACAGGGGCAAAATTATATCTCTTTCTCTGGAGTCCATACCTCTCTTAATACAAGAAAGGACTTTGCTCGCTTTGCAAACAGCAGCTTGGCATTGCATGTTGTTATTGAGCTTATGGTCTACCAAAACCCCCAGATCCTTCTCCACTATGGATTCCCCCAGTTGTACTCCCCCTAGCATGTATGATGCATGCATATTCTTAGGCCCCAAGTGCATAACTTTACATTTATCAACATTAAACCTCATCTGCCACATAGTCGCCCAATTAGACAGTGTATTGAGGTCGGCTTGTAAATTGGAGACATCCTGTAAAGACGTTATTCCACTGCATATCTTGGTGTCATCTGCAAAGACAGAAATATTACTTTTGATGCCAGACCCAATATCATTTATAAAGATGTTAAAAAGTAAGGGTCCCAACACTGAACCTTGGGGTACACCACTGATAACCTTAGACCATTCAGAGTAAGAGTCATTAACCACGACTCTTTGAATTCTGTCTTCTAGCCAATTTTCTATCCATTTACAAACTGATATTTCCAAACCTGTAGACTTTACCTTACACATGAGCCGTGTGTGCGGAACTGTATCGAATGCTTTTGCAAAATCCAAGTATACCACGTCCACCGCCACCCCTCTGTCCAAGGTTTTACTTACCTCCTCATAAAAAGAAATCAGATTTGTCTGACAACTTCTGTCTTTCATGAATCCATGCTGTCTGTTGCTTAAAGTGTTATTGTTCAGCAAGAACTCGTCGATGTGGTCTTTTATTAAACGCTCCAGTATCTTCCCAGCTATAGAAGTTAAGCTAACAGGTCTATAGTTACTTGGTAAAGACTTTGATCCCTTTTTAAATATAGGCACCACGTTCGCCCTGCGCCAATCCAGTGGGACTATTCCCGTCATTAATGAGTCCCTAAAAATTAGATACAATGGCTCTGAAATTACAGAGCTCAATTCTTTTAGGATCCGTGGGTGGATGCCATCAGGTCCAGGTGCTTTATCCACCTTTATTCTGTCTAAGTATTTCTGGACCATATCCCTTTTGAGCCATTGTGGATCATTTGGGGCTGTGTCACTACCACCCCCATTATGGACATGAGCTCCCCCATGCTCTTTTGTGTACACAGAGCTGAAGAAAGTGTTTAATAAATTAGCCTTCTCTTTGTCCCCAGTCACCAACTCTAGATTGTTTTGTAAAGGGCCTACATGCTCAGACTTGACCTTTTTACTATTAATATATTTGAAGTACTTGGTGGAAAAAACCTTGTTGGCAATCACAGAGGTCAGATGTTTCTTGTAGTTGTCCATCAGGTTCACACACATCTCAGGAGGGATTTTATCCCACTTCTCAGCAGATCCTCTCCAAGTCATTAAGGTTTTGAGGCTGACGTTTGGTAACTCGAACCTTCAGCTCTCTCCACATATTTTCTATGGGATTAAGGTCTGGAGACTGACTAGGCCACTCCGGGTCCTTAATGGGCTTCTTCTTGAGACACTTTTTTGTTGCCTTGGCTGTGTGTTTTGGGTCATTGTCATGCTGGAATTACCATGCATGACACATTTTCAATACCCTGACTGAGGGAAGGAAGTTCTCACCAAAGATTTTACAAAACATGGCCCCGTCCATTGACCCTTTAATGTGGTAAAGTTGTCCTGTCCCCTTAGCAGAAAAACACCCCCAAAACATAATGTTTCTACCTCCATGTTTGACAGTGGGCATCATGTTCTTGTGGTTATAGGCAGCATTCTTCCTCCTCCAAACATGGCGAGTTAAGGTAATGCCAAAGAGATTGATTTTGATTTCATCTGACCACAACACTTTCACACAGTTCTCCTCTGAATCATTCAGATGTTCATTAGCAAACTTCATATGGGCCTGTACATGTGCTTTCTTGAGCAGGGGGACCTTACGGGTGCTTCAAGATTTCAGTCCTTCATGGCATAGTGTGTTAGCAATTGTTTTCTTGGTGACTATGGTCCCAGCTACCTTGAGATCATTGACAAGATTCTCCTGTGTAGTTCTGGGCTGATTTCTCACCATCATCATATGATCATTGAAACTCCAAGAAGTGAGCCCCAGACTGAGGGAGATTGACAGTTATTTTGTGTTTCTTCCATTTGTGAATAAACCCACAAACTGTTGATACCCTCTCACCAAGCTGCTTAGCGATGGTCTTGTAGCTCATTCCAGCCTTGTGTAGATCAACAATCTTGTCCCTGACATCCTTGGACAGCTCTTTGATCTTGGCCATGGTGGAGAGATTGGGATCTGATTAATTGCTTCTGTGGACAGGTGTCTTTTATACAGGTAACAAGCTGAGATTAGGAGCACTCCCTTAAAGGGAGTGCTCCTAATCTCAGTTTGTTACCGGTATAGAAGACACCTGTGAGCCAGAAATCTTGCTGATTGATAGGGGATCAATAATTTAGTTTATACATTAAAATTCAAATCAGTTTATAACTTTTTTTAAATGCGTTTTATGGATATTTTTGTTGTTATACTGTCTCTCACTGTTAAAATAAACCTACCATTAAAATTATAGACTGATCATTTCTTTGTCAGTGGGCAAATGTACAAAATCAGCAGGGGATCAAATACCTTTTCCCTTCACTGTATATGTAGGAGGACAACACTGAAGAAATTACACTTTGCTACAATGTAAAGTAGTGAGTGAAAACTGGGCCGCAGGGCAGTATTCCAACATGATAACGACCCCAAACACACCTCCAAGATGACCACTGTCTTGCTAAAGAAGCTGAGGGTAATGGTGATAGACTGGCTAAGAATGTCTCCCAACGTAAATCCTATTGAGCATCTGTGGGGCATCCTCAAATGGAAGGTGGAGGAGCGCAAGGTCTTTAACATCCACCAGCTCTGTCATGTCATCATGGAGGAGTGGAAGAGGACTTCAGTGGCAACCTGTGAAGCTCTGATGGACTCCATGCCCAAGAGGGTTAAAGTGCTGGAAAATAATGGTGGCCACACAAAATATTGACACTTTGGGCCCAATTTGGACATTTTCACTTAGGGGTGTACTCACATTTGTTGCCAGCAGTTTGGACATTAATGGCTGTGTGTTGAGTTATTTTGATGTGACAGCAAAGTTGTACACGCACTACTTTACATTGTAGCAAAGTGTAATTTCTTCATTGTTGTCACATGAAAAGATATAATAAAATATTTACAAAAATGTGAGGGGTGTACTTTTGTGAGATACTGTATTTAGCTGCTTGGTTTCAATTATTTTTAATGCTAGATGATTTGTAGTTACTTACCAAGGATGACCACAATGCTATATTTGATAGCTTTCATTTTTGCCTTTGATATGAGACCTCGATGATTGTAACTTGCACAGAACTTTCCATCTAGATAAAACAAAACCAGCAAATTGTTTAAAAAAACAAGAAAAAATAGTTGGTCACATGGTTGATGCTACCAAAAATAAAGACAACTCTAACTACCAAAATAACACTCATGTGTATGCTGCTGCTCCAGATGGGTCCGGCACACGGTTCCTTTCACCTCTAGTGTATTCAGGTGCAAGCACTGCTCATTTAGTTATGTGGAACAAATGCAATGGGATCCAAAGGGCTGCACACTTGAAAACTGCTTCCACTTTATTGATAATCTTTAAACTGCCATATACAGCAAAGAGTAGACACAGTGGGAGCAAGGAAATACAGTAATTTTCCGCTGTTAGCTCTTATTCAGGATTCACAGAGCACAGGAGCGACCACTCTTTAAAAAGCTGTACCCTCAGCCAGTGGCATAACTAGAACCTTCAGGGCCCCGATGCAGGAAACCATGGCGGGCCCCCCCCTCCCCCCGACCTCCGGACAGGGCTCTTTTCTTCGAGCCCGATGGTTGAACACCAGGGCCCAGTCCCAAGTGGGTGGCCGCATTTAAAGGAACCGATTTAAAAAACATCAATTACAGCCACTGTGCCCATCAAACGTCACTACTGTGCCCATCAAACGTCACTACTGTGCCCATCAAACTCTGCCGCTGTGCCATCAAACTCTGACGCTGTGCCCATCAAATGCCACCAGTGTACCCATCAAATGCTGCCACTGTGCCCATCAAATGCTGCCACTGTGCCCATCAAATGCCGCTACTGTGCCCATCAAATGCCGCTACTGTGCCCATCAAATGCTGCCACTGTGAATCCCCATAGCCCGCTCGATGTCTGCCCGCCACTTACCCTGTCTTGGTGGGGCAGTGGGTAATGGCCATGAGCGGGGTCCTCCATACATCTCCTGCCATCCTCATCTCCCGTCCTCTCCTCCTGATGGGCGTCCAATACCTGTGTCTATCGTTTCAGCCAATCGGGTGATGGGTAACAGACCTGCACAACTGATTGGTGGAGAGGCGGTTCAGTGTTAGGAAAGTGAATATTAATTAACTTTTTTAACACGCCTGGGTAGACTGTGAGCGTCAAGCATGGTGCTCGCAGTTCACCTATTTTGAAGCCTATTAGAGCCCATGGCTCTAATAAGGTGCTGCAAAAACACCCCCCCCCCCCCCCCGCCGCTGTAATTCAGGCACCCCAAAAGGGACCAGACACCTAAATATGGGGGTGGCAGCGGTGGCCATGGATAGATTCATGCTCACACACACACATGCACATACAAGCATGCTCACACGCACATACAAGCATGTTCATACACGCACATACAAGCATGCTCACACACGCACATACAAGCATGCTCACACACATACAAGCATACTCACACACACACACATGCACATACAAGCATGCTCACACACACACACACACACACACACACACACACACACACACACACACAAGCATGCTCACACACACAAATACAAGCATACTCACACACACACATGCACACACAAGCATGCTCACACACACACACACACACAAGAATGCTCACACACACACACAAGCATGCTCACACACATACATACAAGCATGCGCACACACACACACAAGCATGCTCACACACAAGCATGCTCACTCACACACACACACACACACACACACACACACACACACAAGCATGCTCACAAACACACACACACAAGCATGCTCACACACACACACACATACAAATACAGTAGCTAGTGGGCTGGTGGCACTGGAGGGCAGATGGTGGCACTGGAGGGGGGTGGCACAGTCTAGAGGGGTGGAGGTGGCACTGGAGGGGGGTGGTGGCACTGGAGAGGGAGTGGTGGGCTGGTGGCACTGAAGGGGGGTGGTGGCTGGCACAATCTGGAGGGGGGGTGGTGACTTACCACCAATCAATCGATGATCGATCGATTCCCCCTCCTCAGAATCCTGCAGACGCAAAGTTCCTCCACAAAGCGTGCCTCCTCCAGGAATGCCTTGCTTCAGAGAGCTCCTCCCCGCCTTCACTGAATTGGCACCCCCGGCCGGACAGTCAGGTGGGCCCCCCAGGTGGTGGGCGGCGTGCGGGCGAGCTGCCGGTGGGCCCCCTGAAGTGGCAGAGAATTACAGGGCCCCGTCGCACTTGCGACTGTTGCGACCCTGATAATTCCGCCACTGCCCTCAGCACATTCATTAGCAGCAGCTGTGATTGATCCCTCCTGGCTCCACTTCCTTCTTTGCATAATTTGTGCACAAGATACATATATACAAATAAAACTTGAACTTAACCTGAAAACAAGTTACATAGTTACATAGTTACATAGTTAGTCAGGTTGAAAAAAAGACACAAGTCCATCCAGTTCAACCTTAAAAGTGGTTCTAAAGCCTAAACATTTTCTACCTTATTGCCTTTATTTTCATTAAGATAAAAGATGTTTAGGCATCAATTTTGGCCCATCAGCCCACCTGAGCCCTCATTCGATCCAGAGCCATGTACATCTTCTGCTCTTCCATCCCCTTACTTCCATGTCCCACTGGCTTTAATTAAAAATGTGACAAATGAGTCAACACATCCAGTAGCACATTATACTACACAATATACTATAGTACACATATACATGTTACATGTTACCCTTTAAATATTTGTACTCTTTTAATATATGTAACATGTTTGATATCACACCCCATTTTTTAATGGCACCCATTCAAAACAGTGGGATTTAAGTCTCAGCGACTATGAAAAAGTGCCTGCACTACTTTGGTTCTACTTAGACGCATTGAGTGTCAAGTTGAATCTAAAACGCATCAAAGGTGTACTCCAAATCGTGCAACTTTTGAGATGCGATACTGTGAATGGAGCCTTAAAGAGCAGTCTCTCCTGTGTTCTGTACACCATGAATGAGCATTAGCAGTACAAAACATATTGACTGTGTTATGATGCTTTAAAGATAATCAATAAAGTGGATGGAGTTTTCAAGTGTGCCCTCTTTTGATTCCTATTGTATTTGTTCCATTAAAATAGCACTGTTGGACCTGCTATTAGTACTACCAAAGTATTTTTTAATGGCCTCCTGGGGAGGGGTATTCCTCCACTGCATTACAAGGAAGATTACTAAAAAAAACCATAAATAACGTACATGAATTCAATTTGAAAGGAATACTTAAAGAGAATGTACTAAATTATTATATTCAGGAATAAAGCATTACTTTTTTTTTATTTATAAGCCAGCTAAGTACTGTAAAATATAACCTATAAATATTTAATATTTATTTTGTTTCAGAAAAAAGTTGGAGACTCCTTTTCATATGCTAGCCAGGTTAATCTTAAAGGGGTTGTAAAGGGGTTGTAAAGGTTATACTTACCTCCTCCTCTTCTGGGGGTACCCCGTTGGTGCTCCCCTTCATTGGGTGCTCCCACAGAAAGCCGCTTTCCATGGGTGCACCCTTGTGGGCGGGCTCCCTAGTCCCCCACAGAAAATATGACTTGGCCCCGACCCAGCTCCCATGTCACTGAATTTGATTGACAAAATCTATACAATGAGGACAGAGACAGCAGCTGGAGCTTGTGCACATTGCTGGAACAGATGAGCTCGGGTAAGAAAAAAGGGGGCACTATGGGCAGCTGCAGCACAGAAGGTTTTTCACCTTATTGCAAAGAATGCATTCAGGTGAAAAACCTTCAAACTTTACAACCTGTTTAACTTCTTTGCTAAAAAAAAAGAAAAACAAAGTCTGTTGTTATTTACAATGCAATGCTTTATGGAATATTTCCAGTTTTGCAGTAAAAATTTCAGAAAATTCCACTATATTTTTGTATCTGTTTCCATTCCCACATAATACCTAAAAAATGGATGTTTCTAAGTATCTTGGCTTATTCTAAGAATTTCTGAATAATCTTGCAGTATTTGTCCCTTTTACCATACCCCATTAGCATACAATGCAGGGTGGTTTCTACATTTTTATTGCTGTGTTATCAGGAACATGTAAAGTTGTCCATAGATGGATCGAATCTAGGCTTTTATAGCAAGGACCAGCCGAGATTTGATCCGTCTTTAAGCAGGCTGATTGTATCCAAGTAGGTCCATAAATTGATTTGAGTACAACCAGCATGTTGGGATTCTTAGAACTTGATTATTGCCAGCTGCTATAGCTGCTAGCAGTAATCACTCTGTCCTCCTGGCCAGGGCTGTCTTTAAGGCGGGGCAAATAGGGCAGCTGCCCTGGGCCCAAGCATTGTTGTAGGACCCACAATCTGGCCACATAGTGCAGCTACAGCTGAAGAGAAAAAGAAGCAGTAAGCAGCACCATGGCTGACAGCTAGCCGAGTGGAGAGAAACACTGACAAACAGATGCAGGGGTTGGAGGAGTATCACAGAGAGGAGGCAATGACATTCTTCAGGCGAGATGGATGAGCGGAAAGCTGGTGGGTGGTGAGAGTTCTGACGCTGAATGAGGATGTGTACTTAGTTGATCTGATGTTTGTCTCAGCAGTCAGCAGCAGATAGGAGGACAGATCTTATGCTTCTCTGTGCAGCAAGAGCACCCCTCTTCTCCACCTCCCCTGATCTCAGCATTCAGCAAAATGTGGTCCTCCTCCAGAAGCCTGCGATGAAATTGAATTTGACACCACTGCCACATAGGATCCCCTAGTCGCCAAAACACAGACTAAAGAAGACTTTCACTATAACCATCACAAATACAAACTTGGACTCAACTTCAACTTGAGCGCTTGCCCTATTGCTATTAAACCTGATTAAATATTAGCCTTTAAAGATACTAAGTCGGGAGGGCATGGCGCAGCGTCTGCGCTCCTGTCAGGGCTGGGCTCAGCCCTTCCTTCTCTGGGCTCAGCCCTTCCTTCTCTGGGCTGGCTTCTCATCTGTTGGCTAATTACCAGCTCCTATCTCTCCACAGTGACTCACCTGTTGATATCCTGAGCTCATCAGTCCTGACAACTTAAGCCATCCAGTCCAGATGATCTCTGCCTTCGCCTTGGTTACATCTCTAGAGACACTCTCCTGTGTTCCTGTTAAAGACTTGTTTGGCTGACATTCCTTCTAGCTCCAGATCCTGCTTGCTGTTCTTTGGCTCCCTGACATTTTGGCCTGTCTGACATTCCATTCCGGTTCCTGAACTCTGGCTATGTTTTGACTACATTTACTCTGTTTTCCTTTTTTTATTATTATTAAACAAGTGTGATTTAACTGTACTTCTGTCTCAGTCTGATAGATCCTGCCAGCTATCCACCCGCCATTCTGTCACTTCTGCCTCACAGGTAGTTCAGGCCGCGTCTGTTTCTCCCTTGTTATAAAGGAAGCAGATCTCTGGGAAGCTGAGGGGGACTGAGGGGCTGATGACAGGCTTAAGAGAACCTCACATACAGGAGAGCCTGCAGAGGGGGAAGAAGTGAATGATTCTGCAGGAGAAGGGCTCACCCTCAAACATATTATGGAGGCTTTACACTCATGTCAGATTGTTTTAACCA
Source organism: Lithobates pipiens (assembly GCF_037356315.1). Lineage (NCBI taxonomy): Eukaryota > Metazoa > Chordata > Amphibia > Anura > Ranidae > Lithobates > Lithobates pipiens. The sequence goes on along the minus strand of NW_027507764.1, from coordinate 202,526,930 downwards.
CCCAGATTGAAATGGTCTGGCTGAATCTTTCTATTGTTAAACATGATGTGCAAAAATCCATTCCAGAATCACTACAGCTGAACAGAGGATCAGGGATATTGAGGACACAGTGACCCCTCGGTCAGTGCATTCTCACTTAAATTATTTTTTATTAAAGAATATGTTCAGCACATTACAAGTAGTAATTGAACAAACAACATTATCCATGTACATATAGCAATAGGACAATTACCCTTCATAGCTCAATATTTTGCCAGTTATACATATAAGTATATCTGCATATTATTATTCTACTATGGATGGAGACCTGTCATATGATGTCAATCACAGTGTATAAAAGACAGTAGGGTGAGGACGTATATATTAGTGGGTATCAGGGTATGACTAGGGAAGAATATAAAACAACATAATAATAAGCTAAATAAAAATAAAAACAAAAACTAAAGTTTACCACCGTTAAAATGCTATTAAGTATCATTACATTGTATGCTGGCAATAATACAAGTATATCAAGGAGGAGTCTGGAAATCTTGTGGACCATATAAGCCATTTTACTGTAAATTGGGAGACTGTGTTAGATGAATAAGCAAAGAACTTTTTGTAGAGATGTTGGGTTTTTACTCTATTTATTATGTAGATTACATTATGTGTTTTATCAGTTCTCCAAATTAATGTAATGGTTAGGCGTGCTGCTATGACATGAGTGACTGGACATGTGTGATTACACATCTATGTTGCGTGGGTATATTTTCGATCCCTAGGCTGAGAAGGGCTAATTCGGGATTAGAAGGGAGGATATTTCCTGTCATTTTTGCCGATAAGGAGAATATTGAGTTCCAGAAGCTCCTCACAAATTTACACTCCCACAATAAGTGGAATAGTGATCTTTTGGAACCGCAATCCCTCCAACAGGAACTAGTAGCATCCTTAAAAATGTGTGATAGTCTCACAGGTGTTAAGTAGCTCCTGTGGAGAAGTTTGAGGGCTAAGTGCCAATGATTCATGCAGTGAGCATGTTTGTAGTTAGACTGAATTGCTCTATTCCATTCTGACAGAGCATACGTGGCATTTATCTACCAGTTTATCATACTTGAGGTTTTACTATAGTTATAGTTATTTTGTAGTTTTTGGCAAAACCAAGAAAGGCCTTTGGGTTTATGAAATGAGGTAGTCAGGTATTCCCATATGTCTGGTTGTAAAGTGCAGAAGGAATTTGGGTTATTATTATGGCAATTATGTAGTTGATTGTCTGCAAAGGATGCTTTGGGGGGGAGGGGGGGGGGGCGTTTCAGGAAAATTATATATATGTGGTTTCCTTTGTGAAGGATCTGCTAGTTATTTTCAAGGCGGGGATAAGATATTCGTAAACTCCCAAGGTGAGATCTTTCCTATGTAAGGATTTACTATGATTTGTTTGTTTGTTTAGAGCCCTCCAAACGAATATCGTTGCATCAATGGAGGGAAACTTGGGGTAAAATATTGGTCTTTGAGTTAATGCTACCAGTAAGAGTGAGGGTAGATCTCTTTGTATAACTATTGTGCATTCTATCTGCACCCATAGTTTATCAATGTCTTGGTTAAATCATGACTTTGCCTGATCTAGCAATGCTGCATAATAATATTTGTGCAGGTTGGGAAACCCTGCTGCCCCTCTCTGTCTTTGTTTAAGTAGTATAGGGTAAGAGAGCTTTGCTATTTTACCAGCCCATATAAAATTTCATGAACATTTTGTCGACAGTAGTGAAAAAAGTTTCGGGTAAACGGATGGGGATAGTGCGAAAAATAGCAGATTATTTTTGACAACAATGTCATTTTTAAGGCAGCTATTTTCCCTAGCCAGGTAAATTAATGGGAAGAGATATGTGCTAGATTGTTTTTGATTGTATTTAAAAGGGTGAAATGTAGTGTTGGAAGGGTAGGAAAGGTTAATCCCTAGATATTGTAGACCTTTATTAGCCCATTGAAATGGAAATTTCAGTTTTAATTTGTTTAGAGTTGGGGCGAGTAAGTGCATAGGGAGAATAGAGGATTTAGTGAGGCTAAGTTTATCCCTTTCATGACTAAGCCTATTTTTGGCATTTGGTGTTTACAAGTTAAAATCCATATTTTTTGCTCGAAAATTACTTGGAACCCCCAAACATTATATATTTTTTTAGCAGAGACTCTAGAGAATAAAACGGCGATTGTTGCAATATTTTATGTCACACGGTATTTGCACAGCGGTGTTTTAGACGCAACTTTTTGGGAAAATGGACACTTTCATTAATTAAAAAAAAACGAAACAGTCAAATTAGCCCAATTTTTTTGCATAATGTGAAAGATAATGTTACACTGAGTAAATAGATACCAAACATGTCACACTTTATAATTGCACGCACTCGTGGAATGACAACAAACTACGGTACCTTAAAATCTCAATAGGCGATGCTTTAAAAAAAAATTCCAGTTACCCAGTTAGAGTTACAGAGGAGGTCTAGTGCTAGAATTATTGTTCTCGCTCTGACGATCGCAGCAATACCTCACATGTGTGATTTGAACACCATTTACATATGTGGGCGTGACTTCCGTATGCGTTTTCTTTGCTTCGCGAGCTCGCGGGGACGGCGGGCACTTTAAAAAAAATAATTTATTTTAAAATTAATAAATTGTTTAAAAAAAATAAATACAATTTTGATCACTTTTATTGCTGTCACAAGGAATGTAAACATCCCTTGTGACAGTAATAGGTGGTGACAAGTACTCTTTATGGAGGGATCCGATCCCTCCTTTACACTTCAAACTATTCAGATCGCCATTTTCTGTGATTCTGAATAGTGTATTTTTTTTTTAATCCAGCGCCATTGGCAGCCGAGTAAACGGGAAGTGACGTCATGATGTCGCTTCCGTGTTTACCATTAGGAGACTGGAATGAAGCCACTTACGCCTGCCCAACCGCCGGAGGAATCGGATGCCGATTGAACAGGAGCACTGGTAAGAGCGGTGGGAGGCGGCGAGTCCCCTCCCGCTCCTCCAGCATAACAGCGGCTTTTAGTCGCATCGGTTGTTATGGCTGGAAAGCCAATTGCTCGCTCTGAAAAACGGTATCGGGATGATGCCTGCAGGTGCGGGCATCATCCCGGTATAACCCCCGGAAGCCGAGTACGCACATCTGCGTAAGCTCAACGGCAAGGGGATAAAGTACGATACTCACCCAAAGTGAGTCAGTAAGTTACCTTTGTGTCATGTCGAGGGAGCTAAGTTTAAGGTCAGTACCACATCATCCGTGAATAAGCTGATTTTGTGGTCCATGTCAGCTACTGAATGCCCTTAATAAGAGCATCCCGCCTAATTACTTCCACCAGGAGCTCCATCACCAATGAAAAAATTTAAGGGAACAGAGGGCATCCCTGGCAAGTACCATTAGTCATATAGAATTTATCTGACATAGCACTAGAGGTATACACACGCGCAGTCGGCACAGTATACAGTGCCGAGATAGCTGAATGAATAAGACAGATAAAAAGTCAAACTTGTTGTTTCACTTTTAGGAACTCCCAGTGAACCCAATCAAATGCTTTTTCAGCATCAAGTGTCAGGAACACTGTGGGCACCTTGTGAGTCTCCACAATTTTGAGTTTATACATTCTACGAGTGCCATCTGGGGCCTGTCTACCCTTCACAAATCCCACTTGATCTGCTTTGATTAAGTGGGGAGTAACGTCTTCTAACCTTTTGGCTAGAATTTTTAATACATTTTCAAGTCAGTGTTGAGGAGGAATATAGGTCAGAAGTTTTGGGGAGTATATGGTTTTTTCTCTGGTTTTGGAAGGGCCACTATCACAGCTTGAAACATCTCTTCTGGAAATGAGGTGGAGGATGTAGCCTTGTGAAAGAACTTGCTCATGTATGGAACTAGTATGTTTTGGAAGGCCTTGTAATACTCGGCCGAGAAGCCACCAGCTTCTGGTGAATTATTGGGAGGTAGTGAATGAATTGCTTGGAGAATTTCACTGTCGGAAATGGCAGAGTTTTAGGACTGCAACATATGAGCATTTATGGATGGGCGTTTGATAGAACACAGGATGTCATTGATATTTATATCGGTGGGTTGAGGTGTTGAGGTGTTGAGGGATCTGACTATAAATTATATAGTTGTTTATAATATGTGCAGAATGCGTTGGCAATGTCTATAGGGTGATATACAGGTTTGGCCGTGTTGGGATCAATCATATGGGAAAGTTTAGTCTTTTGCTGTTTCTTGCGAATATAAGCAGCTAAAAATGTGCCAGCTTTGTTTCCCTGAGTATAGTGAGTGGCTTTGAGTCTTTGCAAGTAAGATTGGTGATCGAAAATTAAATGCATACGTATATCCTGTCTGGTCTGGAACAATGCAGATTGTACAAGAGGGGTTGGGTTAGATTTGTCCTGCACTTCAAGGGATTTAAATTTACTCAATAGTGTAGTCAATACCTGTAATTTCCGCTTTTTTCCCTTAATGCTGCCTGAAGTAGTAAGCCTCTGCTGTACGCTTTATGGGCGCACCACAGAGAGAAAATAGAAGTGTCAGGCAGATCATTGTAAAGGAAAAAGTCCTTGATCTGAACTTGCAATCGGCTCTTATATTGTGGATTATTCCATATAGCCGTATTGTTGCACCACAAATGCACTGGCCCCACAATATTTTGTTCTTTGTTTTTATGGACAGGGAGACCGGTGCATGATCAGACCATGTGATTGAATGAATGTTGGCTAACAAAACATTTTTTAAAAGCGACAAATCAGAAGCAAATAAATCAATACTTGAATATGATTTGTGCAGAGCAGAATAGTAAGTAAAATTTTCCCGGAATTAACACAATGCCATATATCATACAAGTCAGAGGAATATAAAAAAGGTTGGCGTTCACTTTGTGCTGAACTCTGTGGAGTGGAGCATTCCACCTATCTGTTGGGTACACAGTTGAAGTCTCCACAGTACAGCAGTAAACCCTTCTTAATTTTTATCAACTTTTTTTTTTAAGGGCATATAGAAAGGGCAATTGTCCACAATTGGGAGCATAGAGGTTGACTAAAGTGTACATGACATTGTTCAGTTCACAAACAAGTATGATAAATCTCCCCACTTTGTCCTTGATCATATCATGAAGGCGGAAAGCCATGGGGTGGCTAACAGCAATTAACACTCCACTTTTTTTTTGGGCTGGATGCTGTGAAAATTTAGGAGAATAGTTTGTTGGTGCACAAAGGTTGTTTCTGCTATGCAAAGTGAGTCTCCTGTATGCACAGAATGTCACCTTTAAGGTATTTTGCCTGTGGCCCTTCTTTTAAATGGGCTGTTTAGTCCATGTGCATTCATTGACACACAATTAAGGACCATTGTCCATTAAAGAGGAAATGCTGTGCAGAGGTAGCTTAAGAGTCAATGGCGGGAGCTCATAGATATGGGTATCTTTGGGTGGAGATTCAATGTCCCTAGAGCAGATGCAAGGAAGTTCCTGTAGTGGAGGACAGTGATGAGCAGATTCCAGAGAGATGTCATCAAGTTTTCCATGTAGGACTGTAGGTGGTAGAACAGGGGAAGGAAAAACAAAAATGTCAATAACAAAACAATAGAGGTAACATAAAAATGTGAGAAAGTGAACCTCAATGTGCGAGAAGTTTCACATAAGAGCAACTGGGGACATTAGCTCTTAGGCCGCGTACACACGCGGGGACTGTTCGCCCAACTTTGTCCGTCAAACAGTTTCAGCAAACAGTCCGCTCAAAATGAGCATGGACGGACATGGCCACACACGACGAACGAACAGTTTGCTGAAACCGTGCGCGATGACGTGAACGGCACATACGACGGGACGAAAAATACGACGTCCTATACACTGCATTATAACTTTCGGCGTGTAAATCCTTTCTGAGCATGCGCGGAACTTAGTTTGACGAACAAGCCTACACATGAGGGGACTGTTCGCTGAAACAAAGTTTCAGCGGACAGTTTTTCGGAATTTCCGAAAAACCTTGTTCAGCGGACTGTTCGCTGAAACTGTCCGCTGAAAGCCCACACACGGGCGGACTTCCGCCGAAACACTGTTCAGCGGACAAAGTTGGCCGAACAGTCCCCGCGTGTGTATGCGGCCTTAGTATCCAACTTCAACCTTTGCATTTATTAAGCAGTGAACCTTCATGGGTCCACAAAATGAAAGCTGAGAGAGTAGGTTCAAGTTGCATCTATTTGTCTCTATTCTGATGAAATGCACCCGGGAATGGTGTTGCTTGTGCGGTCTCCTCCTCACGTGGGAGTAAACCCCATTTTTTGGTGAGTTGAAGACCCTCTTCCAAGTATCTGATAGCATAGGTGCGACCGTCCTTGATAACGAGTAATTTGGTTGGAAAACACCAAGAGTATGCAAGGTGGTTGTTTCGCAGTAGTTTATTAAGCAGCACTAGTCTTTTGTGTGCCAGCATGGTGTGTTAGGAAAGGTCAGCGTATATGGCAATTCCTGAGTATAGATTAGGCAATGGAGAGTGTTGTCTCACAATCTGCATCATGTCATCCTTTACTGTACGTGGAAAAAGTGTGTGCTGGCTATGACGTCTCGCAGGATTTTGTCTGGAAGATGTTGTGACTTAGGCAGTCTATGGGCCCGATCTACAATGATTTTGCCAGCTGGTGTGTCAGGGAGTAAGTCATTTATTAGCTGCTGCACATAGTGCCGGAGGCAATAGGGGGGCAAGGATTCCGCCACTCCATGGAGTTTAATATTATTTCTGTGGGACCTGTCCTCCAGGTCCGCCATTTTGTTTTTTTAGGGCCTCCATTTCCTCATCTTTATCATTATGTGCATCCACAAATTCATTGTGAGCTGATGCAAATTCTGACATTTTGTTTTCCACATGACTGACGCGGTCCCCCACTTCAGCTATATCAGACTTCATTTGCGAAACTCATTCCATGAGGTCCCTGTGCATAGATCCCCCTAGAGATACCAGCATTTCTTCCATGGTACTGTCGCTAAGGGGTTGCCCAGTATTTGGGAATTCATGTATTTGCGTTTTGGTGCTGCTTTTTGTGGGCTGTGCAATGGGGTATTACATAAGGAGGAGCAGCTGCTGTGGCTGGGTGATATGGAGGCAAGTTTATTTCTGCTCCTCTCATCCCCTCGTGTGCGGTCTTGTGACTTTGGTGTGCTAGCCAATGTAAAAAAGTCCATTAGTTTGCCGGGCGGTCCTGGGTCTTTGCTTACCCATGTCTTCTGGGTCATTGGCGGGGTTCTCAGGGACCCAGGTATACTGCCATCATCGGCCCACTTTGCTGTTGGCAGATTGGGAGAGCTGGAAGACACAGAGCTCTCTCCTTAAGCCGCCATCTCCGTTGGCTGCCGGCCACGCCCCCCCCCCCCCCCAGCCAATGTGCGTTCTCAACAGCATGATTTAAAGGAACATTTTGCCAAACCGGGAGATTTAGTGGACCATCTCCGCAGAAATAATTTATGTTTCATTGGATTCCCAGAAGGAGGGAGGGTAAATACCCAGAAGTTTTGCTTGAGACCTGTCTGAAATCCATAGTGGGTACAGATAACTTATCTGCATTGTTTGCGATTGAGCGAGCACACATGGTCCCTATATGACCTCCGCCCCACCCTCTGGAGCTCCTCTGAGACCCTTGCTGGCAAAACTACTTCAGAGATAAAGAAAATATTTATAAGTTTAATGGCAACCAGATCTCTATTTTCCCGGACTTCTCTGCTGCCACCCAGAAAGTTTTCTTTCACTGTGGTTAAACGTTGCCTTTGTTACAAACAACTCAATTACAGCATACTATATCCGGCTGCGGGTAATTAATGATGGTAAAGCGCAATTCTTCTTGTCTCTTTTGGAAGCATCTGATTGGCTGGATGTTTTGGGATGATCGCTCATATCACACATGGTGTCCTAGATTGCTATATTCTGGAATCTTTGCAGTTGTTATCACAGTCATGAATATATTTCTACTAAAAGTATCTTTCTACAGAGCTTATTAACATTTTGGAAATTGCTCTCTTAGCTTTGCCTTAGCCATTTACTCAACGGTTGATCCTTTCTGGAATTTTTACACTATAATGCTCTGTACACACAGTCGGACTTTCCACCGGAAAATGTGGGATCATATCTTGTTGTCGGAAAATCTGATCGTGTCTGGGCTCTATCGGACTTTTTCCGTCTGAATTTCTGACACACAAAGTTTGAGAGCAGGATCTAAAATTTTCCGACAACAAAATCCGATTGTTTAAATTCCGATCATGTGTAGACAATTCCGATGGACAAAGTGCCATGCATGCTCAGAATAAATTACGAGACAAAAGCTATTGGCTAGTGCCCTCTTTATAGTCCCGTTGTACGTGTTCTATGTCACTGCGTTCTGAAAGATCGGATTTTCCAAAAACTTTGTGTGACTGTGTTTGGGCCAAAATCCATCAGAAAAAATCTGATGGATTTTGTAGTCGGACTGTCCGACCATGTGTACAGGACATTAGGGTAATGGTGCTCTGTTGCCTATGGGCGAATGGCTGGGCCTTGTTATGCTTTGGGATAGACGACATTCCTAGACTACTTAGAAATGGAGATGATGGATCACTTATATTGTCTCTATGGTTATCTGCTGAAGGCCTGAAGTCTAAGACAGGAGATCTTGGGTGGATAGAGGTGGATAGAGGTGTGTATATATACTATATCTTAGATGGGTGCCTTGCCCACTCATCTTGAACTGAGAACACTTTTCTTATTACAGTAAAAACAAATAGATTTTTTTTAACCCTAACTTTTTGCTAGGACTGCATAAGGGTTATGTGTTTTGATAGTTAAGAGATCTGCTTTGACATGTCTCCCAATGTTCTTGGGTCAAAGCTTGTTTTGGGCAAACAGCGGGGAGTGGGGAATGGGTGGTTCTTGTTTTTCTTTTTTTTTTGTTATTTTTGTGATACACAGCTACTCTACAGGTTTGCATTGACTATTTGCAGGTCTAGTGACAAGTTTTTCATGGGGCACCAGGTTTATTTTGTTCAAGATAATTGTATTATTCAGGCAATAATATTTACTCTCATTTGGGTTACTATCATTTTTGAGTAATTTCTCTTTGTGCTCCTATCATGAGTCTTGGCATACTTACATGGAAATTCAGGGGCCTGAACTCTAAAATAAAGAGGTCTCTTTATCAAAGGCTATCTGACTGTATGACTAAAATTCTTCCCATGGTACAGGGTACTCTCATTATAGGGGGTGATTGTAACATGGTTATGAACATGGAATTGGATAGACTGCGCTGTTCTAAACCTCAGTCTTTCCTATTGCGAGAATGGGCAAATGATTATCACTTAGAGGAAGTATGGCGGTGGAAACACCCAGATAATAGATAATACTCATGTTCATTGGATAATTATAAGTCTCTTTCTAGACTTGATATGTTCTTTATCTCTCAATATGTGTTACATAAGGTTGATGAGGTATCTTATTTGCCTAGAACAATATCTGACCACTCTCCACTAGAACTTACAATTCCTGTAGTTAGTTCCAGTGATAACCAGGTTTGGCGTAGGAGCCCCTACTGGCTTGCTGAACCTATGGTTCTTTATACTTGTGTAGACTCCATTGCCAGGTACTGGGTGGAGAATGCTCAGGGCGTAGATGATTTGATGACTTGGGATGACTTTAAGGCAGTGATGAGGGGTGCCTATATGACAGATCTTAAGAAAGCTATCAAAGAACAGATATCCCACTTGACTGGTAGGCTATGAGAACCGGAGGATTCCTATGATCGGTACCCTTCCCCTCTACATTATCAGCTATGGGGGGATGTGTACAGAGCGTATGAATTGGCTCTGGTGGCTAAGACACAGAAACTGCTTCTTTATCAGCATCAAAGTGTCTTTGATCCAGGAGACAAAAATGGGTGGCTCCTGGCCTTTTTGGCCAAGACAATACCAGACTTGATTACTGTTTCTAGAATTTATGACAGTTCTGCTACTCTCCATGTATCTCAAGAAAGGATAGTAGATTCCTTCCTACAATTTTACTCAGAACTTTATAGATCCCAAGCTCATTACACCCAACCAGAACTTTACGAGTAGACTTTATCCCTTTTCGTAGGTTGACGCAGGAACAACAAATGTCCCTGGACAAATCCATCTCGGTAGAAGAAATAAATAGGGCACTTAAGGCTTTTGCCAAACATAAAATGCATGGCCCAGATGAGTTTCCCAATTGAATGGCTTTGACTCATAGAGACACATTGGTTCCCAGGTTAACCATTAGAGATCCGCGCTATAGCCGAATGACAGCTACAGTGCGGACCTGCTTTGCCGGAACTACATCTATTGACGTCGTCCCGTGCACGAGCGGCCTGCGCGCCCCGTGATCGGCGAGTCTATGAGACTCGCCTGATCACGGATCCGAGCAAGGGGTCGATCACGACCCCTTACCACGTGATCAGCTGTCAGCCAATGACAGCTGATCATGTGACAAAACAGAGCCGGTAATCGGCTATTTTTCCTCCTCGCTCTGACAGCGTGAGGAGAGAAAAAAAAAGCCGATCACCGACGGCCGTGTTTGGGACATCAGTCCCGATCACGGCCAACTTATCAGTGCCCACCTGCCCCCTGCAAGTACCAGACAGTTATTAATAAAAGTGCCACCCAGCAGTGCCACCCATCAGTGCCCATAGTGCCATACATCAGTGCCATACATCAGTGCCCACAGTGCCATACATCAGTGCCCATAGTGCCATACATCAGTACCCACAGTGCCACCTATCAGTGCCCACAGTGCCACCTATAAGTGCCCACAATCTGCCTCAACAACAGTGCTGCACCTCAGTGCCACATATCCGTGCCCATCAGTGTCATCTACCAGTGTCCATCAGTGCCGCCCATCAGTGCCCAGCAGTGCCACTTATCAGAGCCACCTATCAGTGCCCATCAGTCCCATCAATCAGTGGTACCTATCAGTGCCCCTTAGTGCCACCTATCAGTGCAATCTTATCTGTGCCCATCTTTGCCCATCAGTGCCGCCTTATTTGTGCACATCAGTACTGCCTTAACTGTCAGTGCCCACCAGTGCAGCCTATCAGTGCCCACCAGTGCCGCCTATCAGTGCCCACCAGTGCCGCCTCATCAGCGCATTTCAATGAAGGAGAAAAATGACCTGTTTGCAACATTTTATAACAAACTATTAAACGTGATTTTTATTTTATTTTTGCTTTTTTTTTTTTGTTTGTTTAGCAAAAAATAAAACTCCCAGCTGTAATTAAATACCACCAAAAGAAAGCTCTATTTGTGGGAAAAAAATGATAAAAATTTCATTTGGGTACAGTGTTGTATGACCGCGCAATTGTCATTCAAAGTGCATCAGTGCTGAAAGCTGAAAATTGGTCTGGGCAGGAGGGGGGTTTAAGTGCCCAGTAAGCAAGTGGTTAAGAAACCTTTATTCAGTCATTTTTTAAAAATGTAACACTCCCCCTCATCTAAGCGTGAAGCGCTAGTAATTTTGATCCTTAAACCTAACAAAAACCCCCTCTATTGTGAATCATATTGATCTTAACATATCCTTAATAAACATAATAAATAAACACGACTCTCAAGATTATTTCTAAAATATTAGCCATTCATCTAAATTTGGTGATCACAACATTAATTAACCAAATCAAACTGGCTTCACCACTGGGCACTCCACACATTAATATCCATAGATTATTCACTATTCTTCAATCTCCTAATGCATTAGACATACTTCGGGCAGTTGTGATCCTCGATACACATAAAGCACTTGACTCTGTTGAATGGCCCTATCTGTTATATATATTAGACAAATTTGGATTTGGCCCTAATTTTCCTAAATGGATCCATGTTTTGTATGATCAACCCTTAGCCAGGCTTCATATAAATGGTAACATTTCTAGACCCTTCACTATCCACCGTGGCACTAGGTAAGGTTGCCCACTTTCCCCGTTATTATTTGCCCTTGCCATAGAACCCCTGGAGCAGCTTCTTAGGTCTTCCCTGGACGTGCAAAGGATGTGGATAGGATCAAGAACGGGTCTCCCTATACGCGGACGACATGTTGCTATATCTTTCTAATCCTCAAGTTACCATTCCTATAGTACTGCAACTCATTACTGGTTTCAGAGCTTTCTCCAGATTTAAGGTAAATTGCACTAAGTCTAGTGTTTTCTCTGCAGACCGCTCCCTTCCATTTGATCTTCCTCCAAATTGCCCCCTCCAAATTGCTTCCTCAAAGTATTTAGGAATTACAGTAAATTTAGCAATTTCTACTTATATTGCAAACAACTTTCAACCATGCATAGCCTCTTTTAAACATAAATCAACTAGTTGGGCTACATTACCATTGATATTGGTGGGACAAGTTAATCTCTTTAAGATCATTTTTCTACCCAAATTTTTGTATATTGCCCGAAATATATACCTAAATGAATCTTTCGGGAGACTGACTTTCTCCTATCAACCTTTCTTTGGTACCACAAGCACCCCAGAATTTCCTTAGAGACACTGCAGTTGCTTGATTGTGGATCCCCGGCAGATGCCGGGGATCCTAGATACTGTACCCTTCGGGACGCCGAGGGAGCCACACCAAAATGGCTGATAGGAGCCACTGGGACAGCTGGGTTAAGGGATGGGGGGGGGGGGGGGGTGAGTGCTGTGGCAGTTGAGGCCAATTGCCTCACTAAAATGTAATATATATATATATATCACTCAGACTCCAGTTGATCCGTCTGAGATCCCTGGAAGGCTGTATAATCTATGGGTACACTGACATATTATCTCTCAAGGCAAGCTACACAGGCAGACCATTTTTTTTTTATAGATTTTGCTTGTTGGCTTTTTGATTCAACTAAAATATAGACCTATTTAGAATTTTTATGTATTTTTACCTTTGTTTTAGAGCTACAGAATAGATATGGATGAACTTCCGACGGGACGTTTCGCAAACGCGAACCGGGAACGTGGCCGAAAGTTTGCAAACCGCAAAGTTTGCAGCGGGCCCCATTGACTTCAATGGCAGACGAACTTTAAAAACCTACAGGTCATATTTCCAGCCAAAAAATAATTACTAGCTGTGCACACATAGTCCCACCACATGGCCACTGACATAACACATGTATGAAGTGAATCTGGGATCGACAACTACAAGCATTCTTTTTATATATGTGAAAGTTTGACCATTCAGGACTCAGGAGCGCATGAAGGCAATGGAGGAGAGGAAAGGTCAGGGTAGGCTATGAAGAGGGTGCAGGAGATGATCACCAGCACCGTGATATAGAGCACTGACACCAGCACCGTGATAGAGTGCACTGACACCAGCACCGTGATATAGAGCACTGGCACCAGCAGCGTGATAGAGTGCACTGACACCAGCACCGTGATATAGAGCACTGACACCAGCACCGTGATATAGAGCACTGACACCAGCACCGTGATATAGAGCACTGACACCAGCACCATGATATAGAGCACTGACACCAGCACCGTGATAGAGAGCACTGAGACCAGCACCGTGATAGAGAGCACTGAGACCAGCACTGTGATATAGAGCACCGACACCAGCACCGAGATATAGAGCACTGACACCAGCACCGTGATAGAGTGCACTGACATCAGCACCATGATATAGAGAACTGACACCAGCACCGTGATATAGAGCACTGACACCAGCACCGTGATAGAGTGCACTGACACCAGCACTGTGATATAGAGCACTTACACCAGCACTGTGATATAGAGCACTTACACCAGCACCGTGATAGAGTGCACTGACACCAGCACCATGATAGAGAGCACTGACACCCCACCAGCACCAAGATAGAGAGCACTGACACCACACCAGCACCATGATAGAGAACGCTGACACCAGCACTGAGATAGAGTGCACTGACACCAGCACCGTGATATAGAGCACTGACACCAGCACCGTGATATAGAGAACTGACACCAGCACCAAGATATAGAGCACTGACACCAGCACCGAGATATAGAGCACTGACACCAGCACCCTGATATAGAGCACTGACACCAGCACCGTGATAGAGTGCACTGACACCAGCACCGTGATACAGAGCACTGACACCAGCACCATGATAGAGAGCACTGACACCCCACCAGCACCGAGATAGAGAGCACTGACACCACACCAGCACCATGATAGAGAGCACTGACACCAGCACCAAGATAGAGAGCACTGACACCACACCAGCACCGCGATAGAGAGCACTGACACCAGCACCGAGATAAAGAGCACTGACACCACATCAGCACCATGATAGAGAGCACTGACACCAGCACGTGATAGAGAGCACTGACACCACACCAGCACCATGATAGAGAGCACTGACACCAGCACCGAGATAGAGAGCACTGACACCACACCAGCACCGCGATAGAGAGCACTGACACCAGCACCGATATAAAGAGCACTGACACCAGCACCGAGATAAAAAGCACTGACACCAGCACCGTGATAGAGAGCACTGACACCAGCACCGAGATAGAGAGCACTGACACCATACCAGCACAGTGATAAAGAGCACTGACACCAGCACCGTGATAGAGAGCACTGAGACAAGCACTGAGATAGAGTGCACTGACACCAGCACCGTGATATAGAGCACTGACACCAGCACCGTGATATAGAGCACTGACACCAGCACCGTGATGTAGAGCACTGACACCAGCACCAAGATATAGTGCACTGACACCAGCACTGTGATATAGAGCACTGACACCAGCACCGTGATATAGAGCACTAACACTAGCACCGAGATAGAGAGCACTGACAACTCGCTGCTGGGCCCCAAAAATATGACACCGCTCAACCTCTTGAAACAGGAGGGTGCCCGTACCCTGTACGGTGTGCTTTTTTTGTACAAGGGAGTGAGCCAAATGTAGAAAAAAGGTCTGTGTGCTTGATTAAATAAATCGTTTATAGAGATATACATGGTCTACTGGTCACATGTGTTGAGATCCATGTCTCATTCATTTTTAGAAATGTGAGGTAGTCAACACTGTCGTGAGCTAGGCGAGTGTGCTTATCGGTCACGATCCCCACTGCTGCGCTGAGCGTCCTTTCGGACAGGACACTGGATGAGGGGCAAGCCAACGGTTCCATTGCAAATTGGGCAAGCTCTGGCCAGAGGTCAAGCCTACCCACCCAGTAGTCCAGGGGTTCATCACTCCTCAGAGCGTCCCGATGTAGTCGGACACCTGACGGTCTAGGCGTTCCCTGATGCTGGATCCAGATGACACCTGTAGATGGGTCGGCTGAAAGAATGACCTCATATCAGAAGTCACCAACACATCTTCAAACCGGCCTCTTCTTGCAGGCGCTGTTGGATTGGTACCCGCAACTCTTTCTCTGGGAGAGGGAATTAATCCTCTGCCAGTGCACGCAAAAGCAGAATGCAGCATTTCTCGAAGGAAGGCCTGGAAGTGCTCCATTCTGACAGCCCTCTGTGACGGCGGTAACATTTCCGCCATTTTGTGTTTGTACCGGGGGTCTAAGTACGTTGCCACCCAGTACTGGTCCTTGACCCTTATGCTTTTTATACGGGGTCCCTGTTAAAACACTGGAGCATGAAGGCCCCATTTTGCAATAAACTGGAAGCAGTGTGGTAGCCTGGCTCCTGCTCATCATCCAGGATAATGTCGTCCGAGGGAGCCACGCCAAAATGGCTGATAGGAGCCACTGGGACAGCTGGGTTAAGGGATGGGGGGGGGTGAGTGCTGTGGCAGTTGAGGCCAATTGCCTCACTAAAATGTAATATATATATATATATATATATATATCACCCAGACTCCAGTTGATCCGTCTGAGATCCCTGGAAGGCTGTGTAATCTATGGGCACACTGACATATTATCTGTCAAGGCAAGCTACACAGGCAGACCATTTTTTTTTATAGATTTTGCTTGTTGGCTTTTTGATTCAACTAAAATATAGACCTATTTAGAATTTTTATGTATTTTTACCTTTGTTTTAGAGCTACAGAATAGATATGGATGAACTTCCGATGGGACGTTTCGCAAACGCGAACCGGGAACGCGGATGAAAGTTTGCAAACCGCAAAGTTTGCAGCGGGCCCCATTGACTTCAATGTCAGATGAACTTTAAAAACCTACAGGTCATATTTCCAGCCACAAAATAATTACTAGCTGTGCACACATAGTCCCACCACATGGCCACTGACATGTCATTAGCGGACATGTTAAAAAAAGGCCATACTGCGGAGCCATGTGCCGGCGTTCTGGGAGCGCCAGATGTGACCGTACATGGATGATGCCTTGCTCCTGATGTATTCGCATTCTGCTTCGTCCCTCCTGTGCAATCTAAGTTCTTCCTGCTTCTCCTCCCTATCTGATGTTCCATATCTCCCTCTGAACTCCCCTCCTCTTCCTCTCTTGTGGGCACTCACGTGGCATCACTAGACACATCATCATCAACGTCACCTTCCCCACCATTATAATTAGAGATCTCGGAGTAGGCAGCAACAGCGGGGACAAACCTCCTCCTTGGGCTGATCTGGGTACTGTCGTCAGACTGCTGAGCGGCGGTTGTTGCTACCTCCTCTTCCTGATCCAATGCCAAGAGTGGCTGTGCATCAGAAATGTCTTGATATGGATCAGAAAATAGTTCCTGTGACTCAAGCGGAAGGTATATGGTGGTGGTGGTGTTGGTGGTAGTGTCTTTGGGGGTGCACACAGCAGAGAGTGAAGAAGAGGGTGTAGATCGAGAGGATGAGGAGGGTGCAGAAGAGTAAGGCTGAGTGAGCCACCCAACCAAGTCTGGCGCATCCTTTGATGCAATCGCACGCACCTTCTGCAATTTGCCACTTTGGCTCAAGTCTGTTGGTCCTGCCCTACCCCTACCACCCCTGCGGAAAGGCCTGTCTCTTCCTCTGCCTGTCATTTTTTAAATGACCCTGTGACAAAAGTCTCTAGAGAAGTGCTGTATGTATGTGGAAGAAGGTATATAACACCCCGCTTCAATCTGTTGTTTTTGGGGGGCACTGGTCTATCACACCAGTTATAATACTTTTTTTATTGCGTTTGTCACGATTTGTAGTATCGCTGTAGAACCGCTCAGCAGTCACAATGCTGCACAGTGGAAATGCACTATACTATGCTTTCTATATGTGCAAGTATTTTATACGTGTATTACACACCTATATACTGCACACCAAATAGTACACCTATACCAGTCCTTACAAGGACCTTTGTGGACCTAGTAGCTAGTGATTTGCAGACTGTACCTCAGTCCCTACACTGATAAAGGTCTGCTGCAGAAAAGGACAGCAGTCAGCAGCAGTGCACCACAACCCTATATATTGTACACCTATACCATTCCTTACAAGGACCTTTGTGGACCTAGTAGCAAGTGATTTGCAGAATGCACCTCAGTCCCTACACTGATAAAGGACTGATGCAGAATAGGGCAGTAATCTGCAGCACAGCTCTGCACTAGAACCATATATATTGTACACCTATACCAGTCCTTACAAAGACCTTTGTGGACCTAGTAGCTAGTGATTTGCAGATTGTATCTCAGTCCCTACACTGATAAAGGACTGCTGCAGAATAGGGCAGTAATCTGCAGCAGTGCACCACAACCCTAAATATTGTACACCTATACCAGTCCTTACAAGGACCTTTGTGGACCTAGTAGCTAGTGATTTGCAGACTGTACCTCAGTCCCTACACTAATAATGGACTGCTGCATTAATAGGGCAGCAGTCAGCAGCAGTGCACTACAACCCTATATATTGTACACCTATACCAGTCCTTACAAGGACCGTTGTGGACCTAGTAGCTAGTGATTTGCAGACTATACCTCAGTCCCTACACTGATAAAGGACTGCTGCAGAATAGGGCAGTAATCTACAGCAGTGCACCACAACCCTATATATTGTACACCTATACCAGTCCCTACAAGGACCTTTGTGGACCTAGTAGCTAGTGATTTGCAGATTGTATCTCAGTCCCTACACTGATAAAGGACTGCTGCAGAATAGGGCAGTAATCTGCAGCAGTGCACCACAACCCTAAATATTGTACACCTATACCAGTCCTTACAAGGACCATTGTGGACCTAGTAGCTAGTGATTTGCAGATATACCTCAGTCCCTACACTGATAAAAGACTGCTGCAGAATAGGGCAGTAATCTACAGAAGTGCACCAGCACCCTGTATATTGTACACCTATACCAGTCCTTACAAGGACAATTGTGTACCTAGTAGCTAGTGATTTGCAGACTGTACCTCAGTCTCTACACTGATAAAGGACTGCTGCAGAATAGGGCAGTAATCTGCAGCAGTGCACCACAACCCTATATATTGTACACATATACCAGTCCTTACAAGGACCTTTTTGGACTTAGTAGCTAGTGATTTGCAGACTGTACCTCAGCCCCTACACTGATAAATGACTTCTGCAGAATAGGGCAGTAATCTGCAGCAGTGCACCACAACCCTATATATTGTACACCTATACCAGTCCTTACAAGGACCTTTGTGAACCTAGTAGCTAGTGATTTGCAGACTGCACCTCAGTTCCCTACACTGATAATGGACTGCTGCAGAATAGGGCAGCAGTCAGCAGCAGTGCACCACAACCCTACATATTGTACACCTATACCAGTCCTTACAAGGACCTTTGTGGACCTAGTAGCTAGTGATTTGCAGACTATACCTCAGTCCCTACACTGATAAAGGACTGCTGCAAAATAGGGCAGTAATCTACAGCACAGCTCTGCACTAGAACCATATATATTGTACACCTATACCAGTCCTTACAAGGACCTTTGTGGACCTAGTAGCTAGTGATTTGCAGATTGTATATCAGTCCCTACACTGATAAAGGACTGTTGCAGAATAGGGCAGTAATCTGCAGCAGTGCACCACAACCCTATATATTGTACACCTATACCAGTCCTTACAAGGACCTTTGTGGACCTAGTAGCTAGTGATTTGCAGACTGTACCTCAGTCCCTACACTGATAAAGGACTGATGCAGAATAGGGCAGTGATCTACAGCAGTGCACCAGCACTCTATATATTGTACACTTATACCAGTCCTTACAAGGACCTTTGTGGACCTAGTAGCTAGTGATTTGCAGACTGTACCTCAGTCCCTACACTGATAATGGACTGCTGCAGAACAGGGCAGCAGTCAGCAGCAGTGCACCATAACCCCATATATTGTACACCTATACCAGTCCTTACAAGGACCTTTGTGGACCTAGTAGCTAGTGATTTGCAGATTATACCTCAGTCCCTACACTGATAAAGGACTGCTGCAGAATAGGGCAGTAATCTACAGCAGTGCACCAGCACCCTATATATTGTACACCTATACCAGTCCTTACAAGGACCTTTGTGGACCTAGTAGCTAGTGATTTGCAGACTGTACCTCAGTCCCTACACTGATAATGGACTGCTTCAGAATAGGGCAGCAGTAAGCAGCAGTGCACCACAACCCTATATATTGTACACCTATACCAGTCTTTACAAGGACCTTTGTGGACCTAGTAGCTAGTGATTTGCAGATATACCTCAGTCCCTACACTGATAAAAGACTGCTGCAGAATAGGGCAGTAATCTACAGAAGTGCACCAGCACCCTGTATATTGTACACCTATACCAGTCCTTACAAGGACATTTGTGTACCTAGTAGCTAGTGATTTGCAGACTGTACCTCAGTCTCTACACTGATAAAGGACTGCTGCAGAATAGGGCAGTAATCTGCAGCAGTGCACCACAACCCTATATATTGTACACATATACCAGTCCTTACAAGGACCTTTTTGGACTTAGTAGCTAGTGATTTGCAGACTGTACCTCAGCCCCTACACTGATAAATGACTTCTGCAGAATAGGGCAGTAATCTGCAGCAGTGCACCACAACCCTATATATTGTACACCTATACCAGTCCTTACAAGGACCTTTGTGAACCTAGTAGCTAGTGATTTGCAGACTGCACCTCAGTTCCCTACACTGATAATGGACTGCTGCAGAATAGGGCAGCAGTCAGCAGCAGTGCACCACAACCCTACATATTGTACACCTATACCAGTCCTTACAAGGACCTTTGTGGACCTAGTAGCTAGTGATTTGCAGACTATACCTCAGTCCCTACACTGATAAAGGACTGCTGCAGAATAGGGCAGTAATCTACAGCACAGCTCTGCACTAGAACCATATATATTGTACACCTATACCAGTCCTTACAAGGACCTTTGTGGACCTAGTAGCTAGTGATTTGCAGATTGTATATCAGTCCCTACACTGATAAAGGACTGCTGCAGAATAGGGCAGTAATCTGCAGCAGTGCACCACAACCCTATATATTGTACACCTATACCAGTCCTTACAAGGACCTTTGTGGACCTAGTAGCTAGTGATTTCCAGACTGTACCTCAGTCCCTACACTGATAAAGGACTGATGCAGAATAGGGCAGTGATCTACAGCAGTGCACCAGCACTCTATATATTGTACACTTATACCAGTCCTTACAAGGACCTTTGTGGACCTAGTAGCTAGTGATTTGCAGACTGTACCTTAGTCCCTACACTGATAATGGACTGCTGCAGAATAGGGCAGCAGTCAGCAACAGTGCACCACAACCCTATATATTGTACACCTATACCAGTCCTTACAAGGACCCTTGTGGACCTAGTAGCTAGTGATTTGCAGACTATACCTCAGTCCCTACACTGATAAAGGACTGCTGAAGAATAGGGCAGTAATCTACAGCAGTGCACCAGCACCCTATATATTGTACACATATACCAGTCCTTACAAGGACCTTTGTGGACCTAGTAGCTAGTGATTTGCAGACTGTACCTCAGTCCCTACAATGATAAAGGACTGCTGCAGAATAGGACAGCAGTCAGCAGCAGTGCACCACAACCCTATATATTGTACACATATACCAGTCCTTACAAGGACCTTTGTGGAACTAGTAGCTAGTGATTTGCAGACTGTACCTCAGTCCCTACACTGATAAAAGACTGCTGTGGAATAGGGCAGTAATCTAAAGCAGTGCACCAGCACCATATATATTGAACACCTATACCAGTCCTTACAAGGACCTTTGTGGACCTAGTAGCTAGTGATTTGCAGACTGTACCTCAGTCCCTACACTGATAAAGGACTGCTGCAGAATAGGACTGCAGTCAGCAGCAGTGCACCACAACCCTATATATTGTACACCTATACCAGTCCTTACAAGGACCTTTGTGTACCTAGTAGCTAGTGATTTGCAGACTGTACCTCAGTCTCTACACTGATAAAGGACTGCTGCAGAATAGGGCAGTAATCTGCAGCAGTGCACCACAACCCTATATATTGTAAACATATACCAGTCCTTACAGGGACCCTTTTGGACTTAGTAGCTAGTGATTTGCAGACTGTACCTCAGCCCCTACACTGATAAATGACTTCTGCAGAATAGGGCAGTAATCTGCAGCAGTGCACCACAACCCTATATATTGTACACCTAAACCAGTCCTTACAAGGACCTTTGAGGACCTAGTAGCTAGTGATTTGCAGACTGTACCTCAGTCCCTACACTGATAAAGGACTGCTGTGGAATAGGGCAGTAATCTAAAGCAGTGCACCAGCACCATATATATTGTACACCTATACCAGTCCTTACAAGGACCTTTGTGGACCTAGTAGCTAGTGATTTGCAGACTGTACCTCAGTCCCTACACTGATAAAGGACTGCTGCAGAATAGGACTGCAGTCAGCAGCAGTGCACCACAACCTTATATATTGTACACCTATACCATTCCTTACAAGGACCTTTGTGGACCTAGTAGCTAGTGATTTGCAGACTGTACCTCAGTCCCTACACTGATAAAGGACTGCTGCAGAATAGGGTAGTAATCTGCAGCACAGCTCTGCACTAGAACCATATATATTGTACACCTATACCAGTCCTTACAAGGACCTTTGTGGACCTAGTATCTAGTGATTTGCAGATTGCATCTCAGTCCCTACACTGATAAAGGACTGCTGCAGAATAGGGCAGTAATATGCAGCAGTGCACCACAACCCTATATATTGTACACCTATACCAGTCCTTACAAGGACCTTTGTGGACCTAGTAGCTAGTGATTTGCAGACTATACCTCAGTCCCTACACTGATAAAGGACTGCTGCAGAATAGGGCAGTAATCTGCAGCAGTGCACCACAACCCTATATATTGTACACCTATACCAGTCCTTACAAGGACCTTTGTGGACCTAGTAGCTAGTGATTTGCAGATTGTATCTCAGTCCCTACACTGATAAAGGACTGCTGCAGAATAGGGCAGTAATCTACAGCAGTGCATCAGCACCTTATATATTGTACACCCATACCAGTCCTTACAAGGACCTTTGTGGACCTAGTAGCTAGTGATTTGCAGACTGTACCTCAGTCTCTACACTGATAAAGGACTGCTGCAGAATAGGGCAGTAATCTGCAGCAGTGCACCACAACCCTATATATTGTACACCTATACCAGTCCTTACAAGGACCTCTGTGGACCTAGTAGCTAGTGATTTGCAGACTGTACCTCAGTCCCTACACTGATAAATGACTTCTGCAGAATAGGGCAGTAATCTGCAGCAGTGCACCACAACCCTATATATTGTACACCTATACCAGTCCTTACAAGGACCTTTGTGGACCTAGTAGCTAGTGATTTGCAGTCTGTACCTCAGTCCCTACACTGATAAAGGACTGCTGCAGAATAGGGCAGTAATCTACAGCAGTGCACCAGCACCCTATATATTGCACACCTATACCAGTCCTTACAAGGACCTTTGTGGACCTAGTAGCTAGTGATTTGCAGACTGTACCTCAGTCCCTACAATGATAAAGAACTGCTGCAGAATAGGACAGCAGTCAGCAGCAGTGCACCACAACCCTATATATTGTACACCTATACCAGTCCTTACAAGGACCTTTGTGGACCTATTAGCTAGTGATTTGCAGACTGTACCTCAGTCCCTACACTGATAATGGACTGCTGCAGAATAGGGCAGTAATCTGCAGCAGTGCACCACAACCCTATATATTGTACACCTATACCAGTCCTTACAAGGACCTTTGTGGACCTAGTAGCTAGTGATTTGCAGATTGTATCTCAGTCCCTACACTGATAAAGGACTGCTGCAGAATAGGGCAGTAATCTACAGCAGTGCATCAGCACCTTATATATTGTACACCCATACCAGTCCTTACAAGGACCTTTGTGGACCTAGTAGCTAGTGATTTGCAGACTGTACCTCAGTCTCTACACTGATAAAGGACTGCTGCAGAATAGGGCAGTAATCTGCAGCAGTGCACCACAACCCTATATATTGTACACCTATACCAGTCCTTACAAGGACCTCTGTGGACCTAGTAGCTAGTGATTTGCAGACTGTACCTCAGTCCCTACACTGATAAATGACTTCTGCAGAATAGGGCAGTAATATGCAGCAGTGCACCACAACCCTATATATTGTACACCTATACCAGTCCTTACAAGGACCTTTGTGGACCTAGTAGCTAGTGATTTGCAGATTGTATCTCAGTCCCTACACTGATAAAGGACTGCTGCAGAATAGGGCAGTAATCTGCAGCAGTGCACCACAACCCTATATATTGTACACCTATACCAGTCCTTACAAGGACCTTTGTGGACCTAGTAGCTAGTGATTTGCAGACTGTACCTCAGTCCCTACAATGATAAAGGACTGCTGCAGAATAGGACAGCAGTCAGCAGCAGTGCACCACAACCCTATATATTGTACACATATACCAGTCCTTACAAGGACCTTTGTGGAACTAGTAGCTAGTGATTTGCAGACTGTACCTCAGTCCCTACACTGATAAAAGACTGCTGTGGAATAGGGCAGTAATCTAAAGCAGTGCACCAGCACCATATATATTGTACACCTATACCAGTCCTTACAAGGACCTTTGTGGACCTAGTAGCTAGTGATTTGCAGACTGTACCTCAGTCCCTACACTGATAAAGGACTGCTGCAGAATAGGACTGCAGTCAGCAGCAGTGCACCACAACCCTATATATTGTACACCTATACCAGTCCTTACAAGGACCTTTGTGTACCTAGTAGCTAGTGATTTGCAGACTGTACCTCAGTCTCTACACTGATAAAGGACTGCTGCAGAATAGGGCAGTAATCTGCAGCAGTGCACCACAACCCTATATATTGTACACATATACCAGTCCTTACAGGGACCCTTTTGGACTTAGTAGCTAGTGATTTGCAGACTGTACCTCAGCCCCTACACTGATAAATGACTTCTGCAGAATAGGGCAGTAATCTGCAGCAGTGCACCACAACCCTATATATTGTACACCTAAACCAGTCCTTACAAGGACCTTTGAGGACCTAGTAGCTAGTGATTTGCAGACTGTACCTCAGTCCCTACACTGATAAAGGACTGCTGTGGAATAGGGCAGTAATCTAAAGCAGTGCACCAGCACCATATATATTGTACACCTATACCAGTCCTTACAAGGACCTTTGTGGACCTAGTAGCTAGTGATTTGCAGACTGTACCTCAGTCCCTACACTGATAAAGGACTGCTGCAGAATAGGACTGCAGTCAGCAGCAGTGCACCACAACCTTATATATTGTACACCTATACCATTCCTTACAAGGACCTTTGTGGACCTAGTAGCTAGTGATTTGCAGACTGTACCTCAGTCCCTACACTGATAAAGGACTGCTGCAGAATAGGGCAGTAATCTGCAGCACAGCTCTGCACTAGAACCATATATATTGTACACCTATACCAGTCCTTACAAGGACCTTTGTGGACCTAGTATCTAGTGATTTGCAGATTGCATCTCAGTCCCTACACTGATAAAGGACTGCTGCAGAATAGGGCAGTAATCTGCAGCAGTGCACCACAACCCTATATATTGTACACCTATACCAGTCCTTACAAGGACCTTTGTGGACCTAGTAGCTAGTGATTTGCAGACTATACCTCAGTCCCTACACTGATAAAGGACTGCTGCAGAATAGGGCAGTAATCTGCAGCAGTGCACCACAACCCTATATATTGTACACCTATACCAGTCCTTACAAGGACCTTTGTGGACCTAGTAGCTAGTGATTTGCAGATTGTATCTCAGTCCCTACACTGATAAAGGACTGCTGCAGAATAGGGCAGTAATCTACAGCAGTGCATCAGCACCTTATATATTGTACACCCATACCAGTCCTTACAAGGACCATTGTGGACCTAGTAGCTAGTGATTTGCAGACTGTACCTCAGTCTCTACACTGATAAAGGACTGCTGCAGAATAGGGCAGTAATCTGCAGCAGTGCACCACAACCCTATATATTGTACACCTATACCAGTCCTTACAAGGACCTCTGTGGACCTAGTAGCTAGTGATTTGCAGACTGTACCTCAGTCCCTACACTGATAAATGACTTCTGCAGAATAGGGCAGTAATATGCAGCAGTGCACCACAACCCTATATATTGTACACCTATACCAGACCTTACAAGGACCTTTGTGGACCTAGTAGCTAGTGATTTGCAGATTGTATCTCAGTCCCTACACTGATAAAGGACTGCTGCAGAATAGGGCAGTAATCTGCAGCAGTGCACCACAACCCTATATATTGTACACCTATACCAGTCCTTACAAGGACCTTTGTGGACCTAGTAGCTAGTGATTTGCAGTCTGTACCTCAGTCCCTACACTGATAAAGGACTGCTGCAGAATAGGGCAGTAATCTACAGCAGTGCACCAGCACCCTATATATTGCACACCTATACCAGTCCTTACAAGGACCTTTGTGGACCTAGTAGCTAGTGATTTGCAGACTGTACCTCAGTCCCTACAATGATAAAGAACTGCTGCAGAATAGGACAGCAGTCAGCAGCAGTGCACCACAACCCTATATATTGTACACCTATACCAGTCCTTACAAGGACCTTTGTGGACCTATTAGCTAGTGATTTGCAGACTGTACCTCAGTCCCTACACTGATAATGGACTGCTGCAGAATAGGGCAGTAATCTGCAGCAGTGCACCACAACCCTATATATTGTACACCTATACCAGTCCTTACAAGGACCTTTGTGGACCTAGTAGCTAGTGATTTGCAGATTGTATCTCAGTCCCTACACTGATAAAGGACTGCTGCAGAATAGGGCAGTAATCTACAGCAGTGCATCAGCACCTTATATATTGTACACCCATACCAGTCCTTACAAGGACCTTTGTGGACCTAGTAGCTAGTGATTTGCAGACTGTACCTCAGTCTCTACACTGATAAAGGACTGCTGCAGAATAGGGCAGTAATCTGCAGCAGTGCACCACAACCCTATATATTGTACACCTATACCAGTCCTTACAAGGACCTCTGTGGACCTAGTAGCTAGTGATTTGCAGACTGTACCTCAGTCCCTACACTGATAAATGACTTCTGCAGAATAGGGCAGTAATATGCAGCAGTGCACCACAACCCTATATATTGTACACCTATACCAGTCCTTACAAGGACCTTTGTGGACCTAGTAGCTAGTGATTTGCAGATTGTATCTCAGTCCCTACACTGATAAAGGACTGCTGCAGAATAGGGCAGTAATCTGCAGCAGTGCACCACAACCCTATATATTGTACACCTATACCAGTCCTTACAAGGACCTTTGTGGACCTAGTAGCTAGTGATTTGCAGTCTGTACCTCAGTCCCTACACTGATAAAGGACTGCTGCAGAATAGGGCAGTAATCTACAGCAGTGCACCAGCACCCTATATATTGCACACCTATACCAGTCCTTACAAGGACCTTTGTGGACCTAGTAGCTAGTGATTTGCAGACTGTACCTCAGTCCCTACACTGATAATGGACTGTTGCAGAATAGGGCAGTAATCTGCAGCAGTGCACCACAACCCTATATATTGTACACCTATACCAGTCCTTACAAGGACCTTTGTGGACCTAGTAGCTAGTGATTTGCAGACTGTACCTCAGCCCCTACAGTGATAAAGGACTTCTGCAGAATAGGGCAGTAATCTGCAGCAGTGCACCACAACCCTATATATTGTACACCTATACCAGTCCTTACAAGGACCTTTGTGGACCTATTAGCTAGTGATTTGCAGACTGTACCTCAGTCCCTACACTGATAATGGACTGCTGCAGAATAGGGCAGTGATCTACAGCAGTGCACCAGCACCCTATATATTGTACACCTATACCAGTCCTTACAAGGACCTTTGTGGACCTAGTAGCTAGTGATTTGCAGACTGTACCTCAGTCCCTACACTGATAATGGACTGCTGCAGAATAGGGCAGCAGTCAGCAGCAGTGCACCACAACCCTATATATTGTACACCTATACCAGTCCTTACAAGGACCTTTGTGGACCTAGTAGCTAGTGATTTGCAGACTATACCTCAGTCCCTACACTGATAAAGGACTGCAGCAGAATAGGGCAGTAATCTACAGCAGTGCACCAGCACCCTATATATTGTACACCTATACCAGTCCTTACAAGGACCTTTGTGGACCTAGTAGCTAGTGATTTGCAGACTGTACCTCAGTCCCTACAATGATAAAGGACTGCTGCAGAATAGGACAGCAGTCAGCAGTAGTGCACCACAACCCTATATATTGTACACATATACCAGTCCTTACAAGGACCTTTTTGGACTTAGTAGCTAGTGATTTGCAGACTGTACTTCAGCCCCTACACTGATAAATGACTGCTGCAGAATAGGGCAGTAATCTACAGCAGTGCACCAGCACCCTATATATTGTACACCTATAACAGTCCTTACAAGGACCTTTGTGTACCTAGTAGCTAGTGATTTGCAGACTGTGCCTCAGTCTCTACACTGATAAAGGACTGCTGCAGAATAGGGCAGTAATCTGCAGCAGTGCACCACAACCCTATATATTGTACACATATACCAGTCCTTACAAGGACCTTTTTGGACTTAGTAGCTAGTGATTTTCAGACTGTACCTCAGCCCCTACACTGATAAAGGACTGCTTCAGAATAAGGCAGCAGTCAGCAGCAGTGCACCACAACCCTATATATTGTACCCCTAAACCAGTCCTTACAAGGACCTTTGTGGACCTAGTAGCTAGTGATTTGCAGATATACCTCAGTCCCTACACTGATAAAGGTCTGCTGCAGAATAGGGCAGTAATCTACAGCAGTGCACCAGCACCCTATATATTGTACACCTATACCAGTCCTTACAAGGACCTTTGTGGACCTAGTAGGTAGTGATTTGCAGACTGTACCTCAGCCCCTACACTGATAAAGGACTGCTTCAGAATAAGGCAGCGGTCAGCAGCAGTGCACCACAACCCTATATATTGTACCCCTAAACCAGTCCTTACAAGGACCTTTGTGGACCTAGTAGCTAGTGATTTGCAGTCTGTACCTCAGTCCCTACACTGATAAAGGACTGCTGCAGAATAGGGCAGTAATCTACAGCAGTGCACCAGCACCCTATATATTGCACACCTATACCAGTCCTTACAAGGACCTTTGTGGACCTAGTAGCTAGTGATTTGCAGACTGTACCTCAGTCCCTACAATGATAAAGAACTGCTGCAGAATAGGACAGCAGTCAGCAGCAGTGCACCACAACCCTATATATTGTACACCTATACCAGTCCTTACAAGGACCTTTGTGGACCTATTAGCTAGTGATTTGCAGACTGTACCTCAGTCCCTACACTGATAATGGACTGCTGCAGAATAGGGCAGTAATCTGCAGCAGTGCACCACAACCCTATATATTGTACACCTATACCAGTCCTTACAAGGACCTTTGTGGACCTAGTAGCTAGTGATTTGCAGATTGTATCTCAGTCCCTACACTGATAAAGGACTGCTGCAGAATAGGGCAGTAATCTACAGCAGTGCATCAGCACCTTATATATTGTACACCCATACCAGTCCTTACAAGGACCTTTGTGGACCTAGTAGCTAGTGATTTGCAGACTGTACCTCAGTCTCTACACTGATAAAGGACTGCTGCAGAATAGGGCAGTAATCTGCAGCAGTGCACCACAACCCTATATATTGTACACCTATACCAGTCCTTACAAGGACCTCTGTGGACCTAGTAGCTAGTGATTTGCAGACTGTACCTCAGTCCCTACACTGATAAATGACTTCTGCAGAATAGGGCAGTAATATGCAGCAGTGCACCACAACCCTATATATTGTACACCTATACCAGTCCTTACAAGGACCTTTGTGGACCTAGTAGCTAGTGATTTGCAGATTGTATCTCAGTCCCTACACTGATAAAGGACTGCTGCAGAATAGGGCAGTAATCTGCAGCAGTGCACCACAACCCTATATATTGTACACCTATACCAGTCCTTACAAGGACCTTTGTGGACCTAGTAGCTAGTGATTTGCAGACTGTACCTCAGTCCCTACAATGATAAAGGACTGCTGCAGAATAGGACAGCAGTCAGCAGCAGTGCACCACAACCCTATATATTGTACACATATACCAGTCCTTACAAGGACCTTTGTGGAACTAGTAGCTAGTGATTTGCAGACTGTACCTCAGTCCCTACACTGATAAAAGACTGCTGTGGAATAGGGCAGTAATCTAAAGCAGTGCACCAGCACCATATATATTGTACACCTATACCAGTCCTTACAAGGACCTTTGTGGACCTAGTAGCTAGTGATTTGCAGACTGTACCTCAGTCCCTACACTGATAAAGGACTGCTGCAGAATAGGACTGCAGTCAGCAGCAGTGCACCACAACCCTATATATTGTACACCTATACCAGTCCTTACAAGGACCTTTGTGTACCTAGTAGCTAGTGATTTGCAGACTGTACCTCAGTCTCTACACTGATAAAGGACTGCTGCAGAATAGGGCAGTAATCTGCAGCAGTGCACCACAACCCTATATATTGTACACATATACCAGTCCTTACAGGGACCCTTTTGGACTTAGTAGCTAGTGATTTGCAGACTGTACCTCAGCCCCTACACTGATAAATGACTTCTGCAGAATAGGGCAGTAATCTGCAGCAGTGCACCACAACCCTATATATTGTACACCTAAACCAGTCCTTACAAGGACCTTTGAGGACCTAGTAGCTAGTGATTTGCAGACTGTACCTCAGTCCCTACACTGATAAAGGACTGCTGTGGAATAGGGCAGTAATCTAAAGCAGTGCACCAGCACCATATATATTGTACACCTATACCAGTCCTTACAAGGACCTTTGTGGACCTAGTAGCTAGTGATTTGCAGACTGTACCTCAGTCCCTACACTGATAAAGGACTGCTGCAGAATAGGACTGCAGTCAGCAGCAGTGCACCACAACCTTATATATTGTACACCTATACCATTCCTTACAAGGACCTTTGTGGACCTAGTAGCTAGTGATTTGCAGACTGTACCTCAGTCCCTACACTGATAAAGGACTGCTGCAGAATAGGGCAGTAATCTGCAGCACAGCTCTGCACTAGAACCATATATATTGTACACCTATACCAGTCCTTACAAGGACCTTTGTGGACCTAGTATCTAGTGATTTGCAGATTGCATCTCAGTCCCTACACTGATAAAGGACTGCTGCAGAATAGGGCAGTAATCTGCAGCAGTGCACCACAACCCTATATATTGTACACCTATACCAGTCCTTACAAGGACCTTTGTGGACCTAGTAGCTAGTGATTTGCAGACTATACCTCAGTCCCTACACTGATAAAGGACTGCTGCAGAATAGGGCAGTAATCTGCAGCAGTGCACCACAACCCTATATATTGTACACCTATACCAGTCCTTACAAGGACCTTTGTGGACCTAGTAGCTAGTGATTTGCAGATTGTATCTCAGTCCCTACACTGATAAAGGACTGCTGCAGAATAGGGCAGTAATCTACAGCAGTGCATCAGCACCTTATATATTGTACACCCATACCAGTCCTTACAAGGACCTTTGTGGACCTAGTAGCTAGTGATTTGCAGACTGTACCTCAGTCTCTACACTGATAAAGGACTGCTGCAGAATAGGGCAGTAATCTGCAGCAGTGCACCACAACCCTATATATTGTACACCTATACCAGTCCTTACAAGGACCTCTGTGGACCTAGTAGCTAGTGATTTGCAGACTGTACCTCAGTCCCTACACTGATAAATGACTTCTGCAGAATAGGGCAGTAATATGCAGCAGTGCACCACAACCCTATATATTGTACACCTATACCAGACCTTACAAGGACCTTTGTGGACCTAGTAGCTAGTGATTTGCAGATTGTATCTCAGTCCCTACACTGATAAAGGACTGCTGCAGAATAGGGCAGTAATCTGCAGCAGTGCACCACAACCCTATATATTGTACACCTATACCAGTCCTTACAAGGACCTTTGTGGACCTAGTAGCTAGTGATTTGCAGTCTGTACCTCAGTCCCTACACTGATAAAGGACTGCTGCAGAATAGGGCAGTAATCTACAGCAGTGCACCAGCACCCTATATATTGCACACCTATACCAGTCCTTACAAGGACCTTTGTGGACCTAGTAGCTAGTGATTTGCAGACTGTACCTCAGTCCCTACAATGATAAAGAACTGCTGCAGAATAGGACAGCAGTCAGCAGCAGTGCACCACAACCCTATATATTGTACACCTATACCAGTCCTTACAAGGACCTTTGTGGACCTATTAGCTAGTGATTTGCAGACTGTACCTCAGTCCCTACACTGATAATGGACTGCTGCAGAATAGGGCAGTAATCTGCAGCAGTGCACCACAACCCTATATATTGTACACCTATACCAGTCCTTACAAGGACCTTTGTGGACCTAGTAGCTAGTGATTTGCAGATTGTACCTCAGTCCCTACACTGATAAAGGACTGCTGCAGAATAGGGCAGTAATCTACAGCAGTGCATCAGCACCTTATATATTGTACACCCATACCAGTCCTTACAAGGACCTTTGTGGACCTAGTAGCTAGTGATTTGCAGACTGTACCTCAGTCTCTACACTGATAAAGGACTGCTGCAGAATAGGGCAGTAATCTGCAGCAGTGCACCACAACCCTATATATTGTACACCT
The DNA here is from genome assembly GCF_037356315.1 of Lithobates pipiens. Lineage (NCBI taxonomy): Eukaryota > Metazoa > Chordata > Amphibia > Anura > Ranidae > Lithobates > Lithobates pipiens. The sequence goes on along the minus strand of NW_027507764.1, from coordinate 202,494,825 downwards.
ATACCAGTCCTTACAAGGACCTCTGTGGACCTAGTAGCTAGTGATTTGCAGACTGTACCTCAGTCCCTACACTGATAAATGACTTCTGCAGAATAGGGCAGTAATATGCAGCAGTGCACCACAACCCTATATATTGTACACCTATACCAGTCCTTACAAGGACCTTTGTGGACCTAGTAGCTAGTGATTTGCAGATTGTATCTCAGTCCCTACACTGATAAAGGACTGCTGCAGAATAGGGCAGTAATCTGCAGCAGTGCACCACAACCCTATATATTGTACACCTATACCAGTCCTTACAAGGACCTTTGTGGACCTAGTAGCTAGTGATTTGCAGTCTGTACCTCAGTCCCTACACTGATAAAGGACTGCTGCAGAATAGGGCAGTAATCTACAGCAGTGCACCAGCACCCTATATATTGCACACCTATACCAGTCCTTACAAGGACCTTTGTGGACCTAGTAGCTAGTGATTTGCAGACTGTACCTCAGTCCCTACACTGATAATGGACTGTTGCAGAATAGGGCAGTAATCTGCAGCAGTGCACCACAACCCTATATATTGTACACCTATACCAGTCCTTACAAGGACCTTTGTGGACCTAGTAGCTAGTGATTTGCAGACTGTACCTCAGCCCCTACAGTGATAAAGGACTTCTGCAGAATAGGGCAGTAATCTGCAGCAGTGCACCACAACCCTATATATTGTACACCTATACCAGTCCTTACAAGGACCTTTGTGGACCTATTAGCTAGTGATTTGCAGACTGTACCTCAGTCCCTACACTGATAATGGACTGCTGCAGAATAGGGCAGTGATCTACAGCAGTGCACCAGCACCCTATATATTGTACACCTATACCAGTCCTTACAAGGACCTTTGTGGACCTAGTAGCTAGTGATTTGCAGACTGTACCTCAGTCCCTACACTGATAATGGACTGCTGCAGAATAGGGCAGCAGTCAGCAGCAGTGCACCACAACCCTATATATTGTACACCTATACCAGTCCTTACAAGGACCTTTGTGGACCTAGTAGCTAGTGATTTGCAGACTATACCTCAGTCCCTACACTGATAAAGGACTGCAGCAGAATAGGGCAGTAATCTACAGCAGTGCACCAGCACCCTATATATTGTACACCTATACCAGTCCTTACAAGGACCTTTGTGGACCTAGTAGCTAGTGATTTGCAGACTGTACCTCAGTCCCTACAATGATAAAGGACTGCTGCAGAATAGGACAGCAGTCAGCAGTAGTGCACCACAACCCTATATATTGTACACATATACCAGTCCTTACAAGGACCTTTTTGGACTTAGTAGCTAGTGATTTGCAGACTGTACTTCAGCCCCTACACTGATAAATGACTGCTGCAGAATAGGGCAGTAATCTACAGCAGTGCACCAGCACCCTATATATTGTACACCTATAACAGTCCTTACAAGGACCTTTGTGTACCTAGTAGCTAGTGATTTGCAGACTGTGCCTCAGTCTCTACACTGATAAAGGACTGCTGCAGAATAGGGCAGTAATCTGCAGCAGTGCACCACAACCCTATATATTGTACACATATACCAGTCCTTACAAGGACCTTTTTGGACTTAGTAGCTAGTGATTTTCAGACTGTACCTCAGCCCCTACACTGATAAAGGACTGCTTCAGAATAAGGCAGCAGTCAGCAGCAGTGCACCACAACCCTATATATTGTACCCCTAAACCAGTCCTTACAAGGACCTTTGTGGACCTAGTAGCTAGTGATTTGCAGATATACCTCAGTCCCTACACTGATAAAGGTCTGCTGCAGAATAGGGCAGTAATCTACAGCAGTGCACCAGCACCCTATATATTGTACACCTATACCAGTCCTTACAAGGACCTTTGTGTACCTAGTAGCTAGTGATTTGCAGACTGTACCTCAGTCTCTACACTGATAAAGGACTGCTGCAGAATAGGGCAGTAATCTGCAGCAGTGCACCACAACCCTATATATTGTCCACATATACCAGTCCTTACAAGGACCCTTTTGGACTTAGTAGCTAGTGATTTGCAGACTGTACCTCAGCCCCTACACTGATAAATGACTTCTGCAGAATAGGGCAGTAATCTGCAGCAGTGCACCACAACCCTATATATTGTACACCTATACCAGTCCTTACAAGGACCTTTGTGGACCTAGTAGGTAGTGATTTGCAGACTGTACCTCAGTCCCTACACTGATAAAGGACTGCTGCAGAATAGGACTGCAGTCAGCAGCAGTGCACTACAACCCTATATATTGTACACCTATACCAGTCCTTACAAGGACCTTTGTGGACCTAGTAGCTAGTGATTTGCAGATATACCTCAGTCCCTACACTGATAAAGGTCTGCTGCAGAATAGGGCAGTAATCTACAGCAGTGCACCAGCACCCTATATATTGTACACCTATAACAGTCCTTACAAGGACCTTTGTGTACCTAGTAGCTAGTGATTTGCAGACTGTGCCTCAGTCTCTACACTGATAAAGGACTGCTGCAGAATAGGGCAGTAATCTGCAGCAGTGCACCACAACCCTATATATTGTACACATATACCAGTCCTTACAAGGACCTTTTTGGACTTAGTAGCTAGTGATTTTCAGACTGTACCTCAGCCCCTACACTGATAAAGGACTGCTTCAGAATAAGGCAGCAGTCAGCAGCAGTGCACCACAACCCTATATATTGTACCCCTAAACCAGTCCTTACAAGGACCTTTGTGGATCTAGTAGCTAGTGATTTGCAGATATACCTCAGTCCCTACACTGATAAAGGTCTGCTGCAGAATAGGGCAGTAATCTACAGCAGTGCACCAGCACCCTATATATTGTACACCTATACCAGTCCTTACAAGGACCTTTGTGTACCTAGTAGCTAGTGATTTGCAGACTGTACCTCAGTCTCTACACTGATAAAGGACTGCTGCAGAATAGGGCAGTAATCTGCAGCAGTGCACCACAACCCTATATATTGTCCACATATACCAGTCCTTACAAGGACCCTTTTGGACTTAGTAGCTAGTGATTTGCAGACTGTACCTCAGCCCCTACACTGATAAATGACTTCTGCAGAATAGGGCAGTAATCTGCAGCAGTGCACCACAACCCTATATATTGTACACCTATACCAGTCCTTACAAGGACCTTTGTGGACCTAGTAGGTAGTGATTTGCAGACTGTACCTCAGTCCCTACACTGATAAAGGACTGCTGCAGAATAGGACTGCAGTCAGCAGCAGTGCACTACAACCCTATATATTGTACACCTATACCAGTCCTTACAAGGACCTTTGTGTACCTAGTAGCTAGTGATTTGCAGACTGTACCTCAGTCTCTACACTGATAAAGGACTGCTGCAGAATAGGGCAGTAATCTGCAGCAGTGCACCACAACCCTATATATTGTACACATATACCAGTCCTTACAGGGGCCCTTTTGGACTTAGTAGCTAGTGATTTGCAGACTGTACCTCAGCCCCTACACTGATAAAGGACTGCTGCAGAATAGGGCAGTAATCTGCAGCAGTGCACCAGCACCCTATATATTGTACACCTATACCAGTCCTCACAAGGACCTTTGTGGACCTAGTAGTTAGTGATTTGCAGACTGCACCTCAGTCCCTACACTGATAAAGGACTGCTGCAGAATAGGGCAGTAATCTACAGCAGTGCACCAGCACCCTATATATTGCACACCTATACCAGTCCTTACAAGGACCTTTGTGGACCTAGTAGCTAGTGATTTGCAGACTATACCTTAGTCCCTACACTGATAAAGGACTGCTGCAGAATAGGGCAGTAATCTACAGCAGTGCACCAGCACCTTATATATTGTACACCCATACCAGTCCTTACAAGGACCTTTGTGGACCTAGTAGCTAGTGATTTGCAGACTGTACCTCAGTCTCTACACTGATAAAAGACTGCTGCAGAATAGGGCAGTAATCTGCAGCAGTGCACCACAACCCTATATATTGTACACCTATACCAGTCCTTACAAGGACCTTTGTGGACCTAGTAGCTAGTGATTTGCAGACTGTACCTCAGTCCCTACACTGATAAATGACTTCTGCAGAATAGGGCAGTAATCTGCAGCAGTGCACCACAACCCTATATATTGTACACCTATACCAGTCCTTACAAGGACCTTTGTGGACCTAGTAGCTAGTGATTTGCAGATTGTATCTCAGTCCCTACACCGATAATGGACTGCTGCAGAATAGGGCAGTAATCTGCAGCAGTGCACCACAACCCTATATATTGTACACCTATATCAGTCCTTACAAGGACCTTTGTGGACCTAGTAGCTAGTGATTTGCAGTCTGTACCTCAGTCCCTACACTGATAAAGGACTTCTGCAGAATAGGGCAGTAATCTACAGCAGTGCACCAGCACCCTATATATTGCACACCTATACCAGTCCTTACAAGGACCTTTGTGGACCTAGTAGCTAGTGATTTGCAGTCTGTACCTCAGTCCCTACACTGATAAAGGACTTCTGCAGAATAGGGCAGTAATCTACAGCAGTGCACCAGCACCCTATATATTGCACACCTATACCAGTCCTTACAAGGACCTTTGTGGACCTAGTAGCTAGTGATTTGCAGACTGTACCTCAGTCCCTACACTGATAATGGACTGTTGCAGAATAGGGCAGTAATCTGCAGCAGTGCACCACAACCCTATATATTGTACACCTATACCAGTCCTTACAAGGACCTTTGTGGACCTAGTAGCTAGTGATTTGCAGACTGTACCTCAGCCCCTACACTGATAAAGGACTTCTGCAGAATAGGGCAGTAATCTGCAGCAGTGCACCACAACCCTATATATTGTACACCTATACCAGTCCTTACAAGGACCTTTGTGGACCTATTAGCTAGTGATTTGCAGACTGTACCTCAGTCCCTACACTGATAAAGGACTGCTGTGGAATAGGGCAGTAATCTAAAGCAGTGCACCAGCACCCTATATATTGTACCCCTATACCAGTCCTTACAAGGACCTTTGTGGACCTAGTAGCTAGTGATTTGCAGACTGTACCTCAGTCCCTACACTGATAAAGGACTGCTGCAGAATAGGACAGCAGTCAGCAGCAGTGCATCACAACCCTATATATTGTACACCTATACCATTCCTTACAAGGACCTTTGTGGACCTAGCAGCTAGTGATTTGCAGACTGCACCTCAGTCCCTACACTGATAAAGGACTTTTGCAGAATAGGGCAGTAATCTGCAGCACAGCTCTGCACTAGAACCATATATATTGTACACCTATACCAGTCCTTACAAGGGCCTTTGTGGACCTAGTAGCTAGTGATTTACAGATTGTATCTCAGTCCCTACACTGATAAAGGACTGCTGCAGAATAGGGACGTAATCTGCAGCAGTGCACCACAACCCTATATATTGTACACCTATACCAGTCCTTACAAGGACCTTTGTGGACCTAGTAGCTAGTGATTTGCAGACTGTACCTCAGTCCCTACACTGATAAAGGACTGCTGCAGAATAGGGCAGTAATCTACAGCAGTGCACCAGCACCCTATATATTGTACACCTATACCAGTCCTTACAAGGACCTTTGTGGACCTAGTAGCTAGTGATTTGCAGACTGTATCTCAGTCCCTATACTGATAATGGACTGCTGCAGAATAGGGCAGCAGTCAGCAGCAGTGCACCACAACCCTATATATTGCACACCTATACCAGTCCTTACAAGGACCTTTGTGGACCTAGTAGCTAGTGATTTGCAGACTGTACCTCAGTCCCTACACTGATGAAGGACTGCTGCGGAATAGGGCAGTAATCTAAAGCAGTGCAGCAGCACCCTATATAGTGTACACCTATACCAGTCCTTACAAGGACCTTTGTGGACCTAGTATCTAGTGATTTGCAGATTGTATCTCAGTCCCTACACTGATAAAGGACTGCTGCAGAATAGGGCAGTAATCTGCAGCAGTGCACCACAACCCTATATATTGTACACCTATACCAGTCCTTAGAAGGACCTTTGTGGACGTAGTAGCTAGTGATTTGCAGACTCTACCTCAGTCCCTACACTGATAAAGGACTGCTGCAGAATAAAGCAGTAATCTACAGCAGTGCACCAGCATCCTATTTATTGTATAGCTATACCAGTCCTTACAAGGACCTTTGTGGACCTAGTAGCTAGTGATTTGCAGACTGTACCTCAGTCCCTACAATGATAATGGACTGTTGCAGAATAGGGCAGTAATCTGCAGCAGTGCACCACAACCTTATATATTGTACACCTATACCAGTCCTTACAAGGACCTTTTGGACCTAGTAGCTAGTGATTTGCAGACTGTACCTCAGCCCCTACACTGATAAAGGACTTCTGCAGAAAAGGGCAGTAATCTGCAGCAGTGCACCACAACCCTATATATTGTACACCTATACCAGTCCTTACCAGGACCTTTGTGGACCTATTAGCTAGTGATTTGCAGACTGTACCTCAGTCCCTACACTGATAAAGGAGTGCTGCAGAATAGGGCAGTAATCTGCAGCAGTGCACCAGCACCCTATATATTGTACACATATACCAGTCCTTACAAGGACCTTTGTCAACCTAGTAGCTAGTGATTTGGAGATTGTACCTCAGTCCCTACACTGATAAAGGACTGCTGCAGAATAGGGCAGCAGTCAAGTATAATATTCTTTCTATATTTGGAAGAAAGTATATTATACGTGTACAACCCTATATACTGTACACCTATATCAGTCCTTAATTTCAATAAATTTTTATTGAATATCACAAATTCACAGTATCATACAAAAGTCAGGTATTTATACATTCAATGCTTACAAGAACCCATCATGGGGTAATAGCCAGTGATATTCGGTAACACAAGAACATTGAAAGAAAATCATGAAAAATTAAAATAAAAGAAGATAAGAAAACTGGATGCCTATTTCGTTTTTGTGTTTTTTTTTTTTAAGAAATATATACTATATTTTGCGTAAGTGCATGTAGACATATGATATCAGCAAAAACTTTACTACAAGATTTCTAAGAAAATAGTTTAACCCAGATGCATTCAATAGTATTAGCAAGAAGCAGATTTATTCCAATCTATCCAGGGCTGCCATAAGACTCGTTTGGTTGCTAGGTTGCCTTGAGATGCTGCAAACATTAATTCGTACCGTATGTGTAAGTCCACCTCTCTAATGATCTCCCCTAGCTGTGGTACGTCTTCGGTCCTCCATCGTCTTAGTATCGCTAGTCTAGTGCTCGCTAATATGTGAAAGACTACCAGTCTGTATTTTTTCGGGAATCTATCTATCCCTAGTGTTAACACCGCTAGGCCAGGGTCCCCACCTGTAAGGACACCTGTTATTGTGGAAATCAAGTTGAACACCTGGCGCCACACCATATTTAGTTTTGGGCACATCCAAAGTATGTGACCCAGCGACCCCCTACAACCGCAAAGTCTCCAGCATAGCGGCGAGGCCTGGGGATGAAAACCCGCCAGCCTCACCGGAGTTAGATACCATCTTAGAAAGATCTTAGTAGAAAGTTCCCACAGGTTTGCTGATTTAGTTGCCAAGTATACAACCTTTATAGATTCTTCCCATTGTTCCTGAGAATAGGGAGACCCCAACTCTAGTTCCCAAGATCTCATAGATGGAGACCTCCGGAACTCAGATTTGTGGTTTAAGAGGTTATAAAACAATGATATGCCTTTAATTTTTGTCTGTTCATTTCGGTAGTACATATATACTCTCACCGGGAGGGGTATTTCGGTTGTAGGGATTGTACTAAGGAGATGTACTATCTGCATGTAAGTGTATTGATCCCTAGGCTCCAACCCAAACTCTAGTTGTAACGCTCTGAATGTTTTAATACCTGGGCCTAACATAATATCTTGCACTGATAAAATCCCCCTCCTCTGCCAGCTTCCAACGGATATTTGAGGGATGAGGAGTCGTAGACTTGATAGTGGTAAAGGGATTGCCTTGGTGGGTTGATCTGGGATGGCATTGTCTAGAAGTATTTTCCAGGCCGCCAGCGTGGCTCTCATAGGGGGAGACAGGATACCCACCAACCTCGGGATGAGTGAGCTCGTTAACAATAGATCTGCAATGGAATGCTGTGGGCATTGAGCTTGTTCTATTTCTAACCATCTAGGACCCTTGCCCTAAACAAACCAATACCTTGCCTGAGCCAAGATAGCCGCCAGGTAATAATCTCGCAGCAGAACATGTCCCGCTCCTCCCACTCTTTTCGTATGAATCAGTTCCTTGAAGGCGCACCTAGCTTTTTTACCTTGCCATAAAAAGGAGTTAATCCTAGATTGTGCTTTAGCGAAAAAGTCGTTCGGAACCGGAATAGGAAGGGTCCTAAATATATATAATATTTGGGGTAATATCATCATCTTAAAAGCAGCTAATCTACCTGACCAAGTCAATTCTTTTTTAGAAATAGACAACAGTTTGAATTCTAGACCCTCCAGGAATGGCACATAGTTGTCGTTGTACAATTTACCTATTTTCTCAGAGAGCACTATACCCAAATATTTGATACCAGTGGAGCTCCAAGCATAAGGGAAGATCCGCTGCAGTCTGGACTTTATTACATCATCTATCCCCAGTCCCAGTATCTGGGATTTTCCCTCGTTTACCTTGTAATACGAAACCCGGTTGAACAGTGTTAGAGATTCATGTGCCTCAGCCAGGGAAGTCTCCACATTAGTCAACATCAATATCACATCATCAGCAAACAGGCTGATACTATGACTCCCCGACCCCACTCCGAAGCCCACTATACGTGGATGAGATCTAATGTGGATTGCCAGGGGTTCCATCAGTAGATTAATTATCAATGGAGAGAGAGGGCACCCCTGCCGTGTTCCATTCGAAATAGAAAATGGGGAGGACATAACCCCTGATACAAAAACTCTAGCCGAGGGTTTAAAATATAGTGCCTTAATTGCCGAATCGATGCCGCCTTCAAATCCAAAAGCCCTCAGAACCTCACCGAGATACTGCCAGTGAATGCGGTCAAAGGCCTTCTCTGCGTCCAGTGATAGAAGCAGAGAAGGCCTCCCCTCCGTCTCGGCTAGGTGGATTAAGTTAACAAGTCTACGGGTCACATTCGAGGCTTGTCTATTTTTTGTGAAGCCCGTCTGATCGGGATGAATGATCGTAGGTAGTATATCCACCATACGAGCGGCAATTATTTTGGCATATAGTTTCAAATCACTATTGAGTAAAGAAATTGGCCTAAAGTTTGGCGGAGAAATTGGATCCTTCCCGGGCTTAGGCAAAGTTATGATCAGAGCTTCCAACATCTCTGGCGGGAAAGAGGCAGAGGCAGCAGCTTTATTGAAAATTGTAGTAAGGTGCGGGGTGAGAGTGTTTTTGAACAGTTTATAGTATTCACCACTAAAGCCGTCCGGTCCAGGGGATTTATTGGACGGTAAGGAATTAATGGATGTCTGGACTTCAGCATCAGTAAATGGGGCATTGAGCAAATCCAATTGCTCCTGGGTTAATCGCGGGATTGGGAGTTGGGAAAGGAAATCCACAATGTGTTCCTGATTTGGCTGGTGAATCGTGGGGTCGTCTTTAAGGTTATAAAGCGAGCTATAATAGGAGCTAAAAGCGTCCGCAATTTTCTTAGGGTGGGTTTCTTTTATGTTAGAAGTAGGGGGGATGATATATGGGATTTTAGTTCTATATCTGTGACCTTTGATTTTATGGGCTAGGAGTTTACCAGCCTTATTGTCATAGGCATAAAACGTCATTTTCCTACGTTTGCTATATTTCTCAAAGTTTTCAAGTAGTAGTACACGCAAATCATGTCTATGCTGAGCTAGTTTTTGGGATAGGAGGACTGTCGGTTTAGTCTTGTTAAGTGCCTCTAGTTTCTCGATGTCCGACAATAAGCCTGTAAGTTTGCTTTGCCTCTGCCTCTTTAACCTCGCTCCCATTTGAATACAAATTCCCCTCATAAACGCCTTATGGGCATTCCATAACACAAATGGATCTGTAACGGAATTAACATTGTCATTAAAAATTCAGTCAGATGCTTCTGGAGAACCTCCTCTCTCTGCAGCACGTAGGTGTTGATTCTCCACAGTGGGCTTGCATTAACAGCTGCCGAGCCCTCCACGGAGAGCACCACCGGTGCATGATCAGACCAAGTCATTGGTTTGATAGCCACCGAAGATGTCCGCATCAGAGTCTGCTGGTCAACCAAAAACAGGTCTATTCTAGAATATACCTGGTGTGGGGGGAAAAGTAGGTAAAGTCTCGCTCGTTTGCGTGCAGGCATCTCCAAGCGTCATATAGACCGTGTTGATGTATAGCGGGCTGCATAGCTGGGCGCAGTCGTGTGGACTGAGACGTAGAATCCGAAGCAGGGTCTGGGGTCAAGTTGAAATCCCCACACATTAACAGCAATCCTTTTTGAATTTTCCGTATTTTTCGCATCAGGCTGTTAAAAAATCTCACCTGGTGATTGTTAGGGGAGTATACGTTTACAATTGTGTAGGTAGTCAAGTTTACATCACAGATCAATATCAAGAATCTGCCATGGGGATCACTAATAGCTTCGTGCAGTTGAAAGGCCACAGAGTCCCTGATAGCTGTTAGGACCCCTTTCCTTTTGGTTGTTGCATTAGCTGTGAATATGTGCGGGAAATTTTTGTGCGAGCACTTGGGAGCTTTGGCAGTCACAAAGTGAGTCTCCTGGGCACAGACAATGTCGCATTTGTGCGATTCCGCTTCTTTCCAGAGCGAGTGACGTTTCACGGGGTGGTTGAGCCCCTTAGTGTTAATAGATAAGATATTTAGAGCCATAGAGGGAATGGGTGCAAGGAATGCAGAAAAGTGTGCTGATCAGCCCCACCATATATGGGCTCTCCTCTCCATGGGGGATCCATATCCCCTCCAAGTATGCCACATGGGCTGTTAGGTAAACAGTGCTCACTATTGCGAGGAGGAATGTTCCGATCCTGGTGCCGTGTAGGTCCTTTGATTCTTTCTATGAAGCAATCTGTGATGTCTGTCAAAGCACCCATCCTCCATACGGTAAGCAGGCTACAGTTAGCAAGTGGTGTAGCATCCAAACAAAAAAAATAAAAAAATAAAAGAACGTAACAGAAGAAATTAAAATAGCACATTAATTAGTGAACGAATTAGCAACGCCCGCTCTATGAGTTCTAGAGCAGGTCTAACAAAGTAAAACCGTGGGCAGCGGGTGCTGCAAAGTTAACTGGGGGGAAGAGTTCAGCCTGAGGCTCCTCAGTAACAGTGACAATGGGAACTCAATGTTAGATGAATACATCCATCCCAACTCACGAATGCGATTTGGCGTTCCTTGACGTGACGGTTTTCCATTCCTGGTCAACCAATTTCGGAGCAGAAGACAGTGCTGCGCTTACTTCCAAGTCCGAAAGTATGCCCCACTCTCGTAAGAGGGTACTGCCTTTGTCCAACGAGGTAATGGAGTATGTGCGATTGTCCTTAATCACAGACAGTTTCGTAGGGAATCCCCACTTGTATACAATTTTATGGTTTCTCAAAGCTTTGGTAATGGTATTCAGGTTTCTCCTCTTCTGAAGAGTATATTGTGAAAGGTCTGTGAAAAACTGCAAGTGCTGAAGTTGTGGCGGAATACGTTCTTTTCGACGCATGGCTGCCATAAGGTCCTCTTTCACATGGAAGAATTGTAGGCTTAAAAGTACATCTCTCGGGACCTGATCAGACAAGTGAGTCGGTTTGGGAAGACCATGAATCCTGTCGATCGTCACATCAAGATCCAACACCTCTGGAAGTATTTGTTTAAACACCGTCACCACATGTGCGTGTAGGTCGGCCTGTAAGATCGTTTCGGGGATACCCCTGATTTTGATATTGTTTCTTCGTGATCTATCTTCCAGGTCTGCTAATTTCTCCTTAAGCTTCTCCACCTCCCCCTCCCTCTCCTCATGTGCATCCACTAGATCGTTTATGGTCCCAGCATATTCTCCCATCTTAGTTTCTATGTGATCCACTCTATCTCCAATAGCATTAAGATCTTTATGAAACCGTGCATGCAGGCTGCCATGTCCGACTGGATGGTGCTGCGGAGCGATAATAACATGTCTTTCAGAACAGTATCAACCACCGGTTGATTCTGAGTGGGAGAGGATTCGATGGGTTCGGGTAACTCCCGGGTGTCATCCCCTGAGTCTGCGGATGGGCTGCCCTCCCCACTCAATCCGCTGCCATCCAGCCTGGGTTTCGACTTAGCCGGGCTGCTAGTGGAAGGGGAGGAGGGGTAGGAGTGCTGGCCAGTGGTGGAGGCCTGTTTGTGCTGCCGGTTACCTGGTTCTGCTCCCCTCGTGCGTGGTGAAGCTCTCTGCGGAGAGTAGGCCCGGGCGCCATCTTGGGACTCCCTGTCAGGGAGCCTAGCATAGAAGTCCGTGAGCCGTTGCGGTTTACCCGCACCTCGGCGCTTACCGGGCATGGTCCCGAGGGGTTGGGGAGATCGTCCGCTGCCAGGTGAGGCTTCCAAAGGGCACGGATGATGTCGCTTTTAGCCGCTTAGATCCCCTGTCACCGGAGCTCCGGGATTATGCGACCATCCGGAACTTGCGTCAGGCCACGCCCCCCACCTATACCAGTCCTTAAAAGGACTAGCATGCTAGTGATTAAACTGACTGCCCCTGCTGCACACAGCGTCCTGTCCCTCCATGCACTGACAAAAGACAGACTGCTGCAATCACCAACACAGCAGTGCACTGAACCCTATATACTGTACACCTATACCATTCCTTAAAAGGACCTCTGTGGACCTAATAGTAATAGCTAGTGATTAAACTGACTGTCCCTGCTGCACACAGCGTCTTGTCCCTCCCTGCACTGACAAAAGACAGGCTGCTGCAATCACCAGCACAGCAGTGCACTCAACTCTATATACTGTACTCCATTTATACCATACCAGTCCTTAAAAGGACTTCTGTGGACCTAATAGCCAGCGATTTGTGTCACTACAGTCTCTCCCTGCTCCACACAGCATCCTGTCCCTACACTGAAATAAGACAGAATGTAAAATGGCCGCCAGATCAGGTCTATTTTTAAGGTAGGGGAAATGTCCAATTGTCCATGTGCTGAAATGTCTCAATTGGCTGTCCTGTACCCCGTGATGGATGTGTCATCATGGGTCAAAGTTCTTTCACACTGTAAACACATATGTCCACCGGGCGAACAGCGGCAATAGTCCGCCGATCGGGCAAATCGCGAGCATGCAAAATTCGCCGTGAAACGACCGCCGGGCGAACAGTTCGGCCATCCCTACTACAGAAGCTGGTGTAAGGCTCTAATGGCTGCAACACTAAATAACATCCGATTGTGTGTAGGCGGCATAACAGTTTTTTTGGTAGCGTTTGAAGCAGTTGCTGACAGTCAGGTGCTCTTTTTTCCTGCGACTCTCACTAGTTGTACCAGTAAATTTAGAAAATGTCCAATCGAAGATACACTAGTGAAGAGGCCTACACGTTTCTGAGCATGATAGATGAGACTGAAGAGGAGCTCACCCATCTGTCAGATTCAGGCTCAGAATACGAACCTGTAGACAGAAGCGGCATGCTGACAGATAGCTCTGATGATGGAGTAGTGGCCCCTGCCAAGGTCAGGCATACCCAACCCCATTCTTCTGCTGTTGAGGTGCAAAAACGGCAGGGCTCTCGTATGGAGCAGAGAGCCAGTACTAGTGCCGCTCATCCTTCTGGTGAACTGGAAAGCACCAGCGCCCTAGTACTTTCTGGTCATACATCCAGCACTGCAGTCTCGTGTGGGGACATGGTGAGTCCCATAAGTGCAGTTCAAGCCGGTGAGGTGGCTAGCTCAACTATTGTCCAGCTGCCACCAAAAAGACAAAGACAGATCCATCGAGCCCATAGTGCCCTTCCTGCTGCATTTGCCAATCTGAATTGGGAGCCCACCACTTCTGCAGCACCTGTACTTCCCCCATTCACTGGCCAACCCAGAATTCAGGTTGAAACAGTTGATTGTACGTCACTTGATTTTTATTCGCTGTTTTTCACGGAAGATCTCTATAGATCTATTGTGGGCCAAAGCATTTTGTAAGCTGGTCAATTCACTGCCGCCCCAATTGACCCTTGCGAAAATTGAACCTTGCCAAAATGAAAAATTATTATGAAAAATGAATAAAAAATAAAAAATAATAATAATAAAAAAATAAAAGTAAAAAATAATGATGATAATGAAATTATGATGAAAATCTCATTATCATCATTATTTTTTATTATTATTATTTTTTATATTTTATTATTTTTTTATTCATTTTTCATTATTATTATTATTATTTTTTTCGCCTAATACATACAGAGATATATATCACCTTTAAATATACTAGCTAGGTCCACTGTACTCCTCTTCTATTTATTTTTTCCCCACATTATCCCCTAGATTAGTCTACGTGAAAAATTTTTCCATATGTGTCACTCTTAGCTACATATATTTTTTTTTATACTGGCTTGCTGATTTTATATGATATAATAATTTTTCATTGCATATATGACACTGGCTATTTATTTGTCTTTCACTATTCTTTATACATGTAGTATTTATTGGGAGTTTTATTATTTTTTATCAATATTTATCATTTTTTTTTGTTATTTTTTTGTATTTTTTTCTTTTCTTTCTTATTATTTGTATTTTTATTAATATTTTTCCACCAAGTTTTTTAAGTTTTCCCATATACTGTAACCCATTTTGGTTCATGGTTTTTATGTATCGGCTCAGCATTTATTGTTTTCCACTTCCTGCCCCATTTTCATATTTGTATTTTCCTCCTTCACTGGCCCCGCCCCCTCTTTCCCCGTCTCCGCTACTTATTCTCTCTTCTTGATCCCGAACGGCCAGCTTGACAAAGGAGCGCAGCCGTCGCATCATCCACGGCTCTGCTGGATCAGGAAACGCGTCGCATCCCTCGTGACATCATCTCCCCTCGCCTGAAGTTCTTTTTGCGTTCCGGCTTGTATGGACATTAGCATGGCCACAACGAGCGGAAACATTCTGACAGGACCCTACAGCGCTTTGGAATGACCCCACTGAGGCTTCTCTTCCCCTCTGTTATATGGGATCAGTACACCGCGTGATTGTAACTGCTAAAATGTGAGTTTTTTTATCATGGATCTCTGATATGTATATGTAATTTACCAATAGCATATTTTTTATGCTTTTAGGTCTACATTTTGAGCACTGTATTATTATCGGTTTTCATTGTGAAAATTACGGTAGATTGTTGCTTTATTTTTTAGCGCCATATACTTGTATATACCCACATTTTAATCTGCAGGGCCATTGTTTTAAAAAATATATAAAATGTTTGGGGGTTCAAAGTAATTTTCTAGCAAAAAAAATATATTCTTTCATGTAAACAAAAAGTGTCAGAAAGGGCTTTGTCTTCAAGTGGTTAGAAGAGTGGGTGATGTGTGACATAAGCTTCTAATGTTGTGCATAAAATGGAAGGACAGTTCAACCCCCCCCCCCCCCCATGACCCCTTTTTGTAAAGTAGATACCCCAAGCTATTTGATGTTGAGTCCATGGAATATTTTATATTTTGCCAAAGGTTTCGGATAAACGATAAACTTTTTTTTGCACAAAGTTTTCACCAAATGATATATTGCTCACACGTGCCATGGTCATCTGTGGAATTACACCCCAAAAAACATGGCATGTTTGAGCAATATATTATTTAGTGACAACTTTGTGCAAAAAAAAATAAAAGTTTGTAATTTTCCTGCGACTCGTAGCCAAATATAAAATATTCCATGGACTCAACATGCCTCTCATCAAATAGCTTTGGGGGGTTGTGCTATCTTGGCATCTTATGGTCTTTGAAACTGTGATAGGTAGTGAGAAGTGAAATCAAAAATTTACACTTTAGAAATCCTGAAGGCAGTGCTTGGTTTTTGGGGTCCTGTACACGGCTAGGCTGGCTCCCAAAAAGTCTCACACATGAGGTATCCTCATACTCAGGAGAAGCAGCAGAATGTATTTTGTGGTATAATTCCACATATAACTATGGCACGTGTGAGCAATAATGATATTTTCTACTTTTTGTTATAAAAAAAAAATCCAACAAACAAAATTTTAGTCAAATATTTAGGTCAAAATGTATTCAGCCACAAGTCTTTGGTAGGAAAAATGTCACTAAGCATTTCTTTATTGGTTTGTGAAAAAAATATAGCGTCTACAAACTAGGGTACATTTTCTGGAATTTACACAGCTTTTAGTTTATGACTGCCTTCTCATTTCTTGAAGTGCTAAAATGACAGGGCAGTACAAACCTCCCTAAATTACCCCTTTTTTGAAAGAAGACACCCCAAGCTGAGAGGCATGCTGAGCCCATTGTATATTTTAAATTTTTTTGTCACAAGTGATTGAAATATTACAAAACAAAATTATACAAAATTGTGACTAAATTATATTTTTTTCAAAATGTTTGGTATTTTTCCATTTATATCGCAAAAAATAAAAATCACATAGGCAGTCAAATACCATCTAAAGAAGGCTCTATTTGTGCGAAAAAATAGACACACATTTTGTTTGGGTAC
The DNA here is from genome assembly GCF_037356315.1 of Lithobates pipiens. Lineage (NCBI taxonomy): Eukaryota > Metazoa > Chordata > Amphibia > Anura > Ranidae > Lithobates > Lithobates pipiens. The sequence continues at coordinate 202,478,212 of NW_027507764.1, read as the reverse complement.
ATGACCGCACAATTACTAGTTAAGGCAACGATGTGCCAAATTGTAAAACGTGCTCTGGTCATTGAGCAGCCAAATCCTCTGGGGCTGTTTTGGTTAACCGCTTCCCGACCAGCGCACGATGATGTACGTTGGCAGAATGGCATGGACAGGCAAATTGGCTTTCAGGTACGTCCATTTAAAATTGCCGCCATGCCATCACGTGCACGCCACCGGTGGCACACGAGTGCCGGTCGGGGCCCCTGTGAGTCCGACCTGCGGGTCCTGCAATCGTCTCACGGGGAGGGAGAACATGGAGATGCCGATGTAAACAGCATCTCCCCATTCTGCTTAGCAACAAGTGACGCTGATCTCTGCTCCCTGTGATTCGAGCAGAGATCAGTGATCTGTAAATCACAGCCATGCCTCCCACAGTTAGAAACACACCCCTAGGACACAATTAACCCCTACACTGCCACCCCCTGGTTAACCCCTTCACTGCCAGTGTCATTTACCCAGGAGTGCATTTGTATAGCACTGATTGCTGTATAAATGACAATGGTCCCAAAAATGTGTCAAAAATGTCCGATGTGTCTGCCATAATGTCACAGTTACAATAAAAATTTCTGGTAAAAAAAAAATTATTAATAGAAATGCCATAAAACTATCCCCTGTTTTGTAAACACTATAACTTTTGCGCCAACCAACCAATAATCGCTTATTGATTTTTTTTACCAAAAATATGTAGAAAAATACGTATCGGCCTAAACTGAGGAAAAAAATGTTTTTTTAATATATTTTTTGGGGATATTAATTATAGCAAAAATAATGTTTTTTTCAAAATTGTTGCTCTTTTTTTGTTTATAGCGCAAAAAATAAAAACCGCAGAGGTGATCAAATACCACCAAAAGAATGCTCTATTTGTGGGAAAAAAAGGACATCAATTTTGTTTGGGAGCCACATCGCACGACCGCACAATTGTCAGTTAAACCGATGCAGTGCCGAATCGCAAAAAGTGGTCTGGTCTTAAGCCAGCAAAATGGTCCGGGGCTTAAATGGTTAAAATGAATCGAAACACATGGAAGTGTTTTATTCTCAAGGTATTTATATTTCTCACATAAGAATCATACATAATACTTGTGAGTTGTGCTTATGCGATAGGAAGAATCAATGTTATCAACAACAGTTCTAATTGTCAATTTAAATTCATAGGAAAAATGCACAGGCTACAACAACAAATGCCATTAGTATGTGAAACTATAACAACCTCCACTTTTTATCAATTCCTCTCTCTCTTAGCATTGACAGATTTGACAATAGAGGTAAATATCACACTAATGAAAAAGAAATAGATCAGTAACTGTCAAAAAGGGCAGCCTTAAGTCAGGGTCCTGCCCCTAGTAGTCATTTTAGTGTGATATTTACCTTTATTGTCATTGTGAATGCTGAGAGAGAGAGAGAGAGAGAGAGAGAGAGTGAGGAGTTGATAAAAAGTGGTGACTGTTAAAATCTACACACTAATGGCATTATTGTAGACTGTGTATTTTTTTCTTTGAATGTATCTAAGAATTAGAACTGTTGAAATAATAAACTTATTGTTTTGCTGTGTTTTAAAAACCCCAAAAAATCTTTGCGTGATGAAGCCAGTGCCACTATGTAGTGCACATTTCCATGAACTTTAACAGTTCAAGAAACTGAACAGAACTTCTGTTTGGTTTCTTGAACTGTTAAAGTTAATGGAACTTTCAAGGTGGCTTCATCATGCTAAGATTTATTTTTTTCTTATTTTAATGTTACACATCTGTCAAAAAAGCAATATTCTTGTACCAAAGCTTTTTGTTTAACCCCTAAGGACCAGAAGGATTTCTCCCCTTAACCAGTTGCCGACCGCCGCACGCCGATGTACGTCGGTAGAATGGCACGGGCAGGCATAAGGACATACATGTACGTCCCTTGCCTCCCGCGGGTTGGGGGCCCGATCGGGCCCCCGCCCGGTGCCTGCGGCGGTCGGTTTTCGTCCGGGAGCGATCCGGGACGAGGGGGCGGCCATTCATTCATGGCCACCCCCTCGCGATCGCTCCCGACGAATAGAAATCCCCGGTGACATCACTTCCTCTCCTGTAATGTAAACACAGGAGAGGAAGTGATGTATTCTCTCCTCCGTGTCGGTATTTTTCGTTCCGACACGGAGGAGAGCGGATCGGTGAGTTGCACCAACACTCTACACACACAGTAGAACATGCCAGGCACATTCACACCCCCCCTTTACCCCCTGATCACCCCCCCAATTACCCCTGCCCCCCAGTCACAGTGACACCAATGTCATTTTTTTTTTTTTTTTTGCATTGGTGTCATTTGTGACTGTAATAACTGTTAGGGCAGTTAGAGTTAGCCCCCTTTAGTTCTAATGTACCCCCCTAACCCCCCCAATAAAGGTTTAACCCCGTGATCACCCCCCGTCGCCAGTGTCACTAAGGCTGGGTTCACATTGCAGCGGTTTATGAGAACGAATGTGATTCGCACCGCACTGCAGTGCAAATCACATCCGATCTCTGTGCGATTCGAGTTCAGCCATTCGCCGCACCCGCCACACCCGCCGCACCCGCCGCAAATTTGCACGGGACCCTTTTTTTGGCCCGCAGCAGAATCGGATCGCATGGGTGTTCACACCATGCGATCCGAGTTTGCAGATCGCACTGCGATATGCGAACTGATCTGGGGGTGTCAGTAACATTTCACTGACACTCCCAGCAGTTCGCATAGGGCAGTGTGAACTGCCGCCGGGAGGCATGCGATGCGGGAACCCGCCGCGGATTCGCGGCGTTTCCGCATCGCTCCAGTGTGAACCCAGCCTAATAAGCGATCATTTTTCTGATCGCCGTATTAGTGTCACAGGTGACGCTAGTTAGGCAGGTAGGTATTTAGGTTCGCTGCAGCTTTTTATAGCGCCAGGGACCCCCATATACTACCGCATAAAGCCCCCTGATTGCCCCCTAGTTAACCCTTTCACCAGTGATCACCATATAACTGTTACAGGTGACGCTGGTTGGTTAGTTATTTTTTTATAGTTTCAGGGCACCCGCCATTTATTACCTAATAAAGGTTTAACCCCCTGATCACCCGGCGGGTGTCATTTGTGACTAATAACTGTTAGGGCAGTTAGGGTTAGCCCCCTTTAGTTCTAAGGTACCCCCCTAACCCCCCAATAAAGGTTTAATCCCGTGATCACCCCCCGTCGCCAGTGTCACTAAGGCTGGGTTCACATTACAGCGGTTTATGAGAACGGATGTGATTCGCACCGCACTGCAGTGCAAATCACATCCGATCTCTGTGCGATTCGAGTTCAGCCATTCGCCGCACCCGCCGCAAATTCGCACGGGACCCTTTTTTTGGCCCGCAGCAGAATCGGATCGCATGGGTGTTCACACCATGCGATCCGAGTTTGCAGATCGCACTGCGATATGCGAACTGATCTGGGGGTGTCAGTAACATTTCACTGACACTCCCAGCAGTTCGCATAGGGCAGTGTGAACTGCCGCCGGGAGGCATGCGATGCGGGAACCCGCCGCGCATTCGTGGCGTTCCCGCATCGCTCCAGTGTGAACCCAGCCTAATAAGCGATCGTTTTTCTGATCGCTGTATTAGTGTCACAGGTGACGCTAGTTAGGCAGGTAGGTATTTAGGTTCGCTGCAGCTTTTTATAGCGCCAGGGACCCCCATATACTACCGCATAAAGCCCCCTAATTGCCCCCTAGTTAACCCTTTCACCAGTGATCACCATATAACTGTTACAGGTGACGCTGGTTGGTTAGTTATTTTTTTATAGTTTCAGGGCACCCGCCATTTATTACCTAGTCTCACTAGTGTACCCCTAAATTTAGGGGTGTCTACTTTCCAAAATGGGGTCATTTGGGGGGGGTTTGTGCCATCTTGGCATTTTATGGCCTTCAAAACTGTAACGCCCTTAGAAAGCCAGAAGGCGGTGCTTGGTTTTCGGGGCCCCGTACGCGGCTAGGCTCCCAAAAAGTCCCACATATGTGGTATCCTCGTACTCAGGAGAAGCAGCAGAATTTATTTTGGGGTGTCGTTTCACATATGCCCATGGCATGCGTGAGCAATATATCATTTAGTGACAACTTTGTGAAAAAAAAAAAAAAAGTTTGTAATTTTCCCGCAACTTGTGGCAAAATATAAAATATTCCATGGACTCAACATGCCTCTCAGCAAATAGCTTGGGGTGTCTACTTTCTAAAATGGGGTCATTTGTGGGGGTTTTGTGCCATCTTGGCATTTTATGGCCTTCAAAACTGTAATAGGTAGTGAGAAGTGAACTCAAAAATTTACGCCCTTAGAAAGCCTGAAGGCGGTGCTTGGTTTTCGGGGCCCCGTACGCGGCTAGGCTCCCAAAAAGTCCCACATATGTGGTATCCCCGTACTCAGAAGAAGCAGCAGAATTTATTTTGGGGTGTCATTTCACATATGCCCAATGGCATGCATGAGCAATATATCATTTAGTGACAACTTTGTTAAAAAAAAAAAAAAAAAAAAAAGTTTGTAATTTTCCCGCAACTTGTGGCAAAATATAAAATATTCCATGAACTCAACATGCCTCTCAGCAAATAGCTTGGGGTGTCTACTTTCTAAAATGGGGTCATTTGTGGGGGTTTTGTGCCATCTTGGCATTTTATGGCCTTCAAAACTGTAATAGGTAGTGAGAAGTGAACTCAAAAATTTACGCCCTTAGAAAGCCTGAAGGCGGTGCTTGGTTTTCGGGGCCCCGTACGCGGCTAGGCTCCCAAAAAGTCCCACATATGTGGTATCCCCATACTCAGGAGAAGCAGCAGAATTTATTTTGGGGTGTCATTTCACATACGCCCATAGCATGTGTGAGCAATATATCATTTAGTGACAACTTTGTGTAAAAAAAAAAAAAAAATTTTTTTTTGTCATTATTCAATCGCTTGAGGCAAAAAAATTAAATATTCAATGGGCTCAACATGCCTCTTATCAATTTCCTTAGGGGGTCTACTTTCCAAAATGGGGTCATTTGGGGGGGTTTTGTACTGCCCTGCCATTTTAGCACCTCAAGAAATGAGATAGGCAGTCGTAAACTAAAAGCTGCGTAAATTCCAGAAAACGTACCTTAGTTTGTAGATGTGACAACTTTTGCGCAAACCAATAAATATACAATTATTGACTTTTTTTTTACCAAAGACATGTGGCTGAATACATTTTGGCCTAAATGTATGACTAAAATTGAGTTTATTGGATTTTTCTAATAACAAAAAGTAGAAAATATCATTTTTTTTCAAAATTTGCGGTCTTTTTACGTTTATATCGCAAAAAATAAAAATTGCAGAGGCAATCAAATACCATCAAAAGAAAGCTCTATTTGTGGGAAGAAAAGGACGCAAATTTTGTTTGGGTACAACATTGCATGACCGCGCAATTACCAGTTAAAGCAGCGCAGTGCCAAAGTGTAAAAAGACCTCTGGTCATTTACCAGCAAAATGGTCCGGTCTGAAAGTGGTTAAGGACCAGGGCATTTTTTGCTTTTTTGTGATAGGGCACTGCGTCACTTTAACTGACAATTGCACAGTGACGCAACATTGTACCCAAACAAAAAAATTTTGCGCTACAAACAAAAAATGCAACAATTCTGAAAAAAAATTATATATATATATATATATATATATATATATATATATATATATATATATATGTATATATACCCTGCTTCCCCTAAAATAAGACCTAGCGTGATTGTCGGTGTTGGCTGCAATATAAGCCCTACCACCCAAATAAGCCCTACTCTGTTTCCTCAAAAATAAGCCCTACCCTGAAAAGAAGACCTACAAGGACTTTAACTAGGGCTTATTTGGGGGGTAGGGCCTTTATTGCAGCTATCACCGACAATCACACTAGGTCTTATTTTAGGGAAAACAGGGTATATATATATATATATATATATATATATATATATATATATATATATTTTTTTTACTTTTTGCTATAATAATATATATATATATATATATATATATATATATATATATATATATATATATATATATATATATATATATATATATATATATTTAAAAAAAATGTCTTCATGAGTTTAGGCCAATATATATTCTTCTACATATTTTTGGTAAAAAAATCTAAAAAATTCGCAATAAGCGTATATTGAGTGCTTTGCGCAAAAGTAATGGCATCTACAAAATAGGGAATAGATTTATGGCGTTTTTTTTACACTAGTAATGGTGGTGATCTGTGATTTTTAGCGGGACTGCGACATTGTTGAGGACAGTTTGGACACTTTTGACACATTTTTAGGTCCATTGACATAAAAATGCACTGATTACTGTGTAAATGTCACTGGCAGGGAAGGGGTCAACACTACTGAGCAATAAGGGGTTAAATGTGTTCCCTGGGACATGTTTCTAACTGTGGGGGATGGGACTGACTGGAGAAGGAGAGAGATCGCTGTACCTGATCACTAGGAACAGCAGGTCTGTCTCTCCTCCCCTGTCAGAATGGGGATCTGTCTGTTTACATTGATAAATCCCTGTTCTGGCTCTCTTTCCCACAATCGCAGGTGGCCGGCAGATATCAAAGCTGCTGGCTACGCGATGCGTGTCCCTCTCCATGCAGCGGGCGCACCCACCTGCTATGGCTCTCAAAGGAGCGGGCGTACAGGTACGGCGATTCGCTGGAACATGCCAACCTGCCGTATAATGATGGTGGCTGGTCAGCAAATGGTCAAATAAATACATTGTATAAACACTAGATCTGTGTCTGTAGTGCATGTTCAAACCTTAATACCATAAATAATAATATATTAGATTTTTCACTCTAGGAGTGTATAATGAGTTTGGATATTGTAGAGAAATGCTTATATAATGCATTTCAATCAAAATTAGTTTTAGTGAACTAAAATGTACTGGAGATTGTAGTCGACTAAAATGTAATGGAGATTTTAGTCGACTAAATACGACTAAAACTAAAACAATTGCAGATGACTAAAACACAAATGGCATGTTAGACTAATGCCGTGTACACACGGTCAGACTTTCCGGCAGAAAAAGTAGAACGGAATCTCTTCATTGGTTATTCCGATTGTGTGTGGGCCTCATCTGACTTTTTTTTTTCGAAAATTCGGAAAGACCTAGAAATAGAACATGTTTTAAAACTTTGTCTCTGTATGCTGTTCCGACGGCCAAAAATTACGCATGGCCAGCTATTGGCTACTGGCTATTGAACTTCCTTTTTATAGTCCCGTCGTACGCGTTGTACGTCACTGCGTTCTAGACAATCGGAACGGACTTTGGTGTGATCGTGTGTAGGCAAGACCATTTCAGAGGAACTCCATCGGAACTCCGTCGGAACTCCGTCGGAACTCCGTCGGAAAAACCGTCAGAGTTTATTGTGATGGAAAACCTGGCCGTGTGTACGTGGCATAAGACTAAAACTAAAGCCCCATACACACTATCATATTTTCTGCTGATTTTTTCCCTTAGATTTACCAAAACCATATAATATGAGGTATAACCTTAGGAATTTCAATTTGTATGCAATCAGGCAGGCCCTTACAAGACATGGTTTTAGTAAATCTAAAAACATAGATCAGCAGAAAATCTGATAGCGTGTATGGGGCTTAAATCAAAATTTGCTGCCAAAATGAACACTGTCTAAGCACTCCGATCATGTGTAGAGAATTCCGGTCGGACAAAGTGCCACGCATGCTCAGATCAAATTCCTACATCAAAGCTATTGGCTACTAGCCTGAACGTAGTCCCATCGTAAAGAAATTACGTCATCACGTTCTGAAAGATCAGATTTTTCGACAACTTTGTCCGACCGTGTGTATGCAACAGTTTCGGACACAATCCGACAGACAAAATCCGTCGGACAAAATCCGACAGATTTGGTTGGCAGAATGTCCGACCGTGTGTACGGGGGCTTCCAGTACCTATTTCTGTTTTTCAACTCTCTTCCTGGATATATAATTGCTCCTTTATAATTTTAGTGGTATTCAGTATGTTGAAGATCTCTATTTAAACAGTGATCTCAAATCTTTTACCGATCACCAAAGACAGTTTCACCTATCCATTACAGAACACTATAGATATATCCAGATATCGCAATGTATTAAAAGCAGTTCAAATCATCCAGTTAAAACTGAATTGGAAAGTGTGGCATTACTATAAACCTGAGCAAATTAAAGTAGTATAACCAATTTTATTGTAAAGAAAAAAAAAATGATAAAACAAAGTTTTATTGAATGAAAGTTGTACCATTATATGCTTGTAGCATGAATATAGTAATGAGTGCAAACATTCACATAAGTAATTGTTGAAAGATAATAAATGCAATGCGAATTGACAGATTAATCAGTAGAAACTCCTTCTACAACCTTAACAATATATGACTGATCACCAATAATACTTTGTTTTATAATTCACTTCAGAATAAATTTGCTTTATAAAAAAACCCTTCCTTTGAAAAGGGGAAAAATAAATAGGCTTTCAGTACACAGTATCTCAATGACACACAGGTATTTTAGCAACATACAAATCTAGGTCTAGTACCAATTTGTAAGACCACTCACCAAAAAAAAAAAAATCACACTAAGGTGGAATTTAACACCTTTTTGCATCTGTAAATTTGATGTTAACACCTCTCCAGAATGCTGGAGAGGTTTCCTGCTTGTGAAGTGGCACATGGTACAACCTACTTCAGCAAAACTAAATAACAATGTTGCCAAATGACAGTTTTGGCCACTTTACTTTTGTTGGCAAACAAATGTCAGGGGATCTTCATTTATACCAGACCTTTATCCTAGATGAGGGTCTGATATAGATGTTATAACAAAAATAAATCTCATTGGAATTAGATTGCTGCTTGAGTTGATTCAGCTGTTGTATTTTATTTTATTTATGTATTTATTTTTTTGATATTTAAATATTTTTATTTAGTTTTCCACATTTACAAAAGACAGTAAAAAATATTTCTTATACATACTATTACAAATCACTTTGTTTAGCATTCATGATATTTCAATATTATCAACATTCATAAAAAAATAAAGAATAAGAAAGTACACATTGGGTACCCGATCCTTAATATACCTCTAAGAAAAAAAAAAGGGGCGGGGAAGCTATCTTCACCCTAGTGATCTAAGTTATCCTCTTGTGATCTTATCTTACCCTTACTATTTCCTCTCCCCCGTGACTCCTTTTCTTAATTTTAATATGTGATATATATATAAGGTGTAGATTCCTCTCCCCCCCCCCCCCCCGAAGAAAAAAAAAAAGCCATGAGTTATAGAGACAGCTGTTGTAGACATTAGACTATCATGAAATTAGTGTAGCTATCATTTAGTTTACCATATTAGAGGGTAGGTTTTCATAAACTGTAATTGTACTTTAATTAACAAAACAATGAGGGTTATTTACGAAAGGCAAATCCACTTGGAAGTGCAGTCGCTCTAAATCTAAGGGGTAGATCTGAAATTAGTGGAAGCTCTGCTGATTTTATCATCCAATCATGTGCAAGCTAAAATGCTGTTTGTTTTTTATTTTCCTTGCATGTCCCCCTCGGATCTACAGTGACTTTACTTCCAAGTGCACTTGCAGTGCAAAGAATATTTTCCTTTAGTAAATAACCCCCAATGTGTACTGTTAATTGCTGGAATTCCTACAAGATGATTTACCTGTGTACAAAACAGGACATCATCTTTGTAATTTTTTAGGCTAAATTTTTGACAGACTGAAAAAAGATGACATTTATTCATCTATTCTTTAGAAAAGAAATGCTTAAATTGGAAGTAAAGCCTCATATAAGTCATGTTAAAAACATTGCTTCCCCATTCCTCATACCTATGCTGTATACTGTAAAAGTGTAATTGTAAAAGATATCAGTGTAAATATATATTTTTTTATCAGCTTTGGTGCAGTCATATAACCAAAAATCTCTGGCTCCTCTGTGTCAGCATTTAGCTGCTGCAGGGGACAGAAGGGAGCACCGTCAATAGCAGTTATTGTCACAGCTCTTTGAATTCACCCCTGTTGTTGAGTGTGTGTGTTAGACGTGGTGAGGCTACAGTGACATACAGTCCAGATGTAATAGAGAGAACTTGTATTGCAGTCAAAGTATAACAGTTCACAACAAGCCTGGCGGGAAGGCAGCCCAAATGGGAGCACTCACATATGAACAGAAGATTGTAACAGAGCAGATCTTAGCCGAACTGGCAGCGTAGGTCTTGAGGGGTGGAATGTGGCCCGGTTGGTCTGTTCCCAAGTAGGGAGATTTTCAGGAAAAGTGGAAGATTCCTAAGCTATCCCTACTTGTCTAGAACCTTTCACTGCCACTGTTAGTATCCCTGACAGATGGGTGACCTGTCCCTACACTAGCCACACGAAAAAATGCATAACAAAACTCAGGAGCCAAGGTCTTAAATAGACTCTGCCTGACCCAAGATGCCTGTCAGAGTCACATGGGCTGTAAGCATCCAATCAAATTGCTGCCCCAGTGACGCAGGAAACCATAGAGGATTCATGTTCCTCTTGATTTTCTCTCCTTCTGCATTGCTGAGGCAGTTGAGCACCATGTGCAGTTAAATGTTTAATTGGGCTTATATTAGCCTTTGCTTCTTCTTTAAGTTTATTTTTACATACTGTCTCACTCTGTCTTGCTTACGTGTTGCCAGCATCCCAAGATCATAAATCATATAAAGAAAGTACCCCCCCCCCCCCCATAGAAATATTAAGGGACTTTAAGGGCAACTGATCAAATGACAAAATATGAAAAAATGAAAATGTATTATTAATATAAAATATGTGGTGCATACATCACCATGAATCGAATAAATAAAAACAAAAAGCAGAATTAGATCATGTAAATGCAGTTCCTTCAATATTGGGCCCGACACGTTTCAGGACCTATGTACAGTCCTTTATTCAGGGGCATGCTATGCAAAATGTTACTGCTATACAACATTGTACAATGCAACAAAGTTACATATCAAAATCAACATCAGGGACAGAGAAATTTGCATAATTGAAGCCAAGTCTAGAAACGCATACCAATCAAATGTGGGATCTGCAATAAGGTACCACCTGATACAAAGCCGAAGATGTAAACAGGCTCGAATGTTACAGGGAAACTTGGAGGAATATGGGACCTGGAAGAGTGATCATGTATATTGAAGTGTTTGCGGACAGCAGATAAGTTTGAATCGGTAGAAAGCCATTTTTCAAAAACGCAAACCTAAACGGTGTTGCTGATTATTGGTAATGTTAACAAATGCCCAAGGAACAGAAATGTTGCTGTGAAAAGAGCAGATTTTTAGTAAAAACATAGTTGGCTATTAGCAAATTAGCTAATATTGAATGGTATATTTAGCAGTAGAGATATTATTGATAGTATATCATGATTGATAGTATAGCATTTAAGTAAAAAACGGGTTATACGCTGGTTTAAAAAGTGCTGTGCTATTATCATATGGATGAAATGTGGACAGCCTGAGCCCTATGAGGGGGTTCTTTAAGGTCAGGGTATTGCAGGGTATTGCAGAGTATGGCAGGGTATTGCAGAGTATTGCAGAGTATGGCAGGGTATTGCAAAGTATTGCAGGGTATTGCAGAGTATGGCAGAGTATTGCAGAGGCTTATTTATTTTAAAAAAATACACAATAATTACATTAATTTCCCCCACTTTGCTAGCAAATTTTGCCATGAGTTGTAAAAGTTATTATATTTAAGATACAGTATGTGAAAAAAGTGGTTGGAAAACTGTCAAGAGAAAGATAGAAAGAATGAGTAACTCATGGTTTAGTGATGTGCAAACTATCGACTAATATTTTGCAGCATAAGTTTATTATACCTTTGTTAAGTCAATCTACAAACCAACTTTTCTTGGTTATTTTGATTAATTGTTTTAAAAATGTGAAGAAAAACTATCTAGATTGGGTAAAACTGCTGGAGACTATATTTTCCATAATAAAATAGACAACATACTAATTTCGACATCCTGGGCTTGATTTACTAAAGGTGTGTAGAGCATGTTCATTTTCAAAGTGTATTGCCATCTATCCTAATGAATGAGGTGAGGCAAAGCGAACATATTCTACTCCTATAGTAAATGACAATCATTAGATTAGTGCACCAAGACCAGATGGTCTCTACATTGGCTTGTCTGAGTTGACATGACCTATAAAAAATGTTGCTCTGAAAGGTGAATTATTTTATATGAAATTATTGTGGACAACAATGTAAAGTCTTGTAACGATTTATAATTATGCTGCAACTGCCCCTGTGCTCTTAGGGTGACATTTTCAATGACTGCACTTTTGCTTCAAGAATGTACATATCAAGTAAATAGTTATTTTTATAAAGGTCACATCTGAGACTCATTCAAGATTGACATATAGTAGGAATGGTTAAACTGTGGAAAACTTTATCAAAGGGGGTAGTGGTAGCAAAAAAATAATGGGATTAAAAAAAAAGAATTTGATGACTTTTTTCATATAATAACCACAGTTATAGATAAAAAAAAAATGATAGTGTAATTTTATTCTGGGAATTGCCTCCCCAGCAGTTACTTTGTTTTTTCTGCTGCGAAAGTCTGAATTAGACATCCCTCTTACCTGAGTTACCATCTGAGGACAAATAATTTGTCTAATTTATAAAGGATGTTTGCTTTCCTGTTTCACCAACACCTTCGCCCACCCAACCCCTATATCACTACTGTACTGTAATAATATACAGGCCTGTGGGAAGAACCACAGCTGTGGATGTAGACAACAGAGACTTCCAGAAGTTCTGAATACTGAACACTTTAACCCCTTCCCATCTGTGCTATATCCAAAAGATGGCTACAGTGTGGCTACAGTGTGGCTCTCCAGCACATGAATGTACCCATAGAAGGACACCTCCTGATCACCCCCTGGGGGGTGCATCAAGTGTGCTCTTTGACTGTTGTGTCCTTTAGACCCAGCTCATCACAGATCGTGGTAAAGGATCAATCACAGTGCCCATTTACCATGTGACAGCTGGTCACATGTAAACAGACTTGGCAGTTATCAGTCCCTTCCTCACATGCTGTCTCTGTGTGAGGAAAGGAGAGCCAATAACGGGCTGACAGGGCACAGTGAGTACATCCTTTACACTGATAATCGTGGCACTGATAATCAGTGCTGTGATTAAAGTAGAAGTAAACTCCCCTATCGTTTTCAGCCAAGGAAGCTGCCATCTTTGCCTCTGTTTAATCTTAAACTGGTGCTGCACATGTGATTCATTATGACACCAGCCATTGGATAGTTTGATAGTTTGGCTGAGAGCACAGCCAATGTGCAGTTAGCATTCCCGGCATGCCTTTTTTTTTAACTGTTTAAATCGATGGGTTTACTTCCACTTTAACAGTGCAGCACATCAGTTTTAATCAGTGTCCATCAGTGTAGATTAGTGAAGCTTATCAGAGCCCATCAGTGCAACTTATCAGTGCTCATCAATGCTGCCTCATTAGTGCAGCCTCATCAGTGCAGCTTATCAGTACCCATCAGTGCTACCTCATCAATGCAGCCTCATCAGTGCAGCCTCATCAGTGCCCATCAGTGTAGCCTCATCAGTGCCCATAAGTGTAGCCTCATCAGTGCCCATCAGTGCAACCTATCAGTGCCCGTCAGTGCAGCCTCATCGTTGCCCATCAGTGCAGCCTCATCAGTGCACATCAGGGAAGAAGACAAATTATTTATTTGCAAAATTTTATAACAGAAACCAAATAAAACTCTTTTTTTTTGTTTAGCAAGAAAAAAATCCAGTGGTAATTAAATACCACTAAAAGAAAGCTATATCTGTCTCAAAAAATACTAAAAATATATTTTGAGTACAGTGTTGCATGTCTATGCAATTGTCAAAATGCAACAGACCTGAAAGCTGAAAATTGGCCTGGGCAGGAAATGGGTGAAAGTGTCTGGTATTGAATTGGATAGGCAAGGCCACAATGCTGGAACACAAAGGGATTTGAACTCACTGCCCACCAAAGAGGTAAGTAGTCATTGTCTTCTATTGCAAGACAAATGCTTTTGATTTTTAGCTGTAGCACTACCTCTTTGGCACTCTGATCAACCTAAACAGTAGCAAGGCTACCTCAAGTGCAGCAGTAAGTGGTAGTAAAGTTTAATCTACTGAGTGCTGGAAATATACTGCCAAAGCGCATTTATGGTGGCACTGCTAGTTCGAGTGCATTGGTACACTTAACAACAGTCCCAGTTAACACGCATGCAGTATAGGTACAGTATACAGTAGGTATGGTATAGTCCCAGTACAGGTAAAAAGGTAAATGGTAATGTCTGGATGCTGTCTGCAATAAAAGCTCACAAAGACCTGGCATTTCTGCCAGTATCCTATATGGCACAGGAATATGTGCAGGCACATAATGAAAGCCACACCTGCCCTCATCCTGGATTGACACAAAATGGCCTTTATAAAGGGAGTTAGCTGCCTCCCTGCCTCCAGAGATTGCTGATTGATCTTCAAATCTCTAGTGTTCTTGTTCCGGTGAACTTGGTATCTGTGGATTCCCCATTCCTGGCTTGGCTTGCTCCTGGACCCATCTTCTGTCTTCTCCATGATATTACCCGGGCTTGTTCAATGAACTTGCTTGTTTGACTCTCCTGTGTATGACTCTGGATTACCCTCCTAATTATGAGTAGCACTGACCCCTCGAAGGAGCTGCTGAATTTGTTTGGGCCTGTACTCTGCTGGTGAACCCCCAAATTTGGTGTGAAGCTAATGGTGAAGAATGACCACACAATATGCAATATAATAACAGTATACCTTTGTTATTACCTGGGTATCCAATGGCTCCACCTGCTTGAAAAGTAACAACAATCCACACCAGTTGTACTTAACCAAGAATGTATATTTACTGAGGTTAGTGTAAAATAGAAATTACAGCGTTGGCACTGTCACACCAACATAATGCGACAGCACAGTAGGAACACACAAAAGTATGCACATGTACAGTTGTTTTAAGTGATCCCTGAGAATGTGTCTCCAATTGGGATTAGTGCTCAGAGTGACTATGCCTTACTCTAGGCACCTTGTCACTTCCAGCAAACTCTAGTAGCTATAGAAATGCAGGATCAATAATAAATTACAACACAATCCCTAAAGAGGTCCCCCTACTTTAATAGGATGCAAGGCCTTGCAATAAAGGATGCAGTCTTTGATCGTCTTTCTTCTGCTAGCTATAGTTGTTGTAACAATTGTAATCCAACAGTAATCCGACAGTGGAACAACAAGGGTTAACGTGAGATGAATATTAGAACTGTTCCTGTAGTGTGATACACCTGTAATTGCCTCTGGTATAACACAGTGTTAATATTGAAGTACAGGATAGGCTTGAGGCCTGCTTAAACTCAGTCTGTCTATTAGATTCTCCTTCGTGGGACTACAGGTCCCAGTAACACTGCGTTAAAGTCTAGGTGTATGCAAGTGTATAAGAAACTGTGGGCAACAGTCCTCTCACCAAACTGGGTTTGAAGAATAAGTCAGCTCCACTCCACTGATCTCAATCCATTTGCTGCGGCCATGCTGTTCTGCTTCACAAGGTCACCAGGAGCTCTCAGTTACCTCTGTCAGGGTGCCTCTGGATCCTTCCCGATCTGACCACACTGCTGTCCCAGCACTCTGTGGTGTGAAGTCCTCCCCTGGCTTTAGATTGCTGCTCCGCAGACTGCAGTTCTCTGGAGACCTTACAGGTCCTCACAGGCAGGTCATATGTCCAGAAGAGAAAGAAAATGGCCGCATGGCTCTTTTATAGCCTACCGAGCATGCAGTTCTGTGCAAGGGCACCATGGGTAGGTCATCTGGCATTCTGGGTAGGCAAAGGTCAAATAAAAGGAACATAAACATAGTCACTTCCTGTGATGCTTTTCAACATTATGAAAAGGAAAATCATCTAAGTCCATTTCTAGTTTTGGTCACTAGATGGCAACAAATACTAAGTAATAACATTGTCCATAGGTTTACATTGTATTCACATTAACATTGCATTAGAAGGCAAAAATGTCAGCGCTACATATGCTTCTCTACGCCTACACCTGGTACCTGACTTGGCATTGAATCGGCTACTACTTCTGGCTTCCACTCTGCTTGAGACCTGCTACTTACCATGGCTGCCACCTGCCTCCAGTCACTGTGTTGTAGAATCTCATATTAGCCAATATATTTCATATTATTCACATGGATTTACATATGTTTTATTGATAATATAATTATTGTTATTATTATTATATAGTAGTGGTCTTATCAATACTGTTGTTAAATAGTAAAACAATAATTATTCATCTTTATTAATGTATAAATATAGAGAATTTTTTTAAATACTGAACTGTAGATGACCTCTCTGCTTCTTTCTCATACTTTTTATTAGATGAAAGTTCATTAGAATAGATTTAAGTTATATAGAACTGCCCCGAGTCCTTGAAATGCGTATAATTAAACAGATAAGATAACAAAACAGGTGAGTAAAATAATTATGTGGAATACCGGAAAGTTATGTACAGAACATTAATTACGTTGGACAGGGTCAAACAAAGGTCTGTTTTTGCCCTCATTAAAACTGTTAAAATACATACATATAGTGAGACATATAACACATCTGGTGGGGTTATTGAAAGTTCATGCTCCCAAAAGTCGTAAATCTGTAGTTCTTGAACTTAGTTACATCTTATCTAGAGGAGGAGAGTTTGATAACACAGCTGGGTGTCAAACTGTCTCTACAGGTGTTTTTAATTATACAAAAGCAGTTATGAATCACTTTAATGAACATATAGGAATTTTGGGAATAACTTTGTCTGGTTATAGAACAGGTGTCAGATTTATGGTTAGTTACACTGACACTGAACTTAGCGACCAATCACATGTAGGAGAGATGATTAAGATAAAGCTTGTAAAAAGGGTATACAAATGCAAGCTCTACAATTGTTAGTCAGACAAGTCAGATAGGCATCTATCAGGCAGACTGTTTGTCTATGCAGCCCTATTGCAAGGGTGGCAGACGGTCAGAACCAATAGGCAAATATCTGTCCGTAACTTGTCTCCTTGTATGAGTCAGAGAAGACTTCTTAACTTGTTCCAGAGTGTGATCTTGGGTGAATTTCCCTCACGAACTTGGTCGAGCTGGAACCCAGAACTCTGTGAGGGGACCGGACCACTGGTCGACCGACTGGTCCCTATCAGGTGATGGGTTCCCAAGAATTGTCAGAAAAGACCTTATTCTGGTTCAGGGTGAGAACAATTCACAATTGTTTCAATTTGGTTAGAGAATAAGAATACCTATATCTAATATGCTTGCATTGTAAGAAACTGTATACGTTAGACCTGTATCTTGTAATACTTTGACTATAAACCAGTATGTTATCAGCTGTTAATAAACCTGCATTGCTGAAGTTCTGCCTGGTTTGATATTTTACTATTCTACTTCAACTGCTTCAGTGCCTCGGTTGACTATCTGTATGTCTTGCCCAACAACACTCCAGTCAGAACATCCTAACAAGCAGGTTCAGCAGGCAACCCATACTTCTTTGAGCCTAGCACCTCCTGTTCTGACCTTCAGGGGTGCCTGGAGCTTAGCCGCAAGGGAACGCCTCTCATCATTTGGCCTCCAACCAGGTGCGTGATAGGTAAAGGTTCAGTATAATGCAGAATAGGGTTGTTATAGGTGCATTCTAGGTTTGGAATGTGTGTAGTATATAGTGCAGTATGGGTGTGGTATATATTTGGTACACTTGGTGCTACTCTCAGTTGTTCAGTCCCTTCTAGCAGTATCAGCAATGGGCAGATAGCCTTCTCACCAGTCCCTGAGATTCTGCAGTGACTTCTCATTTTAGAAGAGGGGCCCCGAAAAGCCATGGGAGCAGTGGGAATCAGATAGTGAGTGGATGCTCCAGTCTCTCTGTAGCAGTGGTGCAGGTGCTGTTATGTGGACGGTGCTGTGCTGCCCCAATTGTCCTCATTCCCAGTTTCAGCTCTCAGAGCTCTTAGATCTCAGCTTGTATGGTCTCCCATTGGCAGGAAAATATTCAGACAGAGGTGCTCTCTTTCTAACTCCCTTGGTGCTAAGTGTCAGAAACCATGAAATCCGGCAGAGACAGAAGTACAGTTAAATCAGTTGTTTTATAATAAAAGTAATAAAAAATTAATAAAAGTATTTGTTTAAGAACAAAACGTAGTCAAAACATAGCTATAGTTCAGTAACCGAAGCCGATAGTCAGCCAATCCAGAAGTCAGGTATCAATGTAGTGGGACAGCAAGCAGAATCTGGAGCCAAAAAGGATGTCAGCAAAGCAAGTCTTGAACAGGATCGCAGGAAATAGTTTCTGTGATGTTGACCAAGGCAAAGGCAGAGATCCTCTGGACTGGACTGACTAAGTAGGCAGGACTGACCAGCAGGATATCATCAACAGCTGAGTAAATGTGCAGAGATAGGAGCTGGCAATTAGCCGACAGCTGAGCTGCCAGCTTAGAGAAGGAAGGGCTGAACCTAGCCCTGACACCAAGAGAATGAATGTTCCTGAGCAGTTTAATAAAAATAATTTTTCACTCCTCTTACTGCCCAGTGTCTATTGGGATCTGTAATGTAAGCCAATTGGTCCCATTTAATGGCTGCAGTCTCAAACCGCAGCATGATTCTCTGTGCTCTGCACAGAAGTATGGGCTTGCTTGGATTTAGAACTCTCCCTGCTGACCAGAGGTGAATGGCAAGCATAACATCAGCATCTCGGTAGCGTGTGAGGAAAAAAAAGGCAATTTCTCCTTCTCTATATTGTTGTAGCCCTGCACCTGGCTACATAGCTTTTAAAGCAAAGTAATAACATTGGCTGGGTTTATAAAATGCAAAGGTTACAACAAGGTTCATCCATTAACATGTTCTACTACAAACTCAGGAATTTTGATTAATTGTACATAAAGTGATAAAATAAAGACTCTGTGGGTACATTTTTCAAAGCTATAGCTTAGCCTTATTGTGTGAGTATATGTACAGTACATGTCTATTTAGTGTAGTTTAGACTGTAGACTCCTTGGGGCAAGAGCTGGTATAAATAGTTCAGTGCACTAAAGTGCTGCTTAATAAGTTGGAGCTGTATAATTAAATTGAATAAATAAACTATTTTCATGTTTCAAGGGAAAAATGTACATTGTATGACATGAGTCATGAATAATTTAACATTCTAGGAAAAATGCATTTATTTACTTCTACCATTACAGGCAGAAATAAGAAAAACTGATTCCCTTTTGGTCTGTTGTTTAAATGAGAAGCACAGCCAACTCTTTTTTGCAGATGACATGAGTGCAGTTCACTCTGCACTCCTGTGACCCGTTTTTCAGCTGACAGAGGGTTAAAGCCTACTGTCGGCTGACATTACAGAGCTGATTCAGGCTGGGGAAAGATCACAAGTCGGGATCCACCCAGAAGTCTGGAACGGCACCTGGCTCAGGCTCTTAGCAAGCTACTGAGAGCCTGAGCCAGACACTGAGCCACCCTCCACATCCTAGTACTCCAGTGAGCGTGGGGAAGGGAGGGACAGAACAGACAGCTCAACAAAAGTGAGTAAGTCCCTAAGAGAAAATGTCCAAATTGGGACCAATGTGTCAATATTTTGTGTGGCCACCATTATTTTCCAGCACTGTCTTAACCCTCTTGGGAATGGAGTTCACCAGAGCTTCACAGATTGCAACTGGAGTCCTCTTCCACTCCTCCACAACGACATCATGGAGCTGGTGGATGTTGGAGACCTTGCGCTCCTTCCCCTTCCATTTCAGGATGCCCCATAGATGCTCAATAGGGTTTAGGTCTGGAGACATGCTTGGCCAGTCCATCACCTTTACCCTCAGCTTCTTTAGCAAGGCAGTGATCATCTTGGAGGTGTTTTTGGGGTCATTATCATGTTGAAATACTGCCCTGCGGCCCAGTCTCTGAAGGGAGGGGATCATGCTCTGCTTCAGTATGTCACAGTACATGTTGGCATTTATGGTCCCCTCAATGAACTGTAAGCTCCCCAGCGCCAGCAGCACTCATGCAGCCCCAGACCATGACACTCCCACCACTATGCTTGACTTTAGGCAAGACACACTTGTCTTGTCCTTGTACTCCTCACCTGGTTGCTGCCACACACACTTGACACCATCTAAACCAAATATGTTTTTCTTGCTCTCATCAGACTGCAGGACATGGTTCCGGTAATCCATGGCCTTAGTCTGCTTGTCTTCAGAAAACTGTTTGTGGGCCTTCTTGTGTATTGTTTTCAGAAGAGGCTTCCTTCTGGGATGACAGCCATGTAGACCAATTTGATGCAGTGTGCAGCGTATGGTCTAAGCACTGACAGGCTGATCCCCCCACCCCTTTAACCTCTGCAGCAATGCTGGCAGCACTCATACATCTATTTCCCAAAGACAACCTCTGGATATGACGCTGACCATATGCACTCAACTTCTTTGGTTGACCATGGCGAGGCCTGTTTTGAGTGGAACCTGTTCTGTTAAACTGGTGTATGGTCTTGGCCACCATGCTGCAGCTCAGTTTCATGGTCTTGACAATCTTCTTATAGTCTAGGCCTTCTTTATGTAGAGCAACAATTCTTTTTTCAGATCCTCAGAGACTCCTTTACCCTGAGGTGCCATGTTGAACTTCCAGTGACCCGTATGAGAGAGTGAGAGCGATAACACTAAATTTAACACACCTGCTACTCCTTCACACCTGAGACCTTGTAACATTAACGAGTCACATGACACTGGGGAGGGAAAATGGCTAATTGGGCCCAATTCAGATATTTTCACTTAGGGGTGTACTCACTCCCTTCGTCAGCTGTTTAGACATTAATGACTATGTGTTGAGTTATTTTGAGGGGACAGCAAATGTACACTGTTATACAAGTTGTACACTAACTACTTTACATTTTAGCAAAGTGTAATTTCTTCAGTGTTGTCACATGAAAAGATATAATAAAGTATTTACAAAAATGTGTGATACTGTGTGTGTGTGTGTGTGTGTGTGTGTGTGTGTGTATGTATATATATATATATATATATATATATATATATATAATTCCATACAAATTGGGCAAAATTTATTGTACTCAGGCTTTATTCTCAGCGGAACTGAGAATGTGTAAATGGGGGAAAGTACCCCAATAGAGCCACTAGATGGTGCTGACTATCATAGAAAATAAGTATGTGAAAGTGAAACAAACTCCAACAAGAAGTTCAAACCACAACTTTAGGTAGACATCAAAAGAACTAGAAGGTAATGTGTTTTGAGGCGTGAAAGAATCTTGTAAAGAGCCCCCCTAATATTTTCACTGCTTTGTGCTATTACTCCTTTAAATGTATTATTGCTCTGAAGTTAGAAGTAGTAGATATGTTTCCATAGAGAAAAAGGAAGTCTTATTTTAGACTGGGTAACCACAAAACTAGCATCTGGGTCAAAGTGATGTGATAGCCTGTGTCTGTGCCTGGTATAAAAACTGTCAGTACATTGTCAGGCGAGAATATTCTATGAATAAATGTATATATGTGAAGGAGTGTTTAGCCTAGCTTGGATTGGTAATGACCAATGGGTGGGCTATGTCTTGATTGTATACTATAAATATGCTCTACTCGGAACAATAAATTTAGCAGTGTATAGATCTGATCTGTGTTGGGTCATTATTATTATATATACTGTTACCTGTGCAGATCTTAGTGTGGCAGAATGCTGGCAACTAAGGTAAGGTAACGTTGACAGTAATAAGGTGATAGCTAGTGATAGAAGTATAGGATAACAGTATGGTGTTGGCCCTTGTACACACGGTCGGAGAATCCGTTGGAATGTGTGCTATTGGACCGTGTTGTCGGATAATCCGACTGTGTGTGGTATGCATTGGACTGTTTCCGTCGGAATATCCGTCGGACCCAATTTTCCAACTTGTTGGAAATATTTTCCGACAAACTGGACCGATCGGACATACTCCGATCGTGTGTAGAGAATTCCGATTGGACAAAGTGCCACGCATGCTCAGATCAAATTCCTACACCAAAGCTATTGGCTACTAGCCTGAACGTAGTCCCGTCGTAACGAAATAACGTCATCACGTTCTGAACGATCGGATTTTCCGACAACTTGGTACGACCGTGTGTATGCAACAGTTTCGGACACAATCCGTCTGACAAAATCCAACGAATTTGGTTGGCAGAATGTCCGACTGTGTGTACAAGGGCTTAGAAGTGGGACAAGATGTCAACATTTACACTGATTCCAAATACGCACATGGTATGACAAAGGACTTAGGAAGAGAAGGGGCTTTGTTGCAGCATATGGGAAAGGCATATCACATGCATCGCTACTACTCACTGATCCTTTGGATGCTATATACAAGCCAAGGTCTATTGCAGTGTTCAAAGGCAAAGCACATACCACTTCTATTTATCCTGTAGCTTTGGGAAATGCCTTGGCAGACAGAGAAGCTAGAAAGGCTGCTCAACTGCACATAAGACCCCAAGTTAGTGTCTATTTGGCCATGTTAGAACCACCACAATTCCAGAACATCAACTTTTACAGGAACTTCAAATCACTGCCACACAGGCTGATATTGAATATTGGAACAAGAAAGGTTTGTCGTTTAGATCCACATGCCCTTATGACAAAATGGGAGATAATAGGCATACCCCAACACAGTGCACCCATATTGATTGCACAGTTCCATGGTATAGGACACATCAGTTGATATTGCAGGAACATTGAACATGAACATTTCACACCTCCACAAGGAAATTGTTCCCAGATGGGGTTGTCCTAAAAACCATAAATTCAGACAGCTGTTACCTTACAGGCAACATGGACAGTCTCAAAACTAATGGCAATTAATTGGAAATTTTACATTCCCTATCATCCTTGATTGAAAAAAGCCACAGGTGGAACATTTGTAAAGTGGGAAACATATTTACCTGTTGTCCTAACAGACATAAGACTCCTAATAAAGCATCCAAATTGTCACCTTTTGACATTTTGATGGGGAGATCTTTTCCCACACCTTGGACCACTGGTCCCACAAAGGTTTGTAAAATAGGGAAATGTTATATTTATTAGGGTATAGAAAGAACTTTGATGCATTTATAGGTTTACAGTATGTTTTATTACATGTTTGTTTTTTGGTTTGGTTGTTGAGAAGTCTCCAACAAATATTGGTAAATATAGAATGTGATGGGCACATAGTATTAAGCCCATACCCAATGCACTGCTTAATTGGAATTATATGTGGAGAATGAGACTTCACTACTAAATTATATGTATTTAATGGTACCAAATTTCCTCTGCTGAGGAATCTGTACACATCTGAGCCACATATAGGTGGGGATACCCCTTGGCTGTCATTGTTAAAAAGGAAAGACAGAGTTATACCCTACGAGATCCTGCGCAACTGCCCAAACTTTTTGGTTTTCTGGGAGTAGAGGCGATTGAAGTACCAAATTGGACAGAACTACCAGCATTAATGGAACAAGTCCCCCAGGACCAACAGGGACGATAGAAAATACGGCATATGAATAATGACAGAGTGACAGAAGTTATAGTATGTGGACTGCCTTTACCAGAATCTTTCCTTTATGCCAAATAATAATTTAGGATGGAAAGAGACAGAAAGATTTTTTTTTCCCCCTTTTATCCCGCAAGGTTCGTTTTCCTCCTGATGTGAGGCTGAATAATGAGTTTGTTCCTTTTCTGGTGTTAAATGCGGGGTGGAGGAGAGAGGGAAAAATTATTTTCCTTTTGCTTTTTTTTTTTTGAGCTTTGCGTTATGGTGGAATGAATAAGAGAAATAACAAATAAAGATTTAATAGGGGGGAGGGGTGGGATAGCTGGATTGGATAATGCCTTTACGTGTTTAGTTTTTGATGGAGGGGGACACATAAGAAGTATCTAATAATAAAATTTGATTTTTTTTTTTTTCTCTCTCTCTTTTTTCTCTCCCTGTATTTTTCCCTGATATTAGTGGGACAGCGGTGAGGGGTGCATGGCTGATTGACTTATATTTATAATATGACACATATGACACATATGTATAGGTTAAATTATTATTATTATTTTTTTATGTGATTATGTGAAATATAAATGACTGGGGAGAACACTTTATAGGGTGTGGTGCCAATTTACAATAAAGATAATTACAGGGGTTATAGGGGTAGACACTAGAGTGAGGATGAATGTAGAACACTAAAGTAAAAAATAAAGCAAAAAGTAACTTAATATTAGGATGATTATGTATATATATTATTATTATAATTTTTTTTCCGTTTCCTCACGGGGGGGGGGGTGTTCGTTTAAAAATATTACAAACCTGTTAGCTGCGCTGAAAAAATGTTTCATACATAACTTATGACACCAAAAAAAAAATTATTTGTGCAAATATGCTTGTGGCCGGTCAGTGAAACGACACAATCTCCAAGATAATTAATAATTTAGGAAATAGCTATACACACATTCCCAAACATCCGATCAAACAAATGAAAGAAATAAAAAAGTCCTTTAAATGTGCCTGTATCCTTAAAAGTCCATACCTCGTGACATCACATAATAAATGTGCACCCGAAAAGTGATGACCCATTTCAAGAAAGAGATCCTCCACCTCTATTCACACTGTCGCTTACCAGATTTTATGATCTCTTTTTAGGGAGATCTACACAGGCGTAGAAACCTTTTCACAGGCAGGGGTTCACTTTAAGGATCTGAAGTATGGCTTGCACAGAGACGTCGCAGGTGGCACTGAGATATTCTAGGCAATATTTCTCCCCCATGTGGAAAACAAGAATGCCTCCATAGTGTAATTCATACATACAACAATTTATTAAAAATAAAGAATTGCACTTACATGCATATTCTTTCTCATACGCGTTCAAGTTAAAAATAAACAAGCCGGCTGGCTCAATTAGACGCTGGACGTGTCTTCCGGGTCCATCGCAGTACAAGGTGATATCAGCACGTCGCTCCTCCCTATGCCGTTTCATCACAACTGACGTTCTTCCAGGTGCCCAGCATCGTGATATAGAGCACTGACACCAGCACCGTGATAGATTGCACTGACACCAGCACCGTGAGAGCACTGACACCAGCACCGTGATAGAGAGCACTGACACCAGCACCGAGATAGAGAGCACTGACACCAGCACCGTGATAGAGAGCACTGACACCAGCACTGAGATAGAGAGCACTGACAGCAGCACTGATACCAGCAACTCGCTGCTGGGCCCCAAAAATATGACACGCTCAACCTCTTGAAACAGGAGGGTACGTGGATATAGTACGGTGTGCTTTTTTTGTACAAGGAAGTGAGCCAAATGTAGAAAAAAGGTCTGTGTGCTCGATTAAATAAATCATTTATAGAGATATACATGGTCTACTGGTCACATGTGTTGAATTCCTCCGAGATCCATGCCTCATTCATTTTTAGAAATGTGAGGTAGTCAACACTGTCTTAAGCTAGGCGAGTGCTCTTATTGGTCACGATCCCCCCTGCTGCGCTGAACGTCCTTTCGGACAGGACACTGGATGAGGGGCAAGCCAACAGTTCCATTGCAAATTGGGCAAGCTCTGGCCAGAGGTCAAGCCTGCCCACCCAGTAGTCCAGGGGTTCATTACTCCTCAGAGCGTCCATATCGGCCATTAACCCGATGTAGTCGGACACCTGTCGGTCTAGGCGTTCCCTGATGCTGGATCCGGATGAGACCTGTCGATGGGTCGGCTGAAAGAATGATCTCATATCAGAAGTCACCAACACATCTTCAAACCACCCTCTTCTTGCAGGCGCTGATGGATTGGTACCCGCAACTCTTTCTCTGGGAGTGGGAATTCCTCCTCTGCCAGTGCACACAAAAGCAGAATGCGGCATTTCTCGAAGCAAGGCCTGGAAGTGCTCCATTCTGACAGCCCTCTGTGACGGTGGTAACATTTCCGCCATTTTGTGTTTGTACCGGGGGTCTAAGTACGTTGCCACCCACTACTGGTCCTTGACCCTTATGCTTTTTATATGGGGGTCCCTGTTAAAACACTGAAGCATGAAGAACAAGATAGAGTAGCCCCCCCTGGAAATTCATCCAGCATTGCGACTTCCTCATCTTCCCGCTCCTGCTCCTCCACGGCTTGATCAATGACACAACGCAATGCACGCTCCATAAAGAAGGCATAAGGTACCATGTCACTGATGGCGCCATGGCTGTGACTGACCAGTTTGGTGATCTCATCAAATGGCCGCAGAAGTCTGCATGCATCGCCCATGAGCAGCCACTGGCGCTGTGAAAAAAAACCCAGCTCTCCAGAACCTGTTCTGCTGCAGAGTTCATACAGGTAGACGTTAACTGCACGTTTCTGCTGGAGCAGCCTATCAAATATATAGAATGTTGAGTTCCATCGTGTCGGGCAATCGCAAATAAGACGTCTGACCAGCAGATTGTATCACCACTGAATGTCAGCAAGGCGAGCCATGGGCGTGTAAGATCTTCTGAAATGGGCCGAAATTTTCCTTGCCTGCCGCAAGATGTCCTGAACCCCAGGGTATTTGACAACGAATTGCTGCACGACCAAGTTTAAGACATGTGCCATGCATGGCACATGCATAATTTTGCCCTGTTTCAATGAGCTAAGCAGATTGGCACCGTTGTCACACACCATTTTACCAACTGTCAAATTGAGCGGTGTTAGCCACTGATCTGCCTGTGAACGCAAAGCTGAAAGGAGTGCAGGGCCAGTGTGGCTCTTGGCTTCCAGGCACAACAGATGCAGCACAGCATGGCAACGTCTCACCTGGCATGTCAACTAGGTTCTGGGGAGCTTGGGTGGCGCAGCGTAAGAGACGCTAGCAGCGGAAAAGGAGGAGTCAGCCGAGGAGAAGAGGAAGGAGGATGGAGTAGGAGGAGGAGAAGAAGAGGCAGGCCTGCATGCAATCCGTGGCGGTAAAACCAAATCTACACGGGTGCCACGGGTTACATGCTTGACGGCCGTCAGAAGGTTCACCCAGTGGGCAGTAAAAGTTATATACCTTCCCTGCCTGTGTTTGCTAGATCACGTGTCTCACTTGCCGCTGAACATATAGCTCTGGGATGCCCTTCTGTGAGAAATACTTCCTTCCTGGGACCTTCCATTGTGGTGTTTCAATGGCCACAAATTTTCGAAAGGCCTCCGAGTCCACCAGTTTATATGGCAGTAGTTGGTGGGCTATCAGTTCTGACAAGCCAGACGTCAACCGTTGGGCAAGAGGGTTATCCGGTGTCATAATTTTTTTATGTTTGAACATTTGGCCCACGGAAGCCTGCCTTTTAGCATAAAAACGTGAGCTTGGCATGATGGAAGGTGGAGTGGAGGACAATTGTGAGGAGAGAGGAGAAGGAGAAGTAGAAGACAAGGCTGAACGGTGAGAGCCTGGAATGTGGCTTTGTGTGTTCCGTTGCTCCCACTGGGCTCGGTGATGGCAGCTCATGTGCCTTCTTAAGGAGGTCATCCCTAGGTGAGTGTTGGGCTTAACGCGACTTATGCGTCGTCTGCAAAGATTGCAGATGGCAACACTATCGTCAGCAGCGGACACATTAAAAAAATCCCACACTGCGGAGCCATGTGCCGGCGTCCTGGGAGCACCAGATTTGACCGTACATGGTTGATGCCTCGCTCCTGATACATTCGCAGTCTGCTTTGTCCCTCCTGTGCAATGTAAGTTCTTCCTGCTTCTCCTCCCTATCTGCTGGTCCATATCTCCCTCTGAACTCCCCTCCTCTTCCTCTCTTGTGGGCACCCACGTGACATCACTAGACACGTCATCATCGATGTCACCTTCCCCACCTCTATAATTAGAGATCTCAGAGTAGGCAGCAACAACGGGGACCAACCTCCTCCTTGGGCTGATCTGGGTACTGTCGTCAGACTGCTGAGTGGCGGTTGTTGCTACCTCCTCTTCCTGATCCAATGCCAAGAGTGGCTGCGCATCGGAAATGTCTTGATATGGATCGGAAAATAATTCCTGTGACTCAAGCGGAAGGTATATGGTGGTGGTGGTGTTGGTGTTGGTGGTAGTGTCTTTGGAGGTGCACATAGTGAAGTAGAGGGTGCAGATCGAGAGGATGAGGAGGGTGCAGAAGAGTAAGGCTGAGTGAGCCACTCAACCAAGTCTGGTGCGTCCTTTGACGTAATCGCACGCACCTTCTGCAATTTCCCACTTTTGCTCAAGCCTGTTGCTCCTGCCCTACCCCTACCACCCCTGCGGAAGGGCCTGCCTCTTCCTCTGCCTGTCATTTTTTTTTTTCAATTGTATTTTTATTGAAAAATTTTCAGAGAGAATATACAAAGGGAAGTACAACAACAAATAATTGTCAGTGTCAACAATGTTACAGACAAAAGGCCAAAGAGCAAGAAAAAGAAAATAAACACAAAAAATGTGATGGTTAGGCAATATCTAGTCACAGGCACAATTAAAGCAGTAATTCATCCAATAACAGGAGGGACAGGGGGGGGGAGTGTCAGGAGGAGGGGGGGTAGGAAAGGATCCAATGGGTGGGTAGGCCAGATATCTAAGTGTCTGCAAAGGAAGCATAGCCAACCATCGGATCTGGGGTACGCTCATTTCCCGGAGGAGCCTATACCAGACTGAGACAGCCTCGGGGAGAGACATATACAGGCGGGAGGGTAAGGGAAAACATCAAGTAATCTTGAACGGTCTATAGGAAGGGGGGTAATGGGACTGCCCCCTCCTACCTCCGCTCAAGAGGGTCAGCAATGTTAGGGGGGGCTGTAGGGAGTCCTGGATTAAGCTGGGAATGGTCCCATAAGTCCCAAACTCAGAAGAACCTAGGTAGTGTGTCGTGAATAACAGCGGTAAGGTTCTCCATTCTACGGATCTGTTCCAGAGTTTGTAATACCTGTGGGAGCGTTGGCGGAGACTGCAATAACCATCTGACTGGTATGGCCCGTCTCGCTGCCAGTAGAATAAAACCTAAAAGTTTCTGAGTGTTTGCAGGCAAGTCAGGAATAGGTAAGCCTAAAAGAAAGTGGATTGGGGTTAGAGGGAGGGTAATGTCAAAAAAGGTCTTGCAAATATACATGGACAGCAGACCAAAAAGGTTGTATGACCGAACATTCCCAGAAAATGTGAAAAAGAGATCCAGTAGCCTTCCGACATCTCCAGCAGAGTGGGGAAACCCCAGCATAGTATTTATGTAGGATCTTCGGGGTCCTGTACCGAAACATTCAAATTTTATAGATTGTCTCTTTTTGTTCTACACATCGAGACGATTTAGAGGCTGTCTCCCAAATTTTCAGCCATTGGGGGGTGGTAATGGCCTGGCCAAGAAGCCAAGACCATTTCTGCATATAGAGGTGACCTGGGCCAGAAAGAGAGGGGGAGGCATGTAGGTATTTGTAAATCTCGGAGATGAGTCGCGTTTGGTATGGACCTTGGGAACAAAGAAGTTCAAAAGGGGTAGGATTGTTCAGAGTAAGGGTGGGGTTTTTGGAGCTAAAGTAGTGTCTGATTTGAAGATAGGAGTAAAATAGACCTTTGGGGATCTGAAATTTACGTTGGATATCAGCGAAGGACAGGAGCGAATGTGTAAGTGGGTGTACCAAATTACGAAGTTGGAAGATACCCGCACGTGTCCAAGGGAGCATGCGTGAGTAAGACAGGCTGTCTGGAATGTCAGGGTTAAACAATATGTTTAATAGAGGTGAACAGGAAGAGGCAAGGGAAAAACGCTGGGCACATTTCTTCCATATAGAAAGAGTAAAGAGCATGGGGTGCAGACAAAGGTTCCTAAGCTGGTGTATGGAGGTTTCCAATCCTGCCCAAACCATCGAGCAGGGGTGGACCGGGGTAGTAATGCTCATTTCAATGTCAGACCACACACTGGACGACATTCTATGTGACCATACCGTGATCGGTTTCAAGTGTGTAGCAAAATAATATTTAAGGAGGTCCGGGGCCCCCAGTCCACCTCCAGCTCTAGGAGTGAGCACTACGGAACTAGCTATCCTGTGAGCCTTATAGCGCCAGATGAAGTTAAGGAAGGACCTCTGGGTCGCTTTAAGTTGGAACATGGGAACGGGGATCGGTAACGTTTCAAATAGGTATAAGAGTCGTGGCATAATAGACATCTTCAAGACATTGATGCGACCCAAGAGAGATATGGGATATGAGTCCCATTGTCGCAAGAGACGGTCAATATCCCGAAAGAGTGGTGGGAAATTAGCTTGATACAGACTAGAGTAGGAAGATGTGAGGTTGACCCCTAGGTATTTGAGGGAATCTGTACACCAATGATAGGTGTAGTTGCTCTGCAAAGGGACAAGGTCTGCGGGGGGAATAAGGATAGGTAAAGCTTCTGTCTTGTTGGTGTTGATTTTCTATCCAGAGAGTGAGCTAAATTGGTGCAAGAGGGCATGGAGAGAGGGAAGGGAGATATGGGGTCTGGTCAAGGTCAGCAGAATATCGTCAGCATATAGAGACAATTTATACTCTGTTTGGCGAAGTTGCACCCCTCGAATATCAGGGTGACTATGAATAGCAGCTGCCAGAGGTTCCAAACAGAGAATAAAGAGCAAGGGGGACAACGGACAGCCCTGCCTAGTGCCATTACTGAGGGAGAAGGAAGGTGATAGGTAGGAGGATAGCTGAACTTGCGAAGAGGGTCTGGAATACAGTGCCCTAAGGGCAGCAATAAAGGGACCTTCAATGCCAAAGTGGGAGAGCGTGGCAAACATAAAAGGCCAGCTGAGTCTATCGAACGCCTTTTGAGCGTCAAGGCTCAGTATCAGAGCTGGGCGGTTCGTTTTATTTAGTAAGTCAATCAAATCTACGGTGCGTCTAGTATTGTCCCCTGCATGTCTAGCCAGTACAAAACCTACTTGGTCCTTGTGGATGAGCTGTGGGGTTAAACGGGATAGTCTATTTGCCAAGATTTTGGTAAAGATTTTGTAATCAGAATTTAGCAAGGCAATAGGCCTGTAATTATCTGGGAGGGAGGGGTCTTTACCCGGTTTTGGAATCACAGAAACGTGGGCATGAAGAAACTGGGGGTCAGGAATGGTGCCTTTCAGTAAGGAGGAGAATAGGGAAAGTAGGTGTGGACTCAGAAACGGAAGAAAGGTTTTGTAGTAGGAATATGGTAGGCCATCAGGGCCAGGGGCTTTTTGGTTGGGAAGATTCTCCACCACCTCAGCTAATTCCTCAGTGGAGATAGCGGAGTTCAGGGATGGGAGCTTGGGAAGGGGCAATGACTCCACGAAGGAGTTGAATTTCTCCTGTGTGAAAGCGTATTGATCATCAGTGAGTAAACAGTTATACAACTTATGGTAGAATTGGCCAAATATTTTGGACATGGTGAGAGGGCAGTAAGAGGGGGAACCATCAAGTTGTTTAAGGGAATCAGGATATGCTTGGAAGGGTCTAGGTTTAAGTTTGTTTACTAGTATCCTGTGGGGCTTGTTAGAGTACTCGTAAAATTTCTGTTTAGACCATAGGAGGGATTTATCTATTTTCTGCATATCCAATGATCTAAGGTGGTTGCGTAAGTAGACAACAGTCCTAAGCCCTGACACCGTGGGAGAAGAGAACAAACAGTCCTCGGCCTTGCGAAGCCTGAGAAGAGCGAGGCTCGTTGGTGTGTGGCATTTCTTTCGAGTCGGGAGCTCATTGCAATACAATGCCCCCTGAACACAGGTTTATGTGCCTCCCACAGAGTCGAGGGCTCGGAGACGGTGCCAGTGTTGAGCTCAAAATACTCAGTAAGGCAAGCGGACAGTTGAGCCTTAGTCTCAGGGTTACGCAGAAGAGTCTCATTGAGCCGCCAGTGACAGGTGCGGGGGAAGGCCGAGGATAGGGAGAGTTCCAGATGGACAGAGGAATGATCCGACCAGGGAACGGGATTAATTTCCGAGGAGACTGCAGCTGTCAAGAGGGGTGTGGAGATGAAAAAATGGTCTAGTCTAGAGAAGAGTTTATGAGGGTGGGAGTAGAAAGTATAGTTTTTCTGAGTGGGGTGTTTAATCCTCCATATACAGTGGTGTGAAAAAAGTGTTTGCCCCCTTCCTCATTTCCTGTTCCTTTGCATGTTTGTCACACTTAAGTGTTTTGGAACATCAAACCAATTTAAACAATAGTCAAGGACAACACAAGTAAACACAAAATGCAATTTGTAAATGAAGGTGTTTATTATTAAAGGTGAAAAAAAATCCAAACCATCATGGCCCTGTGTGAAAAAGTGATTGCCCCCTTGTTAAAACATACTATAACTGTGGTTGTCCACACCTGAGTTCAATTTCTCTAGCCACGCCCAGGCCTGATTATTGCCACACCTGTTCACAATCAAGGCATCACTTAAATAGGAGCTGCTTGACACAGCAAGGTCCACCAGAAGATCCTTAAAAGCTACACATCATGCCGAGACCCAAAGAAATTCAGGAACAATTGAGAAAGAAAGTAATTGAGATCTATCAGTCTGGAAAGGGTTATAAAGCCATTTCCAAAGCTTTGGGAATCCAGCGAACCACAGTGAGAGCCATTATCCACAAATGGCGAAGACATGGAACAGTGGTGAACCTTCCCAGGAGTGGCCGGCCGCCCAAAATTACCCCAAGAGCGCAGCGACGACTCATCCAAGAGGTCACAAAAGACCCCACAACAACGTCCAAGGAACTGCAGGCCTCACTTGCCTCAGTTAAGGTCAGCGTTCATGCCTCCACCATCAGGAAAAGACTGGGCAAAAATGGCCTGCATGGCAGAGTTCCAAGGAGAAAACCACTGCTGAGCAAAAAGAACATCAAAGCTCGTCTCAATTTCTCCACAACACATCTTGATGATCCCCAAGACTTTTGGGACAACATTCTGTGGACCGATGAGACAAAAGTGGAACTCTTTGGAAGGTGTGTGTCCAAGTATATCTGGCGTAGAAGGAACACTGCATTTCATAAAAAGAACATTATACCAACCGTAAAATATGGTGGTGGTAGTGTGATGGTCTGGGGCTGTTTTGCTGCTTCAGGACCTGGAAGACTTGCCGTGATAAAAGGAACTATGAATT
This sequence comes from Lithobates pipiens, assembly GCF_037356315.1. NCBI lineage: Eukaryota > Metazoa > Chordata > Amphibia > Anura > Ranidae > Lithobates > Lithobates pipiens. Next base: position 202,445,138 of record NW_027507764.1, on the reverse strand, counting down.
CTGCTGTCTACCAAGAGATCCTGAAGGAGAATGTCCGACCATCTGTTCGTGTACTCAAGCTGAAACGAACTTGGGTTCTGCAGCAGGACAATGATCCTAAACACACCAGCAAGTCCACCACCGAATGGCTGAAGAAAAACAAAATGAAGACTTTGGAGTGGCCTAGCCAAAGTCCTGACCTGAATCCTATTGAGATGTTGTGGTATGACCTTAAAAAGGCCGTTCATGCTCGAAAACCCTCTAATGTAACTGAATTAGGACAATTCTGCAAAGATGAGTGGGCCAAAATTCCTCCAGGACGCTGTAAAAGCCTCATTGCACGTTATCGCAAACACTTGGTTGCAGTTGTTGCTGCTAAGGGTGGCCCAACCAGTTATTAAGTTTAGGGGGCAATCACTTTTTCACACAGGGCCATGATGGTTTGGATTTTTTTTCACCTTTAATAATAAACACCTTCATTTACAAATTGCATTTTGTGTTTACTTGTGTTGTCCTTGACTATTATTTAAATTGGTTTGATGTTCCGAAACACTTAAGTGTGACAAACATGCAAAGGAACAGGAAATGAGGAAGGGGGCAAACACTTTTTCACACCACTGTATCTAATAAACGTCGGGCTCTGATAAGTCTGCGGAACGATTTGGAAAGGGAGTCTACATTGGAGGGGGTCTTAGAGGGGAACAAGACATCTTTACCAGGGGACATGACCATATTAAAATCTCCACCAATCACTGTAAAAGGGTGTGCATATTTATCTAACATGTCAAAGACAACATTGAGAAAGCGTACCTGACCTGAGTTGGGAGCATATACATTCAGGATTGTGAGAGGTTGAGAATGAAATGTGCAATCCAGAATAATAAATCTGCCCTGGGGGTCCAGGTAAGAGGATTGAATTCGCAACTGGCAGGAACGGCCAATCAGGACCGCCACGCCTGCCTTGCCAGACAGATCCGAAGCCAGAAAAGAGGTTGGAAATGCTTTGCTGGCAAATTTAAGGGAGCCCCCAAAACGGAAGTGTGTCTCCTGGATCAGTATCACTTCAGCCCTGGAAGCTTTAAACTCTTTCAGAGCCAACCACCTCTTCCGAACAGAGTTTAAACCTTTCACATTACTGGTAAAAAATTTCAGCGACATATCAAAGAAGACTGGTGAAAAAGCATAGAAAGAATTACAGAACAATCAGCGGGTACTGAGTCCCAAGTGGTAGGGAGTAAGAAGCAAGAGGAGAAGAGGGAGAGCCTGACACTCTGGGGTACATTGATATAACAGCAATATTGACAATGACATTCATCTAAAAAATTGCGGCTATCGGTCACCAAGAAATACAAAGGAGACCGAGGCCTGAACAAAAGGGACTTCCCGAAAAACTTAATGTAAAATTGAGCGGCATCACAAGGATATGTGAAGCACCGGGAAAAATCTGTAGACAAAAAACAAAAACTAAAAGAAACAAAAAAAACAGCCTATGGGGAGACTAATGTGGCAGCAGGCAGGTGAAGTCACCTGGTTGTATCCAGGATGGTAAATATGTGTGTCCTAGATTCAGGCTTTATGCAGACTTTTACAATTAGAGGGGAAGAGTTAATGAGCCCAGCTGAAGTAAGTGGGCTCATTAAGGCCTCTACAAAAAACCCCAGCATGCATAGGGAGATGCTCCATCCTGGAACCAGTTTTGTGTTGTATAGACTGGGGAGTGTGTCACCTGTACTGTGCGGTGAGTTAACGCCTGTGTGGCAAAACCTTTACAACAAAGGCAGGGACTGGTACAGCACAAGGCTGTACCCAGTTGTTAGACAGGGAGTCTATGTGTGTAGTTAGAGGTCAAGCTGACCAGGATTTATTTTCTTGTTTTATTTTGTTTGGCTGTTATATGTATCACTGCATGGAGCATAAATAAACCGGATCTTTTGTTTTTTGAACCTACACCGCTGTCTGCTGTGCCTGACTTTGTTGTAAAGGTTTTGCCACACAGGCGTTAACGCACCGCACAGTACAAGTGACACACTCCCCAGTCTATACAACACAAAACTGGTTCCAGGATGGAGCATCTCCCTATGCATGCTGGGGTTTTTTGTAGAGGCCTTAATGAGCCCACTTACTTCAGCTGGGCTCATTAACTCTTCCCCTCTAATTGTAAAAGTCTGCATAAAGCCTGAATCTAGGACACACATATTTACCATCCTGGATACAACCAGGTGACTTCACCTGCCTGCTGCCACACTAACAAAAGAAAAAAACAGAAAAAAAGAAAAACCAAAAATAGAAATGACATCCGAAGAGAAACCTGGAGAAAAATAACCTCCAGGAAGCCCAGGTCTGAGCCCGGGACCAGAGCGGGGGCCACGAGGACCACCTAGTATGGGGGAGGGGAGCCTAGAGGCCACCCCCGCCTTCTATAGCTGGAAAAATGAAGTCAGCCAGCGTTCAAAAAAGAGCCAAGCAACTGTGTAAGAAAATGTAAAAAAAAGATAAAATAACAGTCAAAATGCAATATACCAGAGCTGTAAACAGTAAATAATGAACAATGAACAATGAACAGTGCACCCCGTGGGTGTCAGGGGAATAGGTATGGGGGATCCACCACGGTATAACAGCAAAAGATTGCACCATGGAAAATCCAACAAAGCCCCAGCAGAGGGGGTAGATAAACTCAATAGTGTTCCGATGCGGTGTCCCTCAAGTCGGGGGTCTGAAGGACAGTCTCCGTTGAGGGGTGAGGTTGGATCTAGAAGGCTTTGGTCGAACTGGGGTCCAAATCCGGGCTGGAAGTGCGGACGGCCGAGGTGTAGAGGGAAGCGGAGCAGGCTCTTCATCTGGAGAAGGAGGGAGGCCAAGGTTGCGCAGGAAGGCGTCGCTTTCATGTAGATCGTGAAGAGAGAATTGAGTGCCTTCTCGGGTTACTGAGAGGCGGAAGGGAAAACCCCATCTGTATGGAATCTTGTGGGTTTGGAGATGAAGCGTCAGTGGACGGAGGTTCCTTCGTCTCGCTAAGGTAATGGGCGAGAGATCATTGAATATTTGAATTTTGGCTCCTTTAAAGTCCAGCCTGGGTTGATTACGAGTGGCGAGCGTAAGTGCTTCCTTGCTGTCAAAGAAGTGGAACCGAACCACCACGTCCCTTGGGTTAGCACCAGCAGGGGGTTTAGGCGCCAGTGATCTATGAGCCCTGTCTAATCGCCAATCAATATCCGGAACTTGGGGGGCTACCACGTTAAACAAGCTCAAAAGGTAGGAGCGGAGATCCCTGTCCTCTACCGCTTCAGGGATGCCTCTGATCCGCAGGTTTTGTCTGCGTTCACGATTTTCGAGGTCTTCTTGTTGAGTTTGGAGTTGAGAAAAAGAGTGTTTAACAGCAGCGTTATCTTCCTCCAATACTTGAACATATTGAACCAGTTCATCAAATTTAGTCTCTAGGGTGTCCATTCGGCCGCCCAATTGGTCAATCTCCCCCCTCAGCTCCTTGGCAAGCTTCCCAACTTCCTGCGTTATGGAGTGTGTGATAGCTTTGAGCAGGGATTGGAGCTTAGCGTCTAGGACATCTGCCGTCAGCAAAGTGGGTGAACCCTGGTCTAGGGTGGGCGAAAGAGCGTCCGAGACGTTTAAATCTGGTTCATGGCGAGGATGAGGGTCTGATGCAGGGTCTCCCTCCAGTTGGGAGGAGGGGGTGGGTTTGTGTAGAAAATGGTCCATGGTGGATGAAGCTTGGGGGAGAAGTGAAGAAGCGTAGGACTTTCTTTGGTCTCCTATTTTCCCCATGGGGTGCACGGCTGGGCTGAGTGGGTGAGGATGCGACTACCGGAGGTAGTAAAGCTGCAAAATGTTGAACAGGAGTCTCAGGAAGGCGGGGTGAGGGCATGGTTTCAAAATCACATGGTTGTCATAGTAGAGGGGTGCTCACATGTTCTGAGAGGCAATAGGCCTGGTCAGATTGGCACAGGGGTTGAAGGGGGGGCAGGGGAGGCACAGGGAGACTCGGGGGGTGGGGGCAAAGCAATTAGCCCAGGTGAACATGGGGGGAGGCAAGGGCACAGGGGGGAATGAGGGGGGGGGGGGTGGATGCAGGAGAGTACCTGGTTAGAAGGCCGGAACACTGTGCTGTATCAATGAGTCCAGGCAGGGTCAGGTGCGATGGGGGAGAACAATCCGGTATCCTCTAGGGCCCTCTGACAGGCTGCACCACAGATGGAGGGTGGTGGTGGATGTAGACCACCACAACAGAGGCCCCCAGCACCTCCGCTGGGTGAGTGGGCTGTACAGGCCTGAGGTCTAAAGATGGCGGCCGGCCGTGTGTGGATGGGGCTCCCGCAATAGGCCTCAGTGCGGCCGGATCGTCCGGAGTTGTTTCAGGCCAGCTCTGCTTGTTGGCCTCTTCCCCGACGGCCGTGGGGAGGCGTCCACCGCGCCGGAGAACACCGGAGGCAGCACGGAGGTCCGGAGGTGAGGTAGGCCCCAAGATGGCGGCGGTGGTCCGGCAGACAGGAGTAGGCTGTGAGCCTGAACGGGGCTCGAGCGGCCAACGAGGCAAACAAACCCCCCCCCCCCCGGGATGGTGCGGGGGTGTTCCGGTACCCAGCGGGGGGAGTCTAGGGCTCTCTCCCCACGCGGATCGCCCCGATGGCGGCAGAATAGGCGGCGGCTGTGTCGGAGCTGTGGCACAGCACGTCCGCTCCCATCGACTTCCGGTCACGCCCCCTTTGCCTGTCATTTTTTATTTTCAAAAATAATTTAATTGCGATATATCACGATAACAAGCATACGACATAAACATATTGTACACTACGTGCTGTAAGGCATTGAATTTTAGAACAAGTTGTACATTAACACACTAAATATTCATTAGAGAACGCAGGCTGCTAGTACCTGAGAACACGGGCTTAGAGCCCTTCTGCTAAATTCCGCAGTCTCTGCATGGTGAGGTCCGGTAATTCCGGTAGTGTCTCATCCCCCCCAAACACCCATATGGGCTGTGTCCTGGGGGGATGCGACACCATTGAGCAATGAAGAGACAAATCTGACCATGGGTAAAACATAGTCCCATAATGTGGAAGAGGTGACTGAGAGAAATAACCAGGAGCTTCAAGTGAAATACAGCTAACTTATCAATGCTAGGCCGTCTCCGTCTGGTCTGGGTGAGATGCTAAAAGAGGTCATGTAAGTTTTATGCAACCTGGGAGTGTCAACCAGGAAGGTTCTATCATGTTTACTTTAGAAAAAAGAAATTCCATGCGACAGTGTTCATTGAGGGTAGTTATGAGCTCATGAAGGGTTGGGGGGAGGGGTTTTTTCCACGCATTGGGCTATGAGCAGGCATGCTGAGATTAGTATATGATGTACCAGAGGTAGACTGGTGGTGGGCCAGTGGTGGGAGTCCAGACCAAAGAGAGCCATACGTGAAGTCAGCTGTTGGGGAGAGTTGGTCAGAGACTGAACAAAGGAGGAAACTTGGTACCAAAAGGTAGCGATAATAGGGCAGCTCCACCAGATGTGGAACATATCCCCTGTTGAGTCACAGTTCCTCCAACACTTTGGAGAATGTGTGGGAAAGATGGTTGCTAATTTGTCGGGTGTGTAATACCACTTATGAAAGATTTTCATGAGCGTTTCCCAATGTGTGATGTTCTTGGAGATGACTAGTGGGGTAAGTAGAACTCGATGCCAATCATCTGAGGAGAAAGAGTGTTGTAACTTCGATTCCCAGTAGGTTACATTCGAAGGTTTAGGAGAAGAGGTAGATCTGGAGAGAAGGGTGTAAATGAAGGATATGCCTTTGGTAGTACTAGAGGAACGGTTGTAGTATTTGAGGAGCTCCTTAGAGGTGGCATCTGTAGAAGTCAAAATTTTGGAGAGGATATGTCTGATTCTGAGGTATATGTAAAAGTCTTTATACGAGAGTCTGAATTCCGAGGTCAGTCATTGAAAACTCTTTAGGTCCGACTGAAGGTAAAGATCTCCAATGGTTTTGATTCCAGCATCATACCAGTGTTGGATAGAGAGGTCTGGGGATAGTAGTTGTAGCGCCAAAAAAGGTAGACTTTTCAATGAGTCTCCATGGATACCCCATGGGACAAGTCATATTGCGGCCCATTGCATTAAATAAGCACGAACTGTGGGGAGGATAGACCGTGTGATGGGCAGAGACATCCAGATTGCTGCTAAAGTCAATTGTGGACTATCGGGAAATGCTACCGATTCTATTTGTTGCCACCTTGCGTCTGAATTGTGCGACCATAGTTGCTTCCCTTGATCCAATAGCACTGCCTTGTAATATTTTTTAACATCTGGTGCCCCCATCCCACCAGAAACAGTGGGTGTACATAGGACGGAGGACTTCAAGCGGGGCTTACGCCCAGCCCATATGAATGAGTCTAGGATACGCTGGATTTTAGATAGATCCGCTGTAAGAATGGGGAGTGGAAGAGTCCTAAAAAAATAGAGTACATGCGGGAGGAGAAACATTTTGGTTAGAGCTATCCTACCAACTCATGAAGCTTTTATGGAGGTCAAATTCGAGGACAGGTTGTTTAACTTCACCAACAGAGAGGCAAGATTGTTTCTAAGCATTGCAGAGGAGGGGGAAACCAGTTGGATGCCCAAATATATCATAGAGGAACTGGGGGCCCAGGAGAAGGGAGAGATTTTGGATATTTCTGATTTTAGCGCTGGAGGAATCCCAATACCAAGCATGGCAGATTTCGTGTGGTTCAATTTGTACATGGACACCTCACTAAAATTATGCAAAACTTCAGTCAAGGCGGGCAAGGACTTAACCGGGTCAGTGAGAGCTATGATTACATCATCTGCGTATAACCCTATCTTATGGCATGCATCCTTCACCTTGATACCTTCAATATTAGGATGTGAGCGAATCATCTTTGCCAGTGGTTCCATTACCAGAGCAAAAATCAAGGGTGAAAGTGGGCATCCCTGTCGAGTGCTGTTAGTGATTCTAAAGGGGTTGGAAAAATGCCCGAGGTACGAATCCACGCAGTAGGTGATGAGTATAGGCCCAAAATAGCTTTCAAAAAGTTGCCCTCTACACCACATTTTTTCTGGACTGCTTCAAGGTATCCCCAATGAACTCTGTCAAACACCTTCTCTGCATCTAAAGAAATCAGCAGAGAAGGCGTTCGACTATGTTCAGCCCAGTGGATGAGATCCACAAACCTACGGGTACCATCTGAGGCCTGACGTCGGGGGATGAACCCTACTTGGTCCGGGTGTATAAGGTGAGTCATGTGTTGTGACAGACGTGTGGCCAGGAGTTTGGCAAACATTTTCAGGTCGGAGTTGAGAAGTGAGATAGGACGGTAGTTTGCTGGGTCGTGTGGCACTTTCCCTGGTTTGTGTATAGTGGAAATAGTGGCTTCTAGGGATTCTGTGGGGATCTCCCCGGTGGTGAGCATTCGATTAAAGGAGTTACATAAATGCAGGATTAGTGTTCCTACAAATGTTTTGTAATATTTGTTTCCAAAGCCTTCCGGGCCCGGTGCCTTGTGTAATGGTAGGTCTTTAATGGCGTTCTTAATTTCTTGGGTCGAAAAAGGTAGAGCTAAGTCAGCTGACTGTGAAGGGGATAAAGAGGGGAGAGAAACATTGGAGAGAAAAGTCTGGATATTTGTGGTAATGGGCTGTGTCTCAGTTGGGGAGTCTTTTAAGTTGTATAATTGTTGATAAAACGAACCAAAACAGTTGGCTATATCCTTGGGATTGGTAAGTCTGTCGCCCTTAGGATCTTCCAGGTATGGGATTGTGGATTGGGCTGTCTTAGGTTTGTATTGTTGGGCTAGGGTTTTCCCTGTTTTGTTTCCCTGTGAGTACCATGTAAGCTTAAGTTTTCGTAGGTAGAACTCATGTTTGTTCTGAAGGTAAGTACTCAGTTCTGACCTCAGTTTGCCGAGTTCAGTGTGGGTGGAGTCAGAGGGTGAAAGCATGTTTCGTTTCTCTAGGGACTTTATTTTGTCTAGGAGGGTGTTAAAAGTCGCAGAGCGTTTTTTCTTCTCCTGGCCCCCCAGTTTTAGTATAACCCATCGTATGACCGCCTTATGGGCATTCCAATATGTAGTGTCATTGGAGACAGAATGTCGGTTCAAAGTAAAGTACTCATCTATGGCAGATTTGACCTGTTCCTTACTGTCCTTAGTGCTGATTAAGTTGGCGTTTAAACGCCACAATGTGATTGGGGTAGTAGATGGGGATAAATTGAGAACCATTGAGAGAGAGGCGTGGTCTGACCACAAAATTACTCCAATACTGGTGGAGGAAACTGCTTGGAGCAACACTTTGGATGTCAAGAACAGGTCAATCCTGGAATATGATCTCTGGGCATTAGAGTAGAACGTGTAATCTCTCTCATTACCATGTTGACACTTCCAAGGGTCATAGAAGTCTTCTAAGCGTAGCAAGGAGGAGAGGGCGGTAGACCGTCTCCTGCGAGTGGTTGAGGAATCAAGCGTGTGATCTATCACCGCATTGAAGTCCCCGCATAAAATAATTTGATCTTTCGGATAGTGTTGAATTTTAGCAAGAATGGACTTGAGAAAGGGCTTTTGATGCGAATTAGGAGCGTATATGTTGACAATTACCAAGGGCTTTTTATTGAAACGTGCAGCTAATATTAGGAACCTACCTTCAGGGTCTTGTTCTATGTTGGAGACTGTGAGTGCGACAGTGGCTCGCACTGCTATCAATACTCCTCTGACTTTTTTGTTTGTGCGGGGGGGGAAGATATGTGGGCACAGTTTATTGGTACATTGGGGGGGGTTCTGTGAGGACAGGTGGGTCTCCTGGACGCATAAAATGTCAGATCGGGAAGTAGTTGCTTCCCTCCATAAGAGGGATCGCTTGAAAGGACTATTCATTCCCTTAACGTTTAGGGATGTGATTGTAAGGGACGTGATATATTAAGTGCAGTTGTCAAGATGGTACTGAGGTTGATTGAACCTTATAAGGAGGCAAGTAGTGATTAGTTACACAATATGCATAAACAAATCCGTAAACTTTAGCCGAAGCTAGCAGTTGTCACAAGAAATAACAAGAAATCAATACAGAAAAAAAGACTGTGTTCAAGCTTCTATATCGCTAACCGGGTGATATAGAGGCGTAAGTAACTCAATTAAACGGTTCCTGTAGGAACAACAGAAGGAGAAAAACAAGGTTGAATGGGAACACGGATGAAAAAAAAAAAAAAAAAAAAGAATGCCGTGTGCTTAGCACACAGTGGCAGGTTGGCGTGGAAGGTTCGAGGGAAATGAGATTGTCATCCACACGCACATGTTAACAGAAAACCAGCTAATAAAGAGGGTGACCAAAAAGGTTACCCTAATGTCCTCGGAGAGTTATGATTTAACTTTAGTAGCCCATTTAGTAGGGATCCTGGTGGATCTAGCATTTAAAGGTGGCACCGGGGGTATGTTGGGTGAGATGCCCCAGTTATGCAGCTGTTTGAACCCGTCTTTGGGAGTTAGGAAGGCGACCTGTTGTTGCTGGTAGCTTACCAGAAGCTTAGTGGGGAATCCCCATTTGTATGCGATTTTGTGTTCTATGAGGATCGCAGTGATCTGTGAGAATGCTCTGCGCGCCTGTGAGGTGGCAGCCGAGATATCGTTATACAGCTGAATTTTAGTGAAGGGTTCAGGAAGGTTGCGTATGGTTCTCGCTGCCCTCATGATCAGTTCCTTAGAGTTAAAGAAGTGTATCCTAGCCAGGATATCTCTGGGTATTGAGTCAGGCAGGTGCGGCAGTTTGTGGATCCTATGCTCTCTATCGATGAGGAGATCCTGCGGTGTTAAGGTAGGTACAATCTTACGAAACAGTTAATGCAGGTATGGGATTATATCAGGAGATGACACATTTTCTGGCACCCCTCGGATTTTAATATTATTCCACCTTGAGCGGTCTTCGTGGTCTGCGACTTTAAGATGCAGCTGGTGGATAGCTGCAGAGTGTTCATCCTGAATGTCAACCATAGTGTTGTGGGAACTGGTGGCTGCAGAGAGATGGTGCTCAATGTGATCAATACGATTTTCCATGTCATCAACTCTGTCTAATAAATGGTTAATGGATGATCTAAGTTACTTCTGCGTGTCTACTTGCAAAGAAAGTAACATGGCCTTCAGGGTATGTTCAGAAGCAGGGCTGTCAGATGTGTTGTAAGCTGCTAGAGAGGAGTTAGATTCTCCTGGTGCTGCTGTGGGACTACAGGTGTCAGCGCCATGTTGTCTCTTCACTAGGGGAGGCTTAGAGGGAGAGTGTGCTGGAGATATCGCTGATCTCTTACCTCTATCAGCCGGTGACATGTTTGGCGGTCGCTGTTGTACCCCAGATTCCTCCATGTCAGAGAGGGGGTCCTCCGTGAGTGTTAGGGCTGCCGAGGCCGCGGGTGTCTCCTGAGGCGCAGGGAGTCCGTCCCGCTCGGCGCCATCTTGGGCCTGCACGCTGGCGGGCTTCATGTAAAACTCTGTGAGTTTTCTTGCTCCGTGGGCGGTGGATCTACCGCGGGTCATGTCCCCGGTAATGTGGGGTGATTTCTGTCTCTCCGTGGGACGGATCGGTGAGGCTGATGGCGCTGGATGCTAATTATTGCTCGGTGGATGTGAGGAGCTCTGTGACTATGCGGCCATTCCGGTCTGCGGCCAAGCCACGCCCCTGCCTGTAATTTTTTAACCACTTGCCGCCCGCCCTATAGCAAATGGACGGCGGCAAAGTGGTTTCATAATCCTGACCGGATGTCATATGACGTGATCTGGATTATGAGCCGCTGCGCGCCCCCGGGGGCGCGCATCGCGGCGATCGTTGTTGCGGGGTGTCAGTCTGACACCCGGCAACTACGATCTCGGTAAAGAGTCTCCGACAGAGACTCTTTACCACGTGATTAGCCGTGTCCAATCACGGCTGATCACAGTGTAAATAGGAAAAGCCGGTGATCGGCTTTTCCTCACTCGCGTCTGTCAGACGCGAGTAGAGGAGAGCCGATCGGCTGCTCCTCTGACAGGGGGGTCTGTGCTGATCGATTATCAGCACAGCCCCCCCGAGGATGCCCACACTGGACCACCAGGGATGCCACCAGACCACCAGGGATGCCAAGGTAAAGGTATGCCACCCTAGACCACCAGGGATTCTAGTCAGTGCCACAATGGATGCCAATCAGTGCCCATAATGGATGCAAATCAGTGCCCACAATGGGCATCACTGATTGGCATGCATTATTGATTGGCACTGATTGGCATCCATTAGTGCAATATATTATAATACAATGCCACCTATCAGTTCCCATCTGTGCCGCCTATCAGTGCCTACCCATGCCCACCTGTGCCGCCTACCCATGCCCACTTGTGCCGCCTACCCATGCCCACCTGTGCCGCCTACCCATGCCCACCTGTGCCGCCTAACCCATGCCCACCTGTGCCACTTATCCATGCCCATCCATGCCAATCCGTGCCAATTTGTGCCACCTATCAGTGCCCATCCGTGTCGCCCATCAGTGCCACCCATCAGTGCCGCCTATCAGTGCCACATATCGGTGTCCATCAATGCCACCTCATCAGTGCCACTTCATTGGTGCCACCTCATCGGTGCCCATCAGTGCCGCCTTATCATTGCCCATCAGTGTAACCCCATCAGTGCCCATCAGTGAAGGAGAAAATTTACTTATTTGCAAAGTTTTGAAACTGAAACAAAAAAAAAACATTTTTTTTTTCAAAATTTTCGGTATTTTTTTATTTGTTTAGCAAAAAATAAAAACCGTAGAGGTGATCAAATACCACCAAAAGAAAGCTCTATTTGTGGGAAAAAAATGATACAAATTTCATTTGGGTACAGTGTAGCATGACCGCGCAATTGTCATTCAAAGTGCGACAGCGCTGAAAGCTCAAAATTGGTCTGGGCAGGAAGGTGTTTAAGTGCCCGGTATTGAAGTGGTTAAATGACCCTGTGACAAAAGTCTCTAGAGAAGCGCAGTATGTATGTGGAAGAAGGTATATAACACCCCGCTTCAATCTGTCATTTTTGGGGGCCACTGGTCTATCACACCAGTTATAATACTTTTTTTTATTGCGTTTGTCACTCTTTGTAGTATAGCTGCAGAACTGCTCAGCAGTCACAATGCTGCACAGTGGAAATGCACTATACTATTTTTTCTATTTGGGCAAGTATTTTATACGTGTATTACACACCTATATACTGCACACCAAATAGTACACCTATACCAGTTCTTAAAAGGACCTTTGTGGACCTAGTATCTAGTGATTTGCAGACTATCTCTCAGTCCCTACAATGATAAAGGACTGCTGCAGAATAGGGCAGTAATCTGCAGCACAGCCCTGCACCAGCACCCTATATATTGTACACCTATACCAGTCCTTACAAGGACCTTTGTGGACCTAGTAGCTAGTGATTTGCAGACTGTTCCTCAGTCCCTACACTGATAAAAGACTGCTGCAGAATAGGGCAGTAATCTGCAGCAGTGCACCAGCACCCTATATATTGTACACCTATACCAGTCCTTAAAAGGACCTTTGTGGACCTAGTAGCTAGTGATTTGCAGACTGTCCCTCAGTCCCTACACTGATAAAAGACTTCTGCAGAATCGGGCAGCAGTCAAGTATAATATTCTTTCTATATTTGGAAGAAAGTATATTATACGTGTACAACCCTAGGAAACCCACGCAGGCACAGGGAGAACATGCAAACTCCAGGCTGGTAGTGGGATGGTTGTTGGGATTTGAACCAGCGACCCTTCTTACCGCTAGGTGAGAGTGCTAACCACTACACCACTGTGCTGCCGGCTCTCCTGAGTATAAAAGGATATTTGGGTGAACAAAAGGTCACACTAGTTAACCTATATCTACCGAATGAGGACCAAGGTACAGCACTGGAGACATATTTAAATGTAGTACATCAAAATAAATAAGAGACCCTGAAATTGGGAGGAGACCTGAATATGGCACTGGATCCGAGTCTGGACGTTTCAAGGGGGGCCTCACATCTCTCATATGCAAAACTGTGCAGAGCCAGGAGGCTACTTCAGGATTTACAATTAATGGACAGCTGGAGAACCTTCCATGTACACGACAGGGACTATACATTTTTTTCTCCAAGACACAAGACATACAGTAGAATTGATTACATTTTTATATCTCAAGATGCCCTGATGTGTATATCTGAGGCCTCCATAGGTTAATTTACATTGTCGGATCATGCACCAACTAACTGTGTAATTGAATGGGGAGATTCAGGTCCCCAGGAATGGAATTGGAAGATCAATGAAACATTATTGAGGGATAAGAAAAGATAGCCCGAGAATTGGAATTCTTCTTTGTAACTAATGAATCTGATGAAATAACCCCACTATGTTTAAGGAATCTCATAAATGTTACATGAGAGGAGTTCTCATTTCTTTGGGAGCGTATAGGAAACGGACTCTGAGTGCTAAGTAGGCTTGTGCAATTTGTTTTGTAACGAATGGAAATTCGGCCGAATTTTGCATCTTTCGGACATTCGGATGCATCCGAATGTCCGAATAAAAATAATAACGAATAACAACGAATACGAAAGAAATATAACGAATGAATTCGAATGAATTCAACATGATTCGGTAATTCTTTAAAGATCTAATGAAACAAAAGGTCAGCTCAAAGTAAATCTTATAGTCCAATCAGCTAATTAATTTTGTGCCGGAGGATGGATTACTGGCAAAGTGCATTCCTGAGAACTGAGTTAGAAGGGTGTTATATTGTATTTGAGCCGAGGAGAAGAGACGTTGTCATTGTGTGTGTTAAAAGATTCAATAAACAAACGACTTTCCAAACTACGAATCATTATCACGAATGTCTATACATACATAAATAGCGAATTTCAACGAATACGAACAAATTAATTTGACACTCTACGAACAATAACGAATTATCCGAAAACGTATTAATGTAACATAACTAATATAACAGAACGAAATGATGTATTTTACGAATGACAACGAACCGAAACTAAACAAAATTTTCCGTTGTGCACAAGTCTAGTGCTAAGTTAGATTCCTTGCTCAGTGAAATCCGGGTATTGGAGTCGACACATAAGAAGTCCCTGGCACAGCAGACCGAGGAGAAGCTCGCACAGTTACGGGAAGAATTAAATATGCTATTAATGGATAAAGCAAAAGCCAAGTTAACCAGATGTAGGCATGTTTTTTATGAATATGGGAACAAACCGAGTAAGATGTTGGCTAACACACTCAGAGAGACGAGAGCACGAAATCACATTGAGCGTATCAAAACTCAGGGTGATGTATTAGTTAACTCCTCACAGTCCAGACCAAGTGGAGTTTACACCTGGTAGAGAAGGCAGAGAAAATATGCAGAGGGTCGTAAGCGCAATACACTTCTCCCAACATCATCAGAAACCGTTAGTACTTGTATCTACAGATGCAGAAAAAGCATTTGATAGGGTGAATTGGACATTCCTGAAAGCCACGTTACAACATATAGGATTGGAAAGGGGGCTGCTGAACTGGATTACAAGCTTATAATCGGCCCCTCAGGCAAGAGTTAAGATAAATAATACAATGTCGGAACCTTTTCTATATGTAACGGGACATGACAGGGGTGTCCACCCTCGCCTATCATTTTTATTTTAACATTGGAACCTTTGTTAAGAACTGTACGAGCCAACCCAAATATTGGGGGAATCGCAATAAAGGGAAAATAACACAAATTGGCTGCATATGCAGACGATTTGTTATTTTTTATAACTTCTCTACTTATATCTCTTCCTTCTTTAATATCTGAAATACGCATGTATTGGGTAATGTCCAACTTTAAGGTAAATTATGGTAAATCAGACGTGATGGGAGTGGGAGTGAATGCTGATTTTTACAATCAGCTATCCTCAGACTTTGCCTTTAGATGGACAGACTCCCATATATGCTACTTAGGGACGAAAATACCAAACTAATTAAGTAGAGTATTTAAATTAAATTTTTTACCACTGGCATAGCAGATTAAAGTAGACTTCCAGCGATGGGATAAGGAAACCTTTACTTGGTTTGGTAGAATTAATATTATAAAAATGAACATAATGCCAAGAATACTATATCTATTCCAGACCTTGCCGATTAAGATATCCCGTGGATTCCTAGAGGACCTGAGAACTAGGCTTATGTGATTTATTTGGGCAGGAAAACCTGTACGAGTCCGTAGAGATATCTTAACCCTGCCAAAAGAAAGAGGAGGGGTCAGATCCCCAGACCCAGTTGGTTATTGAAGCCCCGCATTTAGCACGAGTACTGGACTGGTGTGTAGGCCAAAAAGATAAGCCGTGGATACATATGGAACAAGCATTTATTGGTCTACCTCTGGAGGGAATTGCATGGCTTAGGGATGAAGAAATACCTTACATGGCAAAGAAACACCGATAGTGGGCGCCACGCTGCGAATTATCAAAAAAATATTTAAGAAAACCGGAGTGTCAAATTATCCAAGTCCTTTGATTCCAATATTGGGCAATCCGGGGTTTGAACCAGGCGTGGTAGATCAGGGCTTTAACCACTTTCAGACCGGACCAATTTGCTGGTCAAAGACCAGACCACTTTTTGCAATTCGGCACTGCGTCGCTTTAACTGACAATTGCGCGGTCGTGCAACGTGGCTCCCAAACAAAATTGACGTCCTTTTTTCCCCACAAATAGAGCTTTCTTTTGGTGGTATTTGATCACCCCTGCGGTTTTTATTTTTTGCGCTATAAACAAAAATAGAGCGACAATTTTGAAAAAAACGCATTATTTTTTACTTTTTGTTATAATAAATATCCCCCAAAAATATATAAAAAAACTTTTTTTCACTCAGTTTAGGCCGATACGTATTCTTCTACACATTTTTGGTAAAAAAAATCGCAATAAGCGATTATTGATTGGTTTGCGCAAAAGTTATAGCGTTTACAAAATAGGGATAGTTTTATAGCATTTTTATTAATTATTTTTTATTATTTTTTTTTTACTAGTAATGGCGGCGATCAGCGATTTTTATTGTGACTGCGACATTGTGGGGGACCCATCGGACATTTTTGACACATTTTTGGGACCATTGTCATTGATACAGTAATCACTGCTATATAAATGCAATTGATTCCTGTGTAAATGACACTGGCAGTGAAGGGGTTAACCAGTGGGTGGCAGTGTAGGGGTTCAGTGTTCCTAGGGGTGTGTTAATAACTGTGGGGGGGTTGGGCTTTCATTTAGTGAACACTGATCTCTGCTCCAATCACATGGAGCAGAGATCAGCGTCACTAGTTGCTAGGCAGAATGGAGAAATGCTGTTTACAACGGCATTTCTTAATTTGGCCGCTCCGTGAGACGATCGCGGGTATGCCCGTGGCGATCGAGTCCGCGGGTCCCGCGACCGGACTCACGGGGGTCCCGACCAGCGCGGGAGCGCACCACCAGCGGCACGCTCCCGATGGCAGGGCGGCAAATTTAAAGGGACGTACATGTACGCCCATTTGCCTGCCCGTGCCATTCTGTCGACGTACATCGGCGTGAGCTGGTCGGCAAGTGGTTAAAGACTTGAGGCGGTGGGGAATTAGCAGGGCTTTGCACTTCTCAGTAGACAACCATATGATGGCAAATGAGGAGCTTAATCAGGCGATGGGAGAGGAATTAGAACCATTTAGACGAACAAGTTCGAGCAAATACGTTTAAAGGGGGAACCAGTGAGGCATTCACTATCTTTAATATACTCCCTGTTAATTGAGCTGCAAGCCCCACAAGAACTGGTGTTTGTCCAAGCATGGGAAAGGGAGCTAGGTGTAACATTTTCTAAAGCACAGAAAAATAAGATTCTTTTGTTTACGCATAAGGCCTCAATGGCTACTTGATACCAAAAGGGGGTTATAAAATCTTGACTAGATGGTACAGAACCCCAACAGTATTGAACCGGATATCACCACAGGTATCGAATTTATGTTGGTGATGCCGGGGGGCTGAGGGCTCTATGGTACACATATTTTTGTGCCCGAGATTAAAAGAATTTTGGAGGGTGATCTCTGATACAATTCAGGAAATTACGGAAGTGTCTCTAGGAGAAAATTCAGTAGCTTTCCTACTAATTGATATTCCAGTATCTATTGATAAATACCAAAACTCTCTCTTAAGGCATTTGCTGACGGCAGCAAAAGCATGTATCCTCGTTCTCTGGAAAAATACTGCATCTCCAACCAGATCACAATGGCTAGGTAGAATATCAGAAATCCAGCAAATGGAAAATCTTACTATGATGCTGAGAGAGCAGAAGGATAAATATTGGAAAGTTTGGACGCCCTATATTAAATATAGGGAACAAAATCCCTAAATAAAATCAGTACCAAAGAATTTTGGGGTGCGCATTCAGGACGACAGAAGATGGGGGGATGGAGGAGGGAAGAGGTAGGGGATAGATTATACAGAATTTTTTTTTTGTTTGTTTGTTAGTTATTTTTGGAGAGTGGAGGAAGGAAAAGGGAACAAGGGTAGAAAGAAAATAGTCATAGAGGGAATTATATGGAAATGACAGATTAAATATAAGACAACATCATTATAGTAATTCATTTCAGTGTGAGGAAGAATGGGATAAACAGAGGAGATGTTGTATAGCTGTACTCATATGCAATGTTGTATTAGTATCCTTGTTAAAAAAATTAAGAATTTATAAAAAAGAAATCTGTACAACTATAAAGTAGAAATATTTAAAAGGTTAAGATAATTGCAAAATACACATTTTAAGAACAAAAATAAAAATGCTCTAATAATAAGAGGTTTTATTTCTTTAACCACTTGCTTACAGGGCACTTAAACACCTTCCTGCCCAGACCAATTTTCAGCTTTCGGTGCTCTCACAATTTGAATGACAATTACTCAGTCATGCAACACTGTACCCAAATGAATTTTTTGTCCTTTTTTTCCCACAAATAGAGCTTTCTTTTGGTGGTATTTGATCACCTCTGGGGTTTTTATTTTTTGCGCTATAAATGAAAAAAGACCGAAAATTTTGAAAAAAAACGCATATTTCTTTGTTTCTGTGACAGAATTATGCAAATTATTAATTTTTCTTCATAAATTTTGGTCACAATTTATACTGCTACATGTCTTTGGTAAAAATAACCCAAATTAGTGGATATTATTTGGTCTTTGTGAAAGTTAGAGAGTCTACAAGCTGTGGTGCGAATCGCACAAAATTGATCACATCTGATGTACTGGTGGCCTATCTCGCTTCTTGTGACCCGAACAAGTCAGGAAAGTACAAATACCCCCCAAATGACCCCTTTTTGGAAAGTAGACATTCCAAGGTATTTAGTAAGAGGTATAGTGAGCTTTTTGATGTTGTCATTTTTTTCCCACAATTCTTTGCAAAATTAAGATTTTTCATTTTTTTTTTTTTCTCCACAAAATTGTCATTGTAATAGGTTATTTCTCTCACGTGGCATGTGTATACCACAAATGACACCCCCCAAAAAATTCTGCTACTCCTCCTGAGTATTACAATACCACATGTGTGGGACTTTTTCACAGCCTGGCCACATAGAGAGGCCCAACATGCAGGGAGCGCCATCATGTGTTCTAGGAACATAAGTTACACATCTAACTTGTTGACTATTTATTACACTTTTGAAGCACCAGGACAATGACACGTGACACTGATGACAGATGGCACTGATACGTGGCAATGATGACAGGTGGCACTGATGACAGATGGCACTAATATGTGGCACTGATGACAGATGGCACTAATATGTGGCACTGATGACGCGTGGCACTTATACGTGGCACTGATGACACGTGGCACTAATACGTGGCACTGATGACACGTGGCACTGAAACGTGGCACCGATGACAGATGGCACTAATACGTGGCACTAATATGTGCCACCGATGACAGATGGCACTAATACATGGCACCGATGACGCGTGACACTGATGACAGATGGCACTGATAAGTGGCATTGATGACACG
Organism: Lithobates pipiens; assembly: GCF_037356315.1. NCBI lineage: Eukaryota > Metazoa > Chordata > Amphibia > Anura > Ranidae > Lithobates > Lithobates pipiens. Next base: position 202,426,168 of record NW_027507764.1, on the reverse strand, counting down.
TGACACTGACAACAGATGGCACGTGACACTGACAGGTGGCACTGATGACAAATGGCACTGATACGTGGCACTGATGACAGATGGCACTATGTGGCACTGATGACACGTGGCACTGACGGCAGGTGGCACTGACGGCAGGTGGCACTGACGGCAGGTGGCACTGGGGGCAGGTGGCACTGGGGGCAGGTGGCACTGACGGCAGGTGGCACTGGGGTGGATGGCACTGGGGGCAGGTAGCACTGGGGTGGATGGCACTGGGGGCAGGTAGCACTGGGGTGGATGGCACTGGGGGCAGGTAGCACTGGGGTGGATGGCACTGGGGGCAGGTGGCACTGGGGTGGATGGCACTGGGGCAGATAGCACTGCTGGGGGCGGATGGCACTGCTGGGGGCGGATGGCACTGCTGGGGGCGGATGGCACTTTTTATTTCATTTTTTTAATTTTTTTTTTTCCAGAATCAGAACGGCTGCCGCTGCAGCCGTTCATCTCTCCCCTCTCGCACTGTCTGTGCGAGGAAGGAGAGCGGCGCTGCGAGATGATCTCATATATTTACATATGAGATCATCTCCCATTGGACACGCCGATCACGCTGTAAACGGCCGCTGTGATTGGCCGTTTACAGCGATCTGTGTTTGCCTGTCCCCGGGGGACACGGCGAACACAGAACTTCCGCGATGCGCGCCCGCGGCGGCGCGCATTGCGGAAGTAAACATCAGGCCGTCCAGGGACGACCGCCCAAATGAACGCGCCTGCTCTACGGCCGTAATTCGGCTATAGGGCGGGCGCGAGGAGGTTAAAATCTTAAAATTGAGGTAGGCAAGATGGCACCGGCCGTTCATCCACCCCGGCCCACAACACACACTCCACCCCTGCTACCTCTGCATCTTTTTCACCAAAAATAGTGGGTCTCCGAACAGCCAGCAATCCTACGCTATTACCCCTCAGTCTGCAAGCCCAGCTAAAGCCAAATTCCGTATGGATTGCACTGGATGCTGCCCCACAGCTAGTCCTAGCACTGACTCTGGGGAGGACACTAGAGAGCTGCCTGACAGCATAGAGGTGTTCCCAATGAATAATCAGCCAGTTATGGACACAGTGATAAAAGACATGTTACTGTCCCTAAGGAGCTCAATCCAAACTGACATGATGTCTTGCATGCAAAATTTCAATAAGGAGATACAGGCTGTAAAATCCAGAGTGGGGCACATTGAAAACAAGATGGGGGAGTTTGCAGATACTGTGAACAATTTAGTAGATGCTCAAAAGAGAAGGTAATAGAAGGGCTCAAATCTAAAATGGCTGACATGGAGGACATAAATAGAAGGAACAATCTAAAAATCAGATCCCAGAGTCTGTACAGCTAGGAGATCTGCATGAGTACGCCACTTCTCTGTTTAAAGAAATCCTTCCTGACCTTACGGATCTAGATGTAATCATAGACAGGATCCATCGCCTGCTTAAACCTTCATACCTCCCCGATCAGATCCCTAGGGATGTAATACTACAGTTAAATTTTTACCATGCAAAAGAAAAATTAATGTCTGCAATGCGTGCTAAGGATAATATCCCTCCACAGCATCAAAATCTGCAATTTTTTGCAGATCTAACGCAATACACTCTCCAAAAAAGAAGAAGCCTCACCACAATTACCAAAGCCCTCAGGAATCATAGGATCAACTACAGATGGGGTTTCTCCACAAAAATCACGATTACCAAAGAGGGTCATACCTTCGACATAGACTCCCTGGAAAAAGGTCTGTCCCTGCTCAAAGAATGGCAGATACTTCCAGAGCCTGTCAGCGGGCCTGACTCCCCTAGGAGCATTCCCCATGCAGATCCTGGATGGCAAAATATAATGGCTAAAAATGCTAAAGGGCACTGAATACCTGGAAAGCTAATAAGTATTATCTTCTGTTCTATGACAAGAGTAGCCTCTCTCAGCTCACAACGTCACCCCCATGATACTACTTGAGCAGCAAAATGCTGCATACGGGTATGCAATACCCATACTTGGATCAAAATTTTCACTTGAAAAGTTTAAACATGTTATTCAAAGTTCAAGTTTTATGTTCATAGTGAGTTTTATTTTCTTCTTGTTATATTTTTCCAACACAGTCAGAATTTACAGACTACTTTACAGTTCTCAGATGAAGCCACTACTGTTTCTCCCAGGTCAACACCTCTAAGCCCACGTACACACGGTCGGAGATTTTGCCAACCAAATCCGTCGGATTTTGCCTGTCGGATTTAGTCCGACGGATTGTGTCCGAAACTGTTGCATACACACGGTCGGGCCAAGTTGGTGAAAAATCAGATCTTTCAGAATGTGATGATGTAATTTCGTTACGATGGGACTACATTCAGGCTAGTAGCCAATAGCTTTGATGTAGGAATTTGATCTGAGCATGCGTGGCACTTGGTCCGATGAAAATGCTCTACACATGATCGGATTAGGTCCGTCTGGCCCAGTTGGTCGGGAAATATTTCCAACATGTTGGAAAATTGGGTCGGCGGAGATTCGGACGGAATCAGTCCGATACATACCACACACAGTCGGATTATCTGACGACACGGTCCGATAAGACTCATTCCGACAGATTCTCCGACCGTGTGTACAAGGGCTAAAGAGACTTCACCAACACAGCCAGGCTGGAAAGATGCCTACACTTCTAAATGTGAATACAACAACTCTCTGGTCTGCACTAGCACTTAACAATATAATCTATACCATCTCTGACCACTTGAGGGAACTCTCTACTCACAAAAGAATTTACATGAACATAGAATGTCAAACATCTAAACCTATGTTTTCTACATGGGGGTGACATTTCTTTCTATAAATACCAAAGGACTTAACCACCCTGTCAAGCATAAATCATTATGGAAGGAAGCTCAACAATTCAAAAGCGATGACCTATGTGCTCAGGAAATGCATTTTAACAGTTCATCCTCCCCAAAATGTACAAAAAAAAAGATCTCCCATATCTTTACTGCAAACGCAGATTCAAAAAAAAGAGGAGTTCTTATTGCAATAAGGGACACATTTCAACTCCATGAAGTGATTGCAGAACCACAAGGACGGATCATAATATTAATTTGCAGTATCAACTCCTCAACGTACACTATTGTGAAGCTTTATGCCCCAAATTCCAACCAAATACGTTTTATTAACCACTTAACCCCCGGACCATTTTCCAGCTAAAGGACCAAGCCCCTTTTTGCCATTTGGCACTGTGTCGCTTTAACTGACAACTGCGCGGTCGTGCGACGTGGCTCCCAAACAAAATTGGCATCCTTTTTTTTGCCACAAATAGAGCTTTCTTTTGGTGATATTTGATTACCTCTGCGGTTTTTATTTTTTGCACTATAAACAAAAATATCTACAATTTTGAAAAAAAATTCAATATTTTTTACTTTTTGCTATAATAAATATCCCCCAAAAATATATAAAAAATAAATACATTTCCCTCAGTTTAGGCCGATACGTATTCTTCTACATATTTTTGGTAAAAAAATTGCAATAAGCATTTATTGATTGGTTTGCGCAAAAGTTATAGCGTCTACAAAATAGGGGATAGTTTTATGCCATTTTTATTAATAATTTTTTTTTACTAGTAATGGCAGCGATCAGCGATTTTTATTTGACTGCGACATTATGGCGGACATGTCGGACAATTTTGTCCCATTTTTGGGACCATTGTCATTAATATAGCAATCAGTGAGATACGCTACCAATAAACAAGTCCCCAGGTCCTGATGGATATATAGGAGAATACTACAAAACATTCAGGTACATCCTCACACCCCACCTAACCAATATTTTCAACGCTGCAGCTGCCTCTTCCTCCTTCCCATCAGAAATGTTGAAAGCACTTATAATCACCCTGCCCAAACCAGGGAAGGAACTATCTCTTCCACAGGATTTCAGGCCAATATTATTACTTAATAACGACCTGAAACTATATGCCAAACCGATCGCACTAAGGCTGATAGACATACTTCCACAGCTAATACATATGGATCAATCCGGATTTACAAAAGGACGTCAAACCACTGATGCCACTAGGCACCTAATATAATCCATCACGCAAATCTGAAGGGAACGCCTTCTCTGCTCCTAGCTTTGGATGCATTTCATATTACAAATGGAACTCACCAGGGGTGCCCACTTTCACCGTTAATTTTCAACTTTCTCATGGAACCTCTGGCGAGTTACATATGCAACCACCCTCAAATTACAGGACAAAGGTTTAACAACTCAGCACACACCATCAGTCTATTTGCTGATGATGTTATACTCATGATCAGAGACGTAATGACCTCATTAGCCTCGATACATCAAACACTCAAAATGTTCAACGGTATATCCTACTACAAAGTAAACAACACTAATTCATACATCCTTGGCATCAATATACCTCCTAAAACTAGGCGCAAAATGGAACAATTATACCCATACACGTGGAACACCACCCGTATAAATTACTTAGGCATCACCTTAACACCTAAGACAGAGGAATTGTTCAAAGCAAATTACTCCATTTTCTTAGATAAACTACACCCTAAACACCAAGATCTAGCAAAAACAGAATTATCCTGGTCCAGGAGACTGGCAGCCTTTAAAATGGTACTGCTACCGCAATTTCTATACCTATTTAGGACCATCCCTATCCCAGTGCCTAACATCTTCTTTATTAAAGCCCAATCTATTATTAACACATAAAAAATGCACTGTAAAAATTTCACTGGCAGTGAAGGGGTTAACCACTAGGGGGCAGTGTAGGGGTTAAGTGTGTGTGGTTTTTTTTACTGTAGGGGGCGTGGCTTGGTGTCTGATGTCACTGATCGTCTTTCCCTATAACAGGGAACAGCCACACTAAGAAGCACGAGGAGAGGTTTGTTTACACTTACCTCTCCTCGTTCTTCAACTCTGTGACCCACGCATGACCCACGGCTGGGCATTTAAAGGCAACGTACAGGTACGTAATTGTGCCCAGCCGTGCCATTCTGCCAACGTATATTGGCGTAAGGCGGTCCTTAAACGGTTAACAAAACTTTTCGGAAGATACGGGCCCACAAAAAAGGAGCCCTGGTGATATGTGGGGACTTCAACCTTATCCCAGACTCACACCTTGATTCCACTTCTACCCCCATCAGAAAAACCCAAATGCTTCAAAACACCATACATCTGCAAAATGTATTCGACGCCTGGAGATGTCTTCACACACAGGAAAAATACTTTTTTTTCTTCACCACACAGGTCATACTCACGAATTGATCTATTCTTAGTAGATCAATGGACCTTGTCCAGAACTGTAGCAGTATCCATAAATGATATTACGTGGTCAGATCATGCGTCTGTAGTGCTGACAATCAGTGACTCATTTTCCTCGAACCCTGTTCCGATCTGGAGAGCTAACCTGCTTCTTTTACATGAGAAACCTACTCAAACTATAATGGAACAACATTTAATACAATATTTTAGCGATAATGTGAATTCTGTGGATGATAAGTTTACATTGTAGAATGCCCATAAGGTGTTCATGAGGGGTATCTTTATTAAACTGGGGGCAAGGAGGAAGAGACAGAACCAACACCCTCAATTGCTAAACAATTATCCCAACACAATTATGATCTTCGATTGCTGCTATTAGAACATTTTGAAAAGTCTACTAGATGTCTAAATATGAACTATTATGTAAATAGTAACAGGACGGGGAAACTCCTAGCACAACGCTTACGGGGCTGCAGGTACAAAACCAAGATACCATACATCCAACACCCAATCACTAACCCTTTCATGACTAAGCCTATTTTTGGCATTTGGTATTTACAAGTTAAAATCCATATTTTTTGCTAGAAAATTACTTGGAACCCCCAAACATTATATATATATATGTTTTTAGCAGAGACTCTAGAGAATAAAACGGCGATTGTTGCAATATTTTATGTCACACGGTATTTGCTCAGTGGTGTTTTAAACGCAACTTTTTGGGAAAAGGGACACTTTCATGAATTTAAAAAAAACGAAACAGTAAAATTAGCCCACTTTTTTGCATAATATGAAAGATAATGTTACGCCGAGTAAATAGATACCAAACATGTCACACTTTATAATTGCACGCACTCGTGGAATGACGACAAAGTACGGTACCTAAAAATCTCAATAGGTGACACTTACATTTTTTTTTACGGTTACCAGGTTAGCGTTACAGAGGCCGTCTAGTGCTAGAATTATTGCTCTCACTCTGACGATCGCGGTGATACCTCACATGTGTGATTTGAACACCGTTTATATATGCGGGCGCGACTTTCGTATGCGTTTTCTTTGCTTCGCAAGCTCGAGGGGACGGCGGGCGCTTTAAAAAATATATTTTTTTTTTTTAAATGAATAAATAGTTTTTAAAAAAAAAATGTGATCACTTTTATTGCTGTCACAGGGAATGTAAACATCCCTTGTGACAGTAATAGGTGGTGACAGGTACTCTTTATGGAGGGATCGGGGGTCTAAAAGACCCCCGATCCCTCCTTTACACTTCAAAGTATTCAGATTGCCGAAAACAGCAATTCTGAATACTGTATATTTTTTTAAAACCGGCGCCATTGGCAGCCGAGTAAATGGGAAGTGACGTCATGATGTCGCTTCCGTGTTTTCTATTAGGAGACTGGAATGAAGCTGCTTACGGCTTCATTCCAGTCCCTGCCCAGCAGCCGGAGGCATCAAATCGTGAATCGTTGCTCCTGATTGAGCGGGAGCGCTGGTAACAGCGGCGGGAGGGGGGGACGTCCCCTCCGCTCCTCCGGCATAACTGCCGAGCGGCTTTTAGCCGCATTGGTTGTTATGGCTGGATAACCAATCGCCCACTGTGAAAAACCGTACCGGGATGATGCCTGCAGGTGCGGGCATATCCGGTATAACCCCCGGAAGCCGAGTACACACATCTGCATACGCTCGGCGGGAAGGTTATAGATAAACATCAACACCCACAAAAAATTGCTGACACATTTAGCCATTATGATGGATCTCTGTACAACTTGGCAGATGATCCAAATACCATTCAACCGACCCCTGAGGCTATACAGGGCTTTCTGAAGAAAGCGTCTCTTCCCCAATTAACCCCTATACAACTACAGCACCTTAATTCTCCCTTCACAAACCAGGAGGTGTCTCATGCTATAGATACGCTACCAATAAACAAGTCCCCAGGTCCTGATGGATACATAGGAGAATACTACAAAAAATTCAGGTACATCCTCACACCCCACCAAACCAATATTTTCAACGCTGCAGCTGCCTCTTCCTCCTTCCCATCAGAAATGTTGAAAGCACTTGTAATCACCCTGCCCAAACCAGGGAAGGAACCATCTCTTCCACAGGATTTCAGGCCAATATTATTACTTAATAACGACCTGAAACTATATGCCAAACTGACTGCATTAAGGCTGATAGACATACTTCCATAGCTAATACATATGGATCAATCCGGATTTACAAAAGGACGTCAAACCACTGATGCCACTAGGCACCTAATTAATATAATCCACCACACAAATCTGAAGGGAACGCCTTCTCTGCTCCTAGCTTTGGATGCATTTAATATTACAAATGGAACTCACCAGGGGTGCCCACTTTCACCGTTAATTTTCAACCTTCTTATGGACCTCTGGCGAGTTACATATGCAACCACCCTCAAATTACAGGACATAGGTTTAACAACTCAGCACACACCATCAGTCTATTTGCTGATGAGGTTATACTCATGATCAGAGACGTAATGACCTCATTAGCCTCGATACATCAAACACTCAAAATGTTCAACGGTATATCCTACTACAAAGTAAACAACACTAATTCATACATCCTTGGCATCAATATACCTCCTAAAACTAGGCGCAAAATGGAACAATTATACCCATACACGTGGAACACCACCCGTATAAATTACTTAGGCATCACCTTAACACCTAAGACAGAGGAATTGTTCAAAGCAAATGACTCCATATTCTTAGATAAACTACACCCCAAACTCCAAGATCTAGCAAAAACAGAATTATCCTGGTACGGGAGACTGGCAGCCTTTAAAAGGGTACTGCTACCACAATTTCTATACCTATTTAGGACCATCCCTATCCCAGTGCCTAACATCTTCTTTATTAAAGCCCAATCTATGATCAACAGATATCTTTGGCAAGAAAAGTGGGCGAGGTGTGCATTCTCCAAACTAATCAATACTAGGAAGGCGGGAGTAGTGGGCTTAGTAGTGCTTAAAGACTACTACATTGCCTCAATATTGGAGCAAATTAAAACTTGGTTCCCCCAAAGCCCCAATACCAGATGGAATGAATTGAAAATATACAACCTAAAGCAATATTTATCACTTTCTTCTTACTAGCCAACAATACACCCCTAGATAGCATTGCTTTCTCCCACCATCACAGCATCATGTTATGCCTGGAGAGCTTTGTTAAACACTCCATCTCAGGACTCCATTACCTCCATGCTATCAATGCCAACCTATAGCTTGACACACATCATACCTGACTTAAACGTCTCAAGCTCAGTGGAAAAGGGGATAGTAAACATTGAAGATATGATGATAGGTCCAACACCAAAAACCTTCAGGTCCTTACAAATAGAATACAACCTAGCTAACTCAGAATATTACACATACCATAGAATTTCACATCTACTACGCTCCAACTTGAAAACAAATATTGAGATTAGTGATGGCCTTGCGGTTCGCCCGGCGGTCGGTTTGCTGCAAATTTTGCATGTTCGCGATTCGCCAAACCGGCGGACTTCTGGCACTGTTCGCCCGGTGGACATATGCGTTTACATTGTGAAAAAACTTTGACCCATGATGACACATCCATCATGGGGTACAGGACAGCCATTTGAGACATTTCAGCACATGGACAATTGGACATTCCCCCTACCTTATAAATAGACCTGATCTGGCGGCCATTTTACATTCTGTCTTTTGTCAGTGTAGGGAGAGGTTGCTGTGTGGAGCAGGGACAGACTGTTGTGACACAAATCACTAGCTATTAGGTCCACAAAAGTCCTTTTAAGGACTGGTATAGGTGTACAGTATATAGGGTTCTGGTGCACTGCTGCTGACTGCTGTGCTGCTGATTGCTGAGTGCACTGCTGACCGATTCTGCAGCTGTCTTTTGTCAGTGTAGGGACAGGATGCTGTGGGCACCAGGGACAGTCAGTTTAATCACTAGCTATTACTATTAGGTCCACAAAGGTCCTTTTAATGTCTGGTAAAGGTGTACAGTATATAGGGTTGTACACGTATAATATACTTTCTTTCAAATATAGAAAGCCTATTTCACTTGACTGCTGAGTTGAGTGCTGACTGATTCTGCAGCTGTCTTTTATCAGTGTAGGGACTGAGGGACAGTCTGCAAATCACTATCTACTAGGTCCACAAAGGTCCTTTTAAGGACTGGTATAGGTGTACAGTATATAGGGTTGTATACATATAATATACTTTCTTTCAAATATAGAAAGCCTATTATACTTGACTGCTGAGCTGAGTGCTGACTGATTCTGCAGCTGTCTTTTATCAGTTTAGGGACTGAGGGACAGTCTGAAAATCACTAGCTACTAGGTCCACAGAGGTCATTTTAAGGACTGGTATAGGTGTACAGTATATAGGGTTCTGGGGACTGCTGCTGACTGCTGTGCTGCTGATTGCCGAGTGCACTGCTGACCGATTCTGCAGCTGTCTTTTGTCAGTGTAGGGACAGGACACTGTGCGGAGCAGGGACAGTCAGTTTAATCACTAGCTATTACTATTAGGTCCACAAAGGTCCCTTTAAGGACTGTGTGGCAGCAGGCAGGTGAAGTCACCTGGTTGTATCCAGGATGGTAAATATGTGTGTCCTAGATTCAGGCTTTATGCAGACTTTTACAATTAGAGGGGAAGAGTTAATGAGCCCAGCTGAAGCAAGTGGGCTCATTAAGGCCTCTACAAAAAACCCCAGCATGCATAGGGAGATGCTCCATCCTGGAACCAGTTTTGTGTTGTATAGACTGGGGAGTGTGTCACCTGTACTGTGCGGTGAGTTAACGCCTGTGTGGCAAAACCTTTACAACAAAGGCAGGGACTGGTACAGCACAAGGCTGTACCCAGTTGTTAGACAGGGAGTCTATGTGTGTAGTTAGAGGTCAAGCTGACCAGGATTTATTTTCTTGTTTTATTTTGTTTGGCTGTTATATGTATCACTGCATGGAGCATAAATAAACCGGATCTTTTGTTTTTTGAACCTACACCGCTGTCTGCTGTGCCTGACTTTGTGTTGTGAACCCAATCCAGGGGGTCACACACACCCGCTGCCGAGCTAACCCCTCACAGTTGGTGGAGAATGCGGGCACTTTTTTTTTTTTTGTTAAGGCCAGCATGGAGGAGATACTGAGACAGCTGGCTCTAGCAAATGCAAACCAGCAACAAGCAAATGCAAATCAGCAGCAAACAAATGCAGGTTTACAAAAGAGCCTTGCAGCTCAACAACAGAGCCTTGCAGCCCAGCAGCAGACAAATGCAACTTTGCAGCAGAGTTTGGAAAATCAGCAGAAGGCTCACCAGCAGAGTTTGGAAGCTCAGCAACAAGCCCAGCAGCGATCTGAAGCCCGCTTCATAGACCTGTTGCAGAAGCAAGAGCAGAATTTTCAACAGAAAATAGAGACATTAATACAGCAACGTCCGCAGACCAATGAAGCAAGTGGTTACAATAATACCGCATCCTTTACTGACAAAAATGACTGGAGAGGATGATCCGGAGGTGTTTTTGACCACATTTGAAAGGACTGCTGAAAGGGAAAAGTGGCCTAAGGAGCAATGGGCTGGACTGGTGGCCCCTCTGTTAACTGGGGAATCGCAGAAAGCTTATTATGACCTAGAGCCTGACCAAGCAAAAGACTATGTGGTGCTAAAAGCAGAAATATTGGCACGGCTGGGTGTCACCCTGGCCGTCCGGGCTCAGCGTGTGCATAACTGGACTTTTCAGGTTGGAAAACCTCCCAGGTCTCAAATGTATGATCTCATTCACCTGAGCAGGAAGTGGCTGCAGCCAGAGACTTTGACTGCACCAAACATTGTGGAACGTGTGGTTATGGATCGTTTCCTGAGAGCTCTTCCTACTGCCATCCAAAAATGGGTAAGCCATGGAGACCCAGAAAATGCAGATAAACTTGTGGATCTGGTTGAGAGGTACTTGGCTACAGAGAACCTGACCACCTCTTCCAGGGACTCACGGACTTTCCCCCCTAAGACCAGATCATCCCCAGTGGCGGGTAAGATGACTCCAAGGGGTGAGGGTGCAGAGAGTGAGAGGGTGGGAGTTCTACCTAAGGTCTGGCGGGAGCAGCCCAGGAAGCCCATGCTGCAAGAGGCAGCGAAAAAGATTATTTGCTACCGCTGCCGGCAAGAGGGACATATTGCAGCCAATTGCCCAGTTGTGGATGAGCCTATGCAATGTGACTTTATAAGGGAGAGACGTCAGTCGCTGTTTGCGACAGTTGCATGCACTGCCATTCGGGGACCTGAGAAACATTTATGTAAAATGTGTATTAATGGTAGACATGTTGATGTGTTGCTAGATTCAGGTAGCCTGGTAACATTGATAAAAGCTGAATTAGTTACTACAGAGGTCTCTGGGAAGAACAGGGTGGCTGTTATTTGTGTGCATGGGGACACCCGAGAGTATCCTGTAACTTCAGTGTTTTTTGAGACCCCCAAAGGTAACCTCTCTCATCAGGTGGGGTTAGTGGCTCACTTACCACATGATGCTATTGTGGGAAGGGATTTTCCAAAATTCTGGGAACTCTGGGATTGTACTGAGGCCCCCATTGGTGCCCCTATAAACCAGGAAGATGACCAGAATTCCTCTGGGAGTGGTGAGGACTCTCCTGAATTTCCCTTGTCGGTATTGGCGGGGGAAACTCGAGAAACTGGGGAGGAGCCAACATCCTCAGATGAAAACATGCCGTCTGTGGAGTTTTCGGATCTTGAGGTTCACAGGGAAAATTTTGCCACAGAACAGTTAAAAGACCCCACCCTAATAAAGGCACGGGAAAATGTGGTGAAAATAGATGGCGAGTTAGTGAACCCAGATAAGACTTGCCCTTATCCTTACTTCACTATGGAAAGGGACCTGCTATATCGAGTGGCTCAAAGGGCAGAAGAAACCATTGAGCAACTTGTAGTGCCCAAACCTTACAGGAAGTTGGTGTTAGAATTGGCTCATGGACACATTCTGGGAGGTCATCTGGGGACAGAGAAAACCAGAGAGAGGGTACTGCAGAGATTCTATTGGCCTGGGGTCATGAAGGAAATAGAAAAGTATTGTTCCTCCTGCCCTGTGTGTCAGAAGTCGGCACCTATGCCACATTTCCGTAACCCACTGGTACCTCTTCCTATCATTGAGGTCCCCTTTGAGAGGATCGCAATGGATTTGGTAGGTCCGATAATGAAGTCGGCTAGGGGGCATCAGTACATTTTGGTTATTTTGGACTATGCCACCCGTTATCCGGAAGCAATTCCTCTCCGAAATACCTCGGCCAAAACCATAGCCAAAGAGCTATCTCTTGTTTTTAGCCGCGTGGGTATTTGTAAGGAACTGCTTACGGACCAAGGTACACCCTTTATGTCCCGGGTTATGAAAGAATTATGCAAGTTGTACAAAGTGAAGCAATTGCGTACATCTGTGTATCACCCCCAAACAGATGGGTTGGTTGAAAGATTCAACAAAACCCTAAAACAAATGTTAAAGAAGGTGGTGGATAGAGATGGAAAGAATTGGGATTGTCTAATACCCTATCTGATGTTTGCCATTAGGGAGGTACCCCAATCCTCTACGGGTTTCTCACCCTTCGAGTTGCTCTATGGGAGACACCCAAGAGGGCTGCTGGATATCGCCAAGGAAACTTGGGAAAATGAGAGTTCTCCTCACAGGAGTGTGATTGAGCATGTCGCCCTGATGCAAGATAGAATTGCACAGGTAATGCCAATTGTAAAGGAACATTTAACCCAAGCGCAGTTAGCACAGCAGAGAGTGTACAACCGTGGGGCCAAGACCCGTACTTTTTCCCCGGGGGATAGGGTCTTGGTGCTAGTCCCTACGGTTGAAAGCAAATTTCTGGCCAAATGGCAAGGTCCATATGAAGTAATTGAAAAAATTAGTGAGGTGAACTACAGGGTTAGACAGCCAGGAAGGCGAAAGCCGGAGCAGATCTATCACGTCAATCTGCTGAATGCCTGGAGGGATAGGGAATCCCTAGTCGCAGAGACTTTGTCACAAGTACAGCCTGATTGCTTAGTTCCTGAGGTTGGAATAGCAGACACCTTATCGAAACCCCAACAACAGGAGGTTAAAGAGTTTGTACTTCGTAACAAAGAGATTTTCTCTGAGCTTCCGGGACAAACATCTGGCGTAGAGCATGACATTATCACCCCGCCAGGAGAAAGGGTAAAACTAAAACCTTATAGAATACCAGAGGCCCGACGGGAGGCAATACGTGGGGAGGTTCAAAGGATGCTGGAATTGGGTGTGATAGAGGAGTCCCAGAGTGACTGGTCCAGTCCTATCGTACTAGTGCCCAAACCTGATGGGAGCTGGCGGTTTTGTAACGATTTTAGACAATTAAATAAAGTTACAAAATTTGACACCTACCCCATGCCACGTATAGATGAGTTGATTGACCGGCTGGGAACAGCCCAATATATGACAACTCTTGATCTCACCAAAGGGTATTGGCAAATTCCCCTGGCCGAGTCAGCCAACGAGAAAACTGCGTTTGTAACCCCAGATGGGGCATTCCAATATAAGAGAATGCCGTTTGGGTTACAGAATGCACCGGCAACATTCCAGCGGAAAATGGATACGATTCTGAGGCCCCATCAGAAATATGCTGCAGCTTACCTGGATGATGTGATTATCCATAGCACAGACTGGGTCTCACATTTGCCAAAAGTACAAGCAGTCCTAGACTCTATCCGGGAAGCTGGGTTTACGGCCAATCCAAAGAAGTGTACCATTGGACAGGAGGAGGCCAAATATCTTGGGTACACTATTGGGAGGGGGGTGATAAAACCCCAAGTCAATAAAGTCGAGGCCATACAGAGTTGGCCACGTCCCAACAGCAAGAAACAGGTACGAGCCTTTCTGGGAATCGCTGGCTATTATCGACGATTCATTCCCCATTTTGCTTCTCAGGCTGTGCCCCTCACCAACCTGACAAAAGGGAAAGAGTCGGTTATGGTTAAATGGTCCCCAGAGGCTGAGGAAGCATTTCAGTCCTTAAAAACAGCCTTATGTAGCCAGCCAGTGTTGTACTCACCAGACTTCTCTAAGGACTTCGTGGTACAAACTGATGCATCAGACGTTGGGTTAGGAGCAGTGTTATCCCAGGTCTGGAAGGCGGAAGAGCACCCAGTCATTTACCTCAGCAGGAAGTTAAAGTCCCATGAGGTAAATTACTCCACGATTGAGAAGGAATGTTTAGCAGTGAAGTGGGCTCTAGATTCCCTTCGGTACTATCTGCTAGGTAGGCACTTTGACCTGGTGATCACGCTCCTTTAAAGTGGATGGCTCAGAACAAGGAGACCAATAGAAGAGTAAATAGGTGGTTCCTAGCCCTACAGGAATTTAACTTTACAGTTAAGCATCGCCCTGGTGTTAAAATGGGGAATGTGGATGCTTTGTCTCGGATACATGCGTGTCTGACTGCTGGTGTTACAACCCCAAGGTTGAAACAAGAGGGGGGGGGTATGTGGCAGCAGGCAGGTGAAGTCACCTGGTTGTATCCAGGATGGTAAATATGTGTGTCCTAGATTCAGGCTTTATGCAGACTTTTACAATTAGAGGGGAAGAGTTAATGAGCCCAGCTGAAGCAAGTGGGCTCATTAAGGCCTCTACAAAAAACCCCAGCATGCATAGGGAGATGCTCCATCCTGGAACCAGTTTTGTGTTGTATAGACTGGGGAGTGTGTCACCTGTACTGTGCGGTGAGTTAACGCCTGTGTGGCAAAACCTTTACAACAAAGGCAGGGACTGGTACAGCACAAGGCTGTACCCAGTTGTTAGACAGGGAGTCTATGTGTGTAGTTAGAGGTCAAGCTGACCAGGATTTATTTTCTTGTTTTATTTTGTTTGGCTGTTATATGTATCACTGCATGGAGCATAAATAAACCGGATCTTTTGTTTTTTGAACCTACACCGCTGTCTGCTGTGCCTGACTTTGTGTTGTGAACCCAATCCAGGGGGTCACACACACCCGCTGCCGAGCTAACCCCTCACAACTGGTATAGGTGTACAGTATATAGGGTTGCACACGTATAATATACTTTCTTTCAAATATAGAAAGCCTATTATATTTGACTGCTGAGCTGAGTGCTGACTGATTCTGAAGCTGTCTTTTATCAGTGTAGGGACTGAGGGACAGTCTGCAAATCACTATCTACTAGGTCCACAAAGGTCCTTTTAAGGACTGGTATAGGTGTACAGTATATATGGTTGTACACATATAATATACTTTCTTTCAAATATAGAAAGCCTACTATACTTAGCTGCAGAATCGGTCAGCCCTCAGTTCAGCAGTCGTCTTTTATCAGTGTAGGGACTGAGGGACAGTCTGCAAATCACTAGCTACTAGGTTCACAAATGTCCTTTTATAGTATAGTATAGTATAGTGCATTTCCACTGTGCAGCACTGTGACTGCTGAGCGGTTCTGCAGGAAAACTACAAAGAGTGACAAACGTAATTTAAAAAAAAGTATTACAACTGGTATGATAGACCAGTGGCCCCCAAAAACAACAGATTGAAGCGGGGTATTATATGCCTTCTTCCACATACATACTGCACTTCTCTAGAGACTTTTGTCACAGGGTCATTTAAAAAATGACAGGCAGAGGAAGAGGCAGGCCCTTCCGCAGGGGTGGTAGGGGTAGGGCAGGAGCAACAGACTTGAGCCAAAGTGGCAAATTGCAGAAGGTGCGTGCGATTACGTCAAAGGACGCACCAGACTTGGTTGAGTGGCTCACTCAGCCTTACTCTTCTCCACCCTTCTCATCCTCTCAATCTACACCCTCTTCATTCTCTGCTGTGTGCACCCCCAAAGACACTACCACCAACACCACCACCACCATATACCCTCCGCTTGAGTCACAGGAATTATTTTCCGATCCATCACAAGACATTTCCAATGCGCAGCCATTCTTGGCATTGGATCAGGAAGAGGAGGTAGCAACAACCGCCACTCAGCAGTCTGACGACAGTACCCAGATCAGCCCAAGGAGGTTGGTCCCCACTGTTGCTGCCTACTCCGAGATCTCTAATTATAGAGGTGGGGAAGGTGACGTTGATGATGACGTTTCTAGTGATGTCTCATGGGTGCCCACAAGAGAGGAAGAGGAGGGGAGTTCAGAGGGAGATATGGACCAGCAGATAGGGAAGAGAAGCAGGTGGAACTTGGATTTCACAGGAGGGACAAAGCAGACTGCTAATGTATCAGGAGTGAGGCATCAACCATGTACGGTCACATCTGGTGCTCCAGAACGCCTGCACATGGCTCCGCAGTGTGGGTTTTTTTTTAACATGTCCACTGCTGACAATAGTGTTGCCAACTGCAATCTTTGCAGTCAACGCAAAAGTCGCGGTAAGCCCAACACTCAACTAGGGACGACCGCCTTAAGAAGGCACATGAGCTGCCATCACTGAGCCAAGTGAGAGCAATGGAAGTTGGAACCCACAAAGCCACACTCCAGGCTCTCATCGTCCAGCCTCGTCTTCTACTTCTCCTTCTCCTCTCTCCTCACAATTGTCCTCCACTCCACCTTGCATCATGCCGTCCTCACGTTTTTCTGCAAAAAGGCAGGCTTCTGTGGGCCAAATGTTCGAGCGTAAAAAAATGATGACGCCAGATAACCCTCTTGCCCAACGGTTGATGGCTGGCTTGTCAGAACTGACAGCCCGCCAACTATTGCCAAATAAACTGGTGGACTCGGAGGCCTTTTGAAAATGTGTGGCCATTGGAACACCACAATGGAAGGTCCTGGGTAGGGATGAGCCGAACACCCACCGGTTCGGTTCGCACCAGAACTTTCGAACGGACCCCAAATTCGTGCGAACTTTAGAACCCCATTGAAGTCTATGGGACTCGAACGTTCGAAATTAAAAGTGCTAATTTTAACGGCTAATATGCAAGATACTGTCCTAAAAAGGGTTTGGGGACCTGGCTCCTGCCCCAGGGGACATGGGTCAATGCCTAAAATGTTTTTAAAAATGGCCGTTTTGGCGGGAGCACTGATTTCAATGACGATTAAAAGGGAAAAAAAAGGGAAATATTCCTTTAAATATGGTGCCTGGGGAGTGTTTGTAGTATGCCTGTGAAGTGCCACGTGTTTCCCATGTTTAGAACAGTCCCTGCACAAAATGACATTAAACGGAAATAACATCATTTAAAACTGCTTGCGGTTTTAATGTTATATCTGGTTCCTGCAATATGGTTGGTTGAAAATCATTGAGAAAAATGGCATGGGTAGCCCTCCATGCCCATTACCAGCCCCTTTGGGTCTTGTACGCATATTAAGGGGAACTCCGTACCCATATTAAAAAAAGGAAATGCGTGTGGCCCCCAGGCCCTATATACTCAGAACAGCAGTATACAGGCGGTGCAAACAAGACAGGGACTGTGTAGGTTTGTTGTGTTAAGTTGAATCTGTTTGTAATTTTCAACTGGTACATTTTTAAAGTGTAGCTCCAGTCAAAAAAACTATTTTTAAGCTTTTTGGAAAACATAGGGAAGGGTCATCACCCCTGTATAATTTGTTTTGTCGTCCATCTTTTTTCATCTCACTTGCTGTTGTCTCCTTCCGTTTGCAAGTAGGAGTTGTTTGTAAGTTGGATGTTTGAAAGTAGGGGCCTGCCCTATATGCTCTGCAGAAATGGAAGAACAAGGTGTTGGTTTTGCCACAACATTGTAAGCCCTCAAAGTGACTCTTGGTGGGCGCTGGAGCGCCCTGCTGTGAACGATTATATCAAGAATTGTAATTACATGCCATTGTTGAACAGTGGTAGAAAAATTGACCTTTGGTGGTTGTGGTGCTGGTGCCACAACACTATAAGTCCTCACAGTTACTCTGGGTGGGCACAGGAACGGGCCCTCCTGTGAAATATTATATCAAGAATTGTAATTACATGTCCCTGTTAAACAGGGGCAGAAAAATTGGGCCTTAGGCACTGGTGCTGGTGCCACCACACTGCAACCTCTCCCATATACTCTTGTTTTATTGCAGGAATTAGCCCTGCTGCAAAGCATTGCATCAAAATTGTAATTAAACGCCCCTGTTAAACAGGGGCAGAAAAATTGGGCCTTAGGCACTGGTGCTGGTGCCACCACACTGCAACCTCTCCCATATACTCTAGTTTTATTGCAGGAATTAGCCCTGCTGCAAAGCATTGCATCAAAAATTGTAATTAAACGCCCCTGTTAAACAGGGGCAGAAAAATTGGGCTGATGGCATCACCCAGAGCCAGAAATGTTCTTCCAACATATCAGCGGAGGAGGAAGAGGATAGACAATCAACATAACAGGACAGTCACTCAGCATCGGCATAGGCAGTCTTGAAGGGATGTGATATTTCAAAAAAAATTATTCGGTTACATCAGCTTCAGGTGCTTGGTAGCTGTGGGTGATCCAAGACTGATTCATCTTGATGAAGGTCAGTCGATCAACTGATTTGGTGGACAGGCACCCTGTGATCGGTAACAAAGCCACCAGCAGCACTGAAGGTGCGTTCCAAAAGAACGCTGGATGCAGGACAGGCCAGTAGCTCAATTGCATACTGTGCAAGCTCTGGCCAGTGATCCATCCTCAAGACCCAATAAGCCAGAGGATTTTCGGTAGGAAAGGTGTCCAAGTCTGACCTTGCCCCTAGGTATTCCTGTACCATGTATATCAGACGCTGGCAATGGTTGCTGGAACCGATCATACCTTGGGGCTGCGGACTAAAAAATTGTCTGAAAGCATTAGTCAGACAGCCACCTTCTCCACCGCTCCTTCTGACCAATGCCTCAGCAACACGTTGTCCAGGACCAGGAGTTTGTAACCTCCCAGTCTCTGGGAACGCATTGCACAGACCTTTCTGCAAGGCCTCCCAGAGATGTCTCATCCTCTGCTCCCTCTGCGATGGCAAGATAAGGTCGGCAACCTTACCCTTGTACCGTGGATTAAAGGAGAGTGGCCAGCCAGTAATGGTCCCTCTCCTTGATCCGAAGAATACGAGGATCCTTCCGCAGGCTTTGCAGGATCAGGGAGGCTGTGCAGCATAGGTTAGCTGAGGCATTCGGTCCGGAGTCCTCTGGGTCACTAAGGAGCTACCTCCTCCCAGCCATGTACAAGTCCACGTGTTTCTTGGGACTGTAAATCATCCCTACAAGACTGCTGCTGCTGCTGCTGATGCTGAGTTCCAGCCTCCACCTCCATGCTGACACAATCATCCTCCTCCTCCTCTTCCTCCTCCTCATTCTCTTCCTGTGTGATGGGTGGCACAGCAGGAACACTGTCTGGATAAAGGGGGCCTTGAGAGGCAAGGAAGTCCTCCTCTTCCTGCCTTTGTTCTGCCTCAAGTGCCCTGTCCATTATTCCACGCAGCGTATGCTCCAAGAGGTGGAAAAGAGGTACAGTGTCACTGATGCATGCACTGTCACTGCTCACCATCCTTGTGGCCTCCTCAAACGGTGACAGGACAGTGCATGCATCCCTGATCATGCCCCACTGGCGTGGTGAAAAAACCGAGCTCCCCTGACCCTGTCCTGGTGCCGTAGTCGCACAGGTACTCATTGATGGCCCTCTGCTGCGTGTGCAGCCACTGCAGCATGGCCAACGTTGAGTTCCACCTGGTGGGCATGTCACATATAAGGCGGTTCTTGGGCAGGTTCAACTCCTTTTGAAGCTTAGCCAGCCGAGCACAGGCATTAAATGATCGGCGGAAATGCACACAGACTTTCCTGGCCTGCTTCAGGACATCCTGTAAGCCGGGGTACCTGCCCAAGAACCGCTGCACCACCAGGTTAAGGATGTGAGCTACACAGGGCACATGGGTCAGTTGTCCCTGTCGGAGGGCGGAGAGGAGGTTGGTGCCATTGTCGCAAACCACCATTCCTGGCTTAAGCTGGCGTGGCATCAACCACCTCTCGGCCTGCCCCTGCAGAGCTGACAAAACATCCGCCCTAGTGTGGCTCCTGTCCCTCAAACAAACCAGCGCAAGCACGGCATGGCATCGTTTTGCCTGCGTACTTGCGTAGCCCCTGAAACGCCTACGGAGCACCGCTGGTTCTGAGGACAGAGCACTGGAAGAGGCCATGGAGGAAGAAGAAGAAGAGGGGGTGGAGGAGAGAGGTGTGTCACAACCAATAGTAGCATTTTGGAGGCATGGTGGCGGAACAACCTCCAACACTACTGCACCTTGTCCTGCATCCTTCCCAGCTGCCAGAAGAGTGACCCAATGGGCCGTGAAAGACAGGTAACGTCCCTGTCCATGCCTGCTGGACCATGAGTCAGCGGTAATATGCACCTTACCAATGACCGCCCTGTCCAGCGAGGCAAGGACATTGCCTTCCACATGTCGGTAGAGAGCCGGAATCGCCTTCCGTGAGAAAAAGTGGCGTTTGGGGACCTGCCACTGAGAAACCGAACATTGTACAAACTCACGGAAGGGGGCCGATTCTACCAACTGAAAAGGCAGCAGTTGAAGTGCTAGCAATTTAGCCAAGCTAGCATTCAACCGCTGGGCATGTGGATGGCTGGGAGTGAACTTCTTTCGCCGGTCCAGCAGCTGGGGCAAGGACATTTGCCTGCTATAATCGGACGTGGGTGTACTGCTATCAGAGTGCCCGGAAGCACTTGGTTGTGACACACCTAATTCTACACCTTCATTCCTCTCAGAGCAGGTTTCAGAGAGGACTGAAGGTCTAGTGGGGTTGGAGATACCAGCTGATGAGGAGCAAGGAGAGGTCCGCTTTGTTCTTTGGTGTGGGTCTTTGAGGTACGCTTGCCAACGAGCTGCATGGCAGGTCAACATATGTCTGGTCAAGCATGTGGTGCCCAAGCGGCTGATGTTTTGGCCATGCGAGATACGCTTGAGACATATGTTGCAAATAGCAGCGGTGCGATCTGATGCACTGGTCTCAAAAAAGGCCCACACCAAAGAACTTTTAGAATAACGCGCAGAGGCAGCGCCCTGCACAGGCGGAGCTCTACGGTGTGATTCAGTCGGTGTGCTGCCCCTAAGCTGGCCCCCGGAGGGCATCCTGCCTCGTTGGACATGTGCCTCCTCCTCCTCCTCCTCCTCCTCCTCCTCTCTCCTACCAGGCACCCACGTGAAGTCAGTGCCCTCATCATCCCCTCCCTCTTCATCGCTGTAGCAAACCTGGCAATATGCTGCAGCTTGTGGAACATGACTGCCAGATTGCTGTCCTTCTTGAGCATCCCCTCTCTCTGCATTCACGCTACTGCCTTCCTCTAGCTGAGTGTCATCATCAGAGGCTACAAAACACTGGGCATCCTCCTGGAGCATGTACCCAACACTGTGCTCAAAGAGTTCAGGAGACTCCTCAGGAGGACGTGGTGGGTATAGGGAAGGAGTCACTGATGATGACATTGAGACCAGGGAAGACGATGCGTTGGCAGCTGCTTTGCTAGTACCCTGAGACTGGGTGAGAGAGGATGAGGAGGATGAAGAGGGCTTGGTCATCCACTTTACCAAGTCATTGGCATGTTGCAGATGCCTTTATTATAGAACACCAGAGATAAAGGGGTATACTGTAATGGAGTCACACAACACCCACTAAGCCCTGCAGATGCCTTTATTATAGAACACCAGAGATAAAGGGGTATACTGTAATGGAGTCACACAACACCCACTAAGCCCTGCAGATGGCTCTATTAGAGAACAGCAATAAAGGGTAGATACAGGTGTATATTGTGCTGGAGGCACAAAACACCCACTAACTCCTGCAGATGCCTTTTTTATAGAACACCAGAGATAAAGGGGTATATACAGATGTATACTGTGCTGTGCTGGAGGCACACACAACTTCCAATAACTGCTGCAGATGGCAAGTGGGCTCAAATAGAGAAGAGCTATGTAGGTGGATATAGCGATGTGTACAGGGTACAGAGCATGCAGACAGCACGCACAAGCTCCTAACACTACTGACTGCAAGCTCTATTATAAAAGATAGATCACTAGCTATATAGGTGAGGTGAATATAGCGGTGTATACTGCGGTCAGAGCACACAGACAACAACCACTACAGAAGAGCAAGATCGAAAATCGCCCGATAACGATCGGTGTATACTGTGTTGAAGGTACACAGAACACCCACTAACTGCTTCAGACGCCAACACACTACACAAGGCCGCCACGCTGGCGGCCTTATATAGTGTGGGGCGTGTACTATACAGCCTGAGCTATGATTGGCCACAGGCATCCTGCCTGTGGCCAATCATGGCTCTCCTCGCTGCTGGAGCTGTGATTGGCCAAGCATGCAGGGTCACAGTGCATGCTTGGCCAATCATGAGCCAGCAATGCACTGCGATGACGCAGTGCATTGTGGGCCGTGAGCGCCACATGAATTTGGCGCGAACAGCCCATAACGTTCGGACTTCGCCGAACGGGCGAACAGCCGATGTTCGAGTCGAACGTATGTTCGACTCGAACACGAAGCTCATCCCTAGTCCTGGGAAGGAAGTATTTCTCACAGAAGGGCATCCCAAAATACTATTGGGCTAGTCTCCTGGGTAGAATTGTGGACTGGAATGTCCACTCCAACACTAAAGCTTGGGTGCAGGTGGAAAACGCCTTCTCTTGTACTCCGATCAAATATCTACCATGGCTGAAGCCTGAACATGTCCCAACACCTTGCAAACTTCACCCTCTAATTACCAGTACTTTACAGGCCTTTCGTTCTGCATGCTTCGCACACCGCATTTCCACCACCCATAGTCCGATGACCCCAATAAAACATAATCCAGCGTTCCCTGCAGGAAGTTCGGACACTTTTCTTTCAGGTCTGTGGCCCTCTTCTGATATTAGGGCTCTACTCTTCTTTTCAAATACTCAATTCCGGCCTCTTTCAGAACTCCCCACTCTTCCCTCGGGACGCTCCTTTCCGTTGTGGGTGTATTTCCAAATTAGACACTTTTTACTGGACAGACATTACACACTCGATTTCTCTAGACAACTCACGCCATTTAAAACATTATGCAACCAAACAGAACCTCAACGTCATGTCATATCCAACATTTATGGGATGTTTTTTGCCTCAGGCAGCCCAAAAGCTAACTTAGCCGTTCGCAGTTGGGAAACAGACATCTCCCAATCGTTTCGGTTCAGGAAACTAATTTTAAAATTTTCACTCAATGGTATCTCACGCCTGTCAAGCTTCATAAACGCGACGCCGGTATTACACCCTCTTGCTGGAGATGTTCAGATAATATAGGCTCCTTTCTACATGTATGGTGGGCCTGCCCCCGCCTCCAGCCTTTTTGGAAGGAGATTCACCGCCTCGTATGTCATATCACCATGTTCTCCATAGATTTCTCCCCTGCAGCAATGCTCCTACACCACTCAACTATCACTCTGAAAACGTACCACCGCTCTCTAGCACAACACCTGCTAAATGCCGCTAAGATGTGCATTCCACCGTTGTGGAAATCCACTTCTTCCCCTTCTGTCTCTGATTGGATTAAGAGAGTATCCAAAATAGAAGAAATGGAAAACTTGATTTGCCAAGCCAAAGACACTCCATCTAAATTCTGGGCTACTTGGGCTTGCTGGCACCACTTTAGAACCTCAAATGATTGCACTCAACTACTAAATGGAGTCCCCCCACCTTAAAACCGGGAAGCAGTTTTTACTTATTTGTGGGATCCTATCCCGCTTATCCGGTCCCCTCCCCTAGACGTCCCGATTTACTGTGGTCCCCCCCCTTTTTTTTTTTTTCTTTTTGATGCTAATATTCGTTGGCTCAAGATTCAATTAGACAATTGGATAATGTTAGTTTTTCATTGGTTAGGTTCTTCCCCTCCATTTTATTTCCAGATAGGTGTTTTCGTGGAATAAGCTTCCGGGGGAAGTGCACCAAGCCTCTACATCGGCACATAATAGTTACGCATTTGCAACTTGTCGAATTTATAGTGCTGTTTGATTGCCAATCACAGGTCTCTATGTTGTTTAAGCACCTTTGTAGGTTATGTTCCGAGCTAAAATGTGGCCCCTTTTCTTTTACTTACCTTTGTCGACTGTGTTTATTGTAACCCTTAATAAAAGACTTTTGGAACAGAAGGGCATCCCAGAGCTATATGGCCATGTTCAACGGCAAGTGAATGTATCTCTGGCACACAGTGTCGGTGCCAAGATACATCTGACCACAGACACGTGGTCTAGCAAACACGGGCAGGGAAGGTATATAACTTTTACTGCCCACTGGGTGAACCTTCTGACGGGCGTCAAGCATGTAACCCGTGGCACCCGTGTAGATTTGGTTTTACCGCCACTGAGTGCATGCAGGCCTGCCTCCTCTTCTCTTCCTCCTACTCCATCCTCCTCCCTCTCCTCCTCGGCTGACTCCTCCTTTTCCGCTGCTAGTGTCTCTTCTGCTGCGCCGCTCAAGCTCCCCAGAACCTATTTGACATGCCAGGTGAGACGTTGCCATGCTGTGCTGCGTCTGTTGTGCCTGGAAGCCAAGAACCACACTGGCACTGCACTCCTTTCAGGTTTGCGTTCACAGGCAGATCAGTGGCTAACACCGCTCAATTTGACAGTTGGTAAAGTGGTGTGTGACAACGGTGCCAATCTGCTTAGCGCATTGAAACAGGGCAAAATTACGCACGTGCCATGCATGGCACACGTCTTAAACTTGGTCGTGCAGCGATTCGTTGTCAAATACCCTGGGGTCCAGGACATCTTGCAGCAAGCAAGGAAAATCTCGGCCCATTTCAGAAGATCTTACAGCGCCATGGCTCGCCTTGCTGACATTCATCTGCGACACAATCTGCCGGTCAGATGTCTTATTTGCGATTGCCCCACGCGATGGAACTCAACCTTCTATATGCTTTATAGGCTGCTCTATCAGAAACGTGCAGTTAACGACTACCTGTACGAACTCTGCAGCAGAACAGGTTCTGGGGAGCTTGGTTTTTTTTCACCGTGCCAGTGGCTGCTCATGCGTGACGCATGCAGACTTCTGCGCCCATTTGATGAGATCACCAAACTGGTCAGTCGCAGCCATGGCACCATCAGTGACATGGTACCTTATGCCTTCTTTATGGAGCGTGCATTGCATCATGTCATTGATCAAGCCATGGAGGAGCAGGAGCAGGAAGATGAGCAAGTCCCAATGCTGGATGAATTTCCAGGGGGGCTACTCTATCTGAGACAAGTCAACAACAGGAGTCTGAAGAGGAGTCAGAGGAGGATGGTGGGCCTTCATGCTCCAGTGTTTTAACAGGGACCCCCGTATAAAAAGCATAAGGGTCAAGGACCAGTACTGGGTGGCAACGTACTTAGACCCCCGGTACAAACACAAAATGGCGGAAATGTTACCACCGTCACAGAGGGCTGTCAGAATGGAGCACTTCTAGGCCTTGCTTCGAGAAATGCTGCATTCTGCTTTTGCATGAACTGGCAGAGGAGGAATTCCCACTCCCAGAGAAAGAGTTGCGGGTACCAATCCAACAGCGTCTGCAAGAAGAGGGTGGTTTGAAGATGTGTTGGTGACTTCTGATATGAGGTCATTCTTTTAGCCGACCCATCGACAGGTCTCCCATCGGGTTAACGGCCAATGTGGACGCTCTGAGGAGTGATGAACCCCTGGACTACGGGGTGGGCAGGCTTGACCTTTGGCCAGAGCTTGCCCAATTTGCAATGGAACTGTTGGCTTTCCCCTCATCCAGTGTCCTGTCCGAAAGGACATTCAGCGCAGCAGGGGGGATCGTGACCAATAAGCGCACTCGCCTAGCTTACGACAGTGTTGACTACCTCACATTTATAAAAATGAATGAGGCATGGATCTCAGAGGAATTCAACACATGTGACCAGTAGACCATGTATATGCATAACTCTATAAATGATTTATTTAATCAAGCACACGGACCTTCTGTTTGAAGAGGTTGAGCGGTGTCATATTTTTGGGTGCAAGTTGCTGGTATCAGTGCTGCTGTCAGTACTCTCTATCTCGGTGCTGGTGTCAGTGCTCTCTCTCTATCTCAGCGCTGGTGTGGTCTCAGTGCTCTCTATCTCGCTGCTGGTGTGGTCTCAGTGCTCTCTATTATGGTGCTGATGTGGTGTCAGTGCTCTCTATCTCGCTGCTAGTGACAGTGCTCTCTCTCTATCTCGGTGCTGGTGTCAGTGCTCTCTCTCTATCTCGGTGCTGGTGTGGTGTCAGTGCTCTCTATCTCATTGCTGGTGTGGTCTCAGTGCTCTCTATCATGGTGCTGGTGTCAGTGCTCTTTATCACGGTGCTTGTGTCAGTGCTCTCTATCATGGTGCCGGTGTCAGTGCTCTCTATCTCAGTGCTGGTGTCAGCGCTCTCTATCTCGGTGCTGGTGTCAGTGCTCTCTATCACGGTGCTGGTGTCAGTGCTCAGTCTCTATCGCGGTGCTGATTTCAGACAGTGAGGGAGATAGCAGCGGAGAAGCCAATCAGCAGGCATGGCTGAGGATCAGCACTGGACTGTCACCTCCAGACCACTGCAGTGGAGCCCTGGGTGGGGGTAAGAGCCGGGCAGAGGGAGGGGCTCAAGCACAGGTTGGCACACTGGCACACTGGCAAAGGACTGCGCTGCCCTGACTGTGGCACTGATTATCTCCTGCACCCCTTCATAGCCTGCCCTGACCTTGCCTCTCCTCCATGGCCTTCATGCGCTCTTGAATTGTCAAAATTTCACAGATAAAAAAAGAATGCTTGTCGTTGTCGATCCTAGATTCACTTAATACTTTTGTTATGTCAGTGTCCATGTTGTGGGACTATAGGTGCACAGCTAGTAAGTATTTTGTGGCTGAAAATATGACCTGTAGGTTTTTAAGGTTCGCCTGCCATTAAAGTCAATGGGGTCTGCCACAAACTTTGCGGTTTGCAAACTTTTGGCCGCGAAACATCCCGTTGGAAGTTCGTCCATCACTAATTGAGATGCCATGGAGAGTACTCCAATACTACACAAACCCTACCACCAAGATTAAAGGTATATTGTTGTTCTATAATATACTGAAAATAAGGATATACCCTTGACAATAACTCATATGATTGCCTGGGAGAAGGACTTAGATACTTCTTACTCCCTGGAACAATGGCGAAAGGCACTTCACATCATTTATGCTGCAACAAAGAGTGTAAACTTATGGATATTTTTGAAGGAAATCCTCTTCAGATGGTATCTGACACCCCATAGCATAGCTAAATTCTCACCACAAAGTTCCAATACCTGCTGGAAGAACTGCTGGGAACATTGTACCATATAGGCTGGGCTTGCCCTACTATAATCCCCTTTTGGAAAGGAGTATATGGAGTAATTTCACAAATATTGAATATTAAAGTACCCATGCCAATGCAATTTTATCCTTATACATAGAGTTAATTTCACCAGAATACAGGACCATAGCCATGCACATTCTTCTGAGTGCACAATTAACGATAATGCGCCATTGGAGAGATCAACAAACCCCTTCTCTACATGAAGTAATAAATATGACTAACACTCATGCAGCATACAAGATGTTATATGCATCAACCCAAAACAATTACAGTAAAGCCCAAAAAATATGGGAACAATGGGTAGATTGGTACACAATGAAACATAAGACCTAAATGTATCATTTATAAACCATATTGTACTACCAAAGAGAAGTAACTATCTGGCTGTGTTTTTTTTTTCTTTTTTTCCTAATTTTATTTTATATTATTTTATACTTTTATATTTTATAGTTCTTACTTTTTTCTTTTTCGAAACATGTATTTTTCATATACTACTTAGTCTAACACTAAAAATTATCTAACAATGAAAACAATACAACAACCCCCAAAAGAGGGCTGGGGGTCGCCGCTCTCCTCTTGAGCGCAGTTTTCCCAGTTGGGGTGCCTGGGCAGAGGAGTGGTGTTCCTCACTCTATATAAAGATATACTTTATATATCACATTTTTTACCTTGGTTTACATGTCTGTTGTATACAGACTTTGTTATAGAATAATCCTCAAGACTGCGCAACAAGCTGAAGAAGTGCATGTCTGAGTGACTATTTTTCTACATGTTCTTCCACTTATGTTCTGTAAAATATTCAATAAAAAAATATTGATTTAAAAAAAAATCTTAATTTTTTTTTGATTAACATGTCTTGTGAAATTAGGAAGTTAATTTGATGCAGCCAGTCTCAAACCACAAGTAAGACATTTTGAAATGGATATATAACAAGGTGTGAAAAGCTTAAAAAGGGTAGCATTAAAGAGGAAGTAAACCCTGATGAGTTTACTTCCTCTTTCATTCCCTGCAAAGGCAAAGCATAATGGACTACTATGCATCGCATAGTAGTCCATTATGTGTCACTTACCTGACACAGGAGCCTGACACAGGAGCCAGCGAAGTCGCCGCTGTCCCATGTAGTCCGCTGCATCCATCTTCTTGGTGGGGTCTCGCAGCTCCACCGCTGTCATCCGATGACGTATCTCCCACGCATGCGCACGTGAGCCGACACG
The DNA here is from genome assembly GCF_037356315.1 of Lithobates pipiens. Classification (NCBI taxonomy): domain Eukaryota; kingdom Metazoa; phylum Chordata; class Amphibia; order Anura; family Ranidae; genus Lithobates; species Lithobates pipiens. Next base: position 202,397,408 of record NW_027507764.1, on the reverse strand, counting down.
CGCGGCAGCTCCGCCTCTGAGAATGTCGCGCTCAGTGCACCTGCGCGCCGCTGTCTATGGCGCATGTGCCATAGACAGCGGTGCCTGTCTTCGGGAAAATATCTCCTAAACCGTATAGGTTTAGGAGATATTTCTTGGACCTACAGGTAAGCCTTAATCTAGTCTTACCTGTAGGTCAAAGTGGTTTGTAAGGGTTTACAACCACTTTAAGTAGAATGTTCTACTGTACTGACTACTGAAATAATACAATTTTAAATTATAGCTGGGATATAAGTGTTTTTAAAAAAAAAATTATTTCCAGTGCTCAAATTGTCGCAAATCTGGAGGGATAGTACTTTTATTTTAAAGGTATCTGGGGTACTGCATACATGATTTGAGCAATAATCACCTAATTCTAGCACATGTAATATTGCCAATTTGCCATGTTATATTTTATATTTAACATTGGAAATTAAATAGAGATTTAATTATTCCATAATATGTATTCAGTGTAAAGCAACACTCACATTGATATACATATTTTTAATAGGTTTTGGGGGAAAAAAAAGAGTAAAGAACCTCAGTCTTAGTTAAACATTTATATATTTAAAAGAAATTATGTTTGAAAGTATTGTGACAATAAGCCCATGTGTTATTATTAAAACTAGGAAAAAGAAGAACTTGACATTGGACAAAAACATTGCCTGTTACAAGACATAGAAAATATTTTATTTGTGCAAATGTTTGTTTTTAAAAATAGTAATAATAATTATGTTTCAGCTGTTATGCATAGGAATTCAAAAATCTGTGACATACAGAGGGTCCTAGGCATGAAGTGTCTAAATTGTGTTGTTAACCTATACCGGTGATGGCGAACCTTGGCACCCCAGATGTTTTGGAACTACATTTCCCATGATGCTCAACTACACTGCAGAGTGCATGAGCATCATGGGAAATGTAGTTCCAAAAGATCTGGGGTGCCAAGGTTCACCATCACTGACCTATACTATTGGAAAGTTGATAGCGTTCATACAATTGATGTAATTTTGGTGAAATAAAAAAAAAAGGGGGATTTGTGATATACTGTAAATATAGCAGAAATATGTCAGAATACATTCTAAATGAATAGATGAATGGAAGGGCCAGTGAATGCGAATGAAGGAATGAGAAGATGTTTTATTGTATCAAGAAAAAATGAGTTATGGTTTATGGATTCACATTTAATGATTGAAATACCTAAGGCAAGCTTATTTTATGTACTGTACAGTTGCAAATAAAATTATGTGAACCCTTTTGGAATGATATGGATTTCTGCACAAATTGGTCATAAAATGTGATCTGATCTTCATCTAAGTCACAACAATAGACAATCACAGTCTGCTTAAACTAATAAACACACAAATAATTAAATGTTACTATTTTTTATTGAACACACCATGTAAACATTCACAGTGCAGGTGGGAAAAGTATGTGAACCCTTGGATTTAACAACTGGTTGAACCTCCTTTGGCAGCAAGAACTTCAACCAAACGTTTCCTGTAGTTGCAGATCAGACGTGCGCAATGGTCAGGAGTAATTTTTGACTATTCCTCTTTACAGAACTGTTTCAGTTCAGCAATATTCGTGTGATGTCTGGTGCAAATCGCTTTCTTGAGGTCATGCCACAGCATGTCAATCGGGTTGAGGTAAGGACTCTGACTGGGCCACTCCAGAAGGCATATTTTCTTCTGTTTAAGCCATTCTGTTGTTGATTTACTTCTATGCTTTGGGTCTTTGTCCTGTTGCAACACCAATCTTCTGTTGAGCTTCAGCTGGTGGACAGATGGCCTTAAATTCTCCTGCAAAATGTCTTGGTAAATTTGGAATTAATTTTTCCTTCAATGATAGCCATCCGTCCAGGCCCTGACGCAGCAAAGCAGCAGCAAACCATTATGCCCCCACCACCATACTTAACAGTTGGGATGAGATTTTTAGGTTGGTGTGCTTCTTCCAAACAACTTAACTTTAGTTTCATCTGTCCACAGAATATTTTGCTAGTACTGCTGTGGAACATTCAGGTGCTCTTGTGCAAACTGTAAACGTGCAGCAATGTTTTTTTTTTTGGACAGCAGTGGCTTCCTCTATGGTATCCTGCCATGAAATGCACTCTTGTTTAGTGTTTTACGTATCGTAGATTCACTAACAAGGATGTTAGCATATGCCAGAGACTTTTGTAAGTCTTTAGCTGACACTCTAGGATTCTTCTTCACCTCATTGAGCAGTCTACGCTGTGCTCTTGCAGTCATATTTACAGGACGCCCACTCCTAGGGAGAGTAGTAGCAGTGCTGAACTTTCTCCATTTATAGACAATTTGTCTTTCCATGACGAACAGCAAGGCTTTTGGAGATACTTTTATAACCCTTTCCAGCTTTATGCAAGTCAAAAATTCTTAAATTCTTAGGCCGCGTACACACGGGCGGACTGTTCGCCCAACCTTGTCCGCTGAACAGTGTTTGGGCGGACAGTCCGCTCGTGTGTGGGCTTTCAGCGGACAGTTTCAGCGGACAGTTTGACGGACAAAGTCTTTCGGAAATTCCGAAAAACTGTCCGCTGAAACTGTGTTTGAGCGAACAGTCCGCCCGTGTGTAGGCTACTTTCGAAAAGAGCAAACTGTTCCCACTCGGAGGAAAGTCTGCTCATTTCGAGCGCGTGTGAAGGTAGGCGGGGCCCGCGACGGAGACGTCGCGGGCTCCGCCGCCTGGAATGGGCTTAAAGGGGAACCCCAACGCCGAAAAAAATCGGCGTGGGGGTTCCCCCCAAAGTCCACAACAGACCCTTGTCCGAGCACGCTACCCGGCCGGCCAGGAAAGGGGGGCGAGCGAGCGCGCCCCCCCTATTGAGCCGTACCAGGCCGCGTGCCCTCAACATGGGGGTGCCTTGGGGAAGGGGGGGGCCGCGCGGCCCCCCCACCCCAAAGCACCTTGTCCCCATGTTGATGAGGACAAGGGCCTCTTCCCGACAACCCTGGCCGTTGGTTGTCGGGGTCTGCGGGCGGGGGGCTTATCGGAATCCGGGAGCCCCCTTTAAGAAGGGGGCCCCCGGATACCGGCCCCCCACCCTATGTGAATGAGTATGGGGTACAATGTACCCCTACCCATTCACCTGTGAAATAAAGTACAAAAAAAAACACAACACAGAGAAAAAATATTTTATTGCACAGCTCCGGGGGTCTTCTCGCCGGACTCCTCCGCTATCTTCGTGTAGCTCTTTTACTAGCGGAGGAGCCCGGCTTTCTTCCTCCCCGCCGCCGGCCTCTTCTCCCGACTTCGGGGGTCTTGTCCCCCTCTTCGGTTCTTCTGCCGGGCCACCGCGCCTTCTTGTAGCTCTTTTGCAGGCGGTGGCCCGGTCTTCTGTCGCCGCTGCCTTCCGTTCTTCTGTCGCCGCCTTCGGTTCTTCTGCCGGGCCACCGCGCCTTCTTGTAGCTCTTTTACAGGCGGTGGCCCGGTCTTCTGTCGCCGCTGTCGCTGTCGCCGTCGCCGCCTTCCGTTCTTCTTCTTCTTCTTGTTCTTCTTCTTCTTCCCCAGGAGATGTTGACACGTCGCTCTCTCCGGCCGGAATGCCAGAGCCGCGCTGTGCGGTCACTTATATAGTGACAATGGGGCGGTGTCACATGGTATATGTCACATGGGTTGGTCACATGGGTTGATGTCACATGGGGACTATGACATCGTAAGGGGGCGGGGTCACCATGTGACCAACCCATGTGACATATACCATGTGACACCGCCCCATTGTCACTATATAAGTGACCGCACAGCGCGGCTCTGGCATTCCGGCCGGAGAGAGCGACGTGTCAACATCTCCTGGGGAAGAAGAAGAAGAACAAGAAGAAGAAGAAGAACGGAAGGCGGCGACGGCGACAGCGACAGCGGCGACAGAAGACCGGGCCACCGCCTGTAAAAGAGCTACAAGAAGGCGCGGTGGCCCGGCAGAAGAACCGAAGGCGGCGACAGAAGAACGGAAGGCAGCGGCGACAGAAGACCGGGCCACCGCCTGCAAAAGAGCTACAAGAAGGCGCGGTGGCCCGGCAGAAGAACCGAAGAGGGGGACAAGACCCCCGAAGTCGGGAGAAGAGGCCGGCGGCGGGGAGGAAGAAAGCCGGGCTCCTCCGCTAGTAAAAGAGCTACACGAAGATAGCGGAGGAGTCCGGCGAGAAGACCCCCGAAGACGGAAGACCCCCGGAGCTGTGCAATAAAATATTTTTTCTCTGTGTTGTGTTTTTTTTTGTACTTTATTTCACAGGTGAATGGGTAGGGGTACATTGTACCCCATACTCATTCACATAGGGTGGGGGGCCGGTATCCGGGGGCCCCCTTCTTAAAGGGGGCTCCCGGATTCCGATAAGCCCCCCGCCCGCAGACCCCGACAACCAACGGCCAGGGTTGTCGGGAAGAGGCCCTTGTCCTCATCAACATGGGGACAAGGTGCTTTGGGGTGGGGGGGCCGCGTGGCCCCCCCTTCCCCAAGGCACCCCCTCATGTTGAGGGCACGCGGCCTGGTACGGCTCAGGAGGGGGGGCGCGCTCACTCGCCCCCCTTTCCTGGCCGGCCGGGTAGCGTGCTCGGACAAGGGTCTGTTGTGGACTTTGGGGGGACCCCACGCCGATTTTTTTCGGCGTTGGGGTTCCCCTTTAAGTCCATTCCAGGCGGCGGAGCCCGCGACGTCTCCTTCGCGGGCCCCGCCTACCTGTACACGCGCTCGAAATGGGCGGATTTGCCTCCGCCTTACGTGGGCGAGTCCGTTCATTTCAAAAGTTGAGCGAACTGTTTGGCAAACAGTTCGCTGAAACAGTCCGCTCAAAAAGTGCCGTGTGTGGCCATGTCCGTCCATGCTAATTTTGAGCGGACTGTTTGCCGAAACTGTTTGACAAACAAAGTTGGGCGAACAGTCCGCCCGTGTGTACGCGGCCTTAATCGTAGGTCTTCTGAGAGCTCTTTTGTGCGAGGCATCATTCACATCAGGCCGCGTACACACGCGGGGACTGTTCGCTCAACTTTGTCCGTCAAACAGTTTCAGCGGACAGTCCGCTCAAAATTAGCATGGACGGACTTGGCCACACACGACGAACGAACAGTCCGCTGAAACCGTGCGCGATGACGTGAACGGCACGTACGACGGGACTAGAAAACGACGTCCTATACACTGCAATGCAAACTTCGGCGTGTAAATCCTTTCTGAGCATGCGCGGAACTTAGTTTGACGAACAAGCCTACACACGAGGGGACTGTTCGCTGAAACTTTGTTTCAGCGGACAGTTTTTCGGAATTTCCGAAAAACTTTGTTCAGCAGACTGTCCGCTGAAACTGTCCGCTGAAAGCCCACACACGAGCGGACTGTCCGCCGAAACACTGTTCAGCGGACAAAGTTGAGCGAACAGTCCCCGCGTGTGTACGCGGCCTTAGGCAATGCTTCTTGTGAAAAGCAAACCCAGAACTGGTGTGTGTTTTTTTATAGGGCAGGGCAGCTGTAACCAACACCTTCAATCTTATCTCATTGACTGAACTCCAGTTGGCTGACACCTCACTCCAATTAGCTCTTGGAGATCTTATTAGTATAGGGGTTCACATACTTTTTCTGCCGGCACTGCAAATGTTTACATGGTGTGTTCAATAAAAACATGGTAAAATGTAATTCTTTGTGTGTTATTAGTTTAAGCAGACTGTTATTGTCTATTGTTGTGACTTAGATGAAGATCAGATCACATTTTATGACCAATTTGTGCAGAAATCCATATCATTCCAAAAGGGTTCACTTTTTTTAAACCTTTGTTTGCAATTCCAGAGATCATATGTTTCCTGTAGTTCTTTACTGCAGTAGTGATTTTGGCACACTCCTACATACAGACCTTCTCCGGATCCTTCAGGTTTCGGGGCCATCGCTGGGCAATACGGACTTTCAGCTCCCTCCAAAGATTTTCTATTGGGTTCAGGTCTGGAGACTGGCTATGCCACTCCAGGAACATGAGATTCTTCTTATGGAGCCACTCCTTAGTTGCCCTGGCTGTGTGCTTTGGGTTGTTGTCATGCTGGAAGACCTAGCCACAACTCATCTTCAATGCACTTACTGAGGGAAGTAGGTTGTTGGCCAAGATCTCACAATATATGGCCCCATCCATCCTCCCCTCAATACGGTGCAGCCATCCTGTCCCCTTTGCAGAAAAGCAGCCCCAAAGAATGATGTTTCCACCTCCATGCTTCACGGTTGGGATGGTGTTCTTGGGATTGTACTCATCCTTTTTCCTCCAAACACAGCAAGTGGAGTTTAGACCAAAAAGCTCTATTTTGTCTCATCAGACCACATGACTTTCTCCCATTCCCACTCTGGATCATTCAGATGGTCATTGGCAAACTTCAGATGGGCCTGGACATGTGCTGGCTTGAGCAGGGGAACATTGAGTGTACTGTAGGATTTTAATCCATGACCTGTAACATGACATGTTACTAATGGTTTTCAGCCTTCCATGGGGGCACCTGATGAAGAGGAGATGCCTGGAGTGTCAGCAGGGGACCCCAGAAGAAGAGGATCAGGGCTGCTCTGTGCAAAACCATTGCACAGAGCAGGTAAGTATAAGCAGATAAGTATAAGTGGTTTACAGCCACTTTAAACACCCGCTTGCTGTACTTGCAACACACATGCTCTGGAGTATGTCTTAAAGTGCTTGCTGACCAGATTATGTTGACAGTTTATCAAAATAACAAAGTCTTAATGCACATTTGGTTGTATTACACTGTACAACCACTGTAATTCCAACTCCATGGGTGTGGCTTCAGTGAATTGTAAGATAAACTTTCATTCAGTTTATAAGCATAAATGGATTGTGTCTGACATACTGTATGTCTGTAACCACAAGCTATGCCTAAGTGTATAAATACAGTACATACAGATACATGCTTATGGCGCAGCTGAAAAGTCTGTCATTGAGTTGTACAAGTTGAGCAGGTGCCACTGTTTGCAGCAACCAGGTATCCTGACTGCAGATATCTGAAGATATATTTACACATTATGTAAGTTTAGCACATGTGAATGAAGCCTAAGTGGCAGTTCACACCAGAAGGCTGTATGGGAAACCCATGTTCCATGCACGTTTTTCACACCGCATTCAAAATACACTGCATTTGCAATCTGCAGAAGGGGTCAGTGTTATCTGCTTGCCGATCGTCTCACGCCAATATACGTTGGCAGAAGGGCTCGTACAGGCAAACTAACATACCTGTACGTTGCCCTTTAAGAGGCGGCCTGCAGACTTGATAACTCCATGTCCGCGGTGATACCCGCGATCGTCTCATAGAGAGGAAGAACGGGGAGATGCTAATGTAAACAAGCATCTCTCCATTCTGCCTAGTGACAGTGTCATTGATCTCTGCTCCCTTTGATAGGGAGCAGAGATCAGTCACATGCCACACGTAGCCACCCCCCCCCACAGTTAGAATCACTCCCCAGGACATATTTAACCCCTACACTGCCCCTTAGTGGTTAACCCCTTCACTGCCAGTGTTATTTACACAGGAATCAGTGCATTTGTATAGCACTGATTGCTGAATAAATGGCAATGGTCCCAAAAATGTGTCAAAAATGTCCAATGTGTTCACCCTAATATCGCAGTCATGCTAAAAATCGCTGATTGCCGCCATTACTAGTAAAAAATAATAATAAAAATGACATAAAACTATCCCCTATTTTGTAAATGCTATAACTTTTGCACAAACCAGTCAATAAACGCTTATTGCGTTTTTTTTTTTATACCAAAAATATGTAGAAGAATACGTATCAGCCTAAACTGAAGGAAAAATTTTTTTTTTTATATACTTATTTATTATAGAAAATTGTTAAAAAAATGTGTTTTCGCTCAAAATTATCGCTCTTTTTTTCTTTATAGCGCAAAAAATAAAAAATGCTGGGGTGATAAAATACCACCAAAAGAAAGTTCTATTTGTGGGAAAAAAAGGACATCAATTTTGTTTGGGAGCCATGTCGCACAACCGTGCAATTATCAGTTAAAGCGTTGCAGTGTCGAATCGCAAAAAAGTGCTCTGGTCTTTGGGCAGCAAAATGGTTAAAGACAACCCAAATGCAGGCCACAAACACAGTGTGTTTGCCTGCACTGGCTCTCATGGTACAGTAGTGCAAAGCGATCTGGTTGCTTTGCATTTTTTAAAGCAGTGCATGCACTACTTTTGGTGTGGTCCAGGCCGATTTCAGCCCATGCAAATGAATGCTAAATCATGGATATATTATATAATTATTTTTGTATTTGAACTGTAAACATTACATCTCTGTGCTCAATTTTTTCTCCTCAGTTTCCTCTTTAACTGCATTCATTTTCATTATTCTTTTGCCTTTACAAAAATATACACGATTTCGTTTAAAAAAAAAAAAGAATACAATGTAGTTATTACAAGAATAATTGAAGTTCAAAATACAATTCTAAAGTCAGCTTTAAAAGTTATACTGTCATGACCGGTGTCCAATTATAAAACTGGCTAGCATTGTGTTAGAACAGAGTAAAAATGTATAGTTATTTTACAGCTGATTATAATATACCATTTTGCAGAGTGAAATGTCAGACTGCAGATTCACTGCACTGACAGGTATTAAAGGGAACTTCAATTTAAACCAGGAATGACAAACTTAGAGCGAAAGACCTCCTAAAATCTTTTCTGTCTATACTTTACTGTCAGTTAATTTAATCTTCTGCATTCCCCAATGTAATGTGCAAGCTAGCTTTAGACAGAAATGTATTTATTATTCATCATACTTTATAGGACTCAGGATCGGAGTCTTATGGCCCGTACACACACTCGGACTTTCCGTCAGACTTGGTGCGGTGGACCGGAATCCTTCAGACAATTCGATCGTGTGTGGGCTCCGTCTGACTTTTTTTCCCCAAAAGTCCGACGGACCTAGAAATAGAACATGTTTTAAATGTTCCCGCCAGACCAAACACGATGCACAGGCAGCTACAGTACCTGCCCGCAAGAATGTTTCCAGCGCGATCCTATCACGCTGGTTCTCTGCGACAGGGTACTCTACATCTCGAGCTGGCTGCAATAGGAAAAACACCTTTTCCTATTACAGTGAGCGTGAGGGGACATGCCCCTCCAGGGGCATACCAGGCCCTTAGGTCTGGTATGACTTTTAAGTGGAACCCCTACGCCAAAAAAAACGGTGTGGGGGCCCTCCAAAGTCCATACCAGACCCTTATCCGAGCACGCAGCCCGGCTGGTCAGGAAAGGGGGTGGGGACGAGCGAGCACCCCCCTCCTGAACTGTACCAGGCCGCGCCCTGCTGGCCCCCCACCCCAAAGCACCTTGTCCCCATGCTGATGAGGACAAGGGCCTCTTCCCGACAACTCTGGCCGTTGGTTGTCGGGCTTTGCGGGCGGGGGCTTATCGGAATTTGGGAGCCCCTTTAATAAAGGGGCTCCAAGATCCAAGCCCCCACCCTATGTGAATGAGTATAGGGTACACCGTACCCCTACCCATTCACCTGGGGGAAAAAGTGTCAATAAAAAAAACACACTACACAGGTTTTTAAAGTACTTTATTAGGCAGCTCCGGGGGTCTTCTTCCGACTTCGGGGGTCCCTTCTGACTTCTCCATGCTTTCCGGTTCTTCTCACGCTCTCTGGCCTCTTCTCCCGATCTCTGATCTTCTTCTTCTGATGTTGACATGACGCTCTCTCCAACTGTAATGCTGTGGACACGGTGAGCAACGACTTATATAGGCATAAGGGACGGGGTCACAGGGTGATGTAGCCCGGTGACCCCACCCCTTATGATGTCACAGTCCCGGGGCATGCCCAGTGACCCTGCTCCTTATGCCTATATAAGCCATTGCTCACCGTGTCTATGGCATTGCAGTAGGAGTAAGCGTTGTGTCAAAATCGGAAGAGCAGAAGAAGGAAGAAGAAGAAGAAGATGGCGACGACGGCAACGGTGACAACAAAGGAGAAAGCCGGGCCACCGCTAGCAAAAGAGCAGTAAAAGAGCAGAAGATAGAGGAAGAGCCTGGCAGAAGAATCGGAAAGTGCAGAGAAGTCAGAAGGGACCCCCAAAGTCAGAAGAAGACCCCAGGAGCTGCCTAATAAACTACCTTAAAAACATGTGTAGTGTGTTTTTTTACTGACACTTTTTCCCCCAGGTGAATGGATAGGGATACGATGTACCCCATACTCATTCACATAGGGTGCGGGGCCGGGATCTGGGGGTCCCCTTATTAAAGGGGGCTCCTGAATTCCAATAAGCCCCCCGTCCGCAGACCCCGACAATCAATGGCCAGGGTTGTCGGGTGGTGCTTTGCGGTGGGGGGGGCAAACCACACATCACCCTATGTTGAAGGCATGGGGCCTGGTATGGTTCAGGGTGGGGGGGAGCTCGCTCGTGCCAACCCTATTTCCTGACCAGCCAGGCTGCGTGCTCAGATAAGGGTCTGGTATGGACTTTGGGGGGGGACCATTTTTTTCGGTGTAGAGGGTTTCCCTTAAAATCCATACCAGGCAATGGGGCTCGCAAGGTGTCAATCTCGCCGATGAAAGCGGTGAGATTGACTTCCCTTTCTAGTCCCATCAGGGCCGGCGCTACCACTAGGCGAAGTAGGCAGCCGCCTAGGGCGCACTACCACCTAGGGCGCAACCACGGCCTCTGTCCAGTGTGGGCTCCTCTTCTGATCTCTCACCCCCCACCGTAGTGGGCCACCGGCGCCACCAATCCCCCATGTTTCCCGCTGAGCGCCCCACCGTGCTCACATGTGTTTATCTCACAGCGCCGCTCCGGGACTCCTTTGCTCCAGCCTGTCCCTCTGGAGCGGCGCTGTGTGTCTATGTGAGTGCAGCGGAGGGGCGGGGCTCAGCGGAAATGGGAGCATTGAGAGGTTGGTCAGCTGACCTCCTGCCCGGCGGGGACATCGTGGAGCGGGGTGGACGGCGCTGGCCTGGTCCCGGCGGGGATATGATGGAGGCGGAGCGGGTGCACGGCGCTGGCGTGGCCCCGCGGAGTGGGTGTTCTGTGTTCCCCGGTGGAGTGGGTGTGGAATTCTGCACACCCAGTGCGGAGTAGTCGGAGAGGCCCGGATGATGGTCGCTGAAGGCAGCATCAAAGAGCAGAGGTAAGGAGGAGGATGGATCCATTGAGCTGTATGGAGGGGGTTTGTGTGTGAGTAATGCAGGGAGTAGGAGTCAGGTAGGTCAGTGTGATGTGTGTCAGTGTGATGTGTGTCAGTGTATGTGTCAGTGCCATTGTATGTGTCAGTGTATGTGTCAGTGCCAGTGTATGTGTCAGTGTGATGGTCAGTGCATGTGTCAGTGTGATGCCTCAGTGTATGTGTCAGTGTATGCGTCAGTGTGATGGTCAGTGTATGTGTCAGTGTCAGTGCATGTGTCAGTGCATGTGCCAGTGTATGTGTTAGTGTATGTGTCAGTGCCAGTGTATGTGTCAGTGTGATGTGTCATGGTATGTGTATGTGTCAGTGTGATGTGTCAGTGTCACGGTATGTGTCAGTGTGATGGGTCAGTGTGATGGGTAAGTGTGATGGGTCAATGTATGCGTCAGTGTATGCGTCAGTGTGATGGTCAGTGTGATGTGTCAGTGTGATGGTCAGTGCGATGTGTCAGTGTGATGCGTCAGTGTATGCGTCATTGTATGCGTCAGTGTGAGGGTCAGTGCGATGTGTCAGTGCGATGTTTCAGTGTGATGGTCAGTGTGATGGTCAGTGCGATGTGTCAGTGTATGCGTCATTGTATGCATCATTGTATGCGTCAGTGTATGCGTCAGTGTGAGGGTCAGTGCGATGGGTCAGTGCGATGGGTCAGTGCGATGGGTCAGTGTATGCGTCAGTGTGATGGTCAGTGTGATGGTCAGTGTATGCGTCAGTGTGATGGTCATTGTATGCGTCAGTGTGATGGTCAGTGTATGCGTCAGTGTGATGGTCAGTGTATGCGTCAGTGTGATGGTCAGTGTATGCGTCAGTGTGATGATCAGTGTATGCGTCAGTGTGATGGTCAGTGTAGGTGTCAGTGTGATGGTCAGTGTATGTGTCAGTGTGATGTGTCAGGGTATGTGTATGTGTCAGTGTATGTGTCAGTGTATGTGTCAGTGTATGTGTCAGTGCGACTGGTCAGTGCGATGTGTCAGTGTATGCGTCAGTGTATGCGTCATTGTATGCGTCAGTGTGAGGGTCAGTGTATGCGTCAGTGTGATGGTCAGTGTATGCGTCAGTGTGATGGTCAGTGTATGTGTCAGTGTCGGTGCATGTGTCAGTGTATGTGTCAGTGTATGTGTCAGTGCCAGTGTATGTGTCAGTGTATGTGTCAGTGTCAGTGCCATTGTATGTGTTAGTGTATGTGTCAGTGTATGTGTCAGTGTATGTGTCAGTGTCAGTGTATGTGTCAGTGTCAGTGTACGTGTCAGTGTGATGTGTCAGAGTCAGGGTATGTGTCAGGGTATGTGTTTTCAGGGTATGTGTTTTCAGGGTATGTGTCAGTGTGATGTGTCAGTGTGATGGGCCAGGGTGATGGGCCAGGGTGATGGGTCAGGGTGATGTGTCAGAGTCAGGGTATGTGTCAGTGTAATGTGTCAGTGTAATGTGTTTTCAGTGTATGTGTTTTCAGGGTGATGTGTCAGGGTGATGTGTCAGAGTCAGTGTAATGTGTCAAAGTCAGTGTAATGTGTCAGAGTCAGTGTATGTGTTGTCAGGGTATGTGTCAGTGTATGTGTTGTCAGTGTATGTGTTGTCAGGGTATGTGTTGTCAGGGTATGTGTTGTCAGGGTATGTGTCAGTGTATGTGTTGTCAGGGTATGTGTCAGTGTATGTGTCAGGGTAGGTGTCAGTGTGATTGTCAGGGTATGTGTCAGTGTAGGTGTCAGTGTGATTGTCAAGGTATGTGTCAGGGTATGTGTCAGCGTGATTGTCAGGGTATGTGTCAGCGTGATGGTCAGTATAGGTGTCAGCGTGATGGTCAGTGTCAGTGTAATTGGCAGTGTAGGTGTCAGGTGGGTTAGTGTAGGTGTCAGGTAGGTCGGTGTAATTATCAGGTAGGTCAGTGTAGGGGGTCAGTGTGATGTGAGTAGTGCAGGAAGTAGGAGTCAGGTGGATTAGTTTATGTGTCAAGGGGTCAGTGTAGGGGTCAGATAGGTCATGTGTAGCAAGGGCAGGGTAAGGTGGAGTCATGGGCGCAGCCGGGGGGGGGGGGGCGTCAAAATTAGGTTTCGCCTAGGGTGTCAACGATCCTTGCACCAGCCCTGAGTCCCATCATACCTTGAGTCATGTTCAAAATTAATGGACTTTAGTCCATGTGTGGGCAAGTCCAGTCTGGCGGAACGCTGCTGAAAGTCAGTCAGGTAGTCCGTCAGATCTAGTCTGGCGGAAAGTCCGTTTGTGTGTGCCCAAGTCCGCTCGTTCGGAAAGTCAGTCGAACCTAGTCTGCTGGAAAGTCTGGGCGTGTGTACATGGCATTAAACTATGGAATACGCAGCTGCCTTCAGGTGACTGGGCACTGAAAAACAAAGCTATAACAGCAGCCCCAACATAACTCCTTCCACTCTGAGCCAAGCCATTTTTTGCTAGCATCCTTAGGTGTTCGGTTGCATTCCCTCTTCTCTGAGGTAAGAAACCATTAGCTTTAATTGTCTTATTTTTCCATTATTATTTTTCCAGCAAATTTACTAACTGCTACACAGCCACTGTGGCCTCCACCTTGCAGCTTGACAGATGAGTTTACTTTTTGGCTGCCTGTTGGCGGATCATACTAGGACCCCACCTTGTAGAAGAGTTGCTTTGTCACTGGATCCTGCATTAAGTGCTTACCTAGCCATGTAATACAATGTGATGAGTTAGCTAGAGGGGGCTATGCTGGATCTGATGGAGGAACACTGTCCCTGATGACACCCTAAGGTGTAGGGGAGGGCAAAGATTTAGATGTGACCTAGTCCTTAATATCCATTCTTGACTGCTGGAAAGACCACAAGACTGCAATAGTAAATCAGGGCTGCGTTTTTTTTTTTGGAATCCCTGTTTGCTTTTGTCCCAAAAGGGTTACTATGAAGCAGGTTGTTTTTTCACTTGAAATTTTTAAATTTGGTGCCCATTTTTTGTTGGTATCCCATGAACCTATGCAGGCTGGGGAATTCATTGTGCTTGTGAGGCCTCTTTCTCATGGAGACTTTCTGTATATTGCATGCCATTTTGTTCTCAAGCACATGGATCACCGTTTCTCAGCTCCTATACTCTCTCTTGCCATACAGTACAGTGATCCTTGGATGTTATTGAGCCTACAGTGACTAGTCACAAAAGGCTTAAAGTAGTTGTAGAGCTCTGTCATAAAATCTGCACAAAGCACATACTAAAGATATACAATGTTTACTTATCTCCAAAGCTTTAAGTGTCGTTTCTCTCTGGTACTTCATTCCTCTGTTATCAGCATGAGTCATTTCTGAAAAGTTTTCCCAACACATAAGATAAATGTGTGATGGGGAGGGAGCACAGCACACAGCTTGTCTATTCAGAGCACAACACTGTATCCTTCCTTTGTTCCTGTGCAGTGTGTGGAGAGGAGTGTGTCCTTTTCCTCAAATCAGCTCTCACATACTGTAACTGCAGCTCACCACCCCTCCTCTCTGCTCCTCACAGATGCAGAAGAATTTTATCACAAATCTGCACTTTTGAACAAATGTAGAGAAGCAAACACTACGGATAAACAAGTAAAATGCATGTAGTAAGATTTGTTTCATCTCTGTGTATCACCTGATTCTATTGACTTCATTGGCTATATGAGAGGGTTTAGAACCACTTTAACCCTTTATATTCTGCAGTACAGGTCATGAGTACCCCTTGTGGGACAACCCTCACTATACATATATATCATAGGCACAATGGGAGTGAAATAAGATGCAGTGCAATCCAAAAAAACAATATTATAAAGACATATAAATCATAGGGTTTATTTACTAAAACTAGAGCATGCAAAATCTAGTGCAGTTGTGCATGGTAGCCAATCGGCTTCTAACTTCAGCTTGTTCAATTAAGCTTTGACAATAAAACCTGGAAGCTGATTGGTTACTATGCAGAGCTGCACCAGATTTTGCACTCTCCAATTTTAGTAAGTCAACCCCCTTATGTAATACCACTTAACCACTTGCTGACCGGCTCACACTGATATACGTCTGCAAAGTGGCACATTCCTATGAAACCCCACACGGTACGTCTTCCCCTTTAAGAGCCACCAGAGGCATGCAAACGCCACTGGGGAACAACGATATGTCTCCTCCCCCAGTCAGTCCTATCCCCATACAGTTAGAACACACCCCGGGAACACACATTTAACCCCTTGATCACTCCTAGTGTTAACCCCTTTTCTGCCAGTGACATTTGCACACTAATCAGTGCATTTTTATAGCTCTGATCACTGCATAAATGTCAATGGTCCCAAAAATTTGCCAAAGTGTCCAATCTGTCCGCCACAATGTTGCAGTACCACTAAAAATCACCGACATTACTAGTAAAAAAAAAAATTATAAATATGTCATAAAAATGCCATAAATATTTATCATAGTTTGTAGTCGCTATAACTTTTGCATAAACCAATCAATATACGTTTCTTGCAATTTTTTTACAAAAAATATGTAGAAGAATATATATCGGCTTAAACTGATGAAGAAATTTGTGTTTTAAAAACATTATGGGCATATTTATTATACTTTTTTATTTTTAGAATTGTCATTATTTTTTTGTTTATAGAGCAAAAAATAAAAAACGCAGAGTTGATCAAATACCATCAAAAGAATGCTCTATTTGTGGGGAAAAAAAGGACATCAATTTTGTTTGGGTACAACGTTGCACGACCACGCAATTGTTAGTTAAACTGATGCAGTGCCGTATCACAAAAAATGGCCTGGTCATTAAACAGCCAAATCTTCCTGTCTGTAAGCATTTGAAGCACCACTAACAAAAAATAATTATGATGCAAATAAATAAAATGTGGGTATATGAATGGTGGTGAAACCCTCTGTATCTAAACACCTCTCAATCAATTCAATTCTAATCCATTCAAATCAATTTTGCAACAAAAAGAGTTATGTATTTAAAATATGCGTACATGGAGAATATTCCTCTATGGAACTTTAAGGCTGGGTTCACACCGCTGCGGGGGGAGAACCGGATGTGATTCGCACAGCAAATCACATCCGATCTCCGTAGCGCTGCGAGTTCAGCCATACAGATAGTATGGCTGAACTCGCAGCGGTCCCGCAGCAAACTCGCACGGGACCCTTTTTTGGGTCCGCAACGGAATCGGATCGCATGGGGGTTCACACCATGCGATCCGATTCCTGTGCGAGTCGGCAGATCGCACTGCGATATGCCGACGGATCTGGGGGTGTCATTAACATAACATTGACACCCCCAGCCGTCCGCATAGGGCAGTGTGAACTGCCGGCGGGAGGTATGCGATGCGGGAAAACGCTGCGGATTCGCGGCGTTCCCGCATCGCAGCAATGTGAACCTAGCCTAAAGGGAACAGACAACTACTAAGTGTAATAATGTGTAGTAAAGTAATGAGAAGAAAAGTATATAGGTGAACAGCCTACAACTGCAAAAAGTTTTTAATTATTATTTTATTCATGTAGTGCTCCCCAGACCTCCAGTTGCTGTCCCCCTCGCTTTTGTTGTTTGCCTACATTTGCTCTCACTGCTCCGCCCCCAGGCCCCCTTTTATCCTTGTTAATGAGGTGTGGGTTCTACCTGCCCTCCCCCCGCAGATATCTCCACACACTCCAGTCAAGCAGCTCTGGTCAACTGCATAGTTCCTATACCCAGGGGGCTGGCCCGTAGTGATGGACGAACTTCCGACGGGACATTTCGCGAACGCGGACCGCGAACGATAGAGTCATCTGACACCAGCACCGTGATAGAGAGCACTGACATCAGCAGCGTGACATAAAGCACTAACACCAGCACTGTGATATACAGCACTGACAGAAGCACCGAGATAGAGAGTACTGACATCAGCAGCTTGACATACAGCAATGACACCTGCACCGTGATAGAGTCATCTGACACCAGCACCGTGATAGAGAGCACTGACATCAGCAGCGTGACATACAGCAATGACACCTGCACCGTGATAGAGTGATCTGACAACAACACCGTGATAGAGAGCACTGACATCAGCAGCGTGACATAAAGCACTAACACCAGCACCGTGATATACAGCACTGACAGCAGCACCGTGATAGAGAGTACTGACATCAGCACTGTGATATACAGCACTGACACCTCCACTGTAAGCAGCCCCAGGAGGAAGTCAGCATAGCACAGGGATGGTGTGAGCCCCTCATAATGAGCATAGCACAGGGATGGTGGGAGCCCCTCATAATGAGCATAGCACAGGGATGGTGGGAGCCCCTCATAATATGCACAGCAGAGGTACAGCCCCAGGAGGAAGTCAGCACAGCACAGGGATGGTGGGAGCCCCTCATAATAAGCAGCCCCAGGAGGAAGTCAGCAGAGCACAGGGATGGTGGGAGCCCCTCATAATAAGCATCCCCAGGAGGATGTCAGCATAGCACAGGGATGGTGGGAGCCCCTCATAATAAGCAGCCCCAGGAGGATGTCAGCATAGCACAGGGATGGTGGGAGCCCCTCATAATATGCACAGCAGAGGTACAGCCCCAGGAGGAAGTCAGCACAGCACAGGGATGGTGGGAGACCCTCATAATAAGCAGCCCCAGTAGAAATATGACACCGCTCAACCTCTTCAAACAGGAGGGTACGGGCATATAGTACGGTGTGCTTTTTTTGGACAAGGAAGTGAGCCAAATGAAGAAAGAAGGTCTGTGTGCTTGATTAAAAAAATTGTTTATAGACATATACATGGTCTACTGGTCACATGTGTTGAATTCCTCCGAGATCCATGCCTCATTCATTTTTAGAAATGTGAGGTAGTTAACACTGTCGTGAGCTAGGCGAGTACGCTTATCGGTCACGATTCCCCCTGCTGCGCTGAACGTCCTTTCGGACAGGACACTGGATGAGGGGCAAGCCAACAGTTCCATTGCAAATTGGGCAAGCTCTGGCCAGAGGTCCAGCCTGCCCACCCAGTAGTCCATGGGTTCATCACTCCTCAGAGCGTCCACATCGGCCGTTAACCCGATGTAGTCGGACACCTGATGGTCTAGGCGTTCCCTGATGCTGGATCCGGATGACACCTGTCGATGGGTCGGCTGAAAGAATGACCTCATATCCAAAGTCACCAACACATCTTCAAACCGGCCTCTTCTTGCAGGCACTGTTGGATTGGTACCCGCAACTCCTTCTCTGGGAGTGGGAATTGCTCCTCTGCCAGCACACGCAAAAGCAGAATGCAGCATTTCTCAAAGCAAGGCTTGGAAGTGCTGCATTCTGACAGCCCTCTGTGACGGCGGTAACATTTCTGCCATTTTGTGTTTATACCGGGGGTCTAAGTACGTTGCCACCCAGTACTGGTCCTTGACCCTTATGCTTTTTATACGGGGGTCCCTATTAAAACACTGGAGCATGAAGGCCCCCATTTGCACAAAACTGGAAGCGGTGTGGTGGACTGACTCCTGCTCATCATCCAGGATAATGTCGTCCTCTTCATTCTCCTCTCCCCATCCACTCACAACAGGGATCCCAGAAAGGTTTAAAGCATGCTGTTCTTGCTCCTCCTCATCCGCCCCGACACCATCCTCCTCTGACTCCTCTTCAGACTCCTGTTGTTCACTTGTCTCAGATAGAGTAGCCCCCCCTGGGAATTCATCCAGCCTTGCGACTTCCTCATCTTCCCACTCCTGCTCCTCCACAGCTTGATCAATGACACAACGCAATGCACGCTCCATAAAGAAGGCATAAGGTACCATGTCACTGATGGCGCCATGGCTGCGACTGACCAGTTTGGTGATCTCCTCAAATGGCCGCAGAAGTCTGCATGCGTCGCGCATGAGCAGCCACTGGCGCGGTGAAAAAAACCCTCAGCTCCCTAGAACCTGTTCTGCCGCAGAGTTCATACAGGTAGACGTTAACTGCACGTTTCTGCTGGAGCAGCCTATCAAGCATATAGAAGGCTGAGTTCCATCGCGTCGGGCAATCGCAAATAAGACGTCTGACCGGCAGATTGTGTCGCCCCTGAATGTCAGCAAGGCGAGCCATTGCCATGTAAGATCTTCTGAAATGGGCCGAGATTTTCCTTGCCTGCCGCAAGATGTCCTGGACCCCAGGGTATTTGACAACGAATCGCTGCACGACCACGTTTAAGATGTGTGCCATGCATGGCACGTGCGTGATTTTGCCCTGTTTCAATGCGCTAAGCAGATTGGCACCGTTGTCACACACCACCTTACCAACTGTCAAATTGAGCGGTGTTAGCCACTAATCTGCCTGTGAACGCAAAGCTGAAAGGAGTGCCGGGCCAGTGTGGCTCTTGGCTTCCAGGCACAACAGACGCAGCACGGCATGGCAACGTCTCACCTGGTATGTCAAATAGAGAGCTTGGGCGGCGCAGCAGAAGAGACGCTAGCAGCGGAAAAGGAGGAGTCAGCCGAGGAGGAGAGGGAGGAGGATGGAGTAGGAGGAGGAGGAGGAGAAGAAGAGCCAGGCCTGCATGCAATCCGTGGAGGTAAAACCAAATCTACACGGGTGCCACGGGTTAGATGCTTGACGGCCGTCAGAAGGTTCACCCAGTGGGCAGTAAAAGTGATATACCTTCCCTGCCCGTGTTTGCTAGACCACGTGTCTGTGGTCAGATGTATCTTGGCACCGACACTGTGTGCCAGAGATACATTCACTTGCTGCTGAACATGGCCATATAGCTCTGGGATGCCCTTCTCTGAGAAATACTTCCTTCCTGGGACCTTCCATTGTGGTGTTCCAATGGCCACAAATTTTCAAAAAGGCCTCCGAGTCCACCAGTTTATATGGCAGTAAATGGCGGGCTATGAGTTCTGACAAGCCAGCCGTCAACCGTTGGGCAAGAGGGTTATCCGGTGTCATCATTTTTTTACGCTCGAACATTTGGCCCATGGAAGCCTGCCTTTTTGCAGAAAAACGTGAGCTTGGCGTGATGGAAGGTGGAGTGGAGGACAATTGTGAGGAGAGAGGAGAAGTAGAAGACGAGGCTGGATGGTGAGAGCCTGGAGTGTGGCTTTGTGTTTTCCGTTGCTCCCACTGGGCTCGGTGATGGCAGCTCATGTGCCTTCTTAAGGCGGTCCTCCCTAGGTGAGTGTTGGGCTTACCGCGACTAATGCGTTGACTGCAAAGATTGCAGATGGCAACGCTATTGTCAGCAGTGGACACGTTAAAAAAAGCCCACAGTGCAGAGCCATGTGCCGTGTCCTGGGAGCACCAGATGTGACCGTACATGGTCGATGACTCGCTCCTGATACATTAGCAGTCTGCTTTGTCCCTCCTGTGCAATGTAAGTTATTCCTGCTTCTCCTCCCTATCTGATGGTCCATATCTCCCTCTGAACTCCCCTCCTCTTCCTCTGTTGTGGGCACCCACGTGACATCACTAGACACGTCATCATCGATGTCACCTTCCCCACCGCTATAAGTAGAGATCTCGGAGTAGGCAGCAACCCCGGGGACCAACCTCCTCCTTGGGCTGATCTGGGTACTGTCGTCAGACTGCTGAGTAGCGGTTGTTGCTACCTCCTCTTCCTGATCCAATACCAAGAGTGGCTGCGCATCAGAAATGTCTTGATATGGATCGAAAAATAATTCCTGTGACTCAAGCGGAAGGTATGTGGTAGTGGTGGTGTTGTTGGTGGTAGTGTCTTTGGGGATGCACATAGCAGAGAGTGAAGAAGAGGGTGCAGATCGAGAGGATGAGGAGGGTGCAGAAGAGTAAGGCTGAGTGAGCCACTCAACCAAGTCTGGTGCGTCCTTTAAAGTAATTGAACGCACCTTCTGCAACTTCCCACTTTGGCTCACACCTGTTGCTCCTGCCCTACCCCTACCACCCCTGTGGAAGGGCCTGCCTCTTCCTCTGCCTGTCATTTTTTAAATGACCCTGTGACAAAACTCTCAGTCCCTATACTGATGAAGGACTGCTGCAGTATAGGGCAGCAGTCAGCAGTAGTGCACCTCAACCCCATGTATTGTGGACCTATATCAGTCCTTAAGGAATTGCAGACTGTACCTCACTCAAACCTATGTACTGTAGCACCCTAGACCTTACCAGTCCTTATAAGGACCTTTGTGGAACAAGTAGGTTGTGAATGATTAGCAGACTGTACGTCAGTCCCTATACTGATGAAGGACTGCTGCAGTATAGGGCAGCAGTCAGCAGTAGTGCACCTCAACCCCATGTATTGTGGACCTATACCAGTCCTTAACGAATAGCAGACTGTACCTCACTCAACCCTATGTACTGTAGCACCCTAGACCTTACCAGTCCTTATAAGGACCTTTGTGGAACAAGTAGGTTGTGAATGATTAGCAGACTGTACGTCAGTCCCTATACTGATGAAGGACTGCTGCAGTATAGGGCAGCAGTCAGCAGTAGTGCACCTCAACCCTATGTATTGTGGACCTATACCAGTCCTTAACGAATAGCAGACTGTACCTCACTCAACCCTATGTACTGTAGCACCCTAGACCTTACCAGTCCTTATAAGGACCTTTGTGGAACAAGTAGGTTGTGAATGATTAGCAGACTGTACGTCAGTCCCTATACTGATGAAAGACTGCTGCAGTATAGGGCAGCAGTCAGCAGTAGTGCACCTCAACCCTATGTATTGTGGACCTATACCAGTATTTAACGAACAGCAGACTGTACCTCACTTAACCCTATGTACTGTAGCACCCTAGACCTTACCAGTCCTTATAAGGACCTTTGTGGAACAAGTAGGTTGTGAATGATTAGCAGACTGTACGTCAGTCCCTATACTGATGAAGGACTGCTGCAGTATAGGGCAGCAGTCAGCAGTAGTGCACCTCAATCCTATGTATTGTGGACCTATACCAGTCCTTAACGAATAGCAGACTGTACCTCACTCAACCCTATGTACTGTAGCACCCTAGACCTTACCAGTCCTTATAAGGACCTTTGTGGAACAAGTAGGTTGTGAATGATTAGCAGACTGTACGTCAGTCCCTATACTGATGAAGGACTGCTGCAGTATATGGCAGCAGTCAGCAGTAGTGCACCTCAACCCTATGTATTGTGGACCTATACCAGTCCTTAACGAATAGCAGACTGTACCTCACTTAACCCTATGTACTGTAGCACCCTAGACCTTACCAGTCCTTATAAGGACCTTTGTGGAACAAGTAGGTTGTGAATGATTAGCAGACTGTACATCAGTCCCTATACTGATGAAGGACTGCTGCAGTATAGGGCAGCAGTCAGCAGTAGTGCACCTCAACCCTATGTATTGTGGACCTATACCAGTCCTTAACGAATAGCAGACTGTACCTCACTCAACCCTATGTACTGTAGCACCCTAGACCTTACCAGTCCTTTTAAGGACCTTTGTGGAACAAGTAGGTTGTGAATGATTAGCAGACTGTACGTCAGTCCCTATACTGATGAAGGACTGCTGCAGTATATGGCAGCAGTCAGCAGTAGTGCACCTCAACCCTATGTATTGTGGACCTATACCAGTCCTTAACGAATAGCAGACTGTACCTCACTTAACCCTATGTACTGTAGCACCCTAGACCTTACCAGTCCTTATAAGGACCTTTGTGGAACAAGTAGGTTGTGAATGATTAGCAGACTGTACATCAGTCCCTATACTGATGAAGGACTGCTGCAGTATAGGGCAGCAGTCAGCAGTAGTGCACCTCAACCCTATGTATTGTGGACCTATACCAGTCCTTAACGAATAGCAGACTGTACCTCATTCAACCCTATGTACTGTAGCACCCTAGACCTTACCAGTCCTTATAAGGACCTTTGTGGAACAAGTAGGTTGTGAATGATTAGCAGACTGTACGTCAGTCCCTATACTGATGAAAGACTGCTGCAGTATAGGGCAGCAGTCAGCAGTAGTGCACCTCAACCCTATGTATTGTGGACCTATACCAGTCCTTAACAAATAGCAGACTGTACCTCACTCAACCCTATGTACTGTAGCACCCTAGACCTTACCAGTCCTTATAAGGACCTTTGTGGAACAAGTAGGCTGTGAATGATTAGCAAACTGTACGTCAGTCCCTATACTGATGAAGGACTGCTGCAGTATAGGGCAGCAGTCAGCAGTAGTGCACCTCAACCCTATGTATTGTGGACCTATACCAGTCCTTAACGAATAGCAGACTGTACCTCACTCAACCCTATGTACTGTAGCACCCTAGACCTTACCAGTCCTTATAAGGACCTTTGTGGAACAAGTAGGTTGTGAATGATTAGCAGACTGCAGCAGAAGGGCAGCAGTCAAGTATAAATTTCTTTCTATATTTGAAAGAAAGAATATTATACGTGTACAGGCCTATTACCATACCAGTCCTGAAAAGAACCTTTGTGGACCTAATAGTCACAGCTACTGATTAAACTGACTGTCCCTCACTGCCTCACACAAGGCTTCCTGCCTGTCCCTATTTAAACTGACAAAACAGAGGCTGCTGGAACAATAACTTGAATAGCACTTTTGTGGACCTAATAGTAACAGCTAATGATTAAACTGACTGTCCCTGCAGCACACAGCGTCCTGTCCCTCTCTCTACACTGACAAAAGACACTCAGGCTGCTGCAACAATCAGTAGCACAGCAGTGCCTCAAACCTATATCCTGAACTACACCTAACACCTATACCAGTCCTGAAAAGAACTTTTGTGGACCAAATAGCTAGCGATTTGGGTCACTGCAATCTCTCCCTGCTCCACACAGCAACCTCTCTCTATAGTGATAGAAGAAAGAATGTAAAATGGCCGCCGGATCGGGTCTATTTATAAGTTAGGGGGAATGTCCAAGTGTCCATGTGCTGTAATGTCTCAATTGGCTGTCCTGTACCCCATGATGGATGTGTCATCATAGGTCAAAGTTCTTTTACACAGTAAACACGGAAGTCCGCCGGGCGAACGGCGGCAATAGTCTGCCGATCGGGCGGACGGCGAACAGCCGAAATTCGCCGCGAAACGACCGCCGGGCGAACCGTTCAACCATCCCTACTGGCCCATGTGCCACCGACCCGGGAGGCGTCACCCCTTCCACCCTCGGTCATTGGCAACCCAGCCCACCATCCCTATTTATGGCCATTAGCAACACTACACACAGGCCTGCTGCATGACCATTTCCACCTGGATTACTGCTGCAACCCAGATCTCAGGTGCAGTTGATTTAAGTGTTTTTGAATCTTCTAATATTCCTTAGCCCCACCCCCCTCTTTTTGCTGATATGTTGGATCATTGTTTATTTTGATGCCAATTAGCACTGCAACAATTGCTGTTTTTTATTCCATCTCTCTAGATCCATTAACAATTAAATTTATTGTAGGTATCATGGGTGTCCTAACACTTGTATTGGGCATTTTATGCCTCTTCAGCTGAGCCAGCTATTTACGCGTTCATACCTACCTGTAACCCAACTGGACCCACATAACAGGTACCTCCCTTTCTTGTATTGCTATACCAATCTTCCCTAATGGTCCTTTCATGCACACCTATTATATTTTCACTTACCATCACCTTTTTAGGTATTGTCTGGGTCCCTGTCCTGTTTCATTACAGACCCCTTTCAGCAGTCTCCAGTCCTCCTTTAACATAACATTTAACCTGACCACATTTTTTGCTATCTCTAGCACACCGTCTTGGCCTTATATCAGTTATTCTTTGTCTGATTAGCTACTTCCTAACATGATGTTCTGCTGCCTTTTACTACTTATCGTATTGACTGTGGCTATTAAGTTTTGGATACACTATGATGATTGCTAGATACATCACAGGGTCAGTATATATGTTTCAATCTACCTAAGATGTGTGCGTACTTGATCACCTATCATTGTGCTTACCTTTATATATGTACCAGCCATGTCTTTCTTACGCTGTTTTTTCTTTATAGATACATATATTTTCCGGGATGTGGGTCAGACCTAATCCAGACCAATCCTAGCACCTCCTTCTAATCTCATTAGTTTACGGGTAATAAATACCCATTCCTCCTCGCTTGGTGCGCAGGTGGCCAGTACATATTAATTACTTTGCTTTATATAATCTCTTCCAACATCACCATGACCAATTACGGCAATAAGAATTGGGACAGTGTTATGTCCGGACACTACAAAAACTTTTCACAAAAAGAGCAAAAGGACACTGAACTATCTTCAGTCTTCTTCAATCTAAAAAAATTATTGGAAGAAAAATCCCTCAACCACTGGCACGTTCACTCCTTTGAACAATATATGGCCAAAAATATAAATCCCTTTGGCCTTAGAATTCAGATTTTCCCAACTATGGAGAACATCAACCCCAATTTTAAAAAAGAATGGGAGGAGAATCTCTTGGCTTGCTCCAATAAATTGATGGCCCTCCTTATTGATGAATACAAAAAAACAATCAGGGAACTTGACAAAGAACTTGACCCCCTGTATGCACAACTAGCCACTTTCAAAACTCATACTTTATATAACCAACTGGACAAAGCGCTCAACGAGCACTTGGAACAGTTTAATGTGACATACTTATAAAAAAGGAAAAGAAGCTTCTGAGAGACTCAAAAGCCTTCCAGGAATCTAAAGCCTACAACTGGAAAAATTCCAATTTCTGTAATTGGTCTAACCCCAAATCCTCTACATTTATGAATGATCCCAACTTTTCGGATGCTTCTTCAGCATCATCTGTTTCCTCTAGAAGGCAATGTAACTATAATAGACCCAAGAAATCCAAAAGGAATTCCCAGGGAGTAGTTCCCACGGTATTTCCCAGAAAAAACAGCACATAATTATCTGTATCCAATATACCACATCATGATTCTGTGGTCCCCGCCAACACTGCTCCACCCCTTTACTCTATGTTTCAATCTGACACTAACACTCTACTCCTGAGAATCTCATTATCAGGTACAAAAGCCTTACCTCTAAACACATCTCGGGAAGATCCCACCATCGGAACCACCCAAAACTCCGAAGGCACATGACAATCAGGTCAGGTAAGGACCGAACTTTCTTTAACTATTGATCCTGTAGCAGAAAACCTGCACGTTGTTAATTTATCTTCATACAAATTATCCAATCTACAAATGCAAGTCCTGGCTAGGGGGCTAAGCTTTTGCCCCAACCAGGATATAGACCGATTTTAAGTTGTTAAAGACATTCAACTCTTTGCAAGGAAACTCATCCTAAAACAAATGTATACGAAAGAAATCCTCACTCAATCAGATTTCCAACCGTATGAATTGGAAGCACTGGAAAAACTTGTAAAGTTGCTAGAGGAAAATGAAACACCTGATCTCATTGATCAAATAGACCTGGAGTAACTCCTGGGTCGTTTTGATCAGTCTGATCTCCCCACTCCACCACCTCCTCCTGTAAAAAAGAAGTCCGATAAGTTCCCCAATCTAAATACGAGCCCTAATTGTTAAACTAGTCACCCAAGACATATGCAAGATCAAATCATCGGTTCGCAATAAGGACAACCTGTCTGGACCCGAACGGGAAGCCCTGAGCTCTCTTAAGATGTCGAGGCAATGTATAGTTCAATTCCGCATGACAAGGGCCTTGCATGTATAAGACATGTCCTTTTTCAAAATAGCCAGCTTAACCCCAACACAAATGAGTTTCTCCTGGCAGCTCTTGAATTTATCTTGTTTCATAATTACTTCACTTTCAATGGTTCCCACTACCTCCAGGTGCAGGGGGTGGATATGGGGACTTCCTGTGCCCCATCATACGCCAACCTGTACCTGGGGGAGTGGGAACAAATGATTCAGCACTCAGCGCCCTTGGTCCAATACATGGAAAATGTTGCAATGTGGTTCCGATACATTGATGACATGCTCCTAGTTTGGAATGGACCCACAGAGCTATTACCCACCTTTCTCGAACAACTCAATATCAACTTGTTCAATTTGTCATTTACCATGACGTGGAACAAGGAAACCATTACCTTTCTTGACACCACGGTCCAAAAAGATCCCCAAGGCACACTCTCAATGGGACTGTTCAGGAAACCCTCTGATGGGAACTCAATACTCCACGCCAGCAGCTTTCACCCTCAACTTCTCATTTCTTCAATCCTATATAGTCAATACTTACGCATTAGGCATAACTGCATGGGTGACACCGTGTTCAAGGAGGAAGCTGATTCATTGAGATCCCGCCTATTGGCACAAGGATACTCACAGAAATGCCTCAAAAGAGCCTATAAAAGGGCCCTTGGGAGAATCTGCGCCAATATACTTTACAACCCCTTATCTAAAAAGAGCAAACCCCACCCAATTTCCATCATTACTACCTTTTCTAACCAACGCCGGGCCATCAAACGGGCTCTTACAAAATATTGGCACATGATAACAATGGACCCACAGATAGGTCCATTTGTGCTAGTGGCCCACGTGCTCACGTACAGGCAAGCTCACTCTCTTTAAGATCGGCTCATCTGTAGTGTGTTTAGGAGTGGCGGAACGTGTGACCCCTGCAGGAACAAGGGGACGTTTTCTTGCGGGGGATGCAACTATTGCAGATTTCTCATTACATCCCACAATATTACCCTACCCAATGGTGAAAAATGTACCCCAAGACACTATGCTAACTGCCAGACCTGTGGGGTGGTATATCTTCTTGTATGTGAATGTTACAGCTTTTACGTGGGTAAAACCATTCAAAAATTCTGGCACAGAGCATACAAACATATCCTTTCAATGAAAACATGCAACCCAAACCTACCCCTGGGCAGACATGTTACTAGGGTACATGAAAGTATTTGCCCAAAATTTTCCTTCTTGATCTTGGACTGAGTGCATGATGGCATTCACGGAAGAGACACTAACAAAATACTACTTCAATTAGAACAGAGGTGGATTTTTAGGCTTAAAGCCCCCCAACCACCTGGATTGAACAGTGCCATATCTTTTAAACTCTTTTTGGAGGGTTTCACCTCTGGAGGCTTGGAATGGGAACCCCATGAATAGCAAGCCTCCCCCTCCCCTTCTGTTTTTTTTTCTTTCTCCGCCTTCTTGTACGTACTTATTTACATTGTTTACATTGGATGTTTATGCTGCTCTGCAAAAAGTTTTTAATTATCCTTTTATTCATATAGTGCTCCCCAGACCTCCAGCTGCTGTCCCCCTCACTTTTGTTGTTTGCCTACATTTGCTCTCACTATTCCACCCCCAGGCCAACCTTTTGTGGTCTGATGAGACCAAGATAAACTTATTTGGTTCAGAAGATGTCAAGCATGTGAAGGCAACCAGGTGAGGAGTACAAAGGCACGCGTGTCTTGCCTACAGTCAAACATGTTAGTGGGAGTATTATGGTCTGGGGCTGCATGAGTGCTACTGACACCGAGGAGCTACAGCTCATTGAGGGAACCATGAATGCCAACATGTACTGTGACATACTGAAGCAGGGCATGATCCCGTCCCTTCGGAGACTGGGCCACTTGGCAGTATTCCAACATGATAACGACCCCGAACACCCCTTCAAGACAACCACTGCTTTGTTAAAGAAACTGAGGGTAAAGGTGATGGACTGGCCAAGCAGGTCTCCAGGCCTAAACCCTATTGAGCATATGTGCCGCATCATCAAATGGAAGGTGGAGGAGCACAAGCTCTCTAACATCCACCAGCTCTGTGATGTCATCATGAAGGAGTGGAAGAGGACTGCAGTGCCAACCTGTGAAGCTCTGGTGAACTCCATACCCAAGAGGGTTAAGGTGATGGAAAATAATGGTGATCTCACAAAATATTGACACTTTGGGTCCAATGTGGACATTTTCACTTAGGGGATGTATTCATTTTTGTTGCCAGCGGTTTAGACCTTAATAGCTGTGTGTTAAGAGAGCAAATTTACACTGTTATACAAGCTGTACACTCACTACTTTACATTGTAGTAAAGTGTCATCTCTTCAGTGTTGTCACATGAAAAAAATATAATAAAATATTTACAAAAATGTGAGGGGTGTACACACTTTTGTGAGATACTGTATGAATCCATGACTTGACTTCACCAAATCTTCAGTGTAAACAGGGATAATTCCAATAATGTGTGTGATAAGTCTAACCACTCACCAGAAAGTGGAAAAAAAATCCAGCATGAAATAAACATCACCCAATGTGCTTGGGAACAATTTAACAATACACTCACCAGATGGCAAATTATATTGAGCCTTAGGTCATTACTCTGAAGTGAAGAGACATCTTGCCCTGGTATACTGGTAGAATGGTCGCCCTCAATAAAGACAGGTACTGTGCAAAAGAAGCTCACCCATAGGAGCCCAAATGATGCTCATATAGTATAGTAGTTTATTAAACTTAAAATCAAGTACAAAAGCTGCAGCATAAAAACAAATAAAGCCAAAAAACTTATATAATCAGCCACGGATCCTACCACGAGGATGTGGTGGCAATGACTTCAGCACGTAGGCCCCTCCCAACGTGTTTTGTGCTCATGCATGTTCTCAAGTGTGAGTAAATTCAATTTATATTTAAATAAATTTGGATATCAAATTATTATTTTTTTGTTTTGTTTTTTTACATACTGTTCCTGATCACCACCATGCCAGTCATATTATGATGCTAAACTGCACTGTTGACAGTATGTAAAAAAAATTGTGGAAAAAAAAAACACATTTTATTGAATTTCTTCATTTTCAAAAAAACGTTGACAAAAAAAATTACAAATTAAAATAACTTGCCATACTGTTACTAAATGTCATTTGGGGGATATTTGTACTATTTTGTACATCAGGATTGATCAATTTTCAAATATACACTATATAAGCAAAAGTATTGGGACACCTGCCTTTACACTCACATGATCTTTAATGGCATCCCAGTCTTAGTCCACAGGGTTTAATATTAATATTGAGTTGCAGCTATAACAGCTTCAAGTCTTCTGGGAAGGCTGTCCACAAGTTTTAGGAGTGTGTCTATGGGAATGTTTGACCATTCTCCCAGAAGCGCATTTGTGAGGTCAGGCACTGATCGGACGAGAAGGCCTGGCTCGCAGTCTTCGCTCTAATTTATCCCTATGGTGTTCTGTTGGGTTGAGATCAGGACTCTGTGCAGGCCAGTCAAGTTCCTCTGCCCCAAACTCGCTCACTCAGGAAAGCTAATCCTCTGATGTTCGTTGGAAGTGAATTCCAGAAGGCTCTGGATAGCAGGCAACAGGCAGGATAGCAGGCACGCGCGCACTCACCATGTACAGCGTGACCGTGCCTGCTGGACTGGCAGACTTGATGTCAACCGGTCTCCTAGCAATCATGTCACAGAGCCTCAGAATGGGGAGGTGCCTATGTAAACAAGGCACTTTCCATTCTGGCTCGTGTCATGACATCAAGAGCAGTGATCACTGTTATGTGACTAGTAGCCCATCCCCCCACAGTTAGAATCACTCCCTAGGACATACTTAACCCCTTCATCACCCCCTAGTGGTTAACCCCTTCACTGCCAGTGTCATTTACACAGTAATAAATGCATTTTATAGCACTGATCGCTGTATAAATGACAATGGTCCCAAAATAGAGTAAAAAACGTCTGATGGGTCTGCCATAATGTCGCAGTCCCGATAAAAATAGCAGATTGTCGTCATTACAAAAAAAAAAATAATAATAATAAAAATGCCATAAAACTATCCCCTATTTTGTAGATGCTATAACTTTCGCGCAAATCAATCAATATACGCTTATTGCAACTTTTTTTTTTACCAAAAATATGTAGAAGAATACATATCGGCCTAAACTGAGGAAAAAAAATTGGAGTTACTTACTGGTAACATCTTTTCCGGGAGTCTTTCAGGACAGCAACCTATGAGAGACATTGGCTCCTCCTTTTTCAGGAAACACCGCCCAGCCTAGATTTAAAAGGCATGCTTACCTGCCAGATTTTCAGTTCTTCAAGAGCAACTCCGGCCAGCTGGGGAGACACAAGAACACATCATACACCATAAATAGCTTTTTTGATGGTTCCTGAGTGGGGAACCCAAAAGGAAAAACCAACAAGGGTGTGTACTTGGTACTGTCCTGAAAGATTCCCGGAAAAGACGTTACCAGTAAGGAAATTTTCCCATATCGTCTTTCAGGACAGCAACCTATGAGAGGATAAGTGAGCACTTACCCTTAGGTTGGGACTAAGACTTACAGGACTCTGTGTCCAAAGAGCCTGATCCCTTTGCTGACAACTAGAGATGGACAAACTTCCGACGGGACGTTTCGCGAGCACGAACTGCGAACGTGGCCGAAAGTTTGCAAACCACAAAGTTCGCGGCGGGCCCCATTGACTTCAATGGCAGGCAAACTTTAAAAACTTACAGGTCATATTTCCAGCCACAAAATAATTACTAGCTCACACATAGTCCCACCACATGGCCACTGACATAACACATGTATGAAGTGAATCTGGAATCGGCAACTACAAGCATTCTTTTTTTATATGTGAAATTTTGACAATTCAGGTCTCAGGAGCGCATGAAGGCAATGGAGGAGAGGAAAGATCAGGGTAGGCTTTGAAGAGGGTGCAGGAGATGATCACTAGCACTGTGATATAGAGCACTGACACCAGCACCATGATAGAGTGCACTTACACCAGCACCATGATAGAGTGCACTGACACCAGCATCGTGATATAGAGCACTGACACCAGCACTGAAATATAGAGCACTGACACCAGCACCGTGATATAGATCACTGACACCAGCACCATGATATAGAGCACTGACACCAGCACCGTGATATAGAGCACTGACACCAGCACCGTGATATAGAGCACTGACACCAGCACCATGATATAGAGCACTGACACCAGCACTGAGATAGAGAGCACTGACACCAGCACCGTGATAGAGTGCACTGACACCAGCACCGTGATATAGAGCACTGACACCAGAACCGTGATATAG
Source organism: Lithobates pipiens (assembly GCF_037356315.1). Lineage (NCBI taxonomy): Eukaryota > Metazoa > Chordata > Amphibia > Anura > Ranidae > Lithobates > Lithobates pipiens. The sequence continues at coordinate 202,365,388 of NW_027507764.1, read as the reverse complement.
AGCACTGACACCAGCACCGAGATATAGAGCACTGACACCAGCACCAAGATATAGAGCACTGACACCAGCACCGTGATATAGATCACTGACACCAGCACTGTGATATAGAGCACTGACACCAACACCGAGATAGAGAGCACTGACACCAGCACCGTGATAGAGAGCACTGAGCGGAGGGTGCAGAAGAGTAAGGCTGAGTGAGCCACTCAACCAAGTCTGGTGTGTCCTTTGATGTAATCGCACGCACCTTCTGCAATTTGCCACTTTGGCTCAAGTCTGTTGCTTCTGCCCTACCCCTACCACCCCTGCGGAAGGGCCTGCCTCTTCCTCTGCCTGTCATTTTTTAAATAACCCTGTGACAAAAGTCTCTAGAGAAGTGCAGTATGTATGTGGAAGAAGGTATATAACACCCCACTTCAATCTGTTGTTTTTGGGGGCCACTGGTCTATCACACCAGTTATAATACTTTTTTTTAATTGCGTTTGTCACTCTTTGTAGTATCGCTGCAGGACCGCTCAGCAGTCACAATGCTGCACAATGGAAATGCACTATACTATGCTTTCTATATGTGAAAGTATTTTATACGTGTATTACACACCTATATACTGAACACCAAATAGTACACCTATACCAGTCCTTACAAGGACCTTTGTGGGCCTAATAGCTAGTGATTTTCAGACTGTACCTCAGTTGCTACACTGATAAAGGACTGCTGCAGAATAGGGCAGTAGTCAGCAGCAGTGCACCACAACCCTATATATTGTACACAAAAAGAAAAACAACTGGTCTATAATAACGTGTAGTGAGTAATGAGTGGGATTGTCCTCTAACCTCCAACACAGTATCAATAAAAAGATTGTGTGGGTCCCCATAGAAGGGTGACCCTAGAAAAAAGTGAGGATCACTGAGGACAATAACAACTAGTACATAGCCATTTCCAAAAGTTTAATTCATAAAAAATGTCTTTACTATCCAACATAGATTATGGAAATTCATAAATGTATCACTAAAACACGTAGGACATAATATGTGGAAGGGCCACCTTAGAAAAGAACCTTTATAAAGTTAACTGCCAGGATTCGGAAGCAGTCTCCGATCCTGGCAGGCACTGACCTAGGGGGGACATAAACACACAGACAAACCCGTGTTAACAAAAAACATAAAACATATACAAAGTCCGGACGCCAGTGGGATCTGACGCTGGTCCCAAATGCGCATAGAAAATTAAAAATTGAGTCTTAAATTAAGCCAGGGGGCTGAATGATCAGCATAGACCTGGCAATATGGGGCCAGAATCGGATCCCCCCAGTGGCTCGAGCCGAAAAAAAGAAAAATTAGACAGAGGCTGGCCAGGAGAATATTCAAAATGACACTATACTACCAAATATAAACCATAACCCCCTTAATGCAACTGGCATAATTTTATATCCACACTAATTACTATTATGTCGTCAGTCAATGTAGAGCAACAGATTGCATATTGGACCTATATGGATATTGGGACACTGATAGTAAGAGTCTAGAAACATGCCTCTATATATAGTCATATCAAAGTTCCAAATGTGGATGACTTTTGCTTTTTCAACGGAAGTGTAATGTCTTATACCAGGTGTTTAACCGCTGATGCATGCATGTCCATAACATCCACAACAGTCACAGCGTTGACATGAACAAGTTAGCTGTATTGAGATATGGGTACTTAGGTGGATCACCGACTCCTCTCGGTCTTGAATAAAACATTTAGGTCACGAATTGCCACACAGAGGTGCCTCACCTAGCGCAGCAATCCTGCATGCGCTGATATACAGATACCAGCATAGATAGACTCCTGGTAAGCTCGTATTCAGTCCTGTGTCCTATACCGGTCGGCTCACAGCCTCATGGGGGATCCCCTCTGCTGCTTCGCAGCGTGACGTCCGGGCGGAAATGACGTCAAAAGCGTTTCACAAACAATAGTGTGTAGCTTCATCTGGACGTAATGAGCATGCGAGGGTACTCCCTTATATTCGGTCCACCTCCCGCAGCAATTCTTAATTATTGAAATCTAAAGGAGTATTCCCCGCCAGTGCAAAAAAGGAAGCATACCTTAAACTTCAGCAGAGCAAAGTCCATGTTCATATTTTATCAGAGAACCTCTTCATCATATCCAAATACAGTAGTCACAAGTCTATGGTACATTAACTATTGTTAATATTTTCCCCAATTTCTTATGGGATTATTCTGAGGGACACATGCCAGAATTTACAAATGCCAGACATGATTGTTAAATCCCATGTGAGCAGATCAAGTAAACAGCTTCCATATAAAGTATCTATAACAGGGAAAGTATAAGCAAAAGCATGAGAAAAGGACAGAAAGGAAAGAGTGACACAGATCAGACAAACCAACGGACAGGATAGTGACAGTGAATTATACCGTAGCACTTCAAACTGTATGGTTATTGAACAATTGTTTAAATCTACAATATATGTATATTGGCCAACTAATTATAATGGAATATTACAAAAAGAAAATTGTCTAAATTCCACAATGAAGGACCACCGTTAACTCAGTATACACATATTATTTTGATGAAAATCTACCCATTACCGTATTTATCATATATAAACCAACAACAACTGAAGTTATCATAGATGTTAAAACAGCTGATCAAATGGGATATCAATATTCACCAAAAAGATTCTGTCACGTATCAATGTCCTGAATTTATACAGAAAGAAATGGTTGTAAACTCAATTCCGTGTTTAACCCCCGCGGGGTAAGTGTACCTAAACGGAATATACATTTCTTTTCTTTCTGTTATAATATCGGCAAGTGGACAAGTTTAGGGCATAAATCCCTTTAACTTACATGCCCTTTAGTCTTCCCTGGTGAAATTGCGCAAAGTGCCGGGAAACAGGTTTGTCTGGGTTTTTTTCAAGGATTTCCCTCATATGTTCCCCAATGCGGATTCTAAATTGCCTTTTGGTTTTCCCTATGTATAATTTATTGCATGGACAGGTCAACATGTAAACTATTTTCGTTCTGGCACAATTAATCAGACTTTGAATTTCAAAGCTTTTTTTATTCTGTGCGTCGCTGAAACCTGAAGTCCGATGTACAAAGGGACAAACCTGGCAATGTCCGCATGGGAACATCCCCTTACTTCATGGAAACTGGGATAACCATGACTCATCTGTACCCCTAACGTATTCCTAAGCAATAAACCGTTCGCCTAGATTTCTTGCCCATCTAGCCACCATTGTGGGTTTCGGACCCATGATTTTGGCAATACCTGGTTTGCTTGTGAGAATATCCCAATGTTTCTGAAGGATTGAGCGTACTGTTTCCCATTCTGCACCAAAATGAGTGGATTATCCTAACAGGGGATCCTTCAACCTCTGTAGAAGGGATTTCGGGGGTATTCTTCTCTAGAGGAGAGGATCGATTCCTCTCTCCTGCTTTCCGTTTTGCTCTTCTAATTTGTTTATGTGGATACCCCCTTTCCCGGAATCGTTTGTAAAGTTCGTCGCTTTCTCGTTTGTAATCCTCTGCATTTGAACAGTTTTGTTTAATACAAAGAAACTGTCCCACTGGGATACCGTTTTTTAGCCACTGTGGATGGTGACTATCAGCCATCAACAGTGTATTCGCCGAGGTATCTTTCCGGAAAGTTTGAGTAGATAGAGAGAGATCAGACATGCTGATCGATAGATCTAAAAATGAAATTCTTTCCGGATCCCATACATACGTTAATCTGATATTGCGATCATTGATATTGAGGAAATCCATAAACTCCCTGAGGGAATGTTCATCTCCCTTCCAGATCATCAGGACATCATCTATGTACCTGAGATCTGGCATCCGGACGTTGTATATGTTTTATGTTTTTTGTTAACACGGGTTTGTCTGTGTGTTTATGTCCCCCCTAGGTCAGTGCCTGCCAGGATCAGAGACTGCTTCCGAATCCTGGCAGTTAATTTTATAAAGGTTCTTTTCTAAGGTGGCCCTTCCACATATGTCCTATGTGTTTTAGTGATACACCTATATATTGTACACCTATACCAGTCCTTTACAAGGACCTTTGTGGACTTAGTAGCTAGTGATTTGCAGACTGTCCCTCAGTCCCTACACTGAAAAAGAACTGATGCAGAATAGGGCAGTAATCTGCAGGAGTGCACCACCACCCTATATATTGTACACCTATACCAGTCCTTACAAGGACCTTTGTGGACCTAGTAGCTAGTGATTTGCAGACTGTACCTCAGTCCATACACTGATAAAGGACTGCTGCAGAATAGGGCAGTAATCTACAGCAGTGCACCACAACCCTATATATTGTACACCTATACCAGTCCTTACAAGGACCTTTTTGGACCTAGTAGCTAGTGATTTGCAGACTGTACCTCAGTCCCTACACTGATAAAGGACTGCTGCAGAATAGGGCAGTAATCTGCAGCACAGCCCTGCACCAGCACCCTATATATTGTACACCTATACCAGTCCTTACAAGGACCTTTGTGGACCTAGTAGCTAGTGATTTGCAGACTGTACCTCAGTCCCTACACTGATAAAGGACTGCTGCAGAATAGGGCAGTAATCTGCAGCAGTGCACCACAACCCTATATATTGTACACTTATACCAGTCCTTACAAGGACCTTTATGGACCTAGTAGCTAGTGATTTGCAGACTGTACCTCAGTCCCTACACTGATAAAGGACTGCTGCAGAACAGGGCAGTAATCTGCAGCAGTGCACCACAACCCTATATATTGTACACCTATACCAGTCCTTACAAGGACCTTTGTGGACCTAGTAGCTAGTGATTTGCAGACTGTACCTCAGTCCCTACACTGATAAAGGACTGCTGCAGAATAGGGCAGCAGTCAAGTATAATATTCTTTCTATATTTGGAAGAAAGTATAATATACGTGTACAGCCCTATATACTGTACACCTATACCAGTCCTTACAAGGACCTTTGATGACCTAATAGTAATAGCTAGTGATTAAACTGACTGTCCCTGCTGCACACAGCGTCCTATCCCTCCCTGCACTGACAAAAGACAGGCTGCTGCAATCACCAGCATAGCAGTGTACTCAACCCTATATATTGTACTACACCTATACCATACCAGTCCTTAAAAGGACTTTTGTGGACCTAATAGCTAGCGATTTGTGTCACCACAGTTTCTCCCTGCTCCACACAGCATCCTCTCTCTATAATGACATAAGACAGAATGTAAAATGGCTGCCAGATCAGGTCTATTTATAAGGTAGTGGGAAATGTCCAATTGCCCATGTGCTGAAATGTCTCAATTGGCTGTCCTGTACCCCATGATGGATGTGTCATCATGGGTCAAAGTTCTTTCACACTGTAAACACATATGTCCGCCAGGCAAACAGCGGCAATAGTCCGCCGATCGGGCGAATCACGAACACTCAAAATTCACCGTGAAACGACCGCCAGGCGAACAGTTCGGCCATCCCTACTGACAACAAGATCCGCCTCTAGTGTCAGGTAAAAGGTGAGCTGAATCACGTTGCTGCTGTACAGATCTGGCATGGAGTAGCATCAGGGTCTCTGAGATCTCCCTACATATAGGCTTGTCTGATTGTTAGCTAATGTCATCTTCACCAGGTACTGCTAGAGATTTTAACCCTTACTTTTTAGGAAGGAAACTCCACTCTGCCTGTCTGCCAACTGCAAGTACCTGTTTGCTTTGCTCAGTTCAGTTAACATTGTGTATAAGTCCTGGGGTCAACCAAGTACCAGTAGGCCTGCTTGCCTTATGGGAAAGGGGGCTGCTATAGGTGAAGAACACAATAACTAGCTATAATATCTGACCACCTGCATTAGGGATAAGCATGACACGTGGGAGAAATTTTTGGATCTAGAAGTCTCAATTCGACCCTTATATTCACACAATGGTCCTTCCAAACATGATAATAAATAGTCAGGCCAGAACATTTCTACCTACGCTAAAGTCTCCACAGGACTGCCTTCATTGGTTGCAAGTGGTTATTTTGAGTTCTTAATATGGCAAATGTGTCAAGGGAAGATGAAAGCACATGATTAAGGGCATCTATTTTGTGAACAAGGGTGTCAGAAATGGAGATGCAGAGTAGGGAGGAATTAACAGAATTAGTAAAAATGTGGGCTGATCAATAGAAGCCCAGTTGCGGTAATTTACAGATTGAGACAGGGAGGTGTTGGAAACAGCTAATTCCAGATTGAAAAGAATTGCTAGGTGGTCAGACAGCCCTAAGTCAAGAGAAAAGCAGTCAGACAAATGAGTGATTGGCAATCATAGGGTCCAGGGTGTGTTCTTTGATATGCTTGGGGATGCAAACAAATTGAGTTAGTTTAAAGCATCCCTGCAAAGTCAGAAAATCTTTTGCAAAATTGGAAGTCCTGGAATTAATGTGTATATTAAACTATCCAAGGATAAGGATTATCTTAAAACTAAGGCAAAAAAAAAAAGAAAGCAAGTCAGCAAATTCACTTAAGAAAGCTTTACAAGACTTGTGTTGTCGGAAAATAGCAGCAATAACATGGGAGTGGGGGGCACAGACCTTGAGAACAAGGCATTTAAATAAAGAGAGAGTGTACATTAACAGGATAAATTGTGGAGCAAGCTGTAAATTACAATTGTACCTCCACCCTTACATACCCAAACAATCCATACCCCAGAAGGGTGAGTTGGTTGAAAAGGATGGCATCAATTAGTTTGTACAAAGAAGGGGAAGGCGCACTGACCTAGTGCATTACCATAAAACAGCTTTATTTAAAATTGAATCAAATAGCAAAATGGCTACTCACAAACGAGTAATGATCACAGGCAAAATCAATACAAATAAATCCATCGCACCAAACGTTTGGCGACTCCAGACCAGATGTCCGAGGAATTTGATGAGTACCTCTACGGAAATGGCTAACGCGTTTCGGGAGTGACCCCCTTTCTTCAGAGCCAAAGAGGGCTATGGTCTCTCGCTGGAGGCTGCCAGTAAATATATATAAAAAGACCTCTAAGCCCATGAGGTAGAAAAGGTCAGAAAACTCCACCCCAGGTCAGACAGGTCAGAAAGCTCCACCCCCCAAAAAAAAAAAAAAAGGAGGGAGAGAGGCGACTACAAGTGTCGCATCTTATGCGGAAACGCACGCGTGTGCTCATGCACACGTGTGTGGATATACATATGTACTCCTGTTCAAGAATAATACTAACCGCCACATACGATAGAGATTTTTTGTGTTAATATCTGCCACATAGAAATTACTGATGATCTTAGTGGTACACTCGAGGGGGAAGGTGCTACACCGAATTTCATTTTATTTTATTTTATTGAAATACATTTAGTGCTGTACACAACCTGTATGTGTGCAAAGGTGATGTCCTCGTGGAACGCTATCTGCTGGCTGGAGCGCACCTGGTTTCTTGTAGCAGGAAGTGCGGGTGGATATGCGTTCCACCCGCAACTTCCTGCTACAAGAAACCAGGTGCGCTCCAGCCAGCAGATAGCGTTCCACGAGGACATCACCTTTGCACACATACAGGTTGTGTACAGCACTAAATGTATTTCAATAAAATAAAATAAAATGAAATTCGGTGTAGCACCTTCCCCCTGTAAGGTTTGGGGACACTAGCTCCGCTGGACCAATAAGGCTTTTCTTCAGCATACAAAACGTAAATTAAAGTCCGCTTATCTTCAGCACAAATAATAAGAAAAGAAAGCACCTACAGTTCTGTAGTCTGGTCTTCACCCCAAAGTTTTCAGAGTCCTTACAGAGATCTTTTGCACCCTCCAAAACAGCAAAACAGCAAGATAGCTCCTCAGACAGGTGTTAATCTCCTTATCCTCCTCACCACCACCTCTCTACTACGTCCTGTCTTATGGGCTGTCTTCTTGGAGGCCTTTAACCCCCTGTGTGCCTAATCCCTGTGTTCAGGGAGGGAGGCTCTTTTCCACCCAAATGTCACTTCAGAGCCCCCCAAATTCCGGGTCCCAACTATCTCTCTTAATATAGAGAGGACCGCGAAGTCCTCTCCTAAAAACTATCCCTGGAATTTGTCACCCATTTTTGGGTGACCCCCTGAGGCCTACCAGGATTCCCTTAAAGGGACCACAACCCTTGAAGTGCCCTGGGGATCTGGGAGGGGCGGCCCTGCCGGACTTCGCCCTGTATTACCTGGCGGCCCAGGTGTCCCACTTTTTCCACCTGGACAAACAGGACAGGGATAGGTATTTAGCATTTATTTGCCCCAGGCGTGGACACTTGATCACCCATCCCTTCCAAATGCTCTTTAAAGCCTGCGCCTCGGCGGACTTCCGGGGAGGTCGCAGAGGACTCCTTTATGCACATTGCAGGATTTGGGAGGTGGTGGGTAGGAAGCTGGCTTTTCCTGAGACCCACTCCCACACCCCACTTTGGGATAACCCCGGCCTGGGCGAATTGCGCCTGCTTCCGGGATACTCGGTCTGGCTCACGCATGGGATTAGATTTCTCTCCGACTTATACCGAGATCGGGTGCTAAAATCGTTTCAAGAACTTAAGGAGGAATTTGCACTCCCGAACTCCATGCTCTACAGGTACCTCCAGCTTCGCCATGCTCTTCAGGCACAATTTGGGCAGTCCCCACCTGGGGTGGGGAGCCTGGCGGTGGTGGATGTGCTCTTGGGGCAGGACCCACGTAAACTGATCTCTAGCGTATACAATCTTTTGACTCGACCCCCGGCGATTGTACTGTCAGAGGCCCTTAGGAGGAGGTGGTTGGAGGATGTTGGGGGACTTGAGGTTGATGAATGGGAAGATGCCCTGGATGCTGGTAAAAAGGTCTCACCTAGACTCTCAGATCGGTTCACCCACCTGAATATTCTACATAGAACGTACTTGACCCCGATGCGCATTGCTAAATATAAACCAGCTTACAGCCCCCTCTGCCCCAGGTGTGGTAGCCTACAAAGCACCTTTTTTCATATCCTGTGGTCTTGCCCGGTGATTCAATGTTTCTGGTCTCAAATTGTCAGATTTATCCACGACAAGATGGGATCACCTCTGACACTATGCCCCAAACAGTGCCTTTTGGGGGTTTTCCCTGATCCAGACTCGGACAAGTACCACAAGATATTTTTACATGAATCTTTATGTATGGCTAGGTTACTGGTGGCGAGAAAATGGCTACAAGTCCAGCCCCCCACGTTTCAGGAATGGGTGGCTGCGATCAATCAGGTACTCCCGTACAAGAAAGAACTATATGCCCATAGGGGTTGTCACTCTAAGTATGCTAAAGTCTGGGACACATGGTTGAATGAAGCCGCCACTTGCGATGAGCTTCCCTCACAAGGGCTAGGTGACCCTGCGTAATTGGACCGAAGAGGGTCGGCACTGCACTGCGCAATGAGAATATTGCAATGGTGAAACCTATGATCCCCTGATGTAATGTCCCCTTGGATTCGCCTTATGGACCCGTTCCCCCTGCTGCTTATGTATACTTTCGTTTCTGTTTTTATGCGTTTCTTTCAGTATCTTGCTCCTATTGATGTATTGGGGACCTGCGCGCCCCCCTTGCCACACAGAATGCATTTCTTCTAAGTTTCCCACTGTCGCGTTCTTTGTATTGACCAATGTCTGTACAATATCTTTTTTGTATGTTACATTCTCAATAAACCACCACGTTGTTTGTAAAAAAAGGGACCACAACCCGAATATAGGTGCTACATAGGACCCGTCCAGGACCCAAACTTGGCGTCCTGTACATATCCCCCTCCTCTGCCTCAACGTGGAGGTGTTGGAGGCACCACTTGACACCATACAGTGGACCCAGGAGAGGGCATCGGCATTCTGATGTAGTCTCCCGGATCTGTGCTCTACCACAAAATTGAACTCCTGGAGAGACAGGAACTACCTCGTTACCCTGGCATTAGTGTGCTTATTTTGCCTCATCCAGGTCAGTGGGGCATGGTCGGATACCAGGCGAAACCTTCTGCCTAGGAGGAAATACCGCAAGGAGTCCAAGGCCCACTTAATGGCAAGACACTCCCGCTCCACCACCGCATAGTTTTTCTCCGCTGCCGTCAGCTTTCTACTTAGAAAAACGACAGGGTGCTATTCCCCGTTGATTACCTGTGACAGGACTGCTCCTAACCCTTCATTTGAAGCATCTGTCTGTACTACAAAATCCTTAGTAAAGTCCGGAGCAACGAGCACCGGATCCTGGCACAATGCCGTCTTAAGCTTCTGAAAAGCTTTTTTGGCATCATCATTTCATTTTACCATCACCGACTTTCTGCCTTTGGTCAGGTCAATCAATGGTGCAGCAATGGTGGCAAAGTTGGGGATAAACCTCCGGTAGTAGCCAACTATGCCCAAAAACGCTCTGACCTGCTTCTTGGTTAGGGGACGGGGCCAGTCCTGTATGGCTTTCACTTTACTCATTTGGGGCTTTACCAGCCCTCTACCCACAATGTACCCTAGGTACTTGGCTTCCTCCACCCCAACTGCACATTTTTTGGGTTTGATGGTAAATCCTGCTCTTCTTAGGGAGTCTACGAATGCCTGAACTCGGGGAAGATGGGACTCCCAAATCAGGACTGAAGATGACGATGTCATCCAAATAAACTGAAGCGTACCGATGATGTGGACGCAAAGTTTTGTCCATGGCCCTTTGGAACGTAGCGGGGGCAGAGTGTAAACCAAATGGCATTCTTTTGTATTGGAAGTGGCCTTTCGGGGTAGAGAAGGCCATTTTCTCCCTAGCTTCCTTGGTCAGGGGAATCTGCCAGTACCCTTTTGTGAGGTCCAACGTGGTAATATACCTGGCAGGACCCAACCTCTCAATGAGCTCATCTACCCGTGGCATGGGGTAAGCATCAAACTTGGAGATTTCATTAAGTTTTCTAAAGTCATTGCAGAAGCGAAGAGTGCCATTGGGTTTGGGTACCAACACAATTGGACTTGACCACCCGCTCTGCGACTCCTCGACATCAAGCTCGAGCATTCTTTTGACCTCTTCAGACACTGCCACTCTATGAGCTTCTGGGATACGGTAAGGCGTTAACCGAATTTTTACATTGGGTTCAGTTACGATGTCATGCTTGATGACATTGGTGAGTCCCAGCAACCCTGAAAACATGTCCCTATTTCTTTGGAGGAACTCTTTTGCTTGCTGGGTTTGGGGCCTAGTTAAGGTAGCAGCCACCTGCACCAGGTCGATCCCTGCATGGTCTCCTGACTGTACCGCTACCACCGTGGACACCTGGTCTCTGTCTCTCCAGGGTTTCAACAAATTCACGTGATAGATCTGGTATGGTTTTCTTTTCCCTGGCTGGTGTACTTTGTAGTTTACCTCCCTCACTTTTTCCACTATCTCAAATGGACCTTGCCACTTGGCCAAGAGCTTTCTCTCCACTGTGGGTATTAGGACAGCCAGCCGGTCTCCTACTTGAAACTGTCTGACTTTTGCAGATCGGTTATACACCCTTCTTTGGACTTCTTGAGCCTTCTGCATGTGCTCCCTCACCAGCGGCATCACCTTTCGCATTTGAGAGATATGCTCTACCACGGTTTTGTGTGGTGAGGACTCACTTTCCCACGTTTCCTTTACAAGATTCAGCAACCCCCGGGGCCGTCGCCCATGCACTAGCTCAAATGGTGAGAAGCCCATGGACGCTTGTGGAACCTCCCGGATGGCAAACAAGAGGGCAGGGAGTAACATATCCCAATCCTTCCCGTCTTTCTGGACCACTCTTTTTAGCATGGACTTTAGGGTTTTATTAAACCTCTCAACTAGGCCATTGGTCTGCGGGTGATAGACGGATGTCCACAACTGCTTAATCTGAAACAGTTTGCACAAGTCCGCCATCACCTTAGACATAAAAGGGGTGCCCTGGTCCGTTAGTATCTCCTTGGGAAATCCAGTTCGTGAAAACATTTGAAATAGTTCCCGGGCAATGGCTTTAGAGGAAGTTTTCCTCAAAGGAACTGCTTCTGGATACCTGGTTGCGTAGTCCAGAATGACTAATATATATTGGTGCCCCCTTGCCGACTTTACCAGGGGTCCCATGATATCCATAGCGATCCGCTCGAATGGAACCTCAATAATTGGCAAGGGTACCAGAGGGCTTCTATAGTGGGGCACTGGGGTAGTTAACTAGAAAATGGGACAAGATGCACAATATCTTTTAACCTCAACCTTCACCCCTGGCCAGTAAAACCAGTCGGTTATCCTGGCCTCTGTTTTCTCTGCCCCCAAGTGTCCTCCCAGTGCGTCGTTGTGGGTTAGATCAAGTAGCATCCGCCTATACGGTTGAGGAACCAGCAACTGCTCTATAGTTTCCCCACGGCTTTCAGCCACTCGATAAAGCAAGTCCCCCTTCAACGCAAAATGAGGAAACCTCTGATCTGCTCCTGGCATTTGTGAGATCCCATCCACAACAGAAACCTGCTCTCGGGCATTGACCAAGGTAGGATCCCGCACCTGGGCGGTGCCAAACGCACCCCTGGGTACATCTAGGTCTGGGTGCACTGGCCTTGAGGATGTTTCCCCTTCACCCTCCTCAACCGGGAACTGCAATGGGGAGAGCTCCTCATCATCCTCCCCCAGGATAACCTGTAACAAGAAGACTTGCCCCCCCTCAGAGTATAACTTAACTTAACATTCTCTGCAGTATCATTATCAGTAATCGGTATCTCCGTATCAGTGGGGTGTGTTGTGGGGGTTTCAGGCCCAGGTCCCTCAGACTCTGTCTCTTCCAGGCTCAGTGTCCCCAGTTCTCCTGGCTGTCCTGGCAGCCTCATCTGTACCTGGCTCCACAGTTCGAAAAATAGTGGACAGTCCTTCCCCACTATAATGTCATGTATTAGGCTTCTCACTACCCCGACCTCTTGGGTCACTGAGGTATGGCCATAGGACACAGTCACCAAAACCAAGGGGTACTCCTTGGTGTCCCCATGGATGTACACTAACCGTAGGATTTTCCTTTATGGGGCCAAGTCTCCCAATCACCCTGGCATGTACAAGTGTTACCATGATACCAGAGTCCAGTAGCGGCCTGGCAGGAAGGTGGTTCACCCACACTTCACACTCGAACTGTCCTGCAATTGGATCCAGATGAGTGGTGCAGACTCTTTGCACGTAGAAGGAGCTTCTCCGACCACTCCTGCAGTCCATAGGCTCCTCCTGAAGTGGGCATTGCGCCGGGTATGTCCCCAGGACCGACATCGCCAACACTGTAGGTCTCCTGTTCTTGGGACAGGAACCACCCTTTGAGGCTCTGTAGCAGACGATGCAGTTTTGCGGGTCCCAGGATCTGGCAGGACTTCTCTTCTAGGTGCTATGGCTGGCCTGGTTGCCCTTGGTGGGAGTTCTCTACGCTTGGCAGGCCCAAGCAGGTCCTCCACTATGGTGTACCTTTCAACCAACTCAACCAGCTGGTCAGCGGTTGCAGGGTCTCCATGGCTTACCCAGCTCTGTAGGTCATCTGGCAGGGACCGCAGGTACCAGTCCATTACTATTCGTTCCACCATCTGTGAGCCTGACAGTTTTTCTGGCGGCAGCCATTTTTTAACCAGCTGTACCAGTTCATGCATTTGCGACCTGGGTGATCGGTCAGGTTTGTACCGCCAGCGATGCACCCTCTGAGCCCGGACAGCTGTGGTCCTAGGCGGGCCAGGATCTCTGCCTTCAGACGCTCATAGTCGCTGATATTTTCCATTGGGAGGTCAAAATAGGCCTTTTGCAGGGTCACCGGTGATAAAAGGGGAGATAATGCTGGCCCATTGGTCACGGGGCCACCCCTCTCTCTCCGCTATCCTCTCAAAGGTGGTGAGAAAGGCCTCTAGATCATCACTAGGTGTTCGTTTTTGTAAAAAATGTCTGGCCCTCACAGACACCTGGTTGCCAGCAGCGACAGCCGCTTGTTCTCGTCCCTGAGCCAGCCGCTGTACTGCCTCCTGCAAGGCAGCCACCTATGCTTGAGTGGACTCCTGCTGAGCAGTAAACTGGGCAGCTAGTAGCCGTGTGCTTTCCTGCTGTGCAGCTATGGCCTGTGCTAGGGCCTGCTGCTGCTGAGCCATCACTTTCTCATGGCGAGGGTTTGCATCTGCTGAAGCTTGCTGCTGGGTACAGGTGGCTTGTGCCAAAGCCCTGATGACCTCCTCCATGTCTTTGCCTGCTGCTTGCAGCGTCTAAGCTGACTTCACCCAAGACATGCAATTTGTACACAGTCTCTTTTAAATGTCAGTTTTTAAACGGTTTTTGCGGCTGCAAATGCACTTTTGCCAGCATCCAAGACACCAGTTGAAATGTTTGGGGATACTAGCTCCGTGGGATCAAGTGCATAAACCGGTAAAAGGTGAAACCAAAAATACTTTTATTTATAATTAAGTAAAAAATAAGGCTTTTCTTCAGCATACAAAATGTAAATTAAAGTCTGCTTATCTTCAGCACAAATAATAAGAAAAGAAAGCACCTACAGTTCTGTAGTCGGGTCTTCACCCCAAAGTTTTCAGAGTCCTTACAGGGATCTTTTGCAGCCTCCAAAACTGCAAAACTTCCTTCATCCCAGTTGAAGTCACGTGACAGTGACGTAACGTGTAGGACACTGGAAGTGACATTCGCACACGAGCAGGACGCTCGTTATTGTACTGTGTTATATGCATCTTCAATTTGTGAGTAGTTTTAATCTCAATTAAATTAGTGTTTTTTGTAAAACTACTACACTATGGTGGGCTTTATGTTTATCTCCTGGGCATCTCCTTTGAGTTAACTCGAGGATTAACCCCGTATTGGGAGGCAGTGAGGTTACAAGAGATCGAGGCTCCTTCCCTGGTTTCCCCTTAGAAGGCTATATACATGCTGTATACCTTACAGCTGTAAGGTAATCACCCAGTGTGCTCAGTGAACACCCGGATATCACCGTTGTTGCTTTGGATATTTCTTGCCACATATGTGTGTTTCACTATTGTGTGGAGGATGTTATCCACTGTGTCATAGATTTTCACTTTGAGTGACACTTTCACTTGGACTATTTATTTATTGATTATATGGATTTTTCACTTTGAGTGACACCATCACTTTGCTTTTATTTTTTTGTTTATTTGTTTCCTCCGTTGTCCACTACATAATTTTACTCATTTATTCTTTATGTATATTTTATGATATTTATGGGTGGGTTTATTTATTTTATGTAGTGATTTGTTATGCACATCAGCACTTTTTTGGTTTTGAACACCAACATAATTGCACACGTGACACATTTGTTTTTATATTTGAGATTGGTTTATTAATAATAATGATTGGTCTTCTTTTGTGATATTTATATATATATTCACGTGTGGGAGCGCAACACCACTTTTATTATCACCATAGGTGCTACATAGCACCCGTCCAGGACCCAACCTTGGTGTCCTGTACAATATATATATATATATATATATATATATATATATATATATATATATATATATATATATATATATATATATATATATACATTTATATGTTTTTTTTAGCAGAGACCATAGAGAATAAAATGGCGATTGTTGCAATATTTTATGTTACATGCTTAAACACTTACCTGTATTCATTCTCAATCCAGCACTGTTCCATCTGCAGCATCTCTTCTCCCCTTTTCCCTCTATCCCAGGCTTGGCTGAGAGCTGCAGAAACCATTGGCTCCTGCTGTTGTCAGTCAAATCCTGTTAGTCACACTATGTATCAATAAACGCTCACAGCCCAGCTCAGAAGTGCACCTACACATCAGCCCCCATAGCAAGTGGTTTGTTACGGGGGCAGATGGGGAAGAGGAGGAACAGACAGCTGCAGGGGCCCCAAAGGGACAGGTTTGGGGCCACTCTGTGCAAAACCGTTGCACACATCAGGTAAGAATGACATGTTTGTTATTTTTTTTCAAAGGAGTGAACCTTTACAATGCCTTTAACCTCCACCAGACAATTATGTGGGGCATCTTTAACTGCTTTACCAAAATTCAACTATATCACATCAGTAGGATTTCCTACAAAAATTTACTCCCTCATAAAAAGAAAATTATGTTATTTAGATACAACAGATCGTTGAAAAACCTCTGCTAATTATCTGTTATTAGATTGCTTCCTTCAGAATAACTGTAAAAAATACACATACTAAAAGATAAAAGGTACCTATAGACATGACTGAATGAATGGGTCATCAGACCTCAGTAAAATGCCTTTTTACTATAGTATTAAGCATAAGCTAGTCATTGTCATGATATAATATACTGAGCTCATTAGTAAGCCACAGTGAAATATTTTCCCTTCAGATTGGGTCTAGACATTAGATGTCATGATTTAAATATCTTTACATAAACATATACATTCACTTCAACTACAGTGAATGTTTATGTGCAACTACAGTTTATGTATTTAATAGACATTCCTGGATTTAGGTCAGGGAAACAACAATGATCATTTGGAAAAATCCATTTTAGATGATATGTATTTTTTTCACTCAGAATTGATCATACAGGAGATGACTACAAAGGGTACAGAGTGTTCAATATATGCCACAGTTTCATGCCTGTGGGCAGTCTTACGTTGTAATCAGTCAATACTTTAATCAATCACTGTCACTAACCAAACTGGTGTAATTTCTGAGAAATTTGAACTGCTCGTGGTCCTTGCAGACTTGCAGACTTTTATTGGGGAATAGATTATTACTATGTAAACTGTCCACAGCAGAAACAAAGGGATATACTGTATTTATAATGTTCTGTTAAACATAATCCAAAAGAATGCAGCAAAGTTTTTAAAATTATTTTTCACAATAGTCTGAAAAGCCAATAAAAAAAAATTTTATTAATGTCGAAATTCCATCAGTCAAACCTTTCAATAAACTGAATATCATTTTTAAATGTAATTAATGAAAAATTATGTAACTGTATTTCTTTGGCTTTTTTTTATTTATTTAATTTAAAAACAAATTAATAATCAAAGCTACATTTTCAGGCTCACTGTTTAATTTTGGACAGATATAATCAATAATTCTCTTGTTGATAATAAAGTTTATTTTATAATAAGAAGTAACTATTTATATGGAAGTTTTCAGTGTTATAATGCTATATGCTATATATGCTAATGCTATAAGAATTGTATGAATTCTTAGGCACTTAGTGCCCGCCTGCAATGTACTGTGGATGAGCGGCCGTTATAGGCAAACCGATGTACCTATACGTTGTTGCCTACTTCTAGGTTTAGGGAGCGTATATGCATGCCCTCACCAGCATCCACTTTGATTGTACACAGCGGGAGCCTGTCATCAAGTCCCAGCAAATGATTTATGGCTGGGACCTGCTGATCGGCTGTGTGCATTCAAAACCCACAATCACAATCACACAAAGCTATGTACAGAGGGAATGATCTCTGTGCAAAGCATGGATGAGAAAATTAGAGATCAATTAATAAAAGAAGCACACACTTTACACACATTACACATAGTTAACTACACATTAACCCCTTGATCGCCCTAGATGTTAAGCTCTTCCATTATTAGTGTATAGCATTATCACTTATCACTGTATTAATATCACTAGTAATGTCAATGGCAGTTAGTCTGTTCCCCCCGTCAGTTAGTGTCAGATTGCCTAAAAATGAAAATTCCCCTACATACCCCATAGTTTGTAAATGCTTTAACGTTCACACAAACCAATGAATATGCACTTATTGAGATTTTTTTAATCAAAAGTATGTAGTTAAATACAATTTGGCCAACATTTATGAAGAAATTCGATTTTTTAAATGTTTTTATTGGATATGTTTTATAGCAGAAAGTAAAAAAATATATATTTTTTTTACAAAATGTTTGTTCTTTTTTCAATATGACTATTACAAATTATACAAGAGAATTTCCTTACCAGTACAGTTGGAAATTATCACGGAATGTGATTTACTCTTTGCCCATATAGTTCTGATCACAATGAAATAAATGACACTGTTGGAGAAAAAAAAAGTAAATTTTTTTTTACCATACTGTCTGATTGATTAGTAATTAAGTAAATTTTAAGTAAATATTACATGGTATAATTGATAGTAATTGTGTTGTGTAATCTTGTGTTAAAACGTAAAAAAAATTGACCCCTTAGTTCCCCATAATGTAATTATTCCACATTCTTTCTCTGGTGGCTACCTATATTTAAAAAAATCAGTGAGCCTTCCTGACCCAAGATGATAAGATAACGGAAAATTGAATTCAAATACTTACTGAATTGAATTCAAATACTTACTTAATTTCCCTTTCCCGACGAGCTTCATGGCAGTACAGCTGGGGTATAGGCCCCGCTCCCCATGCCTCCAGGACTTAACTCAAATACATTTGAGCCCACCTACAGCCTCTGCATTCTGTAACTAGTCCTACCAAGCTGGATGGGATCTGTGCTGCCATGAAGCTCATCAGGAAAGGAAAATTACGGTAATATTTGAATTCAATTTTCCATTTTCCTGACGCTCTATGTCAGCACAGCTGGGAACCATCTAGCCAAAACAGGGGAAGGATAATGCTACACACCCCTCAATTGTGACTTAAAAAAAAACAGAAGCCAGGATTCCTCTGCCAAACTCAACTATCATTAAGCCATGAATATTTTGGTGCCCACATACAGTAGCTGCCTTGCAGTTTCAGACACTCAGCATGCTGACACTCTCAAGGTCGAGACCCTTCTAGTGAACGGTGCCATTATTCTCCTGGCACGGCCAACTCTTTCAACTTGTAGGCCAAGGAGATGAGCTTTACCAACCAAGAGGCAATAATCTTGCTGGAAGCCCTTAAAATCATTGTGTTCCACCTGGAATGACAAACAGATGCTCCAACTTCCTGATGGCAGAAGTCGCCTTGATTAAACATTTTAAAGCTTGGCCCACATCCAATGGGCTAATTATTTGAGTACTCCTAAAAAGGAATGTAGGAGGACAACCTCTTGTGTGATATGGACTCTGAAGGTCAGTTCAGGCACAAAATTTGAGCATTGGCGCGAGTACCACCCTGTCTGGAACTACGCGAGTATGGGTTCTTTAAACCCAAAGGCCACCAATGCTGATTCTTCTGGCTGATGTTATTGCCACCAGTAAAGCAGTTTTCATTGAGAGGTACCACAGGGTGATTGAAGGCATCTGATGCAATAACGTCCAACAGCGATGGAAGATCCCATTTCGGAAACAATCCCAAAATAACAGAAAGCATCCTGACATGGAACTCTTTATTGACTTACTGCGTTAGCTTCCCAGTTTTTCCTGGACTCCCAGACAGAAATGCAGAAGCTAACCTCTCTGGAGTGAGAGTGAGCGTATAAACTGACACTTGAGTTTTTCGGTCTCCTTTAACTCAGTAGACATTAATCTTGAGGCAGGCCAAACTGCCCACTATTAAATTTAGGCTTGACCTTCTATGACCAAGACAAATGCAGTGATAGCATTTGTCCTTGAAGGCCACAACATCTGATGGTAAGGACATGCATTTGGCCAATCCCACAAGGGACAAACACTGACCAGAGGGGTGATCCCAACCCCTAGACATCTTTCAGTTTAAAAGAGCATAACTTTCACATCCTGCTGTGATGACATACCCCAATCTTTTACACCAAGCACTTGACCCATCTAACATAAGAGAATTGTCAAGCTGTCCTCTGGAGGTACTTCAAATACTTCCAAACCTTCACTTCTATTTAAAGGCATTTCACCAATCATACCAATTTGGACAAAGGTCCTCATCTTCCTGTTCAGAAGAGACTGAAGAGGATTGATTGGCTTGAGAAGGCCCTGAATAGAAGACTGGACATTGCCAGAATAGATGGCCCTGGCAGAAGATGAATTCAACAATTCCTTTAGAGTGTATTGACCATATGCTTAATTTTGACAACTTGGTCGCCATCATCTTAATCACAGCCTGCCTGACACAAAGTAGGAATTACATTTATTGCCCTCTACTTGGGAAGAACAACAACCGGATAGGTGTTGTTGTCATCTTTATCCTTGGTCAAGGTTGATCCTTGAACAGGGCAACATTCTTGCAGTCATTCTCATCTGTCTTCTCTTTGGAAGAATCCGAAGCAGATTGCTTGCTTGGGAAGGCTTGAGACTGCTCAGTAACCCTTTCACAGGGCGAGTGGAAACACTCCTTTAGAGTGTATTGACCACAGGCTTAATGAATGTGACAACCTGTTAGGTGGCATCATCCTTATTATTGGTTGCTTGAACAAAGCAGAATTATGCAGTCATGTCCATCCGGAAATTCAGAAAACAGCTGTTTCACCTGGTATTGCTAAGCAGCTTCTCATTGCCAGAGCAGGTAACCCTTTCAAATGGTGAGCAGAAAACACTTTAGACTTTAGAGTCTATTGACAATGTGTTTATTGAATGTGACATCCTATTAGGTGCCATCCTTATCCCTGGCTGCTTGAGCCAGTAGGGATACATACTGTTATGCCCATCTGTGTATTCCTCTTAGAGTCTTAAGAGGGATGTTTTGCTTGGGAAAGCTGTGAGACTGCTCCTTACCAGAGAATTCAACCCCTTCACAGGGTAAGTGGGAATAACTCCTTTGAGTGTATTGGCCACTTGTTTAATAAATAAGACAACCTGTATCATCATCCTCATCTCTGGTTGCTTAATCAAAGCAAAATTCACACAGTCATGTTCCTCCACATCTTCCCCTTTGGAGAGTCTGAAGAGGCTGATTTGCCTGTGAAGGCTATTAGACTGGTCATTGCCAGAGCATATAACCATATAAAAGCAAGACTAGATACAGCCATGTTCATCCACATCTTCTATAGTGAAGAGCCTGAAGAGGGCTGTTTTGCTCTGAGACTGGTAATTACCAATAGATAACCTTTCCACAAGGCTTGCGTGCCATTTAACAAACCAGCCCATAAAAATAATTAAATGTGGTAAAATAGTTAGCTTAGTAAAAAAAAAAAAAAACCTAAAGGGTTAACCACTGCTAGAGGGAGACTGAAGCCTCCATCTACAGCCCTGATTCAGCAGGTGGTTCATGAGCTAAACCTAGCCCTGCCAGGAATCAGGATATAATGAAAAAGTTTGTTCAGAACAGTGACAAAAAAGGTAAGAATTTTCAATAGAATTACAATATTCTGCAATGTACACAAATCAAGAGAATTGTAGACATCATAAACATGCTTCTCCCCATTTTGTTTTTGCTTGAAAAACTGGAGAGCACATAGAAATATAAAACGATATCCCATATCTCAACAGGCCAAGGCTGGCTCCAGTAGTCATCCACAGGTGACTCCTCTACCTTCTCTGGAAATGCTAGTCTTTTGAGGGGTTGGCATAATGGCAACAGTAAAGTAAACATGAGAAGTCACCAACAGGTTATTGCCATGCGTGAACAGACAAAGTGTTACTTTGTGTACCTGGTATGCAGAGTACTCCCTGTGCAGGAGCTTAGGCTATGTATAGAGGCTGCAGGGATCAAGGCACCACAATACCCAGCAATGCAGCATTCATTTGGATACAAAACATTTTTCATATTTAGCTCACTCATCCTCTGTCATCCGACCATAAACAGCGGCACAGAGCAGGTATGCGTGCATAGGGGAGACTCTGCCAACACCGCTGCCCACTTTACATAGACACAGTGGACCCCAGACAAGGCTGTTAGCCCTGACAAAAGCTGCCCCAAGGACCAGCAGCAGGGTTCCCTGGATTATGGGTCATTTAGCGGAGACAACAGGGACTGTCTCCAGTCTAGTCCACACATGGACGGACGGCCGGCCAGCCATTTAGACCAGCCAGGTAGAGGAGCACACCCAGATCTTGCGCATAGAAGGAAAAAAGAAGAACGCCAAGGCTGTAGGTGGGTTCAAATTTGTATGAGTCAGGAAAAAATCTTAGACACATAAAAAGCCCATTACTTGCCAGACAGACCAGAGATGGATATGCATTAAAAGTTAGGACCAGCGAAAACGAAACAAAGCTTTTTATTAAAAAATATACCAACTAATCACCTGTGTGTTCTTAAAAATGATAAATATTACTTAGGTATGCAAACTAGTCAAATAATTATTGTCAAGTAAACTGATGCATGCTGCTAAATTTTATCTGGGCATCTTAACATCAATCACCTTTTGGGCATGAAAGAGTTAAAGTGCAACTAAAGACAAAACTTTTTTTTCAGTCTTGGATGGGGGGGGGGGGGGGGGTGTGGATTAGAATGCCTGTCAATTTTTATTGCTGTCTGTGCCCCCACTAGAAAGATTCAGCCTCTCTATTTGTCCTGCTTCCCACTATCATTGAACGTGAAAGTATAGAAAATCTCATATTTTGGGTTGTCCCAAAAAAGCAACAGAGAGGAAACATTCCAATGGGGACACTAGTTCTGGTGACCTGCAGGTCCCCAATAGATTTCCTTAATTTGCAGGGATTTCCTCTCACTTCCTGTTTGGCTATGGGACAGGAAGTGAAGATACATTTCTCCGGTGGGACAAAGATGGCAAAAAAAAACCTTACAGGGGTTGGTATAACCCTCCCTTACTCTATCCAAAATGAAAAAATATATTTTGTCTATAGTTCTATAGTAATAAAAAATAATTTTATTTATGCAAAGATTTAATTTGCTTATTATATTAGATGCAAACAACGATGTGCCCAGGCGTGGCCCGTCCATTAGGGGCACCCGGGTGCTGCCCTCATCCTCTCTACCCCCTATATGTAGTGGATATATTCATGCATACCATGAATCTATCCATGGCAGCTGCGGCCACCCCCTATTCATGTGTCCGGCCCCTTTTGGGTCACCAGGCATATGAATTAGAGTGGCCAGGGTTGGTTTTGAAGAACCTGATTAGAGCCATAGGCTCTAATAGGCTTCAAAATAGGGTGGACTCAGGATGCAGAGCATTGTGTCTGGAGCTCACCCAGGTGTGTTGCAACAGCAAATGAAAATTCAGTGTTGCAACACTGATCCTCCTCCAGGTCAATCGGGAAGCATGTATGAAACCTGTTTCCCAATTGACCAAAACGTCAGGCGATTCTATTGGGTGCCTAGCACCGGGAGGAGGAGAGAGGAGAACCGCGGAAGCTGAGCCAGGAAAGGACAGCGGTCACCGGAGCAGCTTTCCCCGAGCCTGCCACGCTCTCACTACCCGCATCCTTGGTAAGGAAAGTGGGGTGGTGGTGGGGGGGACTGTGTTAGTGTTGCGGGTGGGAGTAGTGACGCTTCACCGGTGGCCCTGGGGGGGTGTTTTCCTTAGTTTTTAACTAAATTGGTAACCACCTCTTCTAGAGGCTGTCTTAAATTGGTCTCTAGGGCTGGGCTCATTGAGAATTTAGTTGCTAATCAGCACCACCTGGGTATGAGCTGGCTAGCGTTTGCTCAGTCTATGGAGGTAAGGTAGGACAACAACTACTAATAGTAGGGTGTCCAACTATTTTAGGATTTGTTCCTTCACTGGTGGTGAAGGTTTAGTATCTACAGCACAGGCTATGCCTATGAAATAAATTGCCTGTTGGTTATTTCATAAAGGGATAGACCATGACTCCTCATTGGCTGCACACCAGTAGACCTCAGTAGTGAAGGTTTGTCCTTGCTGGGATGTTTTTGTGGCACAACAGAAATACACATTGAGATTTGTGACATCTCTGCTCATAAGGGCTATATTGGTGTACATCAGAAATGTGCTGCACTGAAGCTTGTTTGCTGTCCTTTATATCCTAAAGGTACTGCTTTATTTGGCTACAGATCAGAAAAATACAACAGTGAAGGTGGTCTGTACTTTCTGGTTTTGTGCTGCACAGCATAAATGCACATCATTGAGTCTGGTGACATCTCTGCTCATAATGGTTATATTGCTGCACATCAGACATACACAAGATTGAGGTCTGTCTGTGGGGCTTTGTGTCCTGTATTACTGCCTTGTTGGTTACTTATCAGAAAGGCAGCAGTGAAGTCTGATGGTCCTGATTTGAGTGGCATTGTTCTGATTCAGACAGTGCTATTAACGGCAATGGCTGCTGAGTTTAAACATGCGATTTGACATGTTGAGTCGCATGACAAATCATTTCAATATGGATGTGCTATCTCTATTCAGAGTGTTTTATTTTTGCACATCAGACATATACAGGATTAAGGTCTGTGAGGTTTTGTGTCCTGTATTACTGCCTTATCAGAAAGGCAGCAGTGAAAATTGATGGTTCGAATTTGTTGGGCTACATAGCAGAAATACAAATTGAACCCCTGCCAGGTGTAGTACATATACTGCCTTTGGTAATCCGTGTAGCACCACAAAGTGGTGTTGTGCTGATTTTAGCCATGCGATTTGACATGTTGAGTCGCAAGGCCAAATCACTTCAATATGGATGTGCTATCTCTATTCAGAATTGTTATATTGTTGCACATCAGACATATACAAGATTGAAGGTTGTCTGTCCTTTATGTCTTGCATATACTGCCTTATTGGCTGCATATCAGAAAGGACACAGCAGTGAAGATTGCTTGTCTTTTTCTGATTTTGTTTTTGCTGCTCAGTTGAGAGACACATTGAGGATGGTGGCATCCCTGCTCAGTATTGGTATATTGCTACACATCAGACATACACAAAGATTGAATATTTGTGTCCTGTATGTCCTATATTTACCGCCTTATCATTTGTATATCAGGTACAGCAGTGAGTAGTGTTTCTCATTGATCTACCTTTCTGCATCTTAGGGATACACAGCAGGGGTTTGTTGGTTGCAATCCTCCAGGGAGTCACAGCATTGGGGACCCCTTACTTGTTTGACCTGAAAATTGCTATTTTTCTCCTTGCGACCTGTGTAATCTTGAGGTCTGTGGATCCAGGAATCAGGGACTGCTGCAGTCGCACAGACACAAATGGTACCCATTGGAAGCCATAGTGTATGACTTCTCATGCTTCTTGCAGTCCCCAGTCGCAGGTTGGGTCGCACGGGTGTGGGAACCCTAAACTTATCTGTCCCTTCTGATTGAGGTTTTGCTACACAGCAGGAATACTCATCATGGCATTATTGTTTTTTTTTGCAGCAGACCAGAAAGATTGCAGCTGTAAAGGCTGTCTGTCTTTTTCCTCAGTGTCTGCTTTTATGTTGTTGCACAGCAGAAATACTCAAGATTGAAGCTTGTTGGTGCTTTCTGTTTCAGAAAAACACAATGCTGCAGGTTGCTTGTGTCCTTTCTCAGTGTTGGTTCTATCTGAACTACACTACAGAAGTGCATGACAGAAAGGATTGTCTTGTGTTCCATATTTTACCCTGTGGCATAGCAGAAATGCACAACACGGGAGTTGGTGTTCATATTGATCTTATATTTGGTGGTTTGTCAGAAATACACAACATAGAAGTAAAGGGGGTTCCTGTCCTTTCTGTATTTATATATCAGTTATGACCTAGCTAGCTGCACTAAAGAAATACGCAGCATTTAGGGTTTGCTTGTGTCTTAATGTTTTTACGTCTTGGCAGCACATCAGAAAACCAGACTGTGAGGACTGTTTGTCTACATTGAGGTTCAGATTTGGGTCTCTTCCCATATTTGATATATGGGTTTAGCTAGTCACACTCAGGCACACAACATTGTTGTCTATGCTTGTGTCCTTTCTGTCTAAATCTATTGTGCCGTGCCCACAATCTATGATCATTTTATTTGTGATATTAATAACACATAAAAAGTACCAGTACAGCGCAGATAAAAATTAACAAAAATAAATATAAATATAGTGCGTATAGAACGGTCTCTAAATGAAATATAGGATAGAGTAAATAGATTTTCAAGAAGAATCCGCTTGTGCAGTGTGTCTTCAATCAGCAAAAACAGGTGATGATGTGATCCCTTCCACCAAAGAGCAACTCCCATTATATATAGCCTGCCGAAAATACACAAGGATTGTGTTAGTCCTCCCGGCAGGCTTATAGTTAATGGCATTGATTCCATCACTTCTAGGGTGGGTCAATATATTGATAGTTTTCTACAGCCCCTAGTGTCAAAAACCAAGGCATTCCTCAAGGATACCAAACACATTATTCAAATTCTTGAATCATTAGAGTGTTCGGCATCATGTTTTCTGGTTACTGCTGACGTAGGCTCTCTTTACACTATCATTGGGCATGATGATGCGCTGGCTTTGGTACAGTGGGCCATGTCCAGATATTCTGATCTCTCTGAGGGCCACAAAAAAGTACCTCCGCAAGTGTCTAGATTTTTGTTTGACTAGAAATTATTTTTGGTTTAATCAACAGTTTTACTTGCAGACAAGAGGGGTGGCTATGGGGGCCAGGTTCGCTCCCAGTGTGGCCAATTTATTTATGGCCCACTGGGAGGAGGATGTCGTTTTCCATGGCCGCCCCCCTGAATTAATCTGTTACAAAAGATTTATTGATGACTTGATCATGATATGGGAGGGTGATCGTTCTGTTTTGGATAGGTTTGTTGGGAACATGAATGCTAATAATAAGAATATTCAGTTGTCCTGGAATATCAGTCAAGAAAAGATGGTCTTCTTGGACCTTGAGATTAGCAGAGATGTAGATGGGTTGTTGTTGCTAAAAAAATTATTTTAAACCAACCGAACGTAACTCGTACATTCCTCTGGGGAGTTGCCACCATAAGTCTTGGTTGTGCAATATCCCCAGAGGACAATATGTGAGACTGAGGCGTAACTGTTCCAATGTGGATGATTTTGTGCGTCAGTCTCAGATTTTGTCCTCTAGATTTCAGGAGAAAGGTTATGACAAACCTGGTCTTGACCATGAAGTTGCTCAAGTTAAACAGTTGGACAGATCTCTATTGGTTGGTGATAGAGTAAAAGAACCAATAGGAGAAGGTGTTAATTTTAGAATGGTCTTGGACTATAATGTACAGTACAAAAAATTTGAAAAATTGGTGGCCAAAAACTGGTCCATATTGAAGCAGGATCGGGTATTGGGACCTCTCTTACCTGAACGCCCTTCTTTTATATACAAAAAGGCCCCCTCATTACGTGATCAGATAGCCCCTAGTGTTATAGATCCCGCTGTGCAAACAGAAAGTAGGTTATTTTTGTCTGGTTTTTATGCGTGCGGTCGGTGTACAACATTCCAGATGTAATATAAAAAAGAGAAAATCTTTTGTTGCTGCAAGTAATAAGAGGGAGTATATAATTGATCAGTTGATTACGTGTTCTACGGTAGGGGTTGTGTATATGCTCCAATGTGGCTGTGGTCTTCAATATATTGGTAGTACCTTTAGGCCCCTTCATGTTAGGCTTGGTGAGCATGTTAACAATAGCAAGAAGGGCCTTAGAACACACAATGTGTCCCATCACTTTAAATTGGTACATGCTCAGAACCCAAAAATCTTGAGTTTTTGGGGGATTGAAAAAGTTACGAAACATTGGCGTGGAGGTAACTTCATACGCCAATTAAGTCGGCGAGAATCATACTGGATTCATGAAACCAAGGTTCTTGCCCTGAGGGGCTTGAACGTTGAGTTTGATTTAAATTGTTTCATTTCAGATAGGTGATGTATTTTTTTTTTTATATATATTTATATTTATTTTTATTTTCATTATACATATTTTTCTCTTTTTATTTTTATTTTATTTTTTATATTTTATTTTTTATTTATCATTCATTTATTTTTTGTACTAAATTTTTCTTGGCAGTATACTTTATTTTTATTTGGACATGTATTCATTTATTTTTTTCTTCTTTATATATTCTTTCTATTTACTGTACGGATTTTTTATGAATGTTTACTTCTCTGTTATATAGATATATATTTTTCTGTTGAAGTTTTGCCTCATGCGCGGATCAGTGTTGCTATGGGTGATGTTAGCGGCTATGTGGTTTTACTTATAGTTTTTGCAGGTTAGGACTGATCGGTTGAGGGATTTATATACCCCCGTTTAGTGCAAACACTGCGTGAAAATTTTCAGCGGCAATATAATATTTTACTGCTATTTCGGTGTGGGATATGTGTTTAAACTGCACCTTTTAAGGGCAGCTGGAGGTGTAGTGTGTACTGTGTACTAATCACCACCAATTATTACGCTCTTTGTGTATCCCTCCGGTGTTTTTTATCATTTAGCTTTTAGTTATTTTTGTATCTCCTCTCTCTCTCTACTCATTGTGTGTGCATTGGGCTTCCGGGGTCACGATTGTTGTATCTGCCCCGTGTAGCTGTCTTGCGCACACTTGCTTTTTTTATTGGTCATCTATCAGTGTGTGTTAACTTAAAAGCGGCTGTCCGACGTCACGCCGTCGCCGCTGATGAAGTCCCGCCTACTTTCGGGGACGCAATGCGTACGGACCACGTGACTCAAGCCGTGACGTCACCCGCAAGCCGCAACACTGATCCGTGCATGGAAATCTGATTGCTCCTATTTTTATGCTTACCACTCGGCACTGGAGATCAGTGCAAAAAAATGTGAGTGTACCATTTTATTTTGTTTCTCTTTTAATAAATCCTTCATAAACGGAGAGCACTAGATCTTGTCTTTTATGCTTTTATGTGGAATCATGCTGGTATTTGGGACATGAAAAGGATCCACCTCCGGAGTACTCCCATTATGTTTGCTGATTGCTGTGATTAACCCTTGATGGGAATATGCTTTTTTGACCTGTCTGATTTATCAGGGGTCCAGTATTTGAGGTGAGAGTCCATCTTGCTCTTTGGTGGAAGGGATCACATCATCGCCTGTTTTTGCTGATTGAAGACACACTGCACACACGGATTCTTCTTGAAAATCTATTTACTCTATCCTATATTTCATTTAGAGACTTTTCTATACGCACTATATTTATATTTATTTTTTGTTATTTTTTATCTGCGCTGTACTGGTACGTTTTATTTGCAATGTGGGATTTGGTATTTTGACCTATAGTATTCTAGCTGCAGTATTTATTTATTTTTCTATTTTATTTTATTTTGTTCAGCGCTGATTGATTTTGTTTAAAATATTAATAACACATGTATCACCTTTTGTATTTCAGCCTTCTTTTCCATGGAGGGGCCAGGAGTTCGGGCTGCAGATGCCACATATCAGAAAACCTTGACCACTTACATTCAGGGATGCCAGAACCATTTCCTAGGGTTGAAGCCCTGTAGGGTTATGGGACACTGGAGGAAGGGGATAATGAATCGCCCTGTTTAGTAAGAACTTGGAGAGTTCCGTTCAGAGGAGTATTAGGGCCTGAGGCTGATGTATAAAGATGTATACCCGATCGAATAGGTTTCGGCTCGGTGCATGGTCTTCATTTCGCCCTTTTAGCAAAACTAGATGTAGCAATATGGGTAGTCTACTCCTGCTAGTGGCTTTAATCTCCTGAAGTATATAGGAAAAAACTAGTGCGCTCCACCTAAAATCTCATAAGGAAAGAAATAATGTATCAAGGAAGCAGCCAGCATAAAAAAGTGATCTCTACACCAAAAATGAATATAAATAAGTAAAAAATGCGGCGCTACCAAAAAAGTGCTAAAACCAATCCGTGAATAATACTCTTAAAAAAATATATATAAATCAACTAATTTCCACTGAGTGTAACATAAATACCATAAAATAAATCAATATCGATAATTCAAAAATTCTCGTGTATATAATACATGTGCAACAATTAGTGAGCAAAAATCCGTGAAGAAAAAATTAAACACCTAAAATGATCCACATAAATAATCCAAAACATGTAAAATTACAAATTAAGTGTAAAAATGGTGAAGAGAAAATACGTGAAAAAATAAAAAATTGATCAAACAATCAATATATACACGTGATAGTCCATAATTAACGTGCACTAATAACTGATGCCATTGCAAAATATATAAATAAAGTTCATGCAAAAAGATGTGCAAAGATGATTCCCACGGGTGACAAATCACTGCAAACTTCAGTGCATTAAATGGGTGCACCACCTATTTCCCCCAGCCTCTCACCTCCAATAACTGGTAAACAGGCACTGTGTATAGGGATAACTGCAGGCTTCTACTTCGTTCACACTGCTCCACCGCTGATTGTTTTTCACTGTGATATTGAATATTAAATGCCCTCCCAATAGCTCCAGGATATCCAGATCATACAAGGTGGAAAAACACAGAGGGCTCTCATGTGCAGTAACTTCAATATTTATTGAAAACAACAGTAACAGTTCACTTACATTTAAAACTACAGCAGAGTGTGCAGCAGACAGTTACGTTTGTAACGCAACGCGTCAGGGAAGGAATTCGGTGTCGGACCCATTACTTCCGGTTTACGGCCGAAACCGGAAGTCCGCGTCTGCTGCACACTCTGCTGTAGTTTTAAATGTAAGTGAACTGTTACTGTTGTTTTCAATAAATATTGAAGTTACTGCACATGAGAGCCCTCTGTGTTTTTCCACCTTGTATGATCTGGATATCCTGGAGCTATTGGGAGGGCATTTAATATTCAATATCACAGTGAAAAACAATCAGCGGTGGAGCAGTGTGAACGAAGTAGAAGCCTGCAGTTATCCCTATACACAGTGCCTGTTTACCAGTTATTGGAGGTGAGAGGCTGGGGGAAATAGGTGGTGCACCCATTTAATGCACTGAAGTTTGCAGTGATTTGTCACCCGTGGGAATCATCTTTGCACATCTTTTTGCATGAACTTTATTTATATATTTTGCAATGGCATCAGTTATTAGTGCACGTTAATTATGGACTATCACGTGTATATATTGATTGTTTGATCAATTTTTTATTTTTTCACGTATTTTCTCTTCACCATTTTTACACTTAATTTGTAATTTTACATGTTTTGGATTATTTATGTGGATCATTTTAGGTGTTTAATTTTTTCTTCACGGATTTTTGCTCACTAATTGTTGCACATGTATTATATACACGAGAATTTTTGAATTATCGATATTGATTTATTTTATGGTATTTATGTTACACTCAGTGGAAATTAGTTGATTTATATATATTTTTTTAAGAGTATTATTCACGGATTGGTTTTAGCACTTTTTTGGTAGCGCCGCATTTTTTACTTATTTATAATCTCCTGAAGTAGGCTCTCAGGCGTAAGTAAAGATATAGATTGGGCATGCCTTAAACCCAGGGATCAAGCTTTTGTTAATCTATTTCCCTTAAGTAGGCTTCCCTTTAGTCTTTGCTGACATAAAAATAGAAAAGGAACAAAAAAAATTGTCTGTCAGGGCCCCCCCTTTTTTTTTGCAGTTTTATTTCTCTGAACAGGGTAGTGTTAAGACAGGCCCTCTTATTGATTAATGTAGTGTCCTTGTCTTACACAGGTCTCTTAGGCCGCGTACACACGGGCGGATTGTCTGCCCAACTAAGTTCGTCAGACAATCCGACAGACAGTCCATTCAAAATTTGCATGAACGGACTTGACCACACACGATGAGCAGACAGTCCGCTGAAAGCGTGTGCGATGACGTGTACAGCACGTACGACGGGACTAGAAAAACGACGTCCTATACACTGCAATGCAACCTTCGGCCGTGTAAATCCTTTCTGAGCATGCGCCATACTTAGTCCGTCCAACTTGCCTACACACGAGCGGACTGTCCGCTGAAACCAAGTTTGGACGGACAAAACCAAGTTTGAACGGACAAAATTTCGGAAATTCCGTAAGACTTTGTTTGTCAGACAGTCCGCTGAAAAAGTCAGCTGAAGCCCACACACGAGCGGATTGTCCGCTGAAACACGGTTCAGCGGACTAAGTTGGACAGACAATCCGCCCGTGTGTACGCGGCCTTTTTTATCTTTTTAGTGGTTCTAAGTAGCACCTACAGGCACAATAGGCCATGGTTGTTAGATTTGTGAGATGGGCAACATTGCTAACCTACAAGTTTAACATGTTTTCTGATTCCATCTTTAAGAGCCCATTTCACCTAGATACTGCATCCGAAGCGTAAAAGGCAGGGACATCTGTGGAGCAGACCTGCAGATCAGCCGTATGAGCCAGCTAAGATACCTTCATCAAGCATATGAGCATAAGGAGTGGAGGTAAAGCTCACTGCAGAACCAAGGTTCGCCAAGAGGGACTTGCAGTGGCCCCACCCTAAGGTAGGCCTGAGGTACTTGTTTATCCTCTCATGGCTTGAGAAAGGTACCAGTTACTTACCAGTAACTGTCTTTCTGGGAAATCTTCCAGGACGGCAGGCCTACTTCCCGCCCATTGGAGAAGGGAAAATTCTAGAACACTAGAAGGTGAGTACCTATGAGGAATAATTTCCCTTGTGAACCGGGTTCAGGAGTTACTTCTCTACAAACTGAGGATCAAGGGGAAGGGTGGGGACTTAAAACAGCTGTCGATTGATTGTGTTTCCTGTAGGGAGGAGCCTCTCATCTCTCAGGTGTGGAAGATTTCCCAGAAAGACAGTTACCGGTAAGTAACTGGTACCTTTTATAAAATGTTGGGCAAGGTAGGGTTTTAACCTTGCCACCTGTGTCCCATTGGAGCTATTTCTGTTGACTTCATGTTCTTTAGCCATAAAACAAAGTGAGAGGAAATTTTAGGAGGAATCTCTGAAGTCACCAGGGTCACCACAACTAGTGTTCCCACTCATAGATTTTCCTTCTATTCATGTTCTGGTGACCACTTCAAATTTGAGACTTTATTTTACTCTAACTGATAATGGTCACCAGGAAAAATCTCCCTAATGGTGACTCAAACACTAATACAAACCAGAAAGGGTTTCTAATTCCTCTAGGGATAGGCCAAATGACCCCCTGTTCGGTTCGCACCAGAACTTTGGAACATCTGGAAAGTTCAGAACCGAATAACAAACCCTATTGAAGTCTATGGGACCCAAACTTATATGCCAGCAATTGTACATACAATGGTTATGGAGGTCTGAGTACTGCCCTGGAAGACATGTATCAATGAAAACAAAAGTTTGTAAAAAGCTTAATTTTTAAATGAGCAATAATTTATTGATGCTTAAAGTGAAAAGTATAAAAATTAAAAATTCCTTTCAATATAGTGCCTGGGGGTCCCCTTAGTCCACATTTAAGGTGTCACATCTCCATTGTGTATAGAAGCTGCTACAATAATAATTGCATTTATAAAACCCAAAAAATTACATTCTCCCTGCAAGCTTTCTTTATTTTGTGAGCAACGGCTCGGGGAGTCAGTCTGCATGATGAGGCCACAATGTAGTGCACTGGGAACAAGATTAGAGTTTTTTGGATAAATTCTGGTGTCTTTACCATAGACTTTGGATTTCTACTTTAAGCTTGTCAAAGCTGCTGGCTCTACAACTTCTGCCTTTCCGTCTGGTGGATTCTGACTCCTTCCGTGAATCTGCAGAATGTGTTGTGCCACAATGACAGGTTCCCAGTCGCTATTTCTTTTCATGTAAGACCACTCCAGCTCTCTACCATCACGTGGATTAGGCTTGTGTGATTCATTCGTAACAAATTGAAATTCGGACGAAATATTACAAATAACAACGAATTCCACATGGACTCCACCGCGGGTACCAAGAGACATGCCTCACCACTGCGCAAATTCATCTATTCAAACGATTTGTTCGACATGTGGAGATGTTGTCACGCGAGTGAACGTGAATATACATACCCATCACCGCGATACAACACCTACTCACGCATAGATTTATTTCTTTCTGATAAATGACTGCTTCAAAAAGTTTCAGCTTCGGGAATCCATACTACCACCTGGTCTGACAACGCCCCTATTAGTATCACTATTGATGCCAAATCATCCCAATCCAATTCATACCTATGGAGAACTAACTACCTCCTCCACAATCCATCCATTGCTAATAATCTTCAACAACACTTAGAAGAATTTTTCTCCACTAACTCGCAATCAGTATCTGACCCAGTGGTGGTGTGGAGTGCCCACAAAGCTGTCATCAGGGGTGTCTTTATTCAATTAGGGGCTAGAGAAAAGAAAAGGAGATCACAAAAATTAGACCAACTCACGACTAACATTCCCTCTTCTCCAAACGAAAAATTTCAAACGACGTCATGAGTTGCGCTCGCTACTACTGGAATCATTTGAAAAAGCATTTACCAAACTTAGGGCAAATACCTATTCAACGGGTAACAAAGCAGGGAAACCGATGGCACTAAGATTGAAAGGTTATAGAACCAAATCCAAAATCCCATATATACAGTATATTCCACCCCCATACAAAAGAAAAACTACTGAAACCTCACGAGATTGCAAATGCGTTCAGCTCCTACTATAATGATCTTTACAATATTAAGGAAGACAAGCACACTATACAACCCTCCCTAGATGAACTAAATTACTTCCTAGCACAAATTAAACTCCCTTCCATCTCACCAGCACAGCTCTCTACTATTAACGATCCTTTCACAGTCCCCAAAATACTAAACGTATATATACCCATTCACTTAAAATCCCCGGGGCCAGACGGATTCAATGAGGAATATTAGAAAAAATTCCAACAAATCTTAGCTCCCACACTTTGCAAAGTATATAACTCTGCTGTGACCTCCTCCTCTTTCCCCTCAGAAATGTTAAGTGCAAT
The DNA here is from genome assembly GCF_037356315.1 of Lithobates pipiens. Lineage (NCBI taxonomy): Eukaryota > Metazoa > Chordata > Amphibia > Anura > Ranidae > Lithobates > Lithobates pipiens. Next base: position 202,330,932 of record NW_027507764.1, on the reverse strand, counting down.
AGTAGTTACACTCCAAAAACCTGGAAAAGAACCGACTACTCCCCAAAATTTCTGCCCCATTTCCCTACTTAATGTAGATGTCAAGATCTACGCGGAACGGATAGCCAACAGACTAATTGACATTATCCCCACCCTTATCCACAAGGACCAATCAAGATTCACGAAGGGCCGCCAATCTTCAGACGCCACTAGAAGGTTGATAGACATCATCCATCAAGCGGGGAACTCAGGTACCCCCTCTGTACTCTTGTCCCTGGATGCTGAAAAAGCATTTGACAGAGTACATTGGGGGTACCTTTTTTCTATATTAAAAAAGTTTGGATTCACCGGACCAATACATAATGCTATTATGGCATTATACTCCTCTCTCTCAGCCTGGGTGTATTCAGCTGAGTCACTATCTTCCCCATTCGATATCTCCAATGGTACTAGGCAGGGGTGCCCCCTGTCCCCTCTAATATTTAACTTAATAATGGAACCCCTTGCACAAACGATCCGTACGAATGAACAAATAAAAGGAATAACCATAGGAGACCAAAAAACATAAAATCAGTCTATTCATGGATGATGTGATACTCATGAATTCTGACCCTATTACCTCCCTCCCGGCAGTTCAGAAGATGCTAGCCTGGTTCAGCAACGTATCCTACTACAAAGTCAACGATACAAAATCCTACATTTTGAACTTAGTAGTTGACTCCACTGCCAGCTTGATTTTACAACAACTACTATTCACATGGGCAGATAAAAGCATAACTTACCTTGGAGTTCAACCAACTAAAACAACTGCAGAACTTTACTCCGACAATTTTATTCCCTTTTGTAGTAAACTTCAAGAAGACTTGCGCAGGCTGGCGTCCTTTCAGCTGTTGTGGATGGGCCGTCTAGCAGCCTTTAAAATGCTACATCTCCCCCAAATTTTATAACTATTTAGGACACTACCAATCGTCATCCCTAGTAATTACTTCGGATCACTACAAATCATACTTTCCTCTTTCCTATGGCAAGGTAAGAAAGCCAGAAGTGCGCATACAAAACTGATCAAACTCCGTATGGCCGGAGATGCAGGATTTGTTGATTTCCAGGACTATTATATGGCATCAGTATTAACTCAAGCTGGGGATTGGTTTTCACCCTCCCAACACACTATTTGGGGACAAGTGGAAGCTTCTCTCATCCCAGGGAAAAATGTATCTGTATGGCTACTTTTTAATCTACCCCATTAAACACACCGTACCAACCCCCCTGCTGGTATTGAAAAACAAAATAGACCTAGTATCCTTCAAAAATTGGCAGAAAAAAGGCATCTTGTACATCAATGATCTCTTCATCAACTACAAGCTTAATACCTTCCATGACCTACAAAGAGAATTTCAAATTCCCAACTCTAACCTCTATCTATATCTCCGAACACAACACTATCTACAGTACATATATCACCAACATGGTCACATGAAATCCCCCAACCTGCAGGGACATTTATCAAAAACCATTCAGATAACCATAAGGGTAGCTCTCTTTTCTATAACATACTTCAGCAGAAAAGTATATTCACCAAATCCAAGCCTATACTTACATGGGAATCAGACTTAGGCCACACTTACATGACAGAACAATGGGCTAAAGCATGCAACTCCACCTTCAGTCACCAGATGCTCCAACCTTTGGGAACTATCCATCAAGATAACACAATGATGGTACCTGACCCCCGCAAGGATATCAAAATTCTGTAAAACTCAAGGTGCCCAATGCTGGAGACATTGTGGTAAAAAAGGGGATATGCTCCACACATTCTGGAGCTGCCCCAGTTTGTTACCCTTTTGGGAGTCAACGTTCCACCTAATGTCTGAAATGGCCCAAACAAAAATAACCCCACAACCCAGTCTAGCACTTCTATCCCTAGATCTGGACAAATATCCAAAACAAATGAATGATGTAATTTCACACATCTTTCTCTCCACTAGAATGTGGAAAAATCCTACACCACCCACATTGGGAGAGGTGGTGCGAACAACTCGCTTACATTTTATATATGAACAGATGGTTGCACTCAGTCACAGTAACCGGAAACGCATCTCCCAGGTATGGCTTCCATGGTCAACGTGGGTCAATAGCAACAATTTAATCCCCATAAAATGAACGCGACCCCCACAACCTGGTTACGGATGTCAAGGTGTAGAGCCAGCAGATCCAAAGTTCTTTGCATTAAAGTTGTGTTATCGTTCCTTCGTATTGTGTTTTTCAGCTGAATCAATAGAAAAAAACAAATGGAATTATTTCCGCTATCGGAGGGATGGGCTCGCTTCCTAGGCACAGTCTTGATCCCGCAAGGGGTGCCTGGGATGGGAGCCCGCATCTCCCTTTAACCGCTCTTGGTGACAAGATAATACATATATTGTTGTTCAAAGGATTTCAGTAGAGGAAAATATAAGGATCTCAAAAGAGGACATCTATGAGCAACCAAGAGGGGAGGAGGGGGGACTATTGCGGTACCAAAGAAATAGAATTATTTGGAAAAAGTATTTTTCTAAAAATACATTTATTCAAAATATTAATGGACACTGACATCACAAAAAAAGGAAAACAATTCCAAAAGACAAACATACATCTCAAAGAATACTACATAGACATTACAAAGATATATTACAGCAAAGTATAATGCTCTTTCAGAGGAGGCAAAGGTCATTGGATACAGGGTTTTTTGACGTATTTCCTCAACTAGTTTCGCGACAGAGCGTCGCTTTCTCAAGAGGTGTCACCCGTACAATCCATGTAAACAGACAGATCCAAAAAAAGGCAGAGGGGGCAATTTAGTGAGGTGCCCTGAAACAAAGGACAGGGACACCCCCCTGGGGACGGACAAGGGGGGTAAAACAGAAGTAGCGGCAAAGGCAGTTATCAGCCCATATAATTCGAGAAATAGCTCGCAGCTGGAACGGCTAGAGTTTGTATAGATGCAATAGATAGGGACTTGGCATCAAAATTCAGGGTATCCAAGGCTGACTCTAAAGTGGAGGTGTGCGATCGTTCGCCCAGCTGCTGCCGCTCTTACTCCCCTTAACCTATCCATGGCGTTGTTCCACCGCCGTTAGTCATACAATTGTTTTTGTATTCTCTTACCAATGTATTGAAATATTTTTCTGTACTAAATGTTCAAATTTCAATAAAAGTCTATATTAAAAAATAAAAAATAAATGAAGGGGGAATCATAAATTACATACTGAAAACTGGTGCCAAATGTGGTAGTTTCTTGAAATGATTCTGAGATTAAACAGAACTCGCATCAAGAGGAATGGACAAGAAAATAAAACACATGTCTCTTGGCTGGCTGCCATAAACCCCAAATGAAAGGAAGCATTAATATGACCACAGTGTCCTCACGTGAAGAAGAAAATACCAGGGAGATGTTTACTGTTGGAGACAGGGTAAAAGCTCTAAAGCCAAGTGATATTTTTCCTAAGTCACGCATGGTAAAGTACTGCATTTAATTCCTACCTTTGAGTGTGCTATATGTAGGGGTCAGGAAAAAGTGAAGTTGGTATATGCATTGGAGGAGTGATGAAGTGGGATGCACATGCACACACTGCAGGATATGGTGGTTTTATCTTTGGATACAGACCACAAATTAGTGTGCACTCTGCAAAGCCTCAATTCCCCCATTTTTAGAGCAGCAGAAGAGGTGCCAGAAGCACCTGCTTTAAAAACCTGGCTAGGATGTCATATCTGGTCCATTTTCTCTCCACTCTCATCCAATGTTTGTGCTACTGCCAGCATAACTGAAATCAGATGCATTATAATGTAAGCTTGATGGTTTAGGTGCTATTACACCCTGCCCCTTCCCCCCCTACACAGACACATAGCTCCCACACGCTATGACAACTATTTTATCCCCAACAGTCACCTCCTCTGAATTATATATCTAAGAGGTGTGGTAGTCGAAAAAGGCATTTTGCTGAGAATCTCATTTTAAACTCATGATCCACCAAGTCAACTCTTCAAAATTTGTATTTTTGTCATTGTCATTTTTTATTTTTTTGCTGGTGCTACCCCGGTCCTCTTTTTTCCAAAGAAAAAAAAACACGTAGAATGCAAACCAAACAAAATTAGAATTATTCTTTGGGGAAAAATAAATCTTCTTTTTTATAATATTTCTTCTCCGGGCAGCTTATATACTCATTTAGACTTCAGGATGTCAGTGAATTGTATAAGTACTTAGAAGTCCAGAGTAGGGTACAAGTTTGTGCTATTAACTGGATTGTGGAAGGAATTTGGTGAATTTCAGCAGGATCATTTGGGGTTCATGCAGAAAGGTGAGATCTTTCTCTTATGTTACCCCAATGAAACATCCCAGTAAAAATCAGCTTTACCTCAGAGAATAAAAGGGTGCAGATTCATGCACCTTTTTTACCATATTATTTCCTGTTTATTATTATGTAATAACTGTCATCAATAAAGCAATACAAAATTTTAAAAAAGAGAGGAGTGGTGGAGAAGGTGGCCGCCTAAGTGATGCATTTCTGAATTTATTTAGTACTCGATACCCAGGGTTGTCAGCTTCCACAGCCCATTGGCAGTGTCTGCATCATATGGTGGACCATTATCTAGGGTTGAAAACAGAGATGGGGAGTTTTCTAATTGACGATCCACTTTCTGAATGGGCATTCAGTGCTGCTGGAGGTTTTGTTACTGATCATGTAACGTGTCTGTCCATAGACTCCCTGGAATGTCTGCCTTTATCAAAATGAATCAGTCCTGGATTACCAGCAGCTATGAAGCCCCTGATGCCGATGTTGTTGATTAAGTGTTTTTGGGATGTTGAATCTCTGCAGGACTTCTAGGCTGCCTAGTGTTGTGGGTGTTGATTTCATTTTGAAGAATATTTTTGGTGTAGGTTTATATTGGCACAATTAGCACTCAAAGAACAATTTTTCCACAACTGTTTGAAAGGGACTGTATTTTTTTCTGCTGCAGCAGATGGGGCAGAGAAATTTGCCGGCTATAGTCTAGAGCTGGTGGTGTGCTGCTGGCAGATGTGCTGCAGGGACCTGGGACACCCTGTGCCATACCATCATCCCTGTCAGTGGAGGCTGCTGAGAGGTCATGAGGTATAGCAGGAACAGACTGAGGTGAGTAAGGAGGAGGGACAGATTTGTGCCCCTTTTTTGTGGCTTTTAGTTGCTCTTGCCAAAAGGCTAAGTAGTGGGAGGTCAAATGCCTTGATAAGCACGAGGTACCCAAATGGTTTGTGTTTTGCCACGTTTGATGCGCTTGAGACAAAGTTTGCAAATAGCAACATTGTGATCAGCTGTGCCTGTACTAAAAAAGGCCCAGACAGCTGAGCTGCGGGAAGTGGGCCGGGAAATAACAGCTCCACAATGTTATTGAATAGGATGGCTGCTCTCTACTCTTCCATGATGGATGCCTCATTGGGGTTGTGGATGCACTTTATTCAATGGAAAGTGGTGTTTGGTGCACTTTAATTTGAGTATTCACAATACAGACACACTCCATGGATACACTATAATATACTGTGTCAAACGTGCAGTAATGCACAGAACTATATGGTTAAAGTTGCAGTAACCCACAGAACTATACGGCGGTAAAGTTGCAATAACGCACAGAACTATGTGGCATTAAACTTACAGTAACACACAGAACTATATGGCATTAAACGTGCAGTAATGCAATGAAGAAATATATGGCGTTAAACTTGCAGTAACCCACAGAAATATATGGCATTAAAATTGCAGTAACGCAAAGAAATATACAGCTTTAAACTTGCAGTAATGCAATGAAATATACAGCGGTAAACTTGTAGTAGCTCAATGAAATATACATTGTTAAACTTGCGGTAACACAGTGAAATATACGGCATTAAACTTGAAGTAATGCACAGAACTATATGGTGTTAAACTTGCAGTAACAATATGAAATACACGGCTTTAATAGATTACTACACTAATACCGACTGAACTATCCCTACATTCACACTAATGTAAAGATGAATGGTCATACTACACTCACACTGAACTATCCTTAGATGCACACTAAACTGATATTCTACACTGATAATAGAGTCAGAATAGAACACTATAGCACACTAACTGACTAATAGCACTGAATAGAGCCCTTTTCTATCTCTCTCCACGCAGCTAGCACACTACAAATGGCCGCTATGGAAAGAATACTTTAACCTCCCTGGCGGTATGATTATTTCGGAATTTAGGTGCTAAAAGCGGTACAATTATTTTGCATGAAAATTTGGTGTTGTATATTGTAGTCCTGTAATTCTTAGGAATAACTCTCTTAAATCTGTTCAAACCAGAGTCTAGCAGACATCCCGGATATGATCAAGTTTGAAAAATGAAATCATAAATTATAATATAATAAATAACTATAAATAATTATACCAAATAATAATATGACAATAATAAAAATTATTCAATAATGTAATCAAATCAAAAACACTGAAATTTGCTCAGTTGCAGAATTGTCACTGTCATTACTTTTCAATATTTGATGAGGGATCTCCGCACAAATCGCTATCGCTCAATTCTGCGAGTGATTCCAATTTATTATGGCTGTTTTCTAGCTAGTCTAAAATCATTTTTGATGTAAAGTGACAGTTTTGGTTGCTATGGACAATCTCCAGTTTCCAGCCATAAAGAACAGCTTTTATAATATAAAATTGCATGCAGGACACTGGACAGACCACTAGGGACAAAGGGGATGTGAAATAATTACATACAGCAATGTAATCTGTAAGATTACATTTTACTGTATGTATACTGTGTGTTTCACTTTTTGAATTTGGCGCCGATCTCCGTCCCGGTGCGTCGCAACGCTCGTAGGGAACCGAGATCGGCTCCGTGATAGATCCGGCGGAGGACGGGCCGCTCGTACAGCGGGGCAACATCGCTGGATCCAGGGGAGAAGGTAAGTAATCTCCTCCTGCATTCAGCGATGCGGTCCCGAGTCTGGCTCGGGGTTACCGCTTTTGGTACAAAATCTCCACCCCGAGCCAGACTTGGGAACACAGCCAGGGGGGTTAATAGTGTGGGGCAGAATTAAGAGCAATGAGCCATGATTAGATACAGTCATCATGACAGTGTCCAATCACGGCTCTGACAATGCTCTGTGCCCTGATTTGGTGACGCTTTCAGGGATTTCAATGCACTGTGCGATGGGCATAGTGCATTATGGTTGTTTGGAAGGCTGAACAAATGGTCAAACGACTCTATAATTTGGTTGTTCCGGGAACTTTCGAACAGCCAATGTTTGGACCGGACTCATGCTCGGGCTGAACGGTTCGCCCATCCATACTCTCTATTCTACTTAAAACAAAAAAAACAAAAACATTTTTTCTTCAATTACACTTTAACATTAACATTAAAATATTACTGAATTGTATAGCATTTTTGCATTACAGTTCATATCAGACAAAATATGTTCAGTATTTCAAAATACCCAGTCAATAGACAAGACTCTTGTTTTCAGAAAGTGTTATGTTGCCATGGTTAAAAATCAAGGATCATAGCATCTATGAAGTTGTAACTTAGCAACATGTGATGATAATGTAGTAAAACAGATTTCAATCTAATAAGCCTTTATGGTATTCAGTTGAAAAATATGCACCCTTAGGTATGTTTTACATTTAGAAAGAAATCATCAAAACTCTGCTCTACTTGTGGTTAAAAGTTGATTCCAACTTTCTGTTCACTGGAGCCAAATGGAATGATCAATTCTAACTTAGATCATACCTCTGTACCATGACACTCAGTTGTCTACAGATCCCATGATATTCTGGGTTTAGTTGTGGCTTTGTGTCATGTGACACTCTGCATATCCTGCTAATAGACTGTTCCTTCCACAGCCACTTCCTACAGTGATCAGAGTCGGCACACTCCCCTTTCTAGTCTTTCAGACTGTAAATTATGTAATTTCACTCACAGCTCTGATGATGGGTGAGATTGAATACATCCTAATTAGCATCACACCTGTAGAAAGTTTCCAAATCTCCCAAGTTCCACCTTACAGATCACATCATTATTAAAGAAGGAAACCCCTTCACATAATATACATAAAATGCTGTGAAAGATAGCTGTGCTGATGCTGGGAGTGTTTGAATAGATCATAATTAGTCCTGGTTAACACTAGTGTGGCATGAAAGTTGTTCGACTTCCATCGCAACTTTGCTGTATGACTTCTCCATAAGCAGGTACAACTTCAAAGCAATTTTATTGATAAGAAGCATTCCTATGCCACGTTGATGGAGCAGTTTTTTTTTTTTCTTTAAAACTCACCTCTCCTCGCAGGTCATCCTTGCTGCCTAAAAACTTGATTGGGTTTGCTCTCTGCAAAAACTATTAATCAGAGCAGGTAAGTATAATGTTTATTGTTTTTAAAAAGTTTCTGTGAACTTGTCCTTTTTTTTTTGTGTGGAATTCTCTCAAACATGGAATAGAATTAATGGGGTCTCATGCCATTTTATTTAGTTTTAGTTTTTTGGGTCACCCTTAAAAATCAATGAATACTTGAAGGGCCTGGTATGAATGAGGATAACCTGCACATCATTTTTTTGTGAGGGGTCCCCCATTAACACCTATGCCAGAACCACATCTAAGATAAGAGTCTGGTTAAAATGAAGGGAATCCTGCCTGTTTTGTTTATAAACAGAATAAAGTGGTTAGGAGCTGTCATTTTGCTGGCAATCCAAACATATATTTTTCTATATAATTGTCAATAATGCTGTTGTACATATCCATTACTTAACAGACAGGTTCTGTGAATTCTTGTAAAAGCATAGTGTTGCACCCCACCAACTAATTTGTTTTAGTATATGTTCCCAGGGCAGTGCCCAGATCCCCCAACTGCTGCACTAGGGTGTTGCTTTGATGAGATCGGAATGCTTTTGGGATCCATGCCTGTCTTCTGCTGTGTTCTATGAAGATCATATTTTTCCCTTGGCTCATTGGAACTCATATGTTTATTACATTTGATGCTTGTTCTTATATTATTTAACATATTATTTGCACAATTTAGTCAGGCTGGAAGTTGATTTACGAGTTTTTACACATATGTATCAATCAATATTTGACTATTATTAATACATATATGAGTATAACGTTTTTAATGCTGCACTCTTGTTAATCCAGAAGCCGCACTAATTTGAATTCGATACAAACAATAGCTTGCAGAAATCACAATATACTCAATTGGCAAATCTCGACAAATACCAAAGTGAAGGTCCCTAAAAGGATTGGCTAATCAAATAAATTCAATTAAATGTGTGAAGTAGTCCAAAAAATAAAAAAAATACATGAACCAGTCCAAAACAGCAAATAATGCAAAATATAACACAAAAAAGAATGTGTTTACTTAAAGTCCAAACTTATGTATATAATCAATCCAGTGCTTGAACAAGTGAAGATAAATACACCCCGTGACTTTATCTTAAAAAAATGCACCATCACCTTGTGGAAAACATGCTTACCATAAAGTAAGCCAAATACGCAGATGGCTTTAGCTCAGCCCTGGCCTTTTGTTTGCAAGAAGACACAATAATGCAATGTAATCGTTGCAAGCTTCTTAGCACAGGTTAACGTAGATTCCACAAATCATGATCAACCCAAAGGAGAAAAATATATATATACTATAGCGTAATATTGTCAAATTTCAATATACAATATATGCAATTGCACTTACAGTGTAAAACAGGAAGTGTGTAAACAAAAAACACCCAGTGAGTGAATCAAGGGCCTCCTTGCCAAATGACAAGTCAAAAATATAGATATCCCCTCAGGCAGAGGAATTCTCAGCTGTATATAAGCAATTAATGGATGGATGGAGGGAGCCATTCGTTCCCCATTGAAAACTTAAATTCATGACGAAAGGTGTCTGAGCAGGTACGTGCTGACGTCCCCGTGCCGTGTCTCATTGAAGAGGATGGGAGCTTTGTCTTGTAGTCGGCGGCTTCATTTATGCAACATTTTATTGTATCTTTGTAAGTATATCCTTTTTTTTTTTTACTTTATTAAATCAATTTTTGACACTATTACAATATCGTCTATTATATTCTTTTTTGGTCTGATATCTATTATGATCCATGGGATATACGGAGCATTTGGTTCACTGCTGGGAGGTTCCCTCCATCCATTAATTCCATGCTTGTATCCAGCTGAGGATTCATCTGCCTGAGGGGATATCTGTATTTTTGGCTTGTCATTTGGTAAGAAGGCCCTCTGTGTGGTGTCGGTGCACTGAATTTGATTCACTCACTGAGTGTTTTTTGTTTGCACACTTCCTGTTTTTACACTGTAAGTGCAATTGCATATATTGTATATTGAAATTTGACAATATACGTCACGGGTAGGGATGGGCTATCTGTTCGAGTCAAACATGAGTTTGGCTCGAACATTGGCTGTTGACAAATTCAAAAAGCCACGGAACACCCTTTAAAAGTCTATGGGAGAAATCTAAAGTGCTAATTTTAAAGGTTAATATACAAGTTATTGTCAGAAAAAGTTTTTGGGGACCTGGGTCCTGCCCCAGGGGATATGTATCAATGCAAAAAAAGTTTTAAAAACTGCAGTTTTTTCAGGAGCAGTGATTTTAATAATGCTTAAAGTGAAACAATAAAATCGAAAAAAAATTCCTTTAAATTTGTACTGGGGGGGGGGGGGGGGGGTCTATAGTATGCCTGTAAAGTGGCACATGTTTCCCGTGTTTATAGCAGTCCGAGAGCAAAATTAAATTTCTAAAGGAAAAAAAGTCATTTATAGTACTAGCGCTAGTGCCGGCTATTAATGAATTGTCGGTCCCAAAAATTCACATAAAAGTTCCTGAAGGGTCTGGTATGGGTTTTAAGAGGAACTCCATGCCAAGATTTAAAAAAAATGCGTGGGGTTCCCCCAAAAATCCACACCAGACCCTTATCCAAGCACGCAACCTGGCAGGCCGCAGGAAAAGGGGGGGGGATGAGAGAGCGTCCTCCCTCCAGAACGATACCAGGCCACATGCCCTCAACATGGGGAGGATGTCCCCATGTTGATGGGGACAAAGGCCTCATCCCCACAACCCTTGCCCGGTGGTTGTGGGGGTCTGCAGGTGGGGGCTTATCGGAATCTGGAAACCACCTTTAACAAGGGGACCCCCAGATCCCAGGCCCCTCCTGTTTGAAATGGTAATGGGTACATTGTACCCCTACCATTTCACAAAAAGAAAGTGTCAAAATGGTAAAAAAAAAAAACACACACCATGGGAGAAGTCCTTTATTAAAAATAAAAAAGTGATTCCAGTGATGTAATCCAATAAATACATGCTCCTACTCCAGCGATGTAATCCAATTTTCGAGATCCAGCGATGGATGATCTCCAGCGGCTCCAGCGAGGAACACGCACAGGTCCTGCCTCCACCCAGCCAATGATGCGACGCCATCTTGACACTACTTATGTAGAAGAGGGCGGGGCCATATGTCACGTGACCCTGCCCCCTCTGACAAGCGGAAACACCGGGGTTTCCCAGGGATGTGTGTGGGTGACTCCGCCCCCCTCTGATGCAACGGAATTCCTGCGTTGCATCAGAGCTCCTGAAAAAATGTGTTGCATAAGAGCTCCAATCACTGCTCCTGAAAAAAATGCCGTCCTCGGCTTCTCGTCACTCCTGTGGGCCCCCGGGGGCCCGCAGCATGGCGGGCAGGGATGATCCATGTAAAGAGACAATAAAAAATGGCTATTTACCACGTGACCAGCTGTGTCCAATCACAGCTGGTCACATGTACTGTCCACGTGCCAATTTCATTTACAGCCGGTCACAGAATATCCACAAACCACGGTAACAAGATGTTACCGGGTTCTCCTCCTCACACACAGATTGTGTGTGAGAAGGAGATTGCAGTAACATCTCGGTACCACTCACAATGTACACAAAACACACTGATTGCCCCCCTAATAAAGAGGACCTGTCACCAGCCATCAAGGTACCGGTCACCAGCCATCAAAGTACCGGTCACCAGCCATCAAAGTACCGGTCACCAGCCATCAATGTACCGGTCACCAGCCATCAATGTACCGGTCACCAGCCATCAATGTACCGGTCACCAGCCATCAAAGTACCTGTCCTCCCCCATCAAAGTACCTGTCCTCCCCCATTAAAGTACCTGTCCTCCCCCATTAAAGTACCTGTCACAGTCCATCTGAGTACCTGAGGACCTCAGTACCTGTCACAGTTGATCTGAGTACCTGAGGACCTGACTTGTGTAAAAAAAAAAAAAAGAACTATTCAAAAGACTCATAATGCTTCATAGAATATACGTTGGGGTGTTGGTTTTCCAAAATGGGGTCATTTTGTGGGTAATTCCATTGTCCTGGTGCTCCAGGGCCTTCAAAAGTGTAAAAGGCCATTAGGAAATTAGGCATAATTTATGCTCCAGAACACCTGACAGTGCTCCCTGCATGTTGGGCCTCTGTATGGGTCCAGGCTGTGTAAAAGTCTCCCACATGTGATATTGCCAGTAGCAGAATGTGTTTTGGGGTGTCATTTTTGCTATATACATTCTTAATTTCCCCAAGAATTGTGGGAAAAAATTACAACTACAAAACACTCACCATGCCTCTTACTAAATATCTTTGACTGTCTGCTTTTCAAAAAGGGCTCATTGTAATTTCCTGACATTTCAAGAAATGAGATATGCCATCAGTGCATCAGGTGGGATCAATTTTCAATGATTTGCACCATAGCTTGTGGACTCTATAACTTTCACAGAGACTAAATAATATCCACTAAGTTTGGTTATTATAGATGTAGCAGTATACATTTTGGCATACATTTATGAACAAAAATGAATTATTATTCTACTTACATAGAAACTAAAAAAAAGTGTTTTATTTTTTCAAAATTGTTGCACTTTTTTCACTTATGTTGCAAAAAATGAAAAAAACCCAGTGATGATTAAATACCACCAAAAGAAAGCTCTATTTGTATGAAAATGTATAACAATTTTGTTTGGGTACAGTGTTACATGACTGAGTAATTGCCATTCAAAGTGTGAGAGTGCTGAAAGCTAAAAATTGTTCTGGGCAGGAAGGATGTATAAATGTCCTGTATTGAAGTGTTTAATGGTTTCAGACATGGGAGGCAATGACAAGGCCGATGACAAACAACTGAAAATATGGTGAAACTTTCTTAAAGTCACAACCTAATTCTTAGAATTATTCTTGCTCTAAAATCTTTGAATGTTGCTTGCACACAAATAATGATAATAATAATAATAATAATAATAATAATAATAATAATAATAATGATAATAATAAGATACGGTGAGGTACAGAACTATTCTAAAACAAAAAACATCTTGTTTTTTATTCTGTTTGGCCTTGCTTCTTGATACACTATGTCTGACCTGTATCCAATGTATCTGTGCCTGACCTAATTTTGTTTTCTTTTGCTTACAGTTGGTCTGCCCCACAATTTGACTCTTGACCTCCAACTGCACTTGACCCTGCTACCTAATTAACACTATTCAGGTCTCTCTGTGTTTTACCTTTACCCTTTTGATCCAAGGTACTACCCAGTCTTGTTCTGGCTAGGTCCTGTCTCTGGCACTACTTGCACTCTTTTGCTGTTTGTAGTTGGTATTTCAGAATAGGACATCTCATGGGCTGCCACCGAACAAGTTAGGCCTGATTCACACCTATGCAGATTACAGTTTGCATATTGCAGATTCATTTAGCATTTTTTCCTCCACGTTTTGATTCATTGAAGTCTATGGAACCAAAAATCAGAAAAAAGTCTCTGCCCCTTTCCATAATAATGCACAGATGTGAACTACGTCCATAAGAAACCATTGTAAATGGACTGTAGTGCGTTTCTGCAAAACTGTAAATGCACTGAAAAATGCATAGGTGTGAACCAGGCCTTGAGGTGGGGGAGGGGGTAGTTTAAGGGGGAGGAGGATATGGTCAGGTACTGTGGTGGTGAGAACAAGGAAAAAGATATGCAGTCATGGAGTTGAGAGGAGGGTGCAGGCATGGTGTTGAAAGTTGGAGGTAAGTGAGGGCTAGGATGCAGGTGTGTACATCATAGTGGTGAGACTGGGGATCAGGAGTGTGAGAACAGGGGTATTGACCATGCAGGTGGAGTGGTAAACAGGGAAGTGCCGAAGCTGCACACTCATAGGAGGGATGAGAAAGGCTACTCTGTACCCCACATGTGTTTGTGTTAACCACCATAATTGCTGGCTGATTTTACTCTACGTGCGTGAATTTGAAATAATTTGCGATTTTTTATGAGCAACAAACTGTTTTCTTGTGGGAACATCTCTTCTAGGCAGTGATGTAAACCCTCCAAATCCTGCCCATTTGTTTACATGGCCTGAAATTCGATTGGGCTGAGTGATGCTAGTGGTTGGCAAAGAAGCACTTGCTTCTTCTTTGACAAGCATTGACAGCCCAACGTTGAACTCCTTAGCATTCAGCATTTAGACTAACGTCCAAACAGCAAGTGTACATTTAAAGAAAAAAAAATGGATGGCAGAGAATGCAAGTGCACTTGGAAGTGCAGTCACTCTAAATCTAAAAAAGGGGTAGATCTGAAATGAGTGGAAGCTCTGCTGATTTTATCATCCAATCATGTGCAAGCTAAAATGCTGTTTTTTATTTTCCTTGCATGTCTCCCTCGGATCTACAGCGACTTTGCTTCCAAGTGCACTTTCAGTGCAAAGTGGATTTTCCTTTAGTAAATAACCCCCAATAAGCCTTTAATGACAGATTCAACCTTAATTATTTTAGATTTTCGGACGAATGCATTTTTTAACAAAACAAAACAAATAAAAACTAATTTCTGGAGTAACAAAATAAATTTATTTTTCAGACGAAAACAAAATTCCAAAACAAAATATATCAGTGTGCACATGTCTATAATACAGGACATCAAGGCCAGGTTCACACTTGTATGATACGACAGTTGTTCTACTTTGGAACCAACTTTGCCCTGTGACTTGAAGTCCGACATGCATCTGACTTTAATGAACAGGGATCTGACTTTGATCCCCAACAATACCAGGCACTGTGTCTGGTATGAATCTTTAGTGGGAACGCCATGCAAAATGTTAAAAAAACGGCATGGGTTCCCCCTCAAAGAACATACCAGGTCCTTCAGTCTGGTGTGGATTTTAAGGTAAACCCCCACACCAAAAAAAGGCATGGGGTCTCCCCCAAAATCCATACCAGACCCTTATTAGAGCACACAACCTGGCAGGTCAGGAAAGGGGGTGGGGAAGAGCGAGCACCCCCCCCCCCCCTGAACCTACCAGGCTGCATGCCCACCCCAAAGCACCTTGTCTCCATGTTGATGAAGGCCTCTTCCCAACAACCCTGGCCATTGATTGCCGGGGTCTGCAGGCGGGAGCTTATCAGAATCTAGAAGCCCCCTTTAACAGATTCCATCCCCCCACCCTATGTGAATGAGTATGAGTAGCCCTACTCATTCACCTAAAAAAAGTGTCAAAAAAAAAACATATTACACATTTTTCTAAAGTAATTTATTAAGGCAGCATTATTGGCATGGGGAGGGGTCACCAGGTGTTGTAATTCGGAGGCTCCACCCCTTATAATGTCACGACTCCATAATGCCTCCAGTGACCCTGCCCCATGCCAATGTAAGTAGTGGCACACCGTGCATCCAGCATTAGAGTGGGAGAGAGCCAGCATTGAAAGAAGGACAGAGGGAGAAGACAGCGGAGAAGACCCATCAAAAGAGCGAGAAGATAGCGGAGAAGACCAAGCAGAGGCAGAAGACAGCAGACAGAGTGAGAAGAACCGGAGAGGGCTAGAAGCCATCAATGTCGAGCAGAGACAACCCAGAGAGGGGAATAGAACCCGCAGAGACAGAAGACGTCAGTGGAGAAGGCAGAAGAGCCGGAGTGGGGAGAAGAGATCAGAAGAGACGACGAAGCTGTCTTAATAAATTACTTTAAAAACATGTGTAATGTGTTTTATTTTTGACACTTTTTTAGGTGAATGGGTAGGGGTACAATGTATGGATTTTGGGGGGGGGGGGCATGCCATATTTTTGGTGTGGGGGTTCCTCTTAAAATCCATACCAGACTGAAGGGCCTGGTATGCTCTTGGAGGGGGAACCCATTTTTTTATTTGATGTGAAGTTCCCCTTCAAGATCATCAGCGCACAAGTCGCATGCCAAATTCAGATCAGTTAGGACAACGACTTTGATCCGACTTCAGTGATATTCCATGGGCTAAAGTAGGGTCAAAGTCGGACCAAAGTAGTGCAGGGAGCATTTTCAAAGTCGGACCGACTTGTGTCGGACCAGTTAAGACAACTCTCATAGGGAAATATTGATTTTCACACGTCATGCGACAGGAGCTCCCAATGTCAGAGCGCTTGTCGAACCAGTGTGAACCCGATCTTAGGCCATGTCATTATTTTACCATTTTAAATGTATTGATCTTTAAAACAAGAGAAACTAAAGAAAACTAAATGCATTCAGAAAACAAAAGCAGTAAAAACTACATTCCAGTGAGACTTTTTGGAGGTATATCCCATAAATGATATATAAATCTAAGTTTCATTCAACATTCATATGCATAAAAATAATATTATTTTAAAGCACTGATTTACTGACATGTGTCTTACACAGATAAAATCTATTTCTGTGTACAATCAAAACCTTCAGCTTAACCGGTTCCCGACCGGTGCACGCCGATGTACGTCGGCAAAATGGCACGGGCAGGCATATTGGCGTACAGGTATGTCCAATCTTTAATGCCGCCCTGCCATCGTGAGTGCGTCGGGACCCCCGTGAGTCCGGTCGCGGGTCCCGCGGACTCGATTGCCGCGGGCATACCCGCAATCATCTCACAGGGTGGCTGAACGGAGAAATGCCATTGTAAACAGCATTTCCTCGTTCTGCCTAGCAACTAGTGACGCTGATCTCTGCTCGATGTGATTGGAGATCAGTGTTCACTAAATGAAAGCCCAGCCCCCCATAGTAACACACCCCTAGGAACACTTAACCCCTACACTGCCACCCACTGGTTAACCCCTTCACTGCCAGTGTCATTTACACAGGAATCACTGCATTTATATAGCAGTGATTGCTGTATAAATGACAATGGTCCCAAAAATGTGTCAAAAATGTCCGATGTGTCCGCCATAATGTCGCAGTCACAATAAAAATCACTGATCGCCGGCATTACTAGCAAAAAAAAAAATATTAATAAAAATGCCATAAAACTATTCCCTATTTTGTAAACGCTATAGGTTTTGCGCAAACCAATCAATAATCGCTTATTGCGATTTTCTTTTTTTTTACCAAAAATATGTAGAAGAATACGTATCGGCCTAAACTGAGGGAAAAAAATGTTCTTTTATATATTTTTGGGGGATATTTATTATAACAAAAAGTAAAAAATAATGCGTTTTTTTCAAAATTGTCTCTCTATTTTTGTTTATAGCGCAAAAAATAAAAACCGCAGAGGTGATCAAATACCACCAAAAGAAAGCTCTATTTGTGGGAAAAAAAGGACGCCAATTTTGTTCGGGAGCAACGTTGCATGGCCATGCAATTGTCAGTTAAAGTGACGCAGTGCCGAATCGCAAAAAGTGGTCTGGTCTTTGACCAGCAAAATGGTCCAGGGCTGAAGTGGCTAAACAATGATTATGTGAACTTGC
This sequence comes from Lithobates pipiens, assembly GCF_037356315.1. Classification (NCBI taxonomy): domain Eukaryota; kingdom Metazoa; phylum Chordata; class Amphibia; order Anura; family Ranidae; genus Lithobates; species Lithobates pipiens. The sequence continues at coordinate 202,313,244 of NW_027507764.1, read as the reverse complement.
AAGATGCACAGACCGTTTCACAAATTTCAGCACGTTTCGGGAAAAAAAGGTACTTAATCAGAAGTTGATGGATTTTGTTCATGAAAAAGCATTAAAATAAAAATAAAATAAAAATCTCTCTATTTTCAAGGCTAATACTGTAGGCAGGAGACTGTCAAAAGAAATACCAGGAGGATATGTACTAATACGAAAAATAAAATAAAATAAATAATGGGGAGCAGCACTTTTAAAAAGGGCTAAGGTGTCCATTTTATGAAGCAGTGAAATTTATTCACTGCTTCATTCTCCAGCATTCACAGAAGAGATGTTTCTCCTCTGTGTGCCTGTTTTTGAAGCAGAGTAGATCTCTCTTCACTCCCCGATTCTCCACCTCTGAGCTGGTGAATCTGGGAGGGTGAACTCTGAATTTGCCAGTGAAGCGCTGAGATTGCAGCTTCCTTTTAAACATTTTATTGAAGACAATACAGTACATATTATTAGTACATATTTTACAATAAAATATGATATATAATATGAATAGAGAAACTTCTCAAATAAACATATAAGAGTAAAAATAATAAATGAATGTCTTAAAGATAAGGTATATGTGTAAACTTTTCTGCACTTTTCAAATTATAATTATTATTGTTAGTACAATACTTGGTGAGGTTAAGATTAAACAAGAAGAATAATAGTACAATATTTATAAAGATTGATTAAAAAAAGTATTATCTATTTATGACAGTTCATCAGTCCATCCAAATGGGGCCAGGTTCCAGCTATTGGCCTGGTTTGTCCTATATGGATGGACAATGATCCCGGCCATCACAAGTATGTAACTTTACCTATAGTAATAAATAAAAATCTATAATCTATATGGTTGAATAATATAAGATGGAATGAAAGAGTTTAATGTAATGTAAGAGAGGGGGAGAGGGGGGAGGAGGGATCATCAGAAGAATCAATAAATCAATGATGTTATGGATCATATAGCAGTAATGGGGGTGAATATCAAGCGATCTCAAAGTAAGAGGAGTGAATTATTAAATCCTGGTGGTAGATCGTTTTTAATCCAGGGGGACCACATTTTTTCAAACTTAGCAATATTATCAAGTAAGGTCGCTTCCATTTTGGCATGAATCATAGCTTGTTTTACACTCTATTTAACTGACACAACGCAAAGTGTATTTGATTTCCAAGCCTTCGCAATGGATTGTTTAGCAGCCGTTGTAACATACAGTAGAAGCTTGAATTGACAATGTGTTAGATTAGATGGTTTGCTGTTTAAAAGCGCCACCAGTGGATCAGGTAATATGTTTATTGCAAACATTGTAGAAAGTATATTAAATATTTTTGACCAAAAGGTTTGAACAATGGGACAGGTCCACCAAATATGAATATGGGCACCAGGGTCACAACAGCCTCGAAAGCATTAGGAGGGATATTGGTGAATACATTTGGATATTCTTGCAGGAACTAGATACCACCTAGTAAGAACCTTGTAGTTTGTTTCAAGGGCTACAATGTTTGGAGAAGCTGACTTTGGGTCAAGTTGGAGATTTAACTCATTCTCCCATTTAGATGTGTAGGATGGGGGGGGGGGGGGGATGTTGTGTGTGAGAGTAGCTGTGTATATAAATCTGAAATGAGTCATCGTCTATGGGGGTCTGTTGTACAAGATCTTTCAAAGATTGTAAAATTAGGAGATGTCAAATTTGAGGGAGAATATTGTGACAGGAAAATCTTAATTTGTAAATATCTAAAAGTTTCATTATGTGGTAAGCTGTGGGTATTATAAAGTGTAGGAAAGGGTGTGATTTTGTAAGATACATAAAAGTGATGGGCTCGCGTAAGATCAGCATTAAGCCAGGCGGAGAAGGAGGATGGAGAGGTCCAAGCTGGATAAAAGGAGGGATTATTCAGGAAAGAAAGAAGTGGGTTATGCTGAGATTGGAGACCAAAACGTGTTTTAAGTCTATCCCAAATTGAGAGGCTATGTTTAGTAATGGGATTTGTGATTGTACGGCGTTGAGTTGGTATAAGCCAAAGTAAATTTGATACAGAAAGAGGATCACATTCAACTGATTCAATTGCTACCCAAAGTGGAATTTCTTTAGTAGCATGATATTTGGGTAATTGAGCAAGTTGTGAGGCGTAATAATATTTTGAAAAAATTGGAACACTCAGACCTCCTTTAATTCGGGGCATGTACAGTGTAGGTTGTGGTAAACGAGGTTTAAGTTTGCCCCAAATAAATTGAACTATCTTGCATTGGAGGATCCGTAAAAAAATGTGCAGGAACCTGGATAGGGAGCAGCCCAAATAAGTATAAAATCTTAGGCAATATTGACATTTTTACCACAGAGATTCTACCCAACCAAACCAGTGGTAAGGATGACCATTTTTTCAGTAAAGAGGAAAGATGAGCTAGCATGGGTTGGTAGTTTGCTGAGAATACGTTGTCAGGATTAGCTGTGAGTGAGACTCCTAAATAAGTTATATGTGTTGTTGCCCAAGTAAATGGAGGGAGTTTTGTAGCTGTGTTTGTAATTCTGGTGTGAGTGAAATATTCAGGACTTTAGATTTATGTGGATTCATTTTGAGGCCTGATATTGAACCAAATTTATTAAATGTATCAATGAGATTTGGGGCTGATATTAGTGGAGATGTAAGGAATATCAAAACATCATTGGAAAATAGACATAATTTGTGTTAGTGTCCTCCTAATTCAAGGCCCTTTATGTTTGTATTGGATCTTATACGTTGGGCAAGGGGTTCTATTGCCAGGGCAAAAAGAAGAGGGCACAAGGGGCATCCCTGCCTAGTTCCCCTTTCAATATGGAAGGGATCAGAGCGAAATCCCAAGTAGGATATCTATGCTTTCGGGTTATGATAAAGAAAGGATACCCATGTCAGGAACTGCGCTCCAAACCCCAATTTGTGAAGAATAGCATCAAAATAAGGCCATGACAGAGAATTGACAGGATGCAGGCAGGGATGTGGCGTTTTCGGGCTATATGGGTTAGTAAGGTAGCACGACAAATGTTGTCACCTGTGCATCTGGAGGGAATGAACCCAGTTTGATCCTAATGTATTAGGGTTCCTATAACCGGATTTAGACGATTAGTGAGGATCTTAGCTAGTATTTTGACATCCAAGTTTAATATGAGATTGGTCTATAATTGGATCAGGGTGAATCGTCAGAATGTGGTTTAGGAATCATAGCTATAGATGCATATAACGATTCTGTTTGGAAGGAATTTCTTTCCAAGAGAGAATTGAAAGCGCCAATCATTAATAGGGAGTGTAGGCTAATAAATCGTTTATAGTAGGTTCAAAAGAAAAGCTGTGCTGAAAATCTAATATATATATTATATGCATAAGTGTACGTGATAAGTTATACACTTATATAACAATAAGTGCTACAAATTGCAGTATGAATAAACACTGCTACCGTGCAAAAATATTAATCAATCAAAATCACATTTGTGTAATTTTTCAATGACCAACGTGAAATAAACCGTGTAAATAAATCAAAAAATGTACAAATATAATTGAATAACAAGTGCACGTAGTCCACAGTTTAATTGGAGTAAAGAAATGTAAAGGTAGATCTTCAATCTTCTCTAGTGACACTGCACACAACACCCTCAAAAAGTGACAGAATACACCAAGGGGGAGATCCTCCACCAATAAATCTACTGCAGCTTACCAGCTGGCTAGATCTCTTTTTAGGGAGATCCAACGTGCCTATGGCTTATCCCCCAGCCTGGGTCTTTGTGCAGGATTGCATACGATGGTCCACTTGGATCCAAATACCTCCTGCTTTAATCTCTACTCCCAGCCATATTAGTATATGATCATTTGAGCAGATAAAAACAGAAAAGATCCCATAGCGTAAATTCACAAATAAGTTTAATAAAACACGTATGCGTCAATTATGCACTTACAGTTAAGCTGTATTAAAAAAGTGTGTATCCAAATAACGAGCCAGCCGGCTCTCTCTCAATGCCTGTCACTTCCTGGACAGACGGGGAATGGTGGCGACATCAGCACGCCGCTCAACCCTACGTAATTTCATCAAAGTTGACTTCTTCCTGGGTCACGGGCGGCGCGCTGACCCACCGCCTTAAGTACATAATAGACACGATTAGAGATGCCCATCTCTGAGATCCTGGTTTGCCTCCCCTAATCTACCATTTTGGAGTAGGGCAAATGCCCACAACCCCAAAAGTAAATGTTGAAATAACATAAATTATCACCCGGCCACACACTTGGGTATATGTTTGGCATATTCGGGGACGTCCGGCTCATAGCTCTCGGTTCGCCTCCATCAGTCAACCATTTTAAAATAGGGCAAATGCCCATACCTTAAGCCTATATTGAAAATATATAAATTAACCTACCAATTCTATATCTACAGGGTAACCATATCGAATAGATCACAATAATTGAGAGTATGAACATTCAATAAAAACACTCAATTATTTAAATTATTTAAATCAAGATGAATGCTTAGTTCAAATGAGAGACATATACCATCTTTATTAAAGCTACCACCTATTGGTTACCTGGCCCTTGTTCAAACAGGACTCTTATAATCGTGGCACTAAATACTTTACTTTATTGTTAAAAATAAAATATATATATTTTTTTTTTTATAAAATTATATAAAGGAAGGGGATGATTTATTTCCCCTTCTCTCTGATATCAACCCCTTAATAACTAATATAAAAAATAAAATATAAAAAAGAGGAAAAATAATTTATATATCATAAAAAAGGAAAATATCTTAATAATTTAAATCCTGATATATGACAAAAATATAAATATTATAATAAAAAAATATATATATAAGTCATGCTCGTTCAAAGCAATAACCCTCCCAATATTTTTCTCACATCCATCCTATAAAAGGAAAGATGATGTGAGTTGAAAAAAATATATACAAAAATGGAGAGCAGACTAAAATCAATGACAGAAAATTCTTAAATGTCATCCCCACTCTACAGGGAAGATATCCGCTACCCTGATTTCAATCTTAATCTATACTCACATGCGTGTTAAGTATACATACCCCCCCTTTCTCTCCCCACCTAGGAACTCAGAGTTGGTTCACATCATAAAAGCCTAACTGTTGTCTATGAAGGCGTTTAAGTACACATCAACGTTAAGGCCATACGGGGTGTAACAACGTACCCTGTGTATCCACGCCATTTCCAATCTAGACAGATCCCACACTAGGGAGCTACCCCTCCAATGAGCATTGAACTTGTCTATTCCCATAAAACGTGTATTTGCAGGGTTACGGTTATGGTGCAAAGCATAATGTTTAGATACTGAATGGAATCAGTATCCACTCTTGATATTCGTAATATGCTCCCCCAAGCGAACCTGCATAGCTCGCTTGGTCCTGCCTGCATGGACATTGCAAAAGGTACACAACACCCTTTGAACTGCATGTTATGAAAGGCTCAATTTTGTGTTCTCCCAAGGTGCTAGTGGAGATGAATGATTTAGTTTTTCTCTGTTTGTAATTCTTTTCGGAATTGATTTCAGCCAGGAGTTATGATGGCAACATACTACCGGTATAAAGGAAGTCCTATCAGTCTTCTTAAAATAAGAGACCGTTTTAAACATACCCTCACTCTTACTGATTGTCAAATCTAAAAAAATAATGCTCTCCTGGCTGGCCTCCAATGAGAATTTAATACCCCTATCATTGTTATTGATACTAGTGAAGAATTCCTCCAATTGGGGCATGGTCCCTTCCCATAGGAGGAGGATGTCATCTATGTACCTCGCCCAGAAGGTCAAAAAAGGGCTTCGGTCCTTATAGATGATCTCCTCCTCCCACTTGGCCATGAACAAGTTTGCCAAGCTGGGGGCATACTTAGCTCCCATTGCCACACCTCGAATTTGTTGATAATATTGCTGTTCAATCCAAAAATAATTGTGGCCTGCCGCATATTCAAGCAATTCTATTTGAACGGTATTGTATTGTGTGTATCTCACATTAAGTTGCAGCAGAAATTAATTTTATTTATAATTTTTGTATTTGTTTACTATCTTTTAGGATTATTAGACAGCGCTGTTTTTCCACTAATCACGGTTTATAGTAGGTGGCTGAAAAGCCATCTGGACCTGGGCGTTTGTGTAATTTAAGGGTTTTGATTGCTTCTTTGACTTTCAAATCAGTTATATGTTATCTAATATTTCTTGATGGGTAATGGGGAGAGTAGGAAGTTGGATGGATGATAGTAGAGTATCAAATTGTTTTTAATCAAATTTATGTGTGTTTTTATATAATCTTATGAGTTTCCTGCAAAATTCGTTGAGTATCTTCAGTGGGTTACTAGTATAAGTATTTGCATTTATTTTAAGTTTTACTGGTTTTGGAATGTGTTCAGTTCTTCGTAGTTGTAGGGCTAAGAATGTGTTTGGTTTGTTTGCCTTCATGTAAAGACTATGTTTGGATTTCCCATGGACCTGCACTGCCGAGTCTGTTAGAAAGAGATCCAGTTCTAATTTAGCTTTATCATAATCAAGTTTAGTTGATGAAGAAGGTTTATTTTGGAAATTTTCAGAGGCTTTATAGAAGGCATCTTCAAGTTGTTTATGTAGTTGTCTTTTTTTTATGATGATGATATGTTTCACTTATACAGACTCCCAGAATAGTTGGTTTTAGAGCCTCCCATAATGTTAGGGGATTCGTGTCTGTGGATGAATTATTAGAGATATAATCTTGAATGGTAGTTTCTAAAGTTTGTCTGTAAGTTGGATTTTCCAATAAATTGTCATTAATGCACCAAGATCTATGTTTAGATTTTGGGATTAGAGAAGAGAAGGTAGTCATGACTGCATTGTGGGATTATAAAAGAATTCAGTATACAATGGTGATCTATACGGGAAAACTTGCTTGTGGGGGGAGGACTGTAAGGAAAATGTGTTTCCTGAAAGCAAAGAACATGGGCAGAGAGTGTTGAGTATGAATGAAAAGCTTTAGTTCTTTTGGGAGGGGAATTGAGACCTTGGACATTATGGGTGATCACATTCAATGACATCATTGACTAGTATGTGAGCAAATATAAGATCTTAAGTTGTTTACCTAGGAATGAGTTAGAATTTCTAGGGGGGGGGGGGGGAAATAGGGAGTTTAAACTTGAGGGAAAAGATATATGTAGATTCGTAATATAAATATTATCAGGTGTTAAGGCAGAAAAAGAGAAGTTTTATTTGAATAGATAGGAATATTTTTCCCAAGTGGAGCTAGTATCCAGAGAGTGATGAAAAGTCACCAATCCAGGGATACAGTGTGTCCAAAGAGTATCCGATCAATAAGATCGGCTATTCGAGGACTAAGTGGGAGGTGCAGTGAACTGTCTCCAGGACAAAGACAGCCTCTTTTAAAAAGTACTTAGTAATTATAAAATTAACGATTCACTATTTAAAAAGGAAAAATAAAATAATAAATAAAACCATATCAATTAGATATATTTATAAACCGGTATTTGAACAAATAGGGTACAGAAAATGTGATAAATATCACGTTATCAAGATAAATAAAATAAAGAAATAAATAGAGTATATAGAATGAAATAAAGTAAATGACCTGAAAATACACTAAAGATATATAGGAGATATGAGGGGATAGTATTTAGGGAAGGTATGAAGATATAAATCAGTGTATGTGCAGGTGGCAGTTAACATTGCTGAAAAAATTAATAAAAAGAAATACCTCACAAAGGATTTTAATTTCTTTAGATATGATGAGTTAGGGAAATAATGTAAAGCTCATGACATCTCAAGAAACACCAAATCTGTTATGTGTGGAAAGAAAGTAATAGCAATTTTAAGAGCATATTTATGTGTCCTAAAATTAAAGAACAATTGGGGAATAGAGAATATATTCCCATTTAAGGATTACATATATTTTGTCATTCTAAATGTTATGTCAATAAGTATACATTTAACTTATAGGGTCCCCAAGAAGAAAAATTCATCCCATTTGATCTTAGTATACAAAAAAAACAGATATCTATGGAGGGACTTATGGACTTTAGAGGCACCAATACAGAACAATAATTCTTTTTATTAAACAATTTTATTACAAAAATACAAAAATGCAATTAAAAACTAGAAACAGATGATATGTTCATTAATGGAGACCTCAATCAGCTCTTAGTCCCTCCCCACACTATAAAAACATTCTCCCCATATCGGGCATTTGCAGTGTGATATTGGCGTGGAGAGAGATAGAACAGGTCTCTGTTCAGTGCTACTAGTGAATTTGTGTGCTATATTGTTTCTAATATAGTGTTTTTGTAATTCAGTGTAGATTATCAGTTTAGTGTGAATCTAGTGATAGTGTAGTGTGAGTGTAATGTGACCATGCATTCTTACTTTAGTGTCAGTTTATTTTGTCAGGGTAGGTTTCCTGCAGTATATTTCAGTGTGTTAGTGATTGTTTAACGCAGTATAATTCAGTGCGTTACTGCATATTTAAAGCAGTATATTTCAGTGTGTCACTGCACATTTAATGCAGTATATTTCAGTGCATTAGTGCATGTTTAACGCAGTATATTTCAGTGCGTTAGTGCACGTTTAACGCAGTATATTTCCGTGCATCACTGCACATTTACTGCAGTATATCTCAGTGTGTTAGTGCACGTTTACTGCAGTATATTTCAGTGCAGTACTGCAAGTTTAACACAGTATATTTTAGTGCATTAGTGCATATTTACCACAGTTTATTGCAATGCGTTAGGGCACATTTAACACAGTATGTTTCAGTGCATTGGTGCGTTTAACAAACTATATTGCAGTGCATTAGTGCATGTTTAACACACTAAGGGGGTTGTTTACGAAAGGCAAATTCACTTTATACTGCAATAAAAGTGCACTTGGAAGTCCAGCCACTCTAAATCTACAGGGTAGATCTGAAATGAGTGGAAGCTCTGCTGATTTTTTTTTTTTTCAACAAGTTTTTATTGAAGTATACAGAAAAATACAACTGAAAGCCAAAGTAACAGGAACCGTTTTGACAAGATATAACATTACAACTTGTGCAAACATGAAGTAACAACCGTGTGTTATTTATGCTAAGTTCAAGACTTCATTAAACAGCTTGAGGAGTATAAGGTCACATACTATAAATGGTGCATGTAAAAAATTCGTTTTTCAAATGGGTGGGGGGGGGGGGAGTGGCTCCACCCAGACACCCCGACAGGGAGCTGGACTGTGTCCAAGCGGAGGCAGACCCAACCCCCCACCATAAATTCCTGTTAGTCTTATTACGGCTTGTTAACCGACACATAGGTCAAAGGCAGCGACTTTGAATCCGAATATGTATAAAAGAACAGCCTCAGTTAAGCTAGAAGAACTGAATAGCATAATAAAAAAAAAAATAATAATTTGACAACCTGTGAGGCTCATTAATGTGAACCGTGAGATGCGTGAGTGTAACCACAACCTAAGACCACCGGAAGCTATCTCCACAGTTTATCTTGTAGCCTAATGGGTGGTGTATAACCAGGATACTATCATCTACAAGTATAGAAAAAATCTCTTCAGAGACAAGTTTTCTTGTGAAGAGGGGATCTAAATCTCTCCTCAGGGAGAAAAGAGGCTCCCCGGAGTTCTGAGGTTAGGGCTCCATCGTAAGAGGGAGCAGAAACAGAGACAAAAAAGGGGGAAGAATACAGGAAAGGAAAATTAAGAAAGATATAAGAAGTAAGAAGTCTGTCCATCGACTCCGCACCTTCTACCCACTATGATGTGTGAGCGATTTATATTCAGGGGTAGAAAGGAAGTGGAACCAACAAGCCCAGGTAGAGGTGAATTTTTCTGGTTTGTCATGGGCTTGATGAATCAAGTCCTCCATTTCCGCAGTTTTGCGGACTCTCGCCAGCCATTCTGCGATCGTGGGTGGATCGGAATTGCGCCATTTGGTCGGTACACAAAGTTTGGCTGCATTTAACATGTGCATTGGTAATGAGCGAAAATAATGTTTTTTGGGAATAGAGGGCAAGCCTAATAGAAATTGTGAAGGTCGGAAGGCCAAGTCAAAGGTGGTAACCTGTTTGATCACCCTGTGGACTTCTTTCCAAAACGGTTGTAATTTGGGGCAAGACCACCAAATATGTAAGAAAGATCCTATTCTGTCTAAGCAGCGCCAACAGTGTGGGGAGAGGTGTGGAACAAAACGTTGTATTTGGAGAGGTGTTCTGTACCATCGTGAGATTATTTTAAATGCATTCTCCTGTGTGTGAGAGTTCAGGGTCCCTTTATGAGCCATCTTGAATATAGTTTCCCAGTCTTCTACTGAAAAGGACTGGGACAAGTCATCTTCCCACTTCTGTTTCAGTCTATCGAAAACCGACTTAAGAGGTGATAATAGCAGCGCATAGATCTGTGAAGTGAGGTGTCGTTGTGGTTCTGTTAGCGTACATAGTTGTTCGAATGTAGTTAAGGGGGGAGACCATTGATAAGGGGATGGAGCCGTCTGGAGGAAGTGTCTCAACTGAACGTAAGACCAGAAGGGGACAGAATTCGTCTGTGTCATCGCTACTAAGGATTCGTATGATTTCATTTTATCCCCCACATAAAAGTGTCGAACTTGCAGGGGATCCTGAAAGCAAACATCGTTCAAGAAGTTTGTCTCCAAACCTGGGACAAAATCGGGGTTACCTCTGACGGGTGTTAAGGGGCTGTGAAGGGAGGACACTGCATATTTTGTGAAGCTTTCTTTGGATGCTATTAACGTGGGACCAATTAGGGGATGGTTTCGTATGGCGAGCGGTATGTGCTTTGTATGTATCCAGGGAAGTGACCCCAGTAGCGATGGGATTAGGGATTTCTCAAGTTGTACCCAATCCTTCCCTTGAGCGTGTAAGTTCCAATCGAGGACCCTGGTGAGATGGCTAGAGAGGTAGTATTTATAAATGTCTGGAAGACCCAGACCTCCCACATCCTTAGGGGCGGTGAGTTTCAGGAAACTAAGTCGGGGAGGTGCCTGTCTCCAAATAAACGAAGTGCAAAGTCTACGCAGAGAGGCAAAAAACATGTTTGGGACTGTAATGGGGAGAGCTTGTAAGACGTATAACACCCTAGGAAGAATATTCATCTTGATTATAGCTACTCTCCCGAACCAAGAGAACAACCCTCCCGACCACTTGGAAAGATCTTTGGTAATAGATCGGAGTAGCGGTAGAAAGTTAGAGGCATACCAATCTTGGATAGACGTGGTAAGGTGAAGTCCCAGGTATTTGATGTCATGTGTACTCCAAATGAATGGGAATTTAGCTTTGCATTGATTACAGGTCTCTTTTGAAAGAGTCAGGTTAAGAGCAGTGGACTTTGAATAATTAATTTGAAGGTTGGACAGGATATGGTAATGTTGTAGTGTGGAAAGCAGGGCAGGGATAGTTGACAGGGGATCTGTTAAAAATAAGAGGATATCGTCTGCAAAGGCCGCTGTTTTAAACTGACGATGGTGTATTTGTATCCCTTTAATGGCCTGGTCCGCTCTAATGCAGTTGAGGAGGGGTTCAAGTGTAAGAATAAAAATTAGTGGGGATAGCGGACAGCCCTGGCGGGTACCATTTGCGATGGGGAAGGCGTCTGACAGGTGGCCATTCACTCTAACTTTAGCCATGGGGTTAGAGTAAAGGGTCTTGATCAAGTTTAACATCGATGGTGGTAAGCCCAGGGATTCCAGCGTTTGAAACATAAAGTCCCAGGCCACCCTGTCAAACGCCTTCTCCGCATCGAGGGACAGAAAAAACCCTGGGAGACCCTGGGATTGCAGCCAATGGTGAATATTGAGAGCCTTGATTGTGTTATCCCTCGCTTCCCTGCCGGGAATGAAGCCAACCTGGTCTAGATTAATAGATTGAGGAAGCAAAGGGAGTAATCTGTTGGCCAGAATTTTTGCGAACCATTTTAAATCAACATTAAGTAGGGAAATCGGACGATAGTTCGCTACCTTCGTCACATCCCTGTCCGGTTTGGGAATGACCACAATGTGGGCAGTAAGTAAGTCTCGTGGGGGAGTCTGGGGAGAGGAGCAAGAGTTAAAAGCTAAGAGGAAATGTTTTATAAGGTTATCTTGGAACGCTTTATAGTAGCCCGTAGTCAGCCCATCGGGGCCTGGGCTTTTACCCGACTTCATTTGTTTTAGAGCCAGGGTCGCTTCCTCCGCTGATAGAGGGGCTTGGAGTTTCAAGCATTCTTCAGTCGATAGTTTGGAAGTAGCGTGAGTCTGCAAAAATTCCGATATCAAAGCCTTCCTATCTGTCAGCGGGTTAGCCGGCGAGGCAGGGGAAAGATTGTATAATTGTTTGTAGAAGGAGACAAATTGGGAGGCTATATCTGGGTTCGATGTGAGCTTATGACCCGAATTGTCTGTAATAGAATGTATCGTCACAGCTGCTTTTTTTGCCTGGAGGGCTCTGGCTAAACCTTTACTAGCTTTGTTGCCGTATTCATAGAAGAATTTCTGAGAGAGGATATATTTACGTTTAATCTGTTTTCCCAAAAGATCCAACATGTCCTGTCTGGCCTGGATCAGCAGGGTCAGGGATTGTAGAGCCTGGGTCTGTTTGTGTGCTTTCTCAAGAATAGAAATTTTGGCCAACAGATCACTAAATTGTTTTTGTCTGGCTTTTCTACGCTGGGACATTTCTGCTATAAGTATACCTCGGATCACACATTTGTGGGCTTCCCAGTTGGTCAGAGGGGAAGTGTCAGTGGGTTTGTTGTCTTCGAAGAATTGCTGGATGCCCGTTTTGATTTTATCTAGTGTAGCCATGTCCGTCAGTAGGGAGGGATCTAGACGCCAAATCGCGGCTGTGGGCGGGTTGTCAGCGGTAAATATGGACATAGAGATCGGGTGGTGATCGGAAAGAATTTGAGGATCGATCGAGGCATGGTGAAGTGAATGGAGATCTTTTTGAGACAGAAAGAAGTAATCTATACGGGAATATTTATTGTGCGGGGGGGAAAAGAACGTGTAGTCTCTGGAATCGGGGTGTAGGGTCCTCCACGAATCATGTAACAATAAGTCTTGCAGCTGGGTCTTGATGGAGCGCAAAGCCGCGTAGGGGATAGTCGATTTCCGTGTTGATGTAACAAGGATAGGGTTCAACGGGGTGTTGAAGTCCCCTCCAAGAATTAGGGTACCCTCTACAAAGGGGATCAAAGCTTGGGCGAGAGATTTAAAAAAGGAGACCTGCTTTGAGTTTGGTGCGTATATGTTCGCTATGGTATACGTGGTGTGTCCTATTTTGCCCTTCAGGAAGAGGTATCTACCTCTTGGATCTGCTAATTTGTCTAAAATGAGGAATTTGCATCGCGATGCAATGAGTATGGAAACCCCCTTTGATTTGGCCTCCGGATTCGTGGCGTGAAACACCACCGGGAAGTATCTAGAATGGAGTTTCGGAATTGCATTTGACCTGAAGTGCGTTTCTTGAACGAGTAGGAAATCAGGATGAGATTTTTGCATTTGGAGTAGCATTTGTCTCCGTTTTTCAGGTAAGTTTAAACCTCGAGCGTTAAAGGACGTGAACGTGAGTTTGGGCCTGGCGGGAGTCGGCATCTTGCGCTACTACAAATTGTCAAGGGAGGAACACTGAGGTTAATGAAAGCCAGGAAGAGCACTAGGGTACGGAGTCAACGGACAGAGGGGTCCCCAAGACAGAGAAGGACAGATTAGAAGTCAAAAAGGAAAGGGAGGGGAACCAGAGTAGGGGAAGGGGAAGGAAAGGGGATGGGTTGGTTTGTAAACACCGACTGTAGGGACGTACCTACTGTCCCTCCTAGATAATTACAAAAAGTCGGTATAGATTGGGTGAACTGCACGAAAAGAGCTACTTTTTAATGATAGGTTTCGAATCGTGTCAGTTCACCTTGTGGGAGGTGGGAGTACCGTGAGGAAAGTGTATCTAAGAACAACCATCGGACCTGCGACCTATATTTAATGTAAAGGCCTGATAGCATAATGCTTGGGGTTGTAGCCCTTTATATAGCAGCAACCTGGGATAGCAACAGGGACGGACAATTAAGGGCTAATTATTCAGCAAGGCAGTATGCTAGGGGTAAGAAACTGACTATGGTATCCTTGCGTTGAGGGTCATTATAAAAGTACATAAAAGGTCTAATTCAAAACCTAAAAAATCATTTTAACATACGGAACATATGCAGACAGTATTAGTCATTCATCATAGCAAAGCAATAGGGGAAAGTCTTGTAGCAACGGAAACTGTGCGTATCTTGCTCCCATGCCAGGGCGAGTGGACAATAAAGCGACAGGAGTTCCGAGCAGCCAGCAGGCAGCTGGTTCGAGATCAATGTCGCTCCTAGCATAACGAACAAGACCCGACAGTTGAGCGTAGAAGGCGTACTGAATCGTAAATATAGTCACTTTACCCAGGGGTATCAATAAGAGCAAAAACATGAAAAAAGAAAATTAAGAAATAAAAATTATTAGAGAACATTGACCATTAGTTACCCTTCCTCCCCCATGAAGCCTGTTAGTAGTCCTTCAGACGGAATGTCTTGCTGCTGTAGACCTCCTTCCCTATGCATAGGCCGTCTAGTACATACTCACAGGGACGTATATTGTTGATCGAAGGGATCTAAGGCTTCGTCAATCTGAACAAAGGAGTAGCGTGTGCGTCCGAACGACGGGAACCTATAGTTGTGGAATAGGTGGTACGACTTAAATGTCGGATCGTGGTTCGTTCGTCCGACTAATAGAGGTAGAGAATAAACATCGGGAAACACAGTAATATAAGCTAGAAAATGTCAACGATGACCGAACAAGAAAAACTTGCGGGAAGTTGATGTCCCTCCAACCGAACGAGTGGCTATGCTCGCAGAAACAGAACAGAGCAAGGCTTCAGGCCTTGGTCAAAGGCGTTGAACTGTAGTCTCACCTAACGATCCTTTCGCGCGCGGCGCGGTGTCGGACCGGACGGAGATCTGCGATCTGGTTGCCGTTGATGAGCCTGGTTTCTGTCGTTCAGAATCGGAGACGGGGAACGTCGTCTTCTGTAGGAAACCTCCGACACATCCATCCTTTCTTCCCTGACTCGATGTTGTGGTCTGGAGCGGGCAAAGTCCGCGTACCAATTAGGGAGCTCGACAAACGGGAGATCCAAGGAGTGACAGAAGTCGTCTAGATCTTCCGGGACCTTGAGTATGGCAGTGCGATCGTGATAGGAAGCCTGTAGTCCGAACGGAAATTTCCACTTGTAGGGAATGCCCTTACGTCTGAGAACGTCTAACAACGGACGTAAGTCCCTGCGATTTTTCAAGGTGATGGCTGACAGATCTTGAAATATATGGATGATATGGCCCTCATAGGTGATATCCTCTTTTGCTCTGGCCTGACGTAGAATTTCTTCCTTTATGGCATAGTCTACAAGGCAGCATATGATATCCCTGGGCGGATCGTTATCCCTGCCCCTGGGCCTAAGCGCTCTGTGGATTCTCTCCATGATTAAAGGCGTCTGTGGGGGTCTGTCCAATATACCATTAAAAATGGTTGTCACAGTGTGTGATAGCTGGTCACTACTCACTGTTTCAGGCAGGCCTCGTATCCTCAGGTTGTGTCTCCTTCCCCGGTTATCAAGGTCCTCGACGTGCCTTTGGAGATCCCTGAGATACAGACTGTGCGTGGTGGTCTTCCGATCCAGGTCTCTCAGGATTCCTTGATGGCGGTCAGTAGTTTTTTCTACCGCGTGTACTCTTCCCGCTATTTCCTGGAGTTCCTGGCGCAGGTCAGATATTGCCGCCGTAAGCGTGTCCTTTATGTCTGAGGCGACTGCCCTGAGGTCCGCTAAGCATAACGGTTGAGATGCAGGAGGAGTGGATGGCAAGGGCAGTCGTGTGGGGTTGTGTTCTGAGGGAGTGAGAACAATGGAGTCGTTGTTCCTCACCGCATGAGGGGAGCCCTCCGCCAAATTGGGCCTCTGTGTGCGGAACATCTCCGGGATGTTGTAGGTCGCACGGTTACCTGGGCCCCTCGGGGACCTGGAGCGGGAGCCCGAAGTGCCGCGGGAAGAAGTCCCCATGTGTAGGAGAGTAGAAGAACGCCGCTCGGCAGGGAAAGGCAGAAGAATAGGCCGTGGTCCGACGGAGCTATGGAGTTAGGCAGCCATCTTCCTCGGCCGGCAAGCCACGCCCCCCGAAGCTCTGCTGATTTTATCATCCAATCATGTGCAAGCTAAAATGCTGTTTTTTATTTTCCTTGCATGTCCCCCTTGGATCTACAGCGACTTTACCCCCAATTGCACTTTCAGTGAACTTTCAAGTGTACTTGCAGTGCAAAGTGGATTTTCCTTTAGTAAATAACCTCCTATATTTCAGTGCGTAGGTGCACGTTTAATGCACTATATTTCAGTGCATTTGTGAACATTTACCACAGTATATTGCAGTGCATCAGTGCAGTTTTACTGCAATATATTGCAGTGTGTCAGTGGAGTGTGTCTGTGTGAGTACTCAAGTTAAAGGGCACCAAACACCACTTTCTATTGAATAAAGTGCATCCACGTACACATTTCTATATCTTTATAAAATGTTGTTAATAAGCAACCCCCCCCCCCATGTCTGGGAGGCCAACAAGGAGAGGAAGATATTCCCATGGAACTGTGAGGGGGGAGAAGCATATGTGTCCACAGGCAACGGTGGACATGGTCCATCCTCAGGCAGAGCATCATTTCCTTTTATTTAATGATGTTGTCCATGCTATTCAGCCACAGCATGCAGCCAAGGTGGTGGACTGGCTTACTAAACTATTCTCATCCTCCCCAACCTCAGTCTCCCAAGCAGAGACTAGTGTGCAGTCCACTGCAGCTGCCAGAGTGGCCTATTCTGCCTCCTTGTCCACAGCTACTCCGGTCATAGCCCCAGCATCAGGCATAGAGGAGTTAGCTGAGTTATTTGAACACAGCGTCAGCCACTTGCTCTTTGAAGCTGGACAGCCATTACTTGATACAGATCTTGGTTCTGAGGTTGAAGAAGGTAGAAACATGAGCCTACAGAGAGGGGAAAACACAGTTAAACAACAAATTGGCAGGCATGTTACCCCAGCTGCCAAGTTGTTCTTGATTGAGAATGAGGATGAAGGGGATGATGGTGCCATACAGAGCAGAGGAGGAAAGTGAGGGTGAGGCACAACCCCAAAGAGGCAACCATCATGAAAGAGTAGAGAGTAGCCACCCTATTCTACCAGATTGTGGAGCTGTTATATCCCGGCCCACTTCCCACAGCTCAGCTGTTTGGGCTTTTTTAAGCACTGTTGCAATTTTCAAACTTTGCCTCAAGCACTTCAAGTGTGTCAAAAACACTAGCCATTTGGGTACCACATGCTTGACAAGGCATTTAACCTCCCACCCATTGGCAAGAGCACCTGAAAGCCACACAAAAGGGATGCAATCCTGCTCCTCCTCACTCCTCACCTTTCCAGTCTACCTCCCTGGCTATACCTCATGATCTCTCAGCAGCCTCCACTGACAGGGATAATGGTATAAAGCAGGGTGTCCCAGGTCCTTGCAGTATGTCTGCCAACACATCATCAGCTGTAGACTATAGCAAGGAAGGCAACTGACGCATGGTCCAGTAAGCATGGTCAGGGACAACATATTTCATTCACAGCACACTGAGTAACTCTGCTTGCAACTTGGAAGGATACAGAACAGGGCTTAGTGCAGCAGCTTGTTGAGCTGCCACGTCTTTATACAGCTAGTGGTGATGATGCAAGATTTGTCAGCTCCACCCCATCCTCCTCCTCCTCCTCCATGCCCTCCTCTGCTGAATTGTCCTATGAATCACAAGTACCCCCTAAGTGTTCAAGGGGCTATTCAATGAGTCAGGCTAAAAGGTGCCATTTAGTGCTTCAGCTGGTCTGTTTAGGGGAAAGGAGCAACACCAGAGCAGGGATTCTTACACCTCTGCAGGAGCTGGTCCAGAGGTGGTTTGTGTCATGCCAGCTGTTGCTAGGAATCGTGGTGTGGATAATGGCTCCTGTCCACCCTTAGACAGGGAAAGTTGACACATGTGCCATGCCTGGCAAATGTCCTCAATTTGGTGATGCAGCATTTCCTAAATAGGTGCCCAGGGTTGGAAGATCTGCGAAAGCATGCCAAAAGAGTCTATGCTGCAGTGGCTGCACATGCAGCAGAGGACACCTTAAAGAGGAGTTTATGTAATGCATGTTGGTTGAGTTATTTCTCATTTTTATGGTTTCACTTAAATCATCAGTAAATCACTGCTCATTTAAAAATAATATTTTTTACAAACTTTTTTTCAGTGCCCGGGCCCCCATAACCACTGTATGCCCAATTACTTACATATAACCCTTCAAAATGGATTTTTCCAGTTCAGGTCCTAGACTTCAATGGGGTTCGTTATTCCCTTTGGAACACTTGCGATGTTCAAAAGTTCTGATGCAAACCAAACAGGGGGTCATTCGGCCTATGTCTATATCGTATTTGAAAATTATTTATCATCATTTAAGGATGTTTGCCTTTTATTATTCTATCAATCAAAACCTTGCACACAAAACCATCGAAATATCAAGGTAAATGATTCATGCAGTTGTGAATAGGAACAGATGACATATCTATTTATCAATCTAAAAGAAGTATTATTTCTGATAGGACATACTGTGTGTGTTTGTGCTTTATCTATTGTAAAGGGATTGCACACTTTTTACATACTTCAATTCCTTTTTTTTCTCCCAGTATTTTTTGTCCTTCTGTAAAATACAATTTCCCCAAGAATAATAAGCTTAGTATATGGTGAAGAGAAGAAAAGAAATAAACTAATCTGGATGTCACTTGGTTACAATGGCACAACATGATGTACAATATTAAAATGTTTGGAGAGTTTTTTTTATCTTATACTGTACTGTACATTTGATGTTATGCTGCATTCACTACAGATAAAGAGTTTGTTAATTCTTAGATCCCAATGGTGTTTAAACTTTTATACAGTATGTGCAAATGATATAGTTCAACAGGATGATTATATGATGATATGAATGTATTAATTAATATTTACTTACGTTAGCTCATTTAAAAAAGCAAGCAAGATCCGGTAGAAGAATATTTTAATGAGACAGGGTGAGTTAGCTGAAAACTGGCAAGTTTGTGAGCACCTTAATAACTGCTATTTTGCTTTTCCATCATTTGTGCCAAATATAAGTCCTTAAGCATATTTCACATGCACAGCAAGCTGATGCAGTGATGAGTGTGGATCTTTTTAATTTCCTCACTGAATATCAGCTTTACATTCGTTATACAACAGATCCATGCACCAAGTAGTGATGGACGAACTTCCGACGGGACGTTTCGCGAACGCGAAACGCGAACGGACACAAACGTTCGCGAAAACGACCGTTCGCCGCGGGCTCCATTGACTTCAATGGGAGGCGAATTTCGCAAACCTTTAGGTCGAATTTGCGGCCACGGGGTAATTATTAGGGGGTAGCACGTAGTCCCACCACCTGGACAATAGCATAATACATGTATGAGGTGAATTTGGGATCGATAACTACAAGCATTTTTTTTTTATTTGGGAAATTGTTCTGACAATTCAGGACTATGGAGCTAATGAAGGCAATGGAGGAGAGGGAAGGTCAGGGACCAGGGTAGGCAAACAAGAGGGTGCAGGAGATACAGAGCACTGACAGCAGCACCGTAATACAGAGCACTGACATCAGCACCGTGACATACAGCGCTGACAGCAGCTCCGTGACATACAGCGCTGACAGCAGCTCCGTGACATACAGCGCTGACAGCAGCTCCGTGACATACAGCGCTGACAGCAGCTCCGTGACATACAGCGCTGACAGCAGCTCCGTGACATACAGCGCTGACAGCAGCACCGTGACATACAGCGCTGACAGCAGCTCCGTGACATACAGCGCTGACAGCAGCTCCGTGACATACAGCGCTGACAGCAGCTCCGTGACATACAGCACTGACAGCAGCTCCGTGACATACAGCGCTGACAGCAGCTCCGTGACATACAGCGCTGACAGCAGCACCGTGACATACAGCGCTGACAGCAGCTCCGTGACATACAGCGCTGACAGCAGCTCCGTGACATACAGCGCTGACAGCAGCTCCGTGACATACAGCGCTGACAGCAGCTCCGTGACATACAGCGCTGACAGCAGCTCCGTGACATACAGCGCTGACAGCAGCTCCGTGACATACAGCGCTGACAGCAGCTCCGTGACATACAGCGCTGACAGCAGCTCCGTGACATACAGCGCTGACAGCAGCTCCGTGACATACAGCGCTGACAGCAGCTCCGTGACATACAGCGCTGACAGCAGCTCCGTGACATACAGCGCTGACAGCAGCACCGTAAGCAGCCCCAGGAGGAAGTCAGCACAGCACAGGGATGGTGTGATCCCCTCATAATAAGAACCCCCAGGAGGAAGTCAGCACAGCACAGGGATGGTGGGAGCCCCTCATAATAAGAACACCCAGGAGGAAGTCAGCACAGCACAGGGATGGTGGGAACCCCTCATAATAAGCAGCCCCAGTAGAAATATGACACCGCTCAACCTCTTCAAAGAGGAGGGTAGGGGCATATAGTACGGTGTGCTTTTTTGGGTCAGGGAAGTGAGCCAAATGAATTAAGAAGGTCTGTGTGCTTGATTCCAAAAATTGTTTATAGACATATACATGGTCTACTGATCACATGTGTTGAATTCCTCCGAGATCCATGCCTCATTCATTTTTAGAAATGTGAGGTAGTTAACACTGTGGTGAGCTAGGCGAGTACGCTTATCGGTCACAATCCCCCCTGCTGCGCTGAACGTCCTTTCGGACAGGACACTGGATGAGGGGCAAGCCAACAGTTCGATTGCAAATTGGGCAAGCTCTGGCCAGAGGTCAAGCCTGCCCACCCAGTAGTCTAGGGGTTCATCACTCCTCAGAGCGTCCACATCGGCCGTTAACCCAATGTAGTCGGACACCTGACGGTCTAGGCGTTCCCTGATGCTGGATCCGGATGACACCTGTCGATGGGTCGGCTGAAAGAATGACCTCATATCCGAAGTCACCAACACATCTTCAAACCGGCCTCTTCTTGCAGGCGCTGTTGGATTGGTACCCGCAAATCCTTCTCTGGGAGTGGGAATTGCTCCTCTGCCAGCGCACGCAAAAGCAGAATGCAGCATTTCTCGAAGCAAGGCCTGGAAGTGCTGCATTCTGACAGCCCTCTGCGACGGCGGTAACATTTCCGCCATTTTGTGTTTGTACCGGGGGTCTAAGTACGTTGCCACCCAGTACTGGTCCTTGACCCTCATGCTTTTTATACGGGGGTCCCTATTAAAACACTGGAGCATGAAGGCCCCCATTTGCACTAAAGTGGAAGCGGTGTGGTGGCCTGGCTCCTGCTCATCATCCAGGATAATGTCGTCCTCTTCATTCTCCTCTCCCCATCCTCGCACAACAGGGATCCCAGAAAGGTTTAAAGCATGCTCTTCTTGCTCCTGCTCATCCGCCCCGGCACCATCCTCCTCTGACTCCTCATCAGACTCCTGTTGTTGACTTGTCTCAGATAGAGTAGCCCCCCCTGGGAATTCATCCAGCATTGCGACTTCCTCATCTTCCCGCTCCTGCTCCTCCACAGCCTGATCAATGACACGACGCAATGCACGCTCCAGAAAGAAGGCATAAGGTACCATGTCACTGATGGCGCCATGGCTGCGACTGACCAGTTTGGTGATCTCCTCAAATGGCCGCAGAAGTCTGCATGTGTCGCGCATGAGCAGCCACTGGCGCGGTGAAAAAAAACCCAGCTCCCCAGAACCGTTTCTTTCGCAGAGTTCATACAGGTAGACGTTAACTGCACGTTTCTGCTGGAGCAGCCTATCAAGCATATAGAAGGTTGAGTTCCATCGCGTCGGGCAATCGCAAATAAGACGTCTGACCGGCAGATGGTGTCGCCGCTGAATGTCAGCAAGGCGAGCCATGGCCGTGTAAGATCTTCTGAAATGGGCCGAGATTTTCCTTGCCTGCCGCAAGATGTCCTGGACCCCAGGGTATTTGACAAGGAATCGCTGCACGACCAAGTTTAAGACGTGTGCCATGCACGGCACGTGCGTGATTTTGCCCTGTTTCAATGCGCTAAGCAGATTGGCACCGTTGTCACACACCACTTTACCAACTGTCAAATTGAGCGGTGTTAGCCACTCATCTGCCTGTGAACGCAAAGCTGAAAGGAGTGCCGGGCCAGTGTGGCTCTTTGCTTCCAGGCACAACAGACGCAACACGGCATGGCAACGTCTCACCTGGCATGTGGAATAGGTTCTGGGGAGCTTGGGCGGTGCAGTGGAAGAGACGCTAGCAGCGGAAAAGGAGGAGGCAGCTGAGGAGGAGAGGGAGGAGGATGGAGTAGGAGGAGGAGAAGAAGAGTCAGGCCTGCATGCAATCCGTGGCGGTAAAACCAAATCTACACGGGTGCCACGGGTTACATGCTTGACGGCCGTCAGAAGGTTCACCCAGTGGGCAGTAAAACTGATATACCTTCCCTGCCCGTGTTTGCTAGACCACGTGTCTGTGGTCAGATGTATCTTGGCACCGACACTGTGTGCCAGAGATACATTCACTTGCCGCTGAACATGGCCATATAGCTCTGGGATGCCCTTCTCTGAGAAATACTTCCTTCCTGGGACCTTCCATTGTGGTGTTCCAATGGCCACAAATTTGCGAAAGGCCTCCGAGTCCACCAGTTTATATGGCAGTAGTTGGCGGGCTATGAGTTCTGACAAGCCAGCCGCCAACCGTTGGGCAAGAGGGTTATCCGGCGTCATCATTTTTTTACGCTCAAACATTAGGCCCACGGAAGCCTGCCTTTTTGCAGAAAAATGTGAGCTTGGCGTGATGGAAGGTGGAGTGGAGGACAATTGTGAGGAGAGAGGAGAAGGAGAAGTAGAAGACGAGGCTGGACGGTGAGAGCCTGCAGTGTGGCTTTGTGTGTTCCGTTGCTCCCACTGGGCTCGGTGATGGCTGCTCATGTGCCTTCTTAAGGCGGTCGTCCCTAGGTGAGTATTGGGCTTACCGCGACTAACGCGTTGACTGCAAAGATTGCAGATGGCAACGCTATTGTCAGCAGCGGACACGTTAAAAAAAGCCCACACTGCGGAGCCATGTGCCGGTGTCCTGGGAGCGCCAGATGTGACCGTACATGGTCGATGACTCGCTCCTGATACATTTGCAGTCTGCTTTGTCCCTGCTGTGCAATGTAAGTCATTGCTGCTTCTCCTCCCTATCTGCTGGTCCATATCTCCCTCTGAACTCCCCTCCTCTTCCTCTCTTGTGGGCACCCACGTGACATCACTAGACACGTCATCATCAACGTCACCTTCCCCACCGCTATAAGTAGAGTAGGCAGCAACACCGGGGACCAACCTCCTCCTTGGGCTGATCTGGGTACTGGCGTCAGACTGCTGAGTAGCGCTTGTTGCTACCTCCTCTTCCTGATCCAATACCAAGAGTGGCTGCGCATCAGAAATGTCCTCTTGATATGGATCGGAAAATAATTCCAGTGACTCAAGCGGAAGGTATGTGGTGGTGGTGGTGGTGGTCGTGTTGTTGGTGGTAGTGTCTTTGGGGGTGCACATAGCAGAGAGTGAAGAAGAGGGTGCAGATCGAGAGGATGAGGAGGGTGCAGAAGAGTAAGGCTGAGCGAGCCACTCAACCAAGTCTGGTGCATCCTTTAAAGTAATTGAACGCACCTTCTGCAACTTCCCACTTTGGCTCAAGCCTGTTGCTCCTGCCCTACCCCTACCACCCCTGCGGAAGGGCCTGCCTCTTCCTCTGCATGTCATTTTTTAAATGACCCTGTGACAAAACTCTTAGTCCCTATACCGCTGAAGGACTGCTGCAGTATAGGTGAGCGGTCAGCAGTGGTGCACGTCAACCCTATCTATTGTGGACCTATAGCGGTCCTTACAGAACAGCAGACTGTACCGCACTCAAGCCTATGTACCGTAGCACCCTATACCAAGTTACCAGTCCTTATAAGAACTTTTGTGGACCAAGCAGGTTGTGTATTAGTGTTTAGCAGACTGTACGTCAGTCCCTATACCGCTGAAGGACTGCTGCAGTATAGGGCAGCGGTCAGCAGTGGTGCACGTCAACCCTATCTATTGTGGACCGATAGCGGTCCTTACAGAACAGCAGACTGTACCGCACTCAAGCCTATGTACCGTAGCACCCTATACCAAGTTACCAGTCCTTATAAGAACTTTTGTGGACCAAGCAGGTTGTGTATTAGTGTTTAGCAGACTGTACGTCAGTCCCTATACCGCTGAAGGACTGCTGCAGTATAGGGCAGCGGTCAGCAGTGGTGCACGTCAACCCTATCTATTGTGGACCGATAGCGGTCCTTACAGAACAGCAGACTGTACCGCACTCAAGCCTATGTACCGTAGCACCCTATACCAAGTTACCAGTCCTTATAAGAACTTTTGTGGAACAAGCAGGTTGTGTGTTAGTGATTAGCAGACTGTACGTCAGTCCCTATACCGCTGAAGGACTGCTGCAGTATAGGTGAGCGGTCAGCAGTGGTGCACGTCAACCCTATCTATTGTGGACCGATAGCGGTCCTTACAGAACAGCAGACTGTACCGCACTCAAGCCTATGTACCGTAGCACCCTATACCAAGTTACCAGTCCTTATAAGAACTTTTGTGGAACAAGCAGGTTGTGTGTTAGTGATTAGCAGACTGTACGTCAGTCCCTATACCGCTGAAGGACTGCTGCAGTATAGGTGAGCGGTCAGCAGTGGTGCACGTCAACCCTATCTATTGTGGACCGATAGCGGTCCTTACAGAACAGCAGACTGTACCGCACTCAAGCCTATGTACCGTAGCACCCTATACCAAGTTACCAGTCCTTATAAGAACTTTTGTGGACCAAGCAGGTTGTGTATTAGTGTTTAGCAGACTGTACGTCAGTCCCTATACCGCTGAAGGACTGCTGCAGTATAGGGCAGCGGTCAGCAGTGGTGCACGTCAACCCTATCTATTGTGGACCGATAGCGGTCCTTACAGAACAGCAGACTGTACCGCACTCAAGCCTATGTACCGTAGCACCCTATACCAAGTTACCAGTCCTTATAAGAACTTTTGTGGAACAAGCAGGTTGTGTGTTAGTGATTAGCAGACTGTACGTCAGTCCCTATACCGCTGAAGGACTGCTGCAGTATAGGTGAGCGGTCAGCAGTGGTGCACGTCAACCCTATCTATTGTGGACCGATAGCGGTCCTTACAGAACAGCAGACTGTACCGCACTCAAGCCTATGTACCGTAGCACCCTATACCAAGTTACCAGTCCTTATAAGAACTTTTGTGGAACAAGCAGGTTGTGTGTTAGTGATTAGCAGACTGTACGTCAGTCCCTATACCGCTGAAGGACTGCTGCAGTATAGGTGAGCGGTCAGCAGTGGTGCACGTCAACCCTATCTATTGTGGACCGATAGCGGTCCTTACAGAACAGCAGACTGTACCGCACTCAAGCCTATGTACCGTAGCACCCTATACCAAGTTACCAGTCCTTATAAGAACTTTTGTGGACCAAGCAGGTTGTGTATTAGTGTTTAGCAGACTGTACGTCAGTCCCTATACCGCTGAAGGACTGCTGCAGTATAGGGCAGCGGTCAGCAGTGGTGCACGTCAACCCTATCTATTGTGGACCGATAGCGGTCCTTACAGAACAGCAGACTGTACCGCACTCAAGCCTATGTACCGTAGCACCCTATACCAAGTTACCAGTCCTTATAAGAACTTTTGTGGAACAAGCAGGTTGTGTGTTAGTGATTAGCAGACTGTACGTCAGTCCCTATACCGCTGAAGGACTGCTGCAGTATAGGGCAGCGGTCAGCAGTGGTGCACGTCAACCCTATCTATTGTGGACCGATAGCGGTCCTTACAGAACAGCAGACTGTACCGCACTCAAGCCTATGTACCGTAGCACCCTATACCAAGTTACCAGTCCTTATAAGAACTTTTGTGGAACAAGCAGGTTGTGTGTTAGTGATTAGCAGACTGTACGTCAGTCCCTATACCGCTGAAGGACTGCTGCAGTATAGGTGAGCGGTCAGCAGTGGTGCACGTCAACCCTATCTATTGTGGACCGATAGCGGTCCTTACAGAACAGCAGACTGTACCGCACTCAAGCCTATGTACCGTAGCACCCTATACCAAGTTACCAGTCCTTATAAGAACTTTTGTGGACCAAGCAGGTTGTGTATTAGTGTTTAGCAGACTGTACGTCAGTCCCTATACCGCTGAAGGACTGCTGCAGTATAGGGCAGCGGTCAGCAGTGGTGCACGTCAACCCTATCTATTGTGGACCGATAGCGGTCCTTACAGAACAGCAGACTGTACCGCACTCAAGCCTATGTACCGTAGCACCCTATACCAAGTTACCAGTCCTTATAAGAACTTTTGTGGAACAAGCAGGTTGTGTGTTAGTGATTAGCAGACTGTACGTCAGTCCCTATACCGCTGAAGGACTGCTGCAGTATAGGGCAGCGGTCAGCAGTGGTGCACGTCAACCCTATCTATTGTGGACCGATAGCGGTCCTTACAGAACAGCAGACTGTACCGCACTCAAGCCTATGTACCGTAGCACCCTATACCAAGTTACCAGTCCTTATAAGAACTTTTGTGGAACAAGTGAGTTGTGAATGTTTAGCAGACTGCAGCAGAAGGGCAGCAGTCAAGTATAATATCCTTTCTATATTTGGAAGAAAGAATATTATACATGTACAAGCCTATTACTGTACCACTGATACCAGTCCTGAAAAGAACCTTTGTGGAACTAATAATAACAGCAAGTCTTTAAAATTACCCTCACTGCCTGACAACACTGCTTCCTTCCTGTCCCTATACAAATTGGCAAAAAAAGAGAACGATTAGTGGTTACTGGAACAGCTCTTTTGTGGACCTTGATAGTAACAGCTAATGATGATGATGATGATGATGATGATGAAAGACTAATCTGGCTGTCCCTGTAGCATACACCGTCCTTTCCCTTTCTCTAAACTAACAAAAGACACTCAGGCTGCTGCAAGAATCAGCAGCACAGCAAACCTATCAACACCTAACACCTATACCAGTCCTGAAAAGAACTTTTGTGTACCAAATAGCTAGTGGTTTATCTCTCCCTACTCCACACAGGAACCTGTCCCTATCTTAACAGAAGAAAGAATGTAAAATGGCCACCGGATCGGGTGTATTTATAGGTTAGGGGGAATGTACAAGTGTCCATGTGCTGTCATGTCTCAATTGGCTGTCCTGTATCACATGATAAACGTGTCACCAAAGGTTAAAGTTCTTGTATACATTAAACACGTAAGTCCGCCGCGGCGAACGACGGAAAAAGGCGTTCGAACGTGCGGACCGCGAATGTCGGAAATTCGCCGCGAAACGACCGCCGGGCGAACCGTTCGGCCATCACTAGCACCAAGGGTTGGAATTCTATATTGCCTGAAAGTGTGAGTCCCTCACCCTGCTGACTGTAGTGTAACACCTCCCTTCATAGGGACATTGTGTTACATTTTTGTAACTGACATATGCATATTAAAGGTTGACTTAAGTGTTACTAAACCCAGGCGCCTGCATTCACTATATCTGGTCTCCCACAGTGCACTGAACATGGAAATGTAATTATTTTGCTAAGTATAAACTGCTAAATACCTTTTCTCATGAGCAGTATATAGTAGTCTTGCGACTTCTATCAGTGTCTGGCTAAAGCTTGTAGGAGAAGTTTTCATTTCTCTAAATGTCCTATGAGGCCACAGGACCCTTGAACCTCTGTCTGGAAAGTGGCACAGGACCAATCAGCAATCACATGCACCCTCTCAAGAAAAAAACAACTCTCTAGCAATAGAGCATGTACACAGTGACCCCAACGGCTCTGTCTTATAAGGAGTTGGTTAGGGGACAGTGGAAGAAGGGAAAGATCAGAGAAAACAGGATCAAACACAATGAGGAGGATTAACCCCTTAGGTTTTGCAGTGAGCATAACAAGCATGCTTTACTGCATATACAGACTGATTTTACTGTTGTGGGTTTAATAACACATTAACAACAACTTTGTTCTTAGCAGGGAACAGAAGATTCTTAATAAGAGCAACAACAAAAATGTTGTAAATTGTTGTCAATTTTATAACACATTGAACAAATCCTGCAAATAAAAGTATTTTTTCAGATTTTTTTTTGTATTTCTTCACAATTTTATAGCCACCCCCTTCAATAATCTGCACATTGCACGTGTATTTTACAATAATGTATCAAAATAAACAGCAGTCCAAAGTAGATCTTAGAAAAGGTTAAGAGTTAAGTGTGAAAGTAAAAAAATCAGTGATGGCATTTAGAGTAATGGAATAGAATAGATAGAAAGTTTTGGTCTCTATTACAATTTTGGACATGCCACATTCATCCATATACTACAATAACTTTCACAGCTGTTTTAATGAAGATAAAATATAACTAAATTATGTACTGGCAATGATTGAATAAATGAATAATTTTACACTGGCTTAACAAACAAAATGTCAATTTCATATACTTAATTATTATAACAGGACATCAAAGAGACAGAGACAGAGATTTTATCTAAATATAATTAGATGTTTAACTTTTATGAAAAAGAGGCCATTTACAGTTTACTCGTTTACCATATTAACATAACTGTTCTGTTTCAACTTATCTACGAATGTAAATTTTAAATGATTAGAACATACCGTATATACTCGAGTATAAGCCGAGATTTTCAGACCCTTTTTTTAGGCTGAAAGTGCCCCCCACGGCTTATACTCGAGTCACGCAGATCAGGTAGGCAGACGGCAGCCATTCCACTATTCAAAAGCCGCGCCTCCCTGTCTGTGATAGGCGGAACACTCAATTTCCCAGCAGTCAGTGTTCCACCTATCACGGACATCCGCTCATTCTCATACTACGGAAGAGGATGAAAGGATGTCCGTGATAGGCGGAACACTGACTGCTGGGAAATTGAGTGTTCTGCCTATCACAGACAGAGAGGCGCGGCTTTTGAACAGTGGAATGGCCGCCGTCTGTCAGACGAGGAGGAGAGGTGCGGCATGGCACACAGAGGCTGCAGAAGGCAAAGAGGCTGCAGATTGGCACAGGTAGGCTGCGATGGACACAGGGATGGACGGGACACAGGGATGGACACAGGGAGGGACGGGACACAGGGATGGACACAGGGAGGGACGGGACACAGGGATGGACACAGGGAGGGACGGGACACAGGGATGGACGGGACACAGGGATGGACGGGACACATGGATGGACACGACACAGGGATGGACGGGACACAGGGATGGACGGGACACATGGATGGACACAGGGATGGACGGGACACAGGGATGGACACAGGGATGGACACAGGGAGGGACACAGGGATGGACACAGGGATGGACACAGGGAGGTATGCAGCTGCAGATGGGCATTGTTGACCCTCTTTTCCACTCTTTTAAGCTGTAACAGTAGCTGCTGCATGTCTCACCCTCGGCTTATACACGAGTCAATAAGTTTTCCCAGTTTGTGGTAAATTAGGGGCCTCGGCTTATATCCGGATCGACCTATACTCGAGTATATACGGTAATAAAAGGTGTGCAAATAGGCACAAAGCAAGCCTAAAGGAAACCAGTTTTGATTGCAGACCTCTGCTTCTAAAATTGGGCCTTATATTTTTCTCATGACAAGTTTGCTTTTCATGACATATGAAAAAAAAGAAACATTCAAGCTTTCTTTGCTGATCACCTGCTTAAAATAATATTTGCCTGTTTGTTTATTTCTGCAGTTCTTCGTAAGTCACTGAAGCCAAAGGAATTGACCATCATGCTAGCAAGGGAATTAGTATTTTCAGAAGAGAAGGTCAGAATCGACAGCCTCCATGCTTCTTGTGGCTTTGGGTCCATGCATATTGGCTTAGAAATCACTGCTTGTACATGAGTGTTGTGTTTTTCCTGTAGAAGCAGCTCAATGTTATCCAATGTGTCCATTCACATTAGTATGATTAGAGGCATATTCTAATCTCAGCGTTTAAAGCCAGGGAAAAAAAATAGCTTTTTTGATTGGAGCTTTCTGCCAGAAAAAAAGTTAAGCTCACCTAAACTGTGAACAACATTTTTTTCTGCCAAGGGAAATAGATTTTTTTTTTAAGCCCAGTGTGCATGGAGCCTAAAGCCTTGTAAACGCAATCAGATTTTCGGATGAAGGTTCATCTGTTTTTTGTTGCATGCTAGTCTCATATTGAAAGTGAAGAAGTTACTCAACATATGAAAATCCTCGTATGACAGAATTCAACTTCAGAAATGATGTAATGTGTTGAATTGTTTTGTATGTATTTAGTTTACGAGCATGCATAATTTGCTCTTACAATTTTTTTGAACAAAAACTCTACTTATCAAATGAAAATCAGACATTACATTCACGTACTATTATAATTGTATAGCCTGTACATTCAGTTTTTGTTGTATGGAATTTCAGAATCGGTTGTCGAAAGCACCATATTAACGATCCGAAAATTGTCAGATCATTCGTTTGACGAAATTTAACTTCCTATTTCTTATCGTGTGTACAAGCCTTATATGTGGACTTTTTATATGTGGACTACATTTTCATAACCCATTCATTTTAATTTACAAATGAATAATGTTTTAGGAGGAGAATGTGCAAAACACTTTACAATTTACAATAACCTTGAAAAACATACACTGCATATTTTATTGAATGTTAAAAATGTCTTATTGTTAGGCATATTTGCTTCTTTTGATCATACAAAAATTTGCTTGAGTGTTTTGATAATTGTCACATATACATGATCTGAGCAATCAAAAATGTATTTTACCGGCTTTGGGGGCGTGGCTTGAGCGCGCGCGGCGATGGACGCTTAGACTGAGAGCTCCGCTATCCAGACCGGACAAATAGCGACTACCGGATGATCGCTTCGCCGCCATCAGCTCCAAAAGCATATACGTATCTCCCCCGGACCTCCGCCACAGCGATGTCTCGCAAGCGGTACCAGGAAAGAGGCCCGAAACGCCTGGAATCCTTCTCCTTTCAGCCGCGCAACAAGGCCCAAGATGGCGCCGCCAGCACAGCACGGGCAGCCCTGAGTTACACGGACCTCCCTGATGACCATCCTCAGGACATTTCGTCTGATATGCAAACGACTTATCCTCCTGACTCATCTCCTTCAACCCCGGCATCGCAGAGCCCAGGGAAATCGAAGATGCGGATGGATCCTCACAACCAGGCCTCAGGCACAGTGAGTAACGGCCTACATAATGAAGCTGCTATATCAGATTTACAATCATCCATTGCTCAATTCCCCACTACTGGTCAACCGGTTCTTGACACGACTATGAAAGATATGCTTTTATCTTTACAATCGTCCCTAATGTCCAATCTCTCATCTCTGATCAATACTTTCTCCCTAGAGCTGAAACATGTGGACAATAGAATGCAGTGCTTAGAGACTAAGATGGGGGAATGTACTGACACGGTCAATGAACTGATTGATGCATATGCTGAACAAAGAGATGTTTTTGGATCAAAGCTAAACTCGCGGACCTCGAGGACCGCTCACGAAGAAATAATATAAAAATACGCGGTATTCCGGAATCTATCCAACCCGCTGAACTGCATAACTTTGCATCCACAATGTTTTCCAGCATGATACCTGAGCTCACGCCTGTTGAACTCACCATTGATAGAATTCACAGACTGCCAAAACCACGCCATCTTGAGGCGGATATACCCCGAGACGTGCTCCTCAGGGTCCACTTCTTTCAGGCGAAGGAACAATTACTTCAAAAGGCTAGAGAGCTGTCTCCATTACCTGCGCCATACTCCACTATCCAACTGTATGCAGACCTGTCTCAGCATACACTGCAATTGAGGAGGCAGTTACGTACCATAACTAAAGCCCTGAACAACCATAAGATAGCCTACAAATGGCGTCACCCAGCGACCATCCTGACCAGCCATAATGGTATTCCACACACCATCTCTACACTAGAAGGTGGATTGAAGCTCCTCCACGCATGGGGTATCCTAATAGACCCCCCTCGCCCTCAACAGGGTCCTGATGGCCAACACAATCCATTTGTCTTTGGCCCCTCTCGGGAGAAAAACAAACCTGCACGGCGGTGAATGACATGTCCACCCTACTATGTTCCACAAATATTATAGTCCGGTCTGGAGCTGCGGCTATACACCTGTTTATTGAACTTTTCCCCACAAAATAGTCAGTTGCTCGCGAAAGCGGTTAGATACTGACATCCTTGCATTTTCTTTTGTTTTTATTGTGTTTTATTTTTCATCACTTGTTCATAGTCCAGTGTTTTCTTCTCCGTTGGTACATTTTTTTTTTACTATCATTCGGAAACTGCCGATATCGAAGGTCCTCCTTGAGTGTTTGACACACACACTCCAAACCTACGGCCTGCTACTATCCTGACACCTTACCTGGTATTTTCATTTTTATTCCAACTGCACTGCCGTTCTCTTCCATTTTGTTTCACTAGGTCTTTTTGAACCTGCTCCTATCGGACCCGCTACTACCAGCTACTATCCTAGACTGGGAGCTGCTACACCCGGCTACTGTAAGTACTCAAGCTAACAACACACATCCCTCCAGCATACCATGGGCATCACCATCCTTTCTCTTAACGCTAACGGACTCAACCACCCTGTAAAACGTAACTCTCTTTGGAAATCAGCTCTGGCACGCAACTGTGATGTTTTATGTGTCCAGGAAACCCACTTTGCTGCAGACGCCACACCTAAATATCAACACAGACTGTTCCCACATGTCTTCCACTCCTCTTCCTCAGAGAAGAAGCGGGGAGTATTGATAGCTATAAAGAACACGGTATTATTCACGATGCACGATTACATTGCGGACACGGATGGGAGATATATTATACTGAACTGTACAATTAACAATGTATCCTATACTCTTGTTACAATTTACGCTCCTAACCAGGGTCAAATGACCTTTCTTAGGAAAACATTGAAAAAAGTAAGAAAAGTGCAAAAAGGTCTTTTACTAATATGCGGGGACTTTAATCGAGTCCCAAATAACTCAATGGACTCCACAGCGGGATCCAAACGGTATGACTCCCCCTTGGAGTCTTTTATTGTTTCTAATGACTTGTATGATGTTTGGAGGTGTTGTCATGCGAGCGAGAGAGATTTTACGTTCCTCTCGCCGCGTCACAACACCTACTCACGTATTGATTTGTTTTTAGCGGATAAACGAGTTCTCCAGAGAACTTTGGGTTCCAGCATCCCCACCACCACCTGGTCGGACCATGCCCCCGTTAGCATTACCATCTCGGATGACTCCTACCATTCAGATTCTTTTATATGGAGAGTAAACAATTACCTCCTTACTTCACCACAATTCTCCGGTCAACTCAAAAAAAGTTTAGAAGAATACTTTCTGATTAATCAATCCTCAGTTTCCGACCCGGGGGTGGTGTGGAATGCTCACAAAGCGGTCATGAGAGGTGTGTTCCTCCAATTGGGGGCGAAAGCCAAAAAACAAAGAACCCAGAGGTTAGATACACTCACGCATGACATTGCCTCCGCTGAATCCCTAAACAAAACCAACCCCTCCCAAGCAATCCAAGCTAAAATATTTACATTACGTAACGAACTTCGATCACTGTTACTGGAAAGACAGGTAAAAACGTACAAATTACTTAAGGCCACATCCTACAGTACCAGTAATAAAGCGGGTAAAATAATGTCACTAAAAATCAAAGGACATAGAGATAAAACGAAAATCCCGTATCTTTACCATCCACACTCAAACGAAAAGCTACTTAAACCTAAATCCATAGCTGATGCATTTAGCACTTACTACCAAGACCTTTACAACCTTAGCGAAGACTCAAGCAGCACCCAACCTACCCCTGAATTAATTCAATCATTTCTAAAAAACTTGTCCCTCCCGACTGTGTCTCCAGAACAACTCTCAGAATTAAATTTGCCCTTTTCGATCACTGAGATCATAGCAGTGATAAACAAACTTCCTTGTGCCAAATCCCCAGGCCCGGACGGCTTCACGGGGGAATATTACAAACAATTCAAAGACATACTAGCGCCTGCTCTATCCCAAACACTCAATCTAGCAGCCAAGTCCGCATCCTTTCCAAAAGAAATGCTTACTGCCATGATAGTGACCTTGCCCAAACCAGGGAAAGAACCTATATCTCCTAAGAACTTCCGTCCCATCTCATTACTAAATATTGACTTAAAAATCTACGCAAAAATGATAGCCAATAGACTTGAAGACATCCTACCCTCCTTAATCTCCTTAGATCAATCTGGATTCACCAAGGGCCGCCAAACGTCAGACGCCACAAGACGATTACTTAATATCATACACCACGCAGAATCCTCTAAACTCCCCGCCATTCTCCTATCCCTTGATGCCGAAAAGGCCTTTGACAGGGTCCATTGGGGTTACTTAGCAGCGGTACTAACCAAATTTGGAATTATTGGCCCAATACAAGATGCTATACTGGCTCTATATTCTTCTCCCTCGGCCAGAGTATTCTCTGCGGATGTCCTTTCAGCACCTTTTCAAATCTCTCATGGCACAAGACAGGGCTGCCCACTCTCACCCATCATTTTTAATCTAATTATGGAACCTCTTGCCGAAAGAATTCGAACGAATACTGAAATTACTGGCATTCCCCTCGCTGGAATGGTCCACAAAATTAACCTATTTGCGGACGACGTGATCCTTATGGTAACTAACCCTGAACGATCCCTCCCGGTCATCCAAAAGACACTCGCCTGGTTCAGCGCTGTGTCGTATTATAAGGTAAACGAATCCAAATCATATATCTTGGATTTAGGTCTAGACCCTTCCGTTAGCACCCGTATCAAATCATCCTTCCCTTTCACCTGGGCAGAAAAGAGCATAACATACTTAGGTATCCAGTTGACCCAAACTACAAAATCTCTATTTGCTGCCAATTATCTACCACTCCGAACCAAACTACAATCAGACCTCACCAAATTAGCGACCCTTGAATTCTCTTGGACAGGGCGCCTAGCGGCGTTCAAAATGCTACACCTTCCTCAAATTCTTTATTTATTCCGCACCTTACCCATCCCGCTTCCCCTTAGCTATTTTAGATCTCTCCAATCACTACTATCCAAATATGTCTGGCAAGGTAAGCGTGCCAGATGCAGACACTCCCAACTAATCAAACACCGCCTAGCTGGAGGCACAGGCTACATTGACTTCCAGGACTACTACATGGCCTCTATCCTGACACAATCCAAAGCATGGTCCCCACTATCTCCTAGCTCTTCCCTATGGGGAAAAATGGAAGCTTCTCTGATTCCAGGAGGCAACTTATACTTGTGGCTATTTGCCACAGGCTTAGGGGCCAAAACCCCTAACAAAATCTCTCTGCCCATGGTAGCAACAATTAAAACCTGGATAAGATTCACCCAATCAGTAAAATCTCACTCCACAGGGGTAACAGTTCATATCCCTATAGAAACCCTACATCTACTGATGCAATCGACATCCTACGAGTGCTGGAAGTCCAAAGGTATAACTTCTCTAACAGATCTTATCGACGGCGAAACCATAAAATCATTTCCGACGTTACAAACAGAATTCCGCCTCCCAAACTCCGATATCTTCTTGTATCTGCGCACCAAACACTGCCTCGCGTCACTTAAATCATGGGAATGTACGCTGCCCCGTGCAGTATGGCTTTTCTACAAATCCGCCACGGTACGTACCAAAGGTATCTCCCTCTTTTACAAATTACTCCAACATAAAACTACTTTTATTAAAACAGCGGCACTACTACACTGGGAAAGAATTCTGGACCGCACATTTACGTTGGAACAATGGGAGATAGCTTGCCAATCCACCTATGAAGCCACATGTTGTGCCTCCCTATGGGAATTAGCATACAAACTAAACTACGGTTGGTATTTGACCCCTGACAAACTCTCTAAATTCGACTCGAACAATGATGGAACATGTTGGCGAAAATGTGGTCACTATGGGAACTTAATTCATACCTTTTGGAGCTGCCCCAAACTCCAGGGCTTCTGGCACTCAGTATTCAACCTCATCTATGTAGTTACCAAACAATCTGTACCAGAATCTCCCCATTTAGCCCTCTTATCCTTGACTATTGATCAATTCCCTAACCCGACAAGAAATATCATAATTCATATACTGTTAGCGGCGAGGTTAACTATAGCTCGAAAATGGAAGAACATTGATCCTCCCACGCTACTGGAGGTAGTTCAAACTACCCAGTCGCATTACTCACATGAAACTATACTAGCAATTAAACAAGGTCCTAAAAGTAAACTTTTTTCCAGATGGCAACAGTGGAGAGACTGGGTCAGCTCCTCTGACCTAACTTCTCTCTTTAAATCCTAAATCTTTGAAATGACATAAAAAAAAGCAAACATAAGCAGAGAGGCGGGTGACCTCGCTCGGACACAGCATAGATCCCTTAGGGGGTGCCTGGGCGAACATCCTCCTTTTCTCAGGTAATGGCCAATTTTCACCGCTTTCCTGACCCAGTCTACCACTGTCCTAGATACCAGCTAGCTCATCAACACTTCTTTGTATCTCAGGGGTGATACTCACCCCACTGTGTGCGTCCCAGGTTATTATTACTATCCTAGTTAACGGACTAGAAAACTCCTGTTATGTCTCACTAGCGTTTTCTCAACAATGAAGATGTTCTATGTTCTTGTTTTTTATCTTTTCCTCTCTTATGTTATCTCTCGTTTATCTATGTTCAACAGTTCTATTTCTTAAGAACAAACGAACCATATTACTCATTGTATAACTTCATTTGGACTATATGGTTACCAGATTCTATGGATATATCGCTTATGATGTTGTGACTTATCACATGTGCTACCGTTTGGTTAAACATGAATGTATATCCACTGTCACCTACTCATTGTATTATGAAAAACTGAATAAAATCTTTTGAGAAAAAAAAAAAAATGTATTTTACCAAGCAGCAACATACGGTAAGTTCAAAGAATGTTTCTCTTTGTTTCTGTTGCAACCTATTTTGTGCGAGTAAAAACATTTGAGTAAGCATTATATTGTTTAGTTGCACAATCTTTTGTTGTAATAAACAGTCTGTTTGGATTTTGTACATTTACAGAAGTTCATTGGGATATTTACCTTATAATGATCAAAGGGATAAAATATATCAGCAAGGCCACGGTTGTCATATAGGGTTTCCAGTAAGAATCATCTGGCCAAATGGCCCAGCACTGAATTTCTCCATTTGGCAGTTGTATCTTTCTGAAAATTATCAATGTGGGAATTGAAAACAGGAACGAAAGTGTCCAAGCAACTACAATTAAAACCTTTGCTTGTTTTTCTGTGGGAAAAAAAAAGAAGCTGATGTATTATCTACCATTCAACAATGTAGTAACTTTTAGAACATTTCAAACTGTAGGTTATGTTAATGAATTTAATACATAATTATTAAAACGTGAACAATAGTTTAAGACTATTGGAGATCATGGGAACATAACTGCTTTAGAAATCATCTTTCCTTCATCGCATTTCTTTTTAAAGAAAAATAGAATAGATGGAAAAACATACAGTTGCCTTGCTGCATCAATAATTCAAAGTTGCATAGTCAAGTTGAAAAAGATACAAGTCAATCTAGTTCAACCAGCAGAAAAAATAAACAAATAAAAACCTCCGTATACAGATTCTCTTTACCTATATTAACATAACTTGTTCTGCATCAGTAAACAATTGCTTCAGGTTGTACCTTTTAAAGCTATTGTTTTTTAGATCTTTTTTAGGTTTAAGAAATATTTGTTTCCTGAGTTGTTCTCTAAGTAGTCTGCTTTTGTGATTCGTCTCATCAACAATTTTAGGAATATTAGGCTACCAACAATGTCATATGCATAGCATGATCTTCTATTGGACTCAATAAAGGTAAAAATTCTGAATACTGACTTTTTTAATTGTCACAAATATTTCATTTTTCAAAAGACACATTGCAGGGATCCATATTAATAAATATGTAAAAGCCAGTTCTTAAAAATCATGCGAAAAATAGAATATATCACAATACTCATAATTTTTTGTCAGAAATGCACATTTCTAAAGTCATGTTACTTATAAAAAAAGTATGCATTTGGAGGAGATTTACTAAAACAGGGGCACACAGAATCTGGTACAGCTATGCATAGTAACCAATTAACTTCTAACCTCAAGCTTGTTCATTTAAGCTTTGACAATCAAACCTGAAAGATGATTGGTTGCTATGCACAGCTGCAACAGATTCTGTGTGCATCAGTTTTAGGAAATCCAACCCATGATCTATATCACAATCATACTAACAAATAAATAAATTACCTATCTAAGATAATTTTTGAGAAGATTTTTTTTTATATAATAATATATTATCATACAGAGCTTATATAAATCCATTATTTGTTTAATATAGTTGCATTTAAAGCATATGTAAAGTAGTTAAAAATGTAAATCACTGTAATGGTCAATTTATGATATAGACCTGAACAGGGTTTCATTTACAAAAATCCCTCAAAATCTGCATATACATAATAGTATATGTCTATCTTACCTCCTTGAAGAAACTTCATTGGATGAACTATTGCATGGTATCTGTCTATACTGAGAGACACAAGTACATAGGTAGATGCATATAAAAGCACAACCTAAGCAAGGAAAAACAATAGGTTACCCATGCCACATTTCAAAAATGTAATGTCATATATAGTTATTTTACATGAATTCAAAACTTTGTGAATATAAAAAAAAAAAAAAAAACATTAAAAACATATTGGAATAAATACAGTGTTTACATTGATGACCTCCTCTAAGGAATACTAGGTACCTGGCTGGTATGTCTAAGCCCTTGTACACATGGTTCCATTCCGACCACAAAATCCGTCTGATTTTTTCAGATGGATTTTGGCCAAAACTGTTGTTGCATACATGCACACGTGATGATGTTCATTCGTTACAATGTGACAACGTTCAGGCTAGTAGCCAATAGTTTTGGTCTCGTAATTAGATCTGAGCATGTGTGGCACTTTGTCCGATCGGAATTCTCTACAAGCGATCGGACGTCCGATCGGATCATGTTGTCGGAAAATTTTATATCCAGCTCTCAAACTTTGTTGGTTGGAATTTCCAATGGAAAAAGTCCGACCATCAGAATGTCCGACCGTGTGTACAAGGGCTTAGGCTTCATTTGTATCATACCTGCATAAAAACTGAATAAAATATGCAGATTTAACTTACAGAGACAAGAGTGTACTTTTGTTTTCAGACATGTTTCAGTGAGTTTTTATGCATGTTGACATCAGTTTTCATGCATGCCTTTTTTATGCATAGACTAACATCACACTCTGTGTCCTCTTTCTGTCATCAGCACCCACCATTCTGTTCTCATCATCAGTGCCCATCATTCTGTCTGCTCCATCAGTGCCCACCATTCTGCCCATCTCATCAATGCCCATCACTCTTTCCTCCTAATCTGTGCCCATCAATCCTCATCTTTGCTGCCATTCTGTCCCCCACCATCTCGCTTTTTTATCTGTACCAGGGATGGAAGTATATGACTCTACCCAGTCACTTCCTCATTTAAAGTCCCACCCACCCCACCTTCTCAACCAGTATACAGGGATGGAGGCACACGGCTGTTTAGTTCATGGTTTACAAAGTTCATGCATGAGCAGGTTCCTCCCCCTGTCCCTGCACAATAAGCCTTTAAAAAATTAGCACTTTAGATTTCTCCCATAGACTTTTAAAGGGTGTTCCGCGGCTTTTCGAATTTGCTGCGAACACCCCAAATTGTTTTCTGTTCGGCGAACAGGCAATGTCCGAGTCGAACATGAGTTTGACTTGAACTCAAAGCTCATCCCTAGCTGTGATATGTATGTACCATGTGTTACTAAAGAGCAATACTACTTATTCTATTTTTTTCATTACCTCATAGCTGTGTGCTTCATCTAAAGTCCCAAATTTCCCTTTTCTTTTTTCTATCCCCTGCCATTAGTGTCTCCTGCCATTCTGTTCCCCACCATCAGTGTCCGGCAACATAAGCATCAGCATTATCCCAGCCGGGATCCGACATGAGGAAATGTTGGTGGGTAGTATAAACACAGAGAACCACTTTGCTTTCTGTAGGAAGGCAACATGGTTTAGTATGATTGTTCTGGAGTTTCTTTCTGGTTGATACAACCAAGTTGGAATGCAACAAGTTGCACATCAAAGCTTTGTAGCATATCAGAATATTCAGAGATCAGGCCTCAATCAAGGCTGAACAAAAGCTTGGCTCCTGATCGACTGGTGAGACTGATAACATGGAAATCCTTGATTAGCCCTCTGCAAGCAAGCTTCAAAAGGACCATAACTGACAAGATGATTGATGAATGTCCTGCTACAAGGATCAAAGGATCAACAGTCACTGAACTGACCCAGGATACATAGACATGACACATGGACAAGTCTGCCCCTAGAAGCCAATACAGCAGGATGGACAGTGATATAATATATTGATAAGGACTGCCCTGAAACCAGGGGAGAACTGACCAGTTGGGCACCACCCGAGGGCCCGAGGGCCCGAGGCCATTAGTAATAATAATATAATAACACTGCTAATGGCGCGGTGTTCCCCGGTGCCACCTCCTTCCCTCCCATCCATCCCAGGTGCTTGTACTGTATGCCTTGTGACATCACCTGGGACGGATGAAAAAGTGGAGGGACCAGCAGGGAGCAGTGGGCCATTAGCAGTATTATTAGCAGCATCGGGTGACTCGGTGAGTGAAGCTGGGACATCAGGGCCGTCATCGGGGTTCGGCATACAGATGTATGGGGCCCCGGCCCCAACATGACCGCAGGAAGGCCCATGATACTCTCTTCATCCCCCCACCCCCACAGTGTCCCCCTGCGTGCACTCTCACTTCAGTGTTCCCCTGTGTGAGCTCTCCCTCCAGTGTCTCCCTGTGTGTGTGTGTGCTCTCCCTCCAGTGTCCCCCTGTGTGAGCTCTCCCTCCAGTGTCTCCCTGTGTGTGTGTGTGCTCTCCCTCCAGTGTCCCCCTGTGTGTGTACTCTCCCTCCAGTGTCCCCCTGTGTGTGCTCTCCCTCCAGTGTCCCCCTGTGTGTGTGTGTGTGCTCTCCCTGGAGTACCCCCCTCTGTGTGCTAACTCCCTCCAGTGTCCCCCAGTGTGTGCTCTCTAGACATGTTCTTTTGTTTTCGTCCGAATGCATTTTCGTCCGAATTTCAGCTATTTTCGTTTTCGTTTTGACAAACGATAACGAAAGCACAGAATCCGAAAAATGAAAGATCCGACATAAATAAATGCTTTATTTTCATTTTCGTTGTTACAACAGTTCGATATAGAATAGGAGATTCGACGTGACTCTGACAATAACAATCTGTGTCTATAGAACCTGTAGTCAAATGTGCCTAACCTTACCTCTATTAGTCCAAGATTATATAGAGAAAATATTCGACAGAGAAAAAAGATTTGACAGAGAGAAAAGATTCTGCAAGTTACTGTCCTAAAAAGTGTTTGGGGACCTAAGTCCTGCCCCAGGGGACATGTATCAATACATTGTTTTCAGTTCAGTGACGTTTTTTCGGGAGCAGTGATTTTAATAATGATTAAAGTGAAACAATAAAAGTGTAATATTCCTTTAAATTTCGTACGGTGGGGGGTGTCTATAGTGTGCCTGTGAAGGGGCACATGTTTCCCGTGCTTAGAACTGTCCCTGCACAAAGTGTCATTTATGCAGGAAAAAAAGTCCTTTAAAATCACACACAGCTATTATGAATTGTCGGCTCCGTAATACAGAGAACACTCATTGAAAGTCATTAATAAAAAAAAAAAAAGCGTGGGGGTCCCCCAAATTCAATTACCAGGCCCTTCAGATCTGGTATAGATATTAAGGGGAACCCTGCGTCAAATGTAAAAAAAATTGGCGCGGTGGTCCCCCTAAAAATCCATACCAGACCCTTTATCCGAGCACACAACCTGGCAGGCCGCAGGAAAAGAGGGGGGACGAGAGAGCGGCCCCCCTCCCTCCTGAACCGTACCAGACCACATGCCCTCAACATTGGGAGGATGCTTTGGGGGTCTGTGACCCCTCAGAGCACCTTGTCCCCATGTTGATGCGGAGAAGGGCCTCATCCCCACAACCCTGGCCGGTGGTTGTGGGGGTCTGCGGGCGGGGGGCTTATCAGAATCTAGAAGCCCCCTTTAACAAGGGGACCCCCAGATCCCAGCCCCCCCTGTTTGAAATGGTAAGGGGGTACAAAAGTACCCCTACCATTTGACAAAGAAAGTGTAAAAAATAGTTAAATAAGACAAACACACTTTTGAAAAATTCCTTTATTAAAAAAAATAAAAAATAAAAAAAAGATTCCAGCGGTGGTAATCCACTCTTGCTACCCCCCCCCCCCCCTACGAAATTTAAAGGAATATTACACTTTTATTTTCACTTTAATCATTATTAAAATCACTGCTCCCCAAAAAACGGCCGTTTTTAAAACTTTTTTTTGCATTGATACATGTCCCCTGGGGCAGGACCCGGGTCCCCAAACACTTTTTAGGACAGTAACTTGCATATTAGCATTTTTAACGTTGGAGGCCCATAGACTTTAATAGGGTTCTAAAGTTCACACGAAGTATGCTATATACTAGCTCAGTCGAATCTTCTTTATACATTCGACAGACACCATAAGCCTTCAAAGACAGATTCAACCGTAATTCATGTGGATTTTCGGACGAATACAATTTTTGAATGAAAAACAAAATAAATAAAAACAAATTTCGAGAGTAACTAAATAAATAAATTTTTCGTACAAAAACGAAATTCGGAAACAAAATATTTTATTCTGCACATGTCTAGTGCTCTCTCCCTCCAGTGTCCCCTTGTGTGTGGGTGCTCTCCCTCCAGTGTCCCCCTGTATGTGTGTGTGTGCTCTCCCTCCAGTGTCCCCCTGTGTGCGCTTTCTTTTCAGTGTCCCCCTGTGTGTGCGCTCTCCCTCCACTGTCCCCCTTTGTGTGTGTACGCTCTCCCTTCAGTGTCCCCCTGTGTGTGCTCTTCCTCCATTGCCCCCCTGTATGTGTGTGCTCTCCTTCCAGTCTCTCCCTGTGTGTGTGCACTCTCCCTCCAGTGTCCCCCTGTATGTGTGTGTGCTCTCCCTCCAGTTTCCACATGTGTGTGCGCCCCAGCCCCAACATGACCGCAGGAAGGCTCATGATACTCTCCTCATCCCCCCACCCCCACAGTGTCCCCCTGCGTGCACTCTCACTTCAGTGTTCCCCTGTGTGTGTGCTCTCCTTCCAGTGTCCCCCTGTGTGTGTGTGTGCTCTCCCTCCAGTGTACCCCTGTGTGTGTGTGTGCTCTCCCTCCAGTGTACCCCTGTGTGTGTGCGCTCTCCCTCCAGTGTCCCCCTGTGTGTGTGTGCACGCTCTCCCTCCAGTGTCCCTCTGCGTGTGCTCTACCTTCAGTGTCCCCGTGTGTGTGTGCTCTCCCTTCAGTGTCCCCCTGTGTGTGCTCTTCCTCCAGTGCCCCCCTGTGTGTGTGTGCTCTCCCTCCAGTGTCCCACTGGGTGTGCTCTCCCTCCAGTGTCCCCCTGTGTGTGTGTGCTCTCCCTGGAGTGCCCCCCTCTGTGTGCTATCTCCCTCCAGTGTCCCCCAGTGTGTGCTCTCTCCCTCCAGTGGCCCCTTGTGTGGTGGTGCTCTCCCTCCAGTGTCCCCCTGTGTGTGTTCTCTCCTTCCAATATCCCCCTATGTGTGCTCTCGCTCCAGTGTCCCCCTGTGTGCGCTCTCTTTTCAGTGTCCCCCTGTGTGTGCGCTCTCCCTCCAGTGTCCCCCTTTGTGTGTGTACGCTCTCCCTTCAGTGTCCACCTGTGTGTGCTCTCCCTCCAGTGCCCCCTGTATGTGTGAGCTCTCCCTCCAGTGTCTCCCTGTGTGTGTGCACTCTCCCTCCAGTGTCCCCCTGTGTGTGTGCTCTCCCTCCAGTGTCCCCATGTGTGTGCGCCCCGGCCCCAACATGACAGCAGGAAGGCTCATGATACTCTCCTCATCCCCCCACCCCCACAGTGTCCCCCTGCGTGCACTCTCCCTTCAGTGTTCCCCTGTGTGAGCTCTCCCTCCAGTGTCTCCCTGTGTGTGTGTTCTCCCTCCAGTGTCCCCCTGTGTGTGTGTGTGCTCTCCCTCCAGTGTCCCCCTGTGTGTGCTCTTCCTCCAGTGTCCCCCTGTGTGTGTGTGCTCTCCCTCCAGTATCCCCCTGTGTGTACTCTCCCTCCAGTGTCCCCGTGTGTGTGTGTGCTCTCCCTGGAGTGCCCCCCTCTGTGTGCTATCTCTCTCCAGTGTCCCCCTGTGTGTGCTCTCTCCCTCCAGTGTCCCCCAGTGTGTGGGTGCTCTCC
Source organism: Lithobates pipiens (assembly GCF_037356315.1). Lineage (NCBI taxonomy): Eukaryota > Metazoa > Chordata > Amphibia > Anura > Ranidae > Lithobates > Lithobates pipiens. The sequence goes on along the minus strand of NW_027507764.1, from coordinate 202,268,745 downwards.
CTCCAGTGTCCCCCTGTGTGTATGTGTGTGTGTTCTCCTTCCAGTGCCCCCCTATGTGTGCTCTCCCTCCAGTGTCCCCCTGTGTGCACTCTTTTCAGTGTCCCCCTGTGTGTGTGCACTCTCCCTCCAGTGTCCCCTGTGTGTGCTCTCCCTGCAGTGTCCCCCTGTGCGTGTTTGTGTGTGCTCTCCCTCCAGTGTCCCCATGTGTGTGTGCTCTCTCCCTCCAGTGTCCCCATGTGTGTGTGCTCTCTCTCTCCAGTGTCCCTTTGTGTGTGTGTGCTCTCACCCTCCAGTATCCCCCTGTGTGTGTGTGTGCGCTCTCCCTCCAGTGTCCCCCTGTGTGTGTGTGTGTGCGCACTCTCCCTCCAGTGTCCCTCTGCATGTTCTCTACCTCCATTGTCCCCCTGTGTGTGTGTGCGCTCTCCCTTGTGTGCTCTCCCTCCAGTGTTCCCTGTTTGTGTGTACTCTCCCTCCAGTGTCCCCCTGTGTGTGTGCGCTCTCCCTCTGGTGTCCCCTGTGTGTGCTCTCCCTCCAGTGTCCCCCTGTGTGTGTGTGTGTGCTCTCCCTCCAGTGTCCCCCTGTGTGTGTGTGCTCTCCCTCCAGTAACCCTGTGTGTGGTCTTCTTTCACTGTCCCCTTGTGAGTGTGTGCTCTCTCCCTCCAGTATCCCCATGTGTGTGCTTGTGCCCTCCCTCCAGTGTCCCCCTATTTGCACTCTCCCTCCAGTGTAGGGGGCCCACGTGTCCCGGATTGCCTGGGACATTCCGGCAATTAGCAGATCTGTCCCACGACCCGGGCACCTTCATTCAAGGACAATACAGTGTCCCGGAATGAAATTAACAGAGCGAGCAAGCCTGCTATAGTGCTGGGGCTCGCTCTGCCTCCAGCTCCATCTACCTCCAGCAGAGGGGAGCTGAGACTGCCCCTCCACCCGAGCACAGCCAAGCCTGCACGAGCCGAGGGGTGCTAAGACCACCCCCCCACCCAAGCACAGCTGAGCCCGCCTGAGCCGAGGGGAGCTGAGACTGCCCCTGCCTGAGCATAGCCGAGCACACTCGAGCCAAGGGCAGCTGAGACCGCCCCCCGCCTGAGAGTAAGGGGGTCTGTACTTAGCGGGGAAGTCTGTACTGAGGAGGGGTCTGCACTGAGGGGGGTCTGTACTTAGCGGGAGGTCTGTACTGAGGGGAGTCTGTACTGAGGGGGGTCTGTACTGAGGGGGGTCTGTACTTAGCGGGGGTCTGTACTGAGGGGGGTCTGTACTTAATGGGGGTTCTATACATATTGAGGGAGTCCGTACTGAGGGAGGGGGTCTGTACTGAGGGGGGTCTGTACTGAGGGGTGTCTATACTGAGGGGATCTGTACTTATTGGGGGCTCTATACATATTGGGGGAGTCTGTACATAATGGGGAGGGGGGTCTGTACTGAGGGAGGGGGATCTTTACTGAGGGAGGGAATCTATACTGAGGGAGGGGGGTCTGTACTGAGGGTGGGGGGTCTGTACTGAGGGAGGGGGATCTATACTGAGGGAGGGGGTCTATACTTAATGAAGGGTGGTCTGTACTGAGGGGGGACTTTACTTGGCAGGGGGGGACACCATGTTTTACCGCACCAGTGGGGTGACACCAACCCTAGCAAAGCCACTGCCACCCACCTCCTCTATCTTCTCTGGGCCCAATCCAGCATGCTCTAAAACAGGTCCCCAGGCCGCACTGCCACAGTGGCAAGTGACACGCTGCATCTGGTAGCAGGTGACGTGGCATGCTGCATCTGGTGGCAAGTGGCAAGCTCAGGTTTCCCACTGATTATGCATTATGGTGATGGTATGGTTGAAGTATTTAATTATTTATTACAATGTAGTAATATAAATAATATGATTTGATCATCCTGATGCCATATCAAGCATGGTGTTGGGATGATATAAGTGCTAAAACCAGCCATTCACCTGACAAATCACTCGCCCCTGAAATCCCTGTCAACTCTGAGACTACATTCAACACCCACCCCTCGGTCCTTGGCAAAATTGTCCCTGAATGGCAGTTTGGAAATGTGGTCACCCTAGCATATACATACATAGACAGCTTAAGCGAAATCCTGTTGGAATTCCATCGGGAAAACCATCAGAGTTTTTTCCAACCAGAATGCCAATCGTGTGTATGCGGCTTAATATTTTTGCAGGCTAATGTAGGTTTCAAATGTATTCAAATTGCGGGTAGAGGCATATTTTAAGCCTCTGTCTAATACCTTAATTTCATCCTCGTTAAGGGATGTTCCACTAAGGTAACATATCCCTGCTTCTACTGGGGTTTTACCCTTTTGAACTCGCCTACCTCCTCTTCTTCCTCTCTGGATTTTCTTTTTCTTATTTGTCCATTGTCTGTTATGGTGGCTGCAATGATGTCATGTCATTTTAGCAATTTTAAAAAATGTATACGTTTTATTTGCTGATCACATATCATTTTGGTAAACAAAAATGCTGGCTCTTGTCTGTGTGTTTTTTGCTGGAATCCCTAGTGTGGGTTGCACATGGCTATGTGCTGTCATGGTTATGCAATAGTTTGTCTGCTTACCTGTTCCCATGTGTTCATCTAGAGACCAGCTGACCCTCACCTGTCTGCTTTTGTAATCCATCCTCTGGCATGGCTCCACCCTAGCTCCTATCAGGGAGCTCTATATTAACCTGTGCACTGCAAGGCAACCCTGCTGATCAACCTTTGTGTGTTAGCTTCCTGTTACCTGCCGTGTGCTCTGCTGTTATTCCGTTACCAACTTTGGCGTGTCCTTGACTATCCCTGTTTGCCTGTGATCCTGACCTTTTGGCGTGTCCCTGACTATTCCTGTCTGCTTGTGGCCCCGACCTTGGCTTTGTCCCTCACATCCCTATCCTCCTGTTGCCTACTGTGGGTGTGAGCTGGGGGACCCTGGGGGTCGCGACCTGGAGCCAGTTGCAGCCAAGTCCATCCTTACCACCAGAAGCGCTGGTGAACACCTGCTGGCTCTTAGACTCTGCGCCACCAAGGGAATCTTATGCTCTAACCCCAGTGGGATCTGTCCCCCTTCTGCAGCAGTCAGCCGTAAGGTCCACAACCTTACGGTGCACTCCTGATCCCTACGGTGTGCATCTGTCACCTCGCCTCAAGGTGACCTGACATGTGCACTGTCTGGCTTTGGTGTCCCCTATTGTAAAGTCAGATGTGCGCTGGTGGAATGCATAGCTGGACAGGAGTTGTATCCAGGCAATGTTTTTCACATAGAGGGTTGGCTTTAACTAGTGTAGTTTACCTCCTGATCATCCTAGTGTGAGGTCTGAGTCATGTGTTAGTTGTCACATGACCCGTCTTAGTGCCGTTGTTGTCGCCAATGTTACCATGCCGACAGATTGAGCTAACAGGAAGTGAACACCTAACCTTCGGGTGTCTTGAAGCTGATTGGTCTGAGTCATGTGTCAGCTGATTTGAGCTAACAGGAAGTGAACACTTAACCTTCGGGTGTCTTGAAGCTGATTGGGCTGAGTCACATGTTAGCTGACTTGAGACCCAGTGTTATGCCGTTATTGATGCCGAGGTTGCTATACCAATGGACGGAATGAATAGGAAGTGAATGCTTAACCTCCAGATGTTTGAAGCTGATTGGACAGCGCAAGCCTTAGGAGGTGGAGTGTATAAGTGCAATTACATAGTTAGCTTACTATATAAAAGATAAACTTACGGGCCTCCATTATCACTGAGGAAGTCTCACTTAGGGAAGATACATGTGTGAGAGGACTTTGTGACGTCACTGCAGCCACCTTATCCACTTATGTATACCGACAATACTACATGCCATTCATCTTAGCACTGGGGTTACAGTGATTTTTATAGTGACAACTAGGGATGAGCCAAACCCCCCCTGTTTGGTTCGCCCCAGAACATGCGAACAGGCAAATTTGATTTCTCCCATAGACTTTTAAAAGGTGTTCCATGGCTTTCGAATTTGCCGCAAACACCCAAAATTGTTCGCTGTTCGGCGAACTGTAAACAGCCAATGTTCAAGTCGAACATGAATTTGACTAGAACATAAAGCTCATCCCTGGTGACAATGTGCGACTGTTAAAAGTGGTAGGACATCGTATCTTATTCATCTGTGTCCACTTTAAGTGGTGAACGCCTGTTTGACCCATCTGTTTGCTCAGGGGTCCAGTGATTGAGGTGAGCGGTTTGGCTAGCTGGTGGAGGAATCACTGATTAGAAGATATCACATGAATGTCTATGAACACCCTTATCACCGCTGAGGAGATCTTATCTGCCAACTTTTATATCCATCTTTTATACCAAAGGGCACTTTTTAACATTTTATGCTATGAGCAATTTGTTATTTTGTTTCTGTATATATTCTTAGCGCTGCACTGTTATTTACCTATTACATGTTCAGAAGGATTTTCATTTATTGATCTTTTAGTATACAGCTGCTTTAATTTTGTGATTTTATGTATATCGTCTTGCGCTGGCTGAACCCCCATATATTACATATACTATAATCTTGTATCTGTTAGCTTTGTGTACCCCACATTTTCCTTATACCTAGGTAATGACATTCCTGATTTAGTTACTGTTACTTGTAAGCTGATATAGTGTATTTAGTCTCCTTCCACTTTCAGACCCTCCAATATGACCCACTCCAGTAGGTACAAAACACAGTGCATTTGATTCTTCCTATATTATTTTGATTAATCTCATGAACCAAGTTAAGGTGTTTACTTAAAGTGTAAATAACCCCTGTCAATTATTAATGTTTTTGCCCTGTGGTCTATTAAAAATACCACTGAAAGTGTTACTTGCTGAATTTGTGCTATACAAGTTATCTCTGCAAGTTTAAGACACTTCCCCTTTTGCTATGACAATATGTAGAGGGGAATGTGTTCTGCAGTCTAAACACACTTCTTGTTCTAGAGTTACAATACTATTCCTTCTTAGATAGGGTAGAGTGAAAAGAAGTGAAACTGTAGAAGAGATCACCAGATAAAAACCAATGTAGAAAGAATAAACCTAATGCAGCTACCACATCTATGGACTGGGATAATGCAACAAACAAGCATTATACCAGTCCTTATACCATTTTTATTCTTGGCTTTAGAAATACTTAAAATATCAATGTATTGTTATCTTCCAGATAGTCATGGTCTATAAACCATAACAAGCTGTGGCTAGGCCTGGAAGCATGTCTAAATCCAAGGCAATATTTTTATGGGTATCAGTAAGTCTTTGTAAATGTACTTTTAAGTATGCCTGTCGTAAAAAGAATAAAAAGGCTGTCATACTGCATTGCTAACAATGTTTTTTTTATTGTAAATGCTAGTTGCCCAGTTGCCTTACAGGTTTTACTTTAGAGCCAGAAAAAGTATAAATATTGTTCTGACATTCCTTCTACAATCAAGGTAGACATCCTTTTTAATATCTGGGTCAAGCTTTACCCTGGGCTCTATATTTGTAACAAAATAAGGCAAATAAGAGTTTTTACAATAGTGTTTATTCAACTCACCTGCAAATACCTCACAACCCTGCACACAATATCTGGAGCCATGAAATTGCCAGTATATCTCCATATTATATCAGTCATGATACTTATAATTCCTGTGAGGCCATCTTGAATACAAAAAAAAAAACATTTATTGCTAGTAAAATATAAACTGAACAACAGTTTGACAATAATATTGTAACATAATTCAGTCCATCTTCAGAAATTGTCAATAGCTATTCTGTAGCAAAAAATAAAAATAAATATTTAATTTTATTCATCAGTGTCTTCACCTCAACCCAAGTGTTACACAGTTACACTCACCTGGTGCTTCCATAATAACTATTGGCTGAAGAAGCCATCAGGCATAATAACTTTAGAAAGCCACTACTGAATATGGTATTCGAATGAGCTAAAAATCCAACACTTGGACATACGAACATAGCAAAATTCAGTCCAAACCTGTGTTCTAGTCAAACCAAGAACTTATCCCTACTAACCATTATATGTTTTTATAACTAATATTTTTAAACTAGAGAAGAACCCAAATCACCAGCTTATAGTTTCAAAGAATTTTAACCCTATAGTTCAGCCTATTATGAACTGCTTCTCCTAAATGGTAGGATCTATTCAACAATACCCAGCTATTACTAAGGCTTTAAAAAAATATCACTTGCAACAACTGAGATTGGTGGATCCATGGAGGTAGGTAAATCATTAACCTCGTCATATACATTCCATTCCTTGATTCATAATTTTTCCTCATGGATTGATTATATACTTTTAAGTTCCTCATTGCTGACTAGTTTTTAAAATTCTCAAATGTGTCCCTGTGCAGGGTCAGACCATTAAATGTTTCAAACTGATCTCTCCTTTCCTGTTACCAGATGAAAGCCATTTCTCTGGAGACTGAATAAATTCCAACCTTATTTTCAGTATTCTATGAAGGATAAACTAACTGCTTCTTCTCTACTAATGATATGCCACAAGTTTCTAGGAATATCATATATAGAAGTGACTTTTTCTGAAGCTAGTTTATATGGCAGCTTTCTCAGTTAATGGTTGGAGCACCACATAAATATCATGAAAAAAAATCTACACCAGGTGTTTATCCGAGCATGCAGCCTGGAAGATCAGGAAAGGGAGAGAGTGTGTGGCCCCTTCCTGAAATACCAGGCAACCTGTCTTCAAAATGAGGGGAAACCTCACTAGGGGGATCCCCACAGTAAAGCACATTGTCCCCATGTTGATGAGGATAAGAGCTTTTCCCCACAACCCTGGCTTGATGGTTGTGGGGGTCTGTGGGCAGAAGCTTATCAAAATCTGGCATGTAGATCCAGGACCACGCCCTATGGGAATGAGTAATGGAAGTATAGTGTCCCTACTCATTGAAAATAGATAAATAAAAGCATACACAGTTTTTGATAAGTCCTTCAATTAAAAAAGAAAGTTACATGATGTATTTTCAAGTGCACTTGCAGTGCACTTGTAGTGCAAAGGGGATTTACCTTTCGTAAATAACCCCTATTGCATCATTTCACATGTATAAGTAAATTTAGTAAGGATTTGTTTTTATCTGGTATACAGTATATTGTTTTTAATAGTATGATTGTGGACAATTACTATACTTCCCAATTTTGAAAAAGCAGTATTTTCATGAAACAACTTTATACAGGACATGTATCAAAATTTTATTTGTATAATAAAAACATATGGTTTATTGTGATTATCTTTGTGTATTGGTTTCTTATATTTTCCTGCCAGCACATTTAAAGTATTATTAGTTATGTTAAAGTTTCTACTCATAAATTGTGATTAAATGGTGCTCCCATGAAAATAATCTGTAAGTATTTAATTTTTGATTTGACGATTCCACTAATTGTGTAATATGAGTTTCACATAAGATTCAGTTAGAAAAACAAATACATCTTGAGTAAAATTTGTATGAACCTTGAGTGAAAACATTGATAAATAGACCTCCTAAATGTGGTGGCTGCACTAGTTTTCTTTTGTTAAAGCGGAGGTCCACCCTAAAATGGACCTCCGCTCATCGGAATCCCCCCCCCTCCGGCGCCACAATTGGCACCTTTCAGGGGGGAGGGGGGTGCAGTTACCTGGATAATCCAGGTAACTGCACCCACTTCCGGGATAGCTGTCTGCGGAAAGGGGCGTAGATTACGCCCCTTTCCGCAACTGCCCGCCCCTTTGCGCAAGTGCCCCGATGCCTGCTGAGAAACACACAGTTCCCAGAGGCAGCGGGGACCGTCCAGATTGCGCCGCGTGGCTCGCGCATGCGCAGTAGGGAACCGGGAAATGAAGCCGAAAGGCTCCATTTCCTGATTCCCATACCCAAGATGGCGGCGGCAGGACCCGACAGACGACCTAGCGATCGGCTTCGGGTGCCGACATCGCAGGCGCGCTGGACAGGTAAGTGTCACTATTTTAAAAGTCAGCAGCTGCAGTATTTGTAGCTGCTGGCTTTTAAAAAAAAAAAAAAAAAACGCGGAGTCCCGGTGGACTCCCGCTTTAAATCTTTTTTCATTTTACTTTCACCAGTTGATTTTTTTCAGTAACACATTCTACTGTATAATGAGGTGAAAATGCTTACCCACTGCAAGGTACCTTTGTCAGCCTAGAACTGGAATACAGAAATATTGCCCACTTCTCTTCTCCCTAAACAGGAGTTCTGTAGTTCATTGTTAATATTTACATATACTTTAACATATAAAAAACAACCATACATGCAGTTATCCCTTTAAAACTGGCCAATAATAGTATCTATCATATGCATGCTTGTATTTAAAGTGATTTTAAATACTCAGTCTCTATATCTTTAATTTATTTTTTTGTATCCATGTTTATATATTCTACAAAAATGTATACGTATTTCTTTTAATAAATGAACAGTAAGTTACACAACTTTTTTAAAACGAATTAACTACTCTAAAATGAACAAGATTTTTTTTTTAAAGAATATAAATATATATTTACAAACTGTAGTGCAAACTAAATCCAATTTCCCCAATTATTTTCCTTCTGTACTTTTAGCTAATTAGGACAATAATTTAACAATATTATATTCCAATCTTAATTGTGTTCATTAGAAAATGTTTACTATAAAAATTACCCAGGATGTAAGATTCTCATTTAGATGTGTGGATAGCTAGAAATATTTAATTGCTTAGTATGTTTGCTATATAATGGGAATGGAGAAGGACTGGCTTGCATACCGGCTTAACATTTATTTATGTTGTCTGTAAAAATGTAATTTTTAAGCTGCTGCACTGATTGTTTGCAGAATGTTATTCTATATTCCAAACTTTTTGTTGTATTTATGTCACCTAATAAGCAGAAGTTTCATATCTGAAAGAATCAGTTATGCCCCGTACACACGAGCGGACTTTTCGACATCCAAACTCCGACGGACTGAGTCCGGCGGACTATCCGATCGTGTGTGGGCTGCAACGGACTTTAGCGAAGCTAAAGTCTGACGGACTTTAGAAATGAAGCATGCTTTAAATTTTCCCGACGGAACTCCGCCGGACCCGGTCCCCTTTGAAAAATCCGCTCGTGTGTGTGCTACTCCGACGGACTAAAACCGACGCTAGGGCAGCTATTGGCTACTGTCTAGGAACTTCCTACGTCGAATCCAGTCGTACGTCATCACGTTCGACTCCGTCGGAGTTTGGTGTGATGGTGTGTGGTCAAGTCCGTTCGGTCGAAAAGTCCGCCAGAACTCCGTCGGAACTCCGGCGGAACTCCGGCGGAACTCCTTTGGAGGTCTGTCAGACTTAATCCCTCTCGTGTGTACGGGGCATAACGCTGTTTGAAAATAATCTGGATTATAGATGAATTTTTTTTTTAGCCCACACTTAATAGAGGTTTAAAGAGAGTGACACAATTTATATGATAGAGAGGAATGCTGATGATAATAAAAAGCAGCATATTCTAGAGCCCCGGTGCTTAACATACAGCCCACAATCCTCTGCATGCTATTGGCACCAGTCAGGCAGCAGGGTGCTGGATGCTGGAATGCTCTCTGTGTTCCAGCACCCAGCACTTAAAGAAAGACTATGCTGTCTGTCAGGCAGAGTTTTCTCCACCCACAGTACAAGTAAAGTCCTATCCTCGGAGTGGCATTGGAACCTGTAGCCAGGTAATAACTACCAATGGGGTTATTAAGGCCAGCCATAGATTGTTTAAACATTTGGCCGGTTCAGCAGGAATTTCAATTTGACTATGGGCAGGCTGGTTGGATGGATCAAATTCAGTACAACCAGCCTGTCAGTTTTTTTGTGTGATCACTGCTGGGGGCTATAGCTGTTGGTAGTGATCATAGTATTCTTATGGCTGGGAAATCTCCCGCTGTCTGGGTACAATAACACAGTGGGAGGGATTCCTCCATCAATACTGACTGTGATGATGAGGGAATTGAGCAATTTCACAAAGAAAATTGTATAATGTATGGCTTTCTTAACTTTCACTGTCACTGACCAATGGGTGGGGGTTAACTTTTTTTACTGCTATTGGCCACCAATACAGGAGGGGGGCTAATTATGACTGCAATGACCACCGATATGGGGGGGGGGTTAATGTTCACTGCCACTGACCACCAATGAGAGGAGAAGGGGAGTTAACTTTCACTGCCACTGACCACCAATATAAGGGGGTTTCAAATTGACTGCCACTGAGCACCAATGTAGGGGAGTGGGAACTTAAGTTTCACTGCCACTGACCACCAATATGGGGGGGGGGGATTAATAGTATTGACACCAGTGGTGGGGGTTATTGTTAGATAATGAGTTTATTTTAAATCCCCATTAACAGATGTAAATAATATTGTAATTAGAAACATATTTTAGTTAGAATATAATATATTTAAACCACTAAGTGTGTTTCAGTATTATACCATCACCAGCTTCTCAGTTGGTGTTACTATAAATATTTTCCTCTTTAAAGGTCTGGTCATTGTTTTTCCTTATTACAGCTCACATGGATTGTAAACAGCAGCCTTATTTGAATCTCCCAATTAGGCTGCGCCCAATATACATTTGCTAGGCACTGTGACCAATTAAGGTGCATTATATGGTAGCCTCTGTACAGAAAGGAGTGGGGGTTAAAATGTACTGTTTTCTTCAAAGAAAAGCTGTGTTGCAATTTGTGAAAAACTATGTGGTTTTCAAACCCATATATTACAAAAATTAATAATTAATATTATAAATAAACCTCATTCAATCACCATATAACATTGACACATGTAGCATAAATTATATGGATAATAGTGCAAGAATTCATTCAAATGCAAATTTTAAAAACCAGATAATTCATAGAGTCCAAAAAAATGTATCTCTAAAAAACACTCTGTAAATGAGGGGTTAATTAGTCCACTCTCCAAATTCAACAGTGTTTCATAGGACCTCCACAGTGATGTTAAACACAACACCCACAAAGAAGTGCTATAGGAAAGTAAAGGGATCCTCCACCAATGAAAATACTGCCACTTACCAGCTGATCTGATCCCTTATGAGAGATCTGATGTTGCATGTGGCTTATCCCCCAGCCAGGGTCTCTGTATCAAAGATGACAAGCCCCGTTTTCCACAGCTCCACTTATGAAGGTAATAATTATCCTCCAGTGCACACTGCTCATTGCCCATATATAAGAAAAGGGAACCACCATAGCGTAATGCTGCAAACTACTTTAATATTAAAAAGCAACCATATTGCACTTACATGTCTTTTGTATGAAAAGTGTACAAAATTCAAGCCGGCCAGCTACACTATCACTGCCTGTTGCTTCCAGGACTAGCGTGAATTTGTGATGATGTCAGCACGCCGCTCCTCCCTATGCCATTTTGTCAAAAGTGACATCTTGAATTGTTACCAAACTGTGCTTTCTCTTAGTCCCTGAACACACAAGCACTCAGTATGACCAGACCTGAAGCTCAGGTAGACTACCTCCATACGTGTAGTCTACATTGAATTGTAAATATGGTTTTGTGTGTAATATTCCATGTAACCTGCTGTATTTATAGTTTTATAAATACTGTTTAGTGTGTATTTTGTATACAATATATTAGAACTACAGTACCTCTTTTGTCCAAGAATCTTCAGATCTAGCTGTATATCTGAAATATTCCTATAATGATTGGAGTGTAGCCACACATGCACTTAAACTAGTTAACAAATGGTGACTACTCATTGGATGTAAATTTGGTAGTCTTTTCAGCAATATTGGTTGTGGTTGTGGTTGTAATATTTACAAAAGCACATTGGTGAAGGGTTTTCTATTAAATGCTAACAATGAACATTGGGTGCTCTATATGCTTGATATAGAAATGGGCTATAACAAAATGTATGGTGCAAATTGTATTCAATTGGTAGCCTACTGGCAATATATTAAGTAATACATAACTTTAGTTGTACATTTTAAATGCTAAATATGATATAGAATGTGTATATAAAGAGTACAGATCCACGATAATGAGATGAAATATTCTATTCTATTTCTAAAAAAAAATATTCCCTGCATATGATGAATTGCATGTATGCAGTTCAACAGGAATTGATAACATAGCACAAAAGATGGATAGTGAGCACAGGCAGTTTTTAGAAAATGTTATAAGTATAGCTAATAATATTGGTGAACTAATGGCAGGAGTGCACTTAACATTTTACGCAGACAATGTCTTGTAACAATGTAAGTTACTAGGAGTTACCAACCCCAGTGATCAGGTAAAGGTTGTACTGTTAACAGTTGAATTGGCCACATGGTTTTCCTTACCAGACCATTTTAAGGCAGGAAAAGGGAATTCCAATGAAACTGTAGATGAACTGTTAAAAGTATTACACGCAGGTTTAAAAGCAGCGTATAGAACAAAGCAGAAAAATAATGAGAATCCACTTTATGCAAACAGGCTACGGTCAGCCTGCTATGTAGACAAAAGAAGGACGGAGCACAGAGGGGTCAAGAGTACAAAGCCCTGCTAATACCTAATGCTCAATCTAAATTCAAAGCTAAAACCTGGTACACAGCCCGATACACACTAGAAGTTTTAGCAGGTTGAACATAAAAAAAAACATTTGAGAGATCATCATATTAAAACAAGCAATGTTAGTGCGGTTATCTCCCCTCACTGTGCAATTAACTATGTTAAAAATTATCAAAAACAAAGGAACTATAGGAACTGCTAAATCTACATGAAATGTATATATCAGCAGCTAGCATCACATTTGTTGATTACAAATAAATAATGAATATATAGAACATGCAGCCCATTATACAAGTCTGTATAGCAGAATATAGAAAAAAGTCCTTTGTAAAAAAGAGAGAGTATCCCAGCACCCGCCTCCGGGATTAGCTTAGCTGTTATTCAGGAAACAATTCATATCCCATTATACATTGAGCCCCAATGGAACATAGGACTTGAGCCCATAAATTCAGTGGGTTGCCATCCTAGAAATCTCCTGCTGGATAAAGCTCCTCCTCCAATGAGGAGTAAACTTATCTATAGCGAGAAAAAGGGTACCCTCAAGATTTTTTGCATGGTGCTGGGCATAGTGCCTAGAGACACTGTACCCAGGAAAGCCCTTTCTGATATTAGCTATGAAACGTTAACTGTTTCCTGAATAACAGCTAAGCTAATTTTAGGTTCATGAGTTTTCGTATATATTTATATATAGTTATCTTTTACTGTCTTTATAATTGTGCCTTATTTCCATTACAAACATGGTTATTTATTGTTATTTTTTTTTCTTAGTAGGTTATTTAAATTAAAATGTATGATTTGTCTAATTTTGATGGCATTATTTAATTTTGATGTCATTATTTAATATGTATTGTATAAGGGTGAAGTTCATGTTGCATCCACAAGAAGGCGCCAAAAGGATCTCTCTATGAGGTCTTGAATGAGGAAGACATGTTATTTTTTATTTTATTATATTGATGTATATTTTTTACTTTTTAATCTTTTCCTCTTCTTCTGATCAGTATTGATCGCTGATTTTTATATAGCTAATGACATCATGATTGATTTTTCTTTCGGATGTCTCTGCTTGATCCCGAGAGGTATATGGACTTTTGGAACACATCTGTGGCTGCACATAACTCCGGTTTTGTCACTTCGTGTTATTTAATGCATGCTTGCGAGTGCTTGGCACGCCTCTGACAACGTCACTTCATGAAGAAATGCATAAGTTGGGACACTGGGCATGACGCAAGCATGCCGAATGCCGCAGCTTTTATAATTGTATACACATAGCGCTTACTGATTGTACTACACGTGAGTGTGCATTTTTTACAATAAAGATACCATTGATATTTAGTACATATTGCACTATGGTCACAACTTGATGTGTGTTTGACTGCTGGAGATTGGAGCTCTATGAGGTGGCCTTTGGGGTATTGTCTTTATTTTCCCTGTTGGAGTCTCACATATGAAGTGTTACTGCTCCTCTGGATTGAGGGTTCAATCCAGCCAGTTTGACCTCCCTATAATATGAGGGCCTACTCCTGGTAAGGAGAATTACTTGATCACTGTGGTGGTGTGTGGTTCCATCTGTCACACTGAGGCTGGTGCTGGGAAACTCTCTTCTGGCTGTTTTTTTCCTCAAGGACTTTTTCTATATTCTGCTTTGTGGACTTGTATCAAGCGCTGCATGTTCTATATATTTATCTTAAAATTAGCTTGAACCAATAAAGTCCAAAATTAGTAATTATGAAAATACCAATTCAATAATGGAGATATCACAACATTCACTCAAAGTAAAATATGAAGTGTGCCATGCAGACATGGTGCAGTGCAGGAATTTTGTTGAATTGTCAAAATTACACAGAAAACAGATGGTGTCATATAAACAGAAAATGCAGGAGAGAGACCCAACATATCTATACTATCTGCTAGGATTTCACATTACTAGAACCCAAACATGAATATAAGCAATGTAGAAACACCATGTGAGATAACAGGTATAATGCTGGATAAGATACCAGATATAATGGGCGATTCAGATGCCTATGGTCTGATTATTTTATCTTTACCAGATCAAAGCGGGAATATCAGTGGCCATATACCAATCTAGAACCACAATTCCTAAAAAGTTGGGACACAGTAAAATCTATATAAAAACAGAATGCAATGATTTCTTACAATGCCATGTTTTATTCACAAAAGAAAATAGAAAACATATCAAATGTTTAAACTGAGAAAATTTAACATTTTAAGAAACAGGGGAGTGGAATGGCGTCCCATTCTTGCCCGATAAAGGATTCTAACTGCTCAACAGTTCTGGGTTTTCGTTGTCATATTTTTAGGTTAAAGATGTGCTAAATAGTTGCAATAGGTGAAAGATATGGACTGCAGGAAGGCCAGTTAATCACCTGGACTCTTCTACTACAAAGCAATGCTGTTGTCATAGAAGCAGTATGTGGTTTAGCATGGTCCTCCTGAAATATGCGATGTCTTCCCTGCAAAAGATGTTATCTGAAAGGGAGCATATGCTGCTCTAAAACCTGGATATATCTTTCGGCATTGATGGTGTCTTTCCATATTAATATTATTGTTATACAGTGCCAACCATTTGTTCAGCACTTTACAAAATTAAGGCAGGCATTATGGTTACAATACAGTTTGAAACAAGAGGAATCAGAGGACCCTGCTTGTTAAAGCTTACAATCAAAGAGGGAAGGTCAAAGGATACAAAAGGTAATAACTATGGGGATAAGCTGATGGAGAACGTAAAATCACAGTGAATTGGTTAGAAGCAGGATAGGATTCTTTAAAGAGAAGGTTTTCAGGGATCATCTTAATATGGATAGATTAGGACCTAGAAGGACAGATTGGGGTAGGGGATTCCAATGATTGGGAGAAGCTTGGGAGAAGTCCTGGAGGCAAGCATGGGAGGAATTGACAAGGAAGCTAGAGAGTAGGAGGTCTTGGGAGGACCGAATAAAGTGGTATGGATGATATTTTAAAACAAGGTTAATGATGTAGCTGGGGGCAGAGTTGTGGCTGGCTTTGTAAGTTGTTGTTAGTACTTTGAATTTTATTCATTTGGTGAGTGAAAGCCAGTGGAGGGATTGGCAGAGAGGGGTACTAGACACTAAACGGTTGGTACAGTGAATGAGCCTGGCAGCAGCATTCATGATGGACTGAAGGGGCTAAAATTGCTGCTTCCAGCAAAAAAGATGAGTTTTAAAAATTGTCTTTGTTTGGTGTATGTTCCACAGGGCACTACCTATTAGCCTAGAAAATGTCCATTACTGTCTTTTAACATTTTACTCCTATTGACTTCAAGGGGGTTTGGCTTCTTTAATTTAGCTTTTGTCATGTTCTGGGAAATGGGAACCTGCTTCAAATCACACCAAGGTACATTCAGCTTACCCCTAGCTAAAACACTCAGACCATAACACCCCCCCCCCCCCCAACACTCCATGCTGAAGCCACCAGCATATAGGTGTATGTGATTTGGAGTTGGACTTGTGTCACCAACTACTGTGAGAGGACGTGTATCCAGACAAGCATGCATGCTACTGGCTCTTGTGTGAAGTATAATGCCGTGTACACACGACCGGATTTTCTGGCAGACTAGGTCCAACGGTCTTCCCGACGGACTTTCGGCAGAGGTCCGACGGACTTCCCGAATGAATGAACTTGGCCACACACGAACGCACTAAGTCTGTTCTAAAGTCCGTTGGTTTTGAATGTGATGACATAAGATAACGTAAGACTAAAACAGGAAGTTCAATAACCAGTAGCCAATAGCTTCCCTTGCGTCATATTTGGTCCGTCGGACCAGCATACAGACGAACGGTTTTCCCGATAGGAGTTGAGTCCATTGGACAGATTTGAAACATGTTCTATTTCTAGGTCCGTCTGATTTTTTAAATGAAAAACTCGGATTGCCTGACGGACTGATTCCGTAGGACCTAATCTGCCGGAAATTCCGGTCGTGTGTACGTGGCATAAGTCTCCTTTCCCCAGCCTGCCAGGGGTGTTAATGAGGATTATTCTGAAGCTACTGTTCATTCCTGCATCACTGCCCATGATGTTTGCTTTCATTCTCATTTGACTTGTGATGATTTGCATGCTCTTCTGTCCACAGACAAATGTGAGTGCAATGTTTTCTTCTGTTTTTATCCATAGTGCACTTCCCAATCTTTTCTCCTCTTACAGCCTTCAGAGTCATCTTTCCAGAATTCCCTGTGCCATTAAAAAGGATCAGTCACTAAAGGGCACTTGTAACAGTCTGAATCAAACTTACAGTGCATCCTTACCTCTCAGGGATAATCTTTTTATTTTATCGTTTACTTTATTTCTGTTGGTGAGGGCAGAAATATTAGGCTCTGTGATATCATTTATAGACATCCTATCTCCAATCTGAGCTTATTGCTGATAACTTACATGTAATCACTGTCATAAGACAAAGCTGTTGTCGGGGTTACATGAAAAGAAGCTAAAGGCTTTGCTAATTGACAGCTTCACCCTCCTTTAGCAGCATGGAGATTGTGCCATTTTCCCTGACATTATTGTCAGTACTCTTAGTTTAAGCTGGCAGCTTTTGTGGTGGCCTTACAGACTGAAAAAAGGACTGATATTTCTTTTCTGACTAAGATATCACAGTTAAAAAAAAAAACACATACACACCTATCCCTGAGTGGCAAAATTGACCTCTTGACTTGTTATCTTTAAGATCATTCTTAATCATTGTACATAAATGGCCAGACAGCTGCTTCCTGAGGGTGGAAGGCTTTTTTTTTTTAAATGGGTTCCCTTTTGTGGTGCTTGTGCATGCCCTCTAGCACATACACAAGCACACTCTGTGATTGATGTGTTCACTGAATACAGAAGATCAGAGTAGAATACTGGGCTAATGAAATCGGCCTTATACTATGTAATCGCTGTGACCAATTACACATGTAAGTAAAGCCTGCATTTTGCAGGCAGCAGTCTGATTCCTCTCACACATAGATCAGTTGAAAGAGGAAACAGTTTCCTACAGTGATCAGCCACATTGTCCCTGATCGATATCCACACCAGTCGCAATGTCATCAAACCAGTGTAAACAAGCAAGAGTGGCCTTGAACCACCATATCAGTGCCAGTGTCACTAGACCAGTGAAACTAGCAACATTGTTCCTGATTACTGCCACAGTGGTGACAGTGCCACCATGTTAGATTGCTAACCGCACTAGTGCCAGTGTTGCCAGTGCCAGTATAAGCCAGCAACAGTTTTCTGATTGCCACCACTTCAATACAAGTCAACAGAGCAATTGTAAGCCAGCAACATTGTTCTGATCACAGTCACACCAGTACAGTGTCAACAGAGCAAGTATAAGCAAGCAACAGTGTTCTGATCACTAGCCACACCAGTGCCAGTATCACCAGTAGGGATGAGCTTCGTGTTCGGCCTGTTCGGCGAATTCCGAACATTATGGGCCGTTCGCACCAAATTCGTGTGGCGCTCACGTCCCACAATGCATCGCAGTGCATTGCTGGCTCATGATTGGCCAAGCATGCACTGTGACCCCGCATGCTTGGCCAATCACAGCGCCGGCAGCGAGGAGAGCCATGATTGGCCACAGGCAGTGTAGTACAGCGCGGCGGCCTTGTGTAGTGTGTTGGCGTCTGTAGGAGTTAGTGGGTGTTCTGTGTACTTTCAACACAGTATACACCAATCATTATCGGACGATTTTTCGTTCTTGCTCTTCTGTAGTGGTTGTCTGCGTTCCCTGACCGCAGTATACACCGCTATATTCACCTATATAGCTAGCTATATTTCTCTTTTTTAATAAAGCTTGCAGTCAGTGGTAGGAGATTGTGCGTGCTGTCTGCGTGCTCTGAACCCAGTATACACCACTATATCCACCTATATAGCTAGCTACAGTGCCTTGCGAAGGTATTCGGCCCTCTTGAACTTTTCAACCTTTTGCCACATTTCAGGCTTCAAACATAAAGATATAAAATTTAAATTTTTTGTGAAGAATCACCAACAAGTGGCAAACAATTGTGAAGTGGAACGAAATCTATTGGATATTTTAAACTTTTTTAGCAAATAAAAAACTGAAAAGTGGTGCGTGCAAAATTATTCGGCCCCTTTACTTTCAGTGCAGCAAACTCACTCCAGAAGTTCAGCGAGGATCTCTGAATGATCCAATGTTGTCCTAAATGACTGATGGTGATAAATAGAATCCACCTGTGTGTAATCAAGTCTCTGTATAAATGCACCTGCTCTGTGATAGTCTCAGGGTTCTGTTGAAAGCGCAGAGAGCATCATGAAGACCAAGGAACACACCAGGCAGGTTCGAAATACTGTTGTGGAGAAGTTTAAAGCCGGATTTGGATACAAAAAGATTTCCCAAGCTTTAAACATCCCAAGGAGCACTGTGCAAGCGATCATTTTGAAATGGAAGGAGTATCAGACCACTGCAAATCTACCAAGACCTGGCCGTCCCTCTAAACTTTCAGCTCAGACAAGGAGAAGACTGATCAGAGATGCAGCCAAGAGGCCCATGATCACTCTGGATGAACTGCAGAGAACTACAGCTGAGGTGGGAGAGTCTGTCCATAGGACAACAATCAGTCGTACACTGCACAAATCTGGCCTTAATGGAAGAGTGGCATGAAGAAAGCCATTTCTCAAAGATATCCATAAAAAGTATCGTCTAAAGTGTGCCACAAGCCACCTGGGAGACACACCAAACATGTGGAAGAAGGTGCTCTGGTCAGATGAAACGAACTTTTTGCCCACAATGCAAAACAATTTGTTTGGCGTAAAAGCAACACAGCTCATCACCCTCAACACACCATCCCCACTGTCAAACATGGTGGTGGCAGCATCATGGCTTGGGCCTGCTTTTCTTCAGCAGGGACAGGGAAGATGGTTAAAATTGAGGGGAAGATGGATGCAGCCAAATACAGGACCATTTTGGATGAACACCTGTTGGAGTCTGCAAAAGACCTGAAACTGGGACGGAGATTTATCTTCCAACAAGACAATGATCCCAAACCTACAGCAAAATCTACAAAGGAATGGCTCACAAATAAACGTATCCAGGTGTTAGAATGGCCAAGTCAAAGTCCAGACCTGAATCCAATTGAGAATCTGTGGAAAGAGCTGAAAACTGCTGTTCACAAACGCTCTCCATCCAACCTCACTGGGCTCGAGCTGTTTTGCAAGGAAGAATGGGCAAGAATTTCAGTCTCTCAATGTGCAAAACTGATAGAGACATACCCCAAGCAACTTGCAGCTGTAATCGCAGCAAAAGGTGGCTCTACAAAGTATTAACGCAACGGGGCCGAATAACTTTTCATTTTTTTATTAGTTAAAAAAGTTTCAAAAATCCAATAGATTTCATTCCACTTCAGAATTGTGTCCCACTTGTTGGTAATTCTTCATAAAAAAAAAAATGTTTTATATCTTTATGTTTGAAGCCTGAAATGTGGCAAAAGGTTGAAAAGTTCAAGGGGGGCGAATACTTTCGCAAGGCACTGTATCTTGCTCGTTTTAAATAGAGCTTGCAGTCAGTGGTAGGAGATTGTGCATGCTGTCTGCGTGCTCTGAACCCAGTATACACCACTATATCCACCTATAAAGCTAACTATCTTGCTCGTTTTAAATAGAGCTTGCAGTCAGTGGTAGAAGATTGTGCGTGCTGTCTGCGTGCTCTGAACCCAGTATACACCGCTATAGCCATCTATATAGCTAGCTATCTTGCTCATTTTAAATAGAGCTTGCAGTCAGTGGTAGGAGATTGTGCGTGCTGTCTGCGTGCTCTGAACCCAGTATACACCGCTATATCCATCTATATAGCTAGCTATCTTGCTCGTTTTAAATAGAGCTTGCAGTCAGTGGTAGGAGATTGTGCGTGCTGTCTGCGTGCTCTGAACCCAGTATACACCGCTATATCCATCTATATAGCTAGCTATCTTGCTTGTTTTAAATAGAGCTTGAATTCAGTGGTAGGAGATTGTGCGTGCTGTCTGCGTGCTCTGAACCCAGTATACACCGTTATATCCACCTACATAGCTCTTATCTAATTGAG
Source organism: Lithobates pipiens (assembly GCF_037356315.1). Classification (NCBI taxonomy): domain Eukaryota; kingdom Metazoa; phylum Chordata; class Amphibia; order Anura; family Ranidae; genus Lithobates; species Lithobates pipiens. The sequence continues at coordinate 202,248,214 of NW_027507764.1, read as the reverse complement.
CCATCTGCCATCTGCAGGAGTTAGTGGATGTTGTGTGTGCCTCCAGCACAATATACACTACCGAATTGCTGGTTTTCCCAACTCCCTTCAGGCCATTACCATGTCTGGAAGGCCAGCAAGGAGAGGCAGAAAGGCGCGAGCCAATAAAAGAGGGCAAGCAGGCTCTGTGTCTAGAGACAACAGTGCTGGTCGTGGACGCGGTGCATCGTCATCATCAGCACGTGGCCATGGGACACGCTTGTCCTTTTTGGCAGCTGGACATGTTGAGCCGCAACATGCCAACGACTTGGTAGAGTGGATGACCAAGCCTCCTTCATACTCCTCATCCTCTCTCACCCAGTCTCAGAGTACTAGCAAAGCAGCTGCCAACGCATCGTCTTCCCTCGTCTCAATGTCATCATCAGTGACTCCTTCCCTAGACCCACCACGTCCTCCTGAGGAGTCTCCTGAACTCTTTGAGCACAGTGTTGGGTACATGCTCCAGGAGGATGCCCAGTGTTTTGTAGGCTCTGATGATGATACTCAGCTAGAGGAAGGCAGTAGCGTGAATGCAGAGAAAGGGGATGCTCAAGAAGGACAGCAATCTGGCAGTCATGTTCCACAAGCTGCAGCATACTGCCAGGTTTGCTACAGCGATGAAGAGGGAGGGGATGATGAGGGCACTGACTCCACGTGGGTGCCTGGTAGGAGAGAGGAGGAGGAGGAGGCACATGTTCAACGAGGCAGGATGCCCTCCGGGGGCCAGCTTAGGGGCAGCACACCGACTGAATCACACCGCAGAGCTCTGCCTGTGCAGGGCGCTGCCTCTGCGCGTTATTCTAAAAGTTCTTTGGTGTGGGCCTTTTTTGAGACGAGTGCATCAGATCGCACCGCTGCTATTTGCAACATATGTCTCAAGCGTATCTCGCGTCGCCAAAACCTCAGCCGCTTGGGCACCACATGCTTGACCAGACATATGTTGACCTGCCATGCAGCTCGTTGGCAAGCGTACCTCAAAGACCCACACCAAAGAACAAAGCGGACCTCTCCTTGCTCCTCATCAGCTGGAATCTCCAACCCCACTAGACCTTCAGTCCTCTCTGAAACCTGCTCTGAGAGGAATGAAGGTGTACAATTAGGTGTGTCACAGCCAAGTGCTTCCGGGCACTCTGCTAGCAGTACACAAACGGCCGATTATAGCAGGCATATGTCCCTACCCCAGCTGCTGGACTGGCGAAAAGTTCACTCCCAGCCATCCACATGCCCAGCGGTTGAATGCTAGCTTGGCTAAATTGCTAGCACTTCAACTGCTGCCTTTTCAGTTGGTAGACTCGGCCCCCTTCCGTGAGTTTGTACAATGTGCGGTTCCTCAGTGGCAGGTCCCAAAACGCCACTTTTTCTCACGGAAGGCGATTCCGGCTCTCTACAGGCATGTGGAAGGCAATGTCCTTGCCTCAATGGACATGGCGGTCAGAAGTAAGGTGCATATTACCGCTGACTCATGGTCCAGCAGGCATGGACAGGGACGTTACCTGTCTTTCACGGCCCATTGGGTCACTCTTCTGGCAGCTGGGAAGGATGCAGGACAAGGTGCAGTAGTGTTGGAGGTTGTTCCACCACCACGCCTCCAAAATGCTACTATTGGTTGTGACACACCTCTCTCCTCCACCCCCTCCTCTCCTTCTTCCCCCATGGCCTCATCCAGTGCTCTGTCCTGAGAACCAGCGGTGCTTCGTAGGCGTTCCAGGGGCTACACAAGTACGCAGGCAAAACTATGCCATGCTGCGCTGGTTTGTTTGGGGGACAGGAGCCACACTGGGGCGGATGTTTTGTCAGCTCTGCAGGAGCAGGCCGAGAGGTGGTTGACGCCACGCCAGCTTAAGCCAGGAATGGTGGTTTGCGACAATGGCACCAATCTCCTCTCCGCCCTCCGACAGGGACAACTGACCCATGTGCCCTGTGTAGCTCACGTCCTTAACCTGGTGGTTCAGCGGTTCTTGGGCAGGTACCCGGGCTTACAGGATGTCCTGAAGCAGGCCAGGAAAGTCTGTGTGCATTTCCGCCGATCATTTAATGCCTGTGCTCGGCTGGCTCCAAAAGGAGTTGAACCTGCCCAAGAACCGCCTTATATGTGACATGCCCACCAGGTGGAACTCAACGCTGGCCATGCTGCAGTGGCTGCACATGCAGCAGAGGGCCATCAATGAGTACCTGTCAACTACGGCACCAGGACAGGGTCAGGGGAGCTCGGTTTTTTCTCACCATGCCAGTGGGGCATGATCAGGGATGCATGCGCTGTCCTGTCACTGTTTGAGGAGGCCACAAGGATGGTGAGCAGTGACAGTGCATGCATCAGTGACACTGTACCTCTTGTCCACCTCTTGGAGCATAGGCTGCGTGGAATAATGGACAGGACACTTGAGGCAGAACAGAGGCAGGAAGAGGAGGACTTCCTTGCCTCTCAAGGCTCCCTTTATCCAGACAGTGTTCCTGCTGTGCCACCCATCACACAGGAAGAGGATGTGGAGGAGGAGGAGGAGGAGGATAATGATTGTGTCAGCATGGAGGTGGAGGCTGGCACTCAACATCAGCAGCAGCAGCAGTCTTGTAGGGATGATTTACAGTCCCAAGAAACCCGTGGACTTGTACGTGGCTGGGAGCAGGTAGCTGCGGATCATGTTGTCCTTAGTGACCCAGAGGACTCCGGACCTAATGCCTCAGCTAACCTACGCTGCATGGCCTCCCTAAACCTGCAAAGCCTTCGGAAGGATCCTCGTATTCTTCGGATCAAGGAGAGGGACCATTACTGGCTGGCCACTCTCCAAGATCCACGGTACAAGGGTAAGGTTGCCGACCTTATCTTGCCGTCGCAGAGGGAGCAGAGGATGAGACATCTCCGGGAGGCCTTGCAGAAAGGTCTGTGCAACGCGTTCCCAGAGACTGGGAGGTTACAAACTCCTGGTCCTGGACAACGTGTTGCTGAGGCATCAGTCAGAAGGAGCAGTGGATAAGGTGGCCGTCTGACCGATGCTTTCAGACAATTTTTTAGCCTGCAGCCCCAAGGTATGATCGGTTCCAGCAACCATCGCCAGCGTCTGATTTACATGGTGCAGGAATACCTAGGGGCAAGGTCAGACTTGGACACCTTTCCCCCCGAAAATCCTCTGGCTTACTGGGTCTTGAGGATGGATCACTGGCCAGAGCTTGCAAAGTATGCAATTGAGCTACTGGCCTGTCCTGCATCCAGCGTTCTTTCGGAATGCACCTTCAGTGCTGCTGGTGGCTTTGTTACCGATCACAGGGTGCGCCTGTCCACCGAATCAGTTGATCGACTGACCTTCATCCAGATGAATCAGTCTTGGATCACCCATAGCTACCAAGCACCTGAAGCTGATGTAACCGAATAATTTTTTTTAAAATATCACATCCCTTCAAGACTGCCTATGCTGATGCTGAGTGACTGTCCTGTTATGTCGATTGTCTATCCTCTTCCTCCTCCGCTGATATGTTGGAAGAACATTTTTGGTTCTGGGTGATGCCATCAGCCCAATTTTTCTGCCCCTGTTTAACAGGGGCGTTTAATTACAATTTTTGATGCAATGCTTTGCAGCAGGGCTAATTCCTGCACTAAAACTAGAGTATATGGGAGAGGTTGCAGTGTCGTGGCACCAGCACCAGTGCCTAAGGCCCAATTTTTCTGCCCCTGTTTAACACGGGCATTTAATTAAAATTTTTGATGCAATTCTTTGCAGCAGGGCCAATTCCTGCACTAAAACTAGAGTATATGGGAGAGGTTGCAGTGTCGTGGCACCAGTGCCTAAGGCCCAATTTTTCTGCCCCTGCTTAACAGGGGCGTTTAATTACAATTTTTGATGCAATGCTTTGCAGCAGGGCTAATTCCTGCACTAAAACTAGAGTATATGGGAGAGGTTGCAGTGTCGTGGAACCAGCACCAGTGCCTAAGGCCCAATTTTTCTGCCCCTGTTTAACAAGGACATGTAATTACAATTCTTGATTTAATATTTCACAGGAGGGCCCGTTCCTGTGCCCACCCAGAGTAACTGTGAGGACTTATAGTGTTGTGGCACCAGCACCACAACCACCAAAGGTCAATTTTTCTACCACTGTTCAACAATGGCATGTAATTACAATTCTTGATATAATCGTTCACAGCAGGGCGCTCCAGCGCCCACCAAGAGTCACTTTGAGGGCTTACAATGTTGTGGCAAAACCAACACCTTGTTCCGCCATTTCTTCAGAGCATATAGGGCAGGCCCCTACTTTCAAACATCCAATTTACAAACATCTCCTACTTGCAAACGGAAGGAGACAACAGCAAGTGAGATGAAAAAAGATGGACGGCAAAAAAAATTATACAGGGGTGATAACCCTTCCCTATGTATTCCAAAAAGCTTACAAATAGTTTTTTTGACTGGAGCTACACTTTAAAAATGTACCAGTTGAAAATTACAAACAGATTCAACTTAACACAACAAATCTACACAGTCCCTGTCTTGTTTGCACCACCTGTATACTGCTGTTCTGAGTATATAGGACCTGGGGGGGCCACACGTATTTCCTTTTTTTAATATGGGTACGGGGTTCCCCTTAATATCCGTACAAGACCCAAAGGGGCTGGTAATGGGCAGGGAGGGCTACCCATGCCATTTTTCTCAATGATTTTCAACCATATTGCAGGAACCAGATATAACATTAAAACCGCAAGCAGTTTTAAATGACGTTATTTTACGTTAAATGTCATTTTGTGCAAGGACTGTTCTAAACACAGGAAACACGTGGTACTTCACAGGCATACTATAGACACCCCCAGGCACGATATTTAAAGGAATATTTCACTTTTTTTCACTTTAATCGTCATTAAAATCAGTGCTCCCGCCAAAATGGACGTTTTTAAAACTTTTTTTTGCATTGACCCATGTCCCCTGGGGCAGGAGCCAGGTCCCCAAACCCTTTTTAGGACAGTATCTTGCATATTAGCAGTTCTGGTGCGAACCGAATCGGGGGGGGGGGGGGGGTGTTCGGCTCATCCCTAATCACCAGTGCCAGTGAAGCTGCCTTGGTCACTGCCACACCAGGTAAAGTGTTACTAGAGCCAGTGTAAGCTATAAACAGTGCCAAGATCGCTGCCAATGCCAAACTAGTAAATGTCATATAGTACCAGCGATAGCCGTTAACGGGTACCAGGTAAAACCACTGCCAAAAGCATCCAAAAAATGTACATAGTGAGCAGGACTGTCTTAATAGCATCATGGTCCTCTGGGCAAAGGAATGCACTGTACCACTGTACCCATACCAGCTTGCTCCAATTTACACACCTACTTTCAAAGTGATATAAATAGTTAATAGAATTAAACATATATTCATTAGAACTTTCAATAAAAACGATATTACAAAAAAGGAAAACGTTCCATAAATCAAAGACTAGTCAACACAAAGGGCATAGCACAGGGGGCACAATACTGGGAACAGGAGGGCACAGTGTATGGGGGGGTCAGGGGGCGTAATACTGGGATCAGGAGGGCACAGTGTACGGGGGGTCAGGAGAGCACAATACTGTGATCAGGAGGGCACAGTGTATAGGGGGGTCAGGAGGGCACAATACTGGGATCAGGAGGGCACAGTGTACAGGGGGGGTCAGGAGGGAATACTGGCATCAGGAGGGCACAGCACAGGGGGACTCAGGAGGGCACAATACTGGGATCAGGAGGGCACAGTACAGGGGGGGTCAGGAGGGCACAATACTGGGATCAGGAGGGCACAGTACAGGAGGGGGGGACAGGAAGACACAATAATGGGATCAGGAGGGCACAGTACAGGGGGAGCAGGAGGGCACAATACTGGGATCAGGAGGGCACAGTACGGGGAGGTCAGGAGGGCACAATACTGGGATCAGGAGGGCACAGTACAGGATGGGGGATCAGGAGGGCACAATACTGGGATCAGGAGGGCACAGTGTACAGGGAGGGTCAGGAGGGCACAATACTGGGATCAGGAGGGCACAGTATAGGTTCTGGGACGCTTCCCGGGACACAAAAATATCGGGACAGTTTTAGTAAAAAGCAAATCAGTTAGCAAGTATGATGTAATGCATTTTTTTGTGCCCAGAATTGCCCTTGCATTAAGATGGCCCTGATAGTGAGGTGGTCTTTCATATTTTGAGCATGACTAATGAGAGTAGAAGGGAGGCCTTACAGTCATATTTAAATCTGGAGAATGAACCTGAGGAATGCAGTGGTTCATTAACAGCCATTTCTGATTCAATGGATTTAGGGATGCCTGCTAAAAGAGTCAGATCTACTATGTCATCAAGCCCCAAACTTCCCACTGAATTGCAGAAGTCAAGCACCAGCAGTGCAGGACATCCTGGTGAAAAATGTGATAGGTAGTTGCATTAGATGTGTAATTTATGTCCCTTAAAAGCCCGAAGGTGCTTTTTTGGATTTTGATCCCTTTATGTGACAAGGCTGTGAAACAGTTTCACAAAGGTGGCATTCCCATATTTGGGAGGAGTATAATGAGTTTTTTTAAATATGCTTATATTGTGTGTGAGAAATAAAGCTGAGTTTCACCCAAAAATGGAACTTGTGATTTTTGGATTCCTCCCCCCTTCCGGTGTTCACATTTGGCACCTTTCGGGGGGAGGGGGGAGCAGTCTAATTCAGGTATTTGCTCCCACTTCTGAGCATAGATCGCCGCAGGCTCCGCGGTGATTTATGCCATGTCCAGCCCCTCCTCCATCCCCCCGCTGTCTTCTGGGAGACACATACAGTGGGGATCGAAAGTTTGGGCACCCCAGGTAAAATGTGTATTAATGTGCATAACGAAGCCAAGGAAAGATGGAAAAATCTCCAAATGGTATCAAATTACAGATTAGACATTCTTATAATATGTCAAAAAAAAGTTAGATTTTATTTCCATAATTTACACTTTCAAAATGACAGAAAACAAAAAAATGGCATCTGCAAAAGTTTGGGCACCCTGCAGAATTTGTAGCATGCACTGCCCCCTTTGCAAAGCTGAGACCTGCCAGTGTCATGGATTGTTCTCAATCATTGTCTGGGAATACCAGGTGATGTCAATCTCAAAGGTTTTAAATGGCCAGACTCATCTGACCTTGCCCCAACAATCAGCACCATGGGTTCTTCTAAGCAGTTGTCTAGAAAACTGAAACTGAAAATAGTTGACGCTCACAAAGCTGGAGAAGGCTATAAGAAGATAGCAAAGCGTATTCAGATGTCAATATCCTCTGTTCAGAATGTAATTAAGAAATGGCAATCATCAGCAACAGTGGAAGTTAAAGCAAGATCTGGAAGACCAAGAAAAATATCAGACAGAACAGCTCGCAGGATTGTGAGAAAAGCAATTCAAAATCCACGTTTGACTGCATGATCCCTCCAGAAAGATCTGGCAGACACTGGGGTTGTGGTACGCTATTCCACTATAAAGAGATACAATTTCTGTGGACCGATGAGGTTAAAATAGAACTTTTTGGCCAGAATGAGCAAAGGTACGTTTGGAGAAGAAAGGGCACAGAATTTAATGAAAAGAACCTCTGTCCAACTGTTAAGCATGGGGGTGGATCAATCATGCTTTGGGGTTGTATTGCAGCCAGTGGCACAGGGAACATTTCACGAGTAGAAGGAAAAATTGATTCAATAAAAATTTCAGCAAATTTTGGATGGTAACTTGATGCCATCTGTGAAAAAGCTGAAGTTAAAGAGAGGATGGCTTCTACAAATGGATAATGATCTTAAACACACCTCAAAATCCACGGGGGATTACATCAAGAGGCGTAAACTGAAGGTTTTGCCATTGCCTTCACAATCTCCTGACCTCAACATTATTGAAAATTTATAGATAGACCTTAAAAGAGCAGTGCGTGACAGACAGCCCAGAAATCTCAAAGAACTGGAACACTTTTGTAAGGAGGAATGGGCAAAGATACCTCAAACAAGAATTGAAAGACTCTTGGCTGGCTACAAAAAAAGTTTACAAGCTGTGATACTTGCCAAAGGGGGCAGTACAAGATATTAACTCTGCAGGGTGCCCAAACTTTTGCAGACGCCATTTTTTTGTTTTTTGTCATTTTGAAAGTGTAAATGATGGAAATAAAATCTAACTTTTTTTGACATATTATAAGAATGTCTAATCTGTAATTTGATGCTATTTGGAGATTTTTCCATCTTTCCTTGGCTTCGTTATGCACATTAATACACATTTTTACCTGGGGTGCCCAAACTTTCGATCCCCACTGTAGGTCCCAGAAGACAGCAGAGACCAGTGAGGATGCACAGCATGACTCATGCATGCACAGTAGAGATCCAGGCTGTAAAGTCGCAAAGGCTTCACTTCCTGATTTCCTTACCAAAGATGGCGGCGCCTCCACCCGAGAGCCGAGGGACAGATCGGCTTTGGGTGAGTACATTGCGGGCACCCTGGACAGGTAAGTGTCCATATTTTAAAAGTCAGCAACTGCAGTATTTGTAGCTGTTGACTTTTAAAAAAAACTGTTTTTGGAGAAACTCCGCTTTAACATAAATTGACAACTTTGTGGCAAATAAAAAAAAAAAAATTCTGAAAAATTGACTTAACTGAGCCGACTTTGAGCCCATTGATTTGAATGGAAGTCATCATGATCTGACTTGTGGCATGTGACTTGTGCTCTGAGGATCTTGAAGGGGAACCCTTACCAGATCCATACCAGGCCCTTCAAGTTTGCTTTGGATCAAGTTTGCTATGGATCTTGAAAGGATCCCAAAAATATAGTGTGGTGTCAACCCAAAATCCATATCAGACCTTTATTCTGAGCATGCAGCCAGGCAGGTCAGGAAAGGGGGGACGAGAGAGTGCCCCCCAAAACATTGCCGGGAGGAAGAAGACCAGAGGAAGAAGGTACGTTGAAGCTATGATGGGGGACATTCTTCATTTTTAATAAAAGACTTGTCAAACCGTCTTTTGTATTTATTTACACTACACTGCCTTTTTTGGCTCATTCACATGGGGGTGAGGGGATAAGGGGGCTTCCAGATTCCGATAAGCACCCTGACTGAAGACCCCCACAACCACTGCCCAGGGCCCTTGTCCCCATCAAGGTGCTGTGGGGTGGCGCCGCAGAGCCCCCACCTGCCAAAGCACCCACCCACATAAACATGTGGAAGGTATGTGGCCTGGTATGATCTAGGAAGGGGGAAGCTTGCTCATCCCCCCCTTTCCTGACCTGCCTGGTCGGATAAAGGTCTGGATATTTGGGGGGGCACGCTTTTTTTTTTTGGCGTGGTATTTCCCCTCAAAATCCTTACCAGACCGAAGGGTCTGGTATGGTTTTGGGGGGGACCCATGTCGTTTTATTTTCATTTTGGGGTGGGGTTCCCTTTAAAGATCCATACCAGACGCAAAGGGCCTGGTATGAATCTTGGGTCATCTTGAAGCGGAACCCCATGCCAAAATGAAGAAAAAAGACGGCATGGGGTTTCCCTTCAAGACACTCAGAGTTGCATGCCACAAGTCATGATGGTCCGACTTGGATGCGACTTCCAATCAAATCAACGGGCTGAAAATTGTAACAATTAAGATGACTCTCATAGGAAACCATTCATTTTGACATGTCAAAAAAAACCGCTTAACTACTTGCCGACCGCTGTCGGCATATATACGTCGGCAGAATGGCACGGCTGGGCAAAGTAACGTAAGCGTACATTACTTCGAATTTGCGGGTGTGCGTGTGCGCGCGCCTGCCGCGAGCTCCGTGCCCGTGCCCGCGGGTCCCGCAGACTCGATCACTGCGGGGATACCTGGAATCGTGTCACGGAGCTCAAGAACGGGGAGATGCCGATGTAAACAGCATCTCCCCGTTCTGCCTAATGACAGGACACTGATCGTCTGCTCCTTGTCATCGGGAGCAGCGATCAGTGTCCATGTCACACAAGCCCATCCCCAGACAGTTAGAAACACTCCCATAGGACACACTTAACCCTCCCCGCCCCCTAGTGGTTAACTTCTTCACTGCCAGTGAAATTTTTACAGTAATCAATTCAATATTAAAGCATTGATCGCTGTATTAATGCCAATGATCCCAAAAATGTGTCAAAATTGTCCAATGTGTCTGCCATAATGTCACAGTCATGATAAAAATCGCTGATTGCCACCATTACTAGTAAAAAAAAAATATTAATAAAAATGCCATAAAACTATCCCCTATTTTGTAGACGCTATAACTTTTGCGCAAACCAATCAATAAATGCTTATTGCAATTTTTTTTACTAAAAATATGTAAAAGAATACGTGTCGGCCTAAACTGAGGAAAAAAATGTTTTTTTTAATATATTTTGGAGGATATTTATTATAGCAAAATGTAAAAAAGAATGCATTTTTTTTAAATTGTCGCTATTTTTTTGTTTATAGCGCAAAAAATAAAAACTGCAGAGGTGATAAAATACCACCAAAAAGAATGCTCTATTTGTGGGAAAAAAAGGATGCCAACTTTGTTTGGGAGCCACGTCACACTTAGGCACTGGTGTCACAACACTGCAACACCTCACAGAAACTCTAGTTGGAGTGCAGGAATGAGCCCTGCTGCAAAGTATTGCATCAAAATGTTTAGTTACACGCCCCTGTTAAACAGAGGCTGAAAAAATTGGCATTAGGCACTGGTGCTGGTGCCATGACACTGCAACCCCTCACAGATACTCTAGTTTGAGCGCAGGAATGAGCCCTGCTGCAAAGTATTGCATCAAAAATTTTAACTACATGCCCCTGTTAAACACTGGTGGCGGCACCCAGAGCCAAAAATGTTCTTCCATGCTATCAGCAAGATCATTGAGAAGGAAGAGGATAGTAAGTCAGCATAACAGGGCATCAGCATAGGCAGTCTTGAAGGGATGTTACATTTCAAAAAAAATATTCGGTTACATCAGCTTCAGGTTCTTGGTAGCTGGTGGTGATCCAAGACTGATTCATCTTTATGAAGGTCAGTCGATCAACCGAGTCAGTGGACAGGCACACCCTGTGATCGGTTACAAAGCCTCCAGCAGCACTGAAGGTGCATTCTGAAAGAACGCTGGATGCAGGACAGGCCATTAGCTCAACTGCATACTGTGCAAGCTCTGGCCAGTGATCCATCCTCAAGACCCAGTAACCCAGAGGATTTTCGGTAGGAAAGGTGTCCAAGTCTGATCTTGTGCCTAGGTATTCCTGCACCATGTAAATCAGACGCTGGCGATGGTTGCTGGAACCGATTATACCTTGGGGCTGCGGACTAAAACATTGTCTGAACGCATCGGTCAGATGGCCACCTTCTCCACTGCTCCTTCTGTGACTGATCAAAGCCTCAGCAACACATTGTCCAGGACCAGGAATTTGTAACATCCTAGTCTCTTTGAACGCATTGCACAGGCCTTTTTGCAAGGCCTCCCGGAGATGTCTCATCCTCTGCTCCCTCTGCGATGGCAAGATAAGGTCTGCAACCTTACCCTTGTACCGTGGATCAAGGAGAGCTGCCAGCCAGTAATGATCCCTCTCCTTGGTCTGCTGAATACGAGGATCCTTCCACAGGCTTTGCAGGATCAGGGAGGCCATGCAGCGTAGGTTAACTGAGGCATTCGGTCCAGAGTCTTCTGGGTCACTAAGGACGACATGATCTGCAGACACCTCCTCCCAGCCATGTACAAGTCCATGGGTTTCTTGGGACTGTAAATCATCCCTAAAAGACTGCTGCTGATGCTGAGTGCCAGGCTCCCTCGCCATGCTGACACAATCCACCTCCTCCTCCTCCTCTTCTTCCTGTGTGATCGGCGGGACAGCAGGAACACTGTCTGGATAAAGGGGGCCTTGAGAGGCAAAGAAGTCCTGCTCTTCCTGCCTCTGTTCTGCCTCAAGTGCCCTGTCCATTGATCCACGCAGTGTGTGCTCCAACAGGTGGACAAGAGGTACAGTGTCACTGATGCATGCACTGACATTGCTCCCCATCCTCATGGCCTCCTCAAATGGTGACAGGACAGTGCATGCATCCCAGATCATGGCCCACTGGCGTGGGGGAAAAAAGTAGCTCCCCTGACCCTGTCCTGGTGCAGGTCCTCAGTCACACAGGTACTCATTGATGGCCCTTTGCTGCGTGTTCAGCCTCTGCAGCATGGCCAACGTTGAGTTCCACCTGGTGGGCATGTCACAGATAAGGTGGTTCTTGGGCAGGTTCAATTCCTTTTGGAGCTCAGCCAGCCGAGCACTGGCATTATATGACCAGCGGAAATGCACACAGACTTTCCTGGCCTGCCTCAGGACATCCTGTAAGCTTGGGTACCTGCCCAAGAACTGTTGCACCACCAAGTTAAGGATATGAGCCACACAGGGCACATGGGTCATTTGTCACTGTCCGAGGGCAGAGAGGAGGTTGGAACCATTGTCGCAAACCACCATTCCTGGCTTAAACTGGCATGGCGCCAACCACCTCTCAGCCTGCCCCTGCAGAGCTGACAGAATATCTGATCCAGTGTGGCTCCTGTCCCCCAAGCACACCAGCGCAAGCATGGCATGGCATCTTTTTGCCTTCGTACTTGCGTAGCCCCTTGAACGCCTACGGAGCACTGCTGGTTCTGAGGACAAAGCACAGGAAGAGGCCATGGAGGAAGAAGAACAGGGGGGGGGGGGGGTGGAGGAGAGTGGTGTGTCACAACCATTAGTAGCATTCTGTAGGTGTGGTGGCGGAACAACCTCAAACCCTACTGCACCTTGTCCTGCATCCTTCCCAGCTGTCAGAAAAGTCGCCCACTGAAAGATAGGTAACGTCCCTGTCCATGCCAGCTGGACCATGAGTCAGTGGTAATAGGCACCTTACTGCTGACTGCCCTGTACAGATGTTTTGGCCACGCCAGATACGCTTGAGACATATGTTGCAAATAGCAGCGGTGTGATTTGATGCACTCATCTCAAAAAAGGCCCACACCAAAGAACTTTTGGAATAACCCTCAAAGGCAGCACCTTGCAGAGGCGGAGCTCTGTGGTGTGATTCAGCCGGTGTGCTGCCCTTAAGCTGGCCACTTGAGAGCATCCTGCCTCGCTGGAGATGTGCCTCCTCCTTGCACAATACACTGACTGTTATTACTGCAGCTGCCTGTGGTATATGACCAGAACAACACCAGCAATTGGGGTATGCAGCATGCCAGTGATGTCATCATCCTCCGCCTGTGTTCCTCCACCTGCTCTAGCCACAGCAGTTTCTTGGATTTGACAGCTTCCAGTGTCTCAGCCGGCAGGATGTGCAGACTGATCTGATGACTCCCACTCCCTGGATTGTTTTATCCATCGCACTTTTTTAATCTTTGAAATGTGAGTTTTTTAACTTTATGTGATTAAAACTGTTTTTAAATCTGCACCCCGAGAAGCGCCTCTCCTTTTGTGTATCTGTAACTGCTGCAGCTGCCTGTGGTATAGGACCAGAACAACACCAGCAATTGAAGTAGCTTCAGGTGTACACTGTGCAGGTGGCACACTACATTTACTGTAACTGCTGCAGCTGCCGGTGGTATAGGACCAGAACAACACCAGCAATTGGGGTAGCTTCAGGTGTACACTGTGCAGGTGGCACAATGCACCGACTATAACTGCTACAGCTGCCTGTGTAATAGGACCAGAACAACACCAACAATTGGGGTAGCTTCAGGTGTACACTGTGCAGGTGGCACAATACACCGACTGTAACTGCTGCAGCTGTCTGTGGTATAGGACCAGAACAACACCAGCAATTGGAGTAGCTTCAAGTGTACACTGTGCAGGTGGCACAATACACCGACTGTAACTGCTGCAGCTGCCTGTGGTATAGGACCAGAACAACACCAGCAATTGGGGTAGCTTCGGGTGTACACTGTGCAGGGGCGCAATACACCGACTGTAATTGCAATAGGTTCAAAGGAAATGAAGACACTTTCTCTGTGTCTATCTGTCTCTATGAGCTACCACGTAGGTGGCCTTATACAGTGTGGGATGTGTAATAAACCCCTGAACCCTTATTGGCCACAGGCATCCTGCCTGTGGCCAATTATGTCTCTCCTCGCTGACGGCGCTGTCATTGGCTAAGCATGTGGGTCATAGTGCATGCTTGGCCAATCATCAGCCAGCAATGCACTGTCACTCGAATTTGGTGCGAACGGCCCATAAAGTTCTTGTTTCACCGAACGGGCGAACAGCCAGTGTTAGAGTCGAACATGCATTTGACTCAAACACCCAGCTCATCCCTACTGATAATAGAACTTGTCTGTCCACAGATCGGTGGACCGTCTGACATTTATCAAAATGAATCAGTCTTGGATTACCAGCAGCTATAAAGCCCCTAATGCCGATTAATGCTGCGTACACACGATCAGATTTTCCAACAACAAATGTTCAAATGCTTGTTGTTGGAAATTCCAACCGTGTGTAGGCTCCATTGGACATTTTTTGTTGGAATTGCCAACAACAAAAATTTGAGAGCTGGTTCTCAAATTTTCCGACAACAAAATCCTTTGTCGGAAATTCCTAGTGTGTGTAAACAATTCCGACGCTCAAAATTCCACGCATGCTCTGACTCAAGTACAAGATGCAAGCTCTCGGTCTGGTAAAACTAGCGTTCCTAATGGAGATACTGTAGCACATTCGTCATGCTACACATTTTGAAATCTTTCAATGCAGCGCATTCTCTTATTCTTTATAATGCTAGAATTATGAAGTTGTTTTGCTGCTCACATTCGCACAGAGTTTTCGCAAACTGATTTCTTTTTATTCTTTCTTGTGATCACATGAATAATACTTTATATTTTTTCACCAGATCTCCAGAATAATGTTTATAATTTTTATTTCTAGTGATCTCCTTTTAAAAAAAAAAAAAATCAAGATCTGTTTTTTTTTTCTAGTGATCTCCATAATAATTTTTCTCATTTTGTGTGTTAAGTTACCACAACACCATTATGATCATGCATTTTTTTTAACCTCAAAGAGATTGGTTGGTTTTGGTGCCCCTTGTTAATTTCACATTGTCTTTTTAAAATGTACCTGCCTACTCACAAACAAACTCTACTTTTTTAATTATAACACATAGCCATTGATTTAAGAAAAAAATATATATATTTATTAGGGGTCATAACAAAATAAAGAGGAAGGCAACACTGGATAAACTGCTGAAATTAGCAAAGCCTTTGTACCCCAGGGCACACATCAACTATTTGACAGGCAAATTTGGGAACCTGAGGAGTCCATTTAATAGGGAGCACAATCCGGTCCAGGACTCCGAGAGATCAGGAACAGCAATAGGTGACATATATCCCAAGGCTGTGTGCTTACAACAGCCTGAGTCTTTTGTCCGACCAGACAGAACCCAGGCCATCACTCTCTTGTCTTCCTTACATGTTTGCTTCCACGCTTGCTTCTGGTGTTGGAGTTGTGGCAGGAGGTAGAGGAGGTGGAGGAAGAGGAGGAGGAGGATGGTCCAACTCACACAGATGGATTTTCCTTGTGAGTTTGCCCCTAGGGCCATATAGATAACTTCCTCACAAAAGAGGCATTGGCCCACCTCCATTTCCTCCATTTTGTTGGCAGCCATGCAGGCATAGGCCTCCATAAGACTGGGGGGGGGGGGGTTCTGAGGGCCGGAGAAGCCTGCCAAATTAACCCAAGTGATGACTTCTCCACGCTCCTCCCTTTCCTGGGCCTTTTTTGTTGAATATGGAGGGGAGGGACCTGGCATTCAGTCAGGCTACTGGGCCCTGCCACCTCCTGGCTGCCACTTACCCCCAGCACCTCCTGGCTTCCACTTACCCCGCCATCTCCTGGCTGCCACTTTCTGCAGCCTCCTCCTGGCTGAGGATTTCCTGTGTATGAAAAAGGGACATAATTTTAGTTTACTGTTCATCAATCACACACAATTTTGAGAAATATGTTGAACGATGCAATACCTGACTCAAACTGGGCTTCTCCACATCTTCTTCCTGGGTGGAAGGCCCAGGTTGGATGTCAGAAGTCTCAGCTGGGGTGGAAGGAAGAGTGGAAAGAAGAGTGGAAGGAAGGGTTGAGAGTGAGGGCCTGATTTCAGTCTGGTCTGACAGAAAACGCAGTCTTTCGTAGTACCACAGCCTGAGGACATAAATGTCATCTGCTGCTGCTCCTGATCTCTGGGAATCCTGGACCTTCTTGAGCTCCATATTATGTGTGATCCTCAGGCCACCAATTTTGCACTTCAAATAGTTGATGTTTGCCGTGTGGATCTGCGGTTTCACAAATTCCAGAAATGTATCCAGTGCTGCCTTCCTCTTTAGTCGATTTGTATAAAAGGGGTGTTTTGTCTGCCACAGACAGGGCAGCTCTCTATACAAATCAATGAATTGGGGGAGGAAATCATGATCGTTGATCCATTTTATCTGCAAGACATAACACAAGACAAACCCTAACGTCAGGCTAAACTTGCATAATCTTGTCCCAATATAGGCCTCAATCTATAAGCAGTATAGGCCACTGATGCCCCAAGTTAAAATTGTACCTTCATTAGAACGATCGATGCTTCTGCTACTCCGTCCTCCTCTCACAGATCATACTCAGGACACACACGTGTTACGCTTTATATACACTGCACATGCGTGAAACTCTGCCCGCCCCTGATCTTCTTTCTAGTCTATTCCCTGCCCCTTGCCTTTCGGCGCAGTGGGAGAGCACATGGCTGAGAAAGAAGCGCATGAAGACAGCAGCAATGATGAAAGCCTGGAGGCACGAATGTCCCGATCCCAGAGGAGATTTAAGGCCTCTAATATGTCCTTTGTAGAGATGGTGGAGATGGTGGACATCTTGAAGAGGGCTGACTATGACGGGAAGCAAGGACCATACCCAAACCCAAATGTGAGAAAAGCCAAGATCATGGTTAAAGTTGTGAAAAGTCTGCAGAATAATTTTGGGGTATGGCGATCCAAGGATCAACTGAGGAAACAATGGTCAGACCTCATATTGAGGGAGCAGGATCAGTACAGATGAATCAAGAGAGTGCTGTAAAAAAGTAAGTATTTGTTGTGTGTTCCTATTATTCTTATTATGTCCGTGCTGCTTCATGTGCTTTTCTTTACTGTTGTACAGTTTAAAATGGCAATTTTCAGGTTCGTGGGCACAGTAATCGTTCATAGTATGTAAAGTAGGTACTCCTGCGCTAAAAGGAATCTATAGATATGGTATATTGAAAAGATAGGTGCTGCATACACCGTAAGGACCAAACTCGTGTCCAAGTGTGTACGTAATCAGAAAAAAAGGGGGGTGGTGTTGCGCTCCTTTCAGAAGATTATATATTTTTTCTTATATATAGTATATTATTAGAATTATCAGGTTGTATTTATAGCTAGCCAACGTTCATCAGTTTAACTAACCAAATAAAGTGCAAAAAGAGTATACTAAAATGTTACCATAAATTAATTAGCATACACGTTAAAGGGGACATGAGCAATCATCATAAAAAAAAATCCTATTGTGCAATAAACATATTTAAAAACAAAATATAAAACATATATCCGGCATGTGCAATATTACGTAAACAGGTAAGTAGTGTAAATACATGTGGTTTCAAAATTGTGCAACATACGCAAAAAGTGAATAATTCAGAAAGTGACTTATTTCATCAAGGAGAAACACAAATTATGTATACAAAACAAATTAGAGATATATAAATAAATAAAATAATTTTAGCAAGCTGAGTGTATCAAGTCTCTAGTGCAATATTGGATGCTATTTCCGGTCCAGTGTGCAACAGTAGTGCAAATGTGCAAGTGTTTCACAGGAACACTGTGTGCTGCTATACTGACATTCAGTGTTACTGTGCCTTTAAGTGCAAAGGAATGAGTCTTCAGTGTCACTGACACCCGTGGTTAAAATAAATGATTACCTTACTGCTGTAAGGTAAACAGCATGTAGTGAGGTTTAGGGGGAGGGATCCCTTCGGATCAGTCTGTTCCTAGGCGTTCATACTGTGTATGGGGTAAAGCCGGGGGGGGATCCTTTCCTTTCCTCTCTTTCCACTGGGCGGTAGTTACTTGGATCACTCAGGACGTTTAGATGCTCAATTTATCAAGGTATAAGATAGATAAAAAAGAGGCCTTGCAGACTGCTCAGAGTCCCTTCTTCTACAGTATGTACATGGTAGGGAAACTACACTTCCGTTCATAGTAAACATCGTTGGTTTGCCCACTAATACAATGTTTTTGGCAGGTGCAGGTTAACTACATTTGTATTAAAATAAGTTTGTTGTCTAGGTGGGTTTGTAACTAGAATGAAATGCAAACTTGATTCAGTGTAAGCAGAGGACACTCAGCAGCTGTTTACACATATGGATGCAGGAGCACTAGTGTGGGACACGATAACCAAATATTTAGGTTGATCACGAGAAATAATAAAGAAATCAGTTTGTGAGAACTCTGTGTGAATATGAGCAGCAAAACAACTTTATAATTCTTGTTACCACCCAAATCTCTATATGTGGTGGGAAAAGGGCATACATTTAATTTGAGTACTATATCGCAGGAGCGCGCAATTGCTAGTTAAATCTGCATAACGCTAAATAGCAAAATATGGCCTGGTCAGAAAGGGGGCATAACCTACAGGTGAGCAAGTGGAACGTAAAAACACTTACTGCTTATCAGTTTAGTGATAAGAACAAATAACACCATGGAAATATTCTTCTCACAATGATCGTGGCGATAATATGCAACATGTGCAAACTATGCTTTCATGGATAGGCTAGGCACACCTATGCACAAATTAGGTTTTTCACAGGAGGGAGTATGATTTGAAAATAATTTTTTCCTTAAAAAAAAAAAAAAAAAATCACTTAACTTTACTGACATCACATGTGTTAGGAGGGGGCATAATATATTTTTAAAATGTAAAAAAATAAAATAATCAGACACTTTTCTTACCGTTTTATGTCCCTGAATTTTTACAACAGGCAGACAGGTCACTCTGATGGTGCTACATCTCAACTTTTCTGGAGATCTGCTCCCACTTCTCCTGCTTCCACTCCAAAGTGGTCTACCTGAAGTGGGTGCTACACAGCTGCATCCAGAAAGGAAGCGGTTCCCTTACAAGGACCTGGGACTCAATTTAAGTCCACGTAAGGTTACACTTCCTGCTGGTTGCAGCTTGTGTCTCTCTCCTGCACTTTTTTGATGGTGGTGGCGCTGCTGCTGCTGCCGCCTCCATAGAAGGGCCAGGAACCTCCATGGGGTTGAACTTCCTGGAGCCACCGTCGGATGCTGCTATTGCACTTGAACCAGAACCATCAAGAGCGCAGAGCAAACAGGAAGGGAGTTATATGCTTGAATTTCAATACAACGCAATTCCATTGGCTGACTGTTGGGGTAGATCGTTCGACATGAACAGAAACAAACAAGTATAGTATCATTCAATACGATCAAAAATATGGATAGTATGGTTCGACGTGAAGATTCGATGAAGCAGCTAAAAACATACGATCGCAGTGAGAGGACATTTACGGTCAAATGCTTTGCCCATAGGCTATAGAAGAATTCTAATAATGTTTGACCAGTAATAATAATTAATAATTATAGTACTACTAGACAAACAACATTAGAATTCTACTATAGCTTTCGAGCGGTGCGAACCCCGTGCCAAAATGGAAAAAAAATGGCATGGGGTCCCTCCAAAAATCCATACCAGACCCTTATCTGAGCACACAACATGGCAGGCTGCAGGAAAAGAGGGGGGACGAGAGAACGCCCCCCATCCTGAACCGTACCAGGCCACATGCCCTCAACATGGGGAGGGTGCTTTGGGGTAGCCTCAAAAGCACCTTGTCCCTATGTTGATGGGCAGAAGGGCCTCATCCCCAAAGCCCTTGCCTGGTGGTTGTGGGGGTCTGCTTATCGGAATCTGGAAGCCCCCTTTAACAACGGGATTCCAAGATCCCGCCCCCCCTGTGTAAAATGGTAATGGGGTACAAATGTACCCCTACAATTTCACAAAAAATGTGTGAAAATGGTAAAATAAAAAAAGACACGGCTTTCCCACGAAGTCCATTCATCTTCTTCTTCTCTCGTTCCGATGTACCAAAAAAAAAAAAAAAGTCCCACACCGACACGGATCTGCCTCCATATGGGAGGCACCCGCCGTAATGACTGCCTCGACCAGGTGACATCATCGTGTGGCCCCACCCTCAGTTATAAAAGCGCTGCCACCTGAGAGGCGGTCATTACGGCGGGCGCCTCCCATGGAGGCAGATCCGTGTCGGCGTGCAGCTTTTTTTTCTTTTTCATCCGTTGGAGCGAGAGAAGAAGAAGATGAATAGAGACACTTTTATTTTTTTATTTTTTCATAAAGGAATTGTCCCAAGCCGTGTCTTGTGTTTTTTTACCATTTTCACAAATTTTTTGTAAAATGGTAGGGGTACATTTATACCCCGTTACCATTTCATACGGGGGGGGTGGGATCTGTGGGTCCCCTTGTTAAAGGGGGCTTCCAGATTCCGATAAGCCCCCTGCCCGCAGACCCCCACAACCACCAGGCAAGAGTTGTGGGGATGAGGCCCTTCTCCCCATCAACATGGGACAAGGTGCTTTGGGGGCTACCCCAAAGCACCCTCCCCATGTTGAGGGCCTGTGGCCTGGTACGAATCAGGAGGAGGGGGCGCTCTCTCATCCCCCCTCTTTTCCTGCAGCCTGCCAGGTTGAATGCTTGGATAAAGGGTCTGGTATATATTTTTGGGGGGACACCATGCCATTTTTATTTATTTATTTATTTTTGGTTCGGGGGTTCCCCTGTGGGGGAATCCCATGCTGTTTTTTTCGATGGCTTTTATGTGTATTACCGGGACTGACAATTCAGTGGTTTTAAATTAATTTTTTTCCTTTAGAAATGTCATTTTGCTCTCAGACTGTTCTAGACATGGGAAACATGCACCACTTTACAGGCATACTATAGACACCCCCCAGGTACAAAATTTAAAGGAATATTTCACTTTTACTGTTTCACTTTAATCATTATTAAAATCACTGCTCCCGAAAAAACGTCAGTTTTTAAAACTTTTTTTGCATTGATACATGTCCCCTGGGGTAGGACCGGGGTCCCCAAACACTTTTTATGACAATACCATGCATATAAGCCTTTACAATTATCAATTTTAATTTCTCCCACAGACTTTTAAAGGCTGTTCTGCGGCTTTTGAATTTGCCGCAAAAACCCCAAATTGTTCGCTATTCGGCGAACAGGCGAAAAGCCAATGTTCGAGTTGAACTCATGTTCAACCCAAACATAAAACTCATCCCTATTCCTGAGATCCTGGTTGACCTCAGGTTTCTACTTATTAACTGCTTCTGGATAAGCCACCACAGTTATACTGCAGCAGGTTGGCTCCCCTGCGCGAGCTGTCATGGTTGTATGTCAGATCTTTAACTACTTGACCACTGGGCACTTAAACCCCCTTAATACCCAGACCAATTTTGAATGACAATTACTCAGTCATGCAACACTGTACCTATATGAGATTTTTGTCCTTTTTTTCACACAAATCTTTCTTTTGGTGGTATTTAATCACCACTGGGTTTTTTTATTTTTTGTGCTATAAAAGAAAAAAAGACCGAACATTCTGTAAAAAAAAAAATAATAATTTTTCTTTGTTTCTGTTATAAAATTTAGCAAATTAGTAATTTTTCTTCATAAATTTTGGCCAAAATTTATACTACTACATATCTTTGGTGAAAATAAGTACAAATTGGTGCATATTATTTGGTCTGTGTGAAAGTTATAGAGTCCACAAGCTATGGTGCCAATATCTGAAAATTGACCAAACCTCTCCTTTCTTGAGACCCTAACATGCCGGAAAAGTACAAATACTCCCCAAATTACCCCTTTTTGGAAAGAAGACATTCAAAGGTATTTAGTAAGAGGAATGGTGAGTTTTTTGAAGTTGTAATTTTTTCCCACAATTCTTTGCAAAATCAAGATTTTTATTTCTTTTTTTTTTTCCACAAAATTTTCATATTATCAGGTTATTTCTCACACACTGCATATGCATACCACAAATTACACCCCAAAACACATTCTGCTATTACTTCTGAGTATGGCAATACCACATGTGTGAGACTTTTACACAGTGTGACCACATGTAGGGAGCACCATCAGGCGTTCTGGAGCACCCAGGTCAATTCTGACATTTCTCTTCTACATGTAAAAATCATCATTTATTTGCTAGAAAATTACATAGAACCCCAAAACATTATATATGTTTTTTAGCAAAGACCCTAGAGAATAAAATGGCGCGTTGTTGCAACTTTTTTTGCACAGTATTTGCGTAGACATTTTTTGAACAATTTTTTGCGGAAAAAAAACTGTTTTGTTAGCCCAATGTTTTTACATAATGTAAAAGATGAAGTTATGCCAAGTAAATAGATACCTAACATGTCACCCTTCAAAATTGCACACACTCGTGGAATGGCGCCAAACTTTGCTACTTAAAAATTCCCATAGGCGAAGATTAATTTTTTTTTACTGGTTACATGTTTTGAGTTACAAAGGTCTAGGGCCAAAATTATTGCTCTCCCTCTAAAGTTCGCAGTGATAACTCAAATGTGTATTTTGAACACCATTTTCATATGTGGGCAGGACTTACTTATGCGTTTGCTTTGGCATGTGAGCACACGGGGACAGGGGCGCTTTAAATTTTTATTGTTCATTTTGCTTTATTTATTTTAGTTTGACACTTATTTCCCCAAAAATATTTTTTTTGATCACTTTTATTCCTATTACAAGATATGTAAACATCCCTTGTAATAGGAATATGGCCTGACAGGTCCTCTTTACAGTGAGCTATAGGATCAATAAGATCCCACATCTCACCTCTAGACTGGGAAGACTGAAATAAAAAAAGATTCTAACTTCGATTGTAGCAGTGAGTCAGTAGAAGCACCGGAGAGCGGAGGGAGTGGGGTTTGTCCCCTCTCGCCTCCCGTAAGAACGATCAAGCAGTGGAACAGCCACTATGATCATTCTTATAGTGTAGGGAATCGCTGGCTGAAAAAGCTGATATCTGAGTGATGTCTGTAGCTGCACCCATCATTCAGATATCCCCGTACAAATTCAAGGACATCATATGACGGCCGGCAGGCGGGAAGTGGTTAAAATGCATTTTTTTAACACAAAGTTGTCCATTTATACAATGTTTCTAACACACAGCATGTACATACCAAAAATGACAACCCAAAATAGATTCTCCTACTCCTCCTGAGTACAGAGATACCACATGTGTGAGACTTCCACAGCCTGGTCACATATAGAGGCCGAGTAGAGCCAAGCATTGCTGAGCATGGCCTAGTATGGCCCAGTATGGCTGAGTATCACCGAGTATGGCTGGGTATTGCAGGGTATCACCGAGTATGGCTGAGCATGGCCGAGTATGGCTGGGTATTGCAGGGTATCACCGAGTATGGCTGAGCATGCCCGAGTATGGCTGGATATTGCAGAGTATGGCTGGGTATTGCAAGGTATCACCGAGTATGGCTGGGTATTGCAGAGTATGGCTGGGTATTGCTGGGTATGGCAGGGTATTGCTGGGTATGGCAGAGTATTGGCAGGGTATTGCTGGGTATTGCTGGGTATTGCAGAGTATTGGCAGTGTATTGCAGAATATTTGCAGGGTATTGCAGAGTATTACTGGGTATTGGCAGGGTATTGCAGAGTATTGGCAGGACATTGCTGGGTATTGCAGAGTATTGGCAGGGTATTGCAGAGTATTGGCAGGGTATTGCTGGGTATTGCAGAGTATTTGCAGGGCATTGCTGGGTATTGCAGAGTATTTGCAGGGTATTGCAGAGTATTGGCAGGGCATTGCTGGGTATTGCGGAGTATTGGCAGGGCATTGCTGGGTATTGCGGAGTATTGGCAGGGCATTGCTGGGTATTGCAGAGTATTGGCAGGGCATTGCTGGGTATTGCAGTGTATTAGCAGGGTATTGCAGAGTATTGGCAGGGCATTGCTGGGTATTGCGGAGTATTGGCAGGGCATTGCTGGGTATTGCGGAGTATTGGCAGGGCATTGCTGGGTATTGCAGAGTATTGGCAGGGCATTGCTGGGTATTGCAGTGTATTAGCAGGGTATTGCAGAGCATTGGCAGGGTATTGCAGAGTATTGGCAGAGTATTGCTGGGTATTGCAGAGTATTGGCAGGGTATTGCAGGGTTAATAGTCAGTGAGCAGCACTGTGAGCACTACCGATCTAGCCCACAGCGCTGCTGCCACGATCTCTCCCCTCTCACACTGTACCGATCGGAACAGAGAGGGGAGGGAGGAACCGGCGTCATGTCAAGTGATCGCTCTGTCATTTGATGGAGCGATCACGTGGTAAACGGCTGCGATGAGCACGGGTGTTCTCGTGTGCGCGCCCCGGGGGCACGCGAGAGTGGAATTCTGGAAGGACATCATAGTACGTACTCCCAGAGTTAAGCAACCGCCCTGTAGCCATCATTCGGCTATGGGCCGGTTGTTAAGTGGTTAAAATGCTTTAGCAGGTGCGTGCGCGCCTGCAGCATGTCCCCGGAGTCGATGCGCGTACCCGGTGGGAGCGATGGCCACCAGGCACCTGCGATCACTCATGACAGAGTGAGAACCAGGATCTGTTTATGTAAACACACAAATCCCAGTTCTCTCAGGGGGGTAGAGACAGATTGCGTGCTCCTAAGCTACTACGTAGGAACACCGATTGGTCTCCTCCCCTAGTCAGTCCCACCCCCCCCACAGTTAGAACACACCTAGGGAACACAGTTAACCCCTTGATCGCCCCCTAGTGTTAACCCATTCCCTGCCAATGACATGTATACAGTTATCAAAGGCTATTTTTAGCTCTGATCACTGTATAAATGTCAATGGTCCCAAAAAAGTGTCAAAAGTCGCAGTCATGATAAAAATTGCTGATCAACGCTATTACTAGTAAAAAAAAAAAAATTCTAAAAATTCTAAAAATGCCATAAATCTATCCCCTATTTTGTAGATGCTATAAGTTTTGTGCAAACCAATCGATATATTCTTACTGCGATTTCTTTACCAAACATATGTAGAAGAATACATATTGGCCTAAACTGAGGAATTTTTATTTTTTTAAAGTTGGGATATTTATTATAGCAAAAAGTACAAAATAGTGTTTTTTTCTAAATTGTCGGTTTTTTTTTTTGTTTATAGCGCAAAAAATAAAAACCAAAGCTCTATTTGAGGGGAAAAAAGGACATCAATTTTGTTTGGGAACAGCATCGTACGACGTGCAATTGTCAGTTAAAGTGACGTAGTGCCGTATCACAAAAATGGCATGGACAGGAAGGGGGTAAATTCTTCCTGGGCTGAAGTGGTTAATAATTCTGCTTACTTGGTCTCTCCTGGAGCATATCTTTTGTGGCTGTTTATTTATTTGTTCTAGCGTTCTGACCTTGGTTTTCTCTACCATGTCTATGTGCTAGCCACTTGACTTTTTTATTTTTGTTATGAGCAAATTATCCCTTTGACTCATTATGGCCCTAAAACTAATGCAGTTTAATGTGAAGGGTCTGAACTCTATGAGAATGCCGGTTAGAGCTGAGGGAGTTCAACTCCTCTAATGCTGACATTATCTTCATACTGGAAACACATTTAAAAAAGGGAGACTCCTATAAATTTGCTGTAAAAAATATTCCCCATGGTTTTATAGTCTATTGACGAAACTGGTAAAGCTGGTGTGGCAATCCTTATAAAAACCACACACCCCTTAAAATTGATCTCTTCCTCTTTAGTTCCCCATGGTCGCTATGTTTTATTAGACTGCAGATTCCTGGATAAGCCTTTGACACTGCTAAATGTTAAACCAAATTGCTTATTCTCACAGCTTCTGAAGAAACATTCATGCTTCTTTAACCCATTCACTATTATTGGAAGGGATTTCAAAATGGTCATGTCTCCCTCCAGAGATAGACAGGCCCTCTCTGGGAATCTGCCCTCTAAACAGACACTCAGTCAATCCACATCCTTCTGAAAGCTGTTGAGAATTGATCACCTACTAAACTTGTGTAGATTAAGTACCGGCACCACAAACAATACAAAACATTTCTTTTTCCTAGCCCATAGGATATATTGAAGGTTAGAACATTTTTTTATTTCTTATTCTAAGTGGCAATCACTGGTCTCTTCTGAAATTGAGAATATTACATGGTCTGATCACTCCTTTGTCTTGCTAGAGGAATTGTTGACTAATTCTAACCCATGGTCCAGTCATTGGTGCCTTAATGGTGGTATTTGATCACCTCTGCATTTTTAAATTTTTGCATATAAACAAAAAAAGATCGGCAATTTTGAAAAAAATACAATATTTATTTTCTGCTATCAAACACATTCAATAAAAAAAAAAAAAATCTTCATCAATTTAAGGCAATATGTATTCTACTACATTTGTTTGGTAAAAAAAAAAAAAGTCCCAATAAACATGTATTAATTGGTTAGTGCAAAAGTTATAGTGTCTACAAACTATTGGATATAATTATGGAGGGTTTATTTATTTACTTATTTTACTAGTAATTTCAGTGATCTGTGACTTAAATCACACACTTATAACACTTTTGACACTTTTTTGGGGACCAGTGACACTAATACAGTGATCAGTGCTAAACATATGCACTGTCATTGTACAAATGACACTGTCAGGGAAGGGGTTGACATCAGGGGTGATCAAGGGGTTAAATGTGTTCCTAGGGAGTGCTTGTTAACTGTGGGGAGGTTATTGTACTATTGGGAAGGTAGAGATATATGGCCCTGCTTAGCAAAACGCAGGATCATTACCTTCCCTACTGACATAACGATGATCTGCCTTGTGTACATAGGCAGACTGCTGTTCTGCTTCTCTTGGGAATGATCAGCGGGTCCCAGTGGACATAGAGTCCACTGGACATGCTGATTGGCTCCAGGTGTGTCCAATCACAGCGAAGGCAGGTGTGCATGCCCCAGACCTGGAAGTGCAAAATTAGGTATCTGTATGTGATTTTGCACAGGAGGGCCATATATGTACTGTATACAGTCGGCAATCAGTTAAACCATGTCTGCTTTATATTCATCCCCTGCAGTGCAAGTTAACCACTTCAGCCCCAGAAAATTTGGCTGCCCAAAGACCAGAGCGTTTTTTGCGATTCTGCACTGCGTCGCTTTAACTGACAATTGCACGGTCATGCGACATGACTCCCAAACAAAATTGACGTCCTTTTTTACCCACAAATACAGTGGTGTGAAAAAGTGTTTGCCCCCTTCCTCATTTCCTGTTCCTTTGCATGTTTGTCACACTTAAGTGTTTCGGAACATCAAACCAATTTAAACAATAGTCAAGGACAACACAAGTAAACACAAAATACAATTTGTAAATGAAGGTGTTTATTATTAAAGGTGAAAAAAAATCCAAACCATCATGGCCCTGTGTGAAAAAGTGATTGCCCCCTAAACCTAATAACTGGTTGGGCCACCCTTAGCAGCAACAACTGCAACCAAGCGTTTGCGATAACGTGCAATGAGGCTTTTACAGCGTCCTGGAGGAATTTTGGCCCACTCATCTTTGCAGAATTGTCCTAATTCAGTTACATTAGAGGGTTTTCGAGCATGAACGGCCTTTTTAAGGTCATACCACAACATCTCAATAGGATTCAGGTCAGGACTTTGGCTAGGCCACTCCAAATTCTTCATTTTGTTTTTCTTCAGCCATTCGGTGGTGGACTTGCTGGTGTGTTTAGGATCATTGTCCTGCTGCAGAACCCAAGTTCGTTTCAGCTTGAGTACACGAACAGATGGTCGGACATTCTCCTTCAGGATCTCTTGGTAGACAGCAGAATTCATAGTTTCTTTTATCACGGCAAGTCTTCCAGGTCCTGAAGCAGCAAAACAGCCCCAGACCATCACACTACCAGCACCATATTTTACTGTTGGTATAATGTTCTTGTTATGAAATGCAGTGTTCCTTCTACGCCAGATATACTTGGACACACACCTTTCAAAGAGTTCCACTTTTGTCTCATCGGTCCACAGAATGTTGTCCCAAAAGTCTTGGGGATCATCAAGATGTGTTGTGGAGAAATTGAGACGAGCTTTGATGTTCTTTTTGCTCAGCAGTGGTTTTCTCCTTGGAACTCTACCATGCAGGCCATTTTTGCCCAGTCTTTTCCTGATGGCGGAGGCATGAACGCTGACCTTAACTGAGGCAAGTGAGGCCTGCAGTTCCTTGGACGTTGTTGTGGGGTCTTTTGTGACCTCTTGGATGAGTCGTCGCTGCGCTCTTGGGGTAATTTTGGGCGGCCGGCCACTCCTGGGAAGGTTCACCACTGTTCCATGTCTTCGCCATTTGTGGATAATGGCTCTCACTGTGGTTCGCTGGATTCCCAAAGCTTTGGAAATGGCTTTATAACCCTTTCCAGACTGATAGATCTCAATTACTTTCTTTCTCAATTGTTCCTGAATTTCTTTGGGTCTCGGCATGATGTGTAGCTTTTAAGGATCTTCTGGTGGACCTTACTGTGTCAAGCAGCTCCTATTTAAGTGATGCCTTGATTGTGAACAGGTGTGGCAATAATCAGGCCTGGGTGTGGCTAGAGAAATTGAACTCAGGTGTGGACAACCACAGTTATAGTATGTTTTAACAAGGGGGGCAATCACTTTTTTACACAGGGCCATGATGGTTTGGATTTTTTTTCACCTTTAATAATAAACACCTTCATTTACAAATTGCATTTTGTGTTTACTTGTGTTGTCCTTGACTATTGTTTAAATTGGTTTGATGTTCCGAAACACTTAAGTGTGACAAACATGCAAAGGAACAGGAAATGAGGAAGGGGGCAAACACTTTTTCACACCACTGTAGAACTTTCTTTTGGTGGTATTTGATCTCTGCGGTTTTTATTTTTTGCGCTATAAACAAAAATATAGCAACAATTTTGAAAAAACACACTATTTTTTACTTTTTACTATAATCAATATCCTCAAAAAATATCTAAAACAAACATTTTTTTTCCTCAGTTTAGGCCGATATATATTCTTCTTTATATTTTTGGTATAAAAAAATCGCGGTAAGCGTTTATTGATTGGTTTGCGCAAAAGTTATAGCATCTACAAAATAGGGGATCGTTTTATGGCATTTTTATAATTATTTTTTGTATTAGTAATGGTGGCGACCTGAGATTTTTATTGAGACTTCGACATTATGGCAGACACATCGAACACTTTTGGCACTATTTTGGGACCATTCACATTTATACAACGGTCAGTTAAAAATGCACTGATTACTGTGTAAATGTGACTGGCAGTGAATGGATAAACCACTAGGGGGCGCTGCAGGGGTTAAGTGTGTCCTAGAGAGTTATTCTAGTGGGGGGATGGGCTACATGTGACATGACACTGATCACCACTCCTGATCAGAGGGAGCGGTGATCAGTGTCTGTGTCACTAGGCAGAATGGGGAAATGCTGATCTACATCAGCATTTCCCAATTCTTCCTCTCCGTGTCTGCGGGGATAAGATCACACTCATGGAGCTCACGGCAGGGTCGCGCATGTGCCGCTGGTGCTGCGCGCGTGACCGCACGGCGGCAAGTTTAAAGGGACGTACCTGTACACCCATTTGCCTGTCCGTGCCATTCTGCAGATGTAAATGTTCGTGGTCGGTAAGCGGTTAAACTACCTCACACCTCCTCTGCCTCACTTTGTTTATAAATTGTAACAAAACAGGGTTTCTGCCTTATTCCCTTGCTATTTGTTATTTGTTTAGAACCCCTGACAGCCACTATTAGATCTCATAAGGACATTCAAGGTATTACAGTAAATCCTGAATATAAACTATCACATTTTGTTGATTACATTTTGCTTACGTTGACTCTTTCTGGTTATAAAATCCTTATAAATCAACACATTAAAAGTGCAGTTATCTTTTAATGGTAACAAATGTGCATTGGACTGCCAAAATCTTTACAAACCTGCTTTATGCTGTGCTATTATATTTTAGTTATGCAAAACCAACACAAAAAAAAAATCAGTCATTGTATTATTATAATATTCCTTTTTATTATTTACCAAGAAACATTTAGTATAATGTGTGGCTGCCGTTTTTGGTTATAAAACATATATATTGAAGTATAATTTACATGTATTTTCCAATGTCTTTTGTCATGTATATGAAATTAGAGTCATGCTCTGTTTTTCAATAGCCATTTATAGAGCCTTCAGTACTTTGCTTCAAAGTCAAAATGATTACCCAACAATTATCAAAGGCTAGAGGTTGGAATTGTGTTTTAGAGAACACCGGAACAAATAGGTCTATGATCACAACACCGCATGACCAATCTCCCCACAATACACAATTTCTCAAAAAAATATTGCATCATAGTAACTAGTATGGAAACCTATTAATCAAAGTTAAATAAATACATGAATGTACATATTTTATATATAATGTATGGAACCTTGTGGATTTGTTTCAATACAGTCATGATCACTATACTCTTCTGTTCCTTGCCCTTGGAGTATCTTCAAGCAAGAGGTATATCACTTTCAGTTCTTAATTAGATGCATGAGCAAGATCAATGTGCAAATTGCAGTAGCTAATTAGAGTCAGTCAAAATTATCCTTCTTTGATGTGACTACATGAGTGTAGATGTCTTAAGAAATGTCACAGTTAACTACACTTGATTACTTTTTGTTCAATGTTATACGGCTCATGTGTAAGGTAAAGTATACAGGCTTGGAAATATCAGTTTGTAAATGGATAGAAAACTGTCTAAAATACAGAATTCAGAGATTAGTGGTTAATGATTCTTACTCTGAATGGTCTAAGACTATCAGTGGTGTACCCCAAGATGGCAGGACCCTTACTTTTATCTTAATATCTTTATAAATGATATTGGGTCTTGGATTAAATGTAAAATGTCTGTCTTTGCAGATGACACTAAGCTATGCAGTGGAATAAGGTCTAATAGGGCAACTATGTGGCAGATGAGGTATAATGTTGATAAATGTAAAGTTATGCACTTGGGGGCTAAGAATATGCATGCATCATACTTACTGGGGGGGGGGGGGGGTACAATTGAGAGAATCCATAGTGGAGAAGGATCTGGGAGTTTTGGTAGATCATAAGCTCAATAATAGCATGCAATGCCAAGCTGCAGTTTCCAAAGCGAGCAAAGTCATTTCTTGTATTAAGAGAGGTATGGACTCCAGAGAAAGAGAGATATCATTTTGCCCCTGTGCAAATCATTAGTAAGACCTCATCTGGAATATGCAGTTCAGTTTTGGGCACCAGTTCTCAAAAAGGATATTGGGGGGAACTGGAGAAAGTGCAGAGAAGGGCAACCAAACTGATAAGAAGCATGGAGGAGCTCAGCTATGAGGAAATATTAGAGGAACTGAATTTATTCACTCTTGAGAAGAGGAGATTAAGGGGGGATACGATCACCATGTATAAATATATAAGGGATCCATATAGTGAACTTGGTGTTAAGTTATTAATTTCACGGTCAACACTGAGGACAATGGGGCATGCTTTACATCTAGAGGAAAAAAGGTTTCCTCAAAGTAAGAGCTGTACAAATGTGGAATAGACTCCCTCCAGAGTTGGTTCTGGCCAGCTCAGTTTATTGCTTTAAGAAAGGCCTGGATTCTTTCCTAAATGTACACAATATAATTGGGTACTTTCATTTATAGGTAAAGTTGATCCAGGGAAAATCTGATTGTTTCTCTGTGCTTTTTCCCCTGCTTTAGCAAATTGGATCCTGCTTTTCTGGGGAGGGTTTTTGCCTTCCTCTGGATCAACTGTGGGTATAGGAATTTGTATATGGGATTGTATGATATATTTTTTTTTTATGGTTGAACTAGATGGACTTGTGTCTTTTTCAAGCTGACTAACTATGTAACTATGTTATTACAAAGTATCTGTGCTGAAGGAATATGGAGACAAAACCCTCTGAAAAGTTTAGTTACATGTGTCATGTCATGCTGATATAATTAACAACCTCATTACTGATTCACCAACCTGTTACAAGCATGAATATCTGGAGATCTGACTTCACTAGCTGCATACTTCTTCTGTAAAATTGCTTGTTCTGTGAGCCTCTTAAAGCAAGAATATGAAACAGGCATTGACTAAAAGAGGTTATCAGTGGAAGGAACCATATTTTCTTAGCACAGGTCAGATCAGAAAGGAATATAAATAAAGGAACACGTTCTATAGGCCTTGGACTAAAGCTGACACAAAAAAAGATAACACCCAATCAATGACCAGGGATGAGCTTTATGTTTGAGTCAAACTCATGTTCGACTTCGAACATTGGCTGTTCGTCAGTTCGCCGAAGACCAAAAATTTTGGGTGTTTGTGGCAAATTTAAAAGCCGCGGAACACCCTTTAAAAGTCTATGGGAGAAATCAAAAGTGCTAATTTTAAAGGCTTAGATGCATGATATTGTCATAAAAAGTGTTTGAGGACCTGGGTCCTGCCCCAGGGGACATGTATCAATGCAAAAAAAACGTTTTAAAACCAGAAGTTTTTTCAGGAGCAGTGATTTTAATAATGCTTAAAGTGAAACAATAAAAGTGTAATATTCCTTTAAATTTCGTGCCTGGGGGTTGTCTATAGCATGCCTGTAAAGGGGTGCATGTTTCCCATGTTTAGAACAGTCTGACAGCAATATGACATTTCTAAAGAAAAAAAAAAGTCATTTAAAACTACTCGCGGTGTTGTGGAAATTATGAAAACCTTCTCATGGGATTTGAGACATGTTCTCTGTGTCTGTGGATGTTTGTTGGTTTGTAGGTACCAAGCGCAATGCTCTGGGCTTCCTGTCTTCAAATGACTATGTGCATTAGAGAAGCGAAGTCCACATAACGAGATAAACATATTATTTTATCTCTGTGTGGCTACGTTATCACTTTTGGATACATATCTGCTTTAATAAGAGGACATTGGTATCTGCCTTGTTAATATACTCATACCGTATATTGACAACACCAGTAGCAATGTCCCCGTAGATTGTCTCAAGCCTGTAAGAACCAGTAGAATGAGCTTACTAGATACTGTTTACTTTGAAATAGTATTGTCTGGGCTGCATCCTGACTAAAAGGGGACGTCTGCACTTCCTCTTGTGAGTGCCCTCCCTTTTAATGTATGTCATTTCCTGTGATGTCATTTCCCATGTAAGAAGTGATTGTCTAGAATCTGCACTTCCTGTTTGTAAAAGCTTTTGTGATAATAAAAGGCCATGCTGGTTGGTGTGAAGGCATGCAGGCTGATGGAACTAAGAACGTAAGAAGGCTGGTCATGTCTGTTCATTGGGATGAGTGTGTTGAAATGTGTTGCGATGCATAGCAGCCAATTATGCTTTACCTTTGCAGGGAAATAAAGAGGAAGTAAAATCCACCAGGGTTTACTTCCTCTTTAAGAGTTCCCCAGTTCCAGGTCAGAAAAACAAACTGATGTTAACTGATGTTAACTGATTGGATGATTACACAGGGCTATTATATTTTAAACTCTCAGTGGGCAACACAGTGGGCAACACAGTGGGCAACACACTGGGCAACACACTGTTGAATGATACTAGTTTCCACCCTATCCCCTAAAAAAGAGTTACTCCAGTAGGATATCAAGAAACAGTTTTAGAGATGAGAATTTTTAAGGAAGAGGCAAAGAAACTTACAGTATGCATCCCGCAGAGAGAATATAAAAATCCCCATTTCTGTATAACATATAAAAAGGGTAAAGGAGAGATGATCTTGTGATGGGAGAGATCATTTGCAATCCAGAGATTACAATAATTACCGTACACTAAACTGAGACTGATTACTACATATTTTAAATGCAACAATGAATTATCTACTTGCTGACAATCCTATGGCAGATTTACTGCTTTAGCCCTATAGTAGATTTACTACAGGGCAGCCGTTCTGTGCAGAATCACATATATACTGTATACGTGATTCTGCACTTCAGGGTAGGGGACATGCGTGCGCCGCTTCTGCTGTGATTAGTCAGAGCAAAAGCCAATCAGCAGGTGCCAGCCAAAGTATGTCCGCTGGCACTCACTGATTGTCGAGGAGGGAGGCTGGATGGAGCTCTGCATATGTAAACAATGCAGAGCTCTGTCCTGACAGCAGGGATGTGATGTATTTTCTTTCCCTGCAAAGCAGGGGAAAACATCCATCAAATCCCTTAGTTAAAGCAGCACACATAGTACACATAAACACTGGTTAGACATGCATTGACCACTTTGGTCACTCTAGATGTTTAATAATTTCACAGCCAGTGTCATTAGTAGAGTGACAGTGCATATTTTAAGCACTGATCACTGTTTTTTCACTTTGTTCCCACAAAATGTCAAAAGTGTCACTGATCGCCAACCATTACTAGTATTAAAAAAATACTTCTTCAACTCAGCCAGGGAAGCTGCAGGCTGGATGAATGTCAATGAGCCCTTTCTCTGTGCCAGACACTGATGCCGCGTACACACGGGCGGACTGTATGGCGTACTTAGTCCGTCGAAACACATTTCAGTGGACAGTCCGCTCGTGTGTGGGCTTCAGCTGACTTTTTCAGCGTGCAGTCCGGCGTACTAAGAATTTCGGATTTTTCAAAATTCTGTCCGTCGTACTTTGGTTTCAGCGGACAATCCGCTCGTCAGTATGCTAGTTCGACGGACTAAGAATGGCGCATGCCCAGAAAGGATTTACACGGCGGAAGGGTGCTTTGCTGTGTATTGGACTTCCTATTTCTAGTCCCGTCATACGTGCTGTACACGTCATCGCGCAAGCTTTCGACGGACTGTTTGGGTATCCGTGTGTGGTCAAGTCCGTTCAGTGGAAAGTACGACGGACTGTCCGTCGGATTGTATGACGAACTAAGTACGCCATACAGTCCGCCCGTGTGTACACGGCATAAGACAACGCTGATACCTGAGATTGTTTTCTTATTCTTCCTCTACAAACGGATGCATACCTTTGATTCAGTGGTTCTGAAGGGCGCTGCACCCTTTTACTGGAGTCAGTAAATTGTAGCTATGTTTACCGATAAGATCAGATTCAGGCACCCCCTCATCAGGGATCCTGAAAAGCTCTCTGCAAGATGCCACCAATGGGAGTGCATCTTTTTATCTTTTTGAAAGCTTTGACTGAAAGGCACTACTACAATTATGGTTTTGTTTAATTGATACCCATATCCGGGAAGAACTTTTTTTCAACCCTCTCGGCCCGGGTTGTTTATGAGCTAATATTTGGTATTTTTCGTGAGATTTTTTTGTTTTCTGCACTTCCGGAGCTATCTTGTTCATCTAAAATACTTACTAGGCCTAAGCAGGTACTTTAGTAGTATGAGATGCAGGTGCATCTCAAATGCCACATTGCATAAGATCTTATCATTAGTCACATGACGGGCATACCTTGTGTTACCTGCATTATTGCAGGTTTACCACAGTACATTGCAGTGCATTACTGCACGTTAAACATAATATACTGCACTGCACACATTAAATTGTCTGTTGTGCCTCCTCTGATTTACCAAACAGTGGAAAGCGTAGGTTAACACAGATCAATCAATCCCCAAACACGTTTTGCTGATACCAGTAAATTGACATAATATCCTTACTAAACAAGCGTAAACATTATAGAAATGCACAAAGTGCACTACTGGTGCATTAAGAGTTATAACACTGGACAAAGTAAAGAATGCATTCACAAGTGTTTCATAGGCATACACCTATCACAGTAAACACAAATATTGCATTCAATTACAAATGGAGAGTTTTGCACAAGTCACAGCCTCTGGATGTAGTAACTCAGCGTATGGTTTCCAGTGGTAAAGTACAAACAGAAGGCCTTTGCGTTCATTTGTATCCATATGAAAGGGTCCACAGCACAGCAAAGATGACAACTTAGTGGTCCTTTACAACCTCCAGATAGCTGACAGGCTAGGGAAAGATGACGCACCACCACTAAACAGAACTCTGTGCAAGGGCTCACAGGTAGCAGCCCCTGTAAAGCAAGTAAGTGCTCATGATGACCACCCACATTTTCTGGATAGCCTCAATGGTATCCTAGGCAACATGTTTTGGGGTGGGTCACCCTTTCTCAAGCCTGTCAGCATATGGAGATGGAGCTTACAGCTGTGGGCCAAAAGGTTTGAGAATGACACAAATATTAACTTTCACAAAGTCTGCTGCCTCAGTTTTTATGATGACAATTTGCATATTCTCCAGAATGTTACGAAGAGTGATCAGATTAATTTCAATGAATTGCAAAAGTCTCTCTTTGCCATGAAAATTAACTTAATTCTATAAAAATAATTCCAATACATTTGTGAAGAAGGCTTCAGGGCGCCCAAGAAAGTCCAGCAAGCGCCAGGATCATCTCCTACAGTTGATTCAGCTGCGGGATCAGGGAACCATCAGTGCAGTGCTTGCTCAGGAATAGCAGCAGGCAGGTGTGAATGTATCTGTACACACAGTGAGGCAAAGACTTTTGGAGGATGGCCTGGTTTCTCTCCAGGAAAAACATCAGGACAGACCGATGTTCTGAAAAAGGTGCAGGGATTGGACTGCTGAGGACTGGGGTAAAGTAATCTTCTCTGATGAATCCCCTTTCTGATTGTTTGGGGAATCCAGAAAAAAACCTTGTCCAGGGGGAGAAAAGGTGAGTGCTAGCATCAGTCCTGTCTCTTGAAAAAAAGTAAAGCATCCTGAGACCATTCATGTGTGGGTTTCTTCTCAGCCAAGGGAGTGGGCTCCTAAGAACACAGCCTTGAATAAAGAATGGTACAAAAACATCCTTCATGAGCAACTTCTCCCAACCATCCAAGAACAGTTTGATGACGGCCATAAGGCAAAAGTGATAACTAAGTGGCTTGGAGAAGAAAACATTTTGGGTCCATGGCCAGGAAATTCCCCAAACCTTAATCCCATTGAGAACTTGTGGTCAATCCTCAAGAGGTGGGTGAACAAAAAAAAAAACCCCATGAATTCAGAAAAACTCGAAGCATTGATTATGCAAGAATGGGCTGCCATCAGTGAGGACGTGGCCCAAAATTTGATTGACAGCATGCCAGGGCGAATTGCAAAGGTCAAGGGTCAACACTGCAAATATTGACTCTTTGCATAAACTTCATGTAATTGTCAATAAAATCCTTTGATATCTATAAAATGCTTGTAATTATACTTCAGTGTACCATAGTAACTTCTGCCAAAAATATCTAAAAACACTGAAGCAGCAGACTTTGTGAAAATTAATATTTGCCTCATTCTCAAAACTTTTGGCCACAGCTGTATATTGGAACTCTGGATTGTGCATAAAGCTTAGGGATGAACATGCTTTCAAAATATAATTTATATTACAAAATAATACATCCACAATACACTTTATGTATAGGGGTTGATAGATCTCTGGCCAGTTTGTGGGTGGTGATGGCTTACCAAATATTTCTTATCCTCAATGTACCAATAAAATATTAAAGCAATATGTGAAGAGTTACTATGTAGCTGTGTTGTTTCTTATGTGCTAGAAAATATCACAAACAGATGCTATAAGATGGAACTGATTTTAATCTCTATATTTAAGCCTTTTGGGGCCATACTATTCGGCACAATAAAAGTTAATTGTATGGAGCAGTTGATACATTGCTAGATTTTATAGCATTTTACCTAAGTGTAATTAAAAAAAAATTAGCCCATAGAAAATAAATTGGCATGTTAAACACTTTAATCTTACAACAGTAGGTCCTTTGGATATTCAGAAAAGTTGGCATGTCAGTGATAGGTGATTTGGACTCTTTTGAATTGCTAAGAGTGATGCATTTTTTTATATTCCTTGCTCTCACTGTAATTGCTGTGGGTCTTTTAGGGAGGGATTTCTCTAATTTGGGATCTTGTAATAAAATAGACCAATAAAATGCTTGTAAATTATTTTGTTAAATGTCCAATGCCTATTATTATTATGGTTAATTATGTCAGGGATACTGTTGTTTTTGGGGGGTTTCTTACTTCTGAGGAGTTCCTGGGCCAATTCAAATATCTTTCTAAAGCTTCATGAACATATTTCTCTGCGTATCTTTTTCCAAAAACAATGTTTTTAATATAACACTTTGTTCCAAATAGTCCTATTTTTTTTATCCAATTCCTTCTTAGCTTTTGAAATTGACTGAACAGGATATGCTTTTTTTAATGGGGATAATGGCAACTGGTTTGATGTGTGTAGGGGTTGCCAGCTGTTGTTTTTCAAATGAAATTTCTGAATTACAATAGTAACGAATTTAAACAAATCTGAAATAATGAATTAAAATTTCAGATAAAATTTGAACGCAAATAATTTTCATATAGAATTTGAATAATTTTTGAATCGTTTTAGAATTTCTAATAATTTTTTTAATCAAATTTAAATTTCCAAAGAGAATAAAATTAAAATAGAAAATAGAAGATTACAATAGAAAAGAATATAATAGAATAGAAAATAATAGAATAGAAAACAAAAGAATATAATTTAATAGAGTAAAACAGAATACAAAATAAAATAATACAAAAAAATTGAATACAAAAAAGGGATAGAATAGAAAATAAAATAGTAGAGTAAAACAGAACAAAATAAAACAACAGAATCAAATAGAATCAAAATAAAGGAATAGAATAAAAATAGAATATAATAGAATAGAACCACCTTTTTAAATTTGAATTTCAAATAAAATAAATTTGAACACAATAGAAAATAAAAATAAAAAAAATAACCATTTCCCAAACTTTGAATAAAATACATTTTAAATCAAATAGAACAGAAAATAATAGATTCGAATGGAATAGAAAATAAGAAGATAGAATAGAAAGAATTTAGCCATCATCTGAAATTCAAATTTGAATAGAATACATTTCAATTTGAATAAAATAGAATAGAAAATATTAAAATAGAAAAAAAATAGAATAGAATAATCATTAGAAAGGAATAGAATAGAAAGGAATAGAATTAATTCTAATAGAATAATATTCTAATTCATCTAATCAAATTATTTTATAGAATAGAAAATAATAGAATAGAAAACAAAAGAAGATAAAATATAAGAATAGAATGGAAAAAAAAAACAATAGAATAGAATGGAATAGAAAGAATATAGCCATCTTCCAAATTTGAATTTCAAATAGAATAAATTTGATTTTGAATTTAATTCGAAGGCAATGTGAATGGAATTGAAAAAAATTGGATGAATTCTAATTTGAGTAAATGAAACATATTCTAAAAACAAATTAAATGAATTAAACAAATTTAACTAAACAAATGTATTTAAATAATAATCCGAAACAAAACAAAACACATTTTTTCACTGCACATGTCTAGTTTTGGAAATTAAATTCTCTGCTTCATCAGACAATACTACTAAGTCAAGGAACAGCAGAGATTAGGGATCTTCCACATGTGCAAAACGGATGTTGTGTTAAGTATTAGAACAATACTGTACATATAAATGATATGGTTGCAAATCGTCCATCCTAAATAACAAAATGTTGTCTATTTAACAACAATAAAATACCAGATGTTCGGCAAATGAGTTGTTAGACCCAATTATGTAGTGTGCCTAAAAGAGAAAAATAAGTTTTAATATAAGTGTGCACTGAGATCACCATGAGCTGCAGGATAAAAATCGATGTACTGTGAAATGTTGATGGTTAAACCAACCTTATTAGTGATAATCAATCATCCTGGGGGACATAATGTAATTTTATGAACTTTTGGAATGCGATAGAGTATGTGTGCTAAGTATGAACATAAATAATATCCTTTCTGCCTTGTT
Source organism: Lithobates pipiens (assembly GCF_037356315.1). Classification (NCBI taxonomy): domain Eukaryota; kingdom Metazoa; phylum Chordata; class Amphibia; order Anura; family Ranidae; genus Lithobates; species Lithobates pipiens. Next base: position 202,208,429 of record NW_027507764.1, on the reverse strand, counting down.
TACAATGCCCGTTGGTATGCTGTTTTTAAGCAAATAATTTAATTTGGGTTTATGTAATGGTAGGAGGTCTTTTTTATTTTTTATATTGTTAGTGTCTAATAATAGCATCTCTGCTTCTACCAAATAATCCGTCCTGTCCTGGATATCTGTTGGGCTAATAATTAGTTGTGAATTGTCTTTGAGTGCCTGCAACTCATTTTTGGAAAAATTCTTAGTGTAAATTCTTAACATAAACCACTGCATAATATGTTTTCATAAATTATCTTTTAACATGTTGTGGGTTAAAAAAAATGATGCACAACATTTAGCGTGGGTCCCTGAAATGTTAGTAGGTATGTCTGATGGGTCATATTCTTCATTCAACAGAGTATAGAGAGCTTCAAATGCTTCAGGTAAACAAATTGGAAGAGGTAGTTGCTCCATCTTCTTCCACAAGTATAGTGTGTGAAGTACAATCTCCCAATAAACATTTATAAGGGGTACCCATTCTCCCAAAGTGAAAAAAAGAAACAAAAAGGAGAATTCAAACATTGGGGGGAAAATCCAAAACATCTACCAAAAAATGTTTCTTTCAAATATGTTTATTGAAATTTCCATACAGGTACAATAAAAACACAGCAGAAATCATGTATATAGATACAACAGACAATCCATAAACTGATGGATAAAGAACAATATTTGAGAGTCATCGGTAATGTAGATAACATTAGAAGGTATGACCTAACGTGAAGCATGAAGGCCTTGCATCAACCTTTATGGCAGTAGATTTAAATTTCCCTAACACACCTATAGGGAGCAAACTGTGTTCGGGATATGCTATCAGCAGGATACAGGCAACAATTAGCTTGAGGTCTTGAAGATGTGACTAAGGATAGTATGATCAACAAAGTCATACTTCTACTGAAAGCCAAAAAATAAAATAACTATAACATAAGCAACATACAACTTAAAGGGGAAAGGTAAGGGAACACGCTGTTACCAACATGCCAGGCTAATAATACTTATTCAATAGTATTAAGGTTTAAGGTCTCTAGCTGCATCAGAGTGAAGAAACCAGGACTGCCATTTATGTATGAATTGGGGCACCTTACGTTTTTTAAATGCCAATAATTTATCATCTTGGCATTGTATGTTTATCCTTGTAATTACGTCTCTCTTAGTAGGTATATCAGGAGATTTCCATTTACTCACTATTGCAGTCCTAGCTGCGAAGAGGACACGAGCAATTACCGTTTTACTGAAGTATGATAGAAATTCAGTCCTATATGTAAGAGAGCTAATTCCGGGGATAACGGTATAAAGTGACCTGTGACTTCAGCAACTTTTTTAGAAGTCTTTATATATTTTTGACAGCATATATGGTGTCATATTCCACCTATGGTAAATCTTTTGGTAGTTGTCCCAGTGTTCGACACAAGCGGGAATACTAAAACTAGAATTTATGGTTTTCCTCCATTGGTGTAGGGAAAATTCTTTCTGCAATTCTTTCTCCCATTTGCACATGTCGGTCATTTTAGCCGAAAGTGTGGGACCAGTCAAGAAGTTCTAGAAGAAAGAAATCCCATGAGTCGATTTGGGTGATTTCCCTTGAAGAAATTCCCATATAGAATTTGCAACTTCTACCTGTTCCTTGCATTTAGTGGTTGAATGAAAGTGTCTAATTTGTAATGACCTATAAGTATCCCTAGGTAAGCCGCTTTTATGCAAACTGTTTAAGAAGTAGATACCTCGGTTATGGCAATCTCTTGTGTCAATCTCCTTAATTAGCCATTTATATGTTTTGATCCGAATATTACGTTTATGTGGGTTGCTTATGTTTGGTGTACTGGAAATTAAAGCGCGCCATGCAATAAGGGTGGCTTCCAACGTGGGATGGGGCACTATGGAGATGGTGGACAAAAGCTGGTTGAAATTAGTGCCATAGAGTGAGCTAGTGGGATAGGAGAGCTGGATACCTGAGTAAGTGATAGATTTAGTACCCCAGTTATAGGGGAATTCATTTTTTAGCTGTTGTAATTGGCATTCGGGTAAGCCCATTTCTAGTAATTGACACTTATTGGAATTGACCTTGTAGTAGGACGCCTCTCCAAATTCTGCGATCAGTTGTTGGTTCTATGTAGGGATGTAAAGGGGTTTGATAATGATAGAATAATATCATCCGTGAACAAGCCTATTTTGTGTTCGCAGCGGCCTACACACAGTCCTTGTATAAGGGGATCATTTCTAATAGCTTCCACAAAGGGTTCGATAGCAAGGGAAAAGATAATTGGTGACAAGGGGCACCCTTGTCTCATACCATTCGAAATTTCGAATGTTCTGGACAAGATGCCATCAACATATACCCTTGCCAAGGGATTATGATATAAGGTCATAATAGCTGAGTAAATTGTCCCAGAGAACCCAAACTTGTGGAGCACTTGGGAAAGATATTCCCAATGAACTCTGTCTAATGCCTTCTCCGCATCCAAGGCAAGGAGCAGAGAAGGCACCCGATCTGATGGATTAGGTTGATCATCCTTCTTGTACCATCTGGAGCCTGCCTCCCTCGTACAAAACCAACCTGTTCTGGACCCAGAAGGGATGGTTTTAGTTCTAAACAGTTTGGAGTATATTTTTAAGTCAGAATTTAAAAGTGAAATGGGTCTGAAGTTTTGTGGATGATTGGGCTCCTTACCCGGTTTAGGAAGAGTCACAATGATTGCTTCTAACATTTCTTTAGGGAAGTGTCCCTTTCAAATAGCTTGATTATAAAGTTCCACCAAATAAGGGTATAAAGTTGGGGTAAGAGCTTTATAATACTCTGGGGAGAGGCCATCTATGCCGGGTGCTTTGCCTGAAGGGAGGGAAGTAATAACATTTAGAATTTCTTCTTGTCTATAGGGTGATTGAGGTGGTTCAGTGAGGTAGAGTCTAGTTTTGGTAATTTTACTTTTTTAAGGAAATTGGAGATGATCTCAGCGTTGGGCTGAGGGATGGTATGATCATCAGTCAGGTTGTATAACTCAGCGTAGTAATCTCTGAATGTTTGTGCTATGCCGGTTGGGTCGAGGGCGTATTTGCCAGTTTTATGGTCACAGACTTGTGTTACTTTCTCCATGGCTCTTTTATGCTTCAATTGTATTGCCATTCTTTTCCCTGCTTTATTATTTTGTGAGCAATCTGTTAGTTTAAGACAATTGATATATTTATCATGTTCAGATATCAAGACTGTTTTGAGTTCCTCTCTGAGAGCCGTAAGTTTAGACAATACTACAGGTTGGGGAGGTTTTTTTATGTTGAGTTTCCAGCACAGCTATTTCAGAGAGAAGATTGGAAATCTGTAATTTCCTATTTTTCTTTTCTCTGGATGCCATCTGGATCAACACGCCCCTAGAAAAGGCCTTATGAGTCCACCAGAGATTGAATATACTATTGGAGGATTCCTCATTAAGGGAAAAGAACTCCTCCAATTGTATTCCTAGTTCCTTTACTATTTCTGGATGAGACAATATATAAGTATTGTTTCTCCAATTTACTAGTGCAACCCTCTACAAGTTCCAATGAGATAGGGGCATGGTCTGACCATGTGATGTTGTGTATGGATGCTTTTACAACCTGTTGGAGAAGAAATCTATCTGTAATACGGGAATAAATGTTATGGGGAATAGAGAAAAAGGTATAGTCTCTTTCTGTTGTGTGATGGTAGCGACAGGGGTCATGGAGATCCTCTTGCAGCAGAACCTGCTTGAGACCAGGTCTCCCCATTGAGTTCCTAGAACTGGTGTCTATGCCGGGTTCCATAGGAATGTTGAAGTCACCGCAAATTAAAAGTTGGCCTCTCTGGATGGAGCAGGCTTTGGTCAGAGATTTTCTGATGAACTTCACTGGATGTCTGTTGGGGGCATAAATATTAACGATGGTATATATAGCTCCGTTAAATTCTGCAACGAGAATTATATATCTGCCTTCGGCATCTAACAGGGATGCAAGTAACTTAAAGGAGTTTGAACTTCTTATTGCTACTATAACACCCCTTTTCTTTGTCTTATAATTGACTTGATAGATGTAAGTGAAGTTTTTATGGGTACAACTGGGAGGTTTTCCAGCCAAAAAGTGGGATTCTTGCACACAAAAAACATCGCAATGGTGATTTTCATCTTCCTTCCACAACACCCTTCTCTTGTATGGGCTATTAAGCCCTTTGGGGTTCAATATTAGGAACTTAAGAACCATCAAAGACCTTTAGAGTGCGAATGTATGGTTCATCAACTAGATAAAATAGTGGTTGTGTGAGTAAGAGGCGAACGTGGTAACAGTAAAAAACAACAACGAAAGGGAAGAAGAAAAAAAACAGGTTACTTGCATTGTTGTAGACCCTTAATAGAGAACAGCGGGTGATTGTCAGGGTACAGATAGTTCCTGTACTAATATCCAACAGGGGTATAAAGTCCAACTGGACAGGATCCTAGGTTGCTGTATGGTGGTGACTTAGGATTACCAGAACTGTAAACTGGGTAATTGCCAGAGCTGTGGAATAAAGCAGGTCTCAAGTGTTCAGGTGGTAGTCGGTGGGTCCGCTATATCCTCTTCGTCCTGTGGGAGGAGTCCCCAGGTCTTCATTAGCTTCAAGCCTTCCTGTAAAGTAGTTATAGTCAAGGTGTGGTTGTTTCTTTCAATGGACAATTTTGTTAGAAACTTCCATTTGTAAAGAATATTGTTATCCCTCAATATCTTGGTAATGGTGATGAGGTTTTTGCTCGCTTTTACATCAAAAGCGTTTATTGAACAAAGCAGAAAACAATAACATGAAATACAAAATCACAACTGAGACTAGCGGTACATAAAGGTATATAAAGGCTTACAGACTCTTGGCCACACTATTGCTCATCACTATTACTGTAATGAAATACAGTTTACACAATGCCAGGTGTTGAGTTGGCTCAGGTTCTGGGTGTTCGAGAACGAATCTCCTGTAAGACTGTACAACAACTTCCTAAACCTACTGAAGGGACAATATCGCACCATTATGGGTCATGTGTCTCATGCTATTTTCCCTTCGTCTAATTATAGAGCCAGAACCTTGTGATAGGAGGCAGCTGTGGGTCTGTGTGAACCTCTTGTACCAAGCTGTTATCCTGTAAATATTCTTTGGTGACATCTGAGATTATACAAAGAAAAGAAAATAGGTAAGTTTGATGAAGCCAGAGAAAGTTAGGGTTGGACAGTCTACGTGAGCGAATAATATCTCAATTATCTTTATGGATATCTGCATACTTTTTGGAGTATCGGAACATAATCCAAGGTGTCCAAGTGTCATGGAATTTTCCACAGATTCATGGGCTTGGGCCACCGTTTCTTCCATTGCATAGGTATCGGCTACCTTATTCAACCATTCTATCACTGTAGGGAATCTGGAGGAACGTCAGTACATCGGCACCAGCGCTTTGGCCGCATTAAGGAGATGTTTAAGCAGTGAATTTTTGTATCTCTTCAGGGGTATCAGTTGTCCCAGTAGGGAGTCAGCTTGGGACAGCTCCACCAAATATGTGTGAGTGTCCCCACATCTCCTTGGCATCTCCAGCACATTTTTGAGACCTGTGGGAACCATCTATGTAATTTGTCTGGTGTGTGGTACCATTTTGTCAGCAGCTTGTAGCACATCTCTTGTGTTTTTATGCTAATTGAACACTTGTGAGCCAATGCCCCTTCATTGTGAGTCTGTGATATTCCTCTGGAGCTCAAGAGACCATTTTCTGCTGAAGCTGTCTTCAGCGTGTCTAGTTAGGTTCTGTAGCCAATTGTAGGATACTGAGGTCGCCCTATAAAGTCTCTCGCCAGACGCACAGACTGACTCGAAATCAGTCAATTGTTTTTTTGTGTCTTGGAGAATTAGAAAAACTTCTAATCTGGAAGTATGTCCAAAGAGGGATTCTAGGTTCCACCCAGTCTCTCCTAAGTGCGTCTAAATCTTTCATTTTGCCATGGGAGAAGCAGTCTTTCACTAATCTCGGGGTGTCAGAGGTTGTGTTGTGGAAGAGGGAATTTCCCCTCCCCGGGATGAAGTCAGGATTGTCCTGGAGCGGTGTCAAACGACTAAGTGGGGTGGTCAAAGCAAAGTGTTTTATAGTTGCGTGTAGCACTGACAATGTATTCTCTGTTAGGGGATTTAGGCTGCCTATTTCTTTAAGCCTGCCCAGGGGAATCCACAGAGAAAAGTGTAGTCGGTTATCAGTGAGTGTATCTTCCAGTCGCACCCAGTCCTTATCATCCCTATGACAGTTCCAGTCAATTATCCTGGTCACTTGTGCTGCTAATTGGTATTTCTTAAAGTCTGGTATCCCCATCCCTCCCAATTCCTTGGGCTTCGTCAGTAAAGCAAATCTAATCCTCACTCTCTTATTGTTCCTTAGGAATCGCAGGACCAGCGAATTTAGTTTATGGAAAAAACTTCTTGGAATGTGAACTGGTAACGCTCTGAACAGGTAGATCAGCCTCTGCAATATTGACATCTTAAAATAATAATCATAAAACACCTCAAGAGATAGACAACCTATCACCATAAATTGAAAAACATAAGACAATTGCAAAAAAATTTAGATATATAGTGATAATGTGTTAAAGTCCCATTTAGATGCTAGGAAAACAACATATATCCACAGTCCATAAAGTGATTCATTTAGTGAAAAACTCTGTCTATATCCATATGTCAGAAGGCGGCTGAAATCTTCTACAAGAATGTGACACGTCCCTTCACCAAATTTTGGACACAGACAACACCCCAACCGTGAAGATAAAGTTGTCTTTTTACCAGATGATGTTGACTACTTTACTTAAAAAGATAGTCAAATGAGCTTATGCAGGTGATTCCCTGCTCACATGGAATAAGATGGACCTCTTATGGAAAAAAACCTTCTCCTCATAGACTCAGACAGGTCATAAAAAAAGAGAGCAAACAGAATCCATAGTGTGACACCGTTTAATTATAAAAATTTAAAAAACATAAAGCCAAATGGCTGCTTACATATGCCGGTGCCCGACCTGGCACTGGGGCTGCTTGCTTAAAACAATCGTTTCATGGTAGATGCGTAGTTCCTCGTTGTGTACAGCGTGCGTTCCACCAAAAAGCAGCCGACAACCAAAAACGTCCGGAACTGTACGTGTACGAACGTGACTAGGTACCGCCTCGACGTACGTTTCGTATGAAACGTCATCAGGAAGCGTACCTAGTCACAGAGTCAACGCTCTTTATGGTGTCCCGATCGATCGAAAAGACCAATGGAGAAACACTAAATTTTGTACGCAGCCTCAGTCCCACTCAAGGCTTAACGGATAATCCATTGTTCATAGAACATAACTGGCTTCCATAATACAAAACAAATAAAAACTAAACATAGTTCACCCTAAATCACAGGGAAAAAGAAAACTTTTTTTAAATACCGTATTTGCCAGCATATAAGACGGCCCGGCATATAAGACGACCCCCCTAACTGTGCAGGTTTTTAAAATGTTTTGCCCGTACTCACCGTTTAAGACGACCCCCCATTCCGAGGCTTCTGACGCTTCATATCCCTCTTCTTCGTTCTTGCTGGAGCCATTTCCTTCTTCCTTCTTGCTGGTGCTGGAGCCAATCACGGCGAGCAATGTATTCTATTAATGAATAAAAAGCCTGCTGGGATTGGCGGAGGCTGTTACATCATCAGCCCGCGCCTCACTCTCAAAGCCAATCGGAGCAGGCTACTGTGTGTAGCCTGCTCGGATTGGTAGAGATTGCTACTCCAATCCGAGCAGGCTCTGTATTCATTTGAATACATCGCTCACTGGGATTGGTTCAGTGGTATATACTGTATGTAGCCGAAGCTACATACAGTATTACCGGACATCCAGAAGGCATCCCAGCAACTGACCCGGCGTATAAGACGACCCCTCCTTTTTGCTCAGTTTTTTTAAGTGTAAAAGGTCGTCTTATACGCCGGCAAATACGGTATTTAAAAAATAATAATAAAAATCCTGTCAATTAATTCCCATTAGAAGAAAGGAGAGGGAATTGTTTTCTTGTAATTTACAAGATTAACCTCTAGATGTCAGTCTATAGGCGAAGGTATCTAATACCACTCATTGAACAGAAAATGACTTTTAAACCTGAATATTTAATTGCACTTTTTATAAGATTTATTAGTACTATTCCCCAAAAAATTATATTGGTAATCTTATCTATATATGTAAGGAAAACAAAACCCTACATCATAAGATAAAATTCCAATTAAAGAGAGACCCTCTAGAGTGAAAAAAAGTTTCAATCATTGGACAAAAAACAATTCAAATCAAGCTCTATGTTCATTCCTAAAGGCTGCATTGTCTTTAATTTATATATCCATTTTGTTTCATTCTTTGATATTTCCCTTTTCATGTGTGTTCCTCTCCAATGTTTTGAAATCTTGTCAATCCCATAAAATTTACAAAGTGAAGGATCGCTATCATGATGTGATTTAAAGTGTCTTGACACACTATGATTGGGAAAACCTTTCTTGATATTTGTGAGATGTTCATTAATTCTAGTTTTTAACTGTCTGGTGGTTCGGCCTACATACTGTATAGAGCATGGGCATTCTAGCACATAAGTTACATGATCCGAGTTACATGTAATTAATGGTTTGATTTTATACTCCATCTTAGTGACTTGAGATTGGAACTGAGTAACCTTTTTTGATGAGCCAGGTTTTCTAGTTAACTTGCAGGCTTTACATCTAGTACAATAATGAAAACCAGACCCATCCAGAAAGGTTGAAAGCTTTTTTGAGGGGTCTGGAACATTACGGGCTAATTGGTTTCTCAAACCCGGTGCCCTTCTGTAAATGAATTTGGGGTTCTGTGGAATTATAGATGCCAGATCCTTATCTTGCTGTAAAATGGGCCAATACTTTTTAAAAATGGTTTCTACCTGTCTATACTGTCTATTGAACCCTGTCACAAAGGCTGTAGCTCCTTGGTGCTCTGGTTTAGCTTTTGATACCAATAAAGTTTGTCTATCCATCTGGGACACCTGTGTTACAACTTTCTCTAGGGTTTTTTGGGAGTAACCTTTTTTCTAGGAACCTATTAGTTAGAACCTGGGCTTGTAAGTGGAAATCAGAATCTTCCTTGCAGTTCCGTTTTAATCGCATATATTGTCCTTTCGGAACTGCTCCTATCCACTGTGGGTGGTGACAACTGTGTGTGGGCACATACCCATTTCTATCTGTAGCTTTAAAATAAGTTTTTGTGACAAACTTATTATGCTTTTTAGTAATAGTGAGGTCTAAATAGTTCACTTCCACCTTGCTGTATTCGGCTGTGAACTTCAAGCAATATTGATTACCGTTCATTTTATTAAAAAATTCCTTAAAACTATCCAAAGTACCTTTCCAAAAAAGAATTACATCATCAATATATCTTTTATAAAAAATAAGGGATTTGTTCATGTTTTTATAGATGGTTTCTGATCCCCATCTATTCAGAACAATATTGGCTACACTAGGAGCATAACGTGCTCCCATGGCCACTCCTGCTATTTGATTATAATAATTATTATTGGCCCAGAAAAAATTATTACTCATAGCGAGATCAATGCCTTTAATCAAAAAATTTATCTGAACCTTCTTGAGTTTGGATTCTTTTGTTAGTGCCCATTTTATTGCTGTAAGTGCATCCTTATGTTGGATATTAGTGTACAGTGACTCAATATCCACCGTAATCATGATGATGTCTTCTGATGCTACTAAATCCTGTAGAAGCACTAACAGATCTCTGCTATCTTTCAAATAGGAAGGACTTTTGGTCACTAGTGGTTTAAAAAAACCATCTAGATATTTCCCTAGTCTTGCAAACAGGGACTCCATCCCACTTACTATAGGTCGACCCGGTGGGCGCTCATTGTTTTTGTGTATTTTTGGCAAAATATACATTACTGGAATTTTTGGAGCATGAGGTATAAGGTAATCAGCTTCCTTTTGGTTAAGGATATCTTTATATAGGCCCTCTGTTACCCAATCTGTGAGTTGTGTTTTTAATTTTAAAGTCGGATCACCATTTCATTTTTTATAGGTGTTTGTATCATTTAATAATCGTCCCATCTCATGATAATAATAGTCACGAGATAATATCACCAGACCTCCCCCCTTGTCTGCTGCTCGTATCACTATCTGTTTGTTTTCCTCTATCATTTTTATACCCTCCCATATGGTTTTATTTTTAGCCTGTCTTTTAATTTCTAAATTCCTCACATCATGCTGTACCATATTTTTGAAAACTTCTATATGGTGATGCATTCCTTTTGGGATTGAACATAGAATTGTTTTTTAACCCACTATGTACATATAATGACTCTGTAGTGGGAATACTTGTTTTTATATTGGGGTTTGCAAAATATTTTTTAATATTGAGTTTCCTCACATATTTCTCGATGTCCACAAATAATTCAAACTTGTCCACATCTTTATTTGGTGCAAATTTTAAACCCTGATTTAGTACTTCTAATTCTTTTTCTGAAAGCTCAACCCCTGCCAGATTAAAAATACCCTCATTTAATTGTCTCTCTTTCTTTCTCCTGCCTCCTCTCCTTCCTCGTTTTCTATAGATTCTTGTGGAGGGTGGGGGATAGTGGAAGGAATACGGTAAGGTCCTTTCCATCCTCTCCCTCCCCCCCCCTGGTGTTGGTTTCGATAGGGCCCCGGTCTCCCTCTGAAATTACCTCTAAAAGAACCTCTAGGGGGTCTCGGAGGATAATGATTCCTCGGCGGTTCATAGTAGTTGTAATCGGGATGTCTATTATCCAAAGGGCCGTATCTATTGTAGGTATGTATTGGACGGGGAGAAGAGTGGGGATAGGGATTGGAAGGTGGATAATAATGGGTGAAACTTCAGGCGAAAGAGAACCTGTTTTAGAATCATTAGCCAAAGCTAAACAGGTCTCTAGCACCCCCAAGAAAATAATTAGTAAACAAGGAGGAAATCCAAAACCTGAACCTCTGATGAATGGCTCGAGGGATAAGATGAACAGAAGGGGTGACAAGGGGCATCCCTCTCTAGTCCCGTTCGCAATAGTCACCGGGTCCGACAATCCTCAACCTGGCTATGGGATTTTGATAAATTGCTGAGATCCATGACATCATCCGTGCCTTCAGCCCTACTTGTCTGCACGTAACCATCATATAATCCCACGCCTCCCGATCGAAGGCCTTCTCTGCGTCCGTGGACAGGAGAAGGCCCCCGATCTTCCCTGAACGAGCCATCTGCATCAGCAAAAGCATTTTAATGATGTTATCTTTGGCCTTCCTCCCTGGCATAAAGCCAACCTGCTCCTGCCCAATCAGCTCAGACAAAAGTGGACTCAATCTGTTAGCCAGGATTTTAAGATCCAGGTTAATGAGCGATATTGACCTGTAATTTGCACATGAAGTTGAATCCTTATTGGGTTTGGGTAACAGCGCTATATGAGCCGACAAAAAAATCCGGGGTGACCTGTCTTGTCGTGGACAGGGAGTTCAAGGCTTTTTTCAGTGGGACTGTGAGGATATCTAAAAATGTTTTGTAATAGATGGCCGTATAGCCGTCCGGCACCGGACTTTTCCCTGTCTTCAAGTCGGCTATAGCTCGCTTAACTTTATCGTCTGAAATCTGTTCATCAAGTGAGGTCAAGTCCGATTCCTCAAGGGCTGGGAGCCCACTCTCTTGTAGAAAATGTTTAATCATTTGGATTCTATTTCCTTCCAGACTCATGGGTTGAGAGAGAGAGAGAGAGAGAGAGAGAGAGAGAGAGCCTTCAATTATTTGCCGTGCCATTGACATCCTATAGGGTATAACATGTGCTCAGGACTAAGGATGAGCCGAACATCCTCCTGTTCGTTTCGCACCAGAACCTGCGAACAGACCTAAACTTCGTGTGAACTTTAGAACCCTATTAAAGTCTATGGGACTCGAACGTTCACAATCTAAAGTGCTAATTTGAAAGGCTAATATGCAAGTTACTGTCCTAAAAAGTGTCTGGGGACCTGGGTCCTGCCCCAGGGGACATGAATCAATGCAAAAAAAAGTTTTAAAAACTGACGTTTTTTCAGGAGCAGTGATTTTAATAATGATTAAAGTGAAACAATAAAAGTGTAATATTCCTTTAAATTTCATACCTGGGGGGTGTCTATAGTATGCCTGTGAAGGGGCACATGTTTCCCGTGCTTAGAACTGTCCCTGCACAAAGTGTCATTTCGCAAGGAAAAAAGTCTTTTAAAATCACTTTCCATTGTCGGCTCCCGTAATACAGAGAACACTCAATGAATGCTCTCTGTATTAGCCGACAATTCATTCATTGATAAAAAATTAAAAAATAAAAGCGTGGGGGTTCCCCTAAATTCAATTACCGGGCCCTTCAGGTTTGGTATGGATATTAAGGGGAACCCCGTGTCAAATTTAAAAAAAAAATTGACGTGGGGGTCCCCCTAAATATCCATACCAGACCCTTCAGGTCTGGTATGGATATTAAGGGGAACTCCGCATCAAATAAAAAAAAACATTTGACGTGGGGGCCCCCCTAAAAATCCATATCAGACCCTTTATCCGAGCACGCAACCTGGCAGGCCGCAGGAAAGGAGGGGGGGTGAGAGGGCGCCCCCCCTCCGGAAATGTACCAGGCCACATGCCCTCAACATTGGGAGGATGCTTTGGGTGTCTGTGACCCTGCAAAGCACCATGTCGCCATGTTGATGTGGAGAAGGGCCATATCCCCACAACCCTGAGCGGTGGTTGTGGGGGTCTGCGGGCGGGGGGCTTATCAGAATCTGGAAGCCCCCTTTAACAAGGGGACCCCAGATCCTGCCCCCCTATTTGAAATGGTAAGGGGGTACAAAAGTACCCCTACCATTTCACAAAGAAAGTGTAAAAATTGTTAAATAAGACAAACACACTTTTAAAAAATTGCTTTATTAAAAATAAAAAAAATAAAAAAAGATTCCAGCGGTGCTAACCCATTCTTGCTATCCAGCGATGAATGATCATCTCTCCGGGGTCCAGCGACGGGGGATCTCTTAGTCCAGCGCTGTCCATACATGCATCCGTCTTCTGACGTAGACGTTCTGACGTATGGGTGACCCCACCCCCTCTGATGTAACGGAAACCTGCTTTACATCAGAGGGGGGCGGGGTCACCCATATGTCACTGGGGAACCCCATGGCTTTCCTCACCAGCGTCAGAGGGGGCGGGGTCAGGTGACGAGTGGCCCGCCCTCCTAATATAATAAACGTCAGCGCTTGGATCCCTGCAATGTCTCCGCAGTGGAGACAAAAGACGGATGCATGTATGGACAGCGCTGGACCGAGAGATCCCCCGTCGCTGGATCAGATCAGCCATTGCTGGACCCCGGAGAGATGATCATCTGTCGCTGGATAGCAAGAGTGGATTACCACCGCTGGAATCTTTTTTTTTTTTAATAAAGGAATTTTTCAAAAGTGTGTTTGTCTTATTTAACCATTTTTACACTTTCTTTGTGAAATGGTAGGGGTACTTTTGTACCCCCTTACCATTTCAAACGGGGGGGGTGGGATCTGGGTGTCCCCTTGTTAAAGGGGGCTTCCATATTCTGATAAGCCCCCCGTCCGCAGACCCCCACAACCATCGCTCAGGGTTGTGGGGATGAGGCCATTCTCCACATCAACATAGGGACATGGTGCTTTGAGGGGTCACAGACCCCCAAAGCATCCTCCCAATGTTGAGGGCATGTGGCCTGGTACGGTTCAGGAGGGGGGGCGCACTCTCATCCCCCCTCTTTTCCTGAGGTCTGACAGGTTGCGTGCTCGGATAAAGGGTCTGGTATGGATTTTTAGGGGGACCCCCACATCAATTTTTTTTTATTTGATGCGGGTTCCCCTTAATATCCATACCAGACATGAAGGGCCTGGTAATTGAATTTAGGGGAACCCCCACGCTTTTTTTTTTTTTTTTTTATCAATGAATGAATTGTCGGCTAATACAGAGAACACTCATTGAGTGTTCTCTGTATTACGGGAGCCGACAATGGAAAGTGATTTTAAAAGACTTTTTTTCCTTGCGAAATGACACTTTTTGCAGGGACAGTTCTAAGCACGGAAACTTGCGCCCCTTCACAGGCATACTATAGACACCCCCCAGGTACGAAATTTAAAGGAATATTACACTTTTATTGTTTCACTTTAATCATTATTAAAATCCCTGCTCCTGAAAAAAATTCAATTTTTAAAACTTTTTTTGAATGAATGAATGAATGAATGAATGAATGAAATACTTATATAGCGCACAATGCGAACTGAATCGCCTCTAGGCGCTGTGGCGAGCTTTGATCATCTGCTAAAAGAGGAAGGTCTTGAGTTTTTTCCTAAAAGCCAGGTGATTTTCTTCCAGGCGGATGTTGATTGGTAGAGCATTCCATAGCCGAGGCCCTTGGACAGCGAATCTCCGATCCCCCTTGGATTTATACCGGGCTTTGGGCACGAGGAGGAGGTTTTTGTTGGCTGATCGAAGACTGCGGTTTGGTGTGTAATGATTTATTTTCTCCATTAGGTATTGCGGAGCTTCTCTATGCACGCATTTGTGGGTGAGGCAAAGGGTCTTGAACGTGATCCGATTTTTTACGGTTAGCCAATGTAAGCTCCTCAGTGAAGGAGAAATGGATTCCCAGGGTTTTTTTCCTGTTATCAGCCTTGCCGCTGTGTTTTGGATCAGTTGTAATCGCGCAAGTTGATATTGTGGTAATCCTATGTAAAGCGAGTTTGCGTAGTCCAGTCGTGAATTAATGATTGTTCCAACTACCACTGCTTTGTCATTCTTTGGGATAAAAGGGATGAGTCTGCGAAGCATTCGCAGCAGATGGTGAGATCGACTGACTACTGCTCCTATTTGCGCATCCATTGACATTTGTGCGTCTAAAATAACCCCGAGACTCTTCGCTTTGGTCTTTGGGGAGATAGTCTGCCCAAAGACGGTTGGTGGAGACCAGGAGGTTTTGGTTGCGGGCTTATGATTTTGGTGTAAGATAAGAAGCTCTGTCTTTGATTGGTTCAGCTGGAGGGAGTTGGTGGTCATCCAGTCCTCTATTGATTTGAGGCAGTTTTCAAGTTGTTGTTGGTGATCTTTTTTTCCATTGATCCGGAAATAAAGTTGCGTGTCGTCAGCGTAAGAGTGGAAGCAGAGATCTGAGCATCTGATGATCCATGTCCCTTGGGGCAGGACCCAGGTCCCCAAACACTTTTTAGGACAGTAACTTGCATATTAGCCTTTAAAATTAGCCCTTTAGATTTCTCCCATAGACTTGTACAGGGTGTTCCGGCTTTTCGAATTTGCAGCGAACAGCCCAAATTGTTCACTGTTCGCTGAACAGGCAAACAGGCAATCTTCGAGTCGAACATGAGTTCGACTCGAACTTGAAGCTCATCCTTACTCGGGACTATGGCGCAGATAGTATACAATGTGTGTGATAAGAAATGACAACGGGTTAGCTGCTAGTCTTCAGTGGCTATAATCCCTTGAAATCCTGTGACAGTACTGTTCAAAACCGTAACATCTTGTGTGGACGCTCAAATAGCTCCCCGGGGATGGCGACCATCAGTAGATGTAACAGTAATTTAGCCTTGGCCCTCCTCTTTGGCTCTGGATGGTGTAGGTCTGGAATTAGGGGTGCCCATGTTGGAGTGATTCCCTCTGTTATTCCTCATGCGCTTCGGCAGGCATTTTTTGAGTGTGGAGAAAGGTGGACTGGGAGGGCTCTTGTTACCCAGTGGCAACGTGAACTCCTGGTACCAATCAAGTAATGACACCGGGTCTATGTGCAGGGCCTCACAAAAATTCCGATAGGTCTTGGGGGATGCGAAGAGAGATCTGTTTACCTCCATGCATGATTACCAGTGCAAAAGAAAAGCACCACGTGTACCGGATCTCTTTTTCCCTAAGGATTTCCAGCAGGGGGCGCAGAGCTCTCCTGTTATGTAGTGTGATTTGTGATAGGTCTTGAAAGAGCATAATGGCTTCTCAATTAAAGATTATGCAGTCATTCCTCCTGGCTCTACGCATTATGTCCTCCTTGAGGGGGAAGCTCTGGAGGCAACATATTATGTCTCTGGGGGGTGCCGAATTGGGGCCTTTTGCCCTGAGTGCTCTGTGTGCTCGCACAAATTCTATTGCAGTGTCCTCCTGTCTGTCCAATAAACTGTTAAAGAGTCTCTGCAGAGCTGGTACAATTTGATCGGTTTCCACAGATTCGGGTATCCCCCGTATCCTAATATTTATCCTCCTCCCCCTGTTGTCTAAGTCCTCTAAGTGGCGATTCATCTCGATAAAGTGTGAGGAATGTGCCACAGCCACTGACTCCAGTGCATGAATGTTTTTGTCCCTTTGTTTTCCTGCCGCCTCCACTGCCGTGATTTTTTCTGTGAGGACTAGTAGGTTGGACTTTAAGTCCGTGATGGCTGCCGAAAATGTGGACTTTATTTTGGCTGCGAAGCCTGACATGTGCTCATAGGTGAGGGGTTTGGAGGGGTGTGAGTGACTCCTACCTGCGTCCTCAGTTGTAGACTGGGAGTCCTCACTGAATTCATCCTCCTCGCCATGTGCCCGTGTCATCTTGTGATCCGGCCCGCTCGATCTCTTCATGGATTGCATTCGGATGATCTCGTTAATGTTCCTGGTGGTGCCGCTAGTCAAGGTCTGCCGGGCACTCGAGTGAGGGGTAAGCTGGGTTTTCCAACCCATTTCAGACTGCAGGTGCTTGACAGTATAGGCTCTTTGCCGCTTCTCTCCCTGAAGCTCAGCTAGTGCGCTGCCATCCTCGCCGCTGGCCAAGCCACGCCCCCCTTTTGCTGGCTTTTATGGTGGGCTGTGAGAAGTCTATGTATAGTGATATTCTGGAATAAGGCTCTGGTAAAGAATTGCATTTGCAGGAGAAGTCCATAAGCTGGTCCTTAATGTGGAAGTAGTGGATCCTAGCTATCACGTCTCTCAGTACTCGGTCAGGTAGATACGATGGCTTTGGAAGGCGATGGGCCCTATCTATGGCCAATTCATGAGCTTTTATCATAGGGAGTAATTTGGCTATCATTTTTTGTAGATATGTGCGGAGTTCTCCCGGAGGGGCCAATTCAGGAACTCCTCTAAATTTCACATTGTTCCTTCGGGAACAGTCTTCAATATCCGCCATTTTGATTTTCATATTACGGATTTCTTCTGCGAGATCATTATAAGCATTTATCATTTCATTATGGGCCAGTGTGTAATCACTCATATTGTTCTCTAAGCGACCCACCCTGTCTCCTAAGGCTGCTATATCTCTATTAGTCTGCTTTATAAAGTTAGGTATGTCATGCTGTAGTGCTCCATGTAATGTAATCAGCATATCCTTAAGAGCAGAATCTAGAATAGCTTGTTCCATTGTTGGGAAAGTATCTAGCTTTTCACCAAAGCCATTAATGTCTACTTGCTGATCAGTGACAAGGGAGGTGTCAGTCCCTGTGACTCCATCATCGATCAGTTTCCTCCTCTGCTTGACTGGGCTGTTAAATGTGGATAGAGGAGAACGGCTGCCCGTAACAAAAACAGCTGGGTCATGCTGCTGATTTGTATTCTTGGCCGCTGCAGCCGCCTCAGCTCTCCTCAGTGAGCGAGCACCGGCACCATCTTGTGACTGCCATGTGTCCGATGGCCTGTAAAAGTCTGTGAGTTTGCAGGGCCCTTCCCGTTCTTTCCTCTTCCCTGCATGCCTCCCCTAACTCTCTGAGAGTTCATCTGCTGAAGGTGAGTGATTTTCAGTCTCACCTCTGCTTGTAAGTCGCCTGTCGGATCCCACAAAGCTGGAGCTCAGTTATTGAGTGGCCATCTCCTCAGGCAGCGCCCCCCCCCCCCCCACCAAAAAATGTTTCAATCAATCTTTACAAAAACAGAGTGATAGGGATTTCTTTATTTCAGGAAAGTTTAAACTTCACCCCTAGTACAGAGCCCAATCTTTTGGAGCTTTTTAGGAATTTGCAGAAGTTTCCAGTGCTGGAAGTCTGCCTAACCATAGACAGAAACTGTTAATTGCCCTGAGGCGATTTCATTTGCATATGTAACGCTATACAAGTTATTCATTCATCATTCATTTGTGACTGAATAAGGTCCAAATAGAAGCTGCACTCCTCAGTACTCGACCTTGTATTAATTAGTTTTCAAAGTGAATGCCACGGATGGTGCCATGCCAAAATCCAAAGTCACCAGCCCTCCAAATAAATGCGTTTAACATATTTATTGTAAAGACATTGTCACATAAGGCATAAGAAACTATGGCCTCATGGGGTCCCTTTAACAAGGCAATATAATGGTTACTGGTGAGTGCTGATAACTTTGCATCCTCAGTACTGTTACGGAGTCTCCAGAAAATAATATTTTATATTAACCACTTGACAACTGGACACTTAAACCCCCTTCCTAACCAGACCAATTTTCAGCTTTCTGTGCTCTCACACTTTGAATGACAATTACTCAGTTATGCAACACTGGACCTATATGACATTTTTGTCCTTTTTTCAAACAAATAGAGCTTTCTATTGGTGGTATTTAATCACTGCTGTTTTTTTTTTTTTTTTGCGCTATGAATCAAAAAAGACTGAAAATTCGGTAAAAAATAAATAAAAATTATTTGTATTGTAGTATTGGCGAGTATTACAGTGTTGCAGAGTATTGGCAGAGTATTACAGAGTATTGCACAGTGTTACAGAGTATTGGCAGAGTATTGCACAGTGTTGCAGAGTATTGGCAGATCATTGCAGAGTATGGGCAGAGTACTGAATATTATTGTCACTGAGCAGCACTGTGGGCAGTACACATCCAGCCCACAGTGCTGCTGCCATCTCTCCCCCTCTCCCCTCACTGTACTGATCAGTACAGAGAGGGGAGGGAGGAACCGGCATCATGACATGACGCTGGTTTGTTTACAAGGGATCGCTCCATCATTTGACCGAGCAATCACGTGTTAAACGACTGCTGCCAGCGACCATTTACCGCGATCCGTGATCCTCTGGGGCTTCCGGACCCATCGGTCATGGATGTTTGCGGGGGGGGGGGGGGCTCGAGAGCAAGATTCTGGGAGGACGTCCATGGATGCCCTACCAGAAAAACACGACCGTGCTGTAGCCATCTTTCGGATATGGCCCGGTCGGCAAGTGGTTAAAGACAGTATCATTTTTCATTATAGAAAAAAAATCACATTGAAAAAGAAAACACATGTATGGGTTCCAGAAAATAATAAAATGATTGTTTGAATACTTGAGTAGACTTGTTAAAAGATGATGATTTAAATGGTAACTCCACTTTCATGGGGAAAAAAAAGCAAATAAAGAACACATACTATAGCGCATATAATTACAACACTAATCATTTTGTGATTTAATACTATTAAAAATGACCTTTCCGTTTCAATCTGCAGCCAATGTAAATTTCTGAGAATACATTGCAATATTGCTACCTGGAGTTGTACTGTACACAGAGTGTGTACAGACCACTCCCCAGAAACATAATTTCCTGCTTGTGTGATTGGCTCACCAATTTTCCTAGAAGTCTGCCTTAGATACAAGTCAGATTTCAGGCATCCCTTGCAACAAAATTTTCATTTTTTTTTTTGAGAGATAATTTCAATAGGAATACCTCTAAAGGGGTGGAGGCCCAGCAGATTTCCTCATTAGTGCCCAGTAGCTCTACACCTGACAGTTAATTATGAAACCACTCCCATTAGACCTACTCAGAACAGAGGCACAGAGAAACACACAGGGATTTATTCAGAATAACACAAGGTAGGAATCACCAACAAAGTTTGTTTTAATCCTTGCAATGTACATAGATCACCCAGAGGGTTTTTTTTTTCCTCAACAGAAGTGGTTACGCTTTAAGAAAAAATGTTTGCACTAAACTAAAATTCATCTACAGTATTTGTAAAAACAAATACGTTCACAACATTTTAAAGGATAAGTTAACCCTTCAAGAAAATATACATCTTTGCACATAAAAAATGTGCCATTTTTTTTTTTTAACATTGCAGCCTGTGAAGCATTGCACCCTCATGCATCGCAGATACAATGTCAGGATCCTGCCAACTCTGAGTCAGCTGTCTGACCATACCTCCCGTACAAGCAGACAGGTAATGAACTTGCCTCACAGTTCATAAATAACTTCAAGCCCCCTGCTGTGATACTTGTAGTTCATTCATTCACAGGAAACTGCAAATGAATGGCACGGCTGTGTGGGAGGAGCCCCGCACAGCCGCACTGCTTTCTGTTTCAAAACCTTTTTATAAATTTTCATTGAAATAAACAACAGTACAAAACATCCACAATCACATATAACATTCCTACATCCACAATTACATATAACATATAACATTCCTAGAGTAAGTATACTACAAAAATATTTTAAATATCCTTTAACCACTTAAGACCCAGAAAATGTGCCCCCTTAATGACCTGGCAATTTTTTTCGATACAGCACTGCGTCACTTTAACTGACAATTGCGTGGTTGTGTGGTGCTGTACCCAAACAAAATCAAAAAATTTCCCCCCACAAATAAAGCTTTCTTTTGGTGGTATTTGATCACCTCTGCGGTGATATAAACAAAAACAGAGTGACAATTTAGAATAAAACCAATATTTTTTACTTTTGCTGTAATATATATCCCTCACCCTCAAAAATATTTTTTATTTATTTAAGGGTGAATACTAAGGGAGCTACATATAGCTATCAACCAGATTCACCTAAATACAAGTGTCCCCTTACCAAATATTTATTCCTAATGAATTCCTAAATCCTAGTGAGAGAGAGAAAGAAAACATACAAGCACGCCCCTTTTTTTAGGCTTAAAAACCTCATGAAATATAAAAGTGATTCATTATTGATTTCATTTGAATAAGGGGGAATACTGAAACAGCTACATATAGTTATCAACCAGTGTCCCCTTACAAAATATTTACCCCACTTACGCTACTTCCTAGTGAATTCCTAAATTCACAACCACACTGTTTTCATTGTGACAGCAGTTGTTTGGAAAAGATCCTCCCCCTGCTGTCACAGAGCAGAGAACACTGGTGGCAGAAGGTGAGTGTATAGCAACTTGTTACACCTTAAATATGGGTGAACTTAGCCTTTAAGCTGTCAGAAACCATGAAATCAGACCGAGACAGAAGTACAATTAAATCACACTTGTTTAATAATAATAGTAAATAGAACAAACATAGTCAAAACATTGCCAGAGTTCAGGAACCAGAATCAATAGTCAGACAAGTCAAACGTCAGGGAGCCGGAGATAAGAGTAGTAAAATAGCAAGCAGGATATGGAGCCAGAAGGGATGTCAATCAAGTAAGTATTTTAACAGGAATGCAGGAATGAAACTATGATGTTGACTAAGGCAAACGCAGAGCTCCTCTGGCCTGGATGGCTTAAGTAGGCAGGACTGACAAGCAAGATATCATTAACAGCTGTGTACCGGTGGAGCGATAGGAGCTGTCAATTGGCCAGCTCAGAGAAGGAAGGGCTGAACCCAGCCCTGACATAAGCAAAGTTTAATTCAGGTATTTATTTTTTTATGTTTATATATGATTAAACTGTTTTATGCTTCCTGGATGAAATAAGTAAAGGAGTGATGTACACGATAAGAAAAGTAATTAAAAGGTTAACTAGCTACTCAAATTGTAAATTTTTAATTAGATTGATAAGTTAATAAATAAATCTTAAACATGTTTACTTTACTAAGGCACTTATTGTAAATAAGTGCCTCAAATAAATTCAATTAATCATCACCATTAATGAATATGCCTAGGAATATTGTTCATTATTGAAATCCCATGTGATGAAAGCAAACATAGGTAAGGGCATATGTTATATTATATATCTATTGCTATTATGCTATCTACTTTATTGCTATTATTCTATCTACCATACAATGTATTCTCTTGCTATCCACAGTATAAAACGAATTTACATATTGAAAATATAAAAAAAAAGTGGTAAACAATCATAATCACATGATAATGTTAACAAAATAGCCGTTTATATTTATAAAATATATTTATAAGAATACATATATATTCTAGAATCATAAAAAAAAAAAAAAATACGTACTAGACCTGTGCACTAGCGAAAAATTTGTTTCGTTTCATTTTCGTTTCTTTTTTTTTCAAATGTTGGATCATTCGTTATGATCGGCATTCGTTACTTTGGATAATTCTTAACCACTTGCTTACTGGGCACTTAAACCCCCCTCCTGCCCAAAGCAATTTTCAGCTTTCAGCGCTGATGCACTTTGAATGACAATTGCGCGGGCATACAACACTGTACCCAAATGAAATTTTTATCATTTTTTTCCCACAAATAGAGCTTTCTTTTGGTGGTATTTATTTACAGCTGGGAGTTTTATTTTTTGCTAAACAAACAAAAAAAGATGCAAAATAAAAAAAATAAAAAAATCATGTTTAATAGTTTGTTATAAAATTTTGCAAACAGGTCATTTTTCTTCTTCATTGAAGTGCACTGATGAGGCGGCACTGATAGGCTGCACTGGTGGGCACTGATAGGCTACACTGGTGGGCACTGATAGGCATAGTTAAGGTGGCGCCAATAGGCATAGTTAAGGTGGCACCGATAGGCACAGATAAGGTAGTACTGATGGGCACAGATAAGGCGGCACTGATGGGCACAGATAGCACGGATGGGTGGCAGGAATGGGTGGCACAGATGGATGGCACTAAGGGGCACTGATAGATGGGACTGATGGGCACTGATAGTTGGCACAGATAGGTGGCTCTGATAGGTGGCACTGCTGGGCACTGATGGGCACTGATGGGCACTGGTAGATGACACTGAAGGGCACGGATATGTAGCACTGGGGTGCAGCACCGTTGTTGAGGCAGATTGCGGGCACTGCTGGGTGGCACTGACGGGGGGCACTTATTTATTGATGGGTGGCACTGGCAGGGGGCAGATGGGCACTGGCAGGGCTGGCCGTGATCGGGACTGATGTCCCGATCACGGCCGCCGGTGATCGGCTATTTTTTTCTCCTCGTGCTAACAGCGCGAGGAGGAATAATAGCCGATTACCGGCTCCGTTGTATCACATGATCAGCTGTCATTGGCTGACAGCTGATCACATGGTAAGGGGTCGGGATCGACCCCTTGCTCGGATCGGTGATCAGGCGAGTCTCATAGCCTCAGGGGGTGCGCAGGCCGCTCGTGCACGGGACGACGTCAATAGACGTAGTCCCGGCAAAGGAGGTCCGCACTGTAGCTGTCATTTGGCTATAGCGCGGATCTCAACTGGTTAAACTTTGGATGAGTTTGTATTTGTTCTGTTCAATTTGTTTCGATGCGGCATTCATTACTTCGGATAATTCATAACTTTGGATGCATTCATATTTGTTCCGTTCCATTCGTTTAGATACGGCATTCGTTACTTCGAGTAATTTCTAACTTCTTATGCATTCATATTTATTACATTCACTAACAGTTACTTTAGCCAAATTTGAAAGGAAATTCCAGTAAAAATGTAAATCTAATCTATCTCAAATTAGCTGCTATGGTGCAGAGACCTGAATAGAAGAATTATTATCCTCAGCAATTTTACCTATAATTTAATAGTTTATAATAATACATAATAAATAATAATAATAATAATAATAATAATAATAAAAACTATAATAATAGTTATTAATTGAATTATAATACAAAATACGAAAAAACTAAATTATCTGAATGTAATTGATTTGTTAAACTCATAGTTTGAATCTTTTTTTGTTCTTTCGGGTTTTTGTATTTTCGGATTTCCGCTCTTTGAGATTTTCATTCTTTTGGGTTTTCATTCTTTTTGGATTTTTGTTATTTTTGACAATTCATTTTCGTATTCATTCATTCATTAAGAGACTTTCATTCATTCAGATGTTTCAAGAATGAACGAATATGCCGAATTCTGTCAAAAAACAAATTAGTAGCGAGCCTAATTGCACGTGTCTAATACCTACCATCATGTCTTTGGAGTGTGGGATGGACCCAAAGCAAGCACAGGGAGAACATCCAAACTCTATGCATAAAGAGTTCTGGTTGGGTTGTGAACCAAGGGTTGCAGTACTGTAAGTCCAGTGGGATAACCACTAAGCCACTGACAAGCATAAAGGACAAGAAGCATTTGCATTTTAGGGCCTAGGAGTGCTCTGGGTCATTTTGGAACCTAGAATTAAAATATTTTGTTTCGGAATTTTGTTTTCATCCGAAAAATAAATTTATTTAGTTACTCCCGAAATTAGTTTTTACTTCTTTTGTTTTTCGTAAAAAATTGCATTCGTCTGAAAATCCAAATGAATTAAGGTCGAATCTGTCATCGAAGGCTTAGGGTGTATGTCGAATGTTCAAAGAAGATTCGACTGAGCAGCTAAACTGTATGACTCCGTATAGTTTAGCTGCTCCGTCGAATCTTCTTAGAACTTTCGACAGACACCGTTAGCCAAAGATTCAACGTTTGTATGTTTTTCGCTGTCCAATCTTTGTCGTTCATGTTGAATGTATATAGTTCAAACAGAAAATGGACTGGTGATAGTGATCACTGATCAGACAGGTAACAAGATAGATATATAGAATCTATACAGAATCTCAATCGATAATATAGAATCTATAATAATAAATCCCCCCCCCCACAACATGGGCAGCCTCTGAGGCTATCACAACACTAGCAACACTAGTATCACTATCAAGTTCACAAAACTAACACAATAGCAGCAGATTATTATGAAAAAGTTAAGTTGACCTGTAGCTTGCTTCACTATTGTTCTGCTGCTGCGCTTATGCTTAATTGCTAAATAATTTAGGTTTTCTGACAAATGGACCAGCTAAGATTGACTGTCTTCTGAAATGATTCAGTGTGTGTGTCTCGTAAGTGAAAGTAAGTTGGCTGTAAGTGTGTACTATTTCACCGCTCCTCCTCTTTGGTTACAATCAGTCAATAACATTCATCGTCAACATTATTTATATTTTACTTGCCCCACCCAATTCCAGGAGCGATCTTTCCTCTCTATGTTGAATCTTTCCTCTCTATGTCAAATCTTTTCTATATATATATATATATATATATATATATATAGAACAATCCTGAACAAATAGAGTTAAGGTTAGGCACATTCAACCACAGGTTCGATAGACACAGATTGTTGTTGTCAGCATCATGTCAAATCTCCTATTTATAATCGAACTGTTGTCACAATGAAAATGAAAATAAAGCATTTGTTTATGTCGGATCTTTCGTTTTTTGGATTCTGCACTTTCATTATCGTTTGTTAAAATGATAACAAAAATACTTGAAATTCGGACGAAAATTAATGCACGTCTAGTAATAATGTTAAAATGTGTGCATAGTGCACAGTCTTGATTGGTTCTCTCTAGTTTGGCACTTTTCCCTGCAGTGTAATAGTAGAAAACATTGGATTTCACAAATAAAGGTGAAAAAACTGAGACAACTAAACTTTTATAACAAGATAATGCATGTATTCTGCTAAAATTAAGCATGGTATACATATTGGAGGCTGCAATATTACTGTAAATCCAATGTTAAGAAATTAAGTGTAAATCCAGGACAAATTACAAAAAATAAAAAATAAATAAAGGAGAAAGAACAATATAGTATCCTGACATTTAAGGTAATGGGTAGGTGATGTTCTGGTGATAAAAAAAAAATGACCAAATCAGAGCAAGGTCACGTAATATCAAAAATTGCAAAGAAATACATTGAGAGATGAGTGATAAAAAAGAACTATAGAAGAGATAAGGACTGATAGCAAAGAATGATCTTTATAGAACCAATAAGGTAAAAAAATGTAGTAAAGGGGGGTGTAAGAATCTTAATGTTAGTAGTGCTTTATTACTGTAAGATATAAAAAAGCTATTTCTGGAGGGACACAAATTGCAAGCCATAATATTTTCTAACAAGAAAAGCACACAAAAGCACCTGCTTTGGGACTATCAGCCTATTATTCTCAGACATTTCAGTTTCTTCCATCTAACATCTGCAGATACAGTATAGAGTGTTGGTATAATTTATTTTTATTTTTTTTAAAGAATCTTGAGAGAGAAAAAATTGTAATACATAAACAGTAGAATTGGATGATCATTGTGATTGTTTTCTTGTTTGTTTTCTATATTTTTGAACAGTACATTCTGTTCGTATGCATATGGTTAGGGGCTTTTCTCATAATCACAAACAATAAGAAGTTGACTAGTAATTGCAAAAACAGATGACTGATACAAAGAGAGCCATCAACAAAGCTGTATACAGTTCTTATCATGTGTTATTGTGATTAGCATTAGTAGGGATGAGCCGAACACCCCCCGGTTCGGTTCGCACCAGAACTTTCGAACGGACCCCAAATTCGAACGAACGTTAGAACCCCATTGAAGTCTATGGGACTCGAACGTTCGAAATGAAAAGTGCTAATTTTAATGGCTAATATGCAAGATACTGTCCTAAAAAGGGTTTGGGGACCTGGCTCCTGCCCCAGGGGACATGGGTCAATGCCTAAAATGTTTTTAAAAATGGCCGTTTTGGCGGGAGCACTGATTTTAATGACGATTAAAGTGAAAAAAAAAAGTGAAATATTCCTTTAAATATGGTGCCTGGGGGTGTCTGTAGTATGCCTGTGAAGTGCCACGTGTTTCCCGTGTTTAGAACAGTCCCTGCACAAAATGACATTAAACGGAAATAACACCATTTAAAATTGCTTGCGGTTTTAATGTTATATCTGGTTCCTGCAATATGGTTGAAAATCATTGAGAAAAATGGCATGGGTAGCCCTCCCTGCCCATTACCAGCCTATTTGGGTCTTGTACGCATATTAAGGGGAACCCCATACCCATATTAAAAAAAGGAAATGCGTGTGGCCCCCAGGCCCTATATACTCAGAACAGCAGTATACAGGCGGTGCAAACAAGACAGGGACTGTGTAGGTTTGTTGTGTTAAGTTGAATCTGTTTGTAATTTTCAACTGGTACATTTTTAAAGTGTAGCTCCAGTCAAAAAAACTATTTTAAAGCTTTTTGGAAAGCATAGGGAAGGGTTATCACCCCTGTATAATTTGTTTTATCGTCCATCTTTTTTCATCTCACTTGCTGTTGTCTCCTTCCGTTTGCAAGTAGGAGATGTTTGTAAATTGGATGTTTGAAAGTAGGGTCCTGCCCTATATGCTCTGCAGAAATGGCGGAACAAGGTGTTGGTTTTGCCACAACATTGTAAGCCCTCAAAGTGACTCTTGGTGGGCGCTGGAGCGCCCTGCTGTGAATGATTATATCAAGAATTGTAATTACATGCCATTGTTGAACAGTGGTAGAAAAATTGGGCCTTTGGTGGTTGTGGTGCTGGTGCCACAACACTATAAGTCCTCACCGTTACTCTGGGTGGGCACAGGAAGGGGCCCTCCTGTGAAATATTATATCAAGAATTGTAATTACATGTCCCTGTTAAACAGGGGCAGAAAAATTTGGCCTTAGGCACTGCTGCTGGTGCCACCACACTGCAACCTCTTCCATATACTCTAGTTTTATTGCAGGAATTAGCCCTGCTGCAAAGCATTGCATCAAAAATTGTACTTAAACGCCCCTGTTAAACAGGGGCAGAAAAATTGGGCCTTAGGCACTGGTGCTGGTGCCACCACACTGCAACCTCTCCCATATACTCTTGTTTGATTGCAGGAATTAGCCCTGCTGCAAAGCATTGCATCAAAAATTGTAATTAAATGTCCCTGTTAAACAGGGGCAGAAAAATTGGGCTGATGGCATCAACCAGAACCAGAAATGTTCTTCCAACATATCAGCGGAGGAGGAAGAGGATAGACAATCAACATAACAGGACAGTCACTCAGCATCAGCATAGGCAGTCTTGAAGGGATGTGGTATTTCAAAAAAAATTATTCGGTTACATCAGCTTCAGGTGCTTGGTAGCTGTGGGTGATCCAAGACTGATTCATCCTGATGAAGGTCAGTCGATCAACTGATTCGGTGGACAGGCGCACCCTATGATCGGTAACAAAGCCACCAGCAGCACTGAAGGTGCGTTCCGAAAGAACGCTGGATGCAGGACAGGCCAGTAGCTCAATTGCATACTGTGCAAGCTCTGGCCAGTGATCCATCCTCAAGACCCAGTAAGCCAGAGGATTTTCGGTGGGAAAGGTGTCCAAGTCTGACCTTGCCCCTAGGTATTCCTGCACCATGTAAATCAGACGCTGGCGATGGGTGCTGGAACCAATCATACCTTGGGGCTGCGGACTAAAAAATTGTCTGAAAGCATCAGTCAGACAGCCACCTTCTCCACCGCTCCTTCTGACCGATGCCTCAGCAACACGTTGTCCAGGACCAGGAGTTTGGAACCTCCCAGTCTCTGGGAACGCATTGCACAGACCTTTCTGCAAGGCCTCCCGGAGATGTCTCATCCTCTGCTCCCTCTGCGATGGCAAGATAAGGTCGGCAACCTTACCCTTGTACTGTGGATCAAGGAGAGTGGCCAGCCAGTAATGGTCCCTCTCCTTGATCCGAAGAATACGAGGATCCTTCCGCAGGCTTTGCAGGATCAGGGAGGCCATGCAGCGTAGGTTAGCTGAGGCATTCGGTCCGGAGTCCTCTGGGTCACTAAGGACAACATGATCCGCAGCTACCTCCTCCCAGCCACGTACAAGTCCACGTGCTTCTTGGGACTGTAAATCATCCCTACAGGACTGCTGCTGCTGATGCTGAGTGCCAGCCTCAACCTCCATGCTGACACAATCATCCTCCTCCTCCTCTTCCTCCTCCTCATCCTCTTCCTGTGTGATGGGTGGCACAGCAGGAACACTGTCTGGATAAAGGGGGCCTTGAGAGGCAAGGAAGTCCTCCTCTTCCTGCCTCTGTTCTGCCTCAAGTGCCCTGTCCATTATTCCACACAGCGTATGCTCCAAGAGGTGGACAAGAGGTACAGTGTCACTGATGCATGCACTGTCACTGCTCACCATCCTTGTGGCCTCCTCAAACGATGACAGGACAGTGCATGCATCCCTGATCATGCCCCACTGGCGTGGTGAGAAAAAACCAAGCTCCCCTGACCCTGTCCTGGTGCCGTAGTCGCACAGGTACTCATTGATGGCCCTCTGCTGCGTGTGCAGCCGCTGCAGCATGGCCAATGTTGAGTTCCATCTGGTGGGCATGTCACATATAAGGCGGTTCTTGGGCAGGTTCAACTCCTTTTGGAGCTTAGCCAGCCGAGCACAGGCATTAAATGATCGGCTGAAATGCACACAGACTTTCCTGGCCTGCTTCAGGACATCCTGTAAGCCGGGGTACCTGCCCAAGAACCGCTGCACCACCAGGTTAAGGACGTGAGCTACACAGGGCACATGGGTCAGTTGTCCCTGTCGGAGGGCGAAGAGGAGGTTGGTGCCATTGTCGCAAACCACCATTCCTGGCTTAAGCTGGCGTGGCGTCAACCACCTCTCGGCCTGCCCCTGCAGAGCTGACAAAACATCCGCCCCAGTGTGGCTCCTGTCCCCCAAACAAACCAGCGCAAGCACGCCATGGCATCGTTTTGCCTGCGTACTTGCGTAGCCCCTGGAACGCCTACGGAGCACCGCTGGTTCTGAGGACAGAGCACTGGAAGAGGCCATGGAGGAAGAAGAAGAGGAGGGGGTGGAGGAGAGAGGTGTGTCACAACCAATAGTAGCATTTTGGAGGCTTGGTGGTGGAACAACCTCCAACACTACTGCACCTTGTCCTGCATCCTTCCCAGCTGCCAGAAGAGTGACCCAATGGGCCGTGAAAGACAGGTAACGTCCCTGTCCATGCCTGCTGGACCATGAGTCAGCGGTAATATGCACCTTACCGCTGACCGCCCTGTCCAGCGAGGCAAGGACATTGCCTTCCACATGCCGGTAGAGAGACGGAATCGCCTTCCGTGAGAAAAAGTGGCGTTTGGGGACCTGCCACTGAGGAACCGCACATTGTACAAACTCACGGAAGGGGGCCGAGTCTACCAACTGAAAAGGCAGCAGTTGAAGTGCTAGCAATTTAGCCAAGCTAGCATTCAACCGCTGGGCATGTGGATGGCTGGGAGTGAACTTCTTCCGCCGGTCCAGCAGCTGGGGCAGGGACATTTGCCTGCTATAATCGGACGTGGGTGTACCGCTAGCAGAATTCCCGGAAGCACTTGGCTGTGACACTCCTAATTCTACACCTTCATTCCTCTCAGAGCAGGTTTCAGAGAGGACTGAAGGTCTAGTGGGGTTGGAGATTCCAGCTGATGAGGAGCAAGGAGAGGTCCGCTTTGTTCTTTGGTGTGGGTCTTTGAGGTACGCTTGCCAACGAGCTGCATGGCAGGTCAACATATGTCTGGTCAAGCATGTGGTGCCCAAGCGGCTGATGTTTTGGCCACGTGAGATACGCTTGAGACATATGTTGCAAATAGCAGCGGTGCAATCTGATGCACTCGTCTCAAAAAAGGCCCACACCAAAGAACTTTTAGAATAACGCGCAGAGGCAGCGCTCTGCACAGGCGGAGCTCTGCGGTGTGATTCAGTCGGTGTGCTGCCCCTAAGCTGGCCCCCGGAGGGCATCCTGCCTCGTTGGACATGTGCCTCCTCCTCCTCCTCCCTCCTTCCAGGCACCCACGTGGAGTCAGTGCCCTCATCATCCCCTCCCTCTTCATCGCTGTAGCAAACCTGGCAGTATGCTGCAGCTTGTGGAACATGACTGCCAGATTGCTGTCCTTCTTGAGCATCCCCTCTGTCTGCGCTCACGCTACTGCCTTCCTCTAGCTGAGTGTCATCATCAGAGCCCACAAAACACTGGGCATCCTCCTGGAGCATGTACCCAAAACTGTGCTCAAAGAGTTCAGGAGACTCCTCAGGAGGACGTGGTGGGTCTAGGGAAGGAGTCACTGATGATGACATTGAGAGGAGGGAAGACGATGCGTTGGCAGCTGCTTTGCTACTACCCTGAGACTGGGTGAGAGAGGATGACGGAGGATGAAGAGGGCTTGGTCATCCACTCTACCAAGTCGTTGGCATGTTGCGGTTCAACATGTCCAGCTGCCGAAAAGAAGGACAAGCATGTCCCATGGCCACGTGCTGATGACAATGCACCGCGTCCACGACCAGCACTGTTGTCTCTAGACACAGAGCCTGCTTGCCCTCTTTTATCGGCTCGCGCCTGTCTGCCTCTCCTTGCTGGCCTTCCAGACATGGTAATGGCCTGAAGGGAGTTGGGTAAAACAGCAGTTGGGTAGTGTATATTGTGCTGGAGGCACACAACACCCACTAACTCCTGCAGATGCCTTTATTATAGAACACCAGAGATAAAGGGGTATATACAGATGTATACTGTGCTGTGCTGGAGGCACACACAACTTACAATAACTCCTGCAGATGGCAAGTGGGCTCAAATAGAGAACAGCTATGTAGGTGGATATAGCGGTATGTACTGGGTACAGAGCACGCAGACAGCACGCACTATCTCCTAACACTACTGGGTACAGAGCACGCAGACAGCACGCACTATCTCCTAACACTACTGACTGCAAGCTCTATTATAAAAGATAGATCACTACTACTAGCTATATAGGTGAGGTGAATATAGCGGTGTATACTGCGGTCAGGGCACGCAGACAATAACCAGAGAACACCAGAGATAAAGGGGTATATACAGATGTATACTGTGCTGTGCTGGAGGCACACACAACTTCCAATAACTCCTGCAGATGGCAAGTGGGCTCAAATAGAGAAGAGCTATGTAGGTGGATATAACGGTATGTACTGGGTACAGAGCATGCAGACAGCACGCACTAGCTATATAGGTGAGGTGAATATAGCGGTGTATACTGCGGTCAGGGCACGCAGACAATAACCACTACACAACAGCAAGATAGAAAATCGGCCGAAAACGATCGGTGTGTACTGTGTTGAAGGTACACAGAACACCCACTGCTTCAGACGCCAACACACTACACGAGGCCGCCGCGATGGCGGCCTTATATAGTGTGGGGCGTGCACTACACAGCCTGAGCTATGATTGGCCACAGGCATCCTGCCTGTGGCCAATCATGGCTCTCCTCGCTGCTGGCGCTGCGATTGGCCAAGCATGCGGGGTCACAGTGCATGCTTGGCCAATCATGATCCTAGGTATCGATCAGTGAAGCTCTGCCCTGGTACCATGTGATCAATGGGATCAATAGCATGTCCAGTAGTAAACATGGCTGCCATTCATTTAGCCATTAAGAACTACTGTGAGTACAAAAAATATTTAACATTTATTGAAAAATTCATATAGTATAAAGACCAGAGACATGAAAGAAATAATGATAAAAATCACATATGGAAATCAATACATGATGTGAGCCCTAATGCATCTACGCGTTTCGTTTGTACACTTCTTCGGGACACATTTGGGGTTCAGAAATTTCAAAAAAGAGAAGGATCTCACTATCTTGCAGGGGGATCACGTAAATATGTGTTAATCAATTAGTGATTGGAAGAAAAAAGTTTTCCAATAGAGAAAAACATATAAGAAATTAGAGGCAATCGAAGCTGAATATTGCCGAAATCTATACAGGCCCCCTGTGGGCTGATCATCAAAATCTTATTGAACAGGGGATATTGGATGGGAGATGTTGTGTGCCGTGGGCCATGGTGAATAGATCAAAAAGGATCCTTAGGTCACAAAAAAGACCATAGGTAGAAGCCTAACTATTTATCCAATACAGTGTATCCAGATCCCAGCTAGCATCATCCCAAATAAGTATTTGGTGGTATCGCAAAAATCCCCTAGGAGAGAGTGAACAACTCTTCTTGTAGACACATTAGGGCTCACATCATGTATTGATTTCTATCTCCATATGTGATTTTTATCATTATTTCTTTCATGTCTCTGGTCTTTATACTATACAGTATGTATTATTCAATAAATGTTAAATATTTTTTGTACTCCCAGTGTTTGTTTTGCTTTTAAAGTCTGACCACAGGTTTTCTTTGAATTCCTTTTTTTGTTTTCTTTTTGTTCCCGATATTTGCAGATGAGGCAATGTGAGTGCTTTTTCTCTTTTTTATTCAAGAACTACTGTGGTCTCTGTGATTGATCACAGTGATCACATAGTATAGGGCCAATCATCGCCTTCATATACCATGTGATCACAATGATCACATGGTATAGGGCCAATCATCGCCTTCATATACCATGTGATCACTGTGGCCAATCACAGAGATCACAGTAGTTTTCAATGGCTGTATAAATGCAGCAGAGAACTGTCAGAAAGTAACCCCTTCAGCCCCGGAAGAATTTACTCTGTACTCTGCAGCTATGGGTGTCTAATATATGATTCCTTCCTGCTACTTCCTGTCCAGCCTCTCATGTGCTTCTCTATTTTAAATCCCTTTCAAACCAGATACTGATTGCTTGAGCAACTTTGTTTCTGAGCTCCCTTCATGTAACCTGTTTTACCTGACCTAGACCTAGCCTAGCCAAGTCTGTGTGTGTATATATATATATATATATATATATATATATATATATATATATATATATATATATATATATATATATATGTAGCACTAGCTCCTGACGAGTGTGCGCTATATATTTTTCGAAGTTAATTCTCCTGAAACCACAGTTGGGTTTTGGGGCTAATTTTACTAAATTTATGGTTTCAGTACCAGTCTGGCTGGGTTGTACTGGGTTCTCCTTGATTGCAGGTGTTGCTATCACCGCCGGCAAGTGTGAGAACACAGTCTAGCTGGGTGTATTGAATGCCATGTTTCTTTCGGGAACCAGCCCAGTGGGAGTGTCTCCTGCTGTGCATTCCGGGAGGTGGTATTTAAGGTATTGACATCACGTGCTTGGGGGGGGGGTTCCAGTCCAGAGAATATTGTCTGTCTGTTTGGTTCTGGTCCTCCTGACCAGCCCCCATGGCCCTCCTGGCCTAGGGTGCGGAACCATGCATTTCCAAGTCTCGGGGCTGGCTAGCCTGAGGCGACGCTACTGCAGGGACAGGCCTGAATGGATATCGGGTCCTATTGATTCAAAGGTGGTCCGGTGTCGTCTCATCTAAGGGAGAGGCCCAGCAACTGGAAAAGAATCCAGGGGAGGACTCTTCAGGAGAAGGCCGTGCGCAAGGCTGGCTTCTCTCAAGGAGCTTGGAGCCTCAGTTGAAGGACACTTCATGGATCTACACTCATACGGTATCGCCAGACCTGCTGAGAGATACTGGTACCATATGATAACTCTTTAAATTTTAATGTCCCTCAGTTACACTCAAGTCTGTGGCAGAGACTTTTCTCAAGTATTTTACATTCAAGTCTGTGGCAGAGATGTTACTTAACACCCCACTGGCTGCTAGGCCTAGTGAGAGGTTGAAAAATCCAGCTGTGAAACGGTTATTCTCTGGATTTCTTCTATAAGAGACTTGTCATTTTTGCAGTCCAATGTATCTGAACTTAATCTTTTTTTTTTTTTTTTCACAATCGAGGTTTTATTGGGTTCAAAAGTGGTAAACAATGATGTAGTAAATAGATAACATACAAATGAAAAACAAGATCAGTTTGGTTCATTACAATATAAGTTGCTGATAAGAAAACATATAGAGCACAATGAGTCAAACAGTAAATGGTTGGAGGGGATATTAGGGAGTTGGGATTGTGGTGGGGGAAAGGAAATAAAAATTGCAAAAAAGAATAAAGGTAATAATGGAGATAATAATAAAAGAGAAAGAAAAAGATAAAGACAAGGGAATGGGTGGGGAAGGGATTATAGTGTTTGGAGACTCCACAGGGGAGCGGCATGTAAAAGAACAAGACATGCTTGTACAGTGTATCAGATTGTCAACAAAATACATATCATATATCATGTAAAGATAAGTCTTACACGTTTAGAGAAAAATATAGTAAAACAGAGGGGGAGCGATGTTTAACAGAGTACAAAATATTAGGGATATTCCAGTTAATATAAAGAGCTGTCACCTGTCATGCAAGGATAATTTGATATTCATTTGAGAGGGTGAAGAGCAACCAGGGTTGCCAAGTTTCATGGAAGGTATTACTACTTTCCCTTTTCATTGCCAAGATTTCTTCCATCTTATGTATATATTGTATTCTTTCAACCCATTCTTTAATTGTTGGAACCCTAGGAGTTTTCCAGTGTAGGGGGATTAAGCTTTTAGCTGCCGTTAGAAGATGTCTACATAATGACTTTTTGTATTTGCTTGTTGTGTAGGTATTAATGTGTAGAAGACAAGCTGCTGCATCTAGGTTCATTGTCGTGTTAGTTATTTGTCTAATCCACTTAGAGATTTCATTCCAATAAGTCCTGATTACACTACATTCCCACCAAATGTGAAAGAGCCTATCTCATTCCCACAGCGCCAGCATGTGTCTGAGGCTGTGGGAAGCCATTTTTTGGTGTTTAGTGGCGTTAAATACCATTGCGTGAGGATCTTATATGAAATTTCTTGGTATTTGGTGCTAAGTGAGCACTTATGTGTGAAAATGCAGGCTTTCTCCCATTGTGTATCTTGAAAATGAGTGTTTAGATCAAGTTCCCATTTTTCTTTGTGTTTGTTTCTTTCATTGTGCGTTGGGAGGGTCAACCATCTATATGCGATCGATGTTGTTTTAGAAATCTGGGCGCCCTTATAACAAATGTCTTCCAGTGGTGTCAGACGTTGGGTGAAGGAGAGTTTAAATGTGCTGTTAAGTAAAAAGTCTTTTATTTGAATATAAAACCAAGGGTTTATAAAGGATGCACCATATTCAGAATTAAGGGTGTTTAGCGACTTAAGTTTGTTCTGGTAAAAACAATGTGCGGCTAGAAGCTTCTTGGTAAGATCTGGGGTTGGTAAAGTTTTATGGTATAGTCCAGGGAGGAAGTCTGGGTTATTGATCAGGGGAGTCAACGGGCCTGGTATGGTTGCCAATTTGAATTGTTGGGCGATCTTGTGCCAGATACTTAAAGTGTTGGCTACCAAAGGATTCTTCATGTGTCTTGTAGATTTAGAATGTAACGTCCAAGGATAAAATAGTGTCTGTCTTGTGTTACTAGCTAGTTCGAGGTGTACCCAGTCCTTAATTTTGGAGTGACAGTGCCAGTCAATAAGTCTAGTGATGTGGGTGGCGTAATGATATTTTTTGAAATCTGGTAAGCCCAATCCTCCTGCATTTTTTGGGAGAGTAAGGGTCCAGAAATTAGTTCTAGGTCTCTTGTTAGCCCAGAGGAATTTTCTTTGCAACACGTAATTTGGAGAAAAAAGAATTGGGTATCGTAATAGGCAATGCGTTGAAAACGTATAGTAATTTGGGGAGAATGGTCATTTTTAGGATGGCAGCTCTACCGAACCAGGAAAATGATTTGGTAGTCCATCGAGTGAGGTCTTTGGCTATGGAATTTAATAGAGGGGCGTAGTTAACTGCATAAAGAGACTCTAATGAGCGGGTAAGTTTGATTCCCAGATAATGAAGAGTGTTTTGTTCCCATTTAAATTTGTAATTCCCTTTGAGGTTGTCGAATTCTGCTGGTGGGAGGGTGAGATTAAGGGCTTCTGATTTTGTGTAGTTAATTTTAAAATTTGAGATGAAACCGAATGTCTCAAACATTTTCAGGAGATTCGGGAGGGAAATGTGGGGTTGCGTAATGAAAAATAAAAGATCGTCTGCGTAAGCGGCAAGTTTATATTCGCGTCCGTGGGCCTTAAAGCCTTTGATAGAGGTTGATGGTTCTGATAAGTGGTTCCAAAGTTAAGATAAATAGGATAGGGGACAATGGGCATCCTTGGCGGGTGCCGTTGGAAATCTGGATCGGGTGAGATAGGATATTATTAATCTTAATTTTAGCCTGTGGGGACTTGTAGAGGGCCTTGATCCAGTTCAGCATTCCCCCGCCTATGCCTATATGAGCACAGGTGGAGAACATGTAGTCCCAGGAGACCCTATCGAAGGCCTTCTCGGCGTCTGTTGACACCAAGAGGCCTCCCGTTGTAGAACCCCCTCTGCGGTGGATCAGATTCAAGGCTTAAGAATGTTGTCTCTAGCCTCTCTTCCAGGCATGAAACCAGCTTGTTCGGGGCCGATAATTTTTGAAAGTAGGGGTTTTAGCCGATTCGTGATGATTTTGCCAGTAGTTTCACGTCAATATTCAAAAGTGAAATTGGTCTAAAATTAGCACAATAGGATGGGTCTTTATTTGGTTTAGGTATAACCGCTATATGCGCCATGAGGAAGGAGTTGGATTCATTTTCATTGCTGGCTAAATGATTAAATGCCTTTAAAAGGGGTTTGGAGAGTAACTGTGAAAACGTTTTGTAATACTGGGATGTGAACCCGTCTGGGCCTGGGCTTTTACCAGATTTCAAGTCTTGTATTGCAGTTTGTATTTCAATTGTAGTGATTGGGTCGTTTAGTTGTTTGGCGTCAGAGGGAGATAGAGAAGGGATTTCACTCTTTAAGAGGAACGTTTGGATCATCTCCTCACGTGTGTGTGGTATATGGACAGGTCTATGTTGTGGGGGGAGCCTGTACAGTTTGGAGTAGAACTCTTGGAAGAGGTCTGCGATTTTTTCAGGTGTGTGTTCGAGGAGGCCTCTATCATTCCGTATCGCATGAATGTGGTTAGCCATCTTTGCATCCCTTAGGGCGCTGGCGAGCTGTTTTCCGCTCTTATCGCTGTTTTCGTAAAATATGCTCTTACGAAAAAAAGAGTGCTTTCTGAGTTTGAATTTGTAGCAATTGTAGTAAGGAATGCCTGCAGTGGGCGAGCTCTTCTGTCGCTTTGGCCGTAAGGGATTGCTTGTGTTGTGCTTCGAGTATTGAGATTTTATTGGCTAACTCCATTATACCGGCTATTCATTCTTTTTTCCTCCTGGCACCCCACTTTATAAATTCGCCTCTAATTACGCTTTTATGGGCTTCCCAATTAGTAAGTGGGTTGGTATCAGAATCATCATTGTTAAGAAAATATGTATTGATGGATTCGTGAATATCATCGCAAATGATTGGGTCTGTCAGTAGTGCGGCATTAAGTTTCCAATTAAAAAATTTATGTTTGCGGGAAGTCAGTTTAAGAGTGACGGCAGTGGGGGCGTGGTCTGAAATAGTAATAATACCAATGTCTGCCCTATCTAAGTGAATGAGGTCCCTCTGAGAAACAAAAATCAGATCAATCCTGGAATATTTTTTGTGTGGTGCTGAGTAAAAGGTATAGTCTTTCCCTGTTGGGTGCACGGATCTCCATAAATCCACCAGGGAAATAGAACTCAATAGAAATTTAATTCTCTTTAGAATTTTGTACGAAATGTGAGTGTGGCCCGTAGACGAGTCCTGAAGTGGGGACAAAGGTATATTGAAGTCCCCTCCCAGAACAATGCAACCCTCAGCAAAACAATTCAGTTCATTTATAATGACATTGCAAAAGGTAATATGAGCCTTATTCGGGAAATATACATTCGCTAATGTAATTGGGGCTCCTTCCCAAGTGCCTTTAAGAAAAATATAGCGTCCCTCCGGGTCAATTAGTTGGTTGGTCAGATCAAATGGTGCATGTTTGTGCAGGAGGATGGAAACCCCTTTTGTCTTAGCTTGAGAATTCGTGGCGTGGAAAGCTTTGGTGTAAAGATTGTCAGTAAGTTTGGGGATGTTTTGACCCTTGAAGTGCGTTTCTTGTAATAAAACTATTGAAGGGTTCGATTTCTTGAGCTCTTTTAGTAATTTGGTTCTCTTCTCGGGGATATTGAGTCCGTTAATGTTGTGCGAAATTAGGGTTGGAGACTTGCCTAAAAAGGAGTAGGCCATGATAGTGGGGGTGGAAGTAGAAAAGAGAAAAAAAAAAAAGAAAAGGGGGGGGGAGGAGGGGGAAGGAGAGGGAAAGGTTAGATTAGGGGTGGTGTGGGGAGTAGGTTAAAGGAGTGTTGTAGACCAAATGGGGGATGTAATGAGATGGATTGAGAGTGTCTCTCTGGAGTCGGGTTACTGATCTACGTCAACAGCTGACGTGATATCAGTGAAAAGGTGTGGCCAGCCAAACACCTAGGTCGACTCTTGGGGGAGAGTGGGAGGCGTACCGGTGGACGGAAGGTGGGGTCTTATTAACAGGACGTCCAAAACATGGAGTGGAGGACCCCTGGGGACTCGAGTAGAGAGCAAAATAAAAGAAATTGCTAAGTCTCTTGGGACTTTGAAAGATCAGTGTAATGTTTGCCAAGAAAATAAAAATAAATTTGCACGTTATGCATATTCTGTTCCTCAAAGTTATGGGGGAGAGATCCTGGAATAGCTGTACAATAACGCCATTAAAGGTTATTTGCTCGTTTGCTCTGGCCTTCAAAAGTATTTCCTCCTTCAGGGGGAAATTAGGCAGGCAGCATATTATGTCCCTTGGTGGATTGTTGTCAGGTGCCTTGGGTCTCAGAGCCCTATGTGCTCTGTCGAACTCTATGGGTGAGTCGTCAGGCCTTTCTATGAGTCTGTTGAAAATGGCGGACAGGGCCGGTTTGATTTGTTCTGGAGTAATAGATTCAGGTACGCCTCTCACTCTGATATTATGTCTCCTTCCTCTGTTATCGAGGTCTTCGATCTGCCTATTCACTTCAACCATCTGTTGGGAGTGAGTTGTGGTAATGTCATCTAATCTCACTAGTGCTCTGTCTCTCCTCTTGCCAGCCCTGTCAGTAACCGCCATTTGTTCAGACAGTCTAAGCAGTTCAGATTTGATGTCTGTGATAGCTGCTGAAAAGGATTTTTTAATATCTGCAGCGATTTCAGTCATTATTGCATAGGTCAGAGGGGGGTCATTGGTATCAGTACCTCTGAAGGAATCCTCCGACGCTGGAATGGATATATCGTCGTCCTCCCTGTCATCTCTGCCTTCCCTCTCCACAGGTCTGTGTGCCGGCGCCATCTTGGGACTGCAGCTCCCGTCGTTGTACCGGTATTTACTGAGGTTTGCCGGTGATGGCTTACTTTTCGCTGTGCCCGATGAGCGGAGGGGACGCATGTGTGCCCCTTTCTTCATGTGGTTTGGCATTAGCGGTCCGTTTTCGAGCCGAATCCCCAGTGTCCTCGGAGCTCCTCTATTCAGCGTCCATCCACGCTGCGCGCCAAGCCACGTCCCCTTAATCTTAACCTCTGCCCTTAACTGAGAGACTCTGTTTATACTTCAAATAACTCAAAAGAAGATTCAGTGTCAGTTTCCAAATTTCTTTGGGCCATATACCACGGGAAACCCTGAGGAAGTCACGTGATTGGTGACGATACGCATCGGAATAGGAGGAACTAGGATACCGGAAGTGACGTCCATATTACGAGCTGAACGCTCGGTTGTTTTTAAAGCTGTTTCTGTTACCTGTTTTGCGAGTACCTTTTCAATATAATTTTTAAATAAATTTACATACATACTTCACTATCGGAGCATACTTCTCTCTTTCCTATGAGATCCTTGTGGAAAACATTGAGCAGTAATATCTGTGTGGAAGCTATTGAGTTACAAAACATCAGCCGTGGGGGCCAGCACTTACCTGCCAGGAATAGGGATATAATCCCTGGATCTTGTTACTTGTTTGCTCTGCTGTTTACCTTACAGCAGTAAGGTAAGGGGCCATTCCACCTGGTGTTCCGTGAACAATGGAGATATAAGAGTTAAAGACACGGTTTTTGGCACCTAATCTGGAGAAGCACTGAATAAGCCACTGATCACTTTATTCATTTAAGCCCACATAAAGACTTTACTATCTTGTTTTTTTGCGTAGCTTGCAATGTGTGTTCCACATTTGTGTACAAGAAAAGTTTCATGTATTTTTCTTGATTTTCTTACTTTTGAGATATTTGCTTGAATATTTAAAGCACAAGACACTTTATTATTTGTTTATTTCTGCTGCTATATCTAATCACTGGACACTTTACTCACTTACTTGATTGTTCACGATTTAATTTGCTTGAGACACTTTATATATCTTGAACCATTCTTTATATACTGTGCAATATATAATTGTCCAGCTTAGGGTGATTCTGCTACACCCATCTAATAGGAGGAGACATTATCCCTGTTAGTCTGTTATCTAGCACTATTGATAGTATACACTTATGCACAAGGCACTGTAGTTTAGTTTAATTTCTGAAGGTAGTGCAACACCATTTATTTGATTTTCACGTTATTGTTATTTGGGGGGTAGGGCTTAAACCCCTTTTGGTGGTCTGCTGCAACCTACCCTTAGTGATAGCCTATACCCTTGATAATAGCGCGGGGATACCTTAACTTACTTTACTATATTTGTAGCACTAACCCCTGAATGAGCTGCTGGTTTTATTGGGCTTACTGTTATCTTCTGGTGTGCCACTCCATCTAGGGATTCCCGTGGTAGATGGCCCAAAGAAATGTCTTTCAATGTAGGGTAGAGGGTTAGGAGTACGTTCAGGTACTTTAGACTGCAAAAGTGGAAAGTCTTTTATAGAAAAATCCAGAGAATAGCAACCATTTCACAACTGGATTTTACAACCCCCGGATAGACCTCCTCTTACTAGGCCCAGCAGCCCATAGGGTGTTTGGCAAATTCTCTGCCACAGACTTGAGTGTAGGATGTTTGACAGTCACTGCCACAGACTTGAGTGTAGGATATTTGACAAAGTCTCTGTCACAGACTTGTGCGTTACACTAAGGGACGTAGACAAATTTAGAGAGCTATCATACGGTACCAGTATCTCTCAGCCGACCCGGTGATACTGTATGAGTGTTGATCCAGGTTGCGTCCTTCAATGAATCCTCCAGGCTCCTTCAGAGAAGCCAGCCTTGCACACGGCCTTCTCCTGAAGAGTCCTCCCCTGGGGATCTTCAGTTTCTGAGCCTCTCCCTTCAGATGAGACAGCAACGGACCACCCTTGGATCAATAGGCCTCGAAATCCACTCGGCCTGTCCCTGCAGTTGCGTTGTCTCGGGCCAGCCAGCTGTGAGACTTGAAATGCATGGTTTCGCACCCCAGACCAGGAGGGCCATGGGGCTGGGTCAGGAGGACCACCAGAACTGAACAGACAGAAAATAGTCTCCGGAACCAGAACACCAAAGCACGTGATGTCGGTACCCTAAATACCACCTCCCAGAATGCACAGCAGGAGAACACTCCCACTGGGCTGGTTCCGAGAGAACAGTGGCATTCAATACACCCAGATAAACTGCCTTCTCACACTTGCCGGCGGTGAGGAGAACCCAGTGCAACCCAGCTGGACTGGTACTGAAACCAGAAATTTAGAAAATGAACCCCAAAACCCAACTGTGGTTTCAGGAAAATTAACTTTGAAAAAGACATAGAGTGTTCCCGGCTCCTGAAGAGCACACGCTATGTGTTTTTAAAAGTTAAGGTTATACCTGAACTGCAGTTTGGTTTGGGTACAATTGTCAAAATTTGGACTTCAGCATCAGTCTGACTGGACTATGAGATGTTCAGCCTGACCACAGGGTGCTGTGTCTCTTCTGGCAGGCATGGAACTATGGTCTGGTTGGGTGCGTAGGTTACTCTCTCTTGGAGCCCACCCAGTAGGAGTGGCGCTCTTGCTGTGCTTTCTAGGAGAGGTCATTTAAATGCGGACGTCACGTGGTTTGGGGGTTCAGGTCCAGAAGGTTGTACTGACTTCTTGGTCCTGGTCCTCCTGACCAGCCCCCAGGAAGGCTATGGCCTAGGGTGTGGATCCACCCGATCTTGATGTCTCACGGCTGGCTAGCCCGAGGCAAGGAAATTAAAAGGAGGATTCTGAGGTGTTTGGGTGCCGTTTCCGGTTTGGGAGAGACCCAGTGACTTCATGCTATCCAGGGGAGGACTCTTCAGAAGAAGGCCACGTATGGGTTGGTTTCTTAGCAAGAGCCTGGAGGAGCTGAAGTACCCAAGAGAATCTGGTCTTGTGGCTATCGCCAATCTGGCTGAAAGATCCAGGTATCCCACGAGTGTTCTACAAGTTTAGTTTTCCTACGTGTTCTACAACAACGTCTGTGGCAGAGACTTATCTTGTATGTTCTACAACAACATCTGTGGCAGAG
This sequence comes from Lithobates pipiens, assembly GCF_037356315.1. Lineage (NCBI taxonomy): Eukaryota > Metazoa > Chordata > Amphibia > Anura > Ranidae > Lithobates > Lithobates pipiens. Next base: position 202,165,396 of record NW_027507764.1, on the reverse strand, counting down.
ACTTGGTCCTGAGTAAGCACCTTGTTGGCTGCTAGGTCTTGTGAGAGAGGGACTGTCCAACTTGAGTGAACATCCAGTTGCGAATGGCTATTCTATGGATGCGGTCAAAGTAAGCAAACTTCTTCAATATTGACTTTGACACTAACAGCTACCTGAACTTCCTTTCTAACCCTCTGATCCCAATTTAAGAGACTGTTCATTGTCTACGTTTTTGCAAATAAAACCCATTTAAGTGGATCTGTTGTCAGTCTCTCAAGTTACTGGGCCATTTACCACGGGACACCCCTAGACATGAAGTGAGGAAGAAGAAGGTAATGGTAAGCCCAATCTAACCAGCAGCTCCTTAGGGGGTTAGTGCTACACACACATATATATACAAAGCCGGGATGTATATATACACACTATACACTGCAGCTATCTAACTGTGTCGCCTGCCTGAAGTATATTAGCAACAGTACACACCAGGAACAGTCTGCAGTGAGATCTACCTAAACTATATACCGTGGATAGAGATAGAGATAGAGATAGAGATAGAGAAAACCAGGTTGCATAATATATATATATATATATATATATATATATATATATATATATATACACACACACACACACACACACACACACAATATACACTTCAGCTATCTAACTGTCCCACCTGCCTGCCTGAAGTATATTAGCAACAGAACATCAGGAAGGAATTGCTTGCCTGCTGAAACTAAATGAAATGACAGTCTCTCTATTTCACAAACGCCACCAACACACTACACACGACCATCGTGTGTAGTGAGGGGCGTGTACTTAACCCCCTGAGCCATAATTGGCTACAGGCACTCTGCCTTTGGCCAATTATGGCTCTGTTTTCTTACAGCGCTGTGATTGGCCAAAGCGGGTCATAGTGCATGCTTGGCCAATCATCAGCCACCAATGCACTGCGGTGACGCAGTGTATTATGGGCCATGACGTGCCGCTCGAATTTGGCGTGAACAGCCCATAATGTTCGATCTTCATCGAACAATCGAACAGCCGACGATCGACTCAAACTCGAAGCTCATCCCTAGTGGAGATATCCAGTCTGTATCTACACTTGGACTCTGTGCCTACAGTATCTATGCCTATCTATTCTTAGCTTCTGCTTTGCTAGCTATTGCTTATTAGGGATGGCCGAACGGTTCGCCCGGCGGTCGTTTCTCTGCGAATTTCGGCTGTTCGCCATCAGCCCGATCGGCGGACTATTGCCGCCGTTCGCCGGGCGGACTTTCGTGTTTACTGTGTAAAAGAACTTTGACCTATGATGACACATCCATCATGGGGTACAGGACAGCCAATTGAGACATTACAGCACATGGACACTTGGATATTCCCCCTAACTTATAAATAGACCCGATCCGGCGGCCATTTTACATTCTTTCTTCTGTCACTATAGGGAGAGGTTGCTGTGTGGAGCAGGGAGAGACTGCAGTGACCCAAATCGCTAGCTATTTGGTCCACAAAAGTTATTTTCAGGACTGATAGGGTGTTAGGTGTAGTTCAGGATATAGGTTTGAGGCACTGCTGTGCTACTGATTTTTGCAGCAGCCTGTCTTGTCAGTGTAGAGAGAGGGACAGGACGCTGTGTGCTGCAGGGACAGTCAGTTTAATCATTAGCTGTTACTATTAGGTCCACAAAAGTGCTATTCAGGTTATTTTTCCAGCGGCCTCTGTTTTGTCAGTTTAATTAGGGACAGGCAGGAAGCTGTGTATGGCAGTGAGGGACAGTCAGTTTAATCAGTAGCTGTTACTATTAGGTCCACAAAGGTTCTTTTCAGGACTGGTATAGTAATAGGCTTGAATACGTATAATATTCTTTCTTTCAAATATAGAAAGAATATTATACTTGACTGCTGCCCTTCTGCTGCAGTAGTCCTTTATCAGTATAGGGAATGAGGTGCAGTCTGCTAATCATTCACAACCTACTTGTTCCACAAGGGTCCTTATAAGGACTGGTAAGGTCTAGGGTACTACAGTAAATAGGGTTGAGTGAGGTACAGTCTGCTATTCCTTAAGGACTGGTATAGGTCCACAATACATAGGGTTGAGGTGCACTACTGCTGACTGCGGCCCTTCTGCTGCAGTAGTCCTTTATCAGTATAGGGACTGAGGTACAGTCTGCTAATCATTCACAACCTACTTGTTCCACAAAGGTCCTTATAAGGACTGGTAAGGTCTAGGGTACTACAGTACATAGGGTTGAGTGAGGTACAGTCTGCTATTCCTTAAGGACTGGTATAGGTCCACAATACATAGGGTTGAGGTGCACTACTGCTGACTGCTGCCCTTCTGCTGCAGTAGTCCTTTATCAGTATAGGGACTGAGGTACAGTCTGCTAATCATTCACAACCTACTTGTTCCACAAAGGTCCTTATAAGGACTGGTAAGGTCTAGGGTACTACAGTACATAGGGTTGAGTGAGGTACAGTCTGCTATTCCTTAAGGACTGGTATAGGTCCACAATACATAGGGTTGAGGTGCACTACTGCTGACTGCTGCCCTTCTGCTGCAGTAGTCCTTTATCAGTATAGGGACTGAGGTACAGTCAGCTAATCATTCACAACCTACTTGTTCCACAAAGGTCCTTATAAGGACTGGTAAGGTCTAGGGTACTACAGTACATAGGGTTGAGTGAGGTACAGTCTGCTATTCCTTAAGGACTGGTATAGGTCCACAATACATGGGGTTGAGGTGCACTACTGCTGACTGCTGCCCTTCTGCTGCAGCAGTCCTTTATCAGTATAGGGACTGAGGTACAGTCTTCTAATCCCTAGCAACTAGTTCCACAAAGGTCCTTAAGGACTGGTATAGGTGTACTATTTGTTGTGCAGTATATAGTTGTGTAATACACGTATAAAATACTTGCACATACTTGACTTCCTCCTGGGGCTGCTTATTATGAGGGGCTCCCACCATCCCTGTGCTGTGTTGACTTCCTCCTGGGGCTGTACCTCTGCTGTGCATATTATGAGGGGCTCCCACCATCCCTGTGCTATGCTCATTATGAGGGGCTCCCACCATCCCTGTGCTGTGCTGACCTTCTCCTGGGGCTGCTTATTATGAGGGGCTCCCACCACCCCTGTGCTATGCTGACATCCTCCTGGGGCTGCTTATTATGAGGGGCTCCCACCATCCCTGTGCTGTGCTGACTTCCTCCTGGGGCTGCTTATATGAGGGGCTTCCACCATCCCTGTGCTATGCTGACATCCTCCTGGGGTTGCTTATTATGAGGGGCTCCCACCATCCCTGTGCTGTGCTGACTTCCTCCTGGGGCTGTACCTCTGCTGTGCATATTATGAGAGGCTCCCACCATCCCTTTGCTATGCTCATTATGAGGGGCTCCCACCATCCCTGTGCTATGCTCATTATGAGGGGCTCCCACCATCCCTGTGCTATGCTGACTTCCTCCTGGGGCTGCTTACGGTGCAGGTGTCAGTGCTGTATATCACGGTGCTGGTGTCAGTGCTGTATATCACGGTGCTGGTGTTAGTGCTTTATGTCACGCTGCTGATGACAGTGCTCTCTATCACGGTGCTGGTGTCAGATCACTCTATCACGGTGCAGGTGTCATTGCTGTATGTCACGCTGCTGATGTCAGTGCTCTCTATCACGGTGCTGCTGTCAGTGCTGTATATCACGGTGCTGGTGTCAGTGCTTTATGTCACGCTGCTGATGTCAGTGCTCTCTATCACGGTGCTGGTGTCAGATCACTCTATCACGGTGCAGGTGTCATTGCTGTATGTCACGCTGCTGGTGATCATCTCCTGCACCCTCTTCTTTGCCTACCCTGACCTTCCCTAAATAGTCTGAATAGTAAACGCTATTTAAATGCACCTTTACTCTGCATCTTTATCTGCATACTTTTTCTGAATACCTGCTTCTATTGCTATCTGCGTAACCACTTCTCTGCCAATTAGTAAAATTTGGTATACTTGTTCATATATAAATATTGTTTTTCCCCTTTTCCACTCATATTTTGAGTAAATGATTTGACTGGCCTTAGCAGGTGAGATGCATGAAATAAATCATTGAGGAGGAACTGGTTTCATCTTATAGCTTACAGCTACTGCAGCAATTGCTTTATCGTTTCCTTTTGCTTGAAAAAAATTGCTTTGTGGACTGTCCTGACCTGTGCTTCAAAAAATTTGTATACTCTGAGTGGTCATATCACTATAGGCCTTTTGCTTAAATACGTTTTATAGATCTGGTTTATCAGCCATCATATATGCTTCTTAACCACTTAAATATAGGGCACTTATACACCTTCCTGCCCAGACCAATTTTCAGCTTTCAGCGCTGTCACACTTTGAATGACAATTGCGCAGTCATGCTACACTGTACCCAAATTTTTATCATTTTTTTCCCACAAATAGAGCTTTCTTTTGGTGTTATCTGATCACCTCTGCCGTTTTTATTTTTTGCTAAACAAATAAAATAAGACAGAAAATTTTGAAAAAAAATTAAAGTTTTGCTTTTGTTTCTGTTATAAAATGTTGTAAATAAGTACGTTTTCTCTTTCGCTAATGGACACTGATAAGGCGGCACTGACAAGCACTTATAAGGTGGCACCGATGAGGTGGCACCAATGAGCAGGTAATGATGGGCACTGATATGCGACACTGATGGGCACTGGTAGGCATCACTGATATCCAGCACTGGTGGGCATTGATAGGCGGCACTGATGGGCACTCATGGGTAGCACTGGTGGGCACTGATGGGCAATGATAGGCAACACTGGGCACTGAAAGGCTTCAAAGATGGGTACTGATAGGCGGCACTGCTGGGCACTGATGGGCACTCATAGGCGGCACAGCTGGGCATTGATATGTGGCACTGATGGGCACTGATACGCGGCACTGACATGAGGCACTGAAAGGCATGCTTGGTGGCACTGGTAGTGGTAGACATTGTGAGTGGCAGCTGCCTGGACATTCATTGTCAGATGCCTGGGCACAGATTTGCATTTCCCTTGGGGTCTAGGGGGGCATACTTGGTGGTCCAGTGTGGATTTGAGGGGGTCTGCACTGATAAACAATCAGCACAGGAGAGCATCTGATTGGCTATCCTCTACTTGCGTCTGCGATCACCGGCTCTTCCTGTTCACATTGTGATCAGCCATGATTGGTCATGGCTGATCATGTGGTAAAGAGTCTCTGTCAGAGTTGCGATGTGTCAGACTGACACACCGCAACAACGATTGCTATGGGGCGCACCCCCGGGGGTGTGCATTGGCTTAATATTCTGAGGACATCATATGATGACCCAATCAGGATATTGAAACCACTTTGCTGCCACCTGCAATTATTATTATTTATTAATTATTTATTTATTCATTATTTATTCATTAGATCATTATATTCTTATGTACTGTATTGTTAAAAGAATGCAAGCTTTATACAAGGTTTGATAATAGCTTAACTCGTGAGACGGCAAGTGTACTACAAGTGAGAAAAGGAAATATGGGTAGAAAGGGAGTAAAAAACAATCAAGCAGATAGCCAGAATTGCAATTCTATAAAAACGTACATGGTACAAGATAAAGCTGATCAAAGATTGGAACAAGTAGTAGAAAGAGTAGAGGGAATAATCTCACCCCCAGAAGATCAAATGAAGGAAAACAATGGAGTTGGGGAAGAAAGAATTCAGAAGAAAGATGAACAACAACCTTTAATGGAAAGAGGAAAAGATATGGAGAACTTACAGGCGTTACAGGCGTTTCCTACAAAGCAGGATATGGCTAACCATTTTGCTGGCCAAAGACCAGAGCACTTTTTGCGATTCGGCACTGCGTCGCTTTAACTGTCAATTGTGCGGTCACGTGACATGGCTCCCAAACAAAATTTACCTCCCAAATAGAGCGTTCCTTTGGTGGTATTTAATCACCCCTGCGGTTTTTATTTTTTGCGCTATAAACAAAAAAAGAGCGACAATTTTGAAAAAAAACGCACAATTTTTAACATTTTGCTATAATAAATATCCCCAAAAAATATATAAAACATTTTTTTTTCCTCAGTGTAGGCCAATATGTATTCTTTTACGTATTTTTGGTAAAAAAATTGCAATAAGCATTTATTGATTGGTTTGCGCAAAAGTTATAGCATTTACAAAATAGGAGATCGTTTTATGGCATTTTTATTAATATTTTTTTTTACTAGTAATGGGGCAATCTGCGATTTTTATCATGACTGTGACATGCAATATGGCAGACACATTGGATATTTTTTACACATTTTTGGGACCATTGTTATTTATACAGCAATCAGTGCTATACAAATGCACCAATTCCTGTGTAAATGACACTGGCTGTGAAGGGGTTACCATTAGGGGGCAGTGTAGGGGTTAAATATGTCCTGGGGAGTGATTCTAACTCTGGGGGAGCATGGCTATGTGTGACACGTCACTGATCTCTGCTCCCGCTCACAAGGAGCAGAGATCAGTGACACTGTCACAAGGCAGAACGGGTAGATGCTTGTTTAAATTAGTATTTCCCCGTTCTTCCTCTCTGTGAGAAGATCACAGGTATCCCCACAGACATCGAGTCCGCATGACCTACGACCTGACTCATGGAGTTTGCCGTGGGCCGCCTCTTAAAGAGCAACGTACAGGTATGTTAGTTTTCCTGTATGAGCCCTTCTGCCGATGTATATCGGCGTGAGGCAGTCAGTCGGCAAGCGCTTAAGGGATCCCTGTTGAATATTGAATACACATTAGTTAACATATACTACCCAAATATTCCCCCGTGCCTCTTTTTGATAAAGGTAATGAATAACTTAGAATATTTTAAAGAGGGTTAAGTAATTATGGCAGGGGGATTCAATTTTGTACTTGACCCAACCTTGGATACCCAACCCCTCTCTTTACGTTCAGAGGGTAACACCTCAAGGTAGTTAAACAAAATTTACACCAACAGCAGCTTGTGGAAGTATGGAGAATCCTTCATCCAAAGGGGAGGGACTTTACATACTATTCTCAAGTACACTCCTCCTACTCAAGAATCGATTATGTATATTTAGACCATCAGTTCCTAGAGGGGTTATTAAAGGTAGAAGTGAAATCCTTCACCCTCTCTGATCATGCCCCAGTTATAGCTAGCCTGGAATTTACCGGATAGGCAAAGGTCCTGGAGGTTGGATGAATCACTTTTATATGATCATGGTATAAAATATTGTGCAAACTGTTCTATGGGAAACACATAAAGTATTTATGAGAGGGAGATTGATAGTAGAAGGAGTTAAGAGGAAAAAAGGTGGACAGGTTAGATTGCAACTTTATGCTGTGGGCATTATATAAATGTGGTATGGGCCCACTAATGCTGAGGTGGATAGAGGCATTATACTCTAACCCTAAGGTCAAAATTCAAGTTCTGTTTTTTGGAGCTGCCCAGCTCTCAGAACCCTCTGGCAGAAAGTGCAGGACAGAGTGTCGGGTATCATTGGCACCCCTGTCACGCTTACCTTCCAAATGTGCCTCTTTTTTGCTGATATCCCCGGATCTACCCCCCCAGAGCAAAAGCTCTCCCATACTCTCTTTAGTGCAGTACACTGGTCGATTGCCTTATTCTGGCGTTCGCCTATGGTTGCATGGGAACGGGTGCTCAAGAGGATGGCTGCAATACAGTTAATGGAGAGGATTTCCCATACAATTTTGGACACCATGCCGGTATACGACCTTAAATGGAAGTCTTGGTCCCCCTGAGACCCTATGCCTTCGGGCTGGGACTGTCTGGGAGTCTGCTCGCCCCCAAACGGGGTTCAGACCTAGGTTGAGGATCTTGTAGTTCCGTACCCTTTTTGAGCATTTATTTCATTATTTCAGTTTTAGTTATTGTTTTGTGCTATGATTCCTGTTTTTCTTTGGTTTTCTTTGGCATTTCCATACTTGTTGTTATTCGATGTTACAGTCACTACTCCAGTGCTTGGTATAGTGGGGGATACTTTATCTCTGTTTGATGCTTTGCTCTTTGTACCCCCATGAACAATGACTACTGTGTTGGATGGCAGCTATTTATCAACCATTACTCTGTTTTGTACTTGAATGCCTGCTATTCCATTACTGCAAGCAATGTATTGTTGTTTACTCTGTGTACTGTACTTTGATGTTAGTATCCTGGAGCACTCAGTCGCTCATTGTATGTGCCTATTTTTTTCTCTTTATGTCTCAATAAAAGTTCGTATTAAAAAAAAAAAAAAAATTCAAGTTCTGAGACAATCCAGCTTTATAATGGTACATGCCAGGAGTGTCCCCTCTCCCCTTACTCTTTGTGTTTTCCTTGGAACCCTTTCAAGCTTCTATAAGAGCTAATTATAAAATTAAAGGTATAGAGGTCACAAGTCAAGAACTTAAGACATCCGCGTTCATGGATTATATTGTGCTATATATATAACAAATCCTACACAAACACTCTCAGAGATTTTGCTTGAACTGAGTGACTATGGGGCTGTTTCAAATACCAAGATTAATACAGAGAAAACTGAGATATTAGAAATCTCTGTTTCCTCAGATGAAGGAATTGATCTTAGGCCGCGTACACACGGGCGGACTGTTCGCCCAACCTTGTCCGCTGAACAGTGTTTGGGCGGACAGTCCGCTCGTGTGTGGGCTTTCAGCGGACAGTTTCAGCGGACAGTTGGACGGACAAAGTCTTTCGGAAATTCCGAAAAACTGTCCGCTGAAACTGTGTTTGAGCGAACAGTCCGCCCGTGTGTGGGCTTGTCCGCTGTACTTTCGAAATGAGCGGACTGTTCCCGCTCGGAAAGTCCGCCCATTTCGAGCGCGTGTACAGGTAGGCGGGGCCCGCGAAGGAGACGTCGCGGGCTCCGCCGCCTGGAATGGGCTTAAAGGGGAACCCCAACGCCGAAAAAAATCGGCGTGGGGGTTCCCCCCAAGTCCAGACCAGACCCTTGTCCGAGCACGCTACCCGGCCGGCCAGGAAAGGGGGGCGAGCGAGCGCGCCCCCCCTCCTGAGCCGTACCAGGCCGCGTGCCCTCAACATGGGGGGTGCCTTGGGGAAGGGGGGGCCGCGCGGCCCCCCCACCCCAAAGCACCTTGTCCCCATGTTGATGAGGACAAGGGCCTCTTCCCGACAACCCTGGCCGTTGGTTGTCGGGGTCTGCGGGCGGGGGGCTTATCGGAATCCGGGAGCCCCCTTTAAGAAGGGGGCCCCCGGATACCGGCCCCCCACCCTATGTGAATGAGTATGGGGTACAATGTACCCCTACCCATTCACCTGTGAAATAAAGTACAAAAAAAAACACAACACATGGAAAAAGTATTTTATTGCACAGCTCCGGGGGTCTTCCGTCTTCGGGGGTCTTCTCGCCGGACTCCTCCGCTATGTGTGTGTAGCTCTTTTACTAGCGGAGGAGTCCGGCTTTCTTCCTCCCCGCCGCCGGCCTCTTCTCCCGACTTCGGGGGTCTTGTCCCCCTCTTCGGTTCTTCTGCCGGGCCACCGCGCCTGGTCCGGTGGCCCGGTCTTCTGTCGCCGTCTTCCGTTCTTCTGTCGCCGCCTTCGGTTCTTCTGCCGGGCCACCGCGCCTTCTTGTAGCTCTTTTACAGGCGGTGGCCCGGTCTTCTGTCGCCGCCGCTGTCGTCGTCGTCGCCGCCGCCGCCGCCGCCGCCTTCCGTTCTTGTTCTTCTTCTTGTTCTTCTTCTTGTTTTTCTCCTGGAGATGTTGACTCGACGATCTCTCCGGCCGGAATGCCAGAGCCGCGCTGTGCGGTCACTTATATAGTGACAATGGGGCGGTGTCACATGGTATATGTCACATGGGTTGGTCACATGGTGACCCCGCCCCCTTACGATGTCATAGTCCCCATGTGACATCAACCCATGTGACCAACCCATGTGACATATACCATGTGACACCGCCCCATTGTCACTATATAAGTGGCAGCGGAGCGTGTCCCTGGCATTCCGGCCGGAGAGCTCGTCGAGTCAACATCTCTAGGAGAAGAAGAAGAAGAACAAGAAGAAGAACAAGAACGGAAGGCGGCGGCGGCGGCGGCGGCGACGACGACGACAGCGGCGGCGACAGAAGACCGGGCCACCGCCTGTAAAAGAGCTACAAGAAGGCGCGGTGGCCCGGCAGAAGAACCGAAGGCGGCGACAGAAGAACGGAAGATGGCGACAGAAGACCGGGCCACCGGACTAGGCGCGGTGGCCCGGCAGAAGAACCGAAGAGGGGGACAAGACCCCCGAAGTCGGGAGAAGAGGCCGGCGGGGGGGAGGAAGAAAGCCGGACTCCTCCGCTAGTAAAAGAGCTACACACACATAGCGGAGGAGTCCGGCGAGAAGACCCCCGAAGACGGAAGACCCCCGGAGCTGTGCAATAAAATACTTTTTCCATGTGTTGTGTTTTTTTTTGTACTTTATTTCACAGGTGAATGGGTAGGGGTACATTGTACCCCATACTCATTCACATAGGGTGGGGGGCCGGTATCCGGGGGCCCCCTTCTTAAAGGGGGCTCCCGGATTCCGATAAGCCCCCCGCCCGCAGACCCCGACAACCAACGGCCAGGGTTGTCGGGAAGAGGCCCTTGTCCTCATCAACATGGGGACAAGGTGCTTTGGGGTGGGGGGGCCGCGCGGCCCCCCCTTCCCCAAGGCACCCCCCATGTTGAGGGCACGCGGCCTGGTACGGCTCAGGAGGGGGGGCGCGCTCGCTCGCCCCCCTTTCCTGGCCGGCCGGGTAGCGTGCTCGGACAAGGGTCTGGTCTGGACTTGGGGGGAACCCCCACGCCGATTTTTTTCGGCGTTGGGGTTCCCCTTTAAGCCCATTCCAGGCGGCGGAGCCCGCGACGTCTCCTTCGCGGGCCCCGCCTACCTGTACACGCGCTCGAAATGGGCGGATTTGCCTCCTCCTTACGTGGGCGAGTCCGTTCATTTCAAAAGTTGAGCGAACTGTTTGCCCAACCTTGTTCGTCAAACAGTCCGCTCGTGTGTGGGCAAGTCCGCTCATGCAAATTTTGAGCGGACTGTTTGCCGAAACTGTTTGACGAACAAGGTTGGGCAAACAGTCCGCGCGTGTGTACGCGGCCTTAGATTTTTGTATCCCTTTAAGTAGAGGAAGAGGGGATTGAAATATCTGGGAGTGTTTTTGTCAACATCAACAATGGATTTATATCAGGACAATTACTTACCTTTACTGAATAAAATGAAACAAGAATTGAGAGTATACCCTGCACATAGACTATCTTGGTTTGGCAGGATGTGTCATCAAAATAATGACTCTCCCGAAAGCCTTGTATATCTTTCAGTGTCTTCAGATAGATATTCCTATGGCTTATTTTAAAACACTAAGCCCTTGTACACACAGTCGGACATTCCGACAACAAAATCCATCTGATTTTTTCCGACGGATTTTGTCCGAAACTGGTGTTGCATACACACAGTAGGACAAATTTGTCGGAAAATCCAATCGTTCAGAACGCGATTCACCATTAGTTGCGACGGGACTACGTTGCGGCTAGTAGCCAATAGCTTTGGTCTCATAATTTGATCTGAGCATGCGTGGCACTTTGATCGGAATTCTCTACAAACCTTGTTGTTGGAAAATTTCATATCCAGCTCTCAAACTTTGTTGGTCGAACATTCCAATGGAAAAAGTCTGATGTAGCCCACACATGGTCGGATTATCTGACAACATTTTCCGCCGGAATTTCCTACCGTGTGTACAAGGGCTTGATACTACAAAAGTTTATGTGGAATAATAGGGGCAATCGTATTGCTTATAACATTTTGAGGAGACCAAAGGAAAGGGGAGGATTATTCCTTCTAGATAGGGATGAGCTGCCTGTTCAGCAAACAGTGAACAATTTGGGCTGTTTGCGGCAAATTCTAAAAGTCGGAAAAAACCCTGTACAAGTCTATGGGAGAAATCTAAAGTGCTCATTTTAAAGGCTAATATGCAAGTTACTGTCCTAAAAAAGTGTATGAATGTGTACCTGTGTATTGTAAGTACATGAGTGCTGCAAGTACCTTAGCTAAACGACGCTGCATGGCCTCCCTGATCCTGCAAAGCCTGTGGAAGGATACTCATATTCTTCGGATCAAGGAGAGGGACCATTACTGGCTGACCACTCTCCTTGATCAACGGTACAAGGGTAAGGTTGCGGACCTTATCTTGCTGTCGCAGAGGGAGCAAAGGATTAGACATCTCCGGGAGGCCTTGCAGAAAGGTCTGTGCAATGCGTTCCCAGAGACTGGGAGGTTACAAACTCCTGGTCCTGGACAACGTTTTGCTGAGGCTTCGGTCGGTCACAGAAGGGGCGGTGGAGAAGGTGGCCGTCTGACCGATGCGTTCAAACAATTTTTTAGTCCGCAGCTCCAAGGTATGATCAGTTCCAGCAACCATTGCCAGTGTCTGATTTACATGGTGGAGGAATACCTAGGGGCAAGATTAGACTTGGACACCTTTCCCACCGAAAATCCTCTGGCTTACTGGGTTTTGAGGATGGATCACTGGCCAGAGCTTGCACAGTATGCAATTGAGCTACTGGCCTGTCCTGCATCCAGCGTTCTTTTGGAATGCACCTTCAGTGCTGCTGGTGGCTTTGTAACCAATCACACTCTGTTTATCGACTGACCTTCATAAAGATTAATCAGTCTTGGATCACCAAGCACCTGAAGCTGATGTAAGCAAATCATTTTTTTGAAATGTCAAATCCCTTCAAGACTGCCTATGCTGATGCTGAGTGACTGTCCTGTTATGTTGACTGACTATCCTCTTCCTCCTCAATGATCCCGCTGATATCTTGGAAGAGCATTTTTGGTTCTGGGTGATGCCACCAGCCCAATTTTTCAGCCCCTGTTTAACAGGGGCGTGTAATTACAATTTTTGATGCAATGCTTTGCAGCAGGGCTCATTCCTCCACTCCAAATAGAGTATATGGGAGAGGTTGCAGTGTCATGGCACCAGTGCATAAGGCCCAATTTTTCAGCCCCTGTTTAACAGGGGCATGTAATTAAAATTCTTGATATAATATTTCACAGCAGGGACCGTTCGTGCGCCCACCGAGAGTAACTGTGAGGACTTATAGTGTTGTGGCACCAGCACCACCACCACAACCACCAAAGGCCCAATTTTTCTACCACTGTTCAACAATGGCATGTAATTACAATTCTTGATATAATCGTTCACAGCAAGGTGCTCCAGCGCCCACCAAGAGTCACTTTGAGGGCTTACAGTGTTGTGGCAACACCAACACCTTAGGCCCCCATTTCTGCACAGCATATAGGGCAGGCCCCTACTTTCAAACATCCAACTTATAAACATCTCCTACTTGCAAATGGAAGGAGACAATAGGAAGTGAGATGAAAAAAGACGTATAGTGTAACAAACACCGCGCTGCCCAAACAATACTAGCTGCCAACACCGCAGACCTACTGCAAAAATAAGACAACACTGGTATAAATAAAGTGCAGAGCTATAGACTTTGAATATAATAATTCAAGTCAATCCCAAAAATGAGATAATATTGAAAAATATCAAATAAAATAGTGATCTATATATATAATGTATTATATCATAGATTAAGTGCCCATCACGTCCGGAGTGCACGCGATGGCATGGCGGCAAAATTAAAGGGACGTAGAGGTACGCCCATTTGCCCAGCTGTGGCATTCTGCCAACGTATATTGGCGTGCGTCAGTTGGGAAGTGGTTAACAGGTTATTTTTCTCACATGGCATTGTATTGCCACTAACCGTGCTGTAGCTGCCATTCAGCTATGGCCCCATCAGTGAGTGGTTAAATATAGGCATCACATTGGCCTTGAACCCATGCAAATCAGGCTAATCCATGATGGATCTATGCTATAATACATTATATATATATATATATATATATATATATATATATATATATATATATGGATCACTATTTTATTTGATATTTTGCAATATTATATCATTTTTGGGATTGACTTGAATTATTATATTCAAAGTCTATAGCGCTGCACTTTATTTATACCAGAGATGAAAAAAGACGGACTGCAAAAAAAAATTATACAGGGGTGATAACCCTTCCCTATGTTTTTCAAAAAGCTTAAAAATTGATTTTTTGACTGGAGCTACACTTTAAAAATGTACCAGTTCAAAATTACAAACAGTTTCTACTTAACACAACAAACCTACACAGTCCCTGTCTTGTTTGCACCGCCTGTATACTGCTGTTCTGAGTATGTAGGGCCTGGGGGCCCCACGCTTTTCCTTTTTTTAATTTGGGCACGGGGTTCCCCTTAATATCCGTACAAGACCCTCTGCGGAGGCTAAGTACAAAGCAGAAGGAGATTCAGAAAATCTCACACGCCGTGAGTCGAGGTGCAAGCCCCACCATCCAAGTGGACATAGGGCTGCACATATTAGAGGGCCCCTCGCGGGCTCGCTTCTCTTGCCGTGCTTCGGGCACGGCCTCGCTGTGCTAGCCTCTTTTTATTCTAAATATGTCCACTTGGATGGTGGGGCTAGAACCTGAACTCACGGCGCAGGCGCTGTTCATCTTCGGCTACAGTATTTTCGGAATGTGCTTGTCTTGTGTACTGCGCATGTGCAGTACACAGCGGACAATATCCGACGGGGGACACTATCCGTCAGGACACCGGAACCAGATATTACATTAAAACCGCAAGCAGTTTTAAATTACTTTTTTTTCCGTTAAATGTCATTTTGTGCAGGGACTGTTCTAAACACGGGAAACACGTGGCACTTCACATGCATACTATAGACACCCCCCAGGCACGATATTTAGGGGGGGTCTATAGTATGCATGTGAAGTGCCACGTGTTTCCCGTGTTTAGAACAGTCCCTGCACATCCATACTATAGACACCCCCCAGGCACGATATTTAAAGGAATATTTCACTTTTTTTTTTTTTTTCACTTTAATCATTAAAATCAGTGCTCCCAAAAAAAGTCTGTTTTTAAAAAAAATGTTGGCATTGACCCATGTCCCCTGGGGCAGGAGCCGGGTCCCCATACCCTTTTTAGGACAATATCTTGCATATTAGCCATAAAATTAGCACTTTTTTATTTCGAACGTTCGAGTCCCATAGACTTCAATGGGGTTCTAAAGTTCGCACAAATTTATGGTCCGTTCGAAAGTTCTGGTGCGAACTGAAGCTGGGGGTATTCAGCTCATCCCTAGTTGCAAATAGAGGTATAATCACTCTATTGCCCCACTGTAGGCAACCAGCATTAGTCACAAGCTCACATTTTCTGTCAAACTGTGGACCAAATTCACCTGGGACTTTCTTTGGCCATCCAGCCTGAACATACAAGAATATCTGAGACAGGAAGGGATCTGTGGCTGTATGCCTGGAAATAAGGGAGGTGGACATGCAGAACCATGGCCTGTGTACTTCCACTATGCGTATGTCTCTAGGTGGGTGGTCTCCAGTTTGCAATCTGGAAAATGCATCTGCATTGCCATGGGCCTCATGGGAGCGGTACCTGATAGAATAAGCTCCCAAGAACAAAGCTTGTTGTAGTGGTTGTTGTAGAAATTCCTTTCTGAAGATTCAGTATTGACAGCAGAAGTTTGTGGTCAGTGATAAGTGAGAACTCCCTACCATAGATGTACGTGTGAAATTTTTGTGTGGCCCATACATTGGCCAAAGCTTCATTCTGGGAGTAGTTTTGTTCTGCTGAGGTTAAATACCTGGAGGCAAAAGAAATGGGGCGCTCTGTGACATGACATGAGAAAGCATGTCACCCACTCCATAAGGCAAGGCGTAACAAGTCAAGGTGACTTGTTTCTTTAAATCATAGTGGACCAGAACAGGAGAGGACAGAATGAGCACTTTAGAAAGCCGAAGAGCGTATTTACATGTGTCTGTCCAAATCCATTTAGCTCTTGCATCCAGTAATCAATGTAATTGTTAGAGCTGGTGTGTTAGGTTCAGCAAGAAACAGTGGTAATGATTTAGGAGGCCAAGGTAGGACCTGAGCTGTGTGACATTCTGGGGAGTAGGGGCATGGGTAAAGGCTTTAACCTTTCCTTCAGTAGTGTGTAACCATGTCAGTCCACAGTGTGGGCACAAAATTCCAGTTGAGACTTGAGAAATTTGCATTTTGAAAGATTGACACATAAACCATACCATTGGAGTCTCTCTAGCACAGCTTCAACATTCTTTCTGTGTTCTTCATCAGTGGGACCAGTGATAAGCATGTCATCTAGTAGACATTGGGTGAAAGGTATGCATGACAGGACCTCATCCATTATCTGTTGCCAGATGGCTGGCGCTGGGGCTATGCCAAAAACCATGCGGTTATATTGCAATAATCCTTTATGGGTGTTAATGGTCAACAGATGGCGTGGATCTGGGTGTACTTACAGTTGCGGGTAAACTTGCTTTAAGTCTATTTTTGTAAACTTTTGCCCCCCAGCCAGTGACCCAAATTGATCTTCAAGTCGAGGTAATGGGTTGGTTGTTCAGGGCAACCCTGAAATCCCCACAAATTCTAAGGTCTCCATTCTTTTTCTTGACAGGCACAATTGGTGATGCCCATTCCCTTCTATCAACTTTAATTATGATTTTTTTAGCCAATAGATGGTCCAGCTCTGGTTCTACTTTCTTCCGCAAGGCAAAGGGTACTGATCTTGCCTTAGAAAAACAAAGTGTAGAACTAGACTTTAAGAGAAGATGGGCCATTTTTCCTTTTACTGAGCCCAAAGAGTCCTCAAAAACCTCCATAAAGTGTGACTTCAGGGATTCCACCTAATGGTGGAAAGCAATGTACATTGGGCAATGGCAAGAGGGGGCATGCCCAGGGTAATTTATCAAAACTAGAGCAGCCAGAATTTTGAACAGCTATGCATGGCAACCAATCAGCTCATAGCTTTCATTTTTAAAGCTGAACAAGCTGAAGATAGGAGCTGATGGGTTGCCATGCACAGCTGTACCAAATTCTGACTGCATCAGTTTTCATAAATTCCCCTCACTGTGTTTTACATTTCTTACTCCTGACTACTGCATTCTAAGTACAACACATTCTTTGTTAAAGTGGTTGTAAAGGCACAACGTTTTTAATCTTCATGCATTCTGTGTGTTCTATTCTGTGTGCAGCATCCTCCCCAGCCCCACCTAATTCTTACCTGAGCTCCCTCTCGATCCAGCAGAGTGCACAAGAGCCTTGACTCTCCAGGGACTTGCACTCCTGATTTGACTTTAAACAGATGAATTGGCTTACACTGCTGTCAATCACAGCCAGTGAGCCAATCAGATGAGGGAGCGAGCTGTTTCGAGTCATGGCTAGGTGTGTGAATTGATACACAGAGCCGCAGCTCAGAAGCGTGCCTGCTTGGGTGCCCCCATAGTAAGCAGATTGCTGTGAGGGCACCCAGAAAGAGGGAGGGGCCAGGAGTGCTAGCGAGGGACCCAAGAAGAGGAGGATCCAGACTGCTCTGTGCAAACCACTACACCGAGCAGGTAAGTATAACATGTTTATTATTTAGGGAAAAAAAGCAAGACTTTAATATCACTTTAAGGTTTGCTGTGTGTAGTAAAGAATATGCAATAGAACAGTTGTATTTTATTAATTATTATTATTATTGTACTGAGGTTTGTACTTTCTGTTACATATTCACTTGTAGCACAGTCATTAAAACATATGGCTATTTAAGCTCCTCCCCACTATTGATGTACTCCGACCACACCCACGGTGTTGGCATGGTGCCTCTAAATTGCCACATACCATTTTTCTTGGGGGGGCAAAAAAAAATGATGCCGCCCCAGGTGTCAGATGTGCTAGCTACGCCACTGCACTCAAGGATAGAGTTTCAGGCAGCTGCATCATTCATAAAGCCATGTTGTAACTGCTAGTGGCTCTGCTTCAAATTTCCCACCCAAACAACCCTTCAAGTACAGTATTGACTGCACACTAGGGTAGATGGGGGGGGGGGGGGGGGGCTATCTCCTATCCCATTCATGCAGGGGGAACTATTATGGCTCCACACTGTGAGTAGCACCAGGGGCGTTGCTAGATCTAGAAAAAAATCCAGGGCTAGTTCCCATAGCAGCGAAGTAAAGAAAGTCATACGCTATAGAATATACGTGTGTGTGTGTGTGTGTGTGTAAATATATATATATATATATATATATATATATATATATATATATATATATATATATATATATATATATAGTATATACTATCGTTACATATCTGAGTGTGGATTCACCCTTACATCAGGGTCCCTAGAGAGCCTACCTACATCAGGGTCCCCAGAGAGCCCCCCCTCTTACATCAGGGTCCCCAGAGAGCCTCCGCCTTTACATCGGTAGCACTTACCCCCGAAGAAGCTGCTGGTTTTAACTGAGCCTGCACTCTACCTAGAAACCCCACTTACTCAATCCCCTTGACACAGCTGTGGTGCAATGTAATACAGTACAATATACGACAATGCAAAGTACCTGTATTGTACCCTCAGGATCCACTGGCTCCACCTGGTGGGGAAAAACAGTACGCCACACAACTGGATACTAAACCAGAAATATTGTTTACTGTGAAATATCTCAATAGGTGGTTACTAGACTTGTGCACAACGGAAAATTTTGTTTAGTTTCGGTTCGTTGTCATTCGTAAAATACATCATTTCGTTCTGTTATATTCGTTATGTTACGTTAATAAGTTTTCGGATAATTCGTTATTATTCGTAGAGTGTTGAATTCATTCGTTCGTATTCGTTGAAATTCTCTATTTATGTATGTATAGACATTCGTGATAATGATTCGTAGTTTGGAAAGTCGTTTGTTTATTGAATCTTTTATCACACACAATGACAACGTCTCTTCTCCTCGGCTCAAATACAATACAACACCCTTCTAACTCAGTTCTCAGGAATGCACTTTGCCAGTAATCCATCCTCCGGCACAAAATTAATTAGCTGATTGGACTATAAGATTTACTTTGAGCTGACCTTTTGTTTCATTAGATCTTTAAATTACTGAATCATGTTGAATTTATTCTAATTCATTCGTTATATTTCTTTCATATTCGTTGTTATTCGTTATTTCATTATTCGGACATTCGGATGGATCCGAATGTCCGAAAGATGCAAAATTCGGCCGAATTTCGATTTGTTACGAAATGCATTGCACAAGCCTAGTGGTTACAGTAATTGTGCTGACGTCCAATATAGGATGACAGCACAATATACTTCAATATAACAGATTATAACAGATGTATACAAATGTATTTATATGAACCTGGGAGCTCCCCTTGTTTTAAAGGCTATACGTGAGGCCTCACTAAAAGTACTTTAATCCGGGGTCTTTTTTCTTCGCTAGCTCAAGGCACTCCTTTGTATTTGTAATCCAAAGTAAGGTGGAATATTGAGCTGAAATGCTCCTGGTGTAATTTCAGTAACTTATTTACATGCGCTGAGGCACCAAAGTAAAAAGGCCTCAATCCTGTTCAGTGTCAGTGGCTCTGCTATGCCTCCGTGGAACTGCAGATTCCAGTGAGGCCTGTATGTGAGTCTAACTGTATGCAAAAGTTAACAAACAGTGGGCCGTAGCCCACTCACCAACTGAATCAGAGTTCCGTGTGATCACTTTGGTCCGGTTACAGTAGGTTGTTTTTCCGTCAGCTAGGCCAGACGCTCTGTATCACTCCGCTGAATCGATCCGGTTCTCCAATTCCCTGCCGAGTGCCTTTGGACCTTCTCAATCCAGCTACCATCTTTTAGGCTCCGTCAGGTCACCTCACAAACGCGAGCCATCTGGCGCTCCGCAATAGCTATTAGCCGCTGCCTCTCGGGACACCCTCCACAGATCCGCACAGGCAGGTAAAGTGGTCCCAAGAGACCTAAAATGGCCGCTGCTGTCCCTTATATCCCCTACCCAGCATGCACTGCATAAGAGAGTGTTCATGGGTAAGTCACACATGGACTCCAGGGTAATGAGGTCAACCTTCAGAATCCAAACAGTCACTTCCTGTAAAAGTCTTTAGGTTGTTCTGAGGTAAATGATAAACAGGTGCGTTACCCATATTTAGCCACTAGATGGCTCTAGTATGAAACCACAGTAATGTCCATATACCTCATATTAAAGCATGCATAATCACATCAGTAAGCAAGGATGTCAGCGCTACACCCTCCCCGTACTTTAACTATTTGGTCCCCAAAGAGGCTCAAATTGCTGGCTCTATCCTGTATCTTAGCATCTATACGATCATACAGTAAGGACAGATTAGCTTCCCACCAGTTGTCATATGGTGAGGAGCTATCCTGTGCACTCACAGCTGATACTACCATATCTTGTACAGATGTGCCAAGGGGTAAGAGTAGGGATGACTTGACTCGAACACCGGGTGTTCGCCCGTTCGGCGAAGCCAGAACTCTGTGGGCCATTCCCGCCAAATTCACATGGCACTCACGGCCCACAATGCACAGTGCATTGCTGGCTCATGATTGGCCAATTCATGCACTGTGACCCCGCATGCTTGGCCAATCACAGCGCCGGCAGTGAGGAGAGCCATAATGGATGCCTGTGGCCAATTATAGCTCAGGGGGTTTAGTACATGCCCCACACTATGTAAGTCCACCAGCACGGCGGCCTTGTATAGTGTGTTCCGGTGTGCAGGGAGAGAAGGATAAGCAGGGACAGTTTGTTCTTTTCTTAAGCATCTACAGGAGTTAGTGGGTGTTGTGTGCCTCCATCGCAGTATACACCTGTATCTACCCTTTATTGCTGTTGTTCTCTAATACAGCCATCTGCTGGAGTTACTGGGTGTTGTGTGCCTCCAGCGCAGTATACATCTGTATCTACCCTTTATTGCTGTTGTTCTGTAATACAGCCATCTTCAAGAATTAGTGGGTGCTGTGTGCCTCCAGAGCAATATGCACCTTTATCTACCCTTTATTGCTGTTTTTCTCAAATACAGCCATCTGCAGGAGTTAGTGGGTGTTGTGTGCCTCCAGCACAGTATACACCTGCATCTACCCTTTATTGCTGGTGTTCTCTCATACAGGCATCTGCAGTAGTTAGTGGGTAGGGATGAGCTTGGTGTTCGAGTCGAACATCTGCTGTTCGCCCGTTCGGCAAAGCCAGAACTCTGTGGGCCATTTGCTCCAAATTCGTGTGGGGCTCACGGCCCACAATGCACTGCGCCATTGCAGTGCATTGCTGGCTCATGATTGGCCAAGCATGCACTGTGACCCCACATGCTTGGTCAATCACAGCGCCGGCAGCGAGGAGAGCCATTATTGGCCACAGGCAGGATGCCTGTGGCCCATCATAGCTCAGGCTGTGTAGTACATGCCCCACACTATATAAGGCCACCAGCGCGGCGGCCTTGTGTAGTGTTCTGGTGTCTGCAGAAGTTAGTGGGTGTTGTCTGTGTACCTTCAGCGCAGTATACACCTGTATCTACATATTTTGCTTTATTGCTCTTCTGTAATTGAGCTATCAGCCATCTGCAGGAGTTTATGGGTATTGTCTGTGTGCCCTGAGTGCAGTATACACCTGTATCTACCAATATAGCTATATTGCTTTTCTGTAATTGAGCTATCAGCCATCTGCAGGAGTTTGTGGGTGTTGTCTGTGTGCCTTGAGCAAAGTATACACCTGTATCTACCTATATAGCTATATTGCTCTTCTGTAATTGAGCCATCAGCCTGCTGCAGGAGTTTGTGGGTGTTGTCTGTGTGTCTTGAGCGCAGTATACACCTGTATCTACCTATATTGCTCTTCTCTAATTGAGCCATCTGCCATCTGCAGGAGTTAGTTGGTGTTGTGTGCCTCCAGCACAGCACAGTATACACCGGTACCTACCCTTTAATTCCCGTTCTATAATAAAGCAATCTGCAGGAGTTAGTGGGTGGTGTGTGCCTCCAGCACAGCACAATATACACCTCTATCTACCCTTTATTGCTGGTGTTCTATAATAAAGGCATCTGCAGGAGTCAGTGGGTGTTTTGTGCCTCCAGCACAATATACACTACCCATTTGCTGGTTTTCCCCATCTCCCTTCAGGCCATTACCATGTCTGGAAGGCCAACAAGGAGAGGCAGACAGGCACGAGACAATAAAAGAGGGCAAGCAGGCTCTGTGTCTAGAGACAACAGTGCTGCTCTTAGACACGGTGCATCATCATCAGCACGTGGCCATGGGGCACGCTTGTCCTTATTTTCGGCAGCTGGACGTGTTGAGCCGCATCCTGCCGAAGACTTGGTAGAGTGGATGACCAAGCCCTCTTCATTCTCTTCCTCCTCTCTCACCCAAGCTCAGGGTACTAGCAAAGCAGCTGTCAACGCACCCTGTTCCCTTGTCTCAATGTCATCATCAGTGACTCCTTCCCTAGACCCACCACATCCTCCTGAGGAGTCCCCTGAACTCTTTGAGCAAGGTTTTGTGTACATGCTCTAGGAGGATGTCCAGTGTTTTGAAGGCTCTGATGATGAAACTCAGCTAGAGGAAGGCAGTAGTATGAGCGCAGAGAGAGGGGATGCTCAAGAAGGACAGCAATCTAGCAGTCATGTTCCACAAGCTGCAGCATACTGCCAGGTTTGCTCCAGTGATGAAGAGGTAGGGGATGATGAGGGCACTGACTCCATGTGGATGCCTGGTAGGAGAGAAGAGGAGGAGGAGGAGGCACATGTCCAATGAGGCAGGATGCCCTCCGGGGGCCAGCTTAGGGGGCATCACACCGAATGAATCACACCGCAGAGCTCCGCCTGTGCAGGGTGCTGCCTCTGCGTGTTATTCTAAAAGTTCTTTGGTGTGGGCCTTTTTTGAGACGAGTGCATCAGATCGCACCGCTGCTATTTGCAACATATGTCTCAAGCGTATCTCGCGTGGCCAAAACATCAGCCTCTTGGGCACCACATGCTTGACCAGACATATGTTGACCTGCCATGCAGCTCGTTGGCAAGCTTATCTCAAAGACCCACACCAAAGAACAAAGCGGACCTCTCCTTGCTCCTCATCAGCTGGGATCTCCAACCCCACTAGACCTTCAGTCCTCTCTGAAACCTACACTGAGAGTAATGAAAGTGTATAATTAGGTGTGTCAAAGCCAAGTGCTTGCGGGCACTGTGCTAGCAGTACACCCAAGTCCAATTGTAGCAGGCAAATTTCCCTGCCCCAGCTACTGGACCATAGTAAGAAGTTCACTCCCAGCCATCCACATGCCCAGTGGTTGAATGCTAGCTTGGCTAAATTGCTAGCACTTCAACTGCTACCTTTTCAGTTGGTAGACTGACAAACCTACACAGTCCCTGTCTTGTTTGCAACGCCTATATACTGCTGTTCTGAGTATATAGGGCCGGGGGCCCCATGCCCTTCCTTTTTTTAATATGGGTACGGGGTTCCCCTTAGTATCCTTACAAGACCCAAAGGGGCTCGTAATGGACAGGGGGGCTACCCATGCCATTTTTCTCAATGATTTTCATCCATATTTCCAGAACCAGATATTAAATTAAAACCGCAAGCAGTTTTAAATTAAAATTACTTTTTTTCCGTTAAACGTCAATTTGTGCAGGGACTGTTCTAAGCACGGGAAACACGTGCCACTTCACACGCATACTATAGACACCCCCCAGGCATGATGTTTAAAGGAATATTTCACTTTTTTTTCACTTTAATCGTCATTAAAATCAGTGTACCCGAAAAAAAACTTTTTAAAAACAATATTGGCATTGACTCATGTCCCCTGGGGCAGGAGCCAGGTCCCAAAACCCTTTTTAGGACAATATCTTGCATATTAGCCATTAAAATTAGCACTTTTTATTTTGAACGTTCGAGTCCCATAGACTTCAATAGGGTTCTAAAGTTCGCACTAATTTTCGGTCTGTTCAAAAGTTCTGGTGCAAACCGAACTGGGTGGTGTTCGGCTCATCGCTAGGGTTGAGGTGGAGCTATCCCCTACTGAATCAGTAGTAGAGGGACGAGGTAGTTCAGAGTTTCTTTTGCTGACAAACTGTGAGGCTTCAAAGCATTCGCCCAATGTATCATAAGTCAGTCTTGGAGGAGGGCGAATGTCTCTCTTTGCTCTTGGTACTTTCGGGGTTTCCATTTCCTTCTGAGAAGTATCTTTAACCTCTTCCTCAATGTCTGCAGGTGGGGAGCCGTTTGAAGTACTAAGCTCCTCTGTAGGATAAGTTGTTGGTACCAATTCTGGAGCCTCTGCTCTGAGAGTCCCATAAGTTTCTTCTCCCACCTCTGAAGAGATGTCAGCATTTACTTCTAAAGTTTCTGTAGGCCACAACCAACTAATTTCTACTTCTTCATCTTCCTCTGCAGAAGGCACAGGCTGAGATATGGTTGTTGGCCTGCTCACATCGGTGGATGAGGGTTCATCCTCTGTACTTATCCTAACTGCTCCAGTGAGGGGCAAGAGGTGATTCCTGTGCCAAGTCTTCACTGGTCCAGTGTTTCCTTCTGGCTTTTTCTCATACACTGGGAGCCCTGGAAGCTTTTTGCACACAACATAAGGCTGCAACCTCCAGTGATCAGCCAGCTTATGTTTGCCTGGAATGCCTAGATTCCTTAGTAGAACCCGATCACCTGGTTGAAGATCTTTGACTCTCACTTTCAGGTCAAAGTTCCTCTTTTTTTTCCGGTTCTCCCTGGAGTTCGATGTGGCTTTGGCCTGCTTATAAGCAATTTTTAAATTCCTCCTCAGCCTATCCACATATCCTCTATGGGGTTCCAAAAGCCAGATCCACTGGTAATCGGGCTTCACGGCTTAACATCAGTCAATAGGGTGAATACCAAGTGGTGTCACTTTTGGTGCTGTTGTATGCATGGACCAGTGCCACAATGTGTCTACTCGATTGGGGCTTTTGCTCTGCTGTTAATATTCCCAACATATTCAGGAGGGTCCTGTTGAACCTCTCTGGCTTATGGTCCCCTTGTGGGTGATAAGGAGCAGTCCTGGACTTCTGCATGCCTAGTAAATCCAGCAGCCTTTTGATCAACCTGCTCTCGAAGTCTCTCCCTTGGTCCGAATGTATCCTTCCAGGTAAGCCATAATGGACAAAAAAACTTTTCAACAGGAGTCTTTGCCGCTGTGGTTGCCTGCTGATCTCTAGTGGGAAAGGCCTGGGCATAACTAAGCAGAGTAAGTCTATGCAAGTCCATTTGGCCCGTACTCTCCAGATGGCCCATTGGGGCAGCCCTTTGAGGCAATGTCTTCCACTGTATGCACCTGAGGCAGGAATGACAGTAACTCTCCACTTCTTTCCTCATATAGGGCCAGTAGAATCTGTCCTTTACCAACTGAAGTGTCCTTTCTGCTCCCAAATGGCCATGGTGGTTGTGCAGAGCAATCAATACTCTCTCTCTCTGTGCCTTTCCGGCAAGAAAAACTGCCATTTCTCTTCTGAATCGTCAGAGGGGCTCTTCGGTAGACAACCCCCTGTTGCAATTGCAACCGATCCCATTCCTTCAAGAGCAGCCGTGCTTTATTACTGGGACTCTTCCTCAGTACCTCAGACTGTTTGTGTTCCAATTGCCTTTAGCACCATTCCGCACAATGGGTCTTCCTCTTGATCTCTCCTGAGATCCTTCCTGGTTTAGTATGGGAAGACCTTCTTGCACAACCTGGGAGACATTGCAATAGCACCTGGGGACTCCCACTGAGGACACTCCTATTTCTACGGCTCTGGGCCCACCTTTCCCAGATTGGCTCATCCCTTCACACAGGGCCCTTGCCCCTTCTGGGATAAGCCGAGTCCAGTCTCCTGAGGGATCTTGAGGGTCGTGGGGCCTTCTGGACAGAGCATCCGCATCTCGGTTACTAGCTCCTTGTCTGTAATTCAGGCTGAAGGTAAATGCCGAAAGAGCGGCTAGCCACCTGTGACCAGTGGCGTCCAGCTTCACAGTGGGGAGCAAGTAAGTAAGGGGGTTGTTGTCTGTCTTCACTTTGAATTTAGCCCTGTACAGGTAGTCCTTCAGCTTGTCTACCACTGCCCACTTCAGAGCCAGAAATTCAAGCTTGTGAGTTGGATAGTTTCTTTCAGCGGGAATCAAACTTCTGCTCGCATAGGCAATTGGTCGCAGATGCCCTTCATGCTCCTGGTAGAGCATCCCTCCCAGGCCGTCTCGGCTGGCATCTACGTGTAGTTCGTAAGGCTTGGCAGGATCGGCATAGTCTAAGACTGGGCCTTGCTGACTGATCTGGGTTTTCATTGGCCTTTTCCTGATTCTTCAGAAGCTCAGTGAGTGGGTGGGCTATCTTTCACGAACCTTCTATAGTAGGAGCAGAATCCTAAGAAAGACCTAAGTTCAATTAGGTTGGTAGGCCTGGGCCAAGAAGTGACAGCTTCTAACTTCTTGGGATCAGTCGCTACTCCCTCTTCAGACACAATGTGTCCCAGGTAATTCACTGAGGGCTGGTAGAACTGACATTTCTCCATAGAGAGTTTCAGGCCTTCCTCGTGAAGTCT
Source organism: Lithobates pipiens (assembly GCF_037356315.1). Taxonomy (NCBI): domain Eukaryota; kingdom Metazoa; phylum Chordata; class Amphibia; order Anura; family Ranidae; genus Lithobates; species Lithobates pipiens. Next base: position 202,138,983 of record NW_027507764.1, on the reverse strand, counting down.
CTTCAGGACCTTTTCCAGGCGTTCTTAATGTTCTTCCAACGTTCTTCCAAACACTATTATGTCATCCAGGTAGACCAGTACTTCTATTAGTTTCATGTCTCCCACAGTTTTTTCCATCAATCTCTGGAAAGTCGCTGGGGCCCCAGACAGTCCTTGCGGCATCCGGTTGAACTTGAACCCCACTGGGGTGATGAAAGCAGTCTTCTCTCTATGTTCAGGGCACATGGGGATCTGATAGTACCCGTTTTTTCAGGTCCAGCACACTGAACCACTTCACCCCCGTCAGGCTCTGCAGGGCATCTTCTATCTGAGGTGTGGTGTATTGGTCAGGAATGGTCCTCCGATTCAGGGTCCTATAATCAATGCATAGGCATAGAGGCCCGTTCTTCTTCCTCACCACTATGATTGGGGAGGCATAAGGACTGCTAGACTCACGGATAATGCCCATTTTCTTGAGTTCAGCCAGGTGCTCTCTCAGATCTTCCAGATCTCCCAGTGGGATTCACCTGACCCTTTCTCTGAAAGGCTTGTCCTCCTCCAGTCGAATCTGATGAGTGGCACTTTTGGCTAATCCCACATCAACCTCCTTCTTGAGAAAGCGTCTGTCAGGAAAGGTTCCCTCCGCTGGTAATATCAATCATTTGGCATGCAGTACTGCGATCCACCAGCAGGTGTCTCCTGCTGGAATTATGCCATCTTTGGTCCGCAGTACTGGTGTCCACTAGCGGAGGGATCCTGGCAGTATGGAGCAGGTATTGCCCTCTGCAGTCAGGCGTCACATGACTGACAGCAGCCATTATAAATACCCTGCAGCCTGTTTGATACCTGTTACCTGTTACCTGTTACCTGATACCTGTTACCTGATACCTGATACCTGTTACCTGATACCTGATACCTGATACCTGATACCTGTTACCTGATACCTGTTACCTGATACCTGTTACCTGATACCTGATACCTGATACCTGATACCTGATACCTGTTACCTGTTACCTGTTACCTGTTACCTGTTACCTGATCCCCGATCCCCGATCCCTGTTTCCTGTATCCTGCCTCTTGTACCTGTTCCCTCTCTCCTTGTCCCCCTATTCTGCTTACCTCCTATTTATGACCCCGGCCTGGCTTGACTACGATTCTGGTTCTCCCTTTTGTTACATTATACTGGTTTACTTGCTTATCTGCACTGTTTGGTTGTTAGTTTGTTCACTTAGTTTGTATTGGTGGTGTGTTCACATTTATATGCATTTGCTTAATAAATTTACCTTCACTTATTTGTGTCTGGTTCACTTGTCGCAGTCACACAGTTCTGGTCACATCTGGTTCATGACAGAATACCAGGGCCATTCCTGACCAGAAGTGGCTGCACAGGGGAACCATTTGCTTTAGTTTGGTTGCAAACATGAATGCTGGTGAGATCATTTATTTTTCTCTGCTGGCATCTGAGAGTGGTGATTATTGCCGCCAGGTTTTGAAAGAATGGTCTAGTGACCAGTTGTTTGCAGCTATGCGTTTGGCTCACTCCCTGGTCGATCAGGGTTATACATTGTTTGAGGAGGTGCAGCCTTTGATAAAGATCTGTACTGAGCTAGCCCTGCCCTGTATCCCAGATGGCCGTGATGATTTCACTCCTCCTTTTGATATGAATCAGGTTGTATCTTTAGTATGGCTTTTTGAAGATGATCCTTCTGATTTTTGTGAACACTACTCAGCCTGTTCCCCACAGGTGATTGCTGAGTGCATTGTATCTGCTCAGTCTTTGGTTAGACAGGGAGGCTTAAAACTTCAGTTTGTACAACCCATACTTTCAGCATGGTCTGACATGGTGCAATCATCCCCAGCCAAACAATCCACCTCTGCCATCAGGTATGAGCCTACCCAAAAGTATGTTTCCCCACCAGCCATGTCAGCCTCAGTTGCAGCCCAGTACACGCTGCTCCCAACCAAATACTCCTATCCAGTCTCTACTCCCTGTACTTATCCTGCATTCAACCCACCTGCTTCCTCTCCGCTGTCTACAAACCCACAAGTTCTTTCCCCAGCTACTGGTACCTCTTCTCTGCCATATCACAATCCTCATTTCCAGTCTGCTGCACCCCTTATTTACAGTCCTGTAGTCACCTACAGAGCTTCAGTGGCTAAGCCAAAGAAAAAACAAAAGTTTTTCCCAATCAAAATGGTCTTACCATTAACCCAACCTGCCTCCACACCTACCAATCTGTCCCAGCCCGGAGTGCCAGAGCCAGAGCTCCAGCCCGGAGTGCCAGAGCCAGAGCTCCAGCCCGGAGTGCCAGAGCCAGAGTTCCAGCCTGACGCCTTCCAGCCTGATGTCCCGGCCTTCCAGCCTGACGCCTTCCAGCCTGATGTCCCGGCCTTCCAGCCTGACGCCTTCCAGCCGGACGCCTTCCAGCCTGATGTCCCGGCCTTCCAGCCAGACGCCTTCCAGCCTGATGTCCCGGCCTTCCAGCCAGACGCCTTCCAGCCTGATGTCCCGGCCTTCCAGCCAGACGCCTTCCAGCCTGATGTCCCGGCCTTCCAGCCAGACGCCTTCCAGCCTGATGTCCCGGCCTTCCAGCCAGACGCCTTCCAGCCTGATGTCCCGGCCTTCCAGCCAGACGCCTTCCAGCCTGACGTCTTGCAGTCTGATGTCCCGGCCTTCCAGTCTGACGTCTTGCAGTCTGATGTCTCGGCCTTCCAGTCTGACGTCTTGCAGTCTGATGTCTCGGCCTTCCAGTCTGACGTCTTGCAGTCCGATGTCTCGGCCTTCCAGTCTGATATCTTGCAGTCTGATGTCCCGGCCTTCCAGTCTGATGTCTTGCAGTCCGATGTCTCGGCCTTCCAGTCTGATATCTTGCAGTCTGATGTCCCGGCCTTCCAGTCTGATGTCTTGCAGTCTGATGTCCCGGCCTTCCAGTCTGATGTCTTGCAGTCTGATGTCTTGCAGTCCGATGTCCCGGCCTTCCAGTCTGACGTCTTGCAGTCCGATGTCCCGGCCTTCCAGTCTGATGTTTTGCAGTCCGATGTCCCGGCCTTCCAGTCTGACGTCTTGCAGTCTGATGTCCCGGCCTTCCAGTCTGATGTCTTGCAGTCTGATGTCCCGGCCTTCCAGTCTGATGTCTTGCAGTCTGATGTCCCGGCCTTCCAGTCTGATGTCTTGCAGCCTGATGTCCCGGCCTTCCAGTCTGATGTCTTGCAGTCTGATGTCTTGCAGTTTTATGTCCCGGCCTTCCAGTCTGATGTCTTGCAGTTTGATGTCCCGGCCTTCCAGTCTGATGCCTTCCAGTCTGATGCCCCGGCCTTCCAGTCTGATGCCTTCCAGTCTGATGCCTTCCAGTCTGATGCCCTGGCCTTCCAGTCTGATGCCCCGGCCTTCCAGTCTGATGTCCCGGCCTTCCAGTCTGATGTCCCGGCCTTCCAGTCTGATGCCCCGGCCTTCCAGTCTGACGTCCCGGCCTTCCAGTCTGATGCCTTCCAGTCTGATGTCCCGGCCTTCCAGTCTGATGCCTTCCAGTCTGATGTCCCGGCCTTGCAGTCTGATGCCTTCCAGTCTGATGTTCCGGCCTTCCAGTCCGATGCCTTCCAATCTGATGTTCCGGCCTTGCAGTCTGATGCCTTCCAGTCTGATGTTCCGGCCTTGCAGTCCGATGCCTTCCAGTCTGATGCCCCGGCCTTCCAGTCCGATGCCTTCCAGTCTGATGCCCCGGCCTTCCAGTCTGATGCCTTCCAGTCTGATGCCCCGGCCTTCCAGTCTGATGCCTTCCAGTCTGATGCCCCGGCCTTCCAGTCTGATGCCTTCCAGTCTGATGCCCCGGCCTTCCAGTCTGATGCCTTCCAGTATGATGCCCCGGCCTTCCAGTCTGATGCCTTCCAGTCTGATGCCCCGGCCTTCCAGTCTGATGTCCCGGCCTTGCAGTCTGATGCCTTCCAGTCTGATGTCCCGGCCTTGCAGTCTGATGCCTTCCAGTCTGATGTTCCGGCCTCGCAGTCTGATTCTTTCCAGTCTGATGTCCCGGCCTCGCAGTCTGATTCCTTCCAGTCTGATGTCCCGGCCTCGCAGTCCGACGCCTTCCAGTCTGATGTCCCGGCCTCGCAGTCCGACGCCTTCCAGTCTGATGTCCCGGCCTTGCAGTCCGACGCCTTCCAGTCTGATGTCCCGGCCTTGCAGTCCGACGCCTTCCAGTCTGATGTCCCGGCCTCGCAGTCCGACGCCTTCCAGTCTGATGTCCCGGCCTTGCAGTCCGACGCCTTCCAGTCTGATGTCCCGGCCTTGCAGTCTGACGCCTTCCAGTCTGATGTCCCGGCCTTGCAGTCCGACGCCTTCCAGTCTGATGTCCCGGCCTTGCAGTCCGACGCCTTCCAGTCTGATGTCCCGGCCTTGCAGTCCGATGCCTTCCAGTCTGATGTGCCTGCTGTCCAGCCTGATGTGCCTGCCTTCCAGCCTGACGTGCCGCTGCCCGCCTTCCAGCCTGACGTGCCGCTGCTCGCCTTCCAGCCTGACGTGCCGCTGCCCGCCTTCCAGCCTGACGTGCCGCTGCCCGCCTTCCAGTCTGACGTGCCAGCTTCCCGGCCCGATGTGGTTCTGTCTGCTGCCCTGCTTGAAGTGTCTGTTACCCAACCTAATGTGACTTTGCCCATAGCCCAGCTTGACGCAGTGGACTTTCCCCAGCAACTGCTAGTTGGAGCGTCCGGAGGTCGCTCCTTTGAGGGGGGTACTGTCAGGAAAGGTTCCCTCCGCTGGTAATATCAATCATTTGGCATGCAGTACTGCGATCCACCAGCAGGTGTCTCCTGCTGGAATTATGTCATCTTTGGTCCGCAGTACTGGTGTCCACCAGCGGAGGGATCCTGGCAGTATGGAGCAGGCATTGCCCTCTGCAGTCAGGCGTCACATGACTGACAGCAGCCATTATAAATACCCGGCAAGTTCATATACACTTCGCCCTGGTATTGTCCTTGAGCCCTGACCTGCAGCTTGTTTGATATATGTTACCTGTTACCTGATACCTGTTACCTGTTACCTGATACCTGTTACCTGATACCTGATACCTGATACCTGTTACCTGTTACCTGATACCTGACACCTGTTACCTGTTACCTGATACCTGTTACCTGATACCTGATACCTGATACCTGTTACCTGATACCTGACACCTGTTACCTGATACCTGACACCTGTTACCTGTTACCTGATACCTGTTACCTGATACCTGATACCTGATACCTGTTTCCTGATACCTGACACCTGTTACCTGATACCTGATACCTGTTACCTGATACCTGATACCTGATACCTGTTACCTGTTACCTGTTACCTGATACCTGATACCTGATACCTGTTACCTGTTACCTGATACCTGTTACCTGATACCTGATACCTGTTACCTGATACCTGATACCTGTTACCTGATACCTGATACCTGTTACCTGATACCTGACACCTGTTACCTGTTACCTGTTACCTGTTACCTGATACCTGATACCTGTTACCTGTTACCTGATACCTGTTACCTGATACCTGATACCTGTTACCTGATACCTGATACCTGATACCTGTTTCCTGATACCTGACACCTGTTACCTGATACCTGATACCTGTTACCTGATACCTGACACCTGACACCTGACACCTGATACCTGTTACCTGTTACCTGTTACCTGATACCTGATACCTGTTACCTGTTACCTGATACCTGTTACCTGATACCTGATACCTGTTACCTGATACCTGATACCTGTTACCTGATACCTGATACCTGTTACCTGATACCTGACACCTGTTACCTGTTACCTGATACCTGACACCTGACACCTGATACCTGATACCTGTTACCTGTTACCTGTTACCTGTTACCTGTTACCTGATACCTGATACCTGTTACCTGTTACCTGTTACCTGTTACCTGTTACCTGATACCTGTTACCTGTTACCTGTTACCTGATCCCCGATCCCCGATCCCTGTATCCTGCCTCTTGTACCTGTTCCCTCTCTCCTTGTCCCCCTATTCTGCTTACTTCCTATTTATGACCCCGGCCTGGCTTGACTACGATTCTGGTTCTCCCTTTTGTTACATTATACTGGTTTACTTGCTTATCTGCACTGTTTGGTTGTTAGTTTGTTCACTTAGTTTGTATTGGTGGTGTGTTCACATTTATATGCGTTTGCTTAATAAATTTACCTTCACTTATTTGTGTCTGGTTCACTTGTCGCAGTCACACAGTTCTGGTCACATCTGGTTCATGACAGCGTTCCTCCATCTTGAGAGTTGGGCCTTAGCTCTTTCCCTCCAGGCAGGGTTAAGGGGCGTGTCCTTGAGACAGAACTCTTCTTGAGGAATATCTGTTGCCAATCCTTCCTTCAGGCTACATACTGAAGCTGGGGTGGCTGGACTAACCTGCCCCAGCAGTAATCTGGATGGCACCCTCAGTGGTGCAGCTTCTATGTTCCGGACAGTGACAGAAACCCTGCCGTGAGTCCTCTTCAAAGCCCTGGTAGGTAACACTTCTGGGATGCGTTCTAGTCCCTTCTTGTCTCCCTCTCTTGTATCTTCGAGGACAATGAAAGGACCTGGCTTCTTCCAACTCAACTTGACAAAAGCCCTCAAGCAGAAAACTTCCCCGGACTGGACCCATTTCCTTCCCCTATCCAAGAGCCAGATTTTTCCCACTCCCTCTTCAGGAGCCTTCTCTTCCTGCTTCAAGTCTCGGTATGTCTGTGCCAGCATCGGATGTATTTTAGTGGGGGGGTCCCTTCTGGAGCACCAGTGGTGCAAGAAGCCTTCTCACCAAGTCGGTATTCATCCCAATAATAAGGGAACTTTTTTCGGCCGCCGGGGGGCAGGGACACACTATGACCAGTGTGTCGTACGTCTAAGCCTCTCCTGCTGTACTTGGGTCAAGTGCGAGTCTGACCGACAGGTAGCCATCGTATGTGAAGTTCTGAGTGCCTAAACCCCATATTTCCAGTTCTTCCGGTTTCTGTAACGGCAGGTGCTTGAGATGTCAGTCATAGAAGTCCTTGTACAAGAGGGTCACTTGGGCTGCAGTATTCAGCAGTGCCTTTGTATAAATCCCCATTGTCCCCATCCACTTGAATGGGGACAATCGGGGAGGGCCCCACCAGCTTGGGAGGTATCCCACTAGACGTGGTATTTTTGGCCTGTTTGGTGGCCTGTACTTTCACCCTAGGTTTTGGGGGGCCTCTTTCTCTTCCGCCATTGTTTCTCTATACCTCCTGAGATGTTTGGCGTGGGAGTCAGTGTGGATTCAATAACAGCAACCGGGCGCCCAGTCGACTCTTTCACTGGGGCCCTCCAAAGTTTTCCGCCGGCTGCTTGAACTTGGCCTCAGCTACTGGGCTTGGGCACATTCGTCTGAAATGTCCTACTCCTCCACATTTGAAACAGATTTTCTGTACTGGTTTCGTGGGCAGCTGGGGGTTTCCTGAGACATTTTTAGGGTGGCCTCTTCTGTCTGGGTGTTTGCCAGCATTGCCATCTCCAGTATCTTTACAGCCCAGTCTTGCTAGCAGAGATGTGTTGAGGGGGCGACAGCCATGACCCTTGTTCAGTGCCCGCTGCCAAAACACTGAGTTCCAAGGTATCCGAGGGGACATCTACCTGCTGTACTTTGACACTGGGAGCGTTGGGGGGACTGGAGCTTCCTCTGTTTTTGGTCCCTCTCCATCTCCATCTTATCTGCTTCATTCATCTTCCCGATAAGTACCTCATCTGGAGAGGAGAGATCTTCCAAATACTGTTTCAGAGCCATCTTGATATTATCACTCCTCAACCCGGTAGTCACAGATCTCCGGATTTTTTTCTGGATTAATTCCACTCCATAGTGTTCTCCCATTCCCTCCTCCTGACTTGCAGACAGCAGGCGGTCTTTAAGCTCAATAGCCCGGAACAGGAAGTTCTGAGGAGTCTCTTTGATATCCTGAGTTATGTTCATCAATCTGTGATACAGTTCAGCAGTGTCTTCCTCCTCATAGTAGCTCTTCAGTATTCTCATTAACTGATTCAAGGCCATTCCAGTCTTCCTTTACAACATGTCTCTGACACTTGAGCCTGGGCTGATGGCATGGATAACAGCCTCTTGGATTTCGGATTCCAAGTATCCTTTCTGTAACCCTAACTCTACCTGGTGTAGAAGACTGGTGTAGGACAGTTTTTCCTTCTGTCCCTTTTCTCCTATATGACCATCAATACGGAAGTCTTTCCGGATGGTTACTTCCTGCAAGCGGCCCCCGGTTGAGTCTTTTTTGTCTCTTCACAGGGTTAAGCATCACTTGGTCATCCGTCTGATCTTCCAGAGAGGCATGTACTTCACTGATGCGCTCAGCCATTAATCTGGAGGTTTCCTGAAATGTATCTTGTATATCGCAATACTGTGTCTTCAGGTGAGCCAACTGTTGCTCTGCCTGTGATTTTCCAGAAACCCCAACTTGTTGGATTGGGTGTGTCAGTTGGAGTTCTGTTCTTTCAGACAACTTTATACTAGCACCATGGAAGTTTTCGGGGATACCCTGTCCCCACTCTATCAATGCGTAGGTGCAACCAGTGCTGTGGTCTGTTTTCACTGCGACTACATGTGTCTTCCTGTCTGGGGACAATACTTGGACCACCTCTTTGACTTGTTTCCTACCCCAGTCATGCTCGCTTCTGCGCGTGTCCCTTCTGCTTCACACCATTGGATTTCTTTGGCTGGATCCATGGTGATACCAAGGGGGGCAGGCTTGCTAGTAGAGTGATAGTATCCCGGACGAGCCCCCATGTGTAGCACTTACCCCCGAAGGAGCTGCTGGTTTTAATTGGGCCTGCACTCTACCTAGAAACCCCACTGACTTGACTCAATACCCTTGACACAGCTGTGGTGCAATCTAATACAGTACATTATACGACAATGCAAAGTACCTGTATTGTACCCTCAGGATCCACTGGCTCCACCTGGTGGGGAAAAACAGTACGCCACACAACTGGATACTTAACCAGAAATATTGTTTACTGTGAAATATTTCAATAGGTGGTTACAGTAATTGTGCTGTCGTCCCAATATAGAATGACAGCACAATATATTTCAATATAGCAGAATATAACAGATTATAATAGATGTATACAAATGTATTTATATGAACCTGGGAGCTCCCCTTGTTTTAAAGGCTATACGTGAGGCCTCCCTTAAAGTACTTTAATCCGGGGTTTTTTTTCTTTGCTAGCTCAAGTCACTCATTTGTATTTGTAATCCAAAGTAAGGTGGAAGATTAAGCTGAAATGCTCCTGGTGTAATTTCAGTAACTTATTTACATGCGCTGAGGCACCAAAGTAAATAGGCCTCAATTCTGTTCAGTGTCAGTGGCTCTGCTACGCCTCCGTGGAACTGCAGATTCCAGTGAGGCCTGTATGTGAATCTAACTGTAGGCAAATGTTAACAAATGGTGGGTCGTAGCCCACTCACCAACTGGATCAGAGTTCTGTGTGATCACTTTGGTCCGGTTACAGTAGGTTGTCTTTCCGTCAGCTTGGCCAGACGCTCTGTATCGCTCTGCTGAATCAATCCGATTCTCCGCCAAGTGCCTTTGGACCTTCTCAATCCGGCTACTGTCTTTTAGGCTCCATCAGGTCACCTCACAAACGTGAGCTGTCTGGTGCTCTGCAATAGCTATTGGCTGCTGCCTCTCAGGACACCCCTCCACAGATCTGCACAGGCAGGTAACGTGGTCCCAAGAGACCTAAAATTATGGCTGCTGTCCCTTATATCCCCTACCCAGCATGCACTGCGTAAGAGAGCGTTCATGGGTAGGTCACACACGGACTCCTGGGTAACAAGGTCAACCTTCAGAATCCAGTCACTTCCTGTACAAGTCTTTAGGTTATTCTAAGGTAAATGATAAACAGGTGCGTTACCCATATTTAGCCACTAGCTGGCTCTAGTACGAAACCACAGTAATGTCCATATACCTCATATTAAAGCATGCATAATCACATCAGCAAAGCAAGGATGTCAGCGCTACACATCAGGGTCCCCAGAGCCCCCCTTACATCAGGGTCCCCAGAAAGCCCCAAGGCTCAGGAGCTGGCTACATAAAGAATGCAGGGCTCAGCTGTGCCCATCTATGCAGCCTCACCAGTGCTCAGGAAGGCAGCCTCACCTATGCCCAGCACTGCACCCCCCCCCCCCCCCCCCACTGTAGTGTCCACTGTCCCCTGCACCCCAACCCACTGCACCATTCCCATCCAACCCTGTGATAATGTCTGTGGGCCGGGTGCCCGCATTCAGTGGTGGCTGGCCAAGTGCCGACCCCTGCCCTAGAGACTTGGGGCTATGGGCCCCAGATTCAGGTCTATAGCCACCCCCTAGCGATGCCTCTGAGTACCACAGAAACTCAGCTAAAGCTCAAATAAGACAGGTGCATTCAGCCGCCCACATTTTTACTGTCAGCTTCTTCCATCCACAAACGTTTACAAACATGATAAATCAGGCTATTGTTTTACAAATTGTCTGTAAAAATACAAATGGTTGGCAACCTTGAGAGGGGCGTTGAGGTAAACTGTGGGTATGGTGTGCACAATCACTGCAGCTACTCGTACAGTAATTGACGTTTTCTTCTCCAGTAACTGTACTTTTTTTATATTATAAAAGATGTACTGATTAGCAGCATTGTCATCTAGGCTGCTTGCTTCTAATTTGGACTATGAAACACCTCACCTCCTCCTCATATTCATGGCAGAGGAGTAAGTGTTTTATAGTCCACAGAAGTGGACAGGGTTGATAACATTGCTTGGGATTTCAGTATAGCAGAGTTGTCAACTCCCTACACCAGGGATAATGAATTAAAATTCAAGGAGGTCCGGTCGCCAAAATTTTCTTTGGGCGGAGGTCCGAATCTCAAGTCCTGGCTATGACTCAGAAAGATATACAGTGACTACAATCTATCAAAAACATGAGAAATGTACAATTTCCTTAGCATTTCAACAATATTTATTGTCAAGTTTCAGTTACAATATTAAACATGTGGACAGTTGGAACTAGGATAGCTTTACATTTGCTCTTGTCTTTGTATGGAAAACAAACAACTATTTTTAACAAAAACAATATGGAAACAAATTAATAACTCTTTAATAAAACATAAAAAGCACATCCATTTTTCAAGTAAAAGAAAAAAGCACTTCCTGACTTTATTTCAATTTTTTACCACCCAAAAACCTGTCTAGTGAGAAAAATTGGCTTTTGATTGTCCTGCCAGTAGTTTGAATCTTGGCTTAAATTAAGTTACTGCCATTCTCATGCAAATATGTAGGTGCTCATTGGTGAGTTTGGAACGATACTTTGTTTTAATAATGTTCATAGTGGAGAAAGCTGACTCACAGCTATACGTAGATCCAAACATGGTCAAGGTGTGTAGTGCTACCTTGATTAGACAAGGGAAATCAGTCTCAGGCACAGTCTGTAGCCAGAAGTTAGCCGGATCAGTTCCTCCAAAGTGCTCTCTTAGTGCAACATTTGTTTGCAGGTCAATCATTTCTGTCTGTAGAGATGCCTCATGTGCCCACTTGAAGGTCTGCATCACCTCCTTTGAAAACACTCTGACATCTTTAATGAGGAATGGATTGTGAATGAACAGGCGGATCTGATGTCCAAGACTGAAGCTATCAAACCTTTTACTGAAGTTTCCAATGAGTTTATTTATGAAGTCAACAAAAGGAGAAACATCTCTTTCCTTGACTCTGTTCTTTCACCTTTGTGAAATGCAAGCACTCTCCTTGCAGATCTTCCTTGAACAAATCCAGTTTTCTCTGGAAGGAGCGGAAAGCAGTCATCACATCACAGATGGAATTGTTCTTGCCCTGGAGCTTTAAATTGAGTTTGTTAAGGTGTGATGTTATATCCACTAGGAAAGCGATATTATCCATTGTGCTCTCATCTTGTAAAAACAGTGAAACCTGTCTTGCTTTCTGACTTTTGAGTTGCACTAAGAAAGCTGCTACTTCTGTTCGAATGGACCAAAAGCATTCCAATACATTGCCTTTACTTAGCCATCTAACATTGTTGTGAAGTAAAAGGTCATTTGCATTTGCCTCAACTTCTTTAAGAAACTCTCTTAGTAAACGATGTTGATGGGATGAGGATACCCTGAGGAAGTTGATGAGTTTCATCATTGTGTCCTTGATTTCTGCAAACGTGTCCGATAGAATGGCACACAGGACAGTCTGGTGAATAATGCAGTGGTAAGAAATAAGGTCAGGGTTGTCCTCTTTCAGTCGTGCCACAGCTCCTCTCTCCTTTCCTACCATGGCAGGGGCACCATCTGTGGTAACCGAGACCACTTTTTTCAGATCCATCTTCCTCTTTCTCAGAATCTCCTTAATGGCCTCATATATGTCTTGTCCTCTTGTGTGTGTCTCAAGTGGTGTTACGCCTAACAGGTCCTCACAAAGTTCTTTTGTTTCTTTGTGAAAAAATCTTACATACACCAAAAGCTGGGCATTATCAGTTATATCCGTTGATTCATCAATGGCTAAAGAAATGCATACTGCACTCTGAATTGCTGCATCAAGTTGTCCCAATACATCCTCTGTTAATATTTCAGTCTTTTTTTGTTGCTGTTGATGCTGACAGTGGGATCTGGTTGATTTTTCCACACAACTCATCTCTTTGTTTACCCTCAAGTAAAGTTTCAGCAACAGCATTCAAACACTCCTTTACAAATGTACCATCGGTAAATGGTCTTTTGTGTTGCCCCAAAATCCATGCTACTTTAAGTGAACATTCATTTACACGCTGCTGGGCTGTAAATGAATGTGAGAGGACTTTGGTAGATCTGTCATACTGGGCTTTCAGTTCCGTTATTTTACGTGCCCTCACCTCGGAATGCTGTGGATATGTTTGCGCAAACGAACTGTGTTTTGTTTTTTCGTAGTGACGCTTCACATTGCTACTTTTTATTAACGCAACGGTTTCACAACAAATGAGACAAACCGGTTTTAAACTTCCCACAGGAAGAATGAACATATACTGGTCTGTCCATTCATCTTTGAAGACTCGGTTTTCAGTGTCTACCTTCCTTTTCTTGGCACACACCATGCTCTCTGTCGCTTTTGCTATGGTTTCCTCCACACACTTTGGTAATATTCTGTAAATGTAAATGTCCCCATTAGTTTTCCCCCTTACATCAGTTGCCCCTATTGAAGCAATTCATTACATTGGGTGCCCCATCAGACTACCCCCAAAAATCAGTTGCCAAAGGAAGAGTACACTCTTATATCAGGTATTCTTGTCAGAGTGCCCACTTACATCAGGTTTCTGCAATGGAAAGCCCCCTTACAGCTGGTGTTTCCCATCAGTGTGCCCTCCTATATAATTTGTCACCATCAGAGTGGCCCATTATATAAAGGTGCCCCCTTACATTAGGTGTCACCATAAGTGTGACTCCTTACATCAGGTGTTCCCACCAGATCAGGTGTGCCCATCATAGTGCACTTTAAATTAGGTGTGTTCTTCACAGTGCCCCTTTACATCAATTGTCCCCATCACAGTACCCCTTTACATCAGGTGTCCCCACCACAGTGCTTCTTTAAATCAGGTGTCCCCATCACAGTGCTTCTTTAAATCTGGTGTCCCCATCACAGTGCCCCTTTACATCAGGTGTCCCCATCACAGTGCCCCTGTACATCAGGTGTCCCCATCACAGTGCCCCTGTACATCAGGTGTCCCCATCACAGTGCCCCTGTACATCAGGTGTCCCCATCACAGTGCCCCTGTACATCAGGTGTCCCCATCACAGTGCCCCTGTACATCAGGTGTCCCCATCACAGTGCCCCTTTACATCAGGTGTCCCCATCACAGTGCCCCTTTACATCAGGTGTCCCCATCACAGTGCCCCTTTACATCAGGTGTCCCCATCACAATGCCCCTTTACATCAGGTGTCCCCATCACAGTGCCCATTTACATCAGGTGTCCCCATCACAGTGCCCCTTTACATCAGGTGTCCCCATCACAGTGCCCCTTTACATCAGGTGTCCCCATCACAGTGCCCCTTTACATGAGGTGTCCCCATCACAGTGCCCCTTTACATCAGGTGCCCCCCTCACAGTGTGTCTTTAAATTGGGTGCCCCCATCACAGTGCCCCTTTACATCAGGCATTCCTGTCAGAGTGTCCCCTTACATCAGATGTCCCCATCAGAGTCCCCCTTAACATAAAATAAGGGTCATGCTGATGGGCACATTTTATATTAAGGGGCACTCTGATGGATACAACAAAAGGCGCCCCTTAACTTAAAATTTGCCCATCAAAGTGCCCCTTTTAATATAAAATGTACCCATCAGTGTTGCTCTTAAAATAAAATATGCCCATTAGCGTGCCCCTTAACATGAAATAAGGGTCACACTGATGGCCGCCTATTATGTTAGGAGGCACTCTGATGGACAAATTTTATTTTAAGGGGCATGCTGATGGGTATATTTTTAATGTGCACATCGATGGGCATATTTTGTAGGGCACATTTTGTTGTGCTCATCAGCATGCCCCTTAACAAAATATGCCCATTGATGTGCACATTAAAAATATACCTATCAGCATGCCCCATAAAATAAAATTTGTCCATCGGAGTACCCCTTAACATAAAAGGTGCCCATCAGCGTGACCCTTATTTTATGTTGTTAAGGGGCACGCTGATGGGCAAATTTTATGTTAAAGGGCACTCTGATGGGCACATTTTATTTTAAGGGGCACGCTGATGGGTATATTTTTAATGTGCACACCGATGGGTATATTTTGTTAAGGGGCACCTTAACAAAACATGCTGATGGAACTCCGCTCAAGCTGTCTTGCCTACACACGGTCACACCAAATTCTGATCATTTATAACGCGGTGACGTACAACACGTACGATGGGACTAGAAAAAGGAAGTTCAAAAGCCAGTAGCCAATAGCTTCTGTCTCGTAGTTGAATCTGAGCATGTGTGATTTTGGCGTGTCGGAATTGCATACACACAATCCGTTGGGAAAATTGAGAACATGCTATCAATTTTTGGCTGGTGGAAATTTGGACAGCTAAATTTCCGATGGAGCATACACACGGTCGCATTTTCCGATTGAAAAGCTCTCATCGGTCTTTTTCTGGCCGGAATTCCGATCATGTGTACGCGGCATTATACAATGTATGATGCAATCTTTTGATTAGTTAGATCCATGCTACAATTGTTATAGTTAAACTACTTTTAGTTTATGTTGGGAATACAACTCAATATTATTACCATATACAGTATAAGATCTTTTTTTTTGCTGTCACCATATGTACTTATGTATACTAATTTTTAAAATGCAATAAACAAATTTGACAAGGACAAATAGTACATAATGTAAGCAGGCTATGCAAAAGTTAATTGTTTGCTTTTAAAATGACATTACCCTCATGTAAACAGTTAATTATATTCCACCATGCAAGATTATAATGGATAGACAAGCATATGAACATGGTTATCAACAAGTCTAAAGGGAAATTCAATGCTTTTAGATTTATTTGTTATGGATTTCTAATGCTTTCACCTGCCATATTATAAAGATAAAATTAACATAAATGAAATCTCTTCACAGACTGAAAGACGAATTTCCAGAAATGCCTTTTCAAAAAATGATCTTTACATTTTATTCACTTATTAAAACATATTTCCCTATGCCATTTTCCTTGTAAGTGTTTTGTTCATGCATATTTATGATGAATACACATTTTCTTGTGCAGATAAATTGAACAACTTTTATTTGTGGTGTTCAAGTAAAATAGGTTTAAATGTAAAATCATTTTCTCAAGAGTTTTTGCCTGGTTAAACAGTTATAACTGAGATCTCATCAGCAGTAGGGTCCTTACCTTGGATCACTTCTTGTACTAACTTTTATTATTTCTAATTAAATTGCTTTAGAATGCTTTAATATAGTTCCACTTGTACGAAAGTCTATTATTTCAGATTTAATGACTGTGTTACTTGCTGAAAAGTAATTTAAAAAAGGCATTTATACTTTTCAATGATGTGATCACCATTACATCTTACCCACTGCCTGATGTTGGAGAAACAGAAGAAGGGGCAACAGCAATAGTCACAATAAAGGTATATTGTGCTTAAGAATGGGTTTGGGGGAGAAAGTGAAAATGTTAGAAAAGTAGATTTTCACATTTTTTAATGATACATGACTCAAGTATCCAGACAAGTTGCAGTATGCAAAGAGTAGATAAAGCGGAGACTAGGGATGAGCCGAACACGCCCCGGTTCGGTTCGCACCAGAACTTTCGAACGGACCCCAAATTCGTACGAACGTTAGAACCCCATTGAAGTCTATGGGACTCGAACATTCGAAATTAAAAGTGCTAATTTTAACGGCTAATATGCAAGATACTGTCCTAAAAAGGGTTTGGGGACCTGGCTCCTGCCCCAGGGGACATGGGTCAATGCAAAAAAAAGTTTTAAAAACGGCCGTTTTGGCGGGAGCACTGATTTTAATGACGATTAAAGTGGAAAAAAAAGTGAAATATTCCTTTAAATATGGTGCCTGGGGGGTGTCTGTAGTATGCCTGTGAAGTGCCACGTGTTTCCCGTGTTTAGAACAGTCCCTGCACAAAATGACATTTAACGGAAATAACGTTAATTAAAGCTGCTTGCGGTTTTAATGTTATATCTGGTTCCTGCAATATGGTTGAAAATCATTGAGAAAAATGGCATGGGTATCCCTCCCTGCCCATTACCAGCCCCTTTGGGTCTTGTACGCATATTAAGGGGAACCCCGTACCCATATTAAAAAAAGGAAATGTGTTTTTGCCCCCAGGCCCTATATACTCAGAACAGCAGTATACAGGCGGTGCAAACAAGACAGGGACTGTGTAGGTTTGTTGTGTTAAGTTGAATCTGTTTGTAATTTTCAACTGTAAGGCTGCGTACACACGGGCGGACTGTTCGCTCAACTTTGTCCGCTGAACAGTGTTTCAGCGGACAGTCCGCTCGTGTGTGGGCTTCAGCGGACAGTTTCAGTGGACTGTCTGACGAACAAAGTTTTTCGGAATTTCCGTAAAACTGTCCGCTGAAACTTGGTTTGAGCGGACAGTCCGCTCGTGTGTAGGCTTGTTCGTCAAACTAAGTCTCGCGCATGCTCAGAAAGAATTTACAGGGCGGACAGGGCGGAAGCGCTTTGGTCTTGTAAAACTAGTGTTCGTATTGAAGCTAGCATATTCGTCATGCTGCTAATTTTGTGGTTTTTTAATATAGCCCGTTCTTTTCTTCTTCGTAATGCAAGAAAAGTGAAGTAGCTTTGCTGCTTATATTCACACAGAGTTATACCACATGTTTTTATTCATCCTCATCCTATGATTAATCTTCCAATTATAGAAAAAATATATTCAAAATTTTTAAAAAAACAAAAAAAAACCCTATAAAAAAAAAAAAAATTATATATATATATATTTCTTAAAAAAAAAAAAAATTAGAATTTATCTATTACTCTATATTTTTGGAACTACTATTGTCATATTTTTTATTGTTTTTTTTTGGGGGGGGGGGGGGGGGTTGAAACAAGATTGACTTGCATTTTTTTTGGCCAAGCAGGACTATGCAAGTAGAGATAGATAGATAGATAGATAGATAGATAGATAGATAGATAGATAGATAGATAGATAGATAGATAGATAGATAGATAGATAGATAGATAGAGATAGATAGAGATACCCAAACCAGCATTTTAGCTTACACATGATTGCATGTTCAAAATCAGCAGAGCTTCCCCTCATTTCAAATGTTAAGCCTCAAATTTACAGCGACTGCACTTCCAAGTGCACTTGCAGTGCTTTAAAAATTGCACTTGAAGTTAGCATATTTACATGAACGTGTGTTTTGTAAATAACCCCCAGAGTCTTTTGACATGTATCTGCCTACTCACAAATAAACTTTGTTTAAGCCAAAATTAAAAAAAAATATAAAAAAAATATAAAAAAAAAACATACAAGATTTTTTTGAAATAATAATTTTTTATTTTTCCTCAGAACAAAAATAAATCAAGAGGGAGGCAACACTGGAGACAATTTTGACGTTTGTGAAGCCTTTTGTCCCCCAGGCACACATCAAGTGATTGGCCACCAAAATTCCGAACCTGCGTAGCATGTAAATAGGGAGCACAACCAGGTCCTAGAATCCCAAAGACCAGGAACAGCAGCAGATGAGATCTATGTCCCCAGACTGTGGTACTACAACAGCCTGCGTCTTCTTTCAGAGCAGACTGAAGCCAGGCAGTCACTTGCGACTCTTCCGTCTAGCCTTCCCTCCACGCGTCGCTGGAGGCTGTGCCTCTGGTGGTGGAGTTGTGGTAGGAGGAGGAGGAGGAGGAGGAGGAGGAGGAAGAGGAGCAGTAGCGTCTGCGTTGTAAAGCTTAGTGGTGGGTGTGAGCTCACCCTTCAGACCCCGTTGGATGGCATCAAAAAAGATTGCTTCACACAAGTTTCGCTGTGGTTTGTCCATTTCTTGTAGCTTACTAGCCAGATAAGTGGCATAGGCCTCCTCCGGATTGGGGGGTTTTGACAAAACTTGTGTGGCTTGGCGTATAAGCACCAAGGACTCCTCCTCTGTACGGCTCATCCTCCTGGGCCTTTTGCTGGCTAGGCGGAGGGGAGGGACCTGGCTTTCAGTCCGACTCCTGCTGAGCCCAGCTAGCTCTTGTGTGGCTGGTCCCGGCCTCCTCCTCCATACCACTGGTCCCGGCCTCCTCCTGGGTGAGCTCATCCTGTGTAAAAAAACAAAGAAATCAATAAATAAAATATGTCTATATTTTGAAATCATCAATCACTAACAATTTTACAGTTCTCACTTGCAAATACATTTGTCTTGAAATACAAAAGGCTATCATTTTGACACCATCATTTTTCCATCAGTTCACCAAGATTTGAGCCACATTTGTGTAAACTACTGTATCCTTCTATCTAATTTAATTTGTGATGAAATCCTAGATTTGGAAGCAATTCAAACATTGAACTTGACATCATTAATATTTGAGCAATCCAAACTTTAGAAAATAAAATATACCTGGCTCCAGCTGGGCGCATCAACTTCGTCCAGCAAGGAAGGGTCTGGATCTTCCAGGGATGGCTCACCTGAGGCGGAGGGAAGGGTGGAGGGACGGGTAGACGGAAGAGTCGAAAGTGACTGCCTGGCTTCTGACGTGTCATAATACCACAGCTTAGGTACATATATCTGATCTGCTGCTGCTCCTGATGTTTGGGACTCTAGGATCTTTCTTTGCTCCCGCCTATACCCGCTACGCAGGTTCTTAATTTTGGCGTTCACAAAGTCAGTGTCTGCCTGGGGGAGTCGGGTTTTCACAAACGCCAAAACTGTCTCCAGTGTCTTCTTCCGGGCAGCACGGCTTGAATATTGGGGGTGTTTTGAATCCCAAAGATTGCTGTGCGACTCAACTAAATCAAGAAATGTTGAGAGGAACCTTTGCATTTTCTGAAAAAAAAAAAAAAGTCAGACCAAATGCACACTATATTGTGACAATGTAGGCGACACACACACTACCACACACGCTACCCCCCCACACACACACACACACTACCCCCCACACACACACACACACTACCCCTCCCACACACACACTACCCCTCCCACACACACACACTACCCCTCCCACACACACACAAACACTACCCCCCCCCACACACACACACTACTGCCCCATACACATACACACACACACACACACACACTACTGCCCCATACACACACACACACACACACACACACACACACACACACAAACACACACTACTGCCCCATACACATACACACACACACACACACACACACACACACTACTGTCCCATACACATACACACACACACACACACACACACTACCCCTCCCACACACACAAACACTACCCCCCCCCCCCCCCCCCCACACACACACACACACTACACACACTACTGCCCCATACACATACACACACACACACACACACACACACACACTACCCCTCCCACACACACAAACACTACCCCTCCCCCCCCCCCACACACACACACACACACACACTACACACACTACTGCCCCATACACATACACACACACACACACACTACCCCTCCCACACACACAAACACTACCCCCCCCCCCCCCCCACACACGCACACACACACACACACACACACACTACTGCCCCATAGACATACACACACACACACACACACACACACACACACACACACTACCCCCATCCCCCCTATACACCCACCTCCACCCCCACACTACCACACAAAACACCAACCCCACTCAGCCACCAACCCACATAAAAATCAAGTAAACATCAATAAGAATAAAATTCAATATGCACATCCCCAACGCAGGCTTTAAATTAAACGAAAATAAACCGATAACTATCTTACTGACGCGTGTAGCACTCGCTGCTTCCGTTCGGACAAGCGTACGGCCTCGCGGTAATGCTTTACATACAGCGCATGCGCTCAGGCTCCGCCTGCGTCGCCCGCCCCTGACGTTCCTTGTGACCGTGTTTCCCCGCCCCTTTTACCCTCGTTCCGCTGTGGGTAAATGATAGGAGAAAATGGCGGACGCAAATTCTATGAGCAGCGTGAGCAGCGCGGAGGAAAGCCATGGACCCCATGCTTCCGGAGCAAGGAGGAGATATAAGGCCACCAATATGGCCTTTGAAGAGATGGTGGAGATGGTGGCTGTATTAAAAAGGGAGGATTGTGATGGGGAACATGGCCCGTACCCCAAACCTAATGTCCGGAAAAGCGCCATCTTGGATGAGGTTGTGACATCGTTGGAGAACAAATTTGGGGTACGAAGAAGCAAGGACCAGCTCCGGAAACGATGGTCCGACATCAAGTCCAGGGAGCCGGACCAATATTACCGCATCAAAAAGGCCCTGAAAAAAAGTGAGTAAACTCCGCGTTTCTCGTGACTGTCGGACATAATCGTTCGTGTAGGCATTGAAAATCTGGCGGATTTGTTCGTAATCGTTCGTGTAGGTAGTGTATGTAAATCTGGCGTATTTGATCGTAATCGTTCGTGTAGGTAGTGTCTGAAGATCTGGCGGATTTGATCGTAATCGTTCGTGTAGGTAGTGTATGTAAATCTGGCGGATTTGATCGTAATCGTTCGTGTAGGTAGTTTATGTAAATCTGGCGGATTTGATCGTTCGTGTAGTTGATAGTTCATGTAATGAGCGCATGTGGTTGTTCGTATATGTGGGCGTAAATAGCATGAATTTGTGTATGGTGTAAATTTATCTGGTGTTGGATTAGATTTTAATTAGTTATTAATTTTTTTGTATTGTTCATGATAAACTGAATTGTCACGCTCAGTTTATAGGATATAAATTTTTACTAAAGTTTCATAAATTTATTCAGTGCAATGTAGACTCAATTCAAAAAATGAGATAGATAGATAAAATGCTGGTTCAACATCTGGACTGGGAAACATTTAAGTGTAGTTTGGGACATCATAGAACATTTTTTGACATAATCACACACAGGTACTCCAGGGGATGATTCGAGTGTGTCCGTCTGTGAAACTTGGACAAAAGATATAAAGTATCACAGTTTGGTTAAAGGCTAGGTTCACATTGCTGCAATGTACGAGATCAAATGTGATTTGCACTGCGGTGCAAATCACATGTGATCTCTGTGTGATGCGATTTCAGCCATACATATAGTATGGCTGAATTCGCATCGCATCCGGCCCAAACTTGTACATGGCCCTTTTTTTAGTCCACAGCCGAATCGGATCACATGGGTGTTCACACCATGTGTTCCGATTCCTGTCTGAGTTTAAAGATTGCACTGTGAAATGAGAACTAATTTGGAGGTGTCAATAAAACTTTACACTGATACTCCCAGCAGGTCACATAGGGCAGTGCGAACTGTGCATGCGATGCATGAAACCACAGTAGATTTGCAGCGTTCGCACATCGCAGCAGTCTGAATACAGCCTAACTAAAAAAAAGTCATTTTAAGGATGTATTAAACTAGGATCTTGTAATAACCAGCTAATAATTGTACACCACTTCAAACCAATGTTTCATATTCAAATTTCTGAACTCAAATATCACTATGCTTAAAAGTATTTTTTTATTTTTATTTTTTTTTATTTTTTTTCATTCTCATAGGGGAACAACGACTCAGACAAGAGGCGGAGCAGCCCAGGACCCCCCGACCTCGCCAGCCTGATTGGGCAATTAGCCCCAGCCCCGTGTCGGTGATGGAGCCATCCAGCCCCGTGTCGGTGATGGAGCCATCCAGCCCCGTGTCGGTGATGGAGCCATCCAGCCCCGTGTCGGTGATGGAGCCATCCAGCCCCGTGTCCCAGCTGGAGCAGCCAAGCCCAGGGCTAGATGTGGAGGAGGAAGAGGTGGTGGAGATACGCACCCCACAAAGTGAGTGTCTGACAATCCAGCTTAAGGTAAACAATTAATGGCTGTATATGTTAACCAATTTTTTATCTACACATGCTTTTAGGTGAGGATCTTGTTGTGAAAGGACAACAAGCTGCAGAGCCGTTTTCAAGCGACAGTGCCCAGAGGCTGATAGGGCAGATCATGGCCTGGAATGCCAGGATGGATTTAATGGAGAGCAACATCCAGGCCATGCAACACCAAATACATGCCATACAACAGCAGCTGGTCCCTATGAGGCAGGAAATGAAGAACATGATCGATGTTTTAGGGAGAATCTAAGCCCCTTTTCCCTAAAACACAATCGATCATGTTCTTCATTTCCTTGCCAAAAAGTTTTTAATGTTTTTACAAGATTGTTTTTAGAGGCCAAATTTTGAAGATGCACACGGTGTGTCAACATGTGCTATGTGCCATCAGAGGATCGCAATGGACGCATTTGGTGTTTGCAAACCCTTCCTCATTCTAGTATGTGAGAGGAAGGGATTGCACACACCAAACACGTCCATTGATCACTCATGATGGTACATAGCACATGTTGACATTACCAATTTTTGTTGTGCATCTTCAAAATTTGGCTTTACCCCTTGTTTTATGTAAATAGTTAAAAATCTGATTTTATTTTTTTATTTTTGTGATAATTGTATTTTAGATATATCTATATATTTCTATGTTTACCAAAAAAAAAAAAATAAAAAAAAAAAAAAAGAATTTATAACAAAAAGAAAAAAAAAAACAATTTAAAAAAAACAATTTCCCAAAAAAAAAAAAAACACACAAAAAACAAAAAAGATCTAAAAAAGAGGCACTGGTTGGAATGTGCACTATTAAAAAATCAAAAAAAAGATGTGTGTGTGTGTGTGTGTCTACTTCTTTCAATACTCAATACCAGTTTGGGAAGTCATTTTGTGTTTTCTGTCACAAAGGGCCTTATTTCCTATTGTCAAAAACCACTTTGCTATACAAATGCACTAGGACAGGAATATGCAATTAGTGGAAATCCAGCTGTTGCAGAACTACAAGTCCCATGAAGCATAGCAAGACTGACAGCCACAAGCATGAGACCCAGAGGCATGATTGACTTGTAGTTTTGCACCAGCTGGAGGTTGGCCAATTGCATATCCCTGAATTAGGACAATGTAGGAGACAAGCAACGTGAAAAGCAAACAAGAACCAAACTTAAAAATTTGAACAGACAAGACATATTTCCAGAAAAATACATTTTTATTGCTCAGCTGGCATTGGAATAGCCCCCCTACCATTAAAATAGCTGACATAGCGGTCACGCACCTCACGTGCTGTTTGGGGGGCTAAGCCAGGAAGGGCATGATCCAACCCTGTCAGTTCTGGAAGTCTGAGTCCGGCCTCAGGCCCAATAGGCTGCAGGTACTGGTTACCTGAAAATTTCCTTAGAAAATTGTGCAGAATGCAGCAGCACAGAATAACATAGTTCAGTTTATATTCTGCAAGGTTGATGGCTGTCAGTAACAGACGGAACCGGCAGCCATAATGCCAAAGGCACTCTCCACAACCCTTCTTGCTCTGGCCAGCCGGTAATTAAAAACCCTCTTCTCCGGGGTGAGGGTCCTTTGGGGGAAGGGTCTCATAAGATGTTCACTCAGACCGAACGCTTCATCAGCCAGAAAAACAAACGGTAGCCCCTCCACATTCTCGGCATCTGGTGGCAAGTCCAGGCCACCAGTGATAAGACGGTGGCAGAACTCGGTCTGCCTAAAGACTCCTCCGTCAGACATCCGGCCATTCTTCCCCACATCCACATAAAGAAAGTCACATTGTGCCGACACCACCGCCATTAGCACCACACTATGGAACCCCTTATAATTCCAATAGTAGGACCCCGAATGGGGTGGGGGCACAATCCTCACATGTTTCCCGTCGATCGCCCCTCCGCAGTTGGGGGAAGTCCCAACGGGCAGCGAACTGGGAAGCCACAGTCTGCCATTCCTGTGGCGTGGAAGGACACTGGGGAGTCAAACACATGAAAAAAAAAAAATTGTCATTAAATAAAAACAATTCATAACAAATAAAACTCATAAACATTTTGGAACAACAGTTAAACAGAAATATTGCAAATTTGTTTTCTGACAAAAAAAAAAAAAAAAAAGTAGGCGGACCAATTCACAGATTAATCAGCCCTCTGATGGACCAGGGGACATAAATTAGGTGGGTAAGTGGGGTGGGGGGACAAATTAATGAGTATCCAACACCTGCAAGCAATTTGAGTGGGGGGACTAATTAATGAGTTGACAATCCATATATCTATATCTATATATCTCTATCTATATATCTATATATCTATCTCTATCTATCTATCTATCTATCTACACACACACAGGGTGTATACAAAGAGTATACAAAGGGTGGGGGGGGCAAGTAAAATAGTACAATGGAGCTGACAATATGAATTATAGCGAAAAACAGTCTCGGCTGTGGGTGTATATGGGGCCCAGGATCGAATGCTGAGGACGTTAATGAAAGCAAATATGCACGTGGGACACAAAAAGGTAAAAAGCTCCAAAAAAATGACACAAAAAAAAAAAAATTTAAACAAAAAAATCTAAAAAAAAAAAAAAATGGGTGGCCCAATTTACAGATTAATCAGCCCTCTGATGGACCCGGGGACATAAATTAGGTGGGTAAGTGGGGTGGGGGGACTAATTAATGAGTATCCAACACCTGCAAGCAATTTGAGTGGGGTGGGGGGACTAATTAATAAGTATCCAACACCTGCAAGCAATTTGAGTGGGGTGGGGGGACTAATTAATAAGTATCCAACACCTGCAAGCAATTTGAGTGGGGTGGGGGGACTAATTAATAAGTATCCAACACCTGCAAGCAATTTGAGTGGGGGGAATAATTAATGAGTTGACAATCCATATCTATATATCTATATCTATATCTCTATATCTCTATATATCTCTATATATCTATCTCTCTCTCTCTCTATCTACACACACAGGGTGTATACAAAGAGTATACAAAGGGTGGGGGGGCAAGTAAAATAGTACAATGGAGCTGACAATATGAATTATAGATAAAAACAGTCTCGGCTGTGGGTGTATATGGGGCCCAGGATTGAATGCTGAGGACGTTAATGAAAGCAAATATGCATGTGGGACACAAAAAAGGTAAAAAGCTCAAAAAAAAATGACACAAAAAATAAAAATAAAAAAAATAAATAAAATGCATGCATTCATATAAAAGGGACATTCACATCATATTCCTGTCATGGATATTAAAAGTCATGATGAAATGAATACAAAACATACAATGCATATAATGCATATAATGCAATATTAAAAGAACAAACTTACCTTCATATATTCCTTCTGCAGGACCCGAATAATGGCAGAACAGGTCTCTGGAATAATGATCCCCAGAGCCTGGGGGGAGATGCCTGTCGAGAACTTGAGGTCCTGAAGGCTTCTCCCTGTCGCCAAGTAGAGCAACGTGGCGACGAGCCTCTGCTCCGGAGTGATGGCTTGCCGCATGCAGGTATCCTGCCTGCTGATATAAGGGGTCAGCAAAGCCAGCAGACGGTGAAAAACGGGGTCCGTCATCCTGAGATAATTCCTGAAATCATCAGGATTATTCTCACGGATCTCACGGAGTAAAGGCATATGCGAGAATTGGTCACGCTGGCGCAACCAATTCTTTGTCCATGAACTCCTCCTCACCCTGTTCACAGACTGGGCTCGGGTCAAAGTATTAACCCCAACACCAAGCCCCAATATAGCACGAACTCGTTCCCGAGTACGTCCACACTCCATGGCTTTGAAACGGTCGGCTGGACAGACAAGCTCAACTGAACGCACTGAAGAACAGCCAGACCTATGAAGAACGACCTGAAACCCAGAAACGAGCGGACCAGAAGCGCCTAATAACAGGTACAACTGATCCACGCGTACCGAAAGACAGATACAAACCTCACAGGTAGACTGCGCCGCAGTGAACGGACAAATTAAGCTGAAGTCTGAAAAGCGCTAATCGTCTCTAACCAAACTTCTACTAACGCAAAGTCAGCAGAAGGAGCCCAAAGGGTGCTTTGCTGTGTCTTGGACTTCCTATTTCTAGTCCCGTCGTACGTGACGTACGTCATCGCGCACGGTTTCAGCGGACTGTTCGTTCATCGTGTGTAGTCAAGTCCGTTCATGCTAATTTTGAGCGGACTGTTTGTCAAACTGTTTGACGAACAAAGTTGAGCGAACAGTCCGCCCGTGTGTACGCGGCCTTACATTTTTAAAGTGTAGCTCCAGTCAAAAAAATTTTTTTTAAGCTTTTTGGAAAACATAGGGAAGGGTTATCACCCCTGTATAATTTGTTTTGTCGTCCATCTTTTTTCATCTCACTTGCTGTTGTCTCCTTCCGTTTGCAAGTAGGAGAAGTTTGTAAATTGGATGTTTGAAAGTAGGGGCCTGCCCTATATGCTCTGCAGAAATGGCGGAACAAGGTGTTGGTTTTGCCACAACATTGTAAGCCCTCAAAGTGACTCTTGGTGGGCGCTGGAGCGCCCTGCTGTGAACGATTATATCAAGAATTGTAATTACATGCCATTGTTGAACAGTGGTAGAAAAATTTACCTTTGGTGGTTGTGGTGCTGTTGCCACAACACTATAAGTCCTCACAGTTACTCTGGGTGGGCACAGGAACGGGCCCTCCTGTGAAATATTATATCAAGAATTGTAATTACATGTCCCTGTTAAACAGGGGCAGAAAAATTGGGCCTTCGGCACTGGTGCTGGTGCCACCACACTGCAACCTCTCCCATATACTCTAGTTTTATTGCAGGAATTAGCCCTGCTGCAAAGCATTGCATCAAAAATTGTACTTAAGCGCCCCTGTTAAACAGGGGCAGAAAAATTGGGCCTTAGGCACTGGTGCTGGTGCCACGACACTGCAACCTCTCCCATATACTCTAGTTTTAGTGCAGGAATTAGCCCTGCTGCAAAGCATTGCATCAAAAATTGTACTTAAACGCCCCTGTTAAACAGGGGCAGAAAAATTGGGCTGATGGCATCACCCAGAAACAGAAATGTTCTTCCAACATATCATCGGAGGAGGAAGAGGATAGACAATCAACATAACAGGACAGTCACTCAGCATCAGCATAGGCAGTCTTGAAGGGATGTGATATTTCCCAAAAAATTATTCGGTTACATCAGCTTCAGGTGCTTGGTAGCTGTGGGTGATCCAAGACTGATTCATCTTGATGAAGGTCAGTCGATCAACTGATTCGGTAGACAGCCGCACCCTGTGATCGGTAACAAAGCCACCAGCAGCACTGAAGGTGTGTTCCGAAAGAACGCTGGCTGCAAGACACGCCAGTAGCTCAATTGCATACTGTGCAAGCTCTGGCCAGTGATCCATCCTCAAGACCCAGTAAGCCAGAGGATTTTCGGTGGGAAAGGTGTCCAAGTCTGACCTTGCCCCTAGGTATTCCTGCACCATGTAAATCAGACGCTGGCGATGGTTGCTGGAACCGATCATACCTTGGGGCTGCGGACTAAAAAATTGTCTGAAAGCATCAGTCAGACGGCCACCTTCTCCACCGCTCCTTCTGACCGAAGCCTCAGCAACACGTTGTCCAGGACCAGGAGTTTGTAACCTCCCAATCTCTGGGAACGTGTTGCACAGACCTTTCTGCAAGGCCTCCCGGAGATGTCTCATCCTCTGCTCCCTCTGCGATGGCAAGATAAGGTCGGCAACCTTACCCTTGTACCGTGGATCAAGGAGAGTGGCCAGCCAGTAATGGTCCCTCTCCTTCATCCGAAGAATACGAGGATCCTTCCGCAGGCTTTGCAGGATCAGGGAGGCCATGCAGCGTAGGTTAGCTGAGGCATTCAGTCCGGAGTCCTCTGGGTCACTAAGGACAACATGATCCGCAGCTACCTCCTCCCAGCCACGTACAAGTCCACGTGTTTCTTGGGACTGTAAATCATCCCTACAAGACTGCTGCTGCTGCTGATGCTGAGTGCCAGCCTCCACCTCCATGCTGACACAATCATCCTCCTCCTCCTCCTCTTCCTCCTCCTCATCCTCTTCCTGTGTGATGGGTGGCACAGCAGGAACACTGTCTGGATAAAGGGGGCCTTGAGAGGCAAAGAAGTCCTCCTCTTCCTGCCTCTGTTCTGCCTCAAGTGCCCTGTCCATTATTCCACGCAGCGTATGCTCCAAGAGGTGGACAAGAGGTACAGTGTCACTGATGCATGCACTGTCACCATCCTTGTGGCCTCCTCAAACGGTGACAGGACAGTGCATGCATCCCTGATCATGCCCCACTGGCGTGGTGAGAAAAATCCGAGCTCCCCTGACCCTGTCCTGGTGCCGTAGTCGCACAGGTACTCATTGATGGCCCTCTGCTGCGTGTGCAGCCACTGCAGCATGGCCAACGTTGAAAATCAGTGGAAAAGAAGTATTCCTGCGCCACGTCAGGGAAATAGAGGGAGATAGGGTACTGCTGCACACACTGAAAGGGAAATATCTGAACCCCGGGGAATAATGAGTAAGAAAGATAGTGGTGCGCTGTACACAAGAAGGATATATCTATTGATAAAAGCAGTATATAAAATTCGCAATGGGGGGATATCCAGTAAACAATACAGGTCTGGGTATGTCTATGTGACTAGTTTAAACAGCAACACTCATTTCTACTAATAGTCCACAACATAAATACATAAAATAGTGAAAATTCATATAAAATCCAAAGTGCAACGTGTTGCAATCCTGTAGTCGCATAAAAGTGCAAATATTCCAATGTGCCGCTGTGGCTGATAAAACAATAATGTTTGTTGCTATTAGTGTAAAATCTACAACATAAAACCGTGAAATAATAAAAACAAGAAAAAAAAAGAAGAAAAAACACAATATAACATTTCAAAGTGCAGCGTGTTGCGATCTTAAAATCGCATAAAGTGCAGGTGTTCTGCTGTGGTGCACATAGGCAAACCTTCAAACATAAATAATAATTCAGTGACAAAAAATATAAGTGTATCAGACAAAAAGTCAGTTTTCAGTGCAAAGTGCTGCGATTATTCTCAAAATCGCATAGGATGTGACTTCTTAAACAAGATATAAGATGTGGAGCTGTTGCAATGGGAAGGGCAGTGGTGCTGGTGGAAGGGGATGTGGCCTTGGTGGTCCCGTATATACCAGTAATGGATGTCCCCTTACCTTACCGCTGTAAGGTAACAGCGTATATATAGAGAGCTTTTTGGGATCCTTCAGCAGAATTTTCCCTTTAATGTGGGGTGCCCAGGTCCTGACCAATGATATGGTCCCTTTAAGGGGGTTTCCTCTGTGGTATTGCAGTCAGGGTTCCTCAGTGGTATGGCATATACATGGGTTTAAGCAGAGATGGAGGAAGAATACTATATAGTGTAAGATGCTTCAAAAGGTTTATTGTTATTAAAACAGTTTAAAAATACTCACAAACAAACAGTCTGTACAAGCAGTGTATAAACGAGCTGCGGGCTCGGTCTACGTCACTTCCTGGTTGCTGTGTCCCGACGCGTGTTCGTCACGGGTCACATGACTTCATCAGGGGATAAACACAACAGTAGGAAGTGTCCTTAAATAGCTTAAACAGTGCTAGTATATGGCAGCCATTATTATGGAGACCCGGAAGTCAGCCGGCGGCCATTTTGTTGTTGATAATGTCGCCGGACAGGGCACCACGGCCATTTTTTTGGTGTCTGGCATACTTATTGTGTTTTAAAACCCGGAAATGGATAGAAGGCACCCCACCCATCTATCTATTAAACAGGAAATGCGGCCTACGCCATTGATATGGTTAGTTATATGTCACAGAATGGTTAGTGAACATACTGGATATAAAGGACCGTTTTACATATGTAAATATAAATAAAGAAATGTGAACACAGATAAAACAAGCAAGATTGCTAGTTAAGGGACGTATTGAGTTATGTGGCACTGAATAAACCGTTAAAATATGAAAAATATATTAATAGATATGTGTATGTATATACCAATAGGTATATATATAATTATAAGGGGAAAATAAAAATCCAAATAAAAATACATTTAATATAATCGGAGGGGAAAGGAAAGAAATTATTAAAAATTCCTGGAAAAAAATCTTTAAAATATTAGAGGAATTTTTTTAAATTAATAAAGCACTAGCGTAAAAGTCGCATAATTAATAAATATATCAAAATTTTTTAATATAGACGTACCCGGAAATGACGTATATCGCCGAGTGAATAAAACCATTCATCTAACAGTTATATTAAAACGTGAGAAAGATAATGGACATAAT
Organism: Lithobates pipiens; assembly: GCF_037356315.1. Classification (NCBI taxonomy): domain Eukaryota; kingdom Metazoa; phylum Chordata; class Amphibia; order Anura; family Ranidae; genus Lithobates; species Lithobates pipiens. The sequence goes on along the minus strand of NW_027507764.1, from coordinate 202,108,244 downwards.
AACAATCATTAGGGGGGGAGGGGGAGGGGAGGATAACTATAAAAAGACGTGAAAAGCCTATCCATAGTGGCGAGAGTGCCCCAAATATGCCTACGATTCTCCTATATTCAATAAACCACCTGAGGCAAAGTAGATTGATTTTCCTGGAAAAAAAATAAAAAAAATTGCTGGTGCGATTTTAAAAGTCGCTAATAAAACAATTGAAGCCTATCCATAGTGGGGGGAGTGTTTTCATCGATTTCATCGACCAAAAGATTACAGAAGTAGCAAAACTAAGTCGTGAAAACCTGATAAAGGAGAAATCCAACAAAGCGACACCACAGAATACGATTCCAATTATCTTGGATTATAACATCCAACATAAACAGATTGAAAGGATTATTAAGCACAATTGGAAAATACTAAAAGCCGATAAACTATTGAACGACATTTTACCCACTTGCCCTAAATTCATCTATAAAAGAGCCCCTACCATTAGGGACAGGATTGTGAAGAGCATCCCAGATCCCCCAGGGAGAGGACTTACTTTTTTTCACAGGGAAGGGTTTCTTCCCCTGTAAGGCCGTGTACACACGGGCGGACTGTATGGCCTACTTAGTCCGTCGAAACACATTTCAGCGGACAGTCCGCTCGTGTGTGGGCTTCAGCGGACTTTTTCAGCATGCAGTCTGGCGTACTAAGTATTTCGGATTTTTCAAAATTCTGTCCATCATACTTTGGTTTCAGCAGACAATCCGCTCGTGTGTGGGCTAGTTCGACGGACTAAGAATGGCGCATGCTCAGAAAGGATTTACACGGCGGAAGGTTGCATTGCTGTGTATTGGACTTCCTATTTCTAGTCCCGTCGTACGTGCTGTACACGTCATCGCGCAAGCTCTCGGCGGACTGTTTGTGCATCCGTGTGTGGTCAAGTCCGTTCATTCGAAAGTATGACGGACTGTCCGTGGGATTGTATGACGGACTAAGTAGGCCATACAGTCCGCCCGTGTGTACGCGGCCTAAGACGTGTTTTGCCTGCACAAAAACTAAGCGCCCCAACGAAAAGAAAAAGGAGTTCACTTCCACAAGCACTGGTGATACCTATACCATCAACGAATTCATCTGCTGCAACACAGTGGGTGCCGTATATGCCTTGGAGTGCAGTTGTGGACTGCAGTACATTGGGCGCACGAAAAGGCCACTAAGAACATGCATAAAAGAACACGTGCAAAACATATTAAAGGGCTTCGACAAACACAACGTGTCCAAACATTTCTTAATCCACCACAACAAAGACCCGTCACAACTAAAATTTTGGGGGATTGAGCCCTACGTGAAACATTGGCGTGGTGGACATAAGGTCCGCACCTTGAGCCAACTCGAATCCAAATGGATATATACAATAGATACATTGACGCCAAATGGATTGAACATTGAGTTTGACCTCAATTGCTTTATTAGCGACTTTTAAATCGCACCAGCAAGTTTTTTCCAGGAAAACAGAAAAATCTATCTACTCTTCCTTAGGTGGTTTATTGAATATAGGAGAATCGTAGGCACATTCGTAACACTCCCCCCACTATGGATAGGCTTCAATTGTTTTATTAGTGACTTTTAAAATCGCACCAGCAAGTTTTTTTTTTTTTTTCCAGGAAAATCAATCTACTTTGCCTCAGGTGGTTTATTGAATATAGGAGAATCGTAGGCATATTTGGGGCACTCCCCCCACTATGGATAGGCTTTTCACGTCTTTTTATAGTTATCCTCCCCTCCCCCTCCCCCCTAATGATTGTTATTATGTCCATTATCTTTCTCACGTTTTAATATAACTGTTAGATGAATGGTTTTATTCACTCAGGGTTATACGTCATTTCCGGGTACGTCTATATTAAAAAATTTTGATATATTTATTAATTATGCGACTTTTACGCTAGTGCTTTATTAATTTAAAAAAATTCCTCTAATATTTTAAAGATTTTTTTCCAGGAATTTTTAATAATTTCTTTCCTTTCCCCTCCGATTATATTAAATGTATTTTTATTTGGATTTTTATTTTCCCCTTATAATTATATATATACCGATTGGTATATACATACACATATCTATTAATATATTTTTCATATTTTAACGGTTTATTCAGTGCCACATAACTCAATACGTTCCTTAACTAGCAATCTTGCTTGTTTTATCTGTGTTCACATTTCTTTATTTATATTTACATATGTAAAACGGTCCTTTATATCCAGTATGTTCACTAACCATTCTGTGACATATAACTAACCATATCAATGGCGTCGGCCGCATTTCCTGTTTAATGGATAGATGGGCGGGTGCCTTCTATCCATTTCCGGGTTTTAAAACACAATAAGTATGCCAGACACCAAAAAAATGGCCGTGGTGCCCTGTCCGGCGACATTATCAACAACAAAATGGCCGCCGGCTGACTTCCGGGTCTCCATAATAATGGCTGCCATATACTAGCACTGTTTAAGCTATTTAAGGACACTTCCTACTGTTGTGTTTATCCCCTGATGAAGTCATGTGACCCGTGACGAACACGCGTCGGGACACAGCAACCAGGAAGTGACGTAGACCGAGCCCGCAGCTCGTTTATACACTGCTTGTACAGACTGTTTGTTTGTGAGTATTTTTAAACTGTTTTAATAACAATAAACCTGTTGAAGCATCTTACACTATGGAGTATTCTTCCTCCATCTCTGCTTAAACCCATGTATATGCCATACCACTGAGGAACCCTGACTGCAATACCACAGAGGAAACCCCCTTAAAGGGACCATATCATTGGTCAGGACCTGGGCACCCCACATTAAAGGGAAAATTCTGCTGAAGGATCCCAAAAAGCTCTCTATATATACGCTGTTACCTTACAGCGGTAAGGTAAGGGGACATCCATTACTGGTATATACGGGACCACCAAGGCCACATCCCCTTCCACCAGCACCACTGCCCTTCCCATTGCAACAGCTCCACATCTTATATCTTGTTTAAGAAGTCACATCCTATGCGATTTTGAGAATAATCGCAGCACTTTGCACTGAAAACTGACTTTTTGTCTGATACACTTATATTTTTTGTCACTGAATTATTATTTATGTTTGAAGGTTTGCCTATGTGCACCACAGCAGAACACCTGCACTTTATGCGATTTTAAGATCGCAACACGCTGCACTTTTGAATGTTATATTGTGTTTTTTCTTCTTTTTTTTTCTTGTTTTTATTATTTCACGGTTTTATGTTGTAGATTTTACACTAATAGCAACAAACATTATTGTTTTATCAGCCACAGCGGCACATTGGAATATTTGCACTTTTATGCGACTACAGGATTGCAACACGTTGCACTTTGGATTTTATATGAATTTTCACTATTTTATGTATTTATGTTGTGGACTATTAGTAGAAATGAGTGTTGCTGTTTAAACTAGTCACATAGACATACCCAGACCTGTATTGTTTACTGGATATCCCCCCATTGCGAATTTTATATACTGCTTTTATCAATAGATATATCCTCCTTGTGTACAGCGCACCACTACCTTTCTTACTCATTATGGCCAACGTTGAGTTCCACCTGGTGGGCATGTCACATATAAGGCGGTTCTTGGGCAGGTTCAACTCCTTTTGGAGCTCAGCCAGCCGAGCACAGGCATTAAATGATCGGCGGAAATGCACACAGACTTGCCTGGCCTGCTTCAGGACATCCTGTAAGCCGGGGTACCTGCCCAAGAACCGCTGCACCACCAGGTTAAGGACGTGAGCTACACAGGGCACATGGGTCAGTTGTCCCTGTGGGAGGGCGGAGAGGAGGTTGGTGCCATTGTCGCAAACCACCATTCCTGGCTTAAGCTGGCGTGGCGTCAACCACCTCTCGGCCTGCCCCTGCAGAGCTGACAAAACATCCGCCCCAGTGTGGCTCCTGTCCCCCAAACAAACCAGCGCAAGCACGGCATGGCATCGTTTTGCCTGCGTACTTGTGTAGCCCCTGGAACGCCTACGGAGCACCGCTGGTTCTGAGGACAGAGCACTGGAAGAGGCCATGGAGGAAGAAGAAGAGGAGGGGGTGGAGGAGAGAGGTGTGTCACAACCAATAGTAGCATTTTGGAGGCGTGGTGGCGGAACAACCTCCAACACTACTGCACCTTGTCCTGCATCCTTCCCAGCTGCCAGAAGAGTGACCCAATGGGCCGTGAAAGACAGGTAACGTCCCTGTCCATGCCTGCTGGATCATGAGTCAGCGGTAATATGCACCTTACCGCTGACCGCCCTGTCCAGCGAGGCAAGGACATTGCCTTCCACATGCTGGTAGAGAGCCGGAATTGCCTTCCGTGAGAAAAAGCGTTTGGGGACCTGCCACTGAGGAACCGCACATTGTACAAACTCACGGAAGGGGGCCGAGTCTACCAACTGCCGAAAAGAAGGACAAGCGTGTCCCATGGCCATGTGCTGATGACAATGCACCGCGTCCACGACCAGCACTGTTGTCTCTAGACACAGAGCCTGCTTGCCCTCTTTTATCGGCTCGTGCCTGTCTGCCTCTTCTTGTTGGCCTTCCAGACATGGTAATGGCCTGAAGGGAGTTGGGTAAAAAAGCAGTTGGGTAGTGTATATTGTGCTAGAGGCACACAACACCCACTAACTCCTGCAGATGCCTTTATTATAGAACACCAGAGATAAAGGGGTATATACAGATGTATACTGTGCTGTGCTGGAGGCACACACAACTTCCAATAACTCCTGCAGATGGCAAGTGGGCTCAAATAGAGAACAGCTATGTAGGTGGATATAGCGGTATGTACTGGGCACAGAGCATGCAGACAGCACGCACTAGCTCCTAACACTGACTGCAAGCTCTATTATAAAAGATAGATCACTAGCTATATAGGTGAGGTGAATATAGCGGTGTATACTGCGGTCAGGGCACGCAGACAACCACTACACAACAGCAAGATCGAAAATCGGCCGAAAACGATCGGTGTGTACTGTGTTGAAGGTACACAGAACACCCACTGCTTCAGACGTCAACACACTACACAAGGCCGCCGCGCTGGCGGCCTTATATAGTGTGGGGCGTGCACTACACAGCCTGAGCTACGATTGGCCACAGGCACAGGGGTCACAGTGCATGCTTGGCCAATCATGAGCCAGCAATGCACTGCGCCATCGCAGTGCATTGTGGGCCGTGAGCGCCACACGAATTTGGCGCGAACAGACCAAAATGTTCGGACTTCGCCGAACGGATGAACAGCAGATGTTCGAGTCGAGCGTATGTTCGACTCGAACACGAAGCTCATCCCTAGCGGAGACCTAAGTTGCTGCCAAGCTATGTTTGATGCACTATATCCCTTCATGTTATTATTGGGGGTTTTTTCCTAGGTTATCCCCAGGATTGATAAAAAAAAACAAGTATTGACTTTATTTTCAAGCTTTCATCTTTGACGTTCATGATAATTATGAGGAGATAGGCACGCTCCTCTTGAAACAACCAACCCAACCTCTCCAGCAGTGCATTGCACCACCTGGGGCTAAAGATAGAATACAGGTTTCACTGATAATTTATTTGTTTTTTAGAGTAATATCATTTGGTTAACATCTGGTGGAAACTGCACTCCTCCACCTCACCTGGTTTTGCATATAACTTCCACCCCCTCTGTTGTAAGGCTCTGCTCCTGGATGACCAGGCCTTTCCCTTACCAGTGGTGCTTAGGGACTCCTTGCTTAGTGATTCTAGTGTCACCCAAATCAGTGAGTCAGTTGTTTATGGATACTTTCTGCTTAATGCTTCATCTGTTAGTTCCCCATTCACTCTATAACAGGCCCAAAAGGCTACACTTTGGGCCGTACTAATTCAACATTCTTCTTAAAAAAAGAAAAGCAAAGTATCCAGGATTAAGGAGCCAGAATCATAATGTGCCCTAACATACCCATTTGGAATGTCACCAGACAAGATAACAGGTCAGAACTTTTCCACATTAAAACAGAATTAAATCTGTGCCTGACTTACCAATTGGAAAAGTACCTTCATTGGGCACAACCCTTAGGCCACAGAAAAAAAAACAGGCCTTTGAAACTATGTAATGGCATAGTCCTATTTATTTTCATGATCCTCTATTGGATCAGATGTCACCTTATTACCATCTCTAACATCTCTAACATCTCTAGTCTCTGCAAAAAGACTATCATCTTTCACTAGAAAAGATCCTGGATGATAAACATTACATTGACAGATCCCCTTTAAAACCCCTTTTGTGTTTCTAAACCTCATACCCCTGGAGTGATTTCCTTCCTTGTGTGTTCAACAGTTACAAAAATGCATTCTTCTCTCCCTTCACATGCTGCTTCACTTCATGAATAAATATGACATTGTTTGAGCCCCATGGATAGACTTTTTCTACCAAGTTTCCATACTGACACTGTGAACCAAAGCTATTTAATGCCTTTTGTTATGCTGTGGGGTCTCTCTGTTTGTGCTGTTAAAAACGTTTGCATAGAAATTAATAAAATAAAATAAAAAAATTCACAGTACAAAACACAGGCTACTTTAATGGCTGAGTTGATCTTTTTAAAAAAATGCACATATTATTTAAGGTAACAAAATGTGCATTTTTTTTCAGGAGTCTGCAGAGCATTGCACCAGAACATATCATATCAATGACTCATGAGTGCAATGTCAGGTTCCTGTATGCACTTCCTACAGTTCTGTGTCCAATGCCATATCTCTGTGTAGGCTGTCAGTTTCAAAGCTGCAGGAAGAGTTAATGGCCTACGAGGATGCTCTCCAGTGGTAGAGAACTTTTTGTTCATTCATCCCCAGATCTATATGAATGAATAACGTGGATGTGGGAGCGGAACACAGCCACGCTGATTTTAAAATGTGACCGTGGCTAGCGTGGGAGGTTGGGGGTGATTTGACACTGGCAGATAAGGAAAGCCACAGACACAACCTCCTTATAACCACCCCTGCTCCTTGTTAGCCTTAGTTCATTGCTATCATCCACTTCCCTTTAGGCTGCATTCACACCTGAGCATTTTCAGCAGCCAAAATGCCAGAAAAAATGCCCAAAGAATGCCCAACAAGCAAAATCCCAATCATTTAAATAACCACTGTTCACATCTGAATGTTTTGTAGCCTGTAGCAAGTCACCTGAAGCTCAAAAATGTGCACAAGCTCCTTTTTGGGCAGATTACAGGCATTTTTTGAAAAATTGTGGCAAAAATGCAGTTCAATTCACAGCATTTAGTTGGTATTTAGTGCAATGTGCAGAGTTAGCAGGTGGATGCTTTACAGATCCAGGAGACATGTTCTGCCTGGTGCAGAGCCCAATTTTGTGGCCCCCTAGGAGGTATGCTTATGCTCTGGGGCAAAGCCAAGAGGGAGTTATATCCTTGCTAAACTTTCTGGAGGTACTGTGAAGGGTTCTGGCATGGCCAAGGCCTGTGGTGGGTGGACACCATTTTGTTGTCTTTTTGGAGGGTGCCTGGTGTGGCTCTGTTGTGCTGTGCACTCCCCTAAATGATGGAGTACTGCACCTGTTTGAATGAGTACTACTACACCTCTGTAGCATGAAGCACATGGTGTGCCTGTGCACTGTGTCATTCCTGAAAGGTTATTGCAATTGGGCACCATTTCCTGGTTCTCCTATCTGAGGCACATTGATGGCAGTTTAGACCCAGATCCTGAATTACAACAGCCTATAGCTGCTTTCATCGAAGCATCACCCCTCCTGCTCCACTGCTATGGAGATCACAAGTACTCTTCTAGAAATTTTGCTCATTAAGATTGCAGACCATAAACACAGAAATAAGGGGTCAGAGAGATAGGTCCAATAGCTCAGGTTAAGCCTTTAAATGCTTTGCAGGTTGTAATACATTTGTGCAAGGTTCAAGTATCCTTTTTTTTCTGCCGCTTGCCTGCATTCTCGCTTTCTTCCGTTGGTCATTTGGCTGGGCAATCAATCACATCAGCCTTATCCTTTTTAACTTTTTTTTATTTTATTAACTTTTTACCTTTTTTTTTTTTTTTAATATCCTATCATCAGGGTAGTTCACCGTAGTGATACTGTACTACTCTTGGGGGGGGACAAGTATCATGTGATAGTGCCACAACACTAAGTAAGCAATCATGAATGGAAACAATTCATAACTGTTTTGTTTACATAGTAATCATGTGATCACTATGAGTAATCATAGTGATCACATGATACCCTGGCCTCTCATAGCTTCCGGGTACCGGTAACGTTAAGGGCCCTTTCACATGGGTGGAGTGATTGGATCCACTTGTCAGTTTTTCAGGCAGACCCAGGCGGACCCTCCAGTCTCCTCTATGGAGTAGCGGGTATCAACAGACATGTGTCTGTTGACAACTGATGAGATTAGATCTGATCCTGTCTGCTAAAAACTGATGGATGGGGATCAGTTCCCTATCCATTTGGTGAGTTGTATGTCAGTCAGGATTAAACGAACAGGCAGTCCATTTACATCCGATTGCCCATAGAAAGGAGTTGGGCTGTGTCTGTGTCCATTCTGCATAATCAGAGCAAACTCGGACCACCCATGAGCAGGGAGACTCCAAGGGAGCCCGCCCTGTATGTAAGGGGCCTAATCCATTGTGTCACAGGAGCAACGCGTTGCGTGCACATGCACAGCTGACATACATGTATATAACTGTGCCTGTACCTGCTGCCTGCTCATAGTATAATTATTGTGTGCAGTCACCAGATGGTTAAAAAGATATAAGGTGTGTGGGGGATTTATTGGAATCTGGGAATCCTCTTTATAAAAAGAAGTCCCAGATATATGTACCTTAAGGAAATAAGTATGGATTACATTAGTACCCCTTATTATTTCCCAAAAATATAAAAAAGAAATAAAATAAATAAGGACACCCACATCCTGAAAAAGTTCCTTATTGTAAATTTTGAAAAATAATAAGCAACGTCCCATGATGTAAATCAATGGAAATCCTGGATAATGTAATTGACTAAATATGGTCATGACCATGTTATGTTAATGACATCATCCAGGATTCCCAAATGGTTTATTTACAGTCAGCAGCTGGTTAGAGACCTGTCATTTAAAGGCACCATCATTGCAAAAAGACAGATGTTCAGCCTGTTCCTATTTATAAAAAAAACAACCCTGGGACTGCAGCAGCTGGCCAGGGATCTGGTATTTTCCAGTGATAATGCAACTTATTAGGGCAGCAAAGCAATATTGTAAGGTGGTGCGTGATGGGTCTCGGCGGCAAGTCATTGTGATTGATGATGGATCATTGCTGGATCATGTGATTGATGATGATACATTTTTGTTTAAATTACCGGGATTCCCCGGTCATATAAGCAAATAGGCGGGGAATAGAGTTACATAATTACCTAAATATGGCCACATAATCATATTCTGGCAATGCTGTCAATTGTTAATAAATTAGTGACTGCTGGCGGTGGTTGCATCCTAACCAACCACTGAAGTCACCTGGCCCATTCATTTTCATGACTGGAAATCCCTGGCCATGTCAGCAAATGGGTGGGGAAAGAAGCCCTTCATCACCTAAATATGGCCACATGAACATGTTTGGAAAAGATGTTACCATTAGAGATGGGCTGAATGACCCCCAGTTTGGGCTAGGGCTCTGGAACATTGTTAAAATTGTGAGCTGAATAACTAACCCCATTGAAGTCTATGGGACTAACGCACGTCAATATACTGCAGTAAACATGCACTAATGCACCTCAATGTACTGCAGTACATGGGCACTAACACAGTTCAATATAATACAGTAAATGTGCACTAATGCACAACAATATACTGCAGTAAATGTGAATTAGTGCACGTCAATATAGTGCAGTGAATGTGTACTAATGTGGTTTAATATACCGCAGTAAATATGCACTAACACACTTCAATATGATGCAGTAAACCTGCCCTGAAACACTAAACTGACACTGAAGTAAAAATTAATGGTTGCACTACACTCACACTGCGCTATCACTAAAGTCACAGTAAGCTGACACTCTACACTCACAATAGAATCACAGAAGCCCAGTATAACACATTAACTTGCTAGTAGAAATGAACAGAGCCCTGTTCTATCTACCTCCACTCCAATATCACACTGCAAATGGCTGCTGTGGGAAGGATAATTTTATAGAGGGGGTGGGTCTATGAGCAATGAACCATGATTAGGCCCAATCATTATTACTTTCTCCAATTATGAGCACAGAGCACAGAGTGTTCTGTGCTCTGATTGGGCAAATCCTTAATTGCCTCAACCAATCGGGGCTTCCAATGCACTGTGTGGCCCGCAATGCATCTTGGGGCTTTCAGCAGTCCAAACAAATGGTTGAACGCCCTGGAAATTTGGGGTGTTCGTCAAACAGGTGAACAGCTCATTTTGAATTTATGCTTGGGCCAAACTGTTCGCCCAACACTAGTTACCTCTAGTCCACCCCTTCCTTTATATAGCCAATGACAGCTTAGGAGGTGTTACCATTGCAGATCAATTGTGTGCAGTGGGTCATTGGATTTGTTTTCAACATGACAGTAGCGGTGGGCATTGTAGTTGACTCATTTGTTATTTTTTTTAATAACGAATATTTGGGTAACTTTATTTGTAATCTACAACGGTTTACAATGTACCTCATACCCATTCATGTATCTGGAGGCCCCCTTGTTATTAAAGGGGACTTCCACACTCTGATAAGCCCTCTGCCCACAGGCATGTGTCCTGATATGGTTGAGAAGGGGGAGCTCCATGCTTGTTCTCCTCCTTCCTAGCCAGCAAGGCAGCAAACTTGGATTATTGATCTGGTAGAAGTTCTTTGGGGAACCTCATGCATTTTTTTTTTTTTAATTCATACCAAACTCTAGGGATCAGGCATGTATTTTGAGGGGACTCTATGCAATTTCTTTTTTCCTTTTTGCCCCCTTGCATATTAGCCCAGAATGTGTTTAATTTGACAGCTTTGGTTCACATTGATTTTATTGGGGCTCAGCATATGAACTTCTTTAAGGTTTGTCGAACCCAGGTCAGTTTGGCTCATTGCTATTAACTGGTTCCCAACTGGCTTGTGTACTTATACTGTGGCACAATGGCACCTCTGCGTGAAACCCCATACGGGTACAGGGATCCAGAGGGACACGCATGCAACCATTGCATGGCGGGGGACTCGATGCGCTTGGCCTCCTGCCACGATCACCACCAGCCATGTGCGATTGTGTGCATGAGCACCAGCATGGGGATTTGTGTGTGTAAAAATACAAATCCCTCTGCTGTCAGAGGAGAGGAGACATGTTGTTTGTTCCTAATAAGTAGTAACAGCGAAATATCTCCTCTCCTACTCAGTCCTATCCCCATACAGTTAGAACACACTGAGGGAACACACATTTAATCCCTTAATCGCCCCTTAGTGTTAACCCCTTCCCTACCAGTGTCATTTAAACAGTAAACAGTGCATTTTTATAGCAGTGATTTCTGTATAAATGTCGATGGTCCAAAAAATATGTCAAAAGTGTCCAATCTGTCCACCGCAATGTTGCAATACCACTAAAAATCGCAGATCACCGTCATTACTATTAAAAAATTAAAAATTAAAAATGCCATAAATCTTTCCCATAGTTTGTAACAACCAAAAAAGGTTTTTTTACATAGTCTTGTGAAGCAAATTTTAAAGTTGCATGACCCTTGTTTGAAAATTTTCTTGGGGCGTGGCTTGGCTGCAGAGAGGAATTGCTACAAGATCCTTCTGCTTTTGTCCCTGAAGGAGATTTACTGCTGCTCCAAGGCAGAGAGAATCACCGCACACCAATCCCACCAGCATAATACAAGGGTCATGTCCAAGAAGAAATACAATCACCCGGTTCCCCAAAACTCAGCTGGCAATGGGGACCCAAGATGGCACAGATTCCGTGGACTCCCTGGACACCACACGAGCTGCCTGACTACACTGCACAGCCTGAGATGGAAACTGCTGACCTGGGAGAGCAGCCCTGCTCCTTTCCCCATGCTGCTGACAGGCACAAGAGGGCTTCTGATTTACCAGCTCATTCTCCTCTCATGTAAGTAACAAACACATGAGGGAGGATGGCTCCATCAGTAGTCAGGAGGGTGGTGAATTAGACTCTCTGGCCACCATACCTGCATCTAGCTAACCTGTATCTGAGCATTTTTTTAAAAGCAATGCTCCTCACTCTGCATAAAGAAATTCAAGCAGAATTCCGCTTCAAAATGATCACATTATCTCCTAACAGGACTAAGGATGAGCCGAACACCCCCGGGTTCTGTTTGCACCAGGACCTGCGAACGGACCGAAAGTTCGTGGGAACTTTAGAACCTAGTTAAGGTCTATGGGACTCAGCCTTTAAAATTAGCACTTTTGATTTCAAACGTTTATCTAATATGCAAGTTATTGTCCTAAAAAGGATTTGGGGACCCAGGTCCTGCCCCAGGGGACATGTATCAATGCAAAAAAAAGTTTTAAAAACGGCAGTTTTTTTGGGAGCAGTGATTTTAATGATGCTTAAAGAGAATAAAAGTGAAATGTTCCTTTAAATATCATACCTGGGGGGTGTCTATAGTATGCCTGTAAAGTGGCGCGTGTTTGCCGTGCTTAGAAAAGTGCCTGCACAAAATGAAATTTTTAAGGGAATAAAAGTCATTTAAAACTGCTTGCGGCTCTAATGTAATGTCTGGTCCCAGCAACATGGATGAAAATCAGTGAGAAAAACAGCATGGGTACCCCCAAATCCATTACCAGGCCCTTGGGTCTTGTATGGATATTAAGGGGAACCCTGCACCCAATTTAAAAAAAGGAAAGGTGTGGGGCCCCCAGGCCCTATATACTCTGAACAGCAGTATACAGATGGTGCAAACAAGACAGGGACTGTAGGTTTGTTGTTAAGTAGAATCTGTTTGTAATTTTGAACTGGTACATTTTTAAAGTGTAGCTCCAGCCAAAAAATCTATTTTTAAGCTTTTTGGAAAACATAAGGAAGGGTTATCACCCCTGTGACATTTGTATTGCTGTCTGTGCAGCTCTTCAGAAGATTTCACCTCACTTTCTGTCCCAATGACAAATGTTTTTTGAAAATGTGGGGGTTTTAGTGAAACAAAGATTGGTGATAAAGCATCAGAGAGGAGACACGTTTTTCCCATATTAGCTCTTACAGGAGTGAATTTCCTTTCCTAAGGATAGATTTCATCTCACTTCCTGTTCTCTCCTTCCTTTTGCAAGTAGAAGTCGTTTGTAAGTTGGATGTTTGAAAATAGGGGCCTGCCCTATATACTCTGCAGAAATTTGGGCCTTAGGTGTTGGTGCTGCCACAACACTGTAAGCCCTCACAGTTACTCTTGGTGGGCACTGGAACACCCTGCTGTGAACTATTATATCAAGAATTATAATTACATGCCATTGTTGAACAGTGGTAGAAAAATTGGGCCTTTGGCAGTGGTGGTGGTGGTGTTGCTAGTGCCACAACACTGTAAGTCCTCACAGTTACTCTTGGTGGGCGCTGGAACGGGCCCTGCTGTGAAATATTATATCAAGAATTGTATTTACATTCACCTCTTGAACAGGTGCAGAAAAATTGGGCCTTTGGTAGTGGTGGTGGTATTGCCACAACACTGTAAGCCCTCACAGTTACTCTTGGTGGGTGCAGGAATGGGACCTGCTGTGAAATATTATATCAAGAATTGTAATTGCATGTCCCTGTTGAACATGGGCAGAAAAATTGGGCCTTAGGCACTGGTGCTACAACACTGCAACACCTCACAGAAACTCTATTTGGAGCGCAAGAATGAGCCCTGCTGAAAAGTATTACATCAAAAATTGTAATTACACGCCCCTGTTAAACAGGGGCAGAAAAATTGGGCCTTAGGCACTGGTGCTGGTGCCACAACACTGCAACCCCTCACAGATACTCTAGTTGGAGTGCAGGAATGAGCCCTGCTGAAAAGTATTGCATCAAAAATTGTAATTACATGCCCCTGTTAAACAGGGGCTAAAAAATTGGGCCTTAGCCACTGGTGGCGGCGCCCAGAACCAAAAATGTTCTTACAAGCTATTAGCATGATCATTGAGGAGAAAGAGGATAGTCACTCAGCACAACAGGATAGTCACTCAGCATCAGCATAGGCAGTCTTTAAGGGATCTGACATTTAAAAAAAAAAAATATTCGGTTACATCAGCATCAGGTGCTTGGTAGCTGGTGGTGATCCAAGACTGATTCATTTTTATGAAGGTCAGTCGATCAACCGAGTCGGTGGACAGGCGCACCCTGTGATCGGTTCCAAAGCCTCCAGCAGCACTGAATGTGCATTCCAAAAGAACGCTGAATGCAGGACAGGCCAGTAGCTCAATTGCATACTGTGCAAACTCTGGCCAGTAATCCATCCTCAAGACCCAGTAACCCAGAGGATTTTCGGTGGGAAAGGTGTCCAAGTCTGATCTTGCCCCTTGGTATTGCTGCATCATGTAAATCAGACACTGGCAATGGTTGCTGGAACCAATCATACCTTGGGGCTGTGGACTAAAAATTTGTCTCAACGCATCGGTCAGACGGCCACTTTCTCCACGAATCCTTCTGTTACTGACCAAAGCCTCAGCAACACATTGTCCAGGACCAGGAATTTGTAACCTCCCGTCTTTTGCAAGGCCTCTCAAAGATGTTTCATCCTCTGCTCTTTCTGTGATGGCAAGATAAGGTCCGCAACCTTACCCTTGTAACGTGGATCAAAGAGGGTTTCCAGCCAGTAATGATTCCTCTCCTTGATCTGACGAATATGAGGATCCTTCCACAGGCTTTGCAGAATCAGGCCATGCAGCGTGGGTTAGCTGAGACAATGAGTCCCCTGGGTCACTAAGGATGACATGATCCGCAGCCATCTCCTCTCAGCCACATACAAGTCCATGGGTTTTTTGGGACTGTAAATGATCCCTTAAAGACTGTTGCTGATGCTGAGTGCTAGGCTCCTCCCCCATGCTGACACAATTCTCCTCCTCCTCGTCCTCTTCATGTGTTATTGGCGGGCCAGAAGGAACACTGTCTGGATAAAGGGGACCTTGAGAGGTAAGGAAGTCCTCCTCTTCCTGCCTCTGTTCTGCCTCAAGTGCCCTGTTCATTATTCCATGTGCTCCAACAGGTGGACAAGAGGGACAGTGTCACTGATACAACAGGAAACAAATAAATCAAGTACGGCGCTGTCACATCCTATCCAGTTCCTCCAGAATACCTCTGCACAATATATATTGCTTGCTACATCCACTCTGGGTGTTGCTGCTCTTATTAAAGTCCACTGGGTGGCAGACAAACCTAAAAAGCACAGAGAAACAGAGCGCACACCAGCCCTAGTGCATTAAAGTTTATTTAACTCAGTAAAAGGTTAAAAAAGCCAGGTATGTCACTCACAAACATCCGTTGAGTAGTAGCATTGGTATTTACAGCCTCCACTGTTGCCTCCTTCCCCGATTTTAGGCTCCCTGCAGTAGCTAGCAATACGGATGGTTAAGTACTCGGTTCGCTTGCTGGCTGCAGGTACACTCTCTCTCCACGCCTCACACGCATGGACCTGCCGGCTCTGGGTGACGTCACTCGCAACGGGGGGGCGGATCTCTCAACGTGTGTACTGACTCTGACGCTGGCTATAACAGTTCCCAAGACAACATGTTTCGGAGGCGTGGCCTCCTTCTTCAGGTGACGCCCTAATGTGTGCTTACAGCATAAATACGCTGACACCCTCCCCCCTGCTAGTGCCAATCACAGGGAGCCTAACATCTAGGGGAGGAGACAAGCCCATCTACCAATCAAGAAGAGCGACAAGGAAACAAGGATATTATAAGACTACTATTACAATCATAGCTATTAGAAGTTCTTTCAATGTATATCTGCATGTAACCATAACAAGGAAATAAAATAAAATTATATATACATAAAATTAAGATAATACTAAAGACTGAACCAACAAAATTAGTATATATAAGGAATTAAATTAGAAAAAAGAATTTTATATCAAATTAAAATTAAAAAAATAATAATAATAAAAATAAGAATTAATAAAATAAAATGAAATAAAAATAAAAATAAATATAAAAAAATATAAAAATAAAAAAATATAAAAATAAGAATGAAAAATTAAAAATAAAATTAATATAAATAAAAATAAAAATAAATATAAAAATAAACACAAAAACAAAAAAAAAAAAAATATATATATATATATATATATATATATATATATATATATATATATATATATATATATATATATATATATATATATATATATATATATATATATATATATATATATATACATACATACATACACATATATACACATGTACATATATATACATACACACACATGCACCTGGAAAAAATTTTTGCAAATGGATGAATGAACTATATGAATTTTTTAAAAAAGGATAAAAGATTAACAAAAAATTTTTTTTGAAATATATATATAAATTAGAAGTCTATTAGAGGGGACTAGTACAGATGGGTTTCTGAGATATATAGATATATAAATTTTCTTCATATGGAGACAAGAGCTATTTCTTTGTAGCAAGTGTATATATATACATAACAAATACATCATATATATACATTATATTATATATAATATACAAATATTCTGCATATATATCTCTCTCTGTATATACTTGCACCTCTGCATACCAGCATGCATGTTATCAGCTTGAACACTCCTTTCATCTGGTGGGCGGTATAGATAGCCTAGGGTTATATGAGGGCCCCAATTTCCAGCTCCTCGTTTAGCCCTTCCGGTGCCATACTATTTAACGTAAAAATCCAGAAGGATTCACGTTTGCACAATCTGTCAAACCGTTCACCCTCCGGTATGGACATCGGTATGGCTTCTATACCAAACAGTTCTAACCCTTTGGTGCTACCGTCATGCTTGTGTTTAAAGTGGCAGGGTACACTATGTTTCTCTATTTTCTTCTCTATAAATCTCCTGTGTTCACCGAAGGGAGTTCTCATTTCGCGTACTGTCCTACCCACATAGAGGAACCCACAAGGGCACCTTAGCCCATAGATTACAAACTGTGTACTGCAACATATGAATTGTTTAATCTGAAACTTACGGCCATCCTTGCAGCTAAATGTTGTTAATCCATGTGTGCTAAATCTGCATGCCTTACATTTTTTACTTTTACATTTAAAGCTGCCTATAATATCAAAAAGCTGGGGTATAGTACGCATATTTTGATTGTGACTTTTCACCTTTTTGATACGACTGGGGGCAATAATACTCTTTATGTTTTTAGCGCGTCTAAACACTACCTGAGGTTTTTTTGGGAGAATTTTACCCAAAATTTTATCCTGGCCCAAAATAGGCCAATACTTTTGTACTGCTCTCTTTATAGCCCAGTGTTGGTCATTAAAGGTGGTGATAAATGGTATATCACGCTGATCTTTTTCCCACATATTTTCCTTCTTGTTATCAGGGATTCCGTTCATATAGCGGTTTTTTGCTTCTTCTATGGCCGCGTACACACGGGCGGACTGTTCGCCCAACTTTGTCCGTCCAACAGTTTCGGCAAACAGTCCGCTCAAAATTAGCATGGACGGACATGGCCACACACAACGAACGAACAGTTTGCTGAAACCGTGCGCGATGACGTATGTCACGTACGACGGGACTAGAAATAGGAGGTCCAAGACACAGCAAAGCACCCTTTGGGCTCCTTCTGCTGACTTTGCGTTAGTAGAAGTTTGGTTAGAGACGATTCGCGCTTTTCAGACTTCAGCTTAATTTGTCCGTTCACTGCGGCGCAGTCTACCTGTGAGGTTTGTATCTGTCTTTCGGTATGCGTGGATCAGTTGTACCTGTTATTAGGCGCTTCTGGTCCGCTCGTTTCTGGGTTTCAGGTCGTTCTTCATAGGTCTGGCTGTTCTTCAGTGCGTTCAGTTGAGCTTGTCTGTCCAGCCGACCGTTTCAAAGCCATGGAGTGTGGACGTACTCGGGAACGAGTTCGTGCTATATGGGGGCTTGGTGTTGGGGTTAATACTTTGACCCGAGCCCAGTCTGTGAACAGGGTGAGGAGGAGTTCATGGACAAAGAATTGGTTGCGCCAGCGTGACCAGTTCTCTCATATGTCTTTACTCCGTGAGATCCGTGAGAATAATCCTGATGATTTCAGGAATTATCTCAGGATGATGGACCCCGTTTTTCACCGTCTGCTGGCTTTGCTGACCCCTTATACCTGCATGCGGCAAGCCACCACTCCGGAGCAGAGGCTCGTCGCCACGTTGCGCTACTTGGCGACAGGGAGAAGCCTTCAGGACCTCGAGAGAGAGAGAGAGAGAGAGAGAGAGAGAGAGAGAGATGGATTGTCAACTCATTAATTTAATTATTCCCCCCACTCAAATTTGTTTCATGTGTTGTATACTTAGTAATTAGCCCCCCCCCCCCCACCCCACTTACCCACCTAATTTATGTCCCCTGGTCCATCAGAGGGCTGATTAATCTGTGAATTGGTCCGCCTATTTATATTATTATTTTTTTTTTTTTGGTGTCTTTATTTTTTCTTTAAATGTTTTTTTGTTTTGTGTCACTTTTTTTTTTCTTTAAATGTGTTTTTTTTTTTTTTTTTTTTTTTTTTTTAGCTTTTTACCTTTTTTGTGTATACATCCTGTGTGGAGAGAGAGAGAGATATATAGAGAGAGATATATAGAGAGAGATATATAGAGAGAGATATATAGAGAGAGATATATAGAGAGAGATATATAGAGAGAGATATATAGAGAGAGATATATAGAGAGAGATATATAGAGAGAGATATATAGAGAGAGATATATAGAGAGAGATATATAGAGAGAGATATATAGAGAGAGATATATAGAGAGAGATATATAGAGAGAGATATATAGAGAGAGATGTATAGAGAGAGATATGGATTGTCAACTCATTAATTATTCCCCCCACTCAAATTATGTTCATGTGTTGTATACTTAGTAATTAGTCCCCACCCCACTCAAATTATGTTCATGTGTTGTATACTTAGTAATTAGTCCCCACCCCACTCAAATTATGTTCATGTGTTGTATACTTAGTAATTAGTCCCCACCCCACTCAAATTATGTTCATGTGTTGTATACTTAGTAATTAGTCCCCACCCCACTCAAATTAGGTTCATGTGTTGTATACTTAGTAATTAGTCCCCACCCCACTCAAATTAGGTTCATGTGTTGTATACTTAGTAATTAGTCCCCCCCCCCCCACCCCACTTACCCACCTAATTTATGTCCCCTGGTCCATCAGAGGGCTGATTAATCTGTGAATTGGTCCGCCTACTTTTTTTTTTTTCTTGGCAGAAAACAAATTAGCAAGATTTCTGTTTAACTGTTGTTCCAAAATGTTTTTGAATTTTCTTTGTTATGAATTGTTTTTATTTAATGACTAATTTTTTTTTTTTTATTTTTTTTTTGTTTCAGCTTCCTTCAACGCCACAGGAATGGCAGACTGTGGCTTCCCAGTTCGCTGCCCGTTGGGACTTCCTCAACTGCGGAGGGGCCATCGACGGGAAACATGTGAGGATTGTGCCCCCACCCCATTCGGGGTCCTACTATTGGAATTATAAGGGGTTCCATAGTGTGGTGCTAATGGCGGTGGTGTCGGCACAATGTGACTTCCTTTATGTGGATGTGGGGAAGAACGGCCGGATGTCTGACGGAGGAGTCTTTAGGCAGACCGAGTTCTGCCACCGTCTTACCACTGGTGGCCTGGACTTGCCACCAGATGCCGAAAATGTGGAGGGGCTCCCGTTTGTTTTTCTGGCTGACGAAGCGTTTGGTCTGAGTGAACATCTCATGAGACCCTTCCCCCCAAAGGACCCTCACCCCGGAGAGGAGGATTTTTAATTACCGGCTGGCCAGAGCAAGAAGGGTTGTGGAGAGTGCCTTTGGCATTATGGCCAGCCAGTTCCGTCTGTTGCTGACAGCCATCAACCTGGCAGAATATAAACTCAACTATGTTGTTCTGTGCTGCTGCATTCTGCACAATTTTTTAAGGAAATTTTCTGGTAACCAGTACCTGCAGCCTATTGGGCCTGAGGCCGGACTCAGGCTTCCAGAACTGACAGGGCTGGATCATGCCCTTCCTGGCTTAGCCCCCCAAACAGCACGTGAGGTGCGTGACCGCTATGTCAGCTATTTTAATGGTAGGGGGGCTATTCCAATGCCAGCTGACCAATAAAAAAAATATTTTCTTGAAATATGTCTTGTCTGTTCAAATTTTTAAGTTTGGTTCTTGTTTGCTTTTCACGTTGCTTGTATCCTACATTGACCTAATTCAGGGATATGCAATTGGCCAACCTCCGGCTGGTGCAAAACTACAAGTCAATCATGCCTCTGGGTCTCATGCTTGTGGCTGTCAGTCTTGCTATGCTTCATGGGACTTGTAGTTCTGCAACAGCTGGATTTTCACTAATTGCATATTCCTGTCCTAGTGCATTTGTATAGCAAAGTGGTTTTTGACAATAGGAAATAAGGCCCTTTGTGACAGAAAACACAAAATGACTTTACAAACTGGTATTGAGTATTGAAAGAAGTAGACACACACATTTTTTTATTTTTTTTTTATTTTTTAATAGTGCACATTCAAACCAGTGCCTCTTATTTCGATCTTTTTTTTGTGTTTTTTTTTATTTTTTTATTTTTTTTTTATTTTTTTTTGTGAAATTGGTTTTTAAAAATTTTTTTTTTTTTGTTTTTACCAAAAAAAAAAAAAAATAATAATTTTTAAACATAGAAATATATAAATATATCAAAAATACAATTATCACAAAAATTTAAAATAATAAAATCAGATTTTTAACTATTTACATAAAAGGGGTTGGTAATGTCAACATGTGCTATGTACCATCATGAGTGATCAATGGACGTGTTTGGTGTGTGCAATCCCTTCCTCTCTCATACTAGAAGGAGGAAGGGTTTGCAAACACCAAATGCGTCCATTGCGATCCTCTGATGGCACATAGCACATGTTGACACACCGTGTGCATCTTCAAAATTTGGCCTCTAAAAAGCTTGTAAAAACCTTAAAAACTTTTGGGCAAGGAAATGAAGGACATGATCGATTATGGTTTAGGGGAAAAGGGGCTTATATTCTCCCTAAAACATCGATCATGTCCTTCATTTCCTGCCTCATAGGGACCAGCTGCTGTTGAATGCCCAGGATTCGTTGTTGCGTGGCCAGGATTTCTTGTTGCATGGCCTGGATGTTGCTCTCCATTAAGTCGATCCTGGCATTCCAGGCCATGATCTGCCCTATCAGCCTCTGGGCACTTTCCGCTGAAAAGGGCTCCGCAGCTTCTCCTACCACCACCAGATAATCACCTAAAAACATGTGTAGATAAAAAATTGGTTAAAATATACAGCCATTAATTGTTTACCTTAAGCTGGGTTGTCAGACACTCACTTTCACTTTGTGGGGTGTGTAACGCCACCTGCTCTTCCTCCTCCACATCTAGCCCTGGGCTGGGCTCATCCAGTGGAGCTACGGAGCTTGGTCCAGCAGAGGATACCGAGCTCCGTAGCTCCCTCGCAGATACAGGACTGGGCAGCTCCAATACCGACGCAGGGCTGGGGTTGGGGCTGGGGCTGGGGCTAATTGCCCAATCAGGCTGGCGAGGTCGGGGGGTCCTGGGCTGCTCCGCCTCTTGTCTGAGTCTTTGTTTCCCTATGAGAATGAAAAAAAAAAAAAAATACTTTTAAGCATAGTGATATTTGAGTTCAGAAATTTGAATATGAAACATTGGTTTGAAGTGGTGTAAAATTATTAGCTGGTTATTACAAGATCCTAGTTTAATACATCCTTAAAATGACTTTTTTTTAGTTAGGCTGTGTTCAGACTGCTGCGATGTGTGAACGCTGCAAATCTACTGTGGTTTCACGCATCGCATGCGGAGTTCGCACTGCCCTATGTGACCTGCTGGGAGTATCAGTGTAAAGTTTTATTGACACCTCCAAATTAGTTATCATTTCACAGTGCAATCTTTAAACTCGGACAGGAATCGGACCACATGGTGTGAACACCCATGTGTTCCGATTTGGCTGTGGACTAAAAAAAGGGCCATGTACAAGTTTGGTCCGGATGCGATGTAAATTCAGCCATACTACATGCATGGCTGAAATCGCATCACACAGAGATCACATGTGATTTGCACTGCAGTGCGGTGCAAATCACATTTGATCTCGTACATTGCAGCAATGTGAACCTAGCCTTTAACCAAACTGTGATACTGTATATATCTTTTGTCCAAGTTTCACAGACGGACACACTCGAATCAACGCCTGGAGTACCCTTCAGTTTATCATGAAAAAAAAAAAAAAAAAAAACTAATTAAAATCTAATCCAACACCAGATAAATTTACACCATACACAAATTCATGCTATTTACGCCCACATATACGAACAACCATATGCGCCATATTTTCATAAACTACCTACACGAACGATTACGATCTAATCCGCCAGATTTACACCGCCTACACAAACGATTAATATAAATCCGCCAGATTTCCAGTCACTATCTACATGAACGATTACGATCAAATCCGCCAGTTTTACATACACTATCTATACGTACGATTACGATCAAATCCGCCAGTTTTACATACACTATCTATACGTACGATTACGATCAAATCCGCCAGTTTTACATACACTATCTATACGTACGATTACGATCAAATCCGCCAGTTTTACATACACTATCTACACGAACGATTACGATCAAATCAAACGATTATGTCCGACAGTCACGAGAAACGCAGAGTTTACTCACTTTTTTTCAGGACCTTTTTGATGCGGTCATATTGGTCCGGCTCCCTGGACTTGATGTCCGACCATCTTTTCCGCAGCTGGTCCTTTCCTCTCCGTACCCCGAATTTTGACTCCAAGGCTGTGACCACCTCGTCCAAGATGGCGCTTTTCCTTATATTTGGTTTTGGGTAAGGGCCATGTTCCCCATCATAATCCTCCCTTTGAAGGATAGCTACCATCTCCACCATCTCTTCGAACGCCATATTGGTGGCCTTATATCTCCTCCTTGCTTGGGGCCCACGGCTTTCCTCCGCGCTGCTCACGCTGCTAATTGAGCTTGCATCCGCCATTTTCCACTCTCATACACCCACAGCGGAAGGAGGGTAAAAGGGGCGGGGAAACACGGTCGCAAGGAACGTCAGGGGCGGGCGACGCAGGCGGAGCCTGAGCGCATGCGCCGTGTATAAAGCGGTACCACGAGGCCGTACGCTTGTCCGAACGGGAGCAGCGAGTGCTACACGCGACGGTAAGATAGTTATCATTTTATTTTCGGTTAATTTAAAGCCTGCGTTAGGGATATCCATATTGAATTTTATTCTTATTGATGTTTAATTGATTTCTATGTGGGTTGGTGGTTGAGTGGGCTTGGTGTTTTGTGTGGTAGTGTGGGGGTGGGTGTATAGGGGGTGGGGCTAGTGTGTGTGTGTGTGTGTGTGTGGGGGGGGGGGGGAGTGTTTGTGTGGGGGGGGGGGCAGTAGTGTGTGTGTGTGTGTGTGGGAGGGGTAGTGTGTGTGTGTGTGTGGGAGTGTTTGTGTGTGTGTGGGAGGGGTAGTGTGTGTGTGTGTGTGGGGGGGGGGGGGGGGGTAGCGTGTGTAGTAGTGTGTGTCTCGCCTACATTGTCACAATATAGTGTGCATTTGGTCTGACTTTTTTTTTTTTTTTTTTCAGAAAATGAAAAAGTATAGTGCAGACCCCTTTAAAGAGGAGGCCTTCCTCTCCACCTTTATAGATCTAGTGGAGTCCCACAGCAGTCTGTGGGATACAAAACACCCCCAATACCCAATCCGTGCTGCCCGGAAGAAGACACTGGAGACAGTTTTGGCGTTTGTGAGAACCCGAGTCCCCCAGGCAGACACTACCTTTGTGAACGCCAAAATTCAGAACCTGCGTAGCGCGTATAGGCGGGAGCAAAGAAAGATCCTAGAGTCCCAAACATCAGGATCAGCAGCAGGTCAGGTCTATGTACCTAGGCTGTGGTATTATGACAGGCTGCGTTTTCTGGATGACACGTCAGAAGCCAGGCAGTCACTTTCGACTCTTCCGTCTACCCGTCCCTCCACCCTTCCCTCCGCCTCAGGTGAGCCATCCCTGGAAGATCCAGACCCTTCCTTGCTGGACGAGGTTGATGCGCCCAGCTGGAGCCAGGTATATTTTAGTTTCTAACGTTTGGATTGCTCAAATATTAATGATGTCAAGTTCAATGTTTGAATTGCTTCCAAATCTAGGATTTCATCACAAATTAAATTAGATAGAAGGATACAGTAGTTTCCACAAATGTGGCTCAAATCTTAATGAACTGATGGAAAAATGATGGTGTCAAAATGATAGCCTTTTGTATTTCAAGACAAATGTATTTGCAAGTGAGAACTGTAAAATTGTTAGTGATTGATGATTTCTAAATATAGACATATTTTAGTTATTGATTGCTTTGTTTTTTTACACAGGATGAGCTCACCCAGGAGGAGGCCGGGACCAGTGGTATGGAGGAGGAGGCCGGGACCAGCCACACGCAGGAGCTAGCTGGGCCCAGCAGGAGTAGGACTGAGAGCCAGGTCCCTCCCCTCCGCCTAGCCAGCAAAAGGCCCAGGAGGATGAGCCGTACAGAGGAGGAGTCCTTGGTGCTGATACGGCAAGCCACCCAGATTTTGACCAAACCCCCCAATCCGCAGGAGGCCTATGCCACTTATCTGGCTAGCAAGCTCCAAGAAATGGACAAACCCCAAAGAGACATGTGTGAGGCAATCTTCTTTGATGCCATACAACTGGGTCTGAAGGGTGAGCTCACACCCACCACGAAGCTCTACAAAACAGACCCTACTGCTCCTCCTCCTCCTCCTCCTCCTCCTCCTCCTACCACAACTCCACCACCAGAGGCACAGCCTCCAGCGAAGCGTGGAGGGAAGGCTAGACGGAAGAGTCGCAAGTGACTGCCTGGCTTCAGTCTGCTCTGAAAGAAGACGCAGGCTGTTGTAGTACCACAGTCTGGGGACATAGATCTCATCTGCTGCTGTTCCTGGTCTTTGGGATTCTAGGACCTGGTTGTGCTCCCTATGTACATGCTACGCAGGTTCGGAATTTTGGTGTCCACTCACTTGATGTGTGCCTGGGGGACAAAAGGCTTCACAAACGTCAAAATTGTCTCCAGTGTTGCCTCCCTCTTGATTTATTTTGGTTATGAGGAAAAATAAAAAATTTTGATTTAAAAAAAAAATTGTATGTTTTCTTTTTTTTTCTTTTTTTTTATCAATATTTTTGTATAATTTTGGGTTAAAAAAAACAAAGTTTATTTGTGAGTAGGCAGATACATGTCAAAAGACTCTGGGGGTTATTTACAAAACACATGTTCATGTAAATATGCTAACTTCAAGTGCAATTTTTAAAGCACTGCAAGTGCACTTGGAAGTGCAGTCGCTGTAAATTTGAGGCTTAACATTTGAAATGAGGGGAAGCTCTGCTGATTTTGAACATGCAATCATGTGTAGGCTAAAATGATGGTTTGGGTATCTATCTATCTATCTATCTATCTATCTATCTATCTTATCTATCTTATCTATCTTATCTATCTTATCTATCTTATCTATCTTATCTATCTTATCTATCTTATCTATCTTATCTATCTTATCTATCTTATCTATCTTATCTATCTTATCTATCTTATCTATCTTATCTATCTTATCTATCTACATAGTCCTGCTTGGCCCAAAAAAATGAAAGTCCATCTTGTTTCAAACCCCCCACCCAAAAAAAACCCAAAAAAAAAAAAAAACAATAGTAGTTCCAAAAATATATAGTAATAGATTTTTTTTTTCTGAAATAAATAAATTATATATATATAATTTTTTTTTTTTTTTTTTTATATAAATTGGGAATATATTTTTGATATAATTGGAAGATTAATCATAGGATGAGGATGAATAAAAACATGTAGTATAACTCTGTGTGAATATAAGCAGCAAAGCTACTTCACTTTTCTTGCATTACGAAGAAGAAAAGAACGGGCTATATTAAAAAAACCACAAAATTAGCAGCATGACGAATATGCTAGCTTCAATACGAACACTAGTTTTACAAGACCGAGCGCTTCCGCCCTGTAAATTCTTTCTGAGTATGCGCGGAACTTAGTTTGTCGAACAAGCCTACACACGGGCGGACTGTTCGCTGAAACAAGGTTTCAGCGGACAGTTTTTCGGAATTTCCGAAAAACCTTGTTCGTCCAACTGTCCGCTGAAACTGTCCGCTGAAAGCCCACACACGAGCGGACTGTCCGCCCAAACACTGTTCAGCGGACAAGGTTGGGCGAACAGTCCGCCCGTGTGTACGCGGCCTATTTGTTTTTCATCATATCCCTTTTCCAAGAATTTTTTAGACAATATGGCCGCCTGAGCTTCATAGTCCTTAATATCGCTACAGTTTCTCCGTAGTCTACAGAATTGGCTATGGGGTATATTTTCTTTCCATCTGGGATGGTGGCAGCTCTTACGATGTAAATAGGAGTTGCCTGCTGTTTCTTTAAAATGTGTTTTTGACATGATGTTACCATATGTGTCATAGCTAACATCATGTCAAAAACACATTTTAAAGAAACAGCAGGCAACTCCTATTTACATCGTAAGAGCTGCCACCATCCCAGATGGAAAGAAAATATACCAACACTGGGCTATAAAGAGAGCAGTACAAAAGTATTGGCCTATTTTGGGCCAGGATAAAATTTTGGGTAAAATTCTCCCAAAAAAACCTCAGGTAGTGTTTAGACGCGCTAAAAACATAAAGAGTATTATTGCCCCCAGTCGTATCAAAAAGGTGAAAAGTCACAATCAAAATATGCGTACTATACCCCAGCTTTTTGATATTATAGGCAGCTTTAAATGTAAAAGTAAAAAATGTAAGGCATGCAGATTTAGCACACATGGATTAACAACATTTAGCTGCAAGGATGGCCGTAAGTTTCAGATTAAACAATTCATATGTTGCAGTACACAGTTTGTAATCTATGGGCTAAGGTGCCCTTGTGGGTTCCTCTATGTGGGTAGGACAGTACGCGAAATGAGAACTCCCTTCGGTGAACACAGGAGATTTATAGAGAAGAAAATAGAGAAACATAGTGTACCCTGCCACTTTAAACACAAGCATGACGGTAGCACCAAAGGGTTAGAACTGTTTGGTATAGAAGCCATTCCGATGTCCATACCGGAGGGTGAACGGTTTGACAGATTGTGCAAACGTGAATCCTTCTGGATTTTTACGTTAAATAGTATGGCACCGGAAGGGCTAAACGAGGAGCTGGAAATTGGGGCCCTCATATAACCCTAGGCTATCTATACCGCCCACCAGATGAAAGGAGTGTTCAAGCTGATAACATGCATGCTGGTATGCAGAGGTGCAAGTATATACAGAGAGAGATATATATGCAGAATATTTGTATATTATATATAATATAATGTATATATATGATGTATTTGTTATGTATATATATATATACACTTGCTACAAAGAAATAGCTCTTGTCTCCATATGAAGAAAATTTATATATCTATATATCTCAGAAACCCATCTGTACTAGTCCCCTCTAATAGACTTCTAATTTATATATATATTTCAAAAAAAAATTTTTGTTAATCTTTTATCCTTTTTTAAAAAATTCATATAGTTCATTCATCCATTTGCAAAAAAAATTTCCAGGTGCATGTGTGTGTATGTATATATATATATGTATATGTGTATGTATATATATATATATATATATATATATAATTATATATATTTTTTGTGTTTATTTTTATATTTATTTTTATATTTATTTTTATTTTTATTTATATTAATTTTATTTTTTATTTTTCATTCTTATTTTTATATTTTTTTTATTTTTATATTTTTTTATTTTTATTTCATTTTATTTTATTTATTCTTATTTTTATTATTATTATTTTTTTAATTTTAATTTGATATAAAATTCTTTTTTCTAATTTAATTCCTTTATATATACTAATTTTGTTGGTTCAGTCTTTAGTATTATCTTAATTTTATGTATATATAATTTTATTTTATTTCCTTGTTATGGTTACATGCAGATATACATTGAAAGAACTTCTAATAGCTATGATTGTAATAGTAGTCTTATAATATCCTTGTTTCCTTGTCGCTCTTCTTGATTGGTAGATGGGCTTGTCTCCTCCCCTAGATGTTAGGCTCCCTGTGATTGGCACTAGCAGGGAGGGCGGGGAGGGTGTCAGCGTATTTATGCTGTAAGCACACATTAGGGCGTCACCTGAAGAAGGAGGCCACGCCTCCGAAACATGTTGTCTTGGGAACTGTTATAGCCAGCGTCAGAGTCAGTACACACGTTGAGAGATCCGCCCCCCCCGTTGCGAGTGACGTCATCCAGAGCCGGCAGGTCCGTGCGTGTGAGGCGTGGAGAGAGAGTGTACCTGCAGCCAGCAAGCGAACCGAGTACTTAACCATCCGTATTGCTAGCTACTGCAGGGAGCCTAAAATCGGGGAAGGAGGCAACAGTGGAGGCTGTAAATACCAATGCTACTACTCAACGGATGTTTGTGAGTGACATACCTGGCTTTTTTAACCTTTTACTGAGTTAAATAAACTTTAATGCACTAGGGCTGGTGTGCGCTCTGTTTCTCTGTGCCTTTTAACAGTGTCACTGATGCATGCTCACCATCCTCGTGGCCTCCTCAAATGGTGACAGGACAGTGCATGCATCCCTGATCATGGCCAACTGGCGTGGGGGAAAAAACAAACTCCCCTGACCCTGTCCTGGTGCCATCGTCACACAGGTGCTCATTGATGGCCCTCTGCTGCATGTGCAGCCGCTGCAGCATGGCCAATGTTGAGTTCCCCCTGGTGGGCATATCACAGATTAGGCGGGTCTTGAACAGGTTAAATTCCTTTTGGAGGTCAGGAGCAGAGCACTGGCATTATATGACCGGCAGGAATGCACACAGACTTTCCTGGCCTGCCTCAGGACATTCTGTAAGCCCGGGTACCTGCCCAAGAACTTCTGCACCACCAAGTTAAGGACATGAGCCAAACAGGGCACATGGGTCAGCTGTCCCTGTCGGAGGGCGGAGAGGAGGTTGGTGCCATTGTCGCAAACCACCATTTCTGGCTTAAGCTGGTGTGGTGTCAACCACCTCTGCCTGCGTACTTGCGTAGCCCCTTGAATGCCTACGAAGCACCGCTGGTTTAGATTACAAAGCACAGGAAGAAGAGGAAGGGGTGGAGGAGAGAGGTGTGTCAGAATCACCAGTAGTAGCATTTTGGAGGCGTGGTGGCGGAAAAACCTCCAACACTACTGCACCTTGTCCTGCATCCTTCCCAGCTGCCAGCAGATTCACCCAATGAGCCATGAAAGATAGGTAATGTCCCTGTCCATGCATGCTGGACCATGAGACAGCGGTAATATGCACCTTACTGCTGACCGCCCTGTCCAGCGGGGCCGAGACATTGCCTTCCACATGCCGGTAAAGAGCCGGAATTGCCTTCCGTGAGAAAAAGTGGCATTTGGGAACCTGCCACTGAGGAACTGCACATTACAGAAACTCACGGAAGGGGGCAGAGTCTACCAACTGAAAAGGCAACAGTTGAAGTGGCAGCAATTTAGCCAAGCTAGCATTCAACCGCTGGGCATGTGGATGGCTGGGAGCGAATTTCTTTCGGCGGTGCAGCAGCCAGGGCATGGAAATTTGCCTGCTACAATCTGATGTCGGTGTACCAATATTAGATTGCCCGCAAGTACTTGGCTGTGACACATGTAATTCTACACCTTCATTCCTCTCAGTGCAGGTTTCAGAGAGGACTGAACGACAAGAGGACAAGATACCCTTGAGACATATGTTGCAAATAGCAGCGGTGCGATCTGATGCACTCGTCTCAAAAAAGACCCACACCAAAGAACTTTTGGAATAACGTGCAGAGACAGCAGCGCCCTGCACATGCAGAGCTCTGTGGTGTGATGCAGTTTGTGTTCTGCCCTTAAGCTTGCCCCTGGATGGCATCCTGCCTCATTGGAGATGTGCCTCCTCCTCTCTCCTATCGGGTACCTATGTGGAGTCCGTGACCTCACCATCCCCTCCCTCCTCATCACTGGAGCAAACCTGACAGTATGCTGCAGCTGGGGGAACATGACTGCCAAATTGCTGTCCTTCTTGGGCACCCCCTCTCTCTGAGCTCATGCTACTGCCTTCCTCTAGCTTGGTACCATCATCAGAGCCTTCAAAACGCTGGGCATCCTCCTGGAGTACCCAGCACTGTGGTCAAACAGTTTGGGGGAGTCCTCAGGAGGACATGGTGGGGCTAGGGAAGGAGTGACTGATGCCATTGAGCCGAGGGAAGAGGCCGCATTGGCAGCTGCTTTGCCAGACAAAGTACCCTGAGCCTGGGTGAGAGAGGATGAGGAGGATGATGATGGCTTGGTCATCCACTCTACCAAATCTTTGGCATGTTGTGGCTCAACATGGCCAGCTGCCAATAAAAAGGACAAGCGTGTCCCATGGCCACATGCTAATGAGGATGCAGCGTGTCCACGACCAGCACTGTTGCGTTTAGACACAGAGCCTGCTTGCCATCTTTCATTGGCTCGTGACTGTCTGCCTCTCCTTGTTGGCCTTTCAGTCATACTAATGGCCTGCAAGGAGATGTAGCTGTGCAAAGCTGGGATTTATATATATATATATATATATATATATATATATATATATATATATATATATATATATATATATATATACTGATTATACTGCAGCTAACAGAATCAATTGCCTACCTGTAGTATTATACGTATGAGAACACCAGCAATTGTCTTCAGTTAGCTTTACTTGCACACTGTGCAGAGGACACAGTATACTAACTGAAAATACTGCAGCTGTGGTATTAGTATGAGAACACCATCAATTGTATTCAGGTAATCTTTAAGCCCCGTACACACGAGAGGACTTATGTCCGACAGACTTCCGAAGGAGTTCTGCTGGAGTTCTGCCGGAGTTCCGACAGAGTTCTGACTGACTTTTCGGCTGAGCGGACTTGGCCACACACAATCACACTAAACTCCGACGGATTCGAACGTGATGACGTACGACTGGATTCGAATAAGGAAGTTCATAGCCAGTAGCCAATAGCTGCCCTAGCGTCGGTTTTAGTCCGTCGGAATAGCATACACACGAGCAAATTTTTCGAAGGGACCGGGTCCGGCGGAGTTCCGTCGGAAAAATTTGAAGCATGTTCCATATTCTAAAGTCCGTCAGACTTTGGTGAATCAAAAGTCCGTTGCAGCCCACACACGATCGAATAGTCTGACGGAATCAGTCCGTCGGACTTTGGATGTTGAAAAGTCCGCTCGTGTGTACGGGGCATTAGGTGCACACTCTGCAAAGGACACTAAAACAAAATACTGCAGCTCCCTGCCTGTATTTGTATGAGAACACCAGCAATTATATTCAGGTAAGCTTTACATGCACACCATGCAAAGGACACTAAAACAAAATACTGCAGCTCCCTGCCTGTAATTGTATGAGAACACCAGCAATTTTATTCAGGTAAGCTTTAGGCGCAAACTGTGCGAAGGACACTAAATCAAAATACTGCAGCTCCCTGCCTGTAATTGTATGAGAACACCGGCAATTTTATTCAGGTAAGCTTTAGGCGCAAACTGTGCGAAGGACACTAAATCAAAATACTGCAGCTCCCTGCCTGTAATGGTATGAGAACACCGGCAATTGTATTTAGGTAAGCTTTAGGTGCACACTCTGCAAAGGACACTAAATCAAAATACTGCAGCTTCCTGCCTGTATTTGTATGAGAACACTAGCAATTGTATTCAGGTAAGCTTTAGCTGCACACTGTACAAAGGACACTAAAACAAAATACTGCAGCTCCCTGCCTGTATTTGTATGAGAACACCAGCAATTATATTCAGGTAAGCTTTAGGTGCACACTGTGCAAAGGACACTAAAACAAAATACTGCAGCTCCCTGCCTATATTTGTATGAGAACACCGGCAATTTTATTCAGGTAAGCTTTAGGTGCAAACTGTGCAAAGGACACTAAAACAAAATACTGCAGCTCCCTGCCTGTAATTGTATGAGAATGCCAGCAATTGTATTCAGGTAAACTTTAGGTGCACACTGTGCAAAGGAAACTAAAACAAAATACTGCAGCTCCCTGCCTGTATTTGTATGAGAACACCAGCAATTATATTCAGGTAAGCTTTAGGTGCACACTGTGCAAAGGACACTAAAACAAAATACTGCAGCTCCCTGCCTATATTTGTATGAGAACACCGGCAATTTTATTCAGGTAAGCTTTAGGTGCAAACTGTGCAAAGGACACTAAAACAAAATACTGCAGCTCCCTGCCTGTAATTGTATGAGAACACTGGCAATTGTATTCAGGTAAGCTTTAGCTGCACACTGTACAAAGGACACTAAAACAAAATACTGCAGCTCCCTGCCTGTATTTTTATGAGAATGCCAGCAATTGTATTCAGGTAAACTTTAGGTGCACACTGTGCAAAGGAAACTAAAACAAAATAATGCAGCTCCCTGCCTGTATTTGTATGAGAACGCTGGCAATTGTATTCAGGTAAGCTTTAGATGCACACTATGCAAAGGACACTAAAACAAAATACTGAAGCTTCCTGCCTGTATTTGTATGAGAACACTAGCAATTGTATTCAGGTAAGCTTTAGGTGCACACTGTACAAAGGACACTAAAACAAAATACTGCAGCTCCCTGCCTGTATTTGTATGAGAACACTAGCAATTGTATTCCGGTAAGCTTTAGGTGCACACTGTGCAAAGGACACAGTACACTAAGTGAAAATACTGCAGCTCCCTGCCTTTCAGTATATTACGAAGAGAATAACAGGAATGGATCTAGCTAAACTAGTGAATACAGTGTATGAATACAGTTGCAAAAAAAGTATGTGACCCCTTTTGGAATGATATGGATTTCTGCACAAATTGGTCATAAAATGTGATCTAATCATCATCTAAGTCACAACAATAGACAATCACAGTCTGCTTAAACTAATACAGGATAATATGGCGCTCACTGGGAATCCCCCCCCCCCCCCCCAAAAAAAAAGGTATAGTGCAATAAGTTAAAATATTAAGATATAAAATGAACAATAAATCATGTCTATATAGCAAGCGTATATAGATTTATTTGTGTGGGTTTTAAATGTATCCACACACCAATGTCCACGATGAAGGGTTCAGAGTCTATGTAGATCATCAAGGTGGTCCATAAGGAGGGTCCATAGTACAAGCTGTACCCTAATGGGCTGCCAGTCTTAAAGCAAGAAGTTTCTCTAGGAAACAATAAATAGAGAAAGAGACGGCGCCCTCTAAGTGCAGAAATAAAGTTACTCAAATTTATTAAAAATGGTTTAAAAACACTCACATTAAATTAGTGGTGTAAAGGCACATCATAGATACAATGTCTCATCATTAAAAGCCTGATGAAGGAGCATGCATGCTCCGAAGCGCCGCTTATTCCAGCCCGTCTCCTGAGGACACAGACTCCTTGAACATCAGATCAAGGGCACTACAGTGACCAGCACTACCTCGACCACTCTGACCATCCCGAGGAAATCCATTTTGGCTTTGGCCAATTACGGCTCTCCGTTTTTTTCTGCGCTGTGATTGGCCAAAGCATGCGGGTCATAGTGCATGTTTGGCCAATCAGCAGCCAGCAATGCACTGCGATGCCGCAATGAATTATAGGCTGTGACGCGCCACTGGAATTTGGCGCAAACGGCCCCTAATGTTCGGAATTGCTGCACAGAAAGCCCCTTCCTATCACCACAAATCATCCCCTCACTTTTTTGCCTCCGCAGAGTCCAAAAAGAGAGGCGTTATTTCAGATCCTAATATCAAACTTCTAATCCTATCAGCTATTTTTAACAATCAACCCCTAGTCCTAACAACAAAACTGTTTTGTGTCTTGATACAGGTTTTACACTATTTGGAGCCTTTTACATCTTTTGCATGCCACGTATATCCATCTATGGGTTTAAATCTAAACGAGATGATCTGAGGAGTAGTGGCCCTGCTTGCTGCGCTGTATCATCCCCATAGGAGATTGGATTGGAAGACCAGCGGCTTTGCTTGGTGAGTTCTGTTGATTGTACCATTACTGCAGGCTTTCCCTGATTCTCTGAAACTTGGGATCATGGGCTTCTGTAAGGAGTAACTCTCTCTGTATAGCGATGGTGGATTCAGCACAGTCCTTTTTATACCAGATTTCACATGAGCATTTGAAGATTAATTTTTAATTATGGATGGACTTTAATTTATTTGATTTTATTTCTGCATGGGTGGATGCCATATATATTTGAAGTGTATATATGATTAGCACTTGGTACAATTGTTCACATTTTTTAACGTATATTTGTCACATTTAAGCTATATAGTTTTGCAGAAATTGTGTCTTCATCAATTGATGGTTCACAAATGTGATTTCATTCATGCTTTTTCTTTTTTTTTTTTTTTTTAACAATCTTTTTATTAAAGTTTCGAAAAAATGACATTCCACATATTCATACACAAATAAAGTAAGCCATAAGAGGATTACATAGCGCATATAAGATCATAGAAATATAAAATATGAAATACAAAAATACAACAGAACCTATAAAGTCGTAATCAGTGAGAATGCTGTATGTGAATGAATAGAATGAAGGACAAACATAAAATGAAAGAGGCGTCCAACGGGAGAGACAACGACAGAATTCCAGATAATTCACAACAACTTTATCAAATATAGTCAAACAACAGTGTGATAACGTTTCCTAAATTTGTCCCATAACGCCCATTTTTGAAAAAAGGATTTTAGTCTGTCTTCCTGTAACGCTACAGTTCTTTCAAATTCAAACGAGTGATCCACTATCGTAACAACTTCTGATACCAAAGGAGATACATTCGACTTCCATTTTCTTGTAATGCTCAACCGAGCGGCAAACAAAATATATATCACTAAAGTGCGAGCTGGGATAGGATATATATCCAAATTCACCCCCAGGAGGGCTTGCTCTATTCTAAGGGGGTTCAGAATTCCTGTCAATTTGGCAATTAATTTGCCTATTTCTCCCCAAAAGCTTCGTACGGATATGCAGAACCAAAAAATATGAGTCAGGTTTCCTATCTGGCCACAACCCCTCCAACACAAATTCGATTGCTCATGTGCATATTTCGCTATTATGTAAGGTGTCCTGTACCACCTAAGTCGTAATTTGTGTGCGCCGTCCCTAAAGTTGGAGCAGCGGGTGGAACTATAACTGTCTTTAATAGCTCTCATCCATTGGTCCGGGGAGATAGTAATATGTAATTCCTCCTCCCACTTAGTCAGCTGAGTAAACATTTCAAAATGCATTTTGCCATGTAAGAGATTGTATATGGCCGTAATCCCTTTCTTGTGAGCCGATGTGGGTTGCCATAAGTCCCAAATACATTCCGGGAGGCTAAAATACCCCGTATGTTCTCTAGGGATCATGCTAATCAATCTAGCGAAATTCAGATATTCGGTTTTGGGGATACCCTGAGTGGCCATTAAATTCCCAAATGTCTGAGTGCGGCCTTGTGTTAAAAGTTGGTGGGTATAACAGAGGCCATAGCGTGCCCAGTGTGTTACTTGTAAGTCTGGGGTGAGAAAGGACAAGGCTGAGAGGGGGATAGGGAGGTATTTAAGGTCAGTATTGGACGGTTGATGTTTACGTAAGTAGGTCCAGGCCCTCAACGTAGCATTTATAATGGGGTGATGTGTATGAGCTTTAGGGTCGCCTATCATTGTGGCATACAGGAGCCCCGTTAGATCCCCTTGCTGAGTTTGTTCCAGTTCACATAAGTGCCACCGTTTCACCCCCGGAACATGGAACCATACTCTGAGTTGGTCCAAGATGGCCGCCATGTGATAGTCTCTTAGTTCGGGAACACCCATTCCACCCACCTTTCTATGTTTAATTAGGACTTTAAAACTGCTTCGAGCGGGTCTCCCATCCCATAGGAACCTATTTAATTGGCGTTGCAGCGTCGCATAGAAGGAGGCTGGGAGCACAATTGGAAGTGTTCTAAAAAGATAAAGGAGTTTGGGTAGTAAAAACATTTTGTATGCTGCAAGTCTTCCCGACCAAGAGAGGTAAAACTGTTTAAATCGAGACAACTCTCTTTCAAAACTGGACGGAATAGATTCAAAATTACATCTATAAAGTTGAGATAGGGAACTAGTTAATTTAATGCCTAAATACTGGATAGATTCAGATGCCCATGTGTAAGGTAGAGAGAGCTTAATCCGGTTCTGCATATCCAAAGGGATATTAATGCCCAATATGCTAGACTTGGTGGCATTAATTTTGTAGTAAGAAATCTCATTAAAGGTCTCTAAAACATCATATACTGCTTTCAGGGATTCCTCCGGGTCGGCAAGAGACAAAATCACATCGTCCGCGTATAGGGTAATGGGGTGCCTCGTCAGACCAGAGCTAATACCTCTTATGCCTGGATGGGTCCTGATCCTCTCCGCCAGAGGCTCCATCACCAAGGCAAAGATCAGGGGCGACAAAGGGCACCCCTGTCTTGTGCCATTGGTGATAGAAAACTGTTCAGAAAAAAGGCCTTCCGTGAACACATGTGCTGACGGTGTGGTGTACAGTGCAGAAATGGCAGAGAGGACCGGCCCCGTAAAGCCAAACCTCGAAAGTACCGCAGAAAGATACCCCCAGTGGACCCTGTCGAAAGCCTTTTCGGCGTCCAGCGAGAGGAGGACCGCTGCCCCCCCCCCGCCGGACGCCGAATGAATCAAGTTCAGCACCCTCCTAGTGGCGTCCGGAGCCTGCCTCCCAGCCACAAAGCCAACCTGGTCAGGCTGTACTAACTGAGGCAGAACTCCAGACAACCTATTAGCCAAAATCTTAGCATATATCTTCAGGTCCACATTTAATAAAGATATGGGCCTGAAGTTTTGAACTTTGTCTGGATCCTTTCCTGGCTTGGGTAACGTGACTATAGTGGCCGAAAGCATCTCTGATGGAAAAGAGGCTGAGGAGGCAGCTGCATGGAACACCCTCTGCATGTAAGTGGATAAAATATCAGAAAATGTTCTATAATATTCCGAGGAGTAACCATCTGGGCCGGGAGATTTATTTTTAGGGAGGGCGTTTATAGTTTTTTGTATTTCGGCTATCGAAAATGGAGCATTTAGTTGCTCTAAGTGCAATGGTTGTAATTTCGGGAGATTAAGCGTCTGAAGGAAACTCTCTATGGCGTCAGGTGAGGGTTGTATAGTGGAGGTATCCTCTCTTAAATTATATAGGCTACTATAATACCAGCCAAAAGCATCTGCAATTTCTTTAGGATTGGTAAGCCTCGATCCTGTATCAGGATGGACTATATAGGGTATTTTTTGTTTAAGTACCTTCTCTTTAAGCTGCATGGCCAATAATTTCCCAGCCTTATTACCATGAGTGTAGCAATTGGCTCTGAGTCTATGCATAGACTTGGCATGTTGGGTTACCAATAAGGTGCGGAGGTCGTTGCGAGCTTTAGTAAGTTTGTTGCTGGTGGAACAGGAGGGGGCAGCTTTATTCACGATTTCTAAATCACGTATTTCTGCCAAAAGGCTATCCATACGCTGCCTCCGCCTCTTATTCACTCCTGCACTAATCTTAATCAGCAGACCCCTTATACAGGCTTTGTGAGAATTCCATAAGGTAAACGGGTCTATACCCTCAACATCATTAAACAGAAAGAATTCTTTCAGTGCAGTTTCAACCTCCTGCAGCACCTCCGGGGTCCCGAACAACTGCGGGTCACACCTCCACCGGTTTGCTCTGGTGGTGAAGGCGCCACCCCCAACCGTCATAGACACCGGAGCATGATCCGTCCATGAAATGGTACCGATCTCTGATCCAGATACCCGTTGTAATAGAAATTTATCAATCAAAAACATATCAATCCTAGAATAAGACAAATGAACCTGAGAGAAAAAAGAAAAGTCCCGTTCAGTGGAGTGTTGACATCTCCAAACATCATATAAGTCAGCCGAACTTATGAATTTTGCGATCTCAGGCCTGCAGGAGAGCCTCGGGGAGGGATTAGATACATCTAGTATTTTATCTGGAACTGCATTCAAGTCTCCACACAGAATAACATGCCCTTTAGCCACCGTTTGTATCCTCTTCCATAACTTGTTAAGAAAATGTACCTGTCGGGCATTAGGGGCATAAGCGTTGATTATAGTGTAAGCTACATTGTTAATTTCGCAGTTGAGTATCAGATATCTCCCCTCACTGTCTTGATGATGGGAAATATACTTATAGGCAACTGAGTGTTTAACGAGAATTGCTACTCCCCTTTTTTTTGTCGGGGCATTGCTTAGAAAAATCGTGGGGAAGTGTTTGTTGGTCAATTTGGGAAAATTGCCTTCTTTGAAGTGGGTCTCCTGCAAGCATAAGATATCGCAATGAAGCCGCTGTGCCTCCTTCCATAACATATGGCGTTTTTGCGGGCTATTCAGGCCATTAACATTTAAAGAGGACAATTTGAATGCCATACTGAGGAATTTGCAACGTTTCCAACAATGGAAAACAGTACCTCCAGAGATAAAAAAAAAAAACAAAAAAAAAACCTCTATACACTCCTCTATATACACCCAGAGATTGAACTAAAATGCACGATAGTGAGCTTGTATAGGAAGTCTTGTTGCAAGAGAAAATGAATGCACAATGAAAAGGAAAAAAAAAAAAAAAAAAAGACGTTTAGCAGAACAGTGGTGTGTGGAACCTTTGTTTCAAAAAAATATAGAAAAAGTGGTGAGTAAAAAAAAATGTAGTAACTGATTCCTAAGAACCAAGCCAACAGTGGCTAATAAAGATGGGGGAAAACAAGTCTCAATGCCGATGGGGTCATCCAGACTAAAGTGCAGTGAGTACAAACCAGACACGGAGTGCGGGAAAAGTCGCTTCAGGTCTCAGGGGTGTCCTTTGCTGCTTGATGGACCGGAAGGTTCCTAGGGGACTGCTGCTCCTTTTCAATGATGTCCCACTTCCTCAACAGGTGCAAGCCATCTTCTAGCGTGTTGATGCGATAATCTCTGTCCCCTTTGGTAATAATTAGGGTAGCCGGGTGATTCCATTTGTATGGTATCTTGTGATTCCTGAGCGCTTTAGTAATAGACAAGAGGTTACGTCTCCGTTGCATGGTATGAGCAGACAAATCTGCAAAGAACGTAAGTCCCTGAATGCAATCTGGGGGATGATCTGCTTGCCTTATAGCATACATTAGCTTCTCCTTTACCCTGTAATAATGTATCCTTGCTATAGTGTCTCTGGGAAGTTTCGCCTGAATGTGTTGTGGCTTGGGCAGCCTATGGATGCGGTCAATGGTCAGTTCTTCTAGCGACACATCTGGTAAGATTTCACGCATAATAGAAGTGAGGTGTGCCATTAATTCTTGGGGTTTAACCGTCTCCGGAATACCTCTGATTTTGACATTATTTCTTCTCGAGCGGTCTTCCAAGTCCGCCACTTTAGTTTTAAGCCAGGATATGTCCTCATCATGTTCGTTGTGAGCATCCACCATATTGTTAAACGTGTCTGTAAATTCTCCCATCTTGTGTTCAATATGGGAGACCCTGTCACTGACCGCTCTAACTTCAGATTTACATTGTGACACCAGCTGTAACATGTCAGTGTGGATTGCCCCCCTCAAAGACACTAACATATCCTTCAAGATGGAGTCCATGACTGGCTGGTTATTTGTAGGGAAGGCAGCAATTGCATCCTGAAATTCAAGCGTGTCATCTATAATAGGAGCTGTAACTCTATCTTC
The DNA here is from genome assembly GCF_037356315.1 of Lithobates pipiens. Taxonomy (NCBI): domain Eukaryota; kingdom Metazoa; phylum Chordata; class Amphibia; order Anura; family Ranidae; genus Lithobates; species Lithobates pipiens. The sequence goes on along the minus strand of NW_027507764.1, from coordinate 202,068,350 downwards.
CCTGTCAGCAGTGCCTTGTGTAAGCTTAGGTTTAGATTTAGCAGGGCTGCTAGTGCTGGAGGAAGACGGGGACACAGCCTGTGGTGCTTTATGTTTGTGCTTGTTCCTACTCACAGTTTCCCATCCGTCTTCAGCGTCCTCCTTGCGGGCCTCCTCTGCGGCCTGTGATACACGTGCGCGCTCAGCGCCATCTTGCCCGCCTGTATGGCCTGGCCGGCCGAAAAAGTCCGTCATTTTCCCGGGCTGGGAGCGCTCCCTTCTCTTCCGCGACATGACCGGACACTTCCCTGGATCTTCCCCAGTGAGGATCTGCCGCGCGTCCGTGTCTGTAGTCGCTGTGAACGGCGCTGGATGTCCCGTGTGGCGAGGAGCTCAGACCTCACACGTCCATGCTCCTTGCGCGCCGGCTCCGCCCCCCCATTCATGCTTTTTCACTTATGTTTTGTTTTTGTGATTCATGGTTTTATAACATAACACCATGCACTGTTACACGTGTCTGTAATTCACGCTGATTCTGGGTAGTGCCATGATTTACACATTTAGGTTTACAGGTTTACGCAATTCTATTTTTATTTACTGTATTAGTGTTATGCAGGAGAATTGCTGCTTCCATTAGTTTTGCATAGAAACTCTTTAATATTAGGTGCACCCCATTGGGTGTATCTACATATCTTAGCACAGTTTCATTTTCCTTTTTCCCACTAGTCTAAGAACATGGTCTGATCATGCTCCAGTCACACTGGAGATAGGTGCTTCAATATCTAAAAGACCACAAATGATTTGGAGACTAAATCCCACCCTCCTCTCCCAACCAATCCACCAGAAGATTAAGTTTAAGATCCACCATTTCTCTGAAGCTAATTCTGATACTGTTCTGCTTTGGAACACGCACAATGCTTACAGTATATCAGGGGCCTTTTGATCTAAATACGTGCACAGGAGAACAAAACAACACATTTCTAAATTACTACAAGATATTAGAACAGTTGAATGCTCTCATAAGTCTACTCTTAAAGTGGGGTACCCCCTTAAAAAAAAAAAAAAATTAAAGTCAGCAGCTACAAATACTGCAGCTGCTGACTTTTAATAATCGGACACTTACCTGTCCCAGAGTCCAGCGATGTGGGGGAATGAAGCCCCCCCTTCTTCCCCGCTCCACTCGCGGCGCCGTCATGCGTACTGTGGGCACCCGGCTGTGGCTTCACAGCCGGGCACCCACTGCGCATGCGCGAGCGGCGCAGGGCGCCGTGATACGCCGTACAGTCACCTGGGACATGTGACAGGTCCCAGGTGAATGTGCGGCGCAAAGGGAAGTGATGTCACCAGCCCGGCAGTAAAACATTTTTTATTTTTTTTTCCAATTATTATTATTATTATTATTATTATTATTATTATTATTATTATTATTTATTTATTTTTAAAGAATTTTAAGAAACTTTTTTTTTTTTTGGGTGGCAACACCACTTTAATCCCCAAGATGAGGCAGATCTACATAAATTGAGACCACAATTGCATGTACTGGTACACGCTAATTATGACTTTTATGTTAAAACATATGCACCACGTGGTATGCCCAGGGCAACAAACTAGGTGCTATCCTGGCTAGGCAATACAAATGAGAAATGGCACAATCCAAAATCCAATTTTTATTAGATTTCCAGGGCATAAAATTATCTAACCCCAAGACATTGCCAGCAGCTTCAGTGAATTTTATTACAAGCTATATAGTTCTCTCTCCACTGGATCCTCACCCCACTCCTAAAACCATTCAGAAATGTGTATCCTCTATTAACTTGCCCTCCCTCCAACCTGACTAACTGAACAATCTCTCTAATCCCTTTACAATTGCTGAAATCGCCAAATCAATCTCCATACTACCCCTTCACAAAGCTCCAGGGCCAGGTGGGCTCAGCAATGAATATTATAAAGTCTTTAAATATATTGAATGAATGAATGAATGAAATACTTATATAGCGCACAATGCGAACTGAATCGCCTGAAGATGTCACTCCATCTTCAAAAAAACCTTCATCAGCTTTTTCATCAATGGTAACACCCCAAACAGTCCTTAGAGGCACTTATTGTGACAACCCCCAAACCTAAAAAATCCAAAGAGAATCCTACCAATTACAGACCCATTTCACTTCTGAACTCAGATACTAAAATCTATGCAAAAATACTAGCGTCTAGGACTTCCCAATATATCCTGAAACTTGTTCATAAAGATCATGTAGGGTTTTTTAGAGGGCAACAAGCCCCTGGTGGAACTCACCGATTTTATAGACTTGATTTAATGGGCAGAGTGTACTCTAAGGCCTTCTCTGCTCTTATCACTAGATGCAGAGAAAGCCTTTGATAGGGTTCATTGGACATATTTAAGAGAGATGCCCATACAATTTATAAGATACTATCCTCTCAGCGATTTTGGACCTATATTCACCAACTAGTGCCAGAGCCTGGACCACAGGGCTTTTGTCCAATGCCTTTAACATCATCAATGGCACTCGCCAAGGTTGCCCACTCTCTCCAATCATATTTGCTTTAATCATGGAACCCTTGGCAGCATCAATTAGGTCCAACCCTAATATCTCAGGTATTAGGGTTGGCTCAGCGGAATTTAACATAGCACGCTATACAAATGATGTCCTCTTATCCCTGTCTAAGCCCCTGGTGTCGCTCCCTGCTATACAACACACCCTGGAGACTTTTGGCTCTGTTTCCCCATATAAAATGAGTTATTCCAAATCTAATATGATCAACATTAACGTAGACATTTCTCTTAAAACCTAATTCTCCAGTCATACTCCATTCTCCTGGGGACCAAATAACACTCTGTCGTACCTTGGTGCAAGCTAACTGCGCCTTCCAGTAATATCTTAGTCACTAACTTTAATCGTCTAGTCAAAAGTTAATAAATATTTCTCAAGATCCGAAGAACGGCAACGTTTCATGGGCCAGACAGATAGCCCTTGTAAAGATATTCCTACTACCCCACATACTATATTTTTTCAGAACTTTATCCCTTCCGCTATTACAACAACATCTGTGAAAATTACAGTTTACCTTAAACTCCTTCATCTGGAACAAAAAACATTCACGCATGAAATCATCCTTTCTCTGTACTCCCTCTACCCTGGTGGGCCTTGGGGCTCATAACATTGCAGCCTATTATAAAACAGTCACCCTATCAAGCACTGGTGGTTCTCTCGTGACCCGCCTGCATGGATACTGAATGAGAGGCTTGCTCTTCACTCTCAACCTAAGAATGTGCTCTCAGCAATGATACTCAAATACAAGCCACCTTATTATGGCTTAAGCTCTATTGTAGGCTCTATATGCCCCTGGTCCTCTATAATGCAGCTGACCACAAGCCTTCCCATTCATATCCTACGATCACTCCCCATTGAAGTGATGGAATTGCTATCTCCGGCCCTTAAAATTTCACTACTTGGACTCAGGGTGGTATCCAGAAAATCACATTTCTTTATAACAGCTCTCTTCTCCTATCCTTCCAGGAACTGCAACAAAAATTTAACATTGATTGATTTCTATAAGTACTTGAGTATCAGATTAATCCTTCAAGCTCTTCAACACAAAGATAATAATCTTCTATCAGACATTCTATCATTTTATGACTCTTCAATTTCAGCCAGGAAAGGAATCTCATACCTTTATCACATAATTACGAATCAGTCATATAAAAGCAAATAAATACCCATCCATGTTATATTGGGAACAACTACTTTGATTCTCCATCCCTCTATGCCAGTGGCATATCTCCCTGCAACTACCTTTAAAGATTTCATAATGTATTTTACATTGGGAATCCATACATAAAATCTTCCATAAATGGTATTACACCCCGACCAGACTCACCTCTATCTTCCCAGATCATTTGCCAAACTGCTGGTGAATATGCAGACAACTTGGAACACTATACCATATCTGGTGGGACTGTTCACATATCTCCTTATACTGGCTAACAATCTCAGACTTTGTAACATCTTCGCAGAGCCACTCCATCCACAAATTATGTGGTGTGGGAATCACAGACCCACATTCCCACCTCAGAATTTTTATTTCATATATTCTCATAGCAGCCAGGCTGGCTTTAGCGTGTAAATTTAACCAGAAATCCCCTTCTTCTTTTAATGAACTTATAAGGACACCTTAACAATCACTTCCTAATGGAATTCTCATTTGCCAAAGCTCATTTATGAATCCCAACAATTATGACAAATTGGGACCTCTGTGATCAAGGATCGCAGAAGTTCCTCCATTCAGAACCTTTGACTCCTATTATTGCCTACTTACAAGTCTCATAAATGGCTGCCTTACCTGGACAATTTATTCTTGCCGCAAACCATGCACCTTTCAAACTGTTAGAACCATCTGAACACAAGCATCAGTGGGTCTACCTTTCAAACTTGTGTGTTTATGCAACCCATTCCCCTCCCCCTCCAAACTTACAATGACTAAGGTGACACTTTTTCTCTCGCTTTTCCCTCCTAATCCCATTGCTTATGCAAACGTTCTTTGATATCTATTTGCTGCTTATGTTTTCTTATACTATACTGTATAATCTGCATGATATTTGTATACCATTTTGTACCTTCTTTATCTTTAAAAATTTATAAAAATCTATTGTAAAAAAAATAAAAATAAAAGTTCAGGTAATAATAATCTCTGAAACATCTCCCTGTAATTATTTCAGAGTTGGCTAGAAAATAAAAGCTGAATAATAGCTGTGAGTAATACCCCTACTTTTTAATCTCTTGTTTTTCATATAATACCCCTGATAAATTAATATTGTTTTAAAAATAGCTACACACAAATTATTTGCTTCCAATGAAAACAAATGGTGTCACGTATAGAGAAGTCAACAAAACAGGAAATAAAATACAAATATCAATATGTCACCACACAGTGAAAACTTAAAGAGGTTGTAAATCTCCCATTACACTTTGTACCTATAGGCAGCGCTTTTTCTGGTGTAACGCACCGCAACTGTGTTCCGCCACCTATTTCAGGAATTCTGTCTATAAAATTCGAATCTGTATAGCCTGTGCCCTGACTCTCACTAAAGCAGTGTTTCTCAAATCCAGTTCTCATGCCCCCCCAACAGGTCATGTTTTCAGGATTTCCCTCAGATGAAACGGGTGTGGTAATTGCTAAGGCAGTAAAACTGATCAAATCACCTGTGAAAAATAATGGAAAACCTGAAAACATGACCTGTTGGGGGGGCCTGAGGACTGGATTTGAGAAACACTGCACTAAAGGAACACAGATAAACCTGCTTACAGTTGTGTAGTCCCATGCCGGCTCCTCTTCCTGATGCACACTGCCCCAAGGGATGGAACGGAGTGGGTGAGAGCGGAATGCGGAGTGATTTGTACTCCGTAGGTCTGCCCCGCCCCTCAGTGCTGTGCGGGAGATTGGTTTGGCACCATGTGTCGGATGTGGATAGTGGAAGTAAGTCTTCCTTCACCTCCTCACTAGCCCCAGGTGTGGTGTAAAAAAAACATGCTCAGTGGGGTTGTGCTGTGTGGTCTCCTGACTGGGCTGGGCACTCTCTTTCCCTGGACACTCTTTGCTGGGCACTCTTTTTCCCTGAGCACTGTTTGCTGGGCAGTCTTTTTCCCTGGGCACTGTTTGCTGGGCAGTCTCTTTCCTGGACAGTCTCTTTATTGGGCAGTATCTTTCCTGGGTGACCTCTTTGCTGGGCAGTCTCTTTGCTGGGCAGTCTCTTTGCTGGGCAGTCTCTTTGCTGGGCAGTCTTTTTGCTGGACTAATCTGGGCAGTCTCTTTGCTGGGCAGTCTTTTTGCTGGACTAAATTGGGTGGTCTCTTTGCTGGGTGGTCTTTTTTTGGACTAATCTGGGAAATCTCTTTGCTGAGCAGTCTCTTTACTGGGCAGTCTTTTTGCTGGACTAATCTGGACGGTCTCTTTGCTGGGCAGTCTCTTTACTGGGCAGTCTTTTTGCTGGACTAATCTGAGCGGCCTCTTTGCTGGACTATTCTGAGCGGTCTCTTTTCTGGGCTGATTGGTCTCTTTGCTGGGCGGTCTCTTTGCTGGGAAGACCTTTTGCTGGGCGGTCTCTTTGCTGGGCAGATCTTTTGCTGGGCAGTCTTTTTGCTGGACTAATCTTGGCGGTCTCTTTGCTGGACTACGTTGGGCGGTCTTTTTGCTGACTGTCTCTTTGCTGGGCTGGGCGTTCTCTTTGCTGGGTTGCCTTTTTTCTGGCGGTCTCTTTTCTGAACTAAGCTGGGTGGTCTCTTTGCTGGGAATGTCTCTCTGCTGCACATTTGGGAATGTCTCTTTGCTCAATATATGGGGGTTCGTGCTTTGGTCCATGTGAGTTGCAGGCCTAAGCTGGGCAGTCTCTTTTCCAGACTAAGCTGGGTGGTCTCTTTGGACTAAGCTGGATGGTCTCTTTGCTGGGCTGGAGGGTTTTTGCCAGGTAGTCTCTTTTCTGGACTGGTCTCTTTACTAGGTAGTCCTCTTTGCTGGACTAAGCTGGGTGGTCTCTTTGCTGGGCTGGATAGTCTCTTCGCTGGACTAGGCGGTCTCTTTGCTGGACTGGGCAGTCTCTAATGCACTGGGAATTTTTTGCTACACATTTGGGAATGTCTCTGCTGCACATTTGGGAATGTCTCTGTGCTGCACATCTGGAAATGTCTCTGAGCTTACTTTTGGTAAGTATTCCAATTGTTTTGCACATTTTACTGCATTGCTTTTTATTTAATTCCATACAATTACTTTTATAGCCCCCCACATTTTACTTGCATCCCTGTTCTCTAAAGGGGTGGTTCTAGGGGCGGTCCTAGGGGTGGGTAGGGGAGGAGAGGGGAGTTCCACCACCTTTTCTTTGAGGAAAAAAAGCCCTGCCTATAGGTAAGCCTAGAATAAGGCTCCCCTATAGGTATTGTAAATATCTCCTAAACGTGTGCCAATATATTTACAGTATACTGTGCCGATTATGTCATTGGTGCATGTACTCTGAAGAAGGGAAACAAGGTATTTATAATGTTTTTTTTTTTTAGCTATACAAAAATGATTTGCCTTTTGTCTCTGTTTTAAACTATAATAGGTTGTTTTACAGGGTGATTGTTTACAATCACTTTAACTGGAGGCACATGCGTGGCAGCTGCCTGAATGGCCTTGGTGCCAAGATGCGCTATTTAAAGGAGCCTGACGCCTTGTTGCCTTGCTGTCTGGTCTACAGCGTTTCCTGAGACCCTTGCTACTTGTTATTCTGAACATCTGATTCCTGTTTGATCCAGCTTGTTCTTGACCATCCCTCCCTGCTGCCCATCTCCGATGCCGGTTTGTCCTGACTACTCTTCTGCTGCTCCTTTGGCCTGTTTGCTTCTCGCCTGCTACCGACCCGGCTAGTACTTTGACTCCTCTTTGGCATCTGTTCCTGTACCTGATCTGCTTGCCAGTGTTTGACACAGCCTGCCTGCACCTGCTTGAGATCTGAACTACAGAACACCTCCCTACTATCTGTGTCCTGCCTCCTGCCTGACCACTGCTCCAGCCTGCCACCAGCTGCAGGCACTTGTGCCCCTTTGCACTCCTGAGCCACTTTCTGCTCTATCAGGGATTCTCAAGTAAGAGGTATACGAGAGGCCGCTCCCTGCATACTGGGCTCAACCACCAGGTACGTGACAGGGACTTTTCCCCACAAAGCACAAGTGACCACACTAGCGATAGGTGGTCCACATCCAGGGTGAGTGCACATCCATTTTGGGCACATTGTCTGAACACTGAACACCGAAGCACCAATTTTATATTATAGCACGAGCACTTTATTCCCTACTGTGAGACTTTTTATTAGCATTGTATATATATTTTTTATTAGAATTGTACACTGTGTTGGCCTAATCATTTTCACACAGTAAAATTAGAATACATATTAAAGTGGTTGTATACTCTTTTTTGTAACTTTTACCTACAGGAAAGCCTATAATAAGGCTTACCTGTAGGGTAAGAAAAATATCTCCTAAACCTGTACGGTTTAGGAGATATTCCCCTCGGTATGCGCCACTGACTGCAGCGGCGCATGCGCACGAGGGGATTCTCGGCCTGAAAATCCGGCAGTGGCCGGCGGCCGGAAAGAAATCTCCCGCGCGCATGCGCGGGAGTGACGCTATCGCGGCTCCGGCCACTCACAGCGCCGGAGCCGTGATACCCGGAAGAAACGCCGAGGGAGCATGTCAGCTCCCTCGGCGTGGATCGTGCCAGATGTCGGGGCCTCGTTCTAAGGTAAGTATTTCATAATGAGCTAGTATGCGGTGCATACTAGCTCATTATGCCTTTTGCTTTGCAGGTGTTAAAAAAAAAAAAATAGCGGGTTTACTACCGCTTTAAGTGAGACACCTAAGAAACAATAGAAATGTACTGTTTTCTAAAAGTTATGTAAATTTCTACCTGTAATGGCAAGCTGTATAACAAAAAATGTCATTCGAGATTTCCTCTTCCGAACCCTCTCCTTCGTTGTTAAGTACAAGACTACTGAATTTCCAATTATGATGATGACAAATAAAATCCAAAGTGTGATTAACTGTTCCATCTAAATAAAACAAAAATTTGAAAAATTTATTACTTGATATAATATTACCAGCTAGAGTAGGAGTTTATTGAGCAAGAACATTACAAAAATATTTACATATAAAGCATTTCACAAAAAAAAAAAAAAAAATATATATATATATATATATATATATATAATAGTGCCTTGCGAAAGTATTCGGCCCCCTTGAATTTTTCAACCTTTTGCCACATTTCAGGCTTCAAACATAAAGATATAAAATTGTAATTTTTTGTGAAGAATCACCAAAAAGTGGGACACAATTGTGAAGTGGAACGAAATCTATTGGATAATTTAAACTTTTTTAGCAAATAAAAAACTGAAAAGTGGTGCGTGCAAAATTATTCGTCCCCTTTACTTTCAGTGCAGCAAACTCACTCCAGAAGTTCAGCGAGGATCTCTGAATGATCCAATGTTGTCCTAAATGACTGATGGTGACAAATAGAATCCAATTGTGTGTAATCAAGTCTCTGTATAAATGCACCTGCTCTGTGATAGTCTCAGGGTTCTGTTGAAAGCGCAGAGAGCATCATGAAGACCAAGGAACACACCAGGCAGGTCCGTAATACTGTTGTGGAGAAGTTTAAAGCCGGATTTGGATACAAAAAGATTTCCCAAGCTTTAAACATCCCAAGGAGCACTGTGCAAGCGATCATTTTGAAATGGAAGGAGTATCAGACCACTGCAAATCTACCAAGACCTGGCCGTCCCTCTAAACTTTCAGCTCAGACAAGGAGAAGACTGATCAGAGATGCAGCCAAGAGGCCCATGATCACTCTGGATGAACTGCAGAGAACTACAGCTGAGGTGGGAGAGTCTGTCCATAGGACAACAATCAGTCGTACACTGCACAAATCTGGCCTTTATGGAAGAGTGGCAAGAAGAAAGCCATTTCTCAAAGATATCCATAAAAAGTCTCGTCTAAAGTTTGCCACAAGCCACCTGGGAGACACACCAAATATGTGGAAGAAGGTGCTCTGGTCAGATGAAACCAAAAACGAACTTTTTGCCCACAATGCAAAACGATATGTTTGGCGTAAAAGCAACACAGCTCATCACCCTCAACACACCATCCCCACTGTCAAACATGGTGGTGGCAGCATCATGGTTTGGGCCTGCTTTTCTTCAGCAGGGACAAGGAAGATGGTTAAAATTGAGGGGAAGATGGATGCAGGCAAATACAGGACCATTCTGGAGGAAAACCTGTTGGAGTCTGCAAAAGACCTGAAACTGGGACGGAGATTTATCTTCCAACAAGACAATGATCCCAAGCATGCAGCAAAATCTACAAAGGAATGGTTCACAAATAAACGTATCCAGGTGTTAGAATGGCCAAGTCAAAGTCCAGACCTGAATTTAATTGAGAATCTGTGGAAAGAGCTGAAAACTGCTGTTCACAAACGCTCTCCATCCAACCTCACTGAGCTCGAGCTGTTTTGCAAGGAAGAATGGGCAAGAATTTCAGTCTCTCCACGTGCAAAACTGATAGAGACATACCCCAAGCGACTTGCAGCTGTAATCGCAGCAAAAGGTGGCTCTACAAAGTATTAACGCAAGGGGGCCGAATAATTTTGCATGCCCCACTTTTCATTTTTTTATTAGTTAAAAAAGTTTCAAAAATCCAATAGATTTCGTTCCACTTCACAATTGTGTCCCACTTGTTAGTGATTCTTCACAAAAAATAAAAATGTTATATCTTTATGTTTGAAGCCTGAAATGTGGCAAAAGGTTGAAAAATTCAAGGGGGCCAAATACTTTCGCAAGGCACTATATATATATATATATATATATATATATATATATATATATATATATATATATATATATATATATATATATATATATATATATATATATTATAATTTTTTTTTTTTTCTGGTTTTAACCTCTAAATATGTCATTTCTTTTTTAATATTATAGAAATACACACAGACACACACATAAACACATACATATAAAATGATACACATGAACTACAATATATATTTTTTGTTTGATTTGTATCTACTGCTTAGTGCACTTGTAAGTGCAGTCGCAATAGATCTGAGGGGGGCATGCAAGAAATATAAAAAAAAAACAGCACTTTTGCTTGCACATGATTGGATGATAAAATCAGCAGAGCTTCCCCTTATTTTAGAGCTTTCCCTCGGATCTACAGCGATCTACAGCGACTGCACTTACTTTTTTTTTTAAATTGTATTTTTATTGAAAATATAAAGAAAACAGAACAATACACTTATAAAAGTGCGCAGTTAAACAGTAAGAATTGCATATAATACAAATCATAAAGGGGGGGGGGGATTTAAGGAAAGGGGACGGGAGGGGGAAAGAAAAAAGAGGAAGAGAGGGACAAAAGAAGTTCCAGTACAGTCATTATACCATCAAAATAATAGATGTTTACAGCACATATCACAGATCGCTATAGCTATGTATGTCAAAGAAGGTAGGGAATAAGGATATTTCTCTCCTGCAGGAGGATATTTAACTAATAAGTATGCCAATTTAAGCATGTAACATGTCTTTAGAGGGTGCAGAGTACGAACCAGGATTAAGTTCAGAGTGATCCCATAGGTCTCAAGTCCTAGAGAACTGTGATAGAGTGTCATGAACTAGTGCCGTGAGCCACTCCATACAGCAAATGTGTTCCAGGTTCTGTAAAACTTGGGAGAGAGCGGGTGGAGTATGGGAGAGCTATCGTACAGGAATGGAAGGGAAATTTCAAACAGATCCTGGATGAAGGTCTGAACTGTTAGCCAAAATGGGCAGATCAGGGGGCAATCCCAGAAAATGTGAAAGTGAGATCCTGTGTCTCCCTAGCATCTCCAGCACACCTTAGGGGTTTTGGGGTCATATTTGTGCATCATTTCAGGCGTTTTATACCAAAGTAGTATATTATAGGCCATCTCTTTCTGTTTCACACAGCGTGATGACTTGGAAATGACTTCCCATATTTTCTGCCACTGCGGGAGTGGTACGGGATGTTTTAGCACCTTGGTCCATCTCCGCATGTAAGAATAGGAAGAGTCAGTAATGAGCGTAGAGTCGTGGAGTAGTCTATAAATGTCAGAGATTAAATGAGCCTGATATGGACCTTGAGTGCATAGAAGTTCAAATGGGGTTGGTTTGTCAAGATTTGGGTGGGGGATTTGGAGGCAAAATAATGTCTGATTTGCAAATAGGAGTGGAAAAGCTGTTTGGGGATCTGGTGCTGTTTTTGCAACTCTGCGAATGATAGAAATGTTCTGGTAAGGGGGCATACTATGTTGCAGAGTTGAAATATACCCACCTGGGACCACGGGAGCATTCTATCATACGCCAGGCTGTCGGGGATATCTGGGTTGAACAGTATGTTTATCAATGGATGGCACAGAGAGACAAGAGAGAATAATCTCGAGCACTTCCTCCAGATGTCCAAGGAAAACAGCAACGGAGCTAGACATATGCTTCTAAGTGGACACATAGAGGTTATAAGATCTGTCCAAATCATGGCACAGATGTGTGCTGGTTTAGTGATGCTCATCTCAATTTCTGCCCACACAGTAGGGGCTTTCCTGGATGACCAGGTAATAATTGGTTTGAGGTGTGTAGCGTAGTAATTGTTAATCAAATCTGGAGCTCCCAGTCCACCACGCCATCTCGGAGCCAGCATCACCGAACTTGCAACCCTATGGACCCGGTAGTGCCAGATAAAGTTGAGGAAAGTTCAACTGACCTGACAGTTTGATCAAACATGGACCTGGCTGATGTGCCGCTTCCTGCAGTGGATCCTTTGCAGGGCATAGTTCGGAGACTCAAGACCCAGGAATCTAATCAGACTCAGGTGATGCGATTCCTTCAAGATCTGGCTTCCCGCTTTCAGCAGCTACAGGCTTCCTTGGGAACCCCAAACCTGCAGCCTCAAGTACAGTCAGCAGCTGCACCTATCGCACCAGTCACATCCACGCATTCATTATTACTGCCAGCTCCATCCCGTTTCTCTGGGGACTCCAAGGCCTACAGGGGCTTCCTCAGCCAATGCACCATTCATTTTGAGCTCCAGCCTCAAAAATTTCTGTCTGATCGGGCAAAGGTAACCTATATAATTTCCCTCCTCTCCGGTGAAGCTTTAGCCTGGGTTGCTCCCCTGCGGGAGAAAAATGATCTGGAGGTTTCCAGCCTGTCTGACTTCTTGAAGCTCTTTCATAATACCTTTTGAGGAGCCAGCTCGGGTTTCTTCTGCAGCTAGTGCCCTTTTACGCCTTAGACAAGAATCTTGTTCAGTGGGACAATATGCAATTCAGTTCCGTATCCTCACAGCTGAATTGAGCTGGAACAATGAGGCCCTGGTCGCAACCTTTTTACATGGCCTCTCTGACCGAGTGAAGGACAAATTAGCAGGAAGAGCTATCCCCGCCGGTCTGGACGATGTAATTTCCTTATGCAATCAGATTGACATTCGTTTCCAGGAGAGTTCCTTAGAAAAAAGACGCCAGCACCCCCTAGGTCCTAGTTAGCCTGAACTCTTTCCCCATCACCCTGTAGAACATCCTCTGCCTGCTGAGGAACCCATGCAGCTGGACCGGACCAGACTAACCCCCGAAAAACGTGCTAGATGCAGCACTCTGGGCTTGTGTCTTTATTGTGGGGGCAAGGGTCATTTTCGTGACTCCTGCTTGTTTCGTCCGGGAAATGCTTGGGTCTAATACATTTGGAAGGTGGAGTATTGGACCCAGAAACATCACCTTCTCATCTTCTTCTTCCGGTGTTCCTCAATGTAGGCACTTCTCCCCAATCGGTCCTAGCATATCTGGACTCTAGGGCTGCCGGCAATTTTATGGACTGGAGAACTGCTTCTTCTATGAAGCTTAAACTTTCTCCCCTCGCTACACCACTGGTAGTCTCGGCAATTGATGGCACTGTGCTCCCAGGGGGCCCTATTCGTTTCCAGACACTACCTATTAGGATGTCGGTAGGGATACTCCACCAGGAGTGGATCTCCTTCCTCATCCTACCCAAGGCCTCTACCCCCATTGTATTAGGCCTTCCTTGGCTACAGCTCCAATCTCCACATGTGGACTGGGTCTCTGAGCAGATCCTGGCTTGGGGTCCTTCGTGTTTCTCATCCTGTCTTTTCAAGGTGACCCCCAAGGGGAAACTTCCCATTGCTACCACATCCGTATCGTCTGATCTTTTCGCGGCATACAGCGATTTCCGGGATGTGTTCTGTAAGAAGTCTGCTGAGGTGCTTCCTCCCCACAGATCTTTTGACTGTGCTATTGACCTTGTCCCTGGAGCAACCCTGCCCAGGTGTCGTACCTACCCTCTGTCCATTCCACAGACCCAGGCCATGTCTGAGTATGTCGCCGAGAATCTGGAGAGAGGTTTCATCCAAATCCTGGGGACCCATTTTTTATTGAAGTAGACGCTTCTTCGATGGGGGTGGGAGCTGTGCTTCTTCAGTTCTTTGAGAAGAAACATCAACCATGTGCATTGACAATAGAGGAAGGGGACGAGGTGGGCAACGTCAGAATGCCCCCCCTCTCCCCCACACATATGCCCAAGCCCCCTCTCCTTATTATGGTCAGGCTGCCCCCCCTCCAAACTGGGGACAGGAGAGACCGTTTGTACCTCCCCCTGGATGGATGGGAAGCTTTGCTTCTAAACAGGGTTATTTTCCATCTCCTACTTATAATCAATTACCCCTCCCTTCTCAATATCCAAAACCTAACCCACCAACAGCTTATAATAACAGCCAAGTGGTACATTATGATGTGGACTACCAATCTCAATTTAATATTCCTACACAAAACAGCTTTTTGCCTTTACAGGATTCGGGGTTTCCACCTATGGAGGGTATGACTAACCTGAGGCCCAACAATATGGGTCCCTACAGTGACATGAATAAGTTCCAAACATACATGGATATTCATAGGTATGTGAGAAAACTTAATATCCAAAGATATGTAGCTTCAAACCCTACCAATTTTCTTAGAAATGCCTCTGGTGACTATTGTCACTCGGGGCTTTCTAACCCATCACTTTTCAACCCACCTGGGCATCTGTGTCCCTCTTTAAAAGTCTTTCGTGATCTGGCCCTCAAAGACCTTGAAGACTTGCGTATAAAAAAAGTTAGAAATAAAGAGGTGATTGATGCTGGCATTGAATCCCTCTGCAACAATAAAAATGTGGTCATCCGCCCAGCGGACAAAGGGGGGGCATAGTCATCCTTAATAAGGATGACTATATAGGCGAGATGAATCGGATTTTGGGAGATAGGGCTACTTACATCTCCCTACCCTCTAATCCAAATGCACAATACAAAAGAACTTTGGAGTCCCTTGTTGCAGAGGGATTCGATCAGGGAATCTTAAATAAGAAAGAAAAGGCCTTTCTTGTCCCAAAAACTCCTAGAATCCCTATAATTTACTACTTACCTAAGGTCCATAAGAGTCTAACCTGCCCCCCGGGACGACCCATCATTAGTGGGATCGATTCTATCACTTCCCGGGTGGGCAGGTATATAGATTTCTTTCTACAACCTCTAGTGCGTCGAATGCCATCATTTATTAAAGACACGAGGCATATAATTAACCTTCTCGGGGGATATCATCCCAAACAAGGGACTCTGCTGGTGACTGCAGATGTTGCGTCACTTTATACAAGCATACCCCAAAAGTATGGGCCTAGAGGCCGTCTCGGATTCCCTAGAGAGGTTTTCTGATCTCCCCTCAGAACAAATAATTTTTATTATGAAACTTTTAGACTATGCGGCTACGCATAACTTTTTTTGGTTTGGAGGGGATTTTTTTCGCCAGATTAAAGGGGTCGCAATGGGGGCAAAATATGCCCCTAGTTTGGCGAATTTGTTTATGGCGAAATGGGAGGAGGATGTCGTCTATGCTCGTGTCAGGCCGCAGCTGACCTTTTGGGCCAGGTACATAGACGACATCCTCCTCCTATGGGATGGGAGTGAATCGGATCTCTCCCTGTTTATGAGTGAGCTTAACGCCAACACCAGGGGTATACACCTCACTTATGAAGCCAGTCTTACCAAAATTAATTTTTTAGACCTTACTATCACTATTAAAGGAGAACGTTTTATTACATCAACTTTCTTTAAAACCACCGATAGGAACTCCTTTATACCTACTACTAGTTGCCATCATCCATCTTGGCTCAAATCAGTACCTAGAAGCCAGCTCTTAAGATTGAGACGTAACTGCACAGAACAGGATGTTTTTATACAACAGGCCCGTGTTCTCACTCAGAGGTTCATTGATAAAGGCTATCCATCTGAACCCTTGACACGTCTGATAGATGAGATTAGTCAAGTTGAAAGATCCGATTTACTAAAGGAACGAGAAGGAGGTCGTCAAAACAATTTTCGTTACCCCTTCATCACCAATTATTCTTGCCAACACACTAGGATCAAACATATACTTAAAAAACATTGGCATGTACTTAGGAACGACTCGGTATTGGGAACTATTTTGCCTGACAGACCCCAAGTAGTATATAGAGGCGTAACATCTTTGAGGGACAGGGTGGCCCCTAATGTTTTGGACCCACCCACTAATCGTCCGCATTTTTTCTCGAACCTTACTGGGTACTATCAATGCAGGAAATGCACGGTATGTAGCTTAAATGGCTGTCGGTCTAGGAGAAGTACTACCTTTAGATCTACGGTCACATCTAGGTCTTACACCATAGAACCTTTTATCACTTGCTGCTCAGAGGCAGTGGTCTACATGCTGGAGTGCCCTTGTGGCCTCCAGTATGTAGGGCGGACCAAACGTGCTTTACATGTACGTTTGAACGAACATATTGGGAATATCCGTAGAGGATATACCCAGCATTCGGTCTCCAAACACTACCTGCTGGCACACAATAGAGACCCTACCAACACAATCTTTATGAGAATTGACAAGTTCAATCCCCATTGGAGGGGAACCCATTTGGTAAGAAGCATTTCCAAGCTTGAAATGATGTGGATACACAGATTAAAAAGTTACGTCCCTCATGGTCTTAATATTGAAGTAGACGTAAATGCGTTTATTGACAACTCTTGAATAATATATGATTGGTTGGAATAGTTTATATAGCTTAGGCTTCCTGTGGTTGTTGTTGCTTTTTTAACTGTAAACTTGGTGTGAGTTCCATGAGTCCTTGATGAGGTTTTTTGCCTTTATCATTTTTTTCTGTATTTGTGGTCTTACTACTAAAAAAAGTTTCCAATTTCCACTGGTATATAAAAAAATTTTTTTTTAATGAAGAACGTATTAGTATCTGGACATACAGGACAGTACATATCTTTACTACAAAAGCTGTTTTGTTTATTCGTTTGGACTGTTTTGTTTGTGCCTAACATTTTTTTATCTCATTGGATACCTTCTGATAAATATACTTTTCAATTGATATTTGAAAGGAATTTTTTTAATTCCTTTTTTCCCTTAATGCACTTTTATGATAATTTTGTATTTTTAATTTATGGTTCTTAAAAGAATCTGGAGGGTTATGATTATGAGTTTGCCTCTGCGTAATGGTAGGGCAAATTTTTACCCTTTTTTCCTTATGTAAAATGGTGGACTGGGTGATAATATGGGCATTCCAGTCCTCTTTCCCTCACCTAACATGGTGGATTGAGAGGACAACATGGAGCTCAGACCGAGGCTGTTTGTTTAGGATTTTGTATATAGGCGGTGCGTCAGAACGCCGTCCCGCATCCCGTGAACACGTCCGTTCGTGACGAAACGCGCGTAGGGAGATAGGCGTTCTGACGTCTCCGCGTTCTACGCCCAACCAGGAAGTGCGGGCGGCACACGAGTCCGGCCGGCTCGTTTTTTATGTGATCGTTTTTTCTTTACGTATGTGAGTGTACATTTTTTTAAATTCTACTTTATTAAACCAAGTGGTTTTACGCTATGCGAGTGTCTTTGATCTTTTATATATGATCCACGATACCCTCGTTTCCTGATTGGAGGCTTCGTACTGGAGATAGAGACAGCGTGGTGTCAGCTATCTACGACACCTTCGTTCCCCGATTGGAGCCTTCGTATTGGAGATGTAGATGGTGGGATGCCTGTGACGGTTCACCCAGAAACCTCTGTGCTGTTGCCTTACTGATCTCACTAACACTGGGATCTAAAGCTCTGGTAAGCGGCCCCTCTTCTCACTGGTGGAGGATTGTTTTGAATATTTTCTATATACACGCATTTGTGGATATTTTTGCACCCTAATATCAAGTTTGAAGAATCAATAATATTTTTGGACTAAAAAATTTTTTTTTTTTTCCTTCATCACATAAGAACTTTTTATGGTTTTTGAATATTATTTTTGTTAATTTTATTCGTTTAGATTTAGCACACATTATTATTTTTTGTTTCGATTTACATTAATTATTGTGGGGTTTTTTCTATATTATTTATACTAATTTCATTTTAGATCTAGTATACACTTTATTCACTCTATGATGATATGATAGTATTCATGTATACTATTTATTAATCACATTTTTGTCAATTCAATATTGTTTTTCACGTTTATTGGTATAGGTTTTGATTAGGTTTTAGGTGTTTGATTAATTTTTAATTTTTAATTTTTTGTTGTTTTTAGCGCAGCTCATTTTGTTCACCTATTTAGTTTGATATCGGAGTATTACGATTAGGGTTGCTGCTTATAGGTTGCTTTCTTTTGTTGTTTGAGTAGCGCGGTTTACCCTTTGTACCGCAACCATGTGCATTCTTCTACCAAAAAAATTCTCAGGCAGAGAGAAATTATGCCATTGGTGATCGGGAACTTCTCGCAATTAAATTAGCGTTGGAGGAGTGGCGTCATCTCTTGGAAGGTTCCCCTCACTCCATAACGATCTTTACTGATCACAAGAATCTACAATACCTACAGAATGCTAAACGTCTGAACCCCAGACAGGCCAGGTGGAGTCTTTTTTTCCCGTTTTAAATTCACGATTATGTACAAACCTGGTTCCTGCAACGGTCGAGCTGATGCGCTCTCTAGGTCATTTGACACTTTGGACGAGGAGTCCACCCCTGATCCTAAGTCGATCATTCCTACCTCATGCATTGTTGCCCATTCTACCACCCTGGAATCAAAAATTCCTCCTGGCAAGACCTTTGTTCCCACAGAGCTAAGAGCTAAGATCCTTCATTGGGGACATGGTTCCAAGGTGGCAGGTCATGCTGGGTTCCTCCGATCCTTCCTGCTCATCAGCCGTCACTACTGGTGGCCTAATCTCCGCTCGGATGTTAAAGACTATGTTAAGGCTTGTCATGTCTGTGCTCAGTCTAAATCTTCCACTCAAGCCCCTGCTGGTCTTCTCATGCCCTTGCCCATTCCTAAGGAGCCCTGGTCTTATATCGCCATGGATGTTATCACTGATCTTCCACTGTCGGAGAATAATACAGCCATTTGGGTGGTAATCGATCGGTTCTCCAAGATGGCTCATTTTGTTCCTTTTCCTGGTCTCCCTTCTGCCACTGCCTTGGTTCCCATTTTTGTACAAGAGATTTTCCGCCTTCATGGTGTTCCTTCTCATGTCGTTTCGGACAGAGGTGTGCAGTTTACTTCTCGTTTTTGGAGAGCCTTTTGCAAATCCCTCGATACCTTGGATTTTACCTCTTCTTTTCATCCCCAATCCAATGGCCAGACTGAGAGAGTTAATCAGGAGTTTGAGGTCTTTCTCCGTACCTTGGTCTCTGCCCATCATGAGTATTGGGCATCACTATTACCGTGGGCTGAGTTCTCCCACAATAATCATGTCAACATCAGTTCTCAGAAAACACCCTTTGTCACTGTTTATGGAAGACATCCTCAACTCCCTCTTCCTATGACTTGTTCTTCTGACATTCCAGCTTTGGCTACTGTTCAGAAATCATTAAATTCCATGTGGGCTGACGTTCATGATTCCCTCCAGGAAGCTGCCAACAAATTCAAGAGTTTTGCTGACCGTCGCAGGCGTAAGCCACCTTCTCTTCAGCCAGGAGACAAAGTCTGGCTCTCCACCAGGAACATCAAACTCCAGGTTCCTTCTCTAAAATTTGCCCCAGAATTCATTGGTCCGTACACCATAACTTCTAAACTGAATCCGGTTTGTTTCAAGCTTCAGATTCCCAAAAGCCTCAACATCTCTAACTCCTTCCATGTTGCCCTTCTGAAGCCTTTAGTCCTCAATACATTCTCTCGTCCTCTCTCTACCATAGCACAGGTCTCTGAGGATGATCAGGAGTATGAGGTTAGCCAAATTTTGGATTCCTGACTCTGTAGAGGCATTCTCAAGTACCTCGTGCACTGGAAAGGGTTTGGTCCTGAGGAGAGGTCGTGGATTTCGGCTTCCGAGGTCTTTGCACCTCGTCTGTTGAGGAAGTTTCATTTGAAGTTCACCTATAAACCTGGTCCCATGCGAGGAAGGGGGAGGCCTCTTAAGAGGGGGGGTACTGTCATGGTTATGCAATAAAGTTTGTCTGCTTACCCGTCTCCATGTGTTCATCTCTAGAGACCAGCCGACCCTCACCTGACTGCTTTTGTAATCCATCCTCTGGCATGGCTCCACCCTAGCTCCTATCAGAGAACTCTATATTAACCTGTCCACTGCAGGCCAACCCTGCTGATCTACCTTTGTGTGTTTGTTTGGCTTCCTGTTACCTGCCGTGTGCTCTTCTGTTGTTCTGTTACCGACTTTGGTGTGTCCCTGACTATCCCTGCTTGCCTGTGATCCTGACCTTTTGGCGTGTCCCTGACTTTCCCTGTTTGCTTGTGGCCCCGACCTGGGTTGGAAGGGGCGTGGTTTCAACCTCTTTACTAGTAGTTTGTGGGGTTTATTTGAAAATTCATAAAATTTCTGTTTGGACCATAGAAGAGATTTGTCTATTTTGCTCATGGCTAGAGACCTAAGTTGGTTTTGCAGCGATACAACCGCCCGGAGTCTGTCCACTGTGGGGGAGACCAACAGTGTTCTCTCTGCTGAATGTAATTTAGTCACAATAGTAGAGTGTTGGGAGGCTGTGTTCTTTTTAAGACGGGACTCTAGGGCTATGCATTGTCCACGAAAAACAGCTTTGTGGGCCTCCCAAAGAGTGGAGGACTCCGTAACTGAGTCTTTGTTAAGTTGGAAGTATTCCGTTAGGCCGTTGGCTAAAAGATTTTTAGTTTCTGGGGGGCAAAGGAATGTTTCATTCAGCCTCCAGTGACAGATCTTAGGAAAGGTAGATGAGAGGTGGATATCTAGTTGAACGGAAGAGTGATCTGACCATGTAATAGGGTTAATTTCGGAGGAGACAGCCAATGTTAAGAGGGGTGTGGAGATAAAGAAATGATCCAGCCTGGAATAAAATTTGTGAGGTTGTGAAAAGAATGTATATTGTTTGTGAGTAGGATGTTTTATCCTCCAAATGTTTGACAAGCGGATCTAATTAGCTTACGGAATGATTTGGATAGGCGGTTGACTCTAGGAGGTGAGTTTGATGAGAATAGAGTATGTCTGTCTCTGTCTGAGGAAATGGTCATATTAAAGTATCTTCCTATTACCATAAAGGGTTGGGAGAATCGGTCCACCGCTTCAAATACAGAGGACAAAAAGCTAATCTGACCTGAATTGGGGCATAAACGTTAACAATTGTGAGAGATTAAGTGAGATGGGAACAGTTTAAGATGAGGAACCTACCTTGGGGGTCTAAGTGGGATGACTTAACTCTTAGCGGGCAGAGCCGGTTAATCAAGATAGCTACGCCCGCCTTGCCCGACGGGTCAGATGCCAGAAAGGAGGTCGGGAAATGTTTGCTAGCAAATTTGAGAGAATCCCCAGCACGGAAATGGGTCTCTTGGACCAAAATCACGTCTGCTTTGGAAAGCTTTAAACTCATTCAAAGCCAACCATCTTTTTTCAATGGAGTTTAAACCTTTAACATTATAGGTTAGAAATTTCAGCGCCATAGCAATTCAATTAGGAATGAGAGCATTACAGGATTCATCACATATGTAGTAAGGGAAACATATCGGAGAACCCAAAACAAATACATATTAAATATCAGAGCAATACTCATAGCAATGATAGCAGTGTGACTGTTTAGGAGGAACTGTACCAAAATTAACCAGTACATGTGGAAAAAAAGGAAAAAACTGAGACCTTATAAAAAGGGGAAAAAAATGAATTATAAAAAGAAAAAGAAAAAAATGGAAAATTGGGGTCAAAATAAGGGGTCGATAGTTAACGACCAACAAGTAGAAACCTGAATGGCTAAGCGCCACCAGGAAGCCCAGGTCTAAGCCATGGGTCAGGAGTGGAGACATGTGTATCTCCAAAAACGGAACCACGGGGGTCCCCCACCTCTCTCTGAGGAAAAAGAGACAAAGTTGCCCTCAGTTGTAAACAAGAAACCTCGGTTGTGAAGCAAAGCTTCATAGAAGACCAGCTGATTCGAAAAAAAGAAAAAAAAATTCAGATAAAAATGTCACAACCTGTTGAGGAAAGAAAAAAAAACTTGATTTAAACATGAGGCAGCTATGGTAAGTTCGGCCGCCTACCCCCTGGGCCAGGGGGTAAATAAACCCACTAAAGGGTGTTGCCTACCCACAACAACTGGGATTCAAAGAAAGTAATGCATCCAGAATGAACTAGGAGGAAAATGTTCAGGTTGGGAGTCTGGAGGCACAACGTTTCTGGGGTGTAAAATTAGACTTGGACGGTTTCTGCCTCACTGGGGTCCAAATGCGACTTGGGGCCAGCGGTGGTTTGGGTGTAGCTGGAAGAGATGGGGAGTCCTCTTCTGGAAGAGATGGACACCCCAAGTTGCACAGAAAGGTGTCACTTTCTTGCAGATCCTGTCGAGAATATTGAATTCCTTCCCTGGAGTCGGATAGGAGAAAGGGGAAGCCCCACTGATAAGCCACTTTATGGGACTGAAGATGCAAAGTTAGTGGACGGAGGGTCCTCCTCCTTGCCAGGGTGATGGGTGAGAGATCACTGAAAACTTGGAACTTGGAGCCTTTAAATTCAACTCTGGACTGATTGCGAGATGCTAGAGTCAGGGCTTCTTTGCTATCATAGTAATGAAAACAAACAATCACATCTCTTGGATCGGTGTGCTCTATTCAGGCGCCAATCTATGTCCGGGATGTTGGGAGCTACTAGATTGAAAAGGCTCAGGAGATAGACACGTAGATCTTTATCTTCTACAGTTTCAGGAATGCCCCTGAATCTCAGGTTCTGTCTGCGTTCTCTGTTTTCCAGATCTTCCTGCTGGGCTTGTAGTTGAGTTATGGTATTTTTAATGGCAGCATTGTACTCCTCGAGAACCTGGAAATAATGCACCATTTCATCAAATTTCTATTCAAGAGAGTCAGTGCGTTCTCTGTTCTTTAGCCACTTTTCCTACTTCCTGTGCAATGGTATGAGTGATAGCTTGTAATAGGGAATGTAGTTTAGTGTCCAGTATCTCCACTGTCAGGGGGGGGGGGGGGGGGGGGGAGTATAGATGTAAGCGTGGATGTTTCATAAAAGAGTAGGCTAGTGCTAAGGTCAGATTGCTCTGGTGTGATCTGTGAGCTCTTGGGGGCCCCCGAGACCGCTTGAGAAGGCCTGCTCAAGTAGCGATCCATCGCTATAGAGGTCTGTGGTTTAATAGAAGAGGAATAATTACGTCTTTGATCCCCAATTTTGCCCATGGGGTGTACGGCTAGGCAAAATAATTTGTAGAAAGGACACCCGCGTATGTAGAAGCTCACATAGGAAAAAAGCGGGGATCACGGAGAGATGGTGGGGGGGGCAGGCCCCAGTCTCATCTGTCTGTCATATCTATAAGCTGTGCATGACCAGTATTGTGTACAATGGAAGCAAGTGTAAAGACACAGATGGAGTGCAAAATGCTCTCAAGGCTATGAGGGGGGTGAGGGGGAGAGGAAGTCCTGTAAATGCTTAGCACCCTTGTTTGCTTGAGAGCGTGGCAATATTAGCAAGATTCCAGGGGTTGTGGAACACACCTAGGACATGTGCAACACACCTAACACATATGTTTAGAGGACAGTTCAATAAACTTTGAGATAAATCTGTACCAGAAAGAGCAATTGCAGTTTCACTGATATTAGGTGGTGCAAGATGGCCGCTGGGTGTATGTTATATAATGAGAGCCTTGTATAGTCCAGGGGACAGTAGAGGTACAGAAATCACTGCAGATGAATAATAAGAGCTGTGTCTCTGGTAGCTAGATAGGGCAATTTAGTGTAGGTGGGTTATGCAAGCTTGCAAGGGAGGGGGGAGCTCCGTTCAAGCCTAGGGTGTAGCAAGATGGCCGTCGTCGCTCACTTGGACTCCAGCTGTTCTCAAGGCCGCCTTTTAGCTCCTTTAGCTCCCGGGTGGTCTGCGTTCTGTGCCCATCGATCAGGGGAACCTCTGGGTGGTCCGCAGGGATAGCGGAGGCCTCGCAGAGTGCCACAGGCTAGCGGTGAGTCCCTCTGCCTAGTAGGCCGCAAGATGGCGGTGCCCCGCCTAGCGTTGTGGCCCTCCGCGGGTCGGGAGATGGTGTAGGGGCACTGGGTTGCTCCCTGTATGCCCGGGATCCTGGATGGGCGGTAGGGAGCCTCTGCGGAGATCGCTGGCTGTGGATGGCCATGAGCGACTGCACTTACTGCATTTGCAGTGCACTTGTAGTGCAAAGTGCCTTTAACCCCCCTGTCCAGTAGCTGTCTCTTGTTCCATTCTTCTGTTATCAGCCTGATAACTTCTAACGAGTTCTATGTCAAATATGATAAAAGCAGACTTGTTTTGGAGAAGATTCTATAAAGAGATTAGCACAGAGCTGAATGAATCAAGGGACAGAGCTGAAAGTATCTACCTATGAGGAGAGGGGGTGGGTGTCCTTTCTCCAATCAGCTGTCTTGGCTGTATGCCCAGGCTTCACTGCAGTGTGCAACAGGAAGAGAAAATTTCCTAACACGATGTGCATGTTCTAAGCAGTGTATAAAGCTGAAGACAGCAGATATACATGTAAAACTTATATAGGGAGATTTTTTTCATCCCTGTGTATCATCTGAGGCTGTTTACTTCACTGGGTACATGTGAGGCTTTGCATCCATTTTATTAAGGTGTATTCTAGCCTACAAGCTTCTAAACCAATAAATTCACATCGGTGCTACTTTTATAAAATGGCTACAAATTAAAGTCATTATTTGCAATGTTTTTCAATGTTTTCTATTTACAGGTCAGCGAGGAAGCTGATTTTTTAGGCTGGCTGATGTTCATCAGCTTTAAATCTATTTATTGCAGTAAAAGAACACAATTATTGATGGGGTATTGCAATGTAGAATCAGTGCTGTGGTCCCATTATTTAGAATTTCACCCCAAAGTACATTGCAAACATACCCAAATGCATGAATACATAATTATTCTCCATGATCTTGCACAGTTTTGCATTGCACACAGACCCTCATATGAGTCTCCTTTTTTTGTTACCGCTTTATACCTTTAGTTTATGCTGCTGTTGTTATTCTTACTGCTAGTTTGTTTTGACATCAACCAGAGGTCTAGGACTTGCCCGTGCACACTATACTCTTACAGAGTCCAACGGTTAGCATCAATAGGTTTACTGACATTGCATTAACCACTTGAGACCCGCGCTATAGCCGAATGATGGCTACAGCGCGGACCTCCTTTGCCGGGACTACGTCTATTGACGTCGTCCCATGCATGAGCGACCTGCGTGTCCCCTGAGGGGCGTGCGCGGCGCGCTCTGTGATCGGCGAGTCTATGAGACTCGCCTGATCACTGATCCGAGCAAGGGGCCGATCCCGACCCCTTATCACGTGATCAGCTGTCAGCCAATGACAGCTGATCATGTGATACAACGGAGCTGGTAATCGGCTATTCCTCCTCGCGCTGACAGCGCGAGGAGAAAAAAAAGAGCCGATCACCGGCGGCCGTGATCGGGACATCAGTCCCGATCACGGCCAGCCCTGCCAATGCCCACCTGCCCCCTACCAGTGCCCACCTGCCCCCTGCCAGTGCCACCTCATTAAAAAATAAGTGCCCCCGTCAGTGCCACCCAGCAGTGCCCATAGTGCCACCCAGCAGTGCCACCCAGCAGTGCCCACAGTGCCACCCAGCAGTGCCCACAGTGCCACCCAGCAGTGCCCACAATCTGCCTCAACAAAGGTGCTGCACCCCAGTGCCACATATCCATGCCCATCTACCAGTGCCCAGCAGTGACGCCCATCAGTGCCCAGCAGTGCCACCTATCAGAGCCACCTATCAGAGCCACCTATCAGAGCCACCTATCAGAGCCACCTATCAGTGCCACCTATCAGTGCCCATCAGTCCCATCTATCAGTGGTACCTATCAGTGCCCCTTAGTGCCACCCATCTGTGCCACCCTATCTGTGCCATCTTATCTGTGCCCATCTTTGCCCATCGGTGCCGCCTTATCTGTGCCTATTAGTGCCGCCTTAACTATGCCTATCAGTGCCCACCAATGCAGCCTATCAGTGCCGCCTCATCAGCGCACTTCAATGAAGGAGAAAAATGACCTGTTTGCAAAATTTTATAACAAACTATTAAACATGATTTTTTTATTTTTTTTGCATCTTTTTTTGTTTAGCAAAAAATAAAACTCCCAGCTGTAATTAAATACCACCAAAAGAAAGCTCTATTTGTGGGAAAAAAATGATAAAAATTTCATTTGGGTACAGTGCTGTATGCCCGCGCAATTGTCATTCAAAATGCATCAGCGCTGAAAGCTGAAAATTTGTCTGGGCAGGAGGGGGGTTTAAAGAGGAAGTAAACCCTGATGGGTTTACTTCCTCTTTTTTTCCCTGCAAAGGTAAAGCATAATGGACTACTATGCATCGCATAGTAGCTCATTATGTGTCACTTACCTGACACAGGAGCCAGCGAAGTCGCCGCTGTCCCCTGTAGTCCGCCGCATCCATGTTGCTTGTGGCGTCTCGCAGCTCCGACGAATCACAGCGGCGCAACCGCGATGACGTCACTCCCGCGCATGGATTTGCCGCATTTAGTGCGCCTGCGCGCCGCTGTCTACGGCGCATGCGCCGTAGACAGCGGTGCCCATTTTCGGGCAAATATCTCCTAAACCATATAGGTTTAGGAGATATTGCTTGGACCTACAGGTAAGCCTTAATCTAGGCTTACCTATAGGTCCAAGTTGTTTGGAAGGGTTTACTTCCTCTTTAAGTGCCCAGTAAGCAAGTGGTTAAAGTCTTTCACCTTCTTACTGTATGGGATTCAAAATTCTTTCAATCAATACTAATGCTAAATCACAGAGAAATTCAATCTGGAAATTGAATAGCTGCAATGTCTTATCTTTACAAGAGACACACTTTAAAAAAAAAAAAACAAAGATCTCCACTTTTATATACAAGATTTTCCCTCATGGAAAATGTGCCCAGGCAATAAGGGTTATTAATTCCTATGAAAAACTCTGTCTCCTTCATGCTCTCTGAGCTCACCATAGATTAATGTGGCATATTATTTTGACATGCTCAATCAACAACAAGCCATATATATGCTCCAAAGCAGTGACAATTTAGTTTCTCAATGGACTGCTTAAAAAAGATGAAAAACTAAATCAGAGATCATTTATTATATGTGGAGGTTTCAGTCTCATTAATGATTCTCAATTAGATACCTCCATAGCTATTAAAATAACTTTTCTTACTATACAATCTTCTCTATTTAGAGAAGATTTCTTAGATGTGTAGAGGTGCCACAGAAAACGACTTTTTTCTCCCATACACATAACTCTTACTCGAGGCTTGAAGAGTTTTTTTTGCAGAGGATTTCAACTTTTAAAATGAATATTACATGGTCAGATCATTGGCTGCTTTCTATTACTGTAAATTATGAATTTAACACTAAATCTAATCACCTTTAGTGTAACATTTCCTATATGATACAATTGCCAAGCAACACTGTGGGGGTTATTTACTAAAAGCAAATCCAAGCAAATATAAGCATTTTAGCTTGTATATGATTGGATGATAAAATCAGCAGAGCTTCCCCTCATTTCAGATATTCCCCTCAGATTTACAGCGACTGCACTTCCAAGTGCACTTGCAGTGCAAAGTAGATTTGCCTTTCGTAAATAACCCCCTGTGTCTCCTGAACAGCAGAAAGTTTACTAAAGATAACCAGGCTGTGTAATTTGCAAGGAAAATTTCAGTTTGCATGGAAATGTTCCCTAGAGCTTAGTGAATTTGGTGAAAAAATGCTGTAATCCATCTGATCATGTGCAAGCAAAAATACTGTATTTTTTTTAATTATCCTTATATGTGAGTGGATATTCTTTGCAAAGTGAAATTACACTACACCCACTAAGCTCTAGGGAAAATTCTCTTGCAAAGGGAACTGGCTATTTTCTTTTAGCAAATCAACTCATAGTTACATATATATATTTGGCAAAGTTGAATAAAGACATCATTCCATCCAGTCCAATGTGTGTGTGTGTGTGTATATGCATTATATTACCAAACGTATTGGGGCGCCAGCCTTTACACACACATGATATTTAATGGCATCCCAGTCTTAGTCCGCATGGTTCAATATTGAGTTGGCCCACCCATTGCAGCTATAACAGCCTCAACTCATCTTGGAAGGCTTTCCACAGGGTTTAGGAGTGTGTCTATGGGAATGTTTGATCATTCCAGAAGAGTATTTGTGAGGTCAGGTGCTGATGTGGACATCATACAACAAATGCCATAACATTAATGAACACTATAAATGCAAAAATAAATTGCAAAAAGTCAATAGTGCAGTTAATAAAGGCGAATGAGCCCAGAACAGTCAATAGTGCTGGTAGTAAAGGTAAATGAGCCCAAAAACAGTCAATAACAATATTGTTCAGCAGGGCTTTTTTCCCTCAAACAATAGGTGCTGGAACTCAACCACAACCCCCCCAAAACCCCTCCCATCCCCCACACACCCTCCAAATCACATCAAATAGTGAGTCGGTATACTGCTGTTCTCTGTCTCTTGCCATCTCCATCCCCATTCAAACGACTTTTGCCAAGCCTCCCCCCCTTCATCACAAGGAGTCTCCACCCACAGCACTTTAAGACCCTAATGCAGCCGAGTACAGAGTTCATGTGATCCCTTTCATTTTAAGCACATCATTCACCTTAGTGACATCAACTAGCTCCCAGTGAAGTCATTACCCCAGAGTTACTTAAACTTCACATAAAATAGATTAAAATTGAGCCTGACCATAGTGCGTTTAGCACTGTGGACTTCAGGAAAAAATGCCTCTTATTACTCAAATTATGTATATAGCCCTACAGAACAGACAGTGCAAAGTCCAAATGTGGTTTATCTGCTGCTTAACTGCAAACAGGAACAGGAAAGTTTTATTAAGGAAAAATACATACAGTTTAGTCCTAGATGCAGCTACAAACCTTTAACCACTGCCATCTACTGGCTGATGTAGTTGTTGCATAAAATACATGAACAATGTATTTCAACACCTCCATTCAACAACTACTCCTTATGTTAGTCATTTTCGGATCTAAGTTTTATAAATTTTGTTCTTGTAAGTGGATTTGTCAAAACATCTGCAATCTTCATCAGCAGTTCTGATCCACTTTTGTTTCTTATGAGTTGGGAGGCTTTACATCTCATCCCATGAATCTGGGTCTGGCTTTAATGCTAAGCTTGAACATAGGAAAGATGTTTGGCTGAGATGCCTTTATTGCTTCTGGTGGATATCCAGATTGAGGCCTCCTGCAGCCTGGTTTCTTATTTTAGAATATTTGGATTGTCTGTATTCATTTATATGTCTGTGTCACTTTGTTGCTTAGCTTCATGTGACACTGATGCTGTCCTGAGAGTAGACTGAAATTACGAGGTCACCCTTTCTTGTATCTCCAGCCCAGACCCCAATGGGAGTGAAACAGAGGGTGCAGAGGGACAGGAAGGTCAGAGAACTTGCAGGAGGAGACACGGTTCCAAGACCGCAGAAAAACAATCAGATCAGAAACAGTAGTCGTGCACAGTAGCTCAGCTGAGGTTAAGGTAGCACTCTACTTGCGCTTTGGGGCCAGAACGTGTGGATGATTAGAAATCTCAGCAGACTTGCAGCAGGAACATTCAGCAGGGTGCAGAACTGCAGCAGCAGACAGCCAGGCAGACACTCGAACAGGATGGTAAGCTAAGATCAGAGACAGAAGCACGGTCATAGGATTAGCCAGGGTCCTCAACAGGCAGGCAACAAGGTACCAAATCAGGAGCAGAGTCAAAGTCAGGAATGAGCCGGGTCAGGAACGAGCAGGGTCAGTAACTAGCGACAAGACAGAAGCAGGATCTAAGACCAGATCAAAAGTAAGCTGGGTCAGCAACCAAAGGGACATACTGGAGGTGCACAGGACACAGGGGACAGCTGAAGACCAGTCAGCATTTGAGCACAGGCAGAAACATCCTTAAATAGTCTGTCTGGTGCCAACATACATCATGCACGTACCCGTACATGTGCACGCATTTGTGTGCATATGCACATTCCTGATAGCCGTTCTGCAGGGATTTATGCGTGCATGCAGATTTCTTTTAGCCAAATATCTTCATGCATACACATTTCTATTAGGTAAATGGCTGCTTGTTATTCTCTGACAGATGTGGAATTTCCCTCAGTTTGAAGTGTTTGTGTTAATTCATGAAATTCTGAACACACTGAAGTTTCATCCATGAGTACACTGCTACTGATGATTACCTTATTTGTGCCTTGGTGTAGAATTCTGTGTCCCTTTTGAGATTTCATTCCACAAGTAGACCTTCCTTTGCATCTCCTTTTATAAGTTTTTCTTTTGGCATGTGCACATAGGCTTTGCTTCCAAAAATGTTTAGATGGTTTAAATTCAAGGGCTTTTCCATTCCACAGTTCATATGGAGTTTTCTAAGGCTTTTGCTGATTTTCTTGGTAGTCAATTTTGAAGGTAGAATGAGGTCATACTTGCCTCCCCTCAGTATGTGTTTGGCATATTTACATCAAACAGCATGGTTCTTCCACTCTCACATAGAGTATGGTTCAATGTTTCTGCACTCCCGTTTTTTTCTGGGTTGTATGGTACAATAGTTTGAAATATTATGCCATGCTTTCTGAGAATTGCCTTTGTGTTATCACCTGTATATTCAGTTCCATGGTCTGTACACAATACACTTGTCAATTTGTCAAATTTGTTGCTTACTTGATCCAAATACTGTTCAAGTTTCTATGGTACTTCACTTTTGTTGTATAACAGATATTTAGGGGGTTATTTATGAAAGGCAAATCCACTTTGCACTACAAGTGCAAACTACAAGTGCAAAGTGCACTTGAAATTGTAGATCCGAGGGGGACATGCACGGAGAATAAAAACAGCATTTTGCTTGCACATGATTGGATGATAAAATCAGCAGCATTTCCCCTCATTTCAGATCTACCCCTCAGATTTACAGCAACTCCACTTCCAAGTGCACTTTCGGTGCCATTTCAAGTGCTCTTTCAGTGAAATTTCAAGTGCACTTTGCACTCATAGTGCATAGTGGATTTGCCTTTCGTAAATAACCCCCATAGTGTAGTACCTGGAGTAATCATATAAAAAAGTGAGAAAATACCTCTTTCCTTGAGTCTTTCCTTGAGTCAATTTTTCCAATGGACCTCAAGATCTGAATAAAGTAAATCCAGAGATTTCTTAGCTTTGCTGTTACTTTGCTTGAAAGAAGGCGTTTCCTGGACTTTCCCCTTTATGCAGCTAGTGCATTCCATTTTTTGATCAAAAAAGGGGGGGAACAAAGGGAACAAGGGGGACATTGGGACTTTACATGCAGTATGTGGTAGCAAGAGAGTACAAGGTGAACTAATAGGAATTTTATTAATCGTTGCAATTGGATTTACAAGAAATAAATACAATGATAGACAAAGTAATAAACAATACATGATAATGGTAATAGTCATAATAATAGTACAGCATGACAATAACATGAATATCACAAAGTATCATAATAAAACTCCAAAGTTCACCGCAGCAGGATTGAATAGAAGCATATGTAGCATAATGCCTGCAGGACCAAGGTCTTTTTGCATCAATTAGGGTAATGTATAGTAACGTCAGAATCTGAATGTATTCAAAAGAAGCACGGCATATGATAGCTCTACGCACGTTTCGTGGCCTTTATACCACTCATCAGGAGCAGAACACGTGTTCAATCTATAATAAAGAGTAATATGATATTCAGAAGTAAGGTAAATGAAAAATAAAAATAATAATAAAAATGCATGAAAAAAGGTGGGGTAAACAAGTCACCCACACCTAATACATGCTTACTCACTGGGTGGGTGCCGCAAGCCGTCCGATATACACCCCCAACCCAGATGGACTCATTTATATTCCACTTGACAAATCCCAGAAGATTGCCTAGCCACTAAAGAGAGTGCAGCATGACTCGCACATGCGCAGTGCGTGCCCAGCTGTAAATCTGTAAGCTGTCATAGCCGGGCAACCACAGTTGCAATGATGGCACTGCGGAGAGGAGGGTGAGAGGAGTGAAGCTTTGGGTGGCCGCATCGCTGGACCGTAGAGTGTACAAATGGTCGGATTTTCCACCAACAGCCTGTCGTCACACATTTCCTGTCAGAAAATCTGATTGTGTGTACAAGGCTCAATACTACTAAAGATAACACTGCAGAGTACATAGAACTAGGGATGGGCAAATGTTTCTGGATCTAATCACAAAGAAAGTGTTAAAAATAGTTAAAAAAGACACACACACCATTGCAAAAGCCTTTATTAAAAATAAAAAAAAGGTGGCAATCCACTCTTGCTATTCAGCAACGGATGATCATCTCTCCGGTGTCCAGCGATGGGTGATCTCTCCCTCCAGCGCATCCATCCTCTGTCTCCACCGGGGATCCCGGCAGCCCGTCACTTCTTATATGAGGAGGACCCCACCCCCCTCTGATGTAACGGAAACCTAATCATCCATTGCTGGATAGCAAGAGTGGATTACCACTGCTGGAATCTTTTTTTCATTTTTAATAAAGGACTTTTGCAATGGTGTGTGTGTCTTTTTAAACTATTTTTTACACTTTCTTTGTGAAATGGTAGGGGCACTTTGTACCACCTTACCATTTTAAACAAGGGGGGCCGGGATCTGGGGGTCCCCTTGTTAAAGGGGGCTTCCAGATTCTGATAAGCCCCCCGACCGTAGACCCTCACAACCACCGGCCAGGGTTGTGGGGATGAGGCCCTTGTCCTCATCAACATGGGGACAAGGTGCTTTGGGGGGGACCCCAAAGCATCCTCCCAATGTTGAGGGCATGTGGCCTGGTACGGTTCAGGAGGGGGATATTTATTATAGAAAAATTTAAAAAATAATGAGTTTTTTTTCAAAATTGTCGCTCTTTTCTTGTTTATAGCACAAAAAATAAAAATCGCAGCAGTGATCAAATACCACCAAAAGAAAGTTCTATTTGTGGGAAAAAAAGGACGCCAATTTTCTTTCCGAGCCACGTCGCACGACCGCACAATTGTCAGTTAAAGCGAAACAGTGCCAAAAAGGGGCTTGGTCCTTTAGCTGGAAAATGGTCCGGGGCTTAAGTGGTTAAAGGAGTTGTAAAGACAGAAGGTTTTTTATCGTAATGCATTTTATGTGTGCAGCAGCCCCCCTTAGCCCACCTAATACTTACCTGAGCCCCATCTCTATCTAACAGTGTCCACAAGTCCCTTGGCCATCCAGGAGTCTCCCTCTATATTGGCTGAGACACAGCAAAGGCACCATTGGCTCCCGCTGCTGTCAACGTAAGTCAGTTAGCCAATCAGGCGAGAGAGAGGGGGTGGGGCCAAACTGCAGCTCCATGTCTAAATGGGCACATGGAGCTGCAGCTCATAGCAAGCTGCTTGTTGTGGGGGCACGGGAGGGAGGGCCCAGGAGCAGCAAAGAGGGACACAAAAAGTGGAGGATCTGGGCTGTTCTGTGCAAATCCACTGCACAGGGCAGGTAAGTATGTTTTTTTTTCAGTTTTTTGTTTACAATCAAGTTAAGCACTTGTGGAGCACCCATATCACCACCAGTATTTAGAATTTGGGATTCCTCTGTCTATATCATTTACCAGTTTTTATGCTTTACACAGAATAATTTGTACTTTAATTGAAAATATTCAATCTGTATACCTTACTTGCCACTTTATGTCCATGACTGAGTATTCAAAATGAACACAACTGCAATTTGTTAAGCAAAGATTCTCAACTTCTTTAGTAAATTAGCCTCTGTTTCAGAGCTGTTTTCTGAACTGGATCCATAAATTAAGTACTTACACAGTCAAATAAATGATGATCTTCTGTGGGGATTCACATGACGTTTATTTTCTCTGTATTTTGCCAGTATGTATTTTTTAAATATTAATAGTAGGGATGAGCTTCGTGTTCGAGTCGAACATACGTTCGTCTCGAACATCGGCTATTCGCCCGTTCGGCGAATTCCGAACGTTATGGGCCATTCGCGCCAAATTCGTGTGGCGCTCACGGCCCACAATGCACTGCAATGGCGCAGTGCATTGCTGGCTCATGATTGGCCAAGCATGCACTGTGACACCGCATGCTTGACCAATCACAGCACCGGCAGCGAGGAGAGCCATGATTGGCCACAGGCAGGATGCATAGCTCAGGCTGTGTAGTACATGCCCCACACTATATAAGTGGCGTGGCGGCCTTGTGTAGTGTGTTGGTGTCTGTAGCAGTTAGTGGGTGTTCTGTGTACCTTCAACACAGTATACACCGATCGTTATCGGCCGATTTTTCGTTCTTGCTCTTCTGTAGTGGTTGTTGTCTGCGTGCCCTGACCGCAGTATACACCGCTATATTCACCTATATAGCTAGCTATATTTCTCTTTTTTAATAGAGCTTGCAGTCAGTGTTAGGAGATTGTGTGTGCTGTCTGCGTGCTCTGAACCCAGTATACACCGCTATATCCACCTATATAGCTAACTATCTTGCTCGTTTTAAATAGAGCTTGCAGTCAGTGTTAGGAGATTGTGCATGCTGTCTGCGTGCTCTGAACCCAGTATACACCGCTATATCCACCTATATAGCTAACTATCTTGCTCGTTTCAAATAGAGCTTGCAGTCAGTGTTAGGAGATTGTGCATGCTGTCTGCGTGCTCTGAACCCAGTATACACCGCTATATCCACCTATATAGCTAACTATCTTGCTCGTTTCAAATAGAGCTTGCAGTCAGTGTTAGGAGATTGTGCGTGCTGTCTGCGTGCTCTGAACCCAGTATACACCGCTATATCCACCTATATAGCTAACTATCTTCCTCGTTTTAAATAGAGCTTGCATTCAGTGTTAGGAGATTGTGTGTGCTCTGAACCCAGTATACACCGCTGTATCCTCCTACATAACTCTTCTCTATTTAAGCCATCTGCCATCTGCAGGAGTTAGTGGAAGTTGTGTGTGCCTCCAGCACAATATACACTACCCAATTGCTGGTTTTCCCAACTCCCTTCAGGCCATTACCATGTCTGGAAGGCCAGCAAGGAGAGGCAGACAGGCGCGAGCCGATAAAAGAGGGCAAGCAGGCTCTGTGTCTAGAGACAACAGTGCTGGTCGTGGACGCGGTGCATCGTCATCATCAGCACGTGGCCATGGGACACGCTTGTCCTTCTTTTCGGCAGCTGGACATGTTGAGCCGCAACATGCCAATGACTTGGTAGAGTGGATGACCAAGCCCTCTTCATCCTCCTCATCGTCTCTCACCCAGGCTCAGGGTACTAGCAAAGCAGCTGCCAACGCATCGTCTTCCCTCCTCTCAATGTCATCATCAGTGACTCCTTCCCTAGACCCACCACGTCCTCCTGAGGAGTCTCCTGAACTCTTTGAGCACAGTGTTGGGTACATGCTCCAGGAGGATGCCCAGTTTTTTGTAGGCTCTGATAATGATACTCAGCTAGAGGAAGGCAGTAGCGTGAATGCAGAGAGAGGGGATGCTCAAGAAGGACAGCAATCTGGCAGTCATGTTCCACAGGCTGCAGCATACTGCCAGGTTTGCTCCAGCGATGAAGAGGGAGGGGATGATGAGGGCACTGACTCCACGTGGGTGCCTGGTAGGAGAGAGGAGGAGGAGGAGGCACATGTCCAACGAGGCAGGATGCCCTCCGGGGGCCAGCTTAGGGGCAACACACCGACTGAATCACACCGCAGAGCTCTGCCTGTGCAGGGCGCTGCCTCTGCGCGTTATTCTAAAAGTTCTTTGGTGTGGGCCTTTTTTGAGACGAGTGCATCAGATCGCACCGCTGCTATTTGCAACATATGTCTCAAGCATATCTCGCTTGGCCAAAACATCAGCCGCTTGGGCACCACATGCTTGACCAGACATATGTTGACCTGCCATGCAGCTCGTTGGCAAGCGTACCTCAAAGACCCACACCAAAGAACAAAGTGGACCTCTCTTTGCTCCTCATCAGCTGCCATCTCCAACCCCACTAGACCTTCAGTCTTCTCTGAAACCTGCTCTGAGAGGAATGAAGGTGTAGAATTAGGTGTGTCAGAGCCAAGTGCTTCCGGGCACTCTGCTAGCAGTACACCCACGTCCGATTATAGCAGGCAAATGTCCCTGCCCCAGCTGCTGGACCGGCGGAAGAAGTTCACTCCCAGCCATCCACATGCCCAGCGGTTGAATGCTAGCTTGGCTAAATTGCTAGCACTTCAACTGCTGCCTTTTCAGTTGGTAGACTCGGCCCCCTTCCGTGAGTTTGTACAATGTGCAGTTCCTCAGTGGCAGGTCCCCAAACGCCACTTTTTCTCACGGAAGGCGATTCCGGCTCTCTACTGGCATGTGGAAGGCAATGTCCTTGCCTCGCTGGACAGGGCGGTCAGCGGTAAGGTGCATATTACCGCTGACTCATGGTCCAGCAGGCATGGACAGGGACGTTGCCTGTCTTTCACGGCCCATTGGGTCACTCTTCTGGCAGCTGGGAAGGATGCAGGACAAGGTGCAGTAGTGTTGGAGGTTGTTGCGCCACCACGCCTCCAAAATGCTACTATTGGTTGTGACACACCTCTCTCCTCCACCCCCTCCTCTTCTTCTTCCTCCATGGCCTCTTCCAGTGCTCTGTCCTCATAACCAGCGGTGCTCCGTAGGCATTCCAGGGGCTACGCAAGTACACAGGCAAAACGATGCCATGCCATGCTTGCACTGGTTTGTTTGGGGGACAGGAGCCACACTGATTTTTTGTCAGCTCTGCAGGGGCAGGCCGAGAGGTGGTTGACGCCACGCCAGCTCAAGCCAGGAATGGTGGTTTGCGACAATGGCACCAACCTCCTCTCCGCTCTCCGACAGGGACAACTGACCCATGTGCCCTGTGTAGCTCACATCCTTAACCTGGTGGTGCAGCGGTTTTTTGGGCAGGTACCCGGGCTTACAGGATGTCCTGAAGCAGGCCAGGAAAGTCTGTGTGCATTTCTGCCGATCATTTAATGCCTGTGCTCGGCTGGCTGAGCTCCAAAAGGAGTTGAACCTGCCCAAGAACCGCCTTATATGTGACATGCCCACCAGGTGGAACTCAACGTTGGCCATGCTGCAGTAGCTGCACACGCAGCAGAGGGCCATCAATGAGTACCTGTGCTACTACGGCACCAGGACAGGGTCAGGGGAGCTCGGTTTTTTCTCACCACGCCAGTGGGGCATGATCAGGGATGCGTGCACTGTCCTGTCACTGTTTGAGGAGGCCACAAGGATGGTGAGCAGTGACAGTGCATGCATCAGTGACACTGTACCTCTTGTCCACCTCTTGGAGCATACGCTGCGTGGAATAATGGACAGGGCACTTGAGGCAGAACAGAGGCAGGAAGAGGAGGACTTCCTTGCCTCTCAAGGCCCCCTTTATCCAGACAGTGTTCCTGCTGTGCCACCCATCACACAGGAAGAGGATGAGGAGGAGGAGGATGATTGTGTCAGCATGGAGGTGGAGGCTGGCACTCAGCATCATCAGCAGCAGCAGTCTTGTAGGGATGATTTACAGTCCCAAGAAACCTGTGGACTTGTACGTGACTGGGAGGAGGTAGCTGCGGATCATGTTGTCCTTAGTGACCCAGAGGACTCCGGACCAAATGGCTCAGCTGCCTCCCTGATCCTGCAAAGCCTGCGGAAGGATCCTTGTATTCTTCAGATCAAGGAGAGGGACCATTACTGGCTGGCCACTCTCCTTGATCCACGGTACAAGGGTAAGGTTGCCGACCTTATCTTGCCATCGCAGAGGGAGCAGAGGATGAGACATCTCCGGGAGGCCTTGCAGAAAGGTCTGTGCAATGCGTTTTTCCGGAGACTGGGAGGTTACAAACTCCTGGTCCTGGACAACGTGTTGCTGAGGCATCGGTCAGAAGGAGCGGTGGAGAAGGTGGCCGTCTGACCGATGCTTTCAGGCAATTTTTTAGTCCGCAGCCCCAAGGTATGATCGGTTCCAGCAACCATCGCCAGCGTCTGATTTACATGGTGCAGGAATACCTAGGGGCAAGGCCAGACTTGGACACCTTTCCCACCGAAAATCCTCTGGCTTACTGGGTCTTGAGGATGGATCATTGGCCAGAGCTTGCACAGTATGCAATTGAGCTACTGGCCTGTCCTGCATCGAGCGTTCTTTCGGAACGCACCTTCAGTGCTGCTGGTGGCTTTGTTACCGATCACAGGGTGCGCCTGTCCACTGAATCAGTTGATCGACTGACCTTCATCAAGATGAATCAGTCTTGGATCACCCACAGCTACCAAGCACCTGAAGCTGATGTAACCGAATATTTTTTTTTAGAAATATCACATCCCTTCAAGACTGCCTATGCTGATGCTGAGTGACTGTCCTGTTATGTTGATTGTCTATCCTCTTCCTCCTCCGCTGATATGTTGGAAGAACATTTTTGGTTCTGGGTGATGCCACCAGCCCAACTTTTCTGCCCCTGTTTAACAGGGGCGTTTAATTACAATTTTTGATGCAATGCTTTGCAGCAGGGCTAATTCCTGCACTAAAACTAGAGCATATGGGAGAGGTTGCAGTGTCGTGGCACCAGCACCAGTGCCTAAGGCCCAATTTTTCTGCCCCTGTTTAACAGGGACATGTAATTACAATTCTTGATATAATATTTCACAGGAGGGCCTGTTCCTGTGCCCACCTAGAGTAACTGTGAGGACTTAGTGTTGTGGCACCAGCACCACAACCACCAAAGGTAAATTTTTCTAATACTGTTCAACAATGGCATGTAATTACAATTCTTGATATAATAGTTCACAGCAGGGCGCTCCAGCACCCACCAAGAGTCACTTTGAGGGCTTACAATGTTGTGGCAAAACCAACACCTTGTTCCGCCATTTCTGCAGAGCATATAGGGCAGGCCCCTACTTTCAAATATCCAACTTACAAACATCTCCTACTGCAAACGGAAGGAGACAACAGCAAGTGAGATGAAAAAAGATGGACGGCAAAACAAATTATACAGGGGTGATAACCCTTCCCTATGTTTTCCAAAAAGGTTAAAAATAGTTTTTTGACTGGAGCTACACTTTAAAAATGTACCAGTTGAAAATTACAAACAAATTCAACTTAACACAACAAATCTACAGTCCCTGTCTTGCTTGCACCACCTGTATACTGCTGTTCTGAGTATATAGGGCCTGGGGGCCACACGTATTTCCTTTTTTTAATATGGGTACGGGGTTCCCCTTAATATCCGTACACGACCCAAAGGGGCTGGTAATGGGCAGGGAGGGCTACCCATGCCATTTTTCTCAATGATTTTCAACCATATTGCAGGAACCAGATATAACATTAAAACCGCAAGCAGTTTGAAATTACATTATTTCTGTTAAATGTCATTTTGTGCAGGGACTGTTCTAAACACGGAAAACAGGTGGCACTTCACAGGCATACTATAGACACCCCCCAGGCACGATATTTAACCACTTGCCGACCGCCGCACAACGATATACGTCGACAGAATGGCACGGGCAGGCATATGGGCGTACCTGTACGTCCCTGCCTTCCTGCGGGTGGGGGGCCCGATCGGGCCCCCCCCGGTGCCTGCGGCGGTCGGTATTCGTTCGGGAGCGATCCGGGATGAGGGGGCGGCCATTCATTCATGGCCACCCCCTCGCGATCGCTCCTGACGAATGGAAATGCTCCGTGACATCACTTCCTCTCCTGTAATGTAAACACAGGCAGAGGAAGTGATGTAATCTCTCCTCGTGTCGGTCTTTTTCGTTCCGGCACCGAGGAGAGAGGAACTGTGAGTTGCACCTAACACTACACTAACAGTAGAACACGCCAGGCACACTTTTCACCCCCCGATCACCCCCCCAATCACCCCTGCACCCCCAGTCACAGTGACACCAATTGCATTTTTTTTTTTTGCATTGGTGTCATTTGTGACTGTAATAACTGTTAGGGCAGTTAGGGTTAGCCCCCTTTAGCTCTAGGGTTCCCCCCTAACCCCCCCAATAAAGGTTTAACCCCGTGATCACCCCCCGTCGCCAGTGTCACTAATAAGCGATCGTTTTTCTGATCGCTGTATTAGTGTCACAGGTGACGCTAGTTAGGCAGGTAAGTATTTAGGTTCGCCGCAGCTTTTTATAGCGTCAGGTACCCCCATATACTACCGCATAAAGCCCCCTGATTGCCCCCCCAGTTAACCCTTTCACCAGTGATCACCATATAACTGTTACAGGTGACGCTGGTTGGTTAGTTATTTTTTTTTTGTTTCAGGGCACCCGCCATTTATTACCTAATAAAGGTTTAACCCCCTGATCACCCGGCGGGTGATATAAGTTTGAGGGTCAGATAAGGTCTGCGTCGCCCCAGCGTCAGGTTAGTGCCATTACCACTAACACCCACGCGCAAAGCATACACCTCCCTTAGTAATATAGTATCTGATCAGATCTATATTAGCGTTGCCAGCATTTTAGGTTTCCCAAAAGGCATTGTTAGCGGGATCAGCCCAGATACCTGCTAGCACCTGCGTTTAGCCCCTCCGCCAAGCCCAGCCCAGCCCACCCAAGTGCAGTATCGATCGATCACTGTCACTTACAAAACACAACACACATAACTGCAGCGTTCGCAGAGTCAGGCTTGATCCCTGCGATCGCTAACAGTTTTTTTTGTAGCGTTTTGAAACAGTCGCTGACAGGCTAGGTGCTTTTTTACCTGTGAGTCTCACTAGTGTACCCCTAAATTTAGAGCCCAAAATGGCAAAGCGAAGGTACACTAGTGAAGAGGCCTACACGTTTCTGAGCATGACAGATAGTGAAGAGGACGTCACTCATCTGTCAGATTCAGGCTCAGAATACGATCCTGTAGAGGACAGCGGCTCCATGACAGATAGCTCTGACGACGGAGATGAGGTCCCTGTTAAGGACAGGTGTGCCCGATCCCGAATGTATTCTGTTGTTCAGGTGCAGGAACCGCAGGTCACTCATATGGAGCAGAGACGTACTAGAGCCGCTCATCCTTCTGGTGAACTGGCAAGCACCAGCGGCCTAGTACACCCTGGACGTACATCCAGCACTGCAGTAACTCGTGGTGACGTGGCGAGTCCCATAAGTGCAGTTCAAGCTGGCGAGGTGGCAAGCACAAGTAGTGTCCCGCTGCCACCAAGACAAAGACAAAGACAGGCCCGTCGTACCCATAGTGCCCTTCCTGCAGAATTCTCCAATCATAATTGGGTGCCCACCACTTCTGCAGAACCCGTACTTCCCCCATTCACTGGCCAACCTGGCATTAACGTGGAAACAGTTGATTTTACGACACTTGACTTTTACTCACTGTTTTTCACCGAAGATCTCTATAGATCTATTGTGGACCAAACCAATTTGTACGCTGGTCAACACATCGCCACTATTCCCCAGTCCGCCCTTGCCAGACAATGGAAACCAGTTACGGTTTCCGAATTTAAAATCTTTCTAGGCCTCTCCCTCAACATGGGCATAACCAAAAAGAGTGAGTTGCGGTCATATTGGTCCACTGACCCAATTCACCATATGCGCGTGTTCTCTGCTTCCATGTCCAGGGCACGATACGAGATGATTTTGCGGTTCATGCACTTCAGCGACAATGAACTCTGTCGTCCTTGTGGAGACCCTGAATACGATCGGCTCTACAAAATTCGGCCCCTCATAAACCACTTCAACCAACGTTTTGCAGACTTGTTTACTCCCCATCAAGTTGTCTGCGTTGATGAGTCCCTGATTAAGTTTTCTGGTCGCTTGTCATTCAAACAATACGTCCCCAACAAGCGTTCCAGATACGGGGTCAAGATGTATAAGCTCTGTGACAGGGCCACAGGCTATACATGTAGTTTTATGGTTTATGAGGGTAAAGATAGTCACGTAGAGCCGGAGAACTGCCCTGACTACATAGGAAGCGCTGGCAAGATAGTGTGGGACATGGTGTCACCCTTATTCGGAAAGGGGTACCACTTGTACGTGGACAATTATTACACAAGCGTGCCACTGTTTAGTCACTTGTTTGGTCAGCAGATTGGAGCATGTGGCACCGTGCAACCTAATCACCAGGGCTTTCCCCAGCGGCTTGTAGAGTCCCGTCTTAGGCTGGGGGAGAGAGCCTGCTTGCGCAGTAATAATTTGCTCGCTATGAAGTGGAGGGATAATAAGAATGTTTTCGTTCTTACCTCCCTTCATGCAGACACGACGGTCCAAATTCCTACGGCGACTGGTATTGTGGAGAAACCCCTGTGTCCACAAATATAACCTTAACATGGGAGGGGTGGACCTCAATGACCAGTTGTTGGCGCCGTATCTAGTTGCCCGTAAGGCCAGACGCTGGTACAAAAAAGTGTCTGTTTATTTATTCCAATTGGCTATACTGAATGCTTATGTACTACACAAAGCTTCAGGACGGACTGGATCCTTCCTTAAATTCCAGGAGGATATCGTCAGAGCCCTTCTGTATCCAGGCGGTGCTCCACCTCACGTTCCCCAACCAGATGCAGTAAGCCGGCTGCATGAGAGGCATTATCCTTATGTCATCCCGAGAACCCCTACCCAACGAGCCCCCCAAAGAAAATGTCGTGTCTGCAGAAAGCGCGGATATAGGCGTGACTCCCGTTATTGTTGTCCCCGCTGTCCTGACAATCCTGGTCTTTGCATTGGTGAATGTTTTGAACGCTACCATGAACTAGTTGAGTTTTAGAGTAGGGTACAGCATTGCACAGGCTAGGCACACGTTCACAGGGTCTCCCAAGATGCCATCGCATTTTGAGAGACCCAAACCGCTGGAACCGTTACAATGGAAGTGTTAAAGTTACATAAAAAAGTGTTTAAAAAAAAAAAAGTAAAAAAAATAAATAAAAAATAGTTGTCGTTTTATTGTTCTCTCTCTCTCTCTATTCTCTCTCTATTGTTCTGCTCCTTTGTACTGTATTCTATTCTGTAATGTTTTATTGTTAACCATTTTTTGTTTTCAGGTACGCCATTCTGCTGCAGCATGGATTTATTTATCTTGACAGCAACAGCGTTTGCTCCCACGATACGTAAAGCCGCGACTCCAGCACTGTCGGAGGTGATTTCACCACCACAGTTAAAAAAGAGCATATATGCCGAAGCATGGGGGCATACGGGGTGGAGGAGCGATCTGCTCCTATCTTTTGCGGGAGGATGCCCCCATGCTTCGGCATATATATATTTTAGGCACAGATTGTGTTAAATGTGTTATTTTTTGCTATTTTTTTTTGTATTTGCTTTGCAGGTATGGTACGTCTTACTGTTATACTGTAATGTTACTTTGT
Source organism: Lithobates pipiens (assembly GCF_037356315.1). Classification (NCBI taxonomy): domain Eukaryota; kingdom Metazoa; phylum Chordata; class Amphibia; order Anura; family Ranidae; genus Lithobates; species Lithobates pipiens. Next base: position 202,025,013 of record NW_027507764.1, on the reverse strand, counting down.
TTTATTGTTAACCATCATTTGCTTAGCAGGTACTCCATTCAGTTGCAGTGCGGATTTATTTATCTTGACAGCAACAGCGTTTGCTCCCACGATACATAAAGCCGCGACTCCAGCACTGTCGGGGGTGATTTCACCACCACAGTTAAAAAAGAGCATATATGCCGAAGCATAGGGGCATAAGGGGTGGAGGAGCGATCTGCTCCTACCTTTTGCGGGAGGATGCCATCATGCTTCGGCATATATAAATGGTGCATGTATGCCCACCATTAGAAGTGGGTGGATGAAGGGAGGTATCTAATGGTGGGCATACCCACCGATCAATATTTTTTTTTCGTTCAGCCCACAGGCTGCATGAAAAAAAAATTACAATATATGCCCAACCAGTTCCAGCAACATACTGGTATGTTGCTGGACTTTGAGTGCTTATACCAGAATGATGCCTGCAGGTTTAGGTATCATCTTGGTATCATTCTTTTCAGCCAGCGGTCGGCTTTTATGTAAAAGCAATCCTAGCAGCTAATTAGCCTCTAGACTACTTTTACAAGCAGTGGGAGGGAATGTCTCCCCCCCCCGCACCATCTTCCATGGTTTTCTCAGGCTCTCCTGTCCCAACAGGGAACCTGAAAATGCAGCCGGTGGTTCCGCCAGCTGACCATAGAGCTGATCAGAGACCAGAATGGCTCCAATCATCTCTATGGCCTAAGACACCGGAAGCTACGAGCATTTCATGACTTAGATTTTGCGGGATGTAAACAGCGCCATTGGGAAATTGGGAAAGCATTTTATCACACCGATCTTGGTGTGGTCAGATGCTTTGAGGACAGAGGAGAGATCTATGGTCTGATGGACCCTAATTTTTTCAAAAAAGAGTACCTGTCACTACCTATTGCAATCATAGGGGATATTTACATTCCCTGAGATAACAATAAAAATCATAAAAAAATATATATAAATGAAAGGAACAGTTTAAAAATAAAATAAAAAAGCAAAATAAATAATAATAAAAAAAAAAAAAAAAAAACACCCCTGTCCCCCCTTGCTAAGGCACAACGTCGAACGCAAGCGTTGGTCTGGTGTCATATGTAAACAGCAATTGCACCATGCATGTGAGGTATCACCACGAAGGTCAGATCGAGGGTACTAATTTTAGCAGTAGACCTCTTCCGGAAATCTAAAGTGGTCACCTGTAAAGGCATTTAAAGGCTTTTAAAAATGTACGTAGTTTGTCGCCGCTGCACGTTTCTGCGCAATTTTAAAGCATGTCGTGTTTGGTATCCATGTACTCGGCCTAAGATCATATTTTTTATTTCATCAAACATTTGGGCAATATAGTGATTTTTAGTGCATTAAAATAAAAAAAAGTGTGTTTTTTCCCCAAAAAATGCGTTTGAAAATATTCGCTGCGCAAATATCGTGTGAAAAAAAAAATGAAACACCCACCATTTTAATCGGTAGGGCTTTTGCTTTAAAAAAACACTTCATGTTTGGGGGTTCAAAGTAATTTTCTTGCAAAAAAATTTTTTTTTTCATGTAAACAAAAAGTGTCAGAAAGGGCTTTTTCTTCAAGTGGTTAGAAGAGTGGGTGATGTGTGACATAAGCTTCTAAATGTTGTGTATAAAATGCCAGGACAGTTCAAAACCTCCCCAAATGACCCCATTTTAGAAGGTAGACACCCCAAGCTATTTGCTGAGAGGTATGTCGAGTCCATGGAATATTTTATATTTTGACAAAAGTTGTGGAAAAAATACATTATTATTATTATTTTTTTTTTTTTTTGCACAAAGTTGTCATTAAATGATATATTGCTCAAACATGCCATGGTTATATGTAAAATTACACCCCAAAATACATTCTGTTGCTTCTCCTGAGTACGGGGATACCACAAGTGTGAGACCTTTTGGGAGCCTAACCGCGTACGGTACCCCAAAATCCAAGCACCACCTTCAGGATTTCTAAGGGTGTAAATTTTTGATTTCATTCCTCACTGCCTATCACAGTTTCGGAGGCCATGGAATGCCCAGATAGCACAAAATCCCCCCAAGTGACCCCATTTCGGAAAGGAGACAGCCCAAGCTATTTGCCGAGAGGTATGGTGAGTATTTTGCAGACCTTCATTTTTGTCACAAAGTTTTGAAAATTGAAAAAAAGAAAAAAAATATACATTATTTTTTTTTTCTTCATTTTCAAAAACAAATGAGAGCTGCAAAATACTCACCATGCCTCTCGGCAAATAGCTTGGGGTGTCTACTTTCCAAAATAGGGTCATTTTGGGGGGTTTTGTGCTATTTTGGCATTTTATGGCCTTCAAAACTGTGATAGGTAGTGAGGTGTGAAATCAAAAATTTACACCCTTAGAAATCCTGAAGGCGGTTCTTGGTTTTCGGGGCCCCGTACGCGACTAGGCTCCCAAAAAGTCCCACACATGTGGTATCCCCGTACTCAGGAGAAGCAGCAAAATTTATTTTGGGGTGTCATTTCACATATGCCCCTGGCATGTGTGAGCAATATATCATTTAGTGACAACTTTGTGAAAAAAAAATAACAAAAAATAAAAGTTTGTAATTTTCCCGCAACTTGTGGCAAAATATAAAATATTCCATGGACTCAACATGCCTCTCAGCAAATAGCTTGGGGTGTCTACTTTCTAAAATGGGGTCATTTGTGGGGGTTTTGTGCCATATTGGCATTTTATGGCCTTCAAAACTGTAATAGGTAGTGAGGCGTGAAATCAAAAATTTACGCCCTTAGAAAGCCTGAAGGCGGTTCTTGACTTTCGGGTTCCCGTACGCAGCTAGGCTCCCAAAAAATCCCACACATGTGGTATCCCCGTACCCAGGAGAAGCAGCAGAATTTATTTTGGGGTGTCATTTCACATATGCCCATGGCATGCGTGAGCAATATATCATTTAGTGACAACTTTGTGAAAAAAAAAAAAAAAAGTTTGTAATTTTCCACAACTTGCGGCAAAATATAAAATATTCCATGGACTCAACATGCCTCTCAGCAAATAGCTTGGGGTATCTACTTTCTAAAATGGGGTCATTTGGGGGGGTTTGTGCCATCTTGGCATTTTATGGCCTTCAAAACTGTAATAGGTAGTGAGGAGTGAAATGAAAAATTTACGCCCTTAGAAAGCCTGAAGGCGGTGCTTGGTTTTCGGGGCCCCGTACGCGGCTAGGCTCCCAAAAAATCCCACACATGTGGTATCCCCGTACTCAGGAGAAGCAGCAGAATTTATTTTGGGGTGTAATTTCACATATGCCCATAGCATGTGTGAGCAATATATCATTTAGTGACAACTTTGTGAAAAATTAATAAAGTTTTGTAATTTTCCCGCAACTTGTGGCAAAATATAAAATGTTCCATGGACTCAACATGCCTCTCAGCAAATAGCTTGGGGTGTCTACTTTCTAAAATGGGGTCATTTGTGGGGGTTTTGTGCCATCTTGGCATTTTATGGCCTTCAAAACTGTGATAGGTAGTGAGGAGTAAAATGACATATATATGCCCTTAGAAATCCTGAAGGCGGTGCTTGGCGTACACGGCTAGGCTTCCAAAAAGTCAACCACATGTGGTATCCCCGTACTCAGGAGAAGCAGCAGAATGTATTTTGGGGTACAATTCCACATATAACCATGGCATGTGTGAGCAATATATCATTTAGTGACAACTTTGTGTAAAAAAAAAAAAAATTTTTTTTTGGTCATTATTCAATCGCATTTGCGGGGGTTTTGTACTGCCCTGCCATTTTAGCACCTCAAGAAATGAGATAGGCAGTCATAAACTAAAAGCTGCGTAAATTCCAGAAAATGTACCTTAGTTTGTAGATGTGACAACTTTTGCGCAAACCAATAAATATACAGTTATTGACTTTTTTTTTACCAAAGACATGTGGCTGAATACATTTTGGCCTAAATGTATGACTAAAATTGAGTTTATTGGATTTTTCTAATAACAAAAAGTAGAAAATATCATTTTTTTTCAAAATTTGCGGTCTTTTTACGTTTATATCGCAAAAAATAAAAATCGCAGAGTCAGTCAAATACCTTTAAAAGAAAGCTCTATTTGTGGGAAGAAAAGGTCGCAAATTTCGTTTGGGTACAACATTGCATGACCACGCAATTACCAGTTAAAGCAGCGCAGTGCCAAATTGTAAAAAGACCTCTGGTCATTTACCAGCAAAATGGTCCGGTCTGAAAGTGGTTAAAGGAATATTTCACTTTTTTTTTTCACTTTAATCGTCATTAAAATCAATGCTCCCGCCAAAACGGCCATTTTTAAAACTTTTTTTTTGCATTGACCCATGTACCCTGGGGCAGAAGCCATGTCCCCAAACCCTTTTTAGGACAGTATCTTGCATATTAGCCATTAAAATTAGCACTTTTAATTTCGAACATTCGAGTCCCATAGACTTCAATGGGGTTCTAACGTTCGTACGAATTTGGGGTCCGTTCGAAAGTTCTGGTGCGAACCGAACCGTGGGGTGTTTGGCTCATCCCTAATTAATAGCATTTCAACTATCTACTTACAAAAAATCCATTGAAATTGTTTCATTTTCTACCATTGTTGATATTCTTTTACACTACACAAACATTTTTCAAAGTAGCTATATCTAGTTTCAAATCCACAATATATAATAAGGTACAGGTTACTTCTCAAATTATAAATTATGCTAAGATTAGCACATAGAAATTCAAGACCAAAAAAATCAACACTATATTTTTTTCCGCCCCATGTGTTCCAACAGAGGTTTGTTTGACAGCACACAGGCAAATATGACAGCTTGACTTGTCTTTACAGTTGTAATTATAATCACATTATTGTGTGTCTTGTTTAGCATAGGTGTTGAATGTGTCATATTACAGATGCAGGGGCCTGTTTTGACTTGCAGAGAGGACTATCTGTTTACTAGGAAATGTCATCACCAATAAATTATGTTATATTATTTTTGTTTTTGAAGTACAGTATATTACAAACAAAGAAATGCAGAGGAGTTTGAAGAAGAAATGCTGTCAGCAGGGTTGCTAACTGTCCGTAAATTTATGGACAGTCTGTAAATTGTAACCATTTACGCACTGTCTGTAAATGTCTATTTATGGATGATGGTCGTCTGTGAAAAAAAAAAAATAAAAATTTTGAATTTATTCTGCACATGTGCAGTGCCAGAGATGACCGAATGATATATTGAGCAGCAGATCAGATCTACATTACATTGCGCGTTGCATGCGCAGTGGTCATTTTAGTGATGTCATCACCCACGGCTCAGGATCTGTGTTTGTGAATTTGTGTACTACTAAACTACTAAACTATTAAACTATTGCCTCCACTGACATTATTTTGGCCATTTGGTGTGCACTAAGTTCAGTTTGAGAGCGCAAAAAGGCCACACCGCTTGCCTGCCTAACTCTGCTGGCAGAGGCCACATGATGTATGTGATATTGTTAATGAATGTGTACTACTACTACCAGAGGCGTAACTATAACCTTCAGGGCCCCGGTGCAAGAAACCTTGGGGGGCCCCCCTGACCCTCCTCCCTCATTTCATTGCTCTGCTCCCTGGGCTATTTTCTTCGTCATGGCCCTTCCCACTGATCCTGGGGCCCTTTACTCCTTTTGTGGGGCCCCTTATTATATTCTGCAGTTGGTCCCCCCTTCCTACCATTGTCGGCCCACCCCACAGTGGCAGAAAGCACACCATGGAATATATAAGTGTCCAATGCAGTGACTGAACTACCAGGGTTGCAAATGTCACACTTGCAATCCGGCCCTGGCGTTTTGCCACCGTGGGCAATCCCAGCCCCCTCTTGATGTCATGCCTCTATTGACAGCGCTGGTCTGGTGTTTCTGTCCCCATGTCAGTGGTGGCAGTCTATTAGCATCCAGTGCTGGTTACATTATGGGGCTGATGAGTGCATAGGGTTGGCTACTTCACCCCACCCCCCTTTTTTTGTTTTCATTATTGTGCTGGGAGGTTGGATTTCCCTGCCCTTCCTGGACTATGGACTCACAATCATAACAGCTCTTAGACTACGGTACCACCATTGCTGCTACCTAAGAAGTACCACCAGGTGCCTGCAGTGCCAATCCTGCCTGTTGCAACTATTGGGAAACATTCCCTTGGCTTCTATTACTACTACTGTACTGGTAGCAATGAGATGATTTTGGACATTTTGTGTGCACTAAGTTCAGTTTGCTTGGCCACTGACCACTATCATGTTTGCTTTTCTCCTTCACCCTCCCTCCTTGCATATTTTTTCTTTGTCCTGTTAGGTTGGATTTCCCTGGACTGTGGACTCCCAATTATGACAGCTCCCATACAATGGTGCCACCACTGCCGCTACCATCAAGAACTATAACCCACCTGCTTGCTGCAATTCCAATTATTAGCTTTGTTACAAGATCCTAGTTTAAGACATAATTAAAATTCCCTTTTAACCAAACTGCAATACTTTACATCTTTTGGCTAAGTTTCACTGATGGAGACACCCGAACCATCCCCTGGAGTCCCTTTGTGGGTTACCCTAAAAAATGTTCTATGATGTCCCACACTATACTAGTGCCCCTGAGTCCAGATGTTGAAACAGCTGCTGTGTCCTCTCCTTACATTACACTGAATAAAGTTCTAAAACATTCTAGCTCTAAAGACATCTATACAACAATATCCTAAACTGTGTGTAATAATACAATTTATCCTGACAATAATGAAAATATACCGTAACCCTGTAGCAGCTAAATACAGCTAATTTATTTATGACAAATGAACATTATTTATCAAACACTGTATGTATTATCTGCAAATCAACGCTATTTACATACATTTGTCTATACGAACGATATTTACGAATGATCACGGACGTATAAATGAAAAGTCCATGGATCAGCACGGAAGTTAAGTATTAGCATAAGAGCGCACAACGAGTACTTACTTTTTTTAAGTGCCTTTTTGATTCTTCTATACTGATCGGGGTCCCTCGTTTTTATATCGGACCAGCGCTTCCTCAATTGATCTTTAGCCCGTTGTACACCAAATTTCTGCTCCAGAGTGCTCACAACTAAAGACATTATTTGGTCCTTCCGCAAATTGGGTCGGGGGTAGGAGACCATTTTTGCCATCATAGTCCCCCCTCCTCAAGATGTCCACCATCTCCACCATTTCTTCAAATGCCATGTTGGTGGCCTTAAATCTCCTCCTGGATCCGGATGTATGGGATTCTGAGCTTTCCTCCACGCTACTTGCTGAAAATGTGTCTGCCATCTTTCTGTATTTACTCTCCCACTGCGTAATGAAGGGAAAAGGGGCAGGGAAATTTCATCACAAGGAACGTCAGGGGCAGGCGACGTGGTTGACGCAGGCAGAGCTTGACGCATGCGCAGTGTATATAAAGCTAATACGCTGCCGTACATATGTCCGAATGGAAGTAGTAGTGAGCATTCTAAATGAAGGTAAGATTCTAACATGGCACATCACAATGGTATGGTTTATACTGTTTTAAATTTTAGGCCTACACTGAGACAAAATGTTGAGGCTTTGCATTGACCATAGATGTTTTAGATTCTTGTGGTGTGTGTGTGTGTGTGTGTGTGTGTGTGTGTGTGTGTGTGTGTGTGTGGTGTGCGTGTGTTTGTCGCCTATGTTGTGAGGAAAATAATACTGTGAGTTTGGACTGATATTAGTGTTTTTGTCCTGTGTATTGTCTTTCGGAATAAAAAATTTCAACATTTAACCCTAACCCCTTTAAGGGGGAGTCTTTTATGACCCAGTTCATTGAACTGTATCACACACACGGAAACCTGTGGGAGGTAAAGCACCCTTTGTATTCAAACCGAGAAACACGGAACGCAGCACTGGGGACACTTTTGGAGTTTGTGATGACTCGACTCCCCGAGGCAGACATTAGGTTTGTGGAAGCTAAAATTGGGATCGTGCGTAATATGTATAGGCGGGAGCACAACAAGATCATGAAGTCCCGCACATCAGGAGTAGCAGCAGATCAGATTTATGTACCCAAGCTGTGGTACTACAACAAACTCAGTTTTCTGAATGACTAGACGGAAGCCAGGCAATCACTTTCAACCCTTCCCTCCACCCCAGGTGAGGCATCCCAGGAAGAACCAGGCCCTTCCATCCTGGAAGAAGTTGATGCTCCCAGCTGGAGCCAGGTATATTTTATTTTAGCAAATATTGATTGTCCTAATATTAATGATGTAAAGTAACATCTTATATTATATTATGTATACATATAACTATACAGTAGTGGCCAAAAATGTGGATAAAATATTGGTGAACAGCTTGAAAAATGCTGGGGTCAAAATGATAGCCTTTTTGATTTCTGGAAAAATCTATTTGCAAGTGAGACACGGAAAATTGTCTGTGATTGATGAAGCAAAAAAAAAACTATGTCTGCTTTTTTATACATGGGATGAGCTCACCCAGGAGGGGGCCGGGACCAGTGGTATGGAGGAGGAGGCCGGGACCAGCCGCAGGTAGGAGATGGCTGCAGGGCCGTCTTTAATACTGATTGGACCCTGGGCAAAAATTTTCTTGGGGCCCCCCCCCCATGCAGTTTTGCTCTCCACCCGCTCTGAGACATACAATAAATAGCAGCTAGACTTAAAATCAGTTTACTGTATCAGATCAGGCAGCAATTGCAGCATATCATTACTGCTTAATGACTGGTTGCTAGAGGTTACAACACACATTACGGCTCACTGATTAGTTGCTTGAGGTTACAGCAAATGATTTCTGCTTGTTATTTGGTTACTAGAGATTACTGTAAAGTAATACTGCTCACTGATTGGTTGCTGGAGGTTACAGCACATCATCTCCTCACTGCAGGGGACCATGATACACATATGAATGCCACCTTTATTTACATATCAATGCTGCCGGCCACATCTATTTACTTAGTAATGCCGCCACAATTTACATATGAGTGTCGGTTATTTACATGTAAACACAGGGTCTGCAGGTGAGTTATCTGTACACAACAATAGGGCAGAGCTGGGCAGCATTAGTAGCAGCACTTCACACTGAGATATCATGACACAGCACAGGACTAAAACTTCAAGGGACAAGGGAATTTACACTGGGATAGTTGGCAAGTATGAGGCAGCTGCTTTGGGCCCCACAACAATGACAGGGCCCAGGGCAGCTGCCCCTTTTTCACTGCCTTAAAGACGGCCCTGGATGTCTGGGCCCAGCAGGAGCCTGACTGAAAGCCAAGTCCCTCCCCTCCGCATAACCACCAGAAGGCCCAGGAGAATGACACAAACTGGGGAGGAATCACTTTCTCTAATTCGTGAGGCTAGTCAATTCCTGAGCCAACCCCCCAATGCTGAAGAGGCCTATGGAACATACTTGGCCAGCAGGTTGCTGGAGATGGAGAAGGGCCAACGACAATTGTGCAAGGGTATTTTTTTGATGCCCTTCAGAGGGGTAGGAGGGGTGAACTTACACCAAACACCCGTCAATATGATGCAGACCCTACTGCTACTCCACTCCAACCCCTCCTCTTCCTCCTCCTCCTCCTACCACAAGTCCACCACCAGAGGCACGGCCTCCAAGGAAGCGTGGAGGAAAAACTGCAGGGCAGCGTGGAGGAAAGGGCTGCACCGAAGTCAGAAGTGATTGCCTGGCTTCAGTCTGGTCTGACAGAAGACGCAGGCTGTTGTAGTACCACAGCCTGGGGACATAGATATCATCTGCTGCTGTTCCTGGTCTGTGGGATTCCTGGACCATGTTGTGCTCCCTATTTTATTGACTACGCACGATCCCAATTTTGTTGGCCCCTGACTTGAAGTGTGCCCTGGGGGACAAAAGGCTTCATAAACTCCAAAAGTGTCTCCAGTGTTGCCTTCCTCTTTATTTTGTTTTAACCAGAATAAATGGACATTTAATTTTCCCCAAATAATGTAATGTGTTTTTATTCCAAATCCATAGTTTGTTTGTGAGTAGGCAGGTACATGTCAAAAGACTATGGGGGTTATTTACAAAAGGCACATTCATTTTGCAATACAAGTGCAAAGTGCATTTGAAATTGCACTGTGAGTGCATTTTTAAGTGCAGTCGCTGTAAATCTGAGGGCGACATCTGAAATGAGGGGAAGCTCTGCTGATTTTATCATCCAATCATGTGTAAGCTAAAATGCTGTTTTTTTTAATATATATATATATATATATATATATATATATATATATATATATATATATATATATATATATATATATATATATATATATATATATATATATATTATTATTATTATTATTATTATTATTATTATTATTATTATTATTATTATTATTATTATTATTATTATTATTATTCATGAGGATAAATAATGAAGAAAGATGTTTGTGATAACTCTGTGTGAATATAAGCAGCAAAGCAACTTCATTCTTCTAGCATTATAAAGACGAAAATAATGCACCGTATTAAAAGATCACAGAATTAGCTGTGTGAGGAATGTGCTAGCTTCAATACGAACACTAGTTTTACCAGACCGAGCGATTCTGTCCTGTACTTGCTTCTGAGCATGCGTCATTTTTGGTCCACCGTACTAGCACACAGACGAACGAATTGTCTGCTAGAAAGCCAAGTCCGGAAGACAATTTTGAGTCAAGACTTCTTTCAAAGTCTGCCGGACTTTTGGGAAGAAAAAGTCCACTGGAGCCCACACACGATCGTCCGCCAGACTCTGGTCCGTCAGATAATCCGATCGTGTGTACGTGGCATTAAAACACAAAGCAATTGCTGCAGTGCAGCCAGGCAAGCCAACTCTTGAATTGTTGTTTGCTAAAAAAAAAAAAAAAAAAAAATGCCACTACAGTTGTTAGATGATCTTACTAATAGCAAATAACATGGCTAAATGGCTTGCAAATTCCAAGATTGCAAGTTCCCTTTTTGTTTAATGCGTAACAAAGGGTCCATGCTAATTAAAAATTGTCAAGTATAATAAACAGCTGTTGTGTCACAAACATTCCTCTTGTTTCTTTTCATTACTGATTGAATCAGACACCTTGACAACCAAAAAATTAGCCATGGTGATCATTTATTTTAACCATTTGACCACACTGTGCACTTAAACCCCCTTCCTAATCAGACCAATTTTCAGCTTTCGGTGCTCTCACACTTTGAATGACAATGACTCAGTCATGCAACACTGTACCTATATGAAATTTTTGTCCTTTTTTTCACACAAATAGAGATTTCTTTTGGTGGTATTTAATCACCGCTGGGTTTTTTATTTTTTGCGCTATAAATCAAAAAAGACTGAACATTCGGTAAAAAAAAAAAAATCGTTGTTTCTGTTAAAATGTATTGCAGAGTATTGGAGAGTATTGGCAGAGTATTTCAGTATTGCACAGTATTGGCAGAGTATTGCACAGTATGGGGAGAGTATTGGCACAGAGTAGTGCTGTGGGCACTACACATCCAGCCCACAGCACTGCTGCCATCTCTCCCCTCTCCCCTCGCACTGTACCAATTGGTACAGAGAGGGGAGGGAGGACGGAGGAGGACATGTCATTGACGGAGCGAGCACATGGTAAACGCCCGCTACCAGTGGCTGTTTACCGTAATCTGTGATGCGTCGGGTCTTCCGGACCCGGCGGTCGTGGATGTTTGTGGGTGCACACCCCTGGGGGGCACGTGAGAGCAAGATTCTAGGAGGATGTCCATGGACGCCCACCCAGAAAAACTTGACCGCGCTGTAGCCGTCTTTCAGCTATGGCCCGGTCGGAAAGTGGTTAATGAACATGCTGGCTAAACCCAGTAGCAGTTCTACCGCTTTGTTGATCTCACTGAAGCTACTACTAATGCAATTTTTGAGCAAATTAGGCAATGTCTTGTGAAAGATGGTATTCCCCTGAAAAATGTTATGGCACTTGGTACAGATAATGGAACTGTGAAGTTTGATCCAAAACACTCTGTACTATCCTGCTTCAAAATGGAGCAGCCATTCATCTTTCATATTTATTGTACCTGCCAAATCACTGCCTTGTGTGCTGCAGCTGACTGTACAGTCATACCTAAAACTGTTCAGCAACTTTTCAGAGGCATACATAACCACATTGCACATACTGTAGTTGCAAATGCATACAATTGTATAACAAATTTCAGGAATTTGTTGAGGCAGATTCTTTGAAGATTCTACAGCTTTGTTCTACCAGTGGCTCTCTATGCTATGTGTCAACTGCATTCTCAATCAATAAGAACCCCTGTTAAGTTATTTTCAGTCAAGTGATGATGTATACTGTGTTACTTTCTCTTCCTCCAAGCAGTTCTGCCAAATGTCAACCAATTCAATTACATTTTCCAGAGCAATCCCCCTATGCTACCTGACTTGTACTTGAAGTACTGCCAACTGCTTAAAAATCTTATGAGCTACTTTATTAGACCAGACCTCTTAGTTGCTCTTGAAAATGATGCACTGATTACATTTGACCACACTAAGCCCTTGTACACACGGTCGGAGAATCCATCGGACCGTTTTGTCAGATAATCCGACTTTGTGTGGTATGCATCGGACTGTTTCCATCGGAATATCCGTCGGACCAAATTTTCCAACTTGCTGGAAATATTTTCCGACAAACTGGTCCGATCGGACATACTTCTGATCATGTGTAGAGAATTACGATCGGACCAAGTGCCACACTTGCTCAGATCAAATTCCTACATCAAATCTATTGGCTACTAGCCTGAACGTAGTCCCATCGTAACAAAATTACGTCATCACGTTCTGAACGATCGGATTTTCCGACAACTTTGTCCGACCGTGTGTATGCAACAGTTTCGGACAAGATCCGTCGGATTTGGTTGTCGGAATCTCCGACCATGTGTACAAGGGCTTACAGTGCTAGTTTCAAATCATCAGATATCATTTTCATAGGCTACGAACAAGGGAACATCTGTCTACAGTAGATGATTGGTCAGCTGTTCAGCAGTTCATGGGCCAAGCAGAAACATTATACATGAGAGCTAAAACCTTCAAACGGGTCTACTGCAAAATAGGTGGACCTTCTGGAAGTATGTTCCACAGATTGAATTTGACACACTGCATACTCAATTAATTCAATACCAAGTAACAGAGTTCACTGATATTCCCCAGAGTCAGACAGTGACTCTCACATGTAATGCTTATTGGCACATGGTAGGACAAAGCTGTATCCTTTAAGACAATCTGCAAGTACCTAGATTCCCACTTCTGGTTACATTTTCAAAAACTATGCTTTCGCTCCCCCATGGGACTGCTGAGGGAGATCATGTGTTTTCCTCTGTCAAGTTTATGAAATTGATCTTGGGAACAAACTTTTAACTAACATGTTGAAAGGACAGCTGTCAGCAAAGAGTGGTCCATAGAGAATAACTCAGGAAATGCTTAAACATGATTACACAATGTATGACCACAAGTCTGAATATGCATCGAAGGCTAAACGTAAACCGCTGGGTGTTTCTTCTGCTGCTGGTAATAACATGTCTAAGGGGGGGGGGGCTATAATCATGTGGTGGAGTAGGACTATTACAGACAGTCAAAATTTCCATTCCTTCCAGTTATGGCCACTCTGGGTCTAAATATATTTCTGTGTATCTGAGTCTTGATTCCTGCAGCAGTTTTCACTGGAACAGGTGGTGATGGGAAACCTTCACATAGGGACACCTGTTCCACTGAAAACAGCATGTTTTCTGAAAAAGTTGCCTAATGCTACCTACACTAGGTTGGACTTTCAGACAGAAAAGGTCAGACGGAATCATTCCATCGGATATTCCAATCGTGTGTGGGCTTCAGCTGACTTTTTCTTTCGAAAATTCTGATGGACCTAGAAATAGAACATGTTTTAAATCTTTCCAACGGAATCAATTTCTATAGGGAAAACCATTCGTCTGTATGCTATTCCAACGGACCAAAAACGACGCAAGGGTAGCTATTGGCTACTGGCCATTTAACTTCTTTTCTAGTCCCGTCATATGTGTTGTACGTCACCGTGTTCTAAACTATCGGACTTTGGTGTGATCATGTGTACACAAGTCTGTTTCAGCGAAACTCCATCAGAAAAACCGTCAGTTTATTCTGACGGAAAAAACGGTCATGTGTACCTAAATGTTTTTTATATACAGTATCTTGCAGAAGTTTTCACTGTGATGGTGAGGGGAACCTTCACATGGGGGCACCTGTTCCAGTGAAAACAGTGTGACATCTATTCTGAAAATGTTGGTTACTGTGGCAAGCTCCTTTTAACACATTTTTTATTTGAACAATGCATTGGCACTACTGTCTCTTTAGTAACTGCTATGCCAGTTTTTTACAGAACAGATCTATACTATTGATCCTGGGATTTCCCTTCAATTTCTTTTGTGGCTAATTGTTTATGGGACTGAAAATGAAGGGAAATCTCACCAGCTGGACACAGGTGAGCTGCTGGGTTATATTAACCTGACCTTTGTGGAATGGAGAAACATGCTTTGACTTTTCTTATAACTTACATACATTGCTAATAGCACTAGCTATATGTTTGGGGCTTATACATTGATAGTTGCACTACTATGCAATTAAAATATAAATGTTATCTCCTTTTTTGAAGTGTCAGTAAAAATGTGTCTCTTTCAACACATTTCTTGATTTTTGTCAGTAAAAAAATTGGTGCTGTTTGTAAAGTAAAATTTTGAGTTTCCTGTCAGTAATTGTCACTTTGGGTGGTTAACATCACTGGCTGTCATTTCATCAATCACTCTTGAAGTGAAGATGAAGTGAAATACTGTATATTGGTAACTTTATTACTACTGGGAAAAATAAGTATTGTTATATATTTGTTTTAGATATCATAGAATAATACAGAATAGTAGCTATACCAGCCATTTTCAACCAGGGTGCCCAGGCACCCTGGGATGCCTTGTGGCTTTTTTAGGAGTGCCTTCAAAATGCCTAAAAAATGACCAAAAATAGTATACAAGTCAGCAGGTGGATCAAGCCTGCCTTTTATTTACACAAAGCCACAGGTTTTTATTGTGCACCATTACAAACTTCTAACTGCCATCGTTCAAACAACCAATGATTTCATGGGTTGACAAGGAGGACATCAGGCCCCTGCACAGCATTCTTGTTTGCCCCTTCCTTGCTTTGCTGTGTTTGCTTTGAAAGAATAAAACTCCTTTAACATTGGGTGTCCCATGTGTGTGGATGTTGCTGCATTATATAAAACTATTAGAGTCTAGACATGTGCACACTGAAATATTTTGTTTCAGAATTTTGTACATTTATTTAGTTACTCCCGAAATTTTGTTTTTATTTATTTTTTTTTTCGTAAAAAATTGCATTCGTCCGAAAATCCAAAATAATTAAGGTCAAATCTGTCACTGAAGTCGATGGAGCACTGTGTTTGTGACCTGCCTTTGGGGTCTTGTTAACTTTGAATTGACATCCGCCGCAGATCGCAAAACACAGTGTGATTGCAATGTGGTATGGGAAACGTATAGGGATATCTGTGTTTTCTTCACTGCATACAGTATGTGTGGACCAGGGCTGAAACTGTGAAGCAGTCCTATCCAGCCCGGGATGGTGGAGCAGGGAACTCTGTCAAGGACCATTCAAACATCAACACAGGGTGGGAAACTGGCTTTCCCTGCATGTTTCCTGCACTGCATTCCAAATGCACTGCCCTTGCAATCTGCAGTTGGTATCAGTGTAATGTTAATGACACCCCAAATGCAGGTCGCAAACACAGTGTGTTTGCCTTCACCTGATTTCATGGTACCAGGGGTGTCGCTATGGGGGTGTGGACCACCACCAGAGGGGTGACACCATCCCGAGGGTGGCGAGGGGGAGGCATAGCTTTTGTTCAAACAGAACATGGTGGAACACAGTTCCGCCACCTCTGGTGCTAGCCCCGTGTGTCTTTTCCTCTCAGGCTTTCACAGCTGTCACTTCTAAATACAGAAGCCTACTGCCTGGATTCTGCATTTAGAAGTGACGTTGCAACTACCCAGGTGGCGCGGCTCACAGCTGCACTGAATGCTCCCCTGATTGGTGAGCTGGTGTGATGAAAGGGGGGGTGGCCAATTGCATCGCTGGTGCGTGTAGGGTTGACATCCAATCCATGCAATCCATGCAGGCATGTTGCTGCGTTGTTGACCCACAGCATCTTCCTTGTGGCCATTATCTTATCCAGGCAGATCCCATGATGACATCTCATCGGTGGTCCTGGGCATCCATTCAGGGTTTGCCTTCCCTGGAACCTGTGACGTGTCACAGATGATTGCCTAGAGGGAGGGGGAGCTTATCTCCCTTCCTGCGCCGAGGGAAGTGATGTCAGGAGCCCAGGCGCCAAAGGAGGCAGATTACGAGGGACCCCCTAGCAACAGGCATTAAAGAGGTGAGTAAAACATTTTTTTTCTCCAAATGTTTTTTTTTTTTCATGCACATTCATAAATGTTTTTTTTTTTGGGGTGGAGCTCCACTTTAAGGAATTTTTTTTAACCAACATCAGAGCTATGTGACATTTACAAGGGTAATCAACCAGTTTTGTTCTCCCGCCTGTACACCCCCTATACACCATAGCAATATTTACATTTTACAGGGGTTAACAAGGGGTTACATATGAAAATAGTTTTTTTTTGTTATTTTATTTGTCTGATTGCTTTAATTGACATCATTAACTCTGTGAAGCTTTTGAAATATTGTATGTAAAGGAGCCCTTAAAGTGAACTGAAAGTCCTAGTTATACATTTTCAGATTTTGCCCTGCTGTGAAATAACTGTGAAATAATACGTTTTTCAATTACTAGAGTAGTTTAAAACTATAAATATGAACTGAATGTAAATACTATTCAATCCCTATTTAAAATTCTATTCTGTCTTGAGGGAAGAATTGTTCTCCTCCTGTAATAAACATATAGTGGACTATCCATGAACAATGAATTCATTCTCCATATACTCAGTAAAACAGGTGACCTTATGTTCTGCACAAATGTTTTGATATTTTATGGCATGAGTAGAATCAGCTAACTGACAACTTTCTCAGTTACAACAACATGATAGTGATGATGTTTTAATTAAAGGCCTTTCTATTTAACTTTTAGATATATTTATTGCCTTTTGTTGACCTGTAGGTCGAAACGCGTCGGGAGGACTCCGCTGCCTATTTCCTCTGATATGCTTTATTGAACATTCTGGAAATGTGAGTTTGAATTATTTTTTATTAAAGGGTTTTTTTTTAAAACGTTATTATGCCATGTTGGCTTTGTTTCTTCATCTTCCATGCCTGAGCTGTTGTCGGAGTTGTTCATGTATATGAAAAACAGTGATCACACCCAGTCGTCTGTGCGAACCGTATGTGGCACGATTGGAACATCCAATTCGGGACTACTTTAGCCAAGATTACAAGCTCTGGTTGACCCCTGAGGTGTATGTCTGCTAGGGTCATATTGATTCGGTAAGCCTGCACCCTGCAAGGTGGTGGGATCGTCACAGGGTGGAATATCTTTTTTGGTCACAACAATACAGGATTTCGGTTGATATCGTAACACATTGGGACTGACATCCTGCACGTCTCTTTATAGACTTTATATTTTGCACGTCTTATTATGGACTTTATCACTTTTACCAGTTATATTTTTATGTGTTTATGCTGATTGGTTTTTGTTCTGTTTCTCTCATCACTGGGATAAGCATTTATACAGCCTTCAATTGATTTTATGCACATTTTTTTCACTTTTTATCTTATCAATTTTTTCAATATATATATTAGTATTGTCCCCATCTCTTTCGGGGTCATTTCACACACATTTTGTCACACATGTGTACACACACGTTTGTATTACTCTAAGAGTCATATACAGTGACTACAAGTAGTATTCAACCCCCTGCAGATTTAGCAGGTTTGATAAGATTTTAAACATAAAAGTGTGGGTCAATTATTATTCAACCCCTAGGTTTAATATTTTTTGGAATAACCCTTGTTTGCAATTACAGCTAATAATCGTCTTTTATAAGACCTGATCAGGCCGGCACAGGTCTCTGGAGTTATCTTGGCCCACTCCTCCATGCAGATCTTCTCCAAGTTATCTAGGTTCTTTGGGTGTCTTTGGGTGTCTCATGTGGACTTTAATCTTGAGCTCCTTCCACAAGTTTTCAATTGGGTTAAGGTCAGGAGACTGACTAGGCCACTGCAACACCTTGATTTTTTCCCTCTTGAACCAGGCCTTGGTTTTCTTGGCTGTGTGCTTTGGGTCGTTGTCTTGTTGGAAGATGAAATGACGACCCATCTTAAGGTCCTTGATGGAGGAGCGGAGGTTCTTGGCCAAAATCTCCAGGTAGGCCGTGCTATCCATCTTCCCATGGATGCGGACCAGATGGCCAGGCCCCTTGGCTGAGAAGCAGCCACACAGCATGATGCTGCCACCACCATGCTTGACTGTAGGGATGGTATTCTTTGGGTCGTATGCAGTGCCATCCAGTCTCCAAACGTCACGTGTGTGGTTGGCACCAAAGATCTCGATCTTGGTCTCATCAGACCAGAGAACCTTGAACCAGTCTGTCTCAGAGTCCTCCAAGTGATCATGAGCAAACTGTAGATGAGCCTTGACATGACGCTTTGAAAGTAAAGGTACCTTACGGGCTCGTCTGGAATGGAGACCATTGCGGTGGAGTACGTTACTTATGGTATTGACTGAAACCAATGTCCCCACTGCCATGAGATCTTCCCGGAGCTCCTTCCTTGTTGTCCTTGGGTTAGCCTTGACTCTTCGGACAAGCCTGGCCTCGGCACGGGAGGAAACTTTCAAAGGCTGTCCAGCCCGTGGAAGGCTAACAGTAGTTCCATAAGCCTTCCACTTCCGGATGATACTCCCAACAGTGGAGACAGGTAGGCCCAACTCCTTGGAAAGGGTTTTGTACCCCTTGCCAGCCTTGTGACCCTCCACGATCTTGTCTCTGATGGCCTTGGAATGCTCCTTTGTCTTTCCCATGTTGACCATGTATGAGTGCTGTTCACAAGTTTGGGGAGGGTCTTAAATAGTCAGAAAAGGCTGGAAAAACAGATAATTAATCCAAACATGTGAAGCTCATTGTTCTTTGTGCCTGAACTACTTCTTAATACTTTAGGGGAACCAAATAGAATTCTGTTGAATTGAGGGGTTGAATAATAATTGACCCTCTGAATAAACTTTTCACTATTTAAAAAAAATTAAACAAAGAAATAACATTCTTTTTTGCTGCAGTGCATTTCACACTTCCAGGCTGATCTACAGTCCAAATGTCACAATGCCAAGTTAATTCCGAATGTGTAAACCTGCTAAATCTGCAGGGGGTTGAATACTACTTGTAGGCACTGTATATATAAGTTTGGCGCTTACACTTTATTTTTGACATTTTTCCCAGCTAAAAAGATCCCAATTTTAGCGTGTCAGCAGCCTTTAGCTTATCCTTATTTCTTTTTAGCCGACCATTGCGCAGTATTGTTGTTACATAGTCTTTCTTGCCTTTTGTTGTGGAATGATTATTTGAACTGTAAGTGCTTTCCTGCAAATGTAGCAACAGCAATTTTAAAGTGACTCTATTGTCAGACCATTAATTTTAACAACACTCTTCCCATAAGATTATATCTGCATTTAACCACCTCAGTACAGTGCAGTTACACCCCCTTCCTGACCAGACCAATTTTCAGCTTTCAGCGCTCTCACACTTTGAATGACAATTACTCAGTCATCCAACACAGTATCCATATGAAACTTGCGTCCTTTTTTCCACACAAATAGAGCTTTCTTTTAGTGGTATTTAATCACTAGTGGGTTTTTTATTTTTTGTGCTATAAATAAAATAAAACGTAAATTTTGTGAAAAAAATGCCTTTTTCTTCGTTTCTGTCATAAATTTTTGCTAATTAGTAATTTTTCTTCATAAATTTTGGCCAAAATTTATACTGCTACATATCTTTGGTAAAAATAACCCACATTAGTATATATTATTTGGTCTTTGTGAAAGTTATAGAGTCTACAATCTATGGTGCCAATCACTGAAAATTCATCACTTCTGATCAGGCCTTCAGTACATCAGGTGTATCTCATTTCTTGAGACTCTAACTAGTCAGGAAAGTACAAATACCCCCCAAATGACCCCTTTTTACAAAGTAGACATCCCAAGGTATTAAGTAAGTAGCATGGTGAGTTTTTTTAAGTTGTCATTTTTTCCCACAATTCTTTGCAAAATGAAGATTTTTTATTTTTTTTTATTTTTTTTTACTAAATTGTCATATTATCAGGTTATTTCTCTCACACAGCATATGTATACAACAAATTACCCCCCAAAATACATTCTGCTACTCTTCCCGAGTACGGCGATACCACATGTGTGAGACTTTTACACAACCTGGCCACATACAGAGCACCAACATTGATGTAGTACCTTCAGACGTTCTACGAGCAAAAATGACGCATCTCATTTCTCAACCACCTATTACACTTTTGAAGGCCCTGGAGTACCAGGACAATGGAATTTCCCATAAAATTATCCCATTTTGGAAAGCTAACACCCCAACGTATAATCTGTGAGGCATAATGAGTCTTTTGAATGGTTAATTTTTTTCCAGAAGTTTTTGGAATATGTGGAAAAAAATTAAAACGCATTTTTTTTTACACAAAATTGTCAATTTATAAGATATTTCTAACACATAGCATGTATATAGCAAAAATTACACCCCAAAATACATTCTGCTACTCTTCCCGAGTACGGCGATACCACGTGTGTGAGACTTTTACACAGCCTGGCCACATACAGAGCACTAACATTGATGTAGTACCTTCAGACGTTCTATGAGCAAAAATGACGCATCTCATTTCTCAACCACCTATTACACTTTTGAAGGCCCTGGAGTACCAGGACAATGGAATTTCCCATAAAATCACCCCATTTTGGAAAGCTAACACCCCAACGTATAATCTGTGAGGCATAATGAGTCTTTTGAACGGTTCATTTTTTTCCAGAAGTTTTTGGAATATGTGGAAAAAAATTAAAACACATTTTTTTTTACACAAAATTGTCAATTTATAAGATATTTCTAGCACATAGCATGTATATAGCAAAAATTACACCC
The DNA here is from genome assembly GCF_037356315.1 of Lithobates pipiens. NCBI lineage: Eukaryota > Metazoa > Chordata > Amphibia > Anura > Ranidae > Lithobates > Lithobates pipiens. Next base: position 202,003,931 of record NW_027507764.1, on the reverse strand, counting down.
CAAAATACATTCTGCGACTCCTCCCGAGTATGGCAATACCACATGTGTAGGACTTTTACACAGCCTGGCCACATAGATGGGCCAAACATTGAAGTAGTACGTTCTAGGAGCATAAATGACACATCTCATTTCATTCCTACCCATCACACTTTTGAAGGTCCTGGACCACCAGGACAGTGAAATTACCCACAAAATGACCCCATTTTGGAAAGTAAACACCCCAACGTATATTCTATGAGACATGGGCTGCAAATAGGTACTCGGGTACTCTGATGGGCTGGAGATAGGTACTCGGGTACTCAGGTGGACTGTGACAGGTACTCGGGTACTCAGGTGGACTGGAACAGGTACTCGGGTACTCTGATTGCCTGGTGACAGGTACTCGGGTACTCTGATGGCCTGGTGACAGGTACTCGAGTACTCTGATGGCCTGGTGACAGGTACTCGGGTACTCTGATGGCCTGGTGACAGGTACTCGGGTACTCTGATGGCCTGGTGACAGGTACTCGGGTACTCTGATGGCCTGGTGACAGGTACTCGGGTACTCTGATGGCCTGGTGACAAGTACTCAGGTACTCTGATGGCCTGGTGACAGGTACTCTGATGGTTTGGTGACTGGTATTTGGGTACTCTGAAGGGCGGTGACAGGTACTCAGATGAACTGTGACAGGTACTCGGGTACTCAGATGGGCTGTGACAGGTACTCGGTACTCTAATGGACTGTGACAGGTACTCGGTACTCTAATGGACTGTGACAGGTACTCGGTACTCTAATGGACTGTGACAGGTACTCGGTACTCTGATGGACTGTGACAGGTACTCGGGTACCCTGATGGGCCGTGACAGGTACTCGGGTACCCTGATGGGCCGTGACAGGTACTCGGGTACCCTGATGGGCCGTGACAGGTACTCGGGTACTCTGATGGGCCGTGACAGGTACTCGGGTACTCTGATGGGCCGTGACAGGTACTCGGGTACTCTGATGGGCCGTGACAGGTACTCGGGTACTCTGATGGGCCGTGACAGGTACTCGGGTACTCTGATGGGCCGTGACAGGTACTCGGGTACTCTGATGGGCCGTGACAGGTACTCGGGTACTCTGATGGGCCGGGACAGGTACTCGGGTACTCAGATGGGCCGGGACAGGTACTCGGGTACTCTGATGGGCCGGGACAGGTACTCGGGTACTCTGATGGGCCGGGACAGGTACTCGGGTACTCTGATGGGCTGGGACAGGTACTCTGATGGGCTGGGACAGGTACTCGGGTACTCAGATGTGCCGGGACAGGTACTCGGGTACTCTGATGGGCCGGGACAGGTACTCGGGTACTCTGATGGGCTGGGACAGGTACTCGGGTACTCTGATGGGCTGGGACAGGTACTCGGGTACTCTGATGGGCTGGGACAGGTACTCGGGTACTCTGATGGGCTGGGACAGGTACTCGGGTACTCTGATGGGCTGGGACAGGTACTCGGGTACTCTGATGGGCTGGGACAGGTACTCAAATACTCTGATGGGCTGTGACAGGTACTCTGATGGACTGTGATTGACAGGTACTATGAGGGGTGGTGACAGGTCCTCTTTATTGGGGGGGGGGGGCAATCAGTATGTTTGGTGTACACTGTATGCGGTAACGAGATGTTACCGCAATCTCCTCCTCACACACGATCGGTGTGTGAGGAGGAGAACCCGGTAACATCCCGTTACCGCGGTTTGTTTACATTTTAGTGATCGGCTGTGAAAGGATCACAGCCGATCACGTGGGTAAACAGCCAGCCAATGGCTGTTTACCAGTGTCGGTGACGAGCAGTGTTCCCGGGGAACACGCCGCCACCGACGTGCACGCGCAGCGCGCTCGCGATCGCGCGCATGCGCCGTGCACGTAGGGGGTGTGACCATCTGTGATCGGCCGTGACTTCATCACGGCCGATCACGTGGTAAACAGCCATAACGAATGGCTGTTCACCCCCTTCGGTGGCGAGCGGTGTCTCCGTGACACGCCGCCACCGAAGAAACAGGGATGCGCGCGCACGATCGCGCGCATCCCTGTTTAAACGGGAGGCCGTCATATGACGGCCTCCCGCCGCAATAGCTGCGCCGCCTGGCCGTCATTTGACGGCCGGCGGTCAGGAACTGGTTAAATGGGTTGTAAAGTCAAAAGAATTTTTGTTATCTTAATGCATTCTATGCAGTAAGATAAAAAGCCTTCTGCGTGCAGACAGGAAGGAGGGGCCAGGAGCACAGAAGAGGCACTCGAGAAGAGGAGGATGCGGGCTGTTCTGTGCAAATCCACTGCAGCAGTGCAGGTAAGTATAACATGTTTGTTATTTTTATAGAAAAAGAATAAGACTTTACAATCACTTTGACATATTGTAGACATGTTTGAACTGAAAAAAAGTTAATTACATACTCCTAGAACCGGAGAGTGTTAATAAAGCCAGGGGGCTGTACACTGGAATTGACTCGATCAAATTTACTAGCAAGTTCAGAGGCATCTTACTGTATCAATAAAAAAAAAAAAGTTTTTTGGAAAAACTGTAAGTATTTAAAATATGTGATTTATCTATGCTTTTACCTGCATTTTTTTAAGTTGGTGATGGGGGTCCCTTTAAAACAAATCTGTACCTTGTCCATGAATGCCAAAACAATTGGTTACTTTAACCCTTTCACTGCCACTGACATAGAAACTACATCAGTAACAGCTGGGGCTTTACACATATTCCCAGTGGCTGCAGCTGCTGGGAATGTATGTTTCTTTGACAAGTCAACTGCCGGCTGTGAGATGGAAGTGATCCAGTGGCTGAGCAGCTATCCAGTTTCTTCCAAACACCCCCAGTAATGGCTGCTCCCCTCCCCCCCCAACTCACCTTCACCATGTATTCCAGGCTCCGCATGCCCATCAGTGTGCCCGAGACCAGTATGGCGGGTGACACTGGATAGACAGGAGTGAGCAGAGTGGACATCCATCTGCTTTCGCTACGCTTCTTTTTGCTGACTCAGAAGCAAGGTGTAAAACATCACTTATGGTTTCTCCCTTAACTTTCAGTCTGCATTTTCCAGCCTCATTGGAGGACAGATAAAACATAAGGGGTATTTTAAAGAGAACCTGTCATTAAAGCGGTAGTAAACCCGCATTTTTTTTTTTTTTTTTTTTTAAACCTGCAAAGCAAAAGGCATAATGAGCTAGCATACCGCATACTAGCTCATTATGAAATACTTACCTTAGAACGAGGCCCCGACATCTCGCCCGATCCACGCCGAGGAAGCCGACATGCTCCCTCGGCGTCTCTTCCGGGTATCGCGGCTCCGGCGCTGTGAGTGGCCGGAGCCGTGATATCGTCACTCCCGCGCATGCGCGCGGGAGATTTAAATCCAGCCGGACGAGCGCTGCCGGATTTTCGCGGAGAGAACCCCCTTGTGCGCATGCGCCGCTGCAGTCAGCGGCGCATACCGAGGGGAATATCTCCTAAACCGTACAGGTTTAGGAGATATTTTTTTTACCTACAGGTAAGCCTTATTATAGGCTTTCCTGTAGGTAAAAGTTAAAAAAGTGGGTTTACTTCCACTTTAAAGAGCACCTGTCACCAAAAACCATCACTTTTTGTCCCCTATGTGATGAAAAAAAAGTTAAGTAAAAAAAGTTTACAAAAAAAAAAAATATATAGTTACATGCACTTAAAATCCCCCCAAAATCTTTTGAGGTCCTCCCACATACATACACATATGAATGTAAATACACACACACGGGGGCCCCTAAGCAAAAAAACACTGATTGCCCTGCACATGTTACATATTCCCACACATGCCCAACTAAGAGCAATATTTCTGGCACCAAAGCGCCTGTGTAACTCTAAACTGTTGACATAGGGTACCAAAGTTTGTTGCCATTTAACAGGTGCACACTTATTTAAGGTTTGACATGCTGGGTGTCTATTTATTTGGCAAAACCTCATCGTTTACACTTTAGCATAAAATTGGGAAATACTGTATATTCTGTTTGTGTGTCCTAAAATTAATTTTAGTGCACAGTATACTGAATTTTTTATTTCCTAAAACATTTCAATACTGTGTAACATAAACAATTGGAATTGCCACTGTTTTATTCTCTAAGGTGTCTGCTTTCAGAAGATATATACTGTTTGTGAGTTTTATGTAATCTTTAGGGTTAAAAAAAAATTTTTTAAACATGTATGCAAAAAACATGCAAACGGTTCTGGCAGAAAAAGGGTTCAAGCCTGATTTCCTAGTAGCATACGTATGTTTACCTTTCTTTTTTCACTTTCATGGGAGTGAAGAAAATACCCCTACTTCCAGGTTTGGAAGAGCATGTGACTGACTCCATGTGACAGCATTGCCTAGTGCCACCACAATAATGTTGCCCATGTAAATTAATGTCTTAAACTTTTTTTTTTATATCTATGAGGTATATAAAAAGTGAAAACAGGTCTACATCCACTACCTCGGCGCTTATGGAACCTTCAACTTTAAAACATATATATTTCCAATATTTCCAAAAGATAGCAGCTGCTTAAATTCGTAAACTGTATAAATAAAAAATAGTAAATATCCACAGGCACCTCAATAGGTACCTATATATACTGTAGTAGTGCTACTGTCATTAATTGTTATGACCAGCTTTCATACGGTATTCGCATATGAGAAAATATGTATAACAGAGGGGGATAGCCAGTCCAAAAGACACAGGTGGTGGTATAAATGTGGAACTTGTTGACGTGCACCTCACACCAGAGATCCTCAAACCATGCGTCACACTCACCCTAGAGGTTCACATTCACCAGAGAGTTAAAAACATCAAGCATTGGAATGTTTTTAAATGACCGTCATCATCCGTCCTGGATAGTTTCAGCACTGCAAATCATCTCCACTGTGTAACTGTAAGTGGAACGCAGACCATATGGATTAAGAAAAAGGATCATGTGTAGCTGGAAGCAAAAGGGTGGAGAAATTTGGCAGTGGGTGGCTACCCACTGCCACAGTTTCTGACGCATGGTTTGAGAATCTTTGGTGTGAGGTGCACTTCACACATTTATATCACCACCTGTGTCTTTTGGACTGGCTATCACCCTCTGGTATACATCATTTTTTCATATGTGAATACCGTATGAAAGCTGGTCATAACAATTAATGACATAACAATTAATGACAGTCGCACTGCTATGGTATATATAGGTACCTATTGAGGTGCCTGTGGACATTTACTATTTTTTATTTATATAATATCTATGAGGTGTTTAATTATACAGTATGTTCCCAGTTTTTGCATCATTTTTGATTATACTGTATATGTACATGGGTGCAACGATATTTTATCATTGCACACACAGGCTCTGCGTCCTCGTTTGCAGCGTTAGACAATGGTTGTAATTTACTACCACTTCTCACAATACGAGTCTTTGGGGTCTATTTGTGAAGTATTTACTGAGAAAACAAACCAGATGAATCCTTTCTCACATTCACCCAATGATGAATGATGCGATTTGATTGCTTTTGCCCTGGATTCCACAGTCACACACACCCTATTTACAGCTGGATGAATATGCACAAGGTGAATGCTGCAGCTCTAATATATAATATATAGTATCTGTGAAGAATAGGATTTTCCCAACAAGCAAATCTGCCAACAATACATAAACTCTCTGTGGTGCTGAAACTCGATACGTGATTCTCAACACTAGGAGGGCTATGTGTTATATTTTAAGTTAAACAAACATTAAAGACGAGCTGTCATTATATGTTTTGTTATAGTTCCGCCCCCTTTTGGACAAAATAGATATTGCACTGTGTCCCATGTTGCAAAGTTGTTTCTAATCGTTGTTATGAGGTATGACCTGCTTTCTTACCCTCCTGCCATGGCTGATCTGACAACAGCTTTGAAGGAAACAGTTGATTCATAAGTGCAGCTTGTCTCGGCTGTGAACACTTTCTGCAGACAAACAGGGGCAAGAAAAATGCAGAGGCTGACACATCCTGTCTATGAAAAGGGCTCGCAGCTGAGACAAGCTGCACTCATGAATCCCCTGTCTTCTTCAAATTTGTTGTTAGATTGGCCATGGCAGGAGGGGAGGGGGCAGGTCAGACCCATAACTATAACTATGGTTAGAAAGCACCTAAAACATAAGAAAAAGTACTATATACTTTAAAACTTTGCCTACAGGGGACAGAAGTGGAACAAAATCTTTAAAATATAGATCTTCTTTAAAAAAGGTGTTTCTCTCCCACTCCAGACTAACCAGCCCAATTTGCCAGGCTAGTGGGATGATATCCCCAAGCAAGGGATCAAGTGAAACAAGACATTACTTTTAAGAGAAACTTTACTTTACTTTTACTTTACCTTTTAATTGTTGTTTTATGTATGTTTGTCTCTACCTAAATATATGCAATCTTGGATTTACAAATACAATTTTATAAATTTCAATGCATCCTCAGAGAGCTAGGGGTTAAATAAAGTGAAGTTGCGATGAAAGCTGCCTGTCTTGAGGAAAGATTTGCTTAATTAAAGCCTTAATCTTTCATTTAGGGATAGCTCATTACTCTCACACATTTAGCCTAAACTACTTAGATTTGTAAACAACAAAATGTTGAAAGTTGAGATAGCTTACAGTGTAAAAAAGGAGATAAAATTTCCACCCACTGTTTTGAAAGGAGAATGTAAGATATTAATATGCATTATTTTTATTTAATTGATTAAAAAATGTATAAATCCAGATCAAATTTTCTTTAAGCAAGAGGTTCTGAATAAAAAAAAAGAAAGCATGTTATACAGTCTCGGGTGTTCAGGTACATTTGGGGCTCAACTAAACCCAGGGTTCCGAGATCTATTCTTCTCCGGGATAGAAGTAGGGGAGGCCTTGGTATACCTAACTTTGCTCGTTATTATCAAGCTGCCCAGTTGGCTCAGGTGACCCTGTTTCATGCTACTACGGAAATACCCCTATGGGTCAGTTTGGAAGCGATAGAGGTATTTCCTTTACTGATGCACAACCTATTATGGCTTCCACCTTCGACACGTAGCCCTATAACTAATCCTGTCACAAAACACTCTCTAAAGATTTGGGACAGATTGCGTGGCCCCTTTGGGCTGGCCTCTCGGCATACCCCCTTACTCTCTTTCTTCGGCCACCCCCGTTTTCACCCAGCTATGGCGGAGCCTGGGTCATTTACTCTATGGTCCCAAGCTGGTCTCTGTCGAATACTTGATGTTGTTACTGATACCTCCCTTAGATCTTTCTCAGCCCTTCAGACCCAACACGGCTTGCCTCCCTCTGAATTCTACCGTTACCTCCAAATAGCCCACTTTGTTCAATCAATAATTGGATCCGCCACATCTCTCACCAATATGTCTTTTTTCGAGAAAACTTGCTCCTCAGACCCTCATGCCCCGGGTACTATCTCAGCTATCTATGCCCACCTAAACAACTCCTCTACTACCCTTCCCTCCTATGCTGCGCAGTGGTCCAAGGACCTACACCTGACCCTTGATACGGAAAGCTGGTCTCATGTGTGGGCTATGACTAAATTGTCTACTCAAAACATAGTAGCCCTAGAAGCTAACTATAAAGTACTCATGAGGTGGTATCTAGTCCCAGCTAGGATCTCCAAATTCCTACCAAATTACTCTCCAGTATGTTTCCGAGGCTGTGGGGAAGGGGGTACACATGTTCATATTTGGTGGACATGCCCGATAGTACAGCGCTTCTGGCTGGCAATTTTCCAAATTGCTTCAACACTGTTACATGATACCTTAGCCCCCGACCCGGCCATAGCGCTCCTAAATCATATCCCGGAAGACTATAACAAATCGCAATGCCGTCTCCTCCTCCAATTGACTACGGCCGCAAAACAGACTATTGCTAAAGCTTGGAAGACCCCGAATCTTCATATTACTGAAACTAAGCATAGAGTGACTCGTGCCATGATCCATAGCAAGATCGAAGCGACGTTGCTGGACCGTGTCCCTCGCCACTCGCGAATTTGGGCCCCATGGGTGGAAAACTTTCTCCCCCAAGATTTTGACCAAACCCTTCTTGTACCATGAAATGAGTTCACACTCTGACTGTTTGATCTGATGGCTGCCTGGGGCCCCGGGCGCTCCTACCGACGCCGACCACTCCCCTCCCCCCCCCCACCTCCACTTCCATTCGGTCCCCCCTTTACTTGCTATCTTTTTCTCCCCACTCTGTCCCCCCCTCCCTTTTTTCTATTCTATTTTTCTTTTTCCTTTTCTTCTCCTTTTTCTTAGCCCATGGCTTCATACAATATATTTGAGTTCTTTTTGTGCCATGAACAAGGTCTGTGTGCTAACGAATTTACTGTTCTTATGTTTTCTTATATCCCAACATAGTAGTTTTGTTGGTTATGTTGTAATTTGGTGGGGGGTTCTTCCCCCTATACCAGTTCCTACTCAATGATATTTATTATTCTCCTTGTTCTAACTTGAAGAGAGCTAGCGTAATACTCTTTGCTATGTATGCTCTGTGTCTAATAAGTTATGCTTTCTTTGTTTATGTTTTTGACTTATATCCCTGTTAAACTAATGTCATGCGCTGTATCTTCAGTCTTGAATGTGTCTGGCTGTAACCTTTATTCTTATGTTTCTATTCAATAAAAAATTTGAACAGAAAAAAAAGAAAGCAATAAGACACTAACATTTAAAACACAAGAAACACATTTTGTTTTATAGAAAGCTATGCTAACACTAATATACTGCATCTATGGTTATAGGTAATCTAAATGCCCTTAGTAATCCTCTGTGGAAGTGCAGCAAAAGGAAATGATTTCTGCAAAAAACTATAAGTTCTCTGTAATATCATGCTTGAATTGGTTGCATCCCTTGGAATCTGAGTGTATATGAGCACCCTGCCAGTACTCATTTCACCAAACAAATCTTTCAGGATAAATCCATGCCCCAAGCTGGTATATTGGTAGATTATCATTTCACTCCAAGACTGACAGCAGGAGATAAACTGTTTGAAAAGAAAGAAGATATGAAACAGCAGAGGTGCAAATTTATATCTGTAAGGACCATTGCTGCATAGTTGTAACAATTGGAATCTCCTAAAAATTCCAATCACCAACACACATTCTTCTTTATCCCTTAATATACTTTTAGACTTGGGAAAACAAAATATTAAACATATTGGTCTAGGTTCTTTTACAGTATAATATACTGGAGGTTGACCTAAGGTTATGCTTATTTAATTTCATGATGTATAACAGCGTTTATAAATACATTATATGTGTACATGTTTTTTTTTTTGTATTTTTAAAATGTCAACATGTGCCTATTTTCAGTTATATAAATCAAATTATTTATAACAGGATATCAAGATGTGATTTTAGATGTTCTGCTGTTTCTGCAAAATTTTAAACCAGGGACAAATACTTTTGCCTACCTTTCAGGCATCTAGTTTTCTCCATCTCTCTTTCTTTACATATGGTATGATGTATTTATACATCATTATTATGTTGCAGGATCTATTGTTTCTTTTAAGTTATGGCAAGCTACAAAAAGCTTACTATCTACAGAGAAACAAAAAACCAACAAAGGAAGAATTGTCAATTATATTGTGATATGTAAGTCTTCTATGTAAGGAAAAATGTACCGTTTCTGGAAACTGATTAAAGTGGAAATGTGGAACGTTGGCCATATGTAAAGAAATATATTGTTTGGCATCAAGACAGTAAGCTGGGCTCAATGGGAAGATATCAGTCAGCTTTGAATCATGGAAATGTACTCCTTAGATTTCAGCTATTTTCCATTTTAAAGCGAAACTGTTGAAAGTACTTAAAAACAATGTTAGAAAATATATTCAATCAATTCCCATGCTAGCTGCAATTATTTGATTTCAGATTTATGTTGTTGAAAATGGTTAATAAAATGATCAAATATATGGCTAGGATAATAAACTACATAGTTACATAGTTAATCTGGTTGGAAAAAGACACTAGTCCACCCAGTTCAACTAAGATACTGTAGAACACACACACAAATGAAAAACCCCCATATACACAATCCTATACCCAGAATTGATCCAGGGGAAGGCAAAAAAAAACAAAACAAAGCTTGATCCAATTTGGTCCAGTGGGTGGGGATTCCTCCCTTATACCCAAGAGGTGATCAGATATTCCCTGGATAAACTTTACTTATAAATATTAATATCCAGTTATATTATGTGCATTTAAGAAAGAATACAGGCCTTTTCTTAAAACAATCCTAGACATGTGCAGAGTAAAATATTTTGTTTCGGAATTTAGTTTTCGTCCGAAAAATTAATTTATTTAGTTACTCCCGAAATTCGTTTTTATTAATTTAGTTTTTCGTTCAAAAATATCATTCGTCCGAAAATCCACATGAATTACGGTCGAATCTGTCTTTGAAGACTTATGGTGTCTGTCGAATGTATAAAGAAGATTCGACGGAGCTAGTATATAGCATACTTCGTGTGAACTTTAGAACCCTATTAAAGTCTATGGGACTCCAACGTTCAAAATCTAAAGTGCTAATTTTAAAGGGTAATATGCAAGTTACTGTCCTAAAAAGTGTTTGGGGACCCGGGTCCTGCCCCAGGGGACATGTATCAATGCAAAAAAAGTTTTAAAAACTACAGTTTTTTCGGGAGCAGTGATTTTAATAATGATTAAAGTGAAACAATAAAAGTGTAATAGTACTTAGAACTGTCCCTGCACAAAGTGTCATTTATGCAGGAAAAAAAGTCCTTTAAAATGAATTGCAGGACAGTGCTCATGCGCGAGGGATCCAAGATGGCCGCTAGCACCTGATCCTCCGCACCACACCGGACCAACGGAGCTCACAGAGCGGCCAAACACGACCAAGGGAAGTGACAATCCGTAGCTTCCGACACCCGAATACCCAGGGATCTCCCCCGGATGACCGCCACCGCAACCAGACGTGATCTGGGGCCACAATTCGAAGCGGCCTCCCGAGCAGGGTGTACCAAGATGGCCGCCGCCGCTGAAGCACACAGGCAGCCTCATGCTCACAGCGGGGATATCAATTTGGATCACAGTCAAGTTCTCTCCCCGGCCATCCTGAATTACACCGCTGTCCTTCATGGGAACTTCCCCCAGCTGGGAACCCCCTCGCCGGCCTCCACAGAGTCCCTTATAGGACTGACCATGGCAGACCAGGCCCTCTCTCCCATGGATGCATTCAGGCCCTCTCCCCCGGGACCCCCAACGGCAGAACAGCTTCCCCAGGAGCAAAACCTATCCACAACGGACCTTTTTGTAAAGCTATCTATGCTGTTAGAAAGGGGACTGGCCTCTACAGCAGCAAAAATTACAGGTGACATTAACTCACACCTACAAAACATTGGCCATAGAACAGAGGCAATAGAATCTAAACTGGACATTACAGCCGCAGTTGTTAATCAGCACTCTGATATGATCCATTCTATGCAGGATCAGCTGGACACAGCTTTATCGCGTATCGATGACCTTGAGAACAGGTCGAGGCGGTACAACTTCAGGATCAGAGGGTTACCGGAAACAATCACGGACGTGACTGCTGCGACACAAGACCTGATCAAATCGCTATTGCCCAAAATCAACCCTCAGCGCCTGGAATTGGATAGAGCGCATAGAGCCCTGGGCCCCCCCAGGAAAGATGGCCTCCCCAGAGACATAATTGTCAAACCACATCATTATGCAGTTAAAGAAGAAGTGATGAAGCAGGCCCGGTCCGCTCCCCATGTGACATGCCAAGGGCATGCGATTCAAATCTTTGCAGATCTTGCCCCTTCAACCATTCAACGTAGACGTGCCTTGAAACCATTATTGAGCGCACTAGTTCAGAAGGATTTCAAATATAAATGGGCGTTCCCCTTTGCGGTAAAGTTCACATACAAGAGCCAAAACTACTCCTTTGCCAACTTTCCCTCTGGAGAACAAATCCTTCTTCGCTTGAAAATGATTTCCCAAGACGCGGGAATGGACACGACTGCTGCTCCATCGAGCTCTGTGAAAAGACCTCCCCAGTCAGCCCTTCAATTCCACTCTGGTCCAAACCCAAATCAAGACGCTCTGGAGACACTGGCCACACCTGAAGATCCTTCGGAACGATCCCCGGTTGCAACATACCTGTTCGGGAATGGTCGCTTAATCCGACCCACTCTCTGTTGACTTCCTCTGGATAGCCCAATCTCAGAGTTTTCCCCTTTATGGAGGGGTCCTGAATCCCCCTCCCCTGCCACTTTTTTTTTTTTAAGGAGTTTAAGGAGTTTAAGGAAACTTACTCCGGTGATTCTGTCTGTTAACTAAAGAAGTCCGAACATTTACGAGACTAGTTCCCAGAGGTGCTAGCAGATCGAGAACTTTACCAAAAAAAAAACCTTTTTTTTTTTTTGGGTTTTGTTTGTTTTTGCTACCAATTCCAGTTGCGGGGTTATATGCATAAATTACTCAAAAGTAGTTTTTCAATTACACTACTTATCACCCTGGTAGAATTTACACGCATAAGTTGCTAAATTGCCGTTTTATTACCATTCTAATCTAATTTTCAGGAGCCCCTTGGTCCGGGGCGGTACACATGTGCCTTTGCCTTCCCCCTGTAATCCTTCGGGCTTTCAGGGGCTAGGACTTCCGAGAGTTCACTCTCGGAGATTGTTCGATCCTTTTTGGAGATATCCATCTCCGGAGTTTCTTTCTCCCCTCCAGAGTCCGACGCTTTTCTTGGGCTATGTGCTATCTAGACTGCCTATACTAATTATTGTATACTTTACAGATGCTCATCACCAAGCGATGCTTTACAGCCCGATCCCCACAGAGTCAGGGAGGTACCTCACCAGACCCAAAAGAATTCTCCCGATGGTAAGTGAAGGTGAATGTTTACGCGCGATCTGACCCTCTGCTCCCATGGCTAACACCACACCTACGCTACTGAAGCTGGCCTCTCATAATGTACAAGGGCTAAATTCCCCCCTTAAACGTAAGAAACTGTTCAGCCTGTATAAATCCCTTCGATTAGATATTCCTACAGGAGATGCACTTCCCGATCCGGTACAGCCCGTCCTTCATACACACTCATTATCCTAATTTTTTCCTTGCGAACGCTGAAAACAAGACGAGGGGGGTCGCGGTCCTTCTCTCTAAGAACTGCGGCTTCTCTATGACTTCAGTCTTCAGGGACAATGAAGGCAGGTTTATTTTAGTAAAAGGTCTGTTAGAAGGGCAAATGTACTCACTAGTATCATACTATGCCCCAAACAAGAGGCAAGATAAGTTCTTTGCGAGCCTTTCCACACCGTCAACCCCATGCTAGAAGGTAAAGTAATATTGGGAGGGGATTCAAACGTCACATTTGAACAGGAATTAGTTAGAACTAAACCTCTGGGACAACAGCTCATTCACCCACGCAAAGTCAGCCATAGAATAGCAAAACTGTTGCATTCCCAGGGCCTGACGGATGCATGGAGGGAACTGAATCCGACCGCTAGGGACTACACACATTACTCAGCCCCCCATAATACTTTTGCAAGAATAGACCACCTTCTCATACAAATTCATTTACTTCCCTTTGCTGAGCGTTCACAGATTAGAGACACTGTTCTCTCAGACCATGCGTTAGTGATGATGTACTTACGCCTCACGAACCATTCCCCAAGCTTCAAACCCTGGAGACTCAAAGAATCCCTCCTCACGGACCCTAGCAGGATCCCCATTATAGAAAAGCTCTAGAGGAATACTTTAAACTGAACACGACTAAAGACACATCTATGGAGACAGTTTGGGCGGCGCACAAGGCTTTTATTAGGGGAGAATTCATAAGATTGGCCACACAATTGAAAAAAGAAAGATCCGCCGACATCGATAGACTAGAGAAGGAATATGCAGCTCTGAGAGCAAAACATAAGAGAAACCCCCTGAGAGAAAACATTCCCCAAATAGATAAAATAAAATTGGAACTTAACCTAGCCCTCACGACCCGGGCAGAAAAAAGCATCAGATGGAGTAAAAATAAATACTACACTCAGAAAGATAAAATTGGCACTATGCTCGCCTCCAAACTGACCACCAGACCAAGATCTCACAATATGCCCCGTATAAGAATCCCAGGGTCAGGCCTATCGTCCAATCCAGTGAAAATTCTGGAGGCCTTCCAATCCTTTTACTCTAACCTCTATTCTGCTCCCTCGTCTAACCATAAGGAGGCCATCAACTCCTTTCTAGACAAACTACCCATCCCACGTATTTCCAAAGAACACAGGGACATTCTTGAAGCCCCCTTCTTGGAAGAGGAAGTACTTGACACTATAAAGGGATTAAAATGCAATTCAGCCCCCGGTCCAGATGGGTTACCCAACCCCTACTATAAAACTTTTGCAAACACTTTAGCCCCGCACCTGGCCAAATTTTGTAACTCCAAGACAAAGGGGGATCCGCTTGACCCGCTCCTGAACTCAGCTTTTATCTCCGTGATCCCCAAACCAGACAAGAACCCGGAAATAGTGGACAATTATCGTCCGATTTCTCTTATTATTGGGACCTTAAGATCTTAACTAAAATGCTAGCGAAGAGACTGGCTTCCTTCATGTCCCTATATGTCAATAAAAATCAAGTGGGATTCATACCTGGTAGGCAAGGGCCAGACCAAATCAGAAGAGCCATTGATATTATTTCTATCCTACAATCTAATTGGGGCGGTGGGCCTAAACAAGAGGGCATGTTCCTATCGTTGGACTTAAAAAAAGCCTTTGGCTCGGTTTCTTGGAGCTACCTCCTGTCACTCTTGGAAAGGTGGGGATTCGGAGATAGATTCCAGGGGCTGATCAAATCCCTCTATTCTACCCCCCAAGCCAGGATTAGGCTTCAGGGCCATTACTCAGAACCTATACAGATTGCGAGAGGGACCAGACAGGGTTGCCCTCTCTCCCCGCTGATATTTGCCCTGGCAATTCGAAACACTAGCTATCGCACTGAGGGAAAACCAAAATATAAAGGGTGTGAACTGCAGGTCTCAAATACATAAATGTGGGTTATACGCGGATGACATCCTTTTATTCCTCACCTCCCCTATCACCTCCCTTCCGAATCTTCTTCACACCCTTGGGGAATACTCTAAGATCTCTGGGTTGCTAGTGAACTATAACAAATCCCTTGCTATGAACATTTCTCTCCCTCCGCAAACGGTTGCCCAGCTACGCCAATCCTTTCCCTTCGAATGGAATGACACAGCCATCAAATATCTGGGGGTATACTTAACGCCTAAAATTGAATCCCTTTACAAAACCAATTATCCCCCTATGTTCAAAAAGCTATCCACAGATCTCAACACATAGGCCGGTAACAATCTCTCATTGTTAGGAAAGATTAACTCTATCAAAATGACCCTCCTGCCCAGACTTCTATACTTATTTCGTTCCCTGCCCATCCCAGTCATCAGAAGTCACATAAAGTCGTTTCAGAGTAAGATACTTCAGTTCGTCTGGGGCAAGAAGGGATACAGGATACCCCAAAGCATTTTATATCATCATAGGAAGAAAGGAGGACTCGGTCTTCCCAACCTCCAACACTATTTCGTTGCGGCCAGGTTATCTCAGATCTCGATAATTTACTCAAGGTTTGAAAAACCGGACTGGGTAGGGATAGAGAGACAAGCAACTCCGCGCCACACTTTGGACTTTCTAATGTGGTCATCCCCAAAAAAGAGGCCCCCAATATTAGCGCCCACCCTATCACACTCTCTAGCCCTCTGGGACAGGACACGCAATTTGAGCTCCATCTCATCTCCTATTACCCCACTAGCACACCTGTTCAATAACCCGGCTTTCCCTCCGGGTCAAAATATATCAGCATTTAAATGGTGGCTGGACAAAGGGCTGTACCGGATTGGGCATTTCTTCTCTAGGACAGGCCCCTTCCCACTCAAACACTTCATTAAGAAACTGGAACTACCAATGACGGAGCGATTCAGATTCCATCACATTTCTCACTTCCTACACTCCATTTGGACTGAAAAACCTCTCCCTCCTAGCTTCACAGATTATGAAATTTGGTGTGGACAGGGCCTGGAGCAGAGGGGAGGTATCTCTAGCATTTATTCTTCACTGACGCAGCCAAAATCGAAATCTTCCATTATGGAAAAATGGGAAGAAGAATTGCAGTTTAATTGGGACCTGGGGTCCTGGCACACGGCGGTCTTTACATCTTACAAAGGGATCCTAAACACATCTCTTGCAGAGGCCAGTTTAAAAGTCATCCTGCGATGGTACTACACTCCAGTCAGGTTGGCCAACATATACCCCTCGGCAGACCCGCTGTGCTATATAGGCTGTCACCTCACAGGCACTCTGATCCACATCTGGTGGGAGTGCCCAAGGTTACGCCCCTTTTGGAGGAAAATCTTCAAAATTATTGATGGTTCTCCGGGTGCCGTGTCCCCAGGTCCCCTACCATTGCTCTGCTTAATGAACCAATTCCCAAGACCCCCAGGCGTACCAGGAAATTGATCCATTTTATCCTAATAGGGGCCAAACTCACCATCGCAAAAGCTTGGGAACAACCCTCCGTCTATGTTAAGTCCGCTCAGAGAAAGATCTCATGGATAATGGCCCAAGAAAAACTGTCTAGTATACTCTCTGATACCCGCTCCAAATTTGATATTATTTGGGAACCTTGGGCCCTTCATATGGGCACCTCCCTGACACACACCCCTTTGGGGTGATGAGCACTTGCAGTATGGTCAAGAACGATGGTAATCGGGCAGATAGCACGGTCCTATTTACTTTTGGTTTGACTCTACTGGGTCCCTCACCCTTCCCTCTCTCACTCTCTCTACCCTTTCTTCTTTCCTATCTCTTCTTTCCTTTCATTAATGGCCCAGGTGGCTGACGGTTGACCTCAAGTTAAACATAAGTTGAAGCAGACATAACAGGAGGGTTCCTATGGGCGATAATAGGGGCGAGAGGGGTGGTCCCTCGGGAGCAGGGGGTTCCCTGGTCGAGTCCCTCACTCGGCACAGCTTGATCCCGTGAGGGGTGCTGAGTGACTCAGGGGCCGCTGAGGTTCTTCCTCTGCCCCGCCGGAAGTGATTTACAGCAGGCACCACGGTATCTCGCTTCTACCTTAGACAGTGCTCTTATAGAATCGCGGAAAACCCTTTGTTGGGTTTGATCTGCTTTTTTTGTCCAATTTTCTTTTCTTTTTTTTGTTACCTTGGAGTAGCCTTGACTTGGTATCTCGGCAGAAGCTCCCTTGACTGAGCACTAGCTAAGGTAGTTTTAGTGGTACTCCTGTAGCCATAGGTGGGTGGATTCAGCACAATTGTTAATAAGGTTTTATTGAGAAATTGTTTAACTCTGCTTTGTATATGTGCTGTATCAAGTCATCTGTTGGCCATGCAGGCCTATGTCATTTTCCTTTTGTTTTGAAAATAAAATATTTTGAAAGTAAAATCACTCGCAGCTATTATGAATTGTCGGCTCCGTAATACAGAGAACACTCATTGAAAGTCATTGATAAAAAAAATAAAAAATAAAAAATTAAAAAAAAGCGTGGGGGTCCCCCAAATTCAATTACCAGGCTCTTCAGGTCTGGTATGGATATTAGGGGGAACCCTGCACCAAATAAAAAAAAAATTGACATGGGGGTCCCCCTAAAAATCCATACCAGACCCTTTATCTGAGCACGCAACCTGGCAGATCGCAGTAAAAGAGGGGGGGACGAGAGAGCGGCCCTCCTGAACCGTTCCAGGCCACATGCCCTCAACATTGGGAGGATGCTTTGGGGGTCTGTGACCCCTCAAAGCACCTTGTCCCCATGTTGATGCGGAGAAGGGCCTCATCCCCACAACCCTGGCCGGTGGTTGTGGGGGTCTGCGGGTGGGGGCTTATCAGAATCTGGAAGCCCCCTTTAACAAGGGACCCCCAGATCCCACCCCCCCTGTTTGAAATGGTAAGGGGGTACAAAAGTACCCCTACCATTTCACAAAGAAAGTGTAAAAAATTGTTAAATACACACATTTGAAAAATTCCTTTATTAAAAATAAAAAATAAATAAAAAAAAGATCCCAGCGGTGGTAATCCACTCTTGCTATCCAGCGACGGACGATCATCTCTCCAGGGTCTAGCGATGGCTCATCTGAATCAGCACAGCGAATCCATCCATCTTCTGTCTCCACGGAGGAGACACTGCGGGGATTCCGGAGGCCTGACGTTTGTTATATGCGGAGGGCGGGGCCACCCATCACCTGACCCCGTCCCCCTCTGATGTAACGGAAACCTGCCTGTGTTACATCAGAGGGGTGTGGGGTCACCCCTACGTCACGGGAAAGCCCGGGTTTCCCCTTGTGTCAGGGGGGGCGGGGTCTGGTGACGGGTGGCCCCGCCCTCCGCATATAACAAACGTCAGGCCGCCGAAATCCCCGCAGTGTCTCCTCTGTGGAGACAGAAGATGGATGGATTCGCTGCGCTGATTCAGATGAGCCATCGCTGGACCCCGGAGAGAGGATCATCCGTCGCTGGATAGCAAGAGTGGATTACCACCGCTGGAATCTTTTTTTTTATTTTTAATAAAGGAATTTTTCAAAAGTGTGTTTGTCTTATTTAACTATTTTTTACACTTTCTTTGTGAAATGGTAGGGGTACTTTTGTACCCCCTTACCATTTCAAATGGGGGGGGCCATGATCTGGGGGTCACCTTGTTAAAGGGGGCTTCCAGATTCTGATAAGCCCCCCGCCCGCAGACCCCCCAACCACTGACCAGGGTTGTGGGGATGAGGCCCTTCTCCGCATCAACATGGGGACAAGGTGCTTTGAGGGGTCACAGACCCCCAAAGCATCCTCCCAATGTTGAGGGCATGTGGCCTGGTACGGTTCAGGAGGGAGGGGGGGCTGCTCTCTCATCCCCCCCTCTTTTCCTGCGGCCTGCCAGGTTGCGTGCTCGGATAAAGAGTCTGGTATGGATATTTAGGGGGATCCCCACGTCAATTTTTTTTTTTAATTTGACGCAGGGTTCCCCTTAATATCCATATCAGAGCTGAAGGGCTTTTTTTATTAAATGTATTTATTTTATCAATGACTTTCAATGAGTGTTCTCTGTATTATGGAGCCAACAATTCATAATAGCTGCGAGTGATTTTAAAGGACTTTTTTTTTCCTGCATAAATTACACTTTGTGCAGGGACAGTTCTAAGCACCAGAAACATGCGCCCCTTCACAGGCATACTATAGACACCCCCCCCCCCTATGAAATTTAAAGGAATATTACACTTTTATTGTTTCACTTTAATCATTATTAAAATCACTGCTTCCGAAAAAACTTCCATTTTTAAAACTTTTTTTGGCATTGATACATGTCCCCTTGGACAGTAACTTGCAGAATCTTTTCTCTCTGTCGAATATTTTCTCTATATAATCTTGGACTAATAGAGGTAAGGTTAGGCACATTCGCGCCTCTGTGGCTCTGTGTCTACTGGTCATGGCACATCCTCAGCACGTGGGGCACACTTTCCCTTTTGTTCAGCAGCTGGCCGAGTTGAGCCACAACATGCTGAAGAGTTGGTAGAGTGGATGATTAAGCATCCTCATCCGCCTCATCCTCTGTCACCCAGGCTCAGAGTACGTTGGCTGCCTATGCAGCTGCCAAAGGGGCCTCTTCCATCGGTTCAATGTCATCACATCTCACTGCACCATCATTCCCTGAGGAGTCCCCCGAACTGTTCGACCACAGTGTTGGGTACGTGCTGCAGGAGGATGCGCAGTGTTTTGAAGGCTCCGATGATGGTACCCAGATTGAGCCCAGAGAGAGGGAGTGCCCAAGAAGGACAACAAACTGGAAGTCATGTTCCCCCAGCTGCAGCATACTGCCAGGTTTGCTTCAGTGACGAGGAGGGAGGGGATGATGAGGTCACTGACTCTACGTAGGTGCTTTATAGGAGAGAAGAGGAGGAGGAGGATGGGGAGGAGGCACATCTCCAACAAGGCAGGATGCCCTCCAGGGGCCAACTTAAGGGCAGCCACCTGACTGCATCACACCGCAGAGGTCCGCATGTGCAGGGCACTGCTAACTCCGAAAGTTTTTCCAAAAGTTCTTTGGTGTGGGCTTTTTTGAGACGTGTGCAGCAGATCACACCCTTGCTGTTTGCAACATATGTCTGAAGCGTATCAAGCGTGGCCAAAACAGCAGACGCTTGGGCACCACATGCTTGACCAGACATATGTCGAACTCCCATGCAGTCCATTGGCAAGCGTACTTAAAAGACCTTCAGTTCTCTCAGAAACCTGCACTAAGAGGACTGAAGGTTTAGAATTAGGTGTGCCAAGTACTTGCGGGCAATCTACTATCGCTACACCTATGTCCGCTAGTAACAGGCAGATTTCCCAGTCCCAGCCATCCACATGCCCAGCGGCTGAATGCTAGCTTTGCTAAATTGCTAGCACCCCAACTGCTGCTTTTTCGTGAATTTGTGGAATGTGCGGTACCTTAGTGGCAGGTTCCCAAACGCCACTTTTTTCACGGTAGGCGATTCCGGCTCTCTACCGGCATGTGGAAGGCAATGTCTTGGCCGTGCTGGACAGGACGGTCAGTGGTAAGGTGCATATTACCACTGACTCATGGTCCAGCAGGCATGGACAGGGACGTTAACTATCTTTCACAGTGCACTGGATGACCCTGCTGGCAGCTGGGAAGGATGCAGGACAGGGTGCAGTATTGATGGAGCTTGTTCCACCACCATGCCTCCAAAATGCTACTAGTGGTGATTCTGACACACCTCTCTCCTCCACCCCCTCCTCTTCTTGCTCCATGGCCTCTTCCTCTATAGATTTGTCCTCTGAACCAGCGGTGCTCCACAGGTGTTCAAGGGGCTACGCAAGCACTCAGGCAAAAAGATGCCATGCGGTGCTTGATCTGGTGTGCTTAGGGGACACTAGCCACACTGGGACAGAGATTCTGTCAGCTCTGAAGGGGCAGGCTCAGAGGGGGTCGACTCCATGCCAACTTCAGGCAGGAATGGTGGTTTACGACAATGGCACCAACCTGCTCTCTGCCCTCTGATAGGGACACTTCACCCATGTTCCCTGTTTGGCTCACATCCTTAATTTGGTGGTGCAGCGGTTCTTGTGCAGGTACCCGGGCTTACATGATCTCCTGAGGCAGGCCAGGAAAGTCTATGTGCATTTTCGCCGGTCATATAATGCCAGTGCTCGGATGGCTGACCTCCAAAAGGAATACAACCTGCCCAAGAACCGCCTAATCTGTGACATGCCCACCAGATGGAACTCAACTTTGGCCATGCTGCAGTAGCTGCACACACAGCAGAGGGCCATCAATGAGTACCTGTGCGACTATGGCACCAGGACAGGGTCAGGGGAGCTTGGATTATTTTTTTGCCACGCCAGTGGCTTATGATCAAGGATGCATGCACTGTCCTGTCACCATTTGAGGAGGCCACGAGGATAGTGAGCAGTGACAGTGCCTGCATCAGTGATACTGCCCCTCTTGTCTACCTGTTGGAGCACACGTATCGTGGAATAATGGACAGGGCAATTGAGGTAGAACAGAGGGAGGAAGAGGAGGACCTCCTTACCTCTCAAGGCCCCCTTTATCCAGACAGTGTTCCTGCGGGCCCGCCGATCACACAGGAAGAGGAGGAGGAGGATTATTGTGTCAGAATGGAGGTGGAGCCTAGCACTCAGCATCAGCAGCAGTCTTTAAGAGATCGTTTAAAGTCCCAAGAAACCCATAGACTTTTAGGTGGTTGGGAGGATGTGGCTGCGGATCAGGTAATCCTTAGTGACCCAGAGGACTCCAGACCAAATGCATCAGCAAACCTACGCTGCATATCCTCCCTGATTCTGCAAATCCTGCAAAAGGACCCTCGGATTTGTGGTATCAAGGAGAGGGATTAGTACTGGCTGGCAACCCTCCTTGATCCACGTTACAAGGGTAAGGTTGCAGAATTTATCCAGCTATCGCAGAGGGAGCAGAGGATGAAACCTTGCAGAAAGGTTTGTGCAACGTGTTTCCAGAGCCTGGGAGGCTACAAATTCCTGGTCCTCGACAACGTGTTGCTGAGGCTTCGATCAGTCACAGAACGAGCGGTGGAGAAGGTGCCCGTCTGACAGATGTGTTCAAACTGTTTTTTAGTCTGCAGCCCCAAGGTCTGATCGGTTCCAGCAACCTTCGCCAGCATCTGATTTACATGGTGCAGGAATGCCTAGGTGCAAGATCAGACTTGCAGACCTTTCCAACCGAAAATCCTCTGGGTTACTGGCTCTTGAGGATGGATCACTGGCCACAGCTTGCGCAGTATGCAATTGAGCTACTGGCCTGTCCTGCATCCAGTGTTATTTTGGAATGCACATACAGTGCTGCTGGAGGCTTTGTAACCGATCACAGAGTGTGCCTGTCCACTGATTCGATTGATTGGCTCACCTTCAAAAAAATTTTCAGTCTTGGATCACTAGCTACCAAGCACCTGATGCTGATATAACCGAATCATTTTTTTATGAATGTGAGATTGCTTCAAGACTGCCTATACTGATGCTGAGTGACTATCCTATTCCTCCTCAATGTTCTTATTGATAGCTTGTGAGAACATTTTTGGTTCTGGGCACCACCACCAGTGGCAAATTTTTCTGCCCCTGTTCAACAGGGGCCAGTAATTACAATTTTTGCAGTAATATTTTGCAGCAGGGCTTGTTCCTGTGCTCAACTAGAGTATCTGTGAGGGGTTGCAGTGTTTTGGCACCAGCACTAGTGCCTAAAGCCCAATTTTTCTGCCCTTGTTTAACAGGGGCATTTAATTACAATTTTTGATCTAATATTTTACAGCAGGGCCCGTTCCTGTGCCCACCAAGAGTAACTTTGAGGGCTTACAGTGTTGTGCCAACACCACCACACCACCACCAAAGGCCCAATTTTTCTGACGATGTTCAACAGGGGCATGTAGTTACAATTCTTGATATAATAATTCACAGCAAGGCCTGTTCCAGCCCCCACCAAGAGTAATTGTGAGGGCTTATAGTGTTCTGGTACCACCAATACCTAAGGCCTACATTTTTGCAGAGTATATAGGGCTGGCCCCACCTTTCAAACATCCGACTTACAAACGACTCCTACTTACAAACGGAGGGAGACAACAGGAAATGTGAGGAAATCTATCCCTAGGAAGGGAAATTCTCTCTTGTAAGAGTTAATATGCTAAAAAGGTGTCTCCTCCACTGATGCTTTATCATCAATCCTAGTTTCCCTAAAACCCCACATTTTCAAAATCCAATTGTCATTGGGACAGAAAGTGAGGTGAAATTTTCTGAATGGGGCACAGACAGCAAAAGAAATGTTACAGGGGTGATCATAGCCCTTCCCTATGTTTTCCAAAAAGCTTAAAATAGATTATTTTTGACCCCCTTCTGGAGACAAGCACTGGGGATCATCTATAAGCTTACCGAAGTAGAACTCCAGGATAACCCAGCAGCAATTTCCTTAACCTGACCCCTATGTCTAGTAAGCGATATTGCAAAGCCCTGCTGAAGCACCTCTTGAACGTGGCTAGGGCGTGCATCCCCAGTGCTTGGAAGCAGCAATCACCTCTGATGGTGGCACAGTGGTTTACGAGGGTTCGTGATATTCAGCAGATAGAGCATCTTACAGCTGCCTTAAGGGAAAAAGAGGAGGAACACAACACCCATTGGACACACTGGGACCTGTTTCGATTCTCAGATTAATATAAAGCCTACATTTAAGTATCCTTGCTAAGGATAATTAGGCGCCTTGGGTCGTTGGCCTTGCTGGTACCCCAGAACCAGCTCCCTTTCCACATAACTCCCTATCTCTGTTCCCCCTCCCTTCCTTTCTTAGCCTTCCCCCTTGGACACTACTGGTGTCATTCATTCTTCTTTTCTCTGAAAAATAAAAAACCCCACCGGATTGCAGGAACATTCGGGCACCACTCCTAGAAACTAGGATGGAGTGCCTCAACTCATAAGTAACATGATGTTCTGGATCAGACCACTAAACAATAATAGCTTGGTATTTGACCAAGGAGGATAAGCTCGCTTTACTTTCCCTCACTAGGGATCTTACAAAAAGGTTTACACACATCCTCTAAAATTTTGGCTTTATACAGGCTGGAAAGTCTCCTGTTTCGGCCCGAATGGCAAAGTTCACCTATTATAAAGTACAGCCAGTACGTTGAACTATACAGTTTTGAGTTAACCTCGAAAGATGACTCAGTAATGTACACCGACTTATTTGATGTTTCATTGTATTAAGCTTAATTACAGACTAAGTTAATTGCCAGGTTTGATCCTTTGCATTATTGTATTATCCGCATTACTTAAATATAGATTAAAAAAAAATAGACTATTTTGTTGGAGCTACACTTACAAAATGTACCTGTTCCAAATTACAAACTGATTCAAATTAAGAACAAACCTACAGTCCCTGTATTTCTGGGAACCCCTGTATACTGCTGTTCAGAGTATGTAGGACCATGGGGCCCCACACCTTTTCTTTTTTTAATTTGGGTGAGGGGTTCCCCTTAATATCCATTCAAGAGCCAAAGGGCCTGGTAATGGGCTGGTGGGTTACCCATGTTGTTTTTCTCAATAATTTTCATCCATATTGCCGGAACCTGACATTACATTACAGCCGCAAGCAGTTTTAAATGACTTTTATCCCTTTAGAAATGTCATTTGGTGCAGGGACTGTTCTAAACATGGGAAGCACATGCCACTCTACAGGCATACTATAGACACCAACCAGGTACGATATTTAAAGGAATAATTCACTTTTATTTTTTCACTTTAAGCATCATTAAAATCACTGGCCCAAAAAAACGGGCGTTTAAAACTTTTTTTTTGCATTGATACATGTCCCCCGGAGCAGGACCCGGGTCCCAAACCCTTTTTAGGACAATAACTTGCATATTAGCCTCTAAAATTCACACTTTTCATTTCTCATGTTCGAGTCCCATAGACTTTAACGTTGTTCGAGAGTTTGCGCAAACTTTTGGTCTGTTCGCATGTTCTGGATGCAAACCGAACCGGGGGTGTTCGGCTCATCCATACTCTTTAGTAACCTGCTAACTAATCAGAATTTTCCACCAAAATTTCCATTTTACAGCTGTTGTTGTCTTCTCCTGGAAGTCAGACATATTTAAGTATTTAAACTGATTGCCTATGGGAATAAATATTGCAATGTGCTTACATACAGTAAGCTAAAAACTTTAGCATTTCAGTCGAGTGTCCTTTGATATAATTTTTCTTCCCAGTCTACGTTTTGAGGATCAGCCCTCATCTATGGAAAATGTGTATTCCTAAATTGTTTTTGCCTTTCTAGTATTTGCTTGTTTGTTTAAAATGTAAATTAATTTAAAATACTGTACAGTATGCTGTGGTCATTGCTACCTAGATTTGCTGTTGTATGAATATTTTGAATAAGCTCTGCACTGCCTTCAATTAACAGGTCCCTCTGCATTTTTAATTAAGGCTTCTGTAAACTGTTCTATAACAAAGTCTTATAATACGTTTTTACATTTCTACCCTTTTTACTGCTTCAATAGTGCCATTACATCATTCAATTTGATTGTCTGTTTCACCGCTAGGGATATTTTCTCTTTATTTTACTTCTTTTGGCCACTATCACAGGATGGAAAGGGAATAAAATTCCCCCTTTTTAAATTGTTACCAGAACAAGAAAAGAGGAGAATCTTCTAAAACACTAGTTACACTAACTGTGTAAAAGGGGATTCCTCTCACTTTGGAGAGATGTTCTCTCATTTTACAATCTCTCTACAATAAATAAAGTGAAGGGAAATCCCTTAAATGGAACACAGATGGACTGACAAAAATTGGTTTTAACCATTCCCTAATATTTAAAAAGGGAAATGCTTCTAATGCTGCGTACACATGACCAGACTTTTCGATGGACTTGGTCCAGCAGACTGGAATCCGTCGGACAATTCGATCGTGTGTGGGGTCCAGCAAACTTTTTCTTCCCAAAAGTCTGCATACCTAGAAATAAAACTTGCTTCAAATGTTTCTGACAGACTCGAGTCCGGTCGAAAAAAACAGTGGTCTGTGTGCTAGTCTGACGGACTAAAACCGACGCTAGGGCAGCTATTGGCTACTGGCTAGGAGCTTCCTTATTCTACGTCATCACGTTCAAATCCGTTGGACTTTTGGAGTGATCGTGTGTGGCCAAGTCCATTTGTTTGAAAGTCCGACGGACCTCAGCTGCAAAGTCCGTCAGATTGTCCGCCGGACCAAGTCCATCAAAGTCCGGTCATGTGTGCGCCGCATTACTCTTCCAGAAGAGGATCTCCCAGACTTCTGGAATTTGTGAACAAAAATGAAAAGGGTATCTGGTATCAACCTTTTGCAGTCACTGCATAGTGATACAAGTATTATTATATATTTAATAATAGTTTTAAGACAATAGTAAAGGATTATTTGCTAATGTTAGATCATTTATATAACAGTTTACTAGAAATTTGGAGAAAGTGTTAAAATAACAGTCTTTGGAATGTCTTTTTAAAATATCTTTGGTAGGTCTTGAGTGAAATTCTATGTTGTTTAAATAAAACTGAAATTGTGTTTCTTGTAATTGCCTATGTGCAACTTGCAAATTGTTAAAGGATACACTCATCTTTAGAGCATGTTACACGTTAGATCCTTATTTAGGGTATAACATGTAACATGTTCTAGCATTCCTCCTCTCACCACCCGGGATCCCCCTTGTGGAAGTGGGTGAGGATTCCTCTCCTGAATAGTCATTGTCACAATTAAAATTGTCAGGGATCTGTGAATGAATAAACTACTAACTACTAAGTTCGGTCTTCCACCATGGGCACTCAAAGTCCATTGACACTTCCTGCAGCTTTCTAATTAAATCCTGTATTAGGATACAGGCAGAAAGCTAGAGGATGTGCCTGCAGGAGCCTAACATTGCATGCACGACCCATTGATCATGGGAACAATGCGTTTCAGGCTTCTGTGGGAAAAAAATTATAAATGCTAATTTTTCCTGCAAAAAACATGCATTTATTATTTTTTCCCTAAAAATATTTTTTCCCTCAGATCTAAAGAACGATTTCTCATGTAAAATGTTTTTGGTGGTCCTACATCGGTCTTAGATCTGGAGCTTAAAATGTGTTTCTGTAAAGACGCCAGGTCTTGGCACATCAACTATGTTTGACTTCCAGTCTCTTTAATTTTAATCTTTGCTTAATAAATCTTCTCTTTAGAAAGAGCAGAAGTCTTTGTTTTCCTTATTAAAAATGTATTAGGAAGAGAAATTAGAGAGACAGAGGGATGAACTCATCACTCTGCTGCTTCTCTTTTTACTGTTCAGTCAAAGGCTTTGACAGGTTAAAGATGACCTGGGCTGGAGGAAATGGATTGAAAGATGCTGACCAACAGACTGAGAACATCTTGCAACAAACGAAAATACCATGGGGGAAACCTCTGGAAAGATGGTGAATATTGCTGCTAATGCCAGTTTTGTTATTCTATCTTTTAATAGACCAGTCAATTCTATCTTATTGTTTTGCCTAGAGTTTTGATGTAAGTCAGACAGTAGTTGTTTTGTGCATCACAATATGGGTTTGGACAGGGTAAAAAAATGATAAGTAATGAGTTTGTTATGGCATGCAAAAAAATTGATTTACTTTTTCAGTAGTGAAAGGGCATGAAAGAAGAAGCAGCTGAGAATGAAGAATTGATAGTTTAGCAAGCAGAAGAGTTCTGGAAGAGAAAAGTACTTCAGCAGAATATAAATAATACTGATATTCAAGTTAGAGAGTAAATAGGCCAAGATCAATTATGTAATTAGAAAATGTATTTAAGGGTCAGAGCCCTTTCGTATTCTCAGATACTTGATGAATATGAAACTGAAAAAATACACATACAAGGACATTTGGAAATATAGAAAATTTGAACTAGTGCTGGCTAGATGTGTGTTTGTCTCATCAAGAGTAACAGGCAGAGATCCGCTAGCTCTCAGCTAATGTATGTGTTCTCTGGGAGAAGGGATGTAGCAAAACAAAATAAATAAATACATCCATTTGGCAGGGAGTGTGCAAAGAATGTGAGCTGGGTGACCCAAAAAATGTTGGGAGACATGGCAGCATGTTGTTCAGAATTCATACTCAGCCATGAAAGTTCTTTTTTAAGCAGCAGAACATGGCTAATCTGATACAATTAAACGTTTAGCTACATTCCAGAACATCCGTATCAGTCCATTGAGAGGACAAAGCAGACTCTCTGAACCAAAAGCGTAACTCCCAGGTGAGCAACAGTCGTGCTTGCGAGAGGGCTCTGACGTTGCGCTGCTGTGGGGGGCCCCAAGACCTGGCATCTCCCCCTGTAGCTCCGGCTGGCAGCTAACCATACAGTGGAGGGGGGAGTTTGGCAGCTCTATAGTGTCCGCGGGATGTCCCTCCGGCTAACAGTTCACTTCCCAAGTTTATACAGTGGAGAGGGGGGGGGCCTCTGACCCCAGCAGGCACCAGCTTCAGTGCACAAGTGAGTCGCTCTGCTTGTACACGCTTACCGATACCTGCTTGGGCCAGGGGCTCCTCCCCTCTCCCCTGTATACACTCAGGAAGTGAACTGCTAGCCAGAGGGACATCCCACGGACACTACAGAGAATACAGTATGTACAAGGGGTGTATTCATTGTTTCATACAGAACTGTGAGTGAAGTCATCTAATCTGTGTGTCCTACTGTAACAGCGCCCCTCTAATATCACACTGCCCATCTGTCACACTGTCCTCCCACCTGTCACAGTGCCCCCCACCTGTCACACTGCCACCTCATACTGTCCCCCACCTGTCACACTGCCCTTGTCACAACATCCCCCTGCATACTCACTCCCCTCTTGTTACACTGCCCCTCCATAATTCTGCCAACTTGTCACACCCCCACTTGAGATGACTTCTGTCATACTTCACTTCCCTCCTATCACACTACCCCTGTCATACTGCCCCCTCTTGTTACACTGCCCCCCTCCTTTTATAGTGCTCCTTCATCACACTGCCCCACTCTTTTTACACTGCTCCCCTTCTTCACACTGTCCGCCACCTGTCACACTTCCCGGGCACGCTTCTCCTGTCACACTGCCCCCCTCTTGTCACAATGCCCTGTCATACTGCTCCACTTTTATCACACTGTCCCCCTGTCATACTGCCCCTACTTGTCACACTGCCCCCCTCATTATACAGTGCCCCCTCTTATCACATTACCCCCTGCTGTCACACTTCCCGGATACCTTTCTCCTGTCACACTGCCCCCCAGCCCACCTGTCACACTGCCCCCCCCCTCCTGTCACAACTCCTCTGTCATACTGCACCCTCCTGTCACAATATCCCCCATCATACTGCTTTCCTGTCACACTACTGCCCCTTTAATACTACCACCCCTATCATACTACCCCCTTCTTGTTACACTTTCCCCTCCTTTCACAGTGCCCCGCTCCAGACCCTTCCTTTTCTGAATGGACACAGTGAGTAATCAGTACCGCACTCACTGTGTCCATTCATAACTGAAACATAGTAACTGTGTTTCAGTTTACGGGAAGCTCTATTGCAGCTGAGGCTGCAGAGATGGAGATTAATGCTCGTGGACTCCGAGGAAAGGGCCCCTGCCAGGGTTGAGGAGGCCCTTCATGGTTTCTTGCACCTGGGCCCTGAAGGTTCTAGTTATGCCTCTGCTCTCAGCTCTATTAACTAACATATCTAAGATCAGAACAAAGCAGGGTAACCAGATAACCTTTTAATTTAGCCCATCTACACCCCATTAACAGGACAATATGCATCCTTGAATAGTTCTAAGAGCTGTCATAAAACTGTCAAGACCAGGCTTAAGTAATTCCTCATCTTAAGCAGCTGCCCTGGAGACCCACCCATTTAAAAAAAAGTTTAGCTGGTGTAATTAGCGAATATGCATTTCTTTCTATCTTCATGAAAAATCAAACTTCAGTATATGTCATAATGCCTAAGATAATAACAGTAACACCAGAATAAGGATGTATTTACATGTATCAATTAATTATGAGCATTTAATCCCAAACACCACTATATTAGAAGGTGCTGAAATGGCCCTGATATACCCATCATATTTGTATTCATTCAAACCATAATTTCATGTTGGATAATAATATACAAGTTACCGGACTGCAACCTGTGGGTATTCCAAGACAGTAACATATGTAGAAAACTGATTTAGGCAGGATATCTAAATACTCCTAAAGACTGTGATATCACAACAGTCACTCCTCAGACCTTCTCATTGGTCAGCTCATTTCTGCCAACATCCTCTGCAGGGATCAGAAATGATACATATTGCTCATTGATTGGGTTTTGCCATACCTACAGAACCAGTGTTTGTTATGTACCCTTGTTAATTCTCTGTTGTATTATTGTATATTTTTCATCTGTAATATCCTTTTACTGTAAATATTTTTACAGTTTTACCTGCTTACTTAATAAACAATATTTTTTCATAAAGTTATCTCTGATGCACTAAAACAGAAAAAGAATTCCTGTCTCTTTGAAAAGTGCTACAGTCTGGTAAATTCTTGTATATACCTGTCATAGTGATAATGTGTGTTACAGATGATAATAAATCATAAGTGTTGTCTCTAATATTGTGAACATTGATATTTATGAAAAATATCCGGTGGCAACTGATTTGGGGTATAAAGGGTTAACTTCTAAGTTAACAAAACTCAGTGATTAATGTTCTCAGTATGCTGGCACTTAAATTGTGGTCCTGTGAGCTTGAAAATGTTTGTGCTAGGTGAGGCTGAGAGTGTCATTGTCATGTATCAGTTACAACGCTGTGTGAGTTTGACCACCAACTTGTGAAAGTTGGTGAAGGTGGCTGGAGTCAATCACCATGTCCGTCTGGTCTCAGCAAAGCCTGTGAGACCAGGAAGAGAAGGAGTGAAGATCTGCATTGTTGAATTAAGACAGGAGTCTGGTAAGTGTTATGAAGGGGGATAGGGGGACCAAATAGTGGAAGGTTTTTTACCCTAATGCAGGGCATGCATTAAGATAAAAAAAACCTTCAGGCAGTGTTAACGTGTATGTGAATTGGATAGAGATTTCCCCGCATTCAATTCACATGATAGGCAAGTGTGACTGGCTCTCAATGGAGCCATTTCACACATGGGTGTGGTCCGAATTGAAAAAGGGTCCGGTGTGTCTTTGGGTCTGGTTCAGGTGCGAATTCAGGCAAAAATTCTGCTCTGAATCGCACCTAAATCATTGAACAGACACGCCCCGGACCCCAGACCCTGCAGACGCACATGTGGGCACCCGACCATAGACTTTAGAGCCACTTTATTGATTATAAAGATATGCAATTTTACTGTTGTCACCATGCTAGCTGAATAAAAACATTGGACACATTTCTATACTCAAGTACAGTAGTATATCCTCTGCAAAATCTCTACTATTCTAATGTATTTTTGGCTGGTTCCTGATCACCCCAGTGCCATACCTTCAGCTATAGCAGCCAACACAGCTCTTGTATGTAAAATGTATTTGCTTTTGATATAGTTTATCCAGAAGGTTTATTCCCTGCACTGCTGCTCCTCTATAGCAATGTCTATCCTGCCTTTTTTTTTTTACTACTCCCTGGCCCCAATATTAAGATCTCCCCCTCACTTCCTTTCCTGTTTGACAATGTTTAATCAAACAGAAAGAGGAAATATTTGCCATAGGAATATGTAGAAATACTGAAAAGATCAATCATAAAGTGGCTTTATCATTCCCTTAATATCCTAAAGAAAGCCATTATTATTTCAGTCTGTGTTTCCTACTTGAGATTTCAAGTCAATTTGTCTATTAAAATATTATTATTAGAACAGGATTTGATGTGACCTCTCCCACACAACAGTTCCAAACATACAGGAGTTATAAGCCTTAGCTAAAATAGAATCCAAAAATAAAATGAACCCTTTGTGTGGACATATGCTTTAAGATCTATTACACCATTTTCTCACTTAACACTGCAAGGTGCCACACAGAGTAGTCGCTGGGATGCCCCAGAAAAATTTAGTTGCATGAATTATAGTTACACTCCTGCTGGTGGGAATTTACTATTGGAATATATTATATTTACCTTGTCATTATTTAAGTTTGGTAAATGATGTGTGCAACAAAAGTTAACAAAAATGTACAATAAAACATATAACATGAAAATGTAAGATGATATTTAAAGCAGCAAGCACACATTCTGAACCTACACTAAGATAAGGCACATTTACATTAGTTTTAGGGAATGAGGAGATTTCATGCTGACTTTAAACATCCAATAATATTGTAGAAATAATTTTGCTTAAAAAGTTTGTGGGTACCAGGTTTGGGTACTATTTAGAAAGTGATTAATCATTGTATTTAAAAAAAAAAAAAGAAAGCTAAAAGAAAATTCAAACTGAATGTTGTCAAATTCTTTAGTTCTGGGGGGGCGTGGCTTGCCGACACAGCGGATAGCTGCTTGAACTCTGTGCTCCGCACAGCACCCGGCTATTAGTGGCTCCACAGCAGAGAAAATGGGACAAAATACACCCAACCATCCCCACAATAGGTCACACAATGACCAGGCACAATGCTGAAGAGGAGAAAGCAGCTTAACATGCCACAGAAGCTGACAGATTTCTTCTTTCTTCTCACTGGCGGAGCGGGCTGAGAACAAGATGGTACCGGCACTTCACACAGATCTGCAGCTCAGCTCTCCCCTCATGCTGGCGGCGGTGGACCACAATGCCCAGCCTTTCCCACACTGGCAGACTGGTAGTACTCTCCACCCCATTCACCTTCCTCTGCTTCTTCAGTTAAATCTAAGCCCAAGAGAGAGGATGACACCCCAGGACAAAGCCCCAGTATACCCTTCATCCTGCCTCCACCTAATATCCATCATCCCCCAGCCACTTTCCTGCCTCAGACCAGCCCATCTCTGAGCAAACAATGAAGAACATGCTAATATCCCATAAGCAGACACTGTACTCAGATCTCTCATCTGCAGTGTCCTCGCTGGCTAATATAGTACAGCACCAGGACCAGCGTCTTCACCACATTGAAAACAAAATGTCTGATCTCTTCACTGCCCATAATGATATAGTGCAGTGATGGGGAACCTTGGCACCCCAGATGTTTTGGAACTACTGTACATTTTCCATAATGCTCAACTGCACTTCAGAGTGCATGAGCATCATGGGAAATGTAGTTCCAAAACATCTGGGGTGCTAAGGTTTTCCATCACTGATATAGTGGATGTATGCACAGAACATGAAAATGAAATGCAGGCGATTAACCTTAAATTGGCAGATCTCAAGGACCATTCACGCCGGAACAATATTAAATTCTGCAACATACCCAAATCGGTACAAAGACCCGATCTGGTGTGATTCCTGCAATCTTTAATGCGAGCGCTGGTACCTGATTTAAAGAGAGATTCCACCAAAAAAAAAAATATTAAAAGCCAGCAGCTATAAATACTACAGCTGCTAACTTTTAATAAATGGACACTCACCTGTCCCGGGTTCCAGCGATGCCGGCAGTCGAGGCCGATCGATCGCTCGGCTTTCGGCTGCTGCCGCCACCATTCTAGGTGAGGGAATCAGGAAGTGAAGCGAATTGGCTTTACTTCCCGGTTCCCTACTGCGCATGCGTGAGTCGCGCAGTGCAATAGGAAATCTCTGCGCTGTCACTGGGACCCGTGTGTGTCCCAGCAGACAGCGCGGCAGGGCAGGAAATGGCGTAGACTCCCACGGGAGTCTATGCCCGGAAGTGGGTGTAAATACCTGTCTTTGACAGGTATCTCCACCCCCCTCCCCCTTGAAAGGTGTCAATTGTGACACCGGAGGGGGGGAGGGATCCGATCAGCGGAGGTTCCACTTTAGGGTGGAATCCCGCTTTAACTTTAAAATTGACAGAGCCCATAGGCTGCCAAAACCACATCACCTCCCGCCAGAGAAATCACAAGATTTATTAGCGCACATACATTCTATAATGCAAAGGAAAAAGTGATGTTTGCCGCCAAGTGAGCTTCAAACCTCCCTGACCCATTTACTGCAATTGCACCATATACAGATCTCTCTAAAGAAACAATGGAGAATCATCGACAACTAACCACGATCACAAAAGCACTCCAAAACTACCATATACCATACAAATGGGGGTTTCCCACCAAGCTAATGATCACATTCCAGGGTAAAATCCATGTTGTGTGCACACTCCAGGCTGGCCTCCAACTACTGAGGCTCTGGCACATAATCCCTGAGGAAAACCCATGACCACCCCCATCTCCTCCTTCACAAATGGAAGCTGACTGGTCACTTCAAGATGCCTGAAATATCCCGTCCGCACACATGACCCCAGGGGATCACTGCCTCTTCCAAGCCTTCCTTTCACTCCATTGGCTCCGAGTTCTGGGACGCCACTAGAGGAAATTCCCCCATTTGAAATTTGTCAGCAGAAATTCTGCACATTGAACCCATATTATTAAGGGGATCTCCCTTTTTACTTCCCTCCCTGTTGCACACCAGCCTCCAACTGATCCTTGACCTTACTCTACCAACTCACATTTCTATGGACTGGACTGTTCCAATCTCCCAAGACCACATTCTTCTGCCAATAACCGCTCCTGTCAAGAGCTTTCCCATGCCCACCATTGTAGACATGCCATAAGGAGCTACTGTCAACTGCCTTAAAATGCAGATGAAACTGACTTCCCTAAATGTAAAGGGCCTGAACAGCCTGCACAAACAAGCCAATGTGCAAAAGGAAATGACCAAACAAAATGCAGACATTGCATTCATACAGGAGAGGCACTTTGCGGGATCTAAAGCCCCAAAGTTCAGACTCAAGGAATATGACACTGTCTACCTTGCCTTGGGCCCGAAGTAGTGAGTGATGACAGCTGTCTGAGATACTCTTCAGTTTCAACATCACCAAACCTATGCCGATCCGCAGGGCTGATACCGTATACTCATCTGCACCATTGCACAAACCACCTACACCTTGGTCAATATATAGGGCCCAAGCTCCAGACAAATCCACTTCTTTTGACACTTCTACAAGAAGGTTAACAGCCTGCGACAAGGAAATAAAGTACTGGGAGGCAACCTCAATGTAATTGCCGATCCCTCCATGGACACCTCCACTAACAAAGGCCAAAGCCGGCTGGCTTTAAACCCCCTACTAAACAACCTAGATCTTTTTGATGTATGGAGAGCAAAGCATGGCTCAGAACGTGACTACACATACTTTTCTCACTCACAGCTGTCTTATGAATTGATTCTTTCCTGGTAGATAAATGGACCCCACAAAACGTACAATACAATTTGACATCAGTCTCATATCATGGTCAGACCATGCCCCCATTTCCATAACCCAGGGCAACCTACAACCTGGACCACCGAGACTATGGAGACTAGACCCCTCCTTATTAGAGGACCCTAAAGTCCAGCAAGAAATTGAAACCGAGCACCAATATTTCTTTGAAATTAATGAACTGCCTGATACTGACAAATTTACGCTCTGGTCAGCTTACCTCTGAGGAATTTTCATAAAGCTGAGTAAAAGAGCGAGAAACGCCTGAGGACCCAGCAGATTGATGAGGTTAAAAAGAAATTACGCACCCCTGCTTCACAAATTTGAACACAACTTCAAATTCTCCAAGGCCAAATTTTATGCACTAGGGAATAGAGCTGGGTCACTTCTAGTGAAACAAGTTAAGGCCCAATGTACGAGAGCCAAAATTCTCTCTCTCCGCCACCCTACTTCAAAGCAACTCTGAACCAACCCTCAGGAAATTGCTAACACATTTAGTGAATATTACGCATCCCTACATAATACCTATATAATCTTAAACAGGACCCTCTCACCCCAAAACCAACTGCAGAGAAAATACATAGCTTTCTTACCCTGATAAATCTTCCCAAGATCTCAGAGTCCCAATTCAACTATATCTTTAAACCATTCACTTTAGAGGAAGTCCTTAGAGCAATTAAGGTGAGGATGGCTTCACTAATATCTTTTACAAAACAATTGCCGACATCTTAGTCCCTAGACTGATGGACCTATTCAATGCTGCTATGTTATGGTTGATCACAACCACCATCCCAAAGCCTGGGAAAGATACCTCTGTTGCCTCTAACTAAAGACCAATATCTCTCTTGAACACTGACATCTACTCACTAAAGTTATTGCCAACAGACTGATGGTGTTTCTCCCAGAGTACACACAAACCAGGTT
This sequence comes from Lithobates pipiens, assembly GCF_037356315.1. NCBI lineage: Eukaryota > Metazoa > Chordata > Amphibia > Anura > Ranidae > Lithobates > Lithobates pipiens. Next base: position 201,967,686 of record NW_027507764.1, on the reverse strand, counting down.
GGGTTTGTTCCAGGTAGGCAGGTTTCAGACCCAACCCGAAGGGTCCTCAACCTCATCCAACATGCTGGACAAACTCAAACGTCAAGAGTCTGCTGGACTTTCCTTCAAGCAGTACTGACTAAATTTGGTATTACAGGGTGGTTCCAAGATGTAATCCTATCCTTATTCTCCAACCCATTGGCTAAAGTACTCACTGGAGGGACTCTATCCACCCCTTTCGAGATTACTAACGGTACACGACAGGGATGCCCCCTCTACCCACTTATTTTTACCCTATTGATGAAACCTTTGGCCTCTAAAATTAGATCTGATCCACAAATAATAGGTATTCCCTACAACGGCATGGACCACAAAATTAGCTTATTTGCTGACGAAGTGATTTTAATGACCACTGACTCCATCCAGTCCCTACAAGCAATACAAAATACCCTCCACCAATTTAGCTCTGTATCCTACTATAAACTCAATGCCACAAAATCAATAGTCCTCACCATACATCTTCTGCCACGAATGCCTGCCTAGCTGAAATCCAACATACCCTACATTTGGGCGAGCACATCTATCCCATATCTGGGAATTCAGATTTCTCCAAACCCAAAATGACTGATTGACTTAAACTGCCTAAACTTCTCTCAAAACGTACCCACCCTACTGAAATCACTACACAGCATAGGCCTGTCTACTTTAGGTCATATTGCTACCTTTAAAATGATTATACTGACCAAGCTTCTCTAACTATTTCAAACACTCATTCTGCCTCTTCCCCACTCCCTCCTAACCTCAATCCAGAGTCAACTGAGTAAATATATTTGGAACTCTAAACCACCTAGATGTGCTGGCTACATACTCACTAGGTGCCATAGCAAAGGCGGGGTGGGCTTACCCCATATCGGCAACTACTACTATGCCTCAATCTTAGACCAACTTTACTTTTGGTGGCACCATACACCCGAAAAAATAGGTCCACCATAGAAGCCTCTTACCCACATCCTGCTATCCCTATCAGACTACCTCTTACTAACCACAGCTGCATACTCTCCAACCCTTCGGATAATTAACCCAATGATCTCTGCCTCAACGTTGGCCTGGAGAAAACTTTTAAATATATGACCTGGTCATGAACCTTGGAATTCTGAAGTATTTCTCTTTTGATTCTATTACACAGTGGTGGGTCTTCCGAACTGTCTTAAGGCTAACCCCCTCCAGACAGCTCTGTGGTCTGGAAGAAATGCATTTTTATGTGTTTGACCATTTGTTTATGTATTTTAATTATTTCCTGGGAATAATGTGTCATTACACATATCAGTCCTCCTATTCAAGCTATTGAACCAATCCCTGCTGATCCTGTTTCAAGTCCTCATTTGCATGGCCAAGAGGACCTAAGTGAGGACTAGAGTTTACTTTACAATTGACCAATAGGAAAGTGGTTGTTGGGGTGGGGTGTTCAAACTGCTAAGTTTTCTATCTTGACGCTTTGATGTCTTCCTTGTCTTCCTACCAGTACGCTTCCCTTTAACAACCTTCCCAATTGATTGGCACTTGGTCCAGCTGTCTTATGCTGCGTACACACGGTCGGAGAATCTGTCGGAATGCGTCTTATCGGACCGTGTCGTCAGATAATCCGACTGTGTGTGGTATGCATCGGACTGATTCAGTCCGAATCTCCGTCGGACCCAATTTTCCAACATGTTGGAAATATTTCCCAACCAACTGGGCGGGTCGGACATACTCCGATCATGTGTAGCGAATTTTGATCGGACCAAGTGCCGCACATGCTCAGATCAAATTCCTACATCAAAGCTATTGGCTACTAGCCTGAATGTAGTCCCATCGTAATGAAATTACGTCACCGCGTTCTTGGCAACCGCTAAATCAGACAACTTGGCCCGACCATGTGTATGCAACAGTTTTGGACACAATCCGTCGGACTAAATCCGACAGACAAAATCCGACGGATTTGGTTGGCAAAATCTCCGACCGTGTGTACGTGGGCTTAGACACAGCTGACTGGGAACGACCAACATCTTTTGCAACATTCAATGATGATTTACCTTCTAGAGTAAGTTTTATAATCCTCTCTTTTGTTTCAACTGACATCTCTCATGTTGGAGCCATGAATCATGTCAATCAGATTGGTGCAACAGCTCACAAAGTTGTGCAAGCACACTTTTTTAACTGCAGACTAATTAGCATATGTAATCTGATGCAGATGTTTGCTTGATCTGCAAAAAGAGTTGCAATTAACTACAGGTTTCTATCCTTTTTTAAGTGTTTCTTAAAGTCAGAAGGTTGGAATGTTAAATGAACCAGAAGTTGGCCATCTTGGAAGCCAAAGTCTAACCTTCAGGGGGAAAAGTATCTTAAGCCAAAGTATAACTTTAAGGGGAAATGCTTGTTTAAAGAATCAGTTGTTTCTATGTGCATTGGATGAAGTACACTTATTTTGTGAGTAAGATTTTAACCCTTTGTTTTAATGAATTAAAAGAGGAGGGAGATTTGGGACTTTAAATGAAGCACACGGCTATAATGTGATAAAAAAAATCGATATATCGGGAGTGTGATCTGCCAGCGAGCATGATGGATGCATAGTCACAGCACTCTGGGAACCAGGGAGGACACCGGAGCGACACAGGCCCAATCCACACACAATCCATGGCCATCCTGCCTCACTATGCATCTGACACCCTCTTGGGAGGATAACTGCCTGAAAAAGCTAACAGCTTTCCTCTTCAAAACGGTGCCTAAGGTCAGTGACAACCAAGATGGCCCAGTGAAGGCCATGGCCCACGGCTCCTACACAGATCTCCCTGATGATTAACAGGGAGATCAGGAACCTCAATCCCTGTCTACTTCTCATGGCAACTCAGCAGGAGGGAACCTGCTTTCATGCAGCCCAGCAAAAGCCAAAACGAGAATGGATGAGCTTCTATTTTCTGACAGCACTGCGGCCTCCCCATTCCTCCCCTTTTAATCCAGCCAGGGCCTACAATCTTCAATGGCATCCTTCCCCATCACAGGACAGCCTGTACTAACACTAAAGGACATGCTCCTTTCATTACAGTCATCCCTGATGTCTGATCTAACTTCTCATCACAAAATTCTCCTCTGATATACATGACCTGGAAGTAAAGTTTGACAGTTAATGACCTATTAGATGCTTGGTCAAAGAGGACCAATCATGGACAGGGGGCATGGCAACCGGACTCCAAGATGGATGCTTAATCCAGGAGCTCCACTCACACACCAGAGATAATCAGCAACCTTCAGAGCCCACTGGCGAATCCCGCAGCCCTACACACAGCTACCTGATCGGGGAACCCCTTCTGGCCCTAGTGAAGATGACCAGGGATCGAAAGAACCCATAACAGCCATGGAAGCCGGACACCTTCTTCGGAGTGGCTTTGCACGGGCTACCACAAAATGGTGGCAGCGCTCGGGACACACAGCAGAGACAGAGGCCCAGAGCACAAACCCTGGAGAACACAGGATGCCACCAGACACATCCAGCCTGGCCACACCACTCTGAGCCCTCCTCTGGGACATCCAGCCCTGCAACAAGAAGCCTGGCTAAATCCAATCCGAGGAGGGACCTAGGCCGCAGAACGAGCTGACAATGGAGGTAAGCAGGCCCATTACTGCTACCACAAGCCAGTACACACAGGGAGGGGACCCCATTGCAGAATGTCCAACAGCGGACAGGGTGGTGTCAGATACAATGCTAAAGGACATTGCTAAAAGACGCTGCTGTCCTTGAGATCATCCCTACAAGCGGACATATTCCGGGGGATGAACAAGTGTCAGAGGGAAGTTCAAGCCCTAGGCCATAGAATGAGTCATGTGGAAACCAAAATGAAAGAATATACTTCTTCATACAATTTGATGGTGGAAGCTCACACAGCACAGGGGGGAGATATAGCATGGATTAAGGACAAAATGGCGGACCTCGAGGACAGGTCCAAAAGAAATAACCTCAAGCTGTGAGGCATACCAGAATCTGTCCCCCCCAACCAGCTCCTACGATTTGCTCAGACCCTGTTTTCTACACTAATGCCCAGTGCAACAGCACATGATCTCATTGTGGATAAGATCCACAGGGTTCCCAAACCACCATTCCTTCCTGACGACACTCCCAGAGATGTACTACTGAGGGTACACTTTTACCATATCAAAGACCATATTGGAATATTGGAAGCCTTTACGTAAGCCAGAAAACATTCCTCCACAATATGCCAACATCAGATTGCTCCCTGATCTCTCCAGACACACTCTGCAATGCCGTCACAATCTGTTGAAATCACCAAAGCACTGAGGAATGACAACATCCTCCACAAATGGAAATACCCTGCAACCCTCTCCATTACCCACAATGGAGTCACCATCTCTGTATCCAAGTTAGAGGAAGGACTAGCAGCCCTACACCAATGGGGCATAATTCCTGCCCCATCTACTCAACCATCTTCCTCCGCAGGCCTACAACCCATACAAAATGAATGGCATGTGGTATCCCACAAACGCTCTTCCAAGAAAAAAACGGTGGGCATTCATAAATACGAGCCACGATTCTCCTTGTAGAAAGAAGCATGCAAATAAGGGGCTGATATTCTCTGCGTACAGGAAACACATTTCCAGCTAAATAACACCCCAAAATGTACGCACAAAGACTACCCATCCGTATACATGACTTGTACGCCCAATAGAAAAAAAAGAGGACCAATCATGGATCAGAGCCAAATTGGTGGACCTGGAAGACAGGTCTCACCATAATAACGTGAAAATATGAAGAATACTTGAATCCGTAGCAGCTGCTGACCTCCAAAAGTGTTTAGTTTGAGCTCATGCAAGCTGTCCTTCCCAATGCCACACCACTTTAAATCTCAATAGATCGGATGCACAGGATCTCCAAACCACCTCATCTAGCAGCCCCTGTCCCAAGAGATGTACTAATGAGAGTACTCTTTCTCTGAGTGAAATAAATGCTTTTATTGGCCTCCAGAACCTCAGGAACCCTCCCCACTCCATTTGTGAAGATACAGACCTCTCTCTCTGCACAGACAACTAAATCCGGCCAATAAAACACTGCTCTATACAAATGGCGCTACCCTGCAACTCTAATGATTACAAAAAATGACAAAGGCCACATTGTCACCACACTCACTGGAGGAATGAAATTGCTCTACACATGGGGCATCATTCTGGAACAACCTCTGAAGCATGGCCATCCCTTGCCGAGCATTTACACAACTGTAGCATTCAAGGGAAGCACACTGAATAAGCATGCGACACCATGCCCATGGATGGGACTTGTACATCTTAAATATTCTCTCTTTAGTTCACAGCTCCATGTCTTATTATCCAATAGTTCTATTTTATTGCCCCCCCCCCCCCCCACAGCGGATATGCTAAACATAGATTATTTGATTTGTCACAGTACACTAATTAGTCTCAAACTAATTTTCCATTTGTTCTACGTTTACTGGCTTGAGTTTAATATCTAGCTTTTCAGTTTCCTGAAACCCTCGCAGCAAGAAGCAGCCATCAACTTAGACATCGTAGCAACAGAAGAACAACAGGTCTGTTTCCTATACAACTACTAGATCTACTAGCCTTGGCCAACATGCTGCAACTCAGTTTCAGGGTCTTGGCAATCTTCATATAGCCTAGGCCATCTTTATGTAGAGCAACAATTATTTTTTCAGTTCCTCAGAGAGTTCTGTGCTATGAGGTGCCATGTTGAACTTTCAGGAACAAGTAAGGAACGAGTGAGATTGATAACACCAAATTTAACACACCTGCTCTGCATTCACACCTAAGACCTGGTAGCACTAATTAGTCACATGACACTGGGGAGCGAAAATGGCTAATTGGGCTGAATTTGGACATTTTCACTTAGTGGTGTACTCACCTTTGTTGCCAATGGTTTAGACATTAATGGCTGTGTGTTGAGTTATTTTGAGGGGACAGTAGCTGGTGCTGGTAGAAAGAGATAGCAAAGCGACACAGAAATAGCTTGTTAATTTGTTGCATTCCTTTTCACTGCTCAGTCACAGGCAGGGGAAAAAGTTCATGATACTTAACTCCAGTGGTAAAAAAAAAAAACAAGTTTTTGTCCTGCCAGGCTGGGCTGCTTTGTATAGCAGACCCTTGGCAGATAACATTGCTCCATTATGTGAATATCATCTTTGTATTTGCAGTAGCTCTCTGCCAGAAATGTTGCTTAACGTTTTCCAAGTTTATGTTGAAGTTGTAGTATTTCTTGTTTAGCAATATGTTAAACTGTGAGTAGCACAAATAGTTACATTTCCATGACTCATGAAAAATTGTGCTTCAGTAAAGTGTATGTATAGCTAAAACTATTTATAATTCACTTTTGGATAAAATAGAGAAAAATGTTTATTAGGCTAGATGTGTGGTCTTTGTAAGTTATCCGGTTATAATGTTTCTAATAATAATAATAATATATTGGCGTAAGTAATAATTTCAACTAAAGGATATGTCAATTTGAAAAATGGATTCTACCAATTGAAAAACTTTATTAGTTACTAAAAATATATATATTTTAACAGCAGTTCATGGACTTTTACGGGCACAACTCCAACAGGTAAAATACAATACAATACAAACTTTAAAAATATACATTAGAATATTTATGAATGGATTGGGTCCCTGAGAATAATGGACTTGGATACATTTAAATATTTATATTTGTGTTTTGGATATGGAAAAGTGAAATATATAGACTTTTATATATTTATGTAAGTATACATTTTGTTTGAAGCTTCAAATGCTTTTCTAAAGAGCTCTAAGCCCACGTACACACGGTCGGAGATTTTGCCAGCCAAATCCGTCAAATTTTGTCTGTCGGATTTAGTCTGACGGATTGTGTCCGAAACTGTTGCATACACACGGTCGGGCCAAGTTGTCTGATTTAGTGGTTGCCAAGAACGCGGTGGTGTAATTTCGTTACGATGGGACTACATTCAGGCTTTGATGTAGGAATTTGATTTGAGCATGCGTGGCACTTGGTCCGATCGAAATTCGCTACATATGATCGGATTAGGTCCGACCGGCCCAGTTGGTCGGGAAATATTTCCAACATGTTGGAAAATTGGGTCAGACGGAGATTCGGACGGAATCAGTCCGATGCATACCACACACAGTCGGATTATCTGACGACACGGTCCGATAAGACGCATTCCGACAGATTCTCCGACCGTGTGTACGCGGCATGTGCTAGTAATTAAGTGTGAGCTGAGCTCACCTCCCCCCATGAGATGAGAAGGAAAGTTTCACATTATTTAAGATGCTAAAGTTTTGATGTTAGTTAAAGATCTTAGTTTCTTATACAATATTTCTTGATTAGGATAAGAACATTGCGTTTTAAATGAATATAATTAATATATATATAGATAGATAGATAGATAAATAGATAGATATAAGTATATAAGTATATGTAGTAATTGATTTATATGTTATATTGTATGTTTAAAATGACTTTACATGTATCACTCTTAGCCCACACCTCTGGAATATTGACCCCCACCCTTGTGATATGAGGGACGAAATATAACTCGATTTATTTCAATATATGTTATCAAATATATATTAAAAAACATCTAATTTTAAAAACTTAATAGCATTTAGCACCATGTAAAGATAGGGGTGGTGGTCCACAATTAGTGGAAGTATGTCTAATAATGTAGCATCAGATTGGGAATGCAAACATTAAATAGTACAGGACTCAATAATCCCTTCATTTAAGGCTCAACATGTTTCACATATCACGATTTCTCGGGAGCTAAAGACGTTACAATAATGCTACATTAGTTAAAGTGGGTGTTGTGTGCCTCCAGCACAGTATACACCTGAAGCTACCCTTTATTGCTGGTTTTCTGTAATACAGGAATCTGCAGCAGTTAAAGTGGGTGTTGTGTGCCTCCAGCACAGTATACACCTGAAGCTACCCTTTATTACTGGTGTTCTGTAATACAGGCATCTGCAGCAGTTAAAGTGGGTGTTGTGTGCCTGCAGCACAGTATACACCTGAAGTTACCCTTTATTACTGGTGTTCTGTAATACAGGAACCTGCAGCAATTAGAGTGGATGTTGTGTGCCTCCTGCACAGTATACACCTGAAGCTACCCCTTATTGCTGGTGTTGTTCTGTTTCTGTAACAGTCAGGCAGCTGCAGTAATTACAGTCGGTGTACTGTGTCATCTGCTCAGTGTGCACCTAAAGCTACCCAATTGCTGGTTTTCCCATCTCCCTGCAGGCCATTACTATGTCTGGAAGGCCAACAAGGAGAGGCAGACAGTCAGGAGCCAATAAAAGAGGGCAAGCAGGCTCTGTGTCTAGAGACAATAGTGCTGGTCGTGGACGCAGTGCATCGTCATCAGCACGTGGCCATGGGACACGATTGTCCTTATTTTCATCAGCTGGATGTGTTAAACCGCATCATGCCGAAGACTTGGTAGAGTGGATGACCAAGCCTTCCTCATCCTCCTCATCCTCTCTCACCCAGGCTAGAGGTACTAGCAAAGCAGCTGCCAACGCGTCCTCTTCCCTTGTCTCAATGTCATCAGTCACTCCTTCCCTAGACACACCATGTCCTGAGGAGTCCCCGAACTGTTTGACCACAGTGTTGGGTACATGCTCCAGGAGGATTCCCAGCGTTTTGAAGGCTCTGATGATGATACCCAACTAGAGGAAGGCAGTAGCGTGAGCGCAGAGAGAGGGGATGCTCAAGAAGGACAGCAATTTGGCAGTCATGTTCCATCAGCTGCAGCATACTGCCAGGTTTGCTCCAGTGATGAAGAGGTAGAGGATGATGAGGTCACTGACTCCACGTGGGTGCCTGATAGGAGAGAGGAGGAGGAGGCACATCTCCAACGAGGCAGGATGCCCTCTGGGGGCCAGCTTAGGGACAGCACACCGACTGAATCACACCGCAGAGCTCCGCCTGTGCAGAGCGCTGCCTCTGCATGTTATTCCAAAAGTTCTTTGGTGCAGGCCTTTTTTGAGACAAGTCCTTCAGATTGCACCACTGCTATCTACAACATATATATCAGCGTATCTCACGTGGCCAAAACATCAGCTGCTTGGGCACCACATACTTGACCAGATATATGTTGACCTGCCATGCAGCTCATTGGCAAGCATACCTTAAATACCCACACCAAAGAACAAAGCAGACCTCTCCTTGCTCCTCAGAAACCTGCACTGAGAGGAATGAAGGTGTAGAATTAGGTGTGTCACAGCTAAGTACTTGCGGGCACTCTGCTAGCAGTACATCAACGTCAGATTGTACCAAGCAAATTTCCCTGCCCCAGCTGCTGGACCGTCGAAAGAAGTTCACTCCCAACCATCCACATGCCCAGCGGTTGAATGCTAGCTTGGCTAAATTGCTAGCATTTCAACTGCAGCCTTTTCAGTTTGTAGACTTGGCCCCCTCCCGTGAGTTTGTGCAATGTGCGGTCCCTCATTTGCAGGTCCCCAAATGCCACTTTTTCTCATGGAAGAGGATTCCTTCTCTCTACCGACATGTAGAAGGCAATGACCATGCCTCGCTGGACAGGGCGGTCAGCGGTAAGTTGCATATTACCGCTGACTCATGATCCAGCAGGCATGGACAGGGACGTTACCTATCTTTCACGGCCCATTGGGTCACTCTCATGGCAGCTGGGAAGGATGCAGGACAAGGTGCAGTAGTGTTGGAGGTTGTTCCGCCCACCATGCCTCCAAAATGCTACTACTGGTTGTGACACACCTCTCTCCTTCACCCCCTCCTCTTCTTCTTCCTCCATGGCCTCTTCCAGTGCTTTGTCCTTGGAGCCAGCGGTGCTCTGTTTGCGTTCAAGGGGCTATGCAAATACGCAGGCAAAAAGATGCCATGCCATGCTTGCGCTGGTTTGTTTGGGGGACAGGAGCCACACTGGGTCAGATATTTTGTCAGCTCTGTAGGGGGAGGCCGAGAGCTGGTTGACGTCATGCCAGCTTAAGCCAGGAATGGTGGTTTGTGACAATGGCACCAACCTCCTCTCCGCCCTCCAACAGGGACAACTGACCCATGTGCCCTGTGTGGCTCATGTCCTTAACCTGGTTGTGCAGTGGTTCTTGGGCAGGTACCCGGGCTTACAGGATGTCCTGAGGCAGGCCAGGAAAGTCTGTATGCATTTCCACTGGTCATTTAATGCCAGTGCTCGGCTGGCTGAGCTCCAAAAGGAGTTGAAGCTGCCCAAGAACCGCCTTATATGTGACATGCCCACCAGGTGGAATTCAACATTGGCCATGCTGCAGCGGCTGCACATGCAGCAGAGGGCCATCAATGAGTACCTGTGTGACTACGGCCCCCAAGCCGTAGTCACACAGAGGCCCCCAAGCCAGTGGGGCATGATCAGGGATACATGCACTGTCCTGTCACCATTTGAGGAGGCCACGAGGATGGTGAGTAGTGACAGTGCATGCATCAGTGACACTGTACCTCTTGTCCACCTTTTTGGAGCATATGTTGCATGGAATAATGGACAGGGCACTTGAGGAAGAACAGAGGCAGGAAGAGGAGGACTTCCTTGCCTCTCAAGGCCCCCTTTATCCAGACAGTGTTCCTGCTGTCCCACCCATCACACAGGAAGAGGACGAGGAGGAGGCTTGTGTCAGCATGGAGGTGGAGCCTTGCACTCAGCATCAGCACCAGCAGCATTTTAGGGATGATTTACAGTCCCAAGAAACCTGTGGACTTGTCCGTGGCTGGGAGGAGGTGGCTGCGGATTATGTTGTCCTTAGTGGCCCAGAGGACTCCAGACTGAATGCCTCAGCTAACCTACGCTACTTGGCCTCCCTGATCCTGCAAAGCCTGCGGAAGGATCCTCGTATTCTTCGGATCAAGGAGAGGGACCATTACTGGCTGGCCACTCTCCTTGATCCACGGTACAAGGGTAAGGTTGCAGGCCTTATCTTGCCGTCGCAGAGGGAGCAGAGGATGAGACATCTCTGGGAGGCCTTGCAGAAAGGTCTGTGCAACGCTTTCCCAGAGACTGGGATATTACAAACTCCTGGTCCTGGACAACGTGTTGCTGAGGCTTTGGTCAGTCACAAAAGGAGCGGTGGAGAAGGTGGCCGTCTGACCGATGCATTCAGACAATTTTTTAGTCCGCAGGCCCAAGGTATGATCAGTTCCAGCAACCAGCAAAAGCGTCTGATTTACATGGTGCAGGAATACCTAGGGGCAAGGTCAGACTTGGACACCTTTCCCACTGAAAATCCTCTGGCTTACTGGGTCTTGAGGATGGATCACTGGCCAGAGCTTGCACAGTATGCAATTGAGCTACTGGCCTGTCCTGCATCCAGCGTTCTTTCGGAATGCACCTTCAGTGCTGCTGGTGGCTTTGTAACCGATCACAGGGTGAGCCTGTCCACCGACTTGGTTGATCGATTAACCTTCATAAAGATTTATCAGTCTTGGATCACCACCAGCTACCAAGCACCTGAAGCTGATGTAACTGAATAATTTTTTTTGAAATATCACATCCCTTCAAGACTGCCTATGCTGATGCTGAGTGACTGTCCTGTTGACTGACTATCCTCTTCCTCCTCAATGATCCTGCTGATAGTTTGAAAGAACATTTTTGGTTCTGGGTAAAGCCACCAGTGGCTAAGGCCCAATTTTTCAGCCCCTGTTTAACAGGGGATGTGTAATTACAATTTTTTTTATGCAATGCTTTGCAGCAGGGCTCATTCCTGCACTCCAACTAGAGTATCTAGGAGAGGTTGCAGTGTTGTGGCACCAGCACCAGTGCCTAAGGCCCAATTTTTCAGCCCCTGTTTAACAGAGGCATGTAATTACAATTTTTGATATAATATTTCATAGCAGGGCCATTTCTGTGCCCACCGAGAGTAACTGTGAGGACTTATAGTGTTGTGGCACCAGCAACACAACCACCAAAGGCCCAATTTTTCTACCACTGTTCAACAATGGCATGTAATTACAATTCTTGATATAATCGTTCACAGCAGGGCTCCAGCGCCTACCAAGAGTCACTTTGAGGGCTTACAAACAGATTCTACTTAATATAACAAACATACACAGGCCCTGTTTTGTTTGCACTGCCTGTATACTACAATTAGGATATAAACAATCACCGCCCTTTCTATACACCCCTCCACGCTTTATGGACCTTAAAAATGAAAGATTACAGCAGCTGCAAGATTTCAAATTGGCAATAAAATAGAAACTACGATTGCAGAGTCCACACTGATAATAAGTCTCGATAAAATTGCAGCAGCGCTATATCTTTTTTAGCACATATGTGTTCATATAATGTGATCAAAGATGCAGAATAGAAGAAAAAGTCTCTTGTGATTTATGCAGCTTCCACCACGATTCACCGTGTGTGGTAAATAAATCCCCTTTTGGGGATACACTCCCCAGACCAAATGAGTAAATGCACCTTGAAAACACAAGCTTTGACACATCACACTCCAGAATTCCACCACCATCCACTAGATGTCAGGATTAGTATCATCAGGGCTCCGAGAAATATATGAAAAACAATAATGTCCACATAGTGTGATTCCGTTTTAAATTATTTTATTTGTATAGCCCAATAACCCTTTTTAAAATATGCGTACCAAATAAATATAACATAGAGCATGTAATTAGAAAGTGCACTGTTCCTGTATATCGAATCGTCCGCCGGAACACTAGGACTATCCGTCCGTGTAGAAACACAGGAAGTATCCCTTCTCATCTGGTATGCTGGATCGTCTCGTGAGGCGCAGGCGTCACTTCCGGTGGGTCACAAGAGACTTTTTCTTCTATTCTGCATCTTTGATCACATTATATGAACACATATGTGCTAAAAAAAGATATAGCGCTGCTGCAATTTTATTGAGACTTATTATCAGTGTGGACTCTGCAATCGTAGTTTCTATTTTATTGCCAATTTGAAACCGCCTGTATACTGCTGTTCTGAGTATATAGGGCCTGGGGGCCCCAGCCTTTCCTTTTTTTAATTTGGGTACGGGGTTCCCCTTAATATCCATACAAGACCCAAAGGGGCTGGTAATGGGCAAGGGGGGGGGGCTACCCATGCCATTTTTTTCTCAATGATTTTCATCTGTATTGCTGGAACCAGACATTACATTAAAACCGCAAGTAGTTTTAAATTACTTCTTTTTCCGTTAAATGTCATTTTGTGCAGGGACTGTTCTAAACACGGGGAAACACATGCCACTTCACAGGCATACTGTAGACACCCCCCAGGCACGATATTTAAAGGAATATTTCACGTTTTTTTTCCACTTTCATCGTCATTAAATCAGTGCTCCTGAAAAAACAGCAGTTTTAAAAAAAAAAATTGGCATTCATCCATGTCATCTGGGACAGGAGCCGGGTCCCAAAACCCTTTTTAGGACAATATCTTGCATATTAGCCATTAAAATTAGCACAATTTCAAACGTTCAAGTCCCATAGACTTCAACAGGGTTCTAAAGTTGATACGAATTTTCGGTCCGTTCGAAAAATTCTGGTGAAGACCGAACTGGGGGTGTTTGGCTCCTCCCTACCGCTGCCAAACAAACCATAGCCAAGGCACGGAAGACCAATACACTGATTGTGACGGAAGCCAAACATAGAATGAACAAGGCCCTCATATTCGCTAAACTGATAGCTATTGAAGACAATAGTATTAATAAATTGCATATGATTTGGCAGCCATGGGTTAACCACTTAAGCCCTGGACCATTTTGCTGGCTTAAAAACAGAGTGCTTTTTGCGATTTGGTACTGCGTCGCTTTAACTGACAGTTGTGCGGTCGTGCAATGTGGCTCCCAAACAAAATTGACGTCCTTTTTTCCCACAAATAGAGCTTTCTTTTGGTAGTATTTGATCACCTCTGCAGTTTTTATGTTTTGCGCTATAAACAAAAAAAAGAGCCACAATTTTGAAAAAAAAGCATTATTTTTTACTTTTTGCTATAATAAATATCCCCCAAAAATATATATAAAAATGTTTTTTTCCTCAGTTTAGGCTGATATGTATTCTTCTACGTATTTTTGGTAAAAAAATCACAATAAGCAATTATTGATTGGTTTGCACAAAAGTTATAGCGTTTACAAAATCGAGGGTTAGTTTTATGGCATTTTTATTAATATTTTTTTTTTTACTAGTAATGGCAGCAATCGGCAATTTTTATTGTGACTGCAACATTATGGCAGACACATTGGACATTTTTGACACATTTTTGGGACCATTGTCATTTATACAGCAATCAGTGCTATACAAATGCACTGATTCCTGTGTAAATGACACTGGCAGTGAAGAGGTTAACCAGGAGGTGGCAGTGTAGGGGTTAAATGTGTCCTAGGGATGTGTTTCTAACTTTGGGGGGCGTGGCTGTGATTTACAGATCACTGATCTCTGCTCCAATCACAGGGAGCAGAGATCAGTGTCACTTGTTGCTAGGCAGAATGGGGAGATGCTGTTTACATTGGCATCTCCCCATTCTTCCTCACCGTGAGACGATCACAGCGATCAAGTTTGTGGGACCCGTGGTCGGACTTACGGGGGTCCTGACTGGCATGCACATGTACCGCCGCTGACGCGCACGCGATGGCATGGTGACAATTTGAAAGGGATGTACCTGTACGCCCATTTGCCTGTCTGTGCCATTCTGCCGACGTACATCGTCGTGCGCTGGTCAGGAATCGGTTAAGCACTTCTTTTCTTCTGATTTTGACCAGTCATTGATGTTACCCTATTAGAATTCTTGTTGTATTAATGTATTATTACTTATCCGTGTCGAGAGCCGGGTCACCACTTTGAGAGATTCTTTCCTTTCTTCTCTTCTTTTCTTGTCTTACTATATGACTTACTAGGATTTCTTCAATATGTAGGGCAAACCTGTGTAATCCTTATTTGATATTCAACGCTAATGTTGTATTGCCTGTATAGTTCTTATATTCTATACTCTTCTTACTCTACTTATTTTTCTTTTCTTATTTACTATGCAAATGACAATTTTGGGTTACCTTAACATGTTACTTAATGACTCATATCTCATTAATAATGAGTGATGCTTTTATGAGTGTTAGATTATTACATTTTTTTTACTCTTTAAATAAGTTATATACCATTAACAATGTGTAAGGAGAGTTACTCCTTTCTCTTTTTTTATTTTTATTTTCTCTATCTTTTCCTCTCAGATATATTGAATGGCCCAATTATTGTTTGCATCAACATTTTTAATTTCAAATAACCATGCCCCACCCATCCACAGCTTGAGCCCATAGGAGGTGGAAAGGTGGTCTTGAGGCATGCTTTATATCTCTCATATATATCTTTTGACCTCTATTTAGGTCCTCACATTTATAACTAATTCATATTATATCTATTATCTTTGATTCCACCTCTACTGTGAGGTTAGTTATAGTAGTGAATATATAGATATGATTCTACTGTTCATATGTGTATCCCATGTTACAATAATTGTTATACTTTATCTTCTCTTATACAAATTTCAATAAAAATATTGAACAAGGAAATGTATCTTACTCAAAACATGTTATCATGAAAAAGGAATACATCTAGGAAAGCTGGTTAAGTCTGAAATGACAGTTGTAGAGCCATGATTTTTTGCGTTTGAAACGCATTTTTATGCATTATAAATTTCACAAAAGATCCATTCAAATGACTCATGAGAGGCATAAAGCAGCAGTTGTAATCATCAAACAGTGGTTGCAAAAGTCTGATGGTTAGGAACTGATCAAGAGGTAAAGTATAAAGGTGAATAGTGATAGACAAACTTCTGATGGGACGTTTCGCGAACACGATCCGCAAACGTGCCTATGTTCACGAACCTTGCGGTTCGCGGCGGACCCCATTGACTTTAATGGCAGGCGAACCTTAAAAACCTCCAGGTCATATTTTCAGCCACAAAATACTTACTAGCTGTGCACACATAGTCCCACAACATGGACACTGACATACCAGAAGTATTAAGTGAATCTGGGATCAACAACGACAAGCATTCTTTTTTTATCTGTGAAATTTTGTCAATTCAGGAGCGCATGAAGGCCATGGAGGAGAGGCAAGGTCAGGCCAGGCTATGAAGGGGGTGCAGGAGATGATCGGTGCCACAGTCAGGGCAGCGCAGTCCTGTGCCAGTTTCCCAGTGTGCCAACCTGTGCTTGAGCCCCTGACCCCTCCCTCTGCCCAGCCCCCACCTATGCAGGGCTCCACTGCGGTGGTCCAGAGGTGCCAGTCCAGTGCTGATCCTCAGCCATGATGCTGGCACTGCCTGCTGATTGGCTTCTCTGCTGCTATCTCCCTCACTGACACCAGCACTGAGATAGAACACTGACACCAGCACCACGATAGAGACTGAGCACTGACACCAGCAACGAGATAGAGAGCACTGACACCAGCACCGTGATAGAGAGCACTGACACCAGCACCAGGATCGAGAGCACTGACGCCAGCACCGAGATATAGAGCACTGACACCAGCACCATGATAGAGAGCACTGACACCAGCACCGAGATAGAGAGCACTGACACCAGCACCGTGATAGAGAGCACTGACACCAGCACCGTGATAGAGAGCACTGACACCAGCACCGTGATAGAGAGCACTGACACCAGCACCGTGATAGAGAGCACTGACACCAGCACCGAGATAGAGAGCACTGACACCACACCAGCACCGTGATAGAGAGAACTGACACCACACCATCTGCCTGTGAATGCAAAGCTGCAAGGAGTGCAGGGCCAGTGTGGCTCTTGGCTTCCAGGCACAACAGACGCAGTACAGCATGGCAACGTCTCACCTGGCATGTCAAATAGGTTCTGGGGATCTTGGGTGGAGCAGCGGAAGAGAGGCTAGCAGCGGAAAAGGAGGAGTCAGCCGAGGAGGAGAGGGAGGATGGAGTAGGAGGAGGAGAAGAAGAGGCAGGCCTGCATGCAATCCGTGGCAGTAAAACCAAATCTACACGGGTGTCACAGGTTACATGCTTGACAGCCGTCAGATGGCTCACCCAGTGGGCAGTAAAAGTCATATACCTTCCCTCCCCGTGTTTGCTAGACCACGTGTCTGTGGTCAGATGTATCTTGGCACCGACACTGTGTGCCAGAGATACATTCACTTGCCGCTGAACATGGCCATATAGCTCTGGGATGCCCTTCTGTGAGAAATACTTCCTTCCTGGGACCTTCCATTGTGGTGTTCCAATGGCCACAAATTTTCAGTCCACCAGTTTATATGGCAATAATTGGTGGGCTATTAGTTCTGACAAGCCAGCCATCAACCGTTGGGCAAGAGGGTTATCCGGTGTCATCATTTTTTTACGCTTGAACATTTGGCCCACGGAAGCCTGCCTTTTTCCAGAAAAAAGCGAGGACAGCATGATGGAAGGTGGAGTGGAGGACAATTCTGAGGAGAGAGGAGAAGGAGAAGTAGAAGAGGCTGGATGGTGAGAGCCTGGAGTGTAACTTTGTGGGTTCCATTGCTCCCACTTGGCTTGGTGATGGCAGCTCATGTGCCTTCTTAAGGCGGTCGTCCCTAGGTGAGTGTTGGGCTTACCGCCACTTATGCGTTGACTGCAAAGGCTGCAGATGGCAACACTATTGTCAGCTGTGGACACGTTAAAAAAAGCCCACACTGCAGAGCCATGTGCTGGTGTTCAGGGAGCACCAGATGTGACCGTACATGGTTAATGCCTCGCTACTGATACATTAGCAGTCTGGTTTGTCCCCCCCTGTGCAATGTAAGTTCTGCCTGCTTCTCCTCCCTATCTGCTGGTCCATATCTCCCTCTGAACTCCCCTCCTCATCCCTAGACACGCCATCATTAACGTCACCTTCCCCACCGCTATAATTAGAGATCTCGGAGTAGGCAGCAACACCGGGGACCGACCTCCTTGAGCTGATCTGGGTACTGTCGTCAGACTGCTGAATGGCGGTTGTTGCTACCTCCTCTTCCTGATCCAATGCCACGAATGGCTGCGCATCGGAATGTCTTGTGATGGATCGGAAAATAATTCCTGTGACTCAAGCGGAGGGTATATGGTGGTGGTGGTGGTGTTGGTGGTAGTGTCTTTGGGGGTGCACACAGCAGAGAGTGAAGAGGGTGCAGATCGAGAGGATGAGGAGGGTGCAGAAGAGTAAGGCTGAGTGAGCCACTCAACCAAGTCTGGTGCATTCTTTGACATAATCGCATGCACCTTCTGCAATTTGCCACTTTGGCTCAAGCCTGTTGCTCCTGCCCTACCCCTACCACCCCTGCGGAAGAGCCTGCCTCTTCCTCTGCTTGTCATTCTGTGACAAAAGTCTCTAGAGATGTGCAGTATATGTGGAAGAAGGTATATAACACCCCACTTCAATCTGTCGTTTTGGGGGGGGCCACTGGTATCACACCAGTTATAATACTTTTTTCTAATTGCATTTGTCACTCTTTGTAGTATCGCTGCAGAACCGCTGAGCAGTCACAATGCTGTACAGTGGAAATGCACTATACTATGCTTTCTATATTTGAAAGTATTTTATACGTGTATTACACCCCTATATACTGCACACCAAATAGTACACCTATACCAGTCCTTAAAAGGACATTTGTGGACCTAATAGTAGCTAGCTAGTAGCTAGTGAATTACAGACTGTCCCTGCTTCAAACAGCAAACTCTATCCCTACACTGAGAAAAGACAGCTGCAGAATCGGTCAGCACTGCAGTGCACTATAATATGCTTTCTATATTTGAAAGAAAGTATATTATACATGTATTACAACCCTATATACTGTACACATATACCAGTCCTTAAAAGGACGTTTGTGGACCTAATAGTAATAGCTAGTGATTACAGACTGACTGTCCCTGCTCCACACAGCGTCCTTTCCCTACACTGACAAAAGACAGAATGTAAAATGGCCGCCAGATCAGGTCTATTTAAAAGGTAGGGGGTATGTCCATGTGCTCAATGTCTCAATTGGCTGTCCTGTACTTAAAAGGACGTTTGTGGACCTAATAGTAGCTAGCTAGTAGCTAGTGAATTACAGACTGTCCCTGCTCCAAACATCAAACTGTGCCTATACTGAGAAACGACAGCTGCAGAATCAGTCAGCACTGCAGTACACTATAATATGCTTTCTATATTTGAAAGAAAGTATATTATAAGTGTATTTCAACCCTATATACTGTACACTTATATCAGTCCTTAAAATGACTTTTGTGGACCTAATAATAGCTAGCTAGTGATTACAGACAGACTGTCCCTGCTCCAAACACCAAACTGTCCCTACACTAAGAAAAGACAGCTGCAGAATTGGTCAGCACTGCAGTGCACTATAATATGCTTTCTATATTTGAAAGAAAGTATATTATAAGTGTATTACAACCCTATATACTGTACACCTTTACCAGTCCTTGAAAGGACTTTTGTGGACCTAATAGTAATAGCTAGTGATTACAGACTGTCCCTGCTCCAAACACCAAACTGTCCCTACACTGAGAAAAGACAGCTGCAGAATCGTTCAGCACTGCAGTGCACTATAATATGCTTTCTATGTTTGAAAGAAAGTATATTATAAGCGTATTACAACCCTATATACTGTACACCTATACCAGTCCTTAAAAGGACGTTTGTGGACCTAATAGTAATAGCTAGTGATTACAGACTGACTGTCCCTGCTCCACACAGCGTCCTTTCCCTACACTGACAAAAGACAGAATGTAAAATGGCCGCCAGATCAGGTCTATTTAAAAGGTAAGGGGTATGTCCATGTGCTCAATGTCTCAATTGGCTGTCCTGTACCCCATGATGGATGTAACATGGGTTAAAATTCTTCACAATGTAAACAAATATCTCTGCCACGAACAGCGCCAGAATCGCGAACAAGCAAAGTTTGCCACGAACCGACGCCGGGCGAACCGCAAGGCCATCTCTAAAGTTAGATATTGTAGACCAGGAACATGCAATTAGCGGACCTCTAGCTGTTGCAGAACTACAAGTCCCATGAGGCATAGCAAGACTCTGACAGCCACAAGCATTACACCCAGAGGCAGAGGCATGATTGGACTTGTAGTTTTGTAACAGCTGGAGGTCCGCTAATTGCATTTCCCTGTTGTAGACTATTTTTTTATGATTCTATATATTTTACTGCGCACAGACAGGCAGGAATTTACTAAACCAATTTTTAAAGTACACACCTTTTTTCTTGCAGCAGTCAAAACTTAATTTAAATTAAATTAATTTGAGCACACCATAGCACAATAGGTACACTTATAGAATCTAAGCATACACTGCAAAAAAAACACACATAGGGGGTGCAAACACCTAGTGCATTACCCGAGATTTATTAACAAGAAAAACAAAAAAACAAATGAATGCTCACAAATGACAGATGTAACATGCATGACAACACACTCCAATGACCATCAGTGCGGCAAAAAGTGACCAGATTGTGGCAATGTTGGCAAGCTGACGTGTTTTGGGGATGCATCTCCTTCCTTAGAGCTCCAAGTTTTTTTTAAATAAATCTCAGCTAATGCACTGGCATTTGCACCCCCTGTGAATTTTTTCAAAATTTTGCTTTTTATAGATTTGAGTTGTATAACACCAAGACACCACCCTTTAATGGTTGTAGAATATTATTCACTGTGGCAGCAGGTAAAGATCCTTTGGTGTTTGTTTGACAGCCCCCCCCCCCCCCCCCCCCCTCCGTTTGCAAGGAGAGATAGTTGCTTATTCCTGAAACTACTATCTTAATCCACAGAGACAGGCAATGTTTTGGAAAATTCCAAAGCAGTCATGCCGCGTACACACAATTGGACTATCCGCCGGACTTTGCAACGGAGGTCCGCCGGACTTTCTGAGTGAGCAGACTTGCACCCACAAGACCACACACGAACGGAATAAAGTCCATTAATTTTGAACGTGACTTCAGGTACGACGGGACTAGAGAAGGAAGTCAATCTCGCCGCTTCCATCAGCGAGATTGACACCTTGCGAGCCCCGTCACCTGGTATGGGTTTTAAGGGTAACCCCTATGCCGAAAAACGGTGTGGGGGTCCCCCCAAAGTCCATACCAGACCCTTATCCGAGCACGCAGCCCAGCCGGTCAGGAAAGGGGGCGGGGACGAGCAAGCACCCCCCCCTACTGAACTGTAACAGGCCACACACCCTCAACCCCTCAACATGGGGGGTGGGTGCTTTGGGGAAGGGGGGCGCTCTGTGGCCCCCCACCCCAAAGCACCTTGTCCCCATGTTGATGAGGACAAGGGCCTCTTCCTGACAAACCTGGCCGTTGGTTGTCAGGGTCTGCCCAGTAGCTGAGGGAGCCCTGAGTGCAGACTACCATACACAACAGCCCGAGTGTTTTTTTTTTCCCGACAGATCAATAGGCTGTAAAGTCTCTCTGTGTCCCAGCGGTTAAGATTTCTCCGCCTAATAGTGAGGAGACGCGATACTACGGCAGGGATTGGCCGGGTTGCCTGTCCATCTTCTCCGCAACGCCAGTGACGGTGGATGTGAATCGGCCATGTTTTTCCGAGACCATCGGCAGACCTCTGGGTTATCCGGAGTTATCTGAGGATAGGGACGTCCTACGAGTGAGTTCCTGGTTTGTTTTGGAGGAAAGTGCGGACACGGAGGATCTGTCCACCCCCGGAGAGGGTATCTCCATCTACGCTGTTGACTCTGCTCGTGAGGGAGTCCATCGGCTCCAGTAAGGACCCACACTCATTAGAGATACCAGAAAAAGCTGTTTCTCAAGATTTGGGATAAACATCTGATCTGATAAATGGATTGAGAGTTTATTTTTTATTTTTCATTTTTGGTTTTTCATATTTAAAGGGGTTGTAAAGGTAAATGTTTTTTCACCTTAATGCATTCTATGCATTAAGGTGAAAAAACATCTGACAGTGCCTGCGCCCCCCAGTCCCCCCGTTTTACTTACCCGACCCCTCGAAAGTCCCGCGCTCGTCCCCCGACGTCCTTTCCACTGTTCAGCCTGGCCACTGATTGGCTGGAGTGGATGGATGGAAAGCAGCACAGCCATTGGCTCGTGCTGCTGTCAATCATATCCACCGACGCGGAGCGCCGGGCGGCGGGGCCGTGTGATACAGGGAGCTCGCATGAATGTGAGAAGCACCTGTGGGAGGAAGCAGAGACAGACGCCGAGGGACCCCAGAAGAGGAGGTTCGGGGCCACTCTGTGCAAAACGAGCTGCACAGTGGAGGTAAGTATAACATGTTTGTTATTTAAAAAAAATAAATAATTCACTTTACAATCCCTTTAAATTTTTGTCACTATTTATTCTATTTTTGGACTAATATAGGATTAATTTATTTTTGGTCGTTTATGCAGTTCATGGACTATTCACAAAGATATATGAAAGTTCATACAGCTTATGAATTATTCACATGTTTTATATAGGTTTATGTATCACTATATGTATCACTATAATTAAGCTCATTTGGGTGTGTTCACAACACGTATTGTTAGCGCAGCAATATTTTTATTTTTTATGTTTGTTATCCATGTTGATATTTAATGGTGTTTTGCTGCAGCTTGTTCTTCTTTTCTAAAGTTTTTTATAGCGTGGTATTTTATTTATTTTTAGTATTACTAGGGTAGGACCCAATAATTTGGAGTACTTTGACGCAGTAAGTGGGCTTAGCACTATATAACCATATAGTGTGACCAAACCCCCGTATTTTTTTAATATGTTCAGGTGTTTTTAACCACTTGCTTACTGGGCACTTAAACCCCCCTCAGGCCGCGTACACACGGGCGGACTGTTCGCCCAACTTTGTTTGTCAAACAGTTTCGGCAAACAGTCCGCTCAAAATTAGCATGGACGGACATGGCCACACACTGCACTTTTTGAGCGGACTGTTTCAGCGAACTGTTTGCCAAACAGTTCGCTCAACTTTTGAAATGAACGGACTCGCCCACGTAAGGCGGAGGCAAATCCGCCCATTTCGAGCGCGTGTACAGGTAGGCGGGGCCCGCGAAGGAGACGTCGCGAGCTCCGCCGCCTGGAATGGACTTAAAGGGGAACCCCAACGCCGAAAAAAATCGGCGTGGGGGTTCCCCCAAAGTCCACAACAGACCCTTGTCCGAGCACGCTACCCGGCCGGCCAGGAAAGGGGGGCGAGCGAGCGCGCCCCCCCTCCTGAGCCGTACCAGGCCGCGTGCCCTCAACATGGGGGGTGCCTTGGGGAAGGGGGGGGCGCGCGGCCCCCCCACCCCAAAGCACCTTGTCCCCATGTTGATGAGGACAAGGGCCTCTTCCCGACAACCCTGGCCGTTGGTTGTCGGGGTCTGCGGGCGGGGGGCTTATCGGAATCCGGGAGCCCCCTTTAAGAAGGGGGCCCCCGGATACCGGCCCCCCACCCTATGTGAATGAGTATGGGGTACAATGTACCCCTACCCATTCACCTGTGAAATAAAGTACAAAAAAAAACACAACACAGAGAAAAAATATTTTATTGCACAGCTCCGGGGGTCTTCCGTCTTCGGGGGTCTTCTCGCCGGACTCCTCCGCTATCTTCGTGTAGCTCTTTTACTAGCGGAGGAGCCCGGCTTTCTTCCTCCCCGCCGCCGGCCTCTTCTCCCGACTTCGGGGGTCTTGTCCCCCTCTTCGGTTCTTCTGCCGGGCCACCGCGCCTTCTTGTAGCTCTTTTACAGGCGGTGGCCCGGTCTTCTGTCGCCGCTGCCTTCCGTTCTTCTGTCGCCGCCTTCGGTTCTTCTGCCGGGCCACCGCGCCTTCTTGTAGCTCTTTTACAGGCGGTGGCCCGGTCTTCTGTCGCCGCTGTCGCTGTCGCCGTCGCCGCCTTCCGTTCTTCTTCTTCTTCTTGTTCTTCTTCTTCTTCCCCAGGAGATGTTGACACGTCGCTCTCTCCGGCCGGAATGCCAGAGCCGCGCTGTGCGGTCACTTATATAGTGACAATGGGGCGGTGTCACATGGTATATGTCACATGGGTTGGTCACATGGTGACCCCGCCCCCTTACGATGTCATAGTCCCCATGTGACATCAACCCATGTGACCAACCCATGTGACATATACCATGTGACACCGCCCCATTGTCACTATATAAGTGACCGCACAGCGCGGCTCTGGCATTCCGGCCGGAGAGAGCGACGTGTCAACATCTCCTTGGGAAGAAGAAGAACAAGAAGAAGAAGAAGAACGGAAGGCGGCGACGGCGACAGCGGCGACAGAAGACCGGGCCACCGCCTGTAAAAGAGCTACAAGAAGGCGCGGTGGCCCGGCAGAAGAACCGAAGGCGGCGACAGAAGAACGGAAGGCAGCGGCGACAGAAGACCGGGCCGCCGCCTGTAAAAGAGCTACAAGAAGGCGCGGTGGCCCGGCAGAAGAACCGAAGAGGGGGACAAGACCCCCGAAGTCGGGAGAAGAGGCCGGCGGCGGGGAGGAAGAAAGCTGGGCTCCTCCGCTAGTAAAAGAGCTACACAAAGATAGCAGAGGAGTCCGGCGAGAAGACCCCCGAAGACGGAAGACCCCCGGAGCTGTGCAATAAAATATTTTTTCTCTGTGTTGTGTTTTTTTTTGTACTTTATTTCACAGGTGAATGGGTAGGGGTACATTGTACCCCATACTCATTCACATAGGGTGGGGGGGCCGGTATCCGGGGGCCCCCTTCTTAAAGGGGGCTCCCGGATTCCGATAAGCCCCCCGCCCGCAGACCCCGACAACCAACGGCCAGGGTTGTCGGGAAGAGGCCCTTGTCCTCATCAACATGGGGACAAGGTGCTTTGGGGTGGGGGGGGCGCGCGGCCCCCCTTCCCCAAGGCACCCCCCCATGTTGAGGGCACACGGCCTGGTACGGCTCAGGAGGGGGGGCGCGCTCGCTCGCCCCCCTTTCCTGGCCGGCCGGGTAGCGTGCTCGGACAAGGGTCTGTTGTGGACTTTGGGGGAACCCCCACGCCGATTTTTTTTCGGCGTTGGGGTTCCCCTTTAAGCCCATTCCAGGCGGCGGAGCCCGCGACGTCTCCGTAGCGGGCCCCGCCTACCTTCACACGCGCTCCAAATGAGCAGACTTTCCTCCGAGCGGGAACAGTTTGCTCATTTTGAAAGTAGCCTACACACGGGCGGACTGTTCGCTCAAACACAGTTTCAGCGGACAGTTTTTCGGAATTTCCGAAAGACTTTGTCCGTCAAACTGTCCGCTGAAACTGTCCGCTGAAAGCCCACACACGAGCGGACTGTCCGCCCAAACACTGTTCAGCGGACAAGGTTGGGCGAACAGTCCGCCCGTGTGTACGCGGCCTCAGTCCCAGACCAATTTTCAGCTTTCAGCACTGATGCACTTTGAATGACAATTGCGCGGTTATACAACACTGTACCCAAATGAAATTTTTATCATTTTTTTCCCACAAATAGAGCTTTCTTTTGGTGGTATTTAGTTACAGCTCGGAGTTTTATTTTTTGCTAAACAAACAAAAAAAGATGCAAAAAAATAAAAAATAAATAAATCATGTTTTAATAGTTTGTTATAAAATTTTGCAAACGGGTCATTTTTCTCCTTCATTGAAGTGCGCTGATTAGGCGGCACTGATGGCTGCATTGGTGGGCACTGATGGGCTGCATTGGTGGGCACTGATGGGCTGCATTGGTGGGCACTGATGGGCTGCACTGGTGGGCACTGATAGGCATAGTTAAGGCGGCACTAATAGGCACAGATAAGGCGGCACTGATGGGCACAGATAAGGCGGCACTGATGGGCAAAGATGGGCACAGATAAGATGGCATGGATGGGTGGCACGGATAAGTGGCACGGATGGGTGGCACGGATGGGCACTGATAGGTACCACTGATAGATGGGACTGATGGGCACTGATAGGTGGCACTGATAGGTGGCTCTGATAGGTGGCACTGCTGGGCACTGATGGACGGCACTGCTGGGCACTGATGGGCGGCACTGCTGGGCACTGATGGGCGGCACTGGGTCGCAGCACCTTTGAGGCAGATTGTGGGCACTGTGGGTGGCACTGTTGGTGGCACTGCTGGATGGCACTGTGGGTGGCATTGTGGGTGGCACTGTAGGTGGCACTGTGGGCACTATGGGCACTGATGGGGGGCACTGATGGGGGGCACTTACTTTTATTCAGGATGGCACGGCGGTGGGCAGGTGGGCACTGGCAGGGGGCAGGTGGTCAGCTGTATTGCTGGCCGTGATCGGGACTGATGTCCCGATCACGGCCGCCGGTGATCGGCTTTTTTTTTCTCTCCTCGCGCTGTCAGCGCGAGGAGGAATAATAGCCGATTACCGGCTCCGTTCTATCACATGATCAGCTGTCATTGGCTGACAGCTGATCACGTGATAAGGGGTCGGGATCGACCCCTTGCACGGATCGGTGATCAGGCGAGTCTCACGGACTCGCCGATCACAGAGCGCGCCGCGCGCGCCCCTCAGGGGGCGCGCAGGCCGCTCGTATCCGGGACGACGTCAATAGACGTAGTCCCGGAAATGTAGGTCCGCGCTGATGCCGTCATTTGGCAATAGCGTGGATCTGTAGTGGTTAACTAGCCTTCTGGAAATGTCATTCTTGAATGCGTGCGCTGTAATATGTTCTGTCCCAAACAAAGTTAGCGTCCTTTTTTTCCCACAAATAGAGCTTTCTTTTGGTGATATTTGATCACCTCTGCGCTTTTTATTTTTTGCTCTATAAACAAAAAAACATCGTCAATTTTGAAAAAAATTGCATTATTTTTAACTTTTTGCTATAATAAATATCCCCCAAAAATATATAATTTTTTTTCCTCAGTTTAGGCCGATACATATTCTTCTACATATTTTTGGCAAAAAAAATAACAAAAAGGTTTTATTGATTAGTTTGCGCAACAATTATAGCGTCTACAAAATAGGGGATAGATTTATGGTATTTTTACAATTTTTTTTTTACTAGTAATGGCGGTGATCAGCGATTTTTATCATGACTGTGACATTATGGCAGTCACGTAGGACAATTTTGACAAATTTTTGGGACCATTGACATTAATAAAGTGATCAGTGCGATTAAAATTGCATTGATTACTGTAAAAATGTCACTAGCAGTGAAGGTGTTAACACTAGAGGGTAGGGGAGGGGTTAATGTGTATTCTATTTTGTGTTCTAACTGAAGGGGGTATGGGACTGTGCAGGGAAACTAACAGATCGCTGTCCATACTCTGTATGAACAGATGATCTGACAGTTCCCTGCTCAGAGAACTGGAAACTGTGTGTTTACACACACAGCTGCCGGTTCTCCGTGTGCCCCGAGCCATCACGGGAGCCTGGCGGCAATTGAGACCGCTGGGCACCCCCTAGTGGGCGTTTATTTTACAGAAGTATCATAACGTTTCGTGCAGCCGAGCCATGCTGCCACAGTACAACTGCGGCGCCTGGTCGGCATGTGGTTAAAGAGTAAGTTCACCTTTGTTCTCTTTTTTTTCTAAATTCCAGCCCCCCCATGATACACTAATAGAGCATTCATGTACTGTTTTTGCAAAAATATCAACGCTTCCCATAAAATCTACAGACACTTACCTTGCTGTCCTCCATCCATGCTTACAAATGTATCTATTGCTTCTGTCTTACTTCTTTACAGATTTTAGGTTATGACACAGGAAGGATTTGACCAGCTGACCTCATTAGCACCCTGCATCATCCACTCACCCATTCCCAGCTGCATGTTTTTAAGTGAAATGCAATCAATTAGTGATCACCCTTCTCACTAAATATACCTGTGTCATTAGCTACAGTCTGTAAAGAAGTAAGAAAGAAGCAATAGATACATTTGGAAACATGGATGAGGACAGTGAAGTAAGTGTCTGTAGATTTTAGGGAAAGCTTTCATATTTTTGCAAAAAAAAGTACATGAATGCCATATTCGTGCATAGGGAAGCTGGAATTTTTTTAAAAAAGTGAACTTATCCTTTAAGGCACAAAGGTTAACTATTGGTTACATTTATTTGCTAATTCCTTCTAGCATTCTCTAGAATTGTTACATTTTGTCTCTTGTTACAAAGATGTATGTATTTCATATGCTCCTCAGCTCCATCTAGTGGCAATAATGGCTATTTTACTACTAACAAAAATAAATAAACATTGGTTCAGAAGGGAAAATCATGCGGAATTAATTTACATAAAGGTATTCTGAATGAATGGCTATGCATTTTTTTTATATAAATGTGTGTGCCAGAAACAACTTAATTTCCTTTTTTAGCTGCTTTATTTTTTGTTTGGTGCATTATTGTTTTTGTTTTTATATTTTCAGATTTGTTCTTTAGCCACTTAAGGACCGAGCCTCTTTTTGAGATGTGTAGTTTACAAGTTTAAAACCTTTTTTTTGCTAGAAAATTACTTCGAGCCCCTAAACATAATATTTTTTTTCTAACACCCTAGAGAATAAAATGGCAGCCATTGCAATACTTTCTGCCACACTGTATTTGCGCAGCAGTCTTTCAAGCGCACTTTTTTGGAAAAAAGACACCAGCAAAGTTAGCCCAATTTTTTTAAGTTTGTGAAAGGTTATGTTACACCTAGTGAATTGATACCCAACATGTCACGCTTCAAAATTGTGCCTGCTCGTGGAATGGCGACACACTTTTACCCTTAAAAATCTCCATAGGCAAAGTTTAAAAATGTGTACAGGTTGCATGTTTTAAGTTAGAGAGGAGATCTAAAATTATTGCTCTTGCTCTACCGATCGCAGCGATACCTCACATGTGTGGTTTCAACACCGTTTTCAAATGCAGGCGCTACTCACATATGCGTTCACTTCTGCATGCGAGCTTGGCAGGATGGGGCATGTTTAAATTTTTTTAAATTATTATTTATTTAACTATTTATTTTTACACTGTTTTAAAAAAAAAAAACTTTGTTACTTTTATTCCTATTACAAGGAATGCAAACATCACTTGTAATAGAAAAAAAGCATGCCAGGACCTCTTAAATATGAGATCTGGGGTCAAAAATACCCCTCTCCCGCCGCCGATAAAAGTGAATCCGCCACAGAGACCACTATTATCGGAAACTGGACTGCTGGCCGAACAAGAGTACCAGGGTTATTGCAGCTAGCTGCTGCCATAACAACACTATCCCCCTTCACAGTTAGGATGCATATCGGCGGAGGTCTGGTAGAGGTTAGCGCCTATTTACAATAGGAACTGCATGTGAGTCGCAAAGGAACTCTGTGTGGCTCTTGTGAGATTCACATACTAATTCATAATGGGCTGAAATCTCACCGAACCAAAAGTAATGCATGCGCTACATTTTAAAACACATGGCAAACACATTGCATGGTACTTTTGTACCACGCAGTCTGGTGCAGGCAAATGAACTGTGTTTGTGGTCTGCATTTGAAGTGTCATTAACTTTGCACTGACCCCCACAGCAGATCACAAGGGCAGTGCGATTGTAATGTGGTATGGGAAATCGCACCGGAATGCAGCTTTCCTGCACTGCATTCTAGTGTGAATAGCTCTTTACTTTCAGTTAGGTGAAACAAGCTGAGGTTCACTTTTTCGTTTTAGGATTTTGGTTTAGTGTGTTAGGTTTCCTTTTTTTAAGAGACTTACAGTTTATTTTGGAATATATATTGGCTAGGGTCCTTTATTTTAGAACATGAATTGCAGCATGAACTTCATCTGCATCTGCAAATTAAAAAAATCTGCCTGGTCTTTCCCTTTGAAAATGCAGCCTAATAAAATTGTCCAATTTCTGGACTTTTGATTTCTTGATTAATACCTGGCTGGTTTCTCACATAGAAATTTTGACCTAATAAGGTTTCATGCACATTGGCATGAAAAATGCCAAAAATTGGCATGAAAAATTACTATTTTATGCCTCTGAATGTAGCTGCGTGATATGTAATGTGCCTTCATGCTGTCTACTCAAAATTTATTTCAATCCCTTATCCAATATCCATTGGATACAAGTCTAGTATGGATTTTAGGGGGACCCTAAGTTGTTTTTACAAGCAAAATGAAGTTAGCAATTAACTGTAAATTTAGTGGCAATAGTTTTTTTTTCTAAATGCCATTTAATTTGCATGTGTTTTAAAGGATTACTTTTATTTCTTATTGTTATCCTTTAAGCCAATCTTAAATCTATTTCTTTTTTTTGCATTGATACATTATCCCTCATGGTAAAAGCTTTGCAAATTGTCATTGAAAAAGGCCAGAAAAAAAACAAGATTTGGCTTCAATAGATATCAATATAGTTCAAGCACTATGTTTATGGATTGCAGAATTCCCACTGAGTTCATGGGACGCCCAGAAAACTGAACTTTGTTTGGTTCACTCACTCTACAGTGGATGGGTCAGGCCAAAAATATTAAACCCAAGAGTCACCTGCTGGGTCCTGGCTCTCCAAGATTTCCCTTTTAAGTTGAGCATTGAGCAGCTTTTCATCAGAAAATTCAGATATGCCCAATAGCCCCTTTTTTGTCCAATGCAGAGTTAAGCATGGGGTTTACTAGAAAAAAGAACATATGACTGAGTGGCATGGTTGTCACCATTCCTGTAATCTATGCTAAATATCAATCGACCTCTTTTGAGACTTTGAAGGCAACCAATATAATATTGCTATTGTTAAAAATAGATCATTCTTTATTGTTGCTTTCTGCTATCTTTTTTTTTTCTTTTTTAAATCACCTATAAAAACATTTGTGATTATGTTTCTCCAACCATATTACAATACGCAACTGCAGTTATTCTTGGAGCTTTAGAGGGCAATCCAATATGGAGGAGGACTTCAGATGGGATGTACTTTTTCATGTGAATGGTCATAACATCTGAGGCCGCGTACACACGGGCGGACTGTTCGCCCAACTTTGTCCGCTGAACAGTGTTTGGGCGGACAGTCCGCTCGTGTGTGGGCTTTCAGCGGACAGTTTCAGCGGACAGTTTGACGAACAAGGTTTTTCGGAAATTCCGTAAAACTGTCCGCTGAAACCTTGTTTCAGCGAACAGTCCGCTCGTGTGTAGGCTTGTTCGTCAAACAAAGTTGCGCGCATGCTCAGAAAGGATTTTCACGCCGAAAGTTATAATGCAGTGTATAGGATGTCGTATTTTTCGTCCCGTCGTACGTGCCGTTCACGTCATCGCGCACGGTTTCAGCAAACTGTTCGTTCGTCGTGTGTGGCCATGTCCGTCCATGCTAATTTTGAGCGGACTGTTTGCCGAAACTGTTTGACGGACAAAGTTGGGCTAACAGTCCGCGCGTGTGTACGCGGCCTGACAGTTGTCATGGAGACTCATTTTCAACATTTGTGGGTCAATTCAGTGTTCCTTGTCTATCATGGGAATGATCTTGGCTGTAGTGGTCTACAGTCTTTTTTGACGACATGGGTGAACACTTGGGTCTAACAAGATAGCATATTATAGTGGTATTATATCATTACTAAGTCACTACTGTAGCATGTAATGGAAGAACCACTGAGCACTGCAAAGGAACCTAGGAGATTGTTTTCTTGCAGGTATAACATTTTAAAATATACTTTTAGCAAGCAATGGAGTCTCTTTAGGAAGAGAATTAAAACATTTACCTTTCTTAAAAAATAATCTTTTCCAGTATTTTCTCAGCACTAGTTACATTATTAAAGACTGGAATCTTGGTCGTGGAATCTCTGAAGAATATAGTGTTTGGACTGGCTGATCTTTTCCTTTAGATATATCATTTATGCAAGTTTCTAAACCATTGTGCATGTAGCCAGTACTGAATGGAGGCTGGAGCAGCATTTTTTTAAGAGAGAGTATGCTTTTAACCAGAGGACATGAACTCTGAAAGCTATAGTCACAAAAGATCTGATAATTTGTTGAAAGATCTGGTAATTTAGAACACAATTGGGGAGATCCATGCAATGCAAATTCCTTTCCAGCAAGCTGCACAATAGTTACATCACAAAATTTTACTCCAAGTCTCCTAAAATTGGTAAACAGCTATGAAGCTGTTGGAACATGAGTGTCCTTACATTCCAGAATTCAAATTACTATTCTATGGAAGAATTAAAAAGGAAATGTAACATTTTCAGGGCACTGCTTAGGGATAATTAATATGTTTTGTTGTTCACTATAACATAATAAATCTTCACTTTTTGAGTTTGGGTCTATTTAAACTCTGCTCTTCAACCTTTGAGTTATGTCTGCTTTAGCTCTGTAAAGATATGCTAGTTTAAAAGTTACAACATAGCAAACCGATTGAGAAGTGGGTACTTAACAGAAGATGTAATAAACCAAAACAAATCAAAGGTGTTTGCGATTTGTCCATGGTGAGTACATTTTTAACTGTGGAATGAGGATTTGTAGACATAAAAAGTACTGATGTGTCCTTAAGGCTGCATGCTAAGCTAATATGAAATACCATGTATTACATTCATTAATGTTTACATTTCTTAAGTGCTGCCAGGCTGACATATATGTGTCCATTGTGTTTATACCATGTGTGCATATATATATATATATATATATATATATATATATATATATATATATATATATATATATATATATATATATATATGAAAATACTTTTTTACTAGTGTTACGAATAAAAAATGTTTACTAAATACTTTACCTCCACAAGCCAATTGCCTCATTTAAAGTCCCACATTCTCTTATGTACTTGAACTCGGGATGGAAGTACATATTTTGTGCCTCATTTAAAGTCCCAAACGCCCCCCTCTTGGCTTAAGGCTGCATTTAAACATTTCTTGTGGGTTTTCACTGCAGGCAGACATGTGAGCATTTTAAGCATAAAATGCTTATGGATACACTGTTATGTAGACATTGGCGAACTTTGGCCAGTTGTGGAAATGTGGGTGGCTCCATGCTGTGATAAAGAAAAGCAAAATCTGCTATTTTAAATTTCTTATAGAAATCTAAAAAAAAACAATTAATGCTGAACCACATGTTCACCATATAAAGTCTGTTGCAGTAAAAAACGAATGTGACCGCACAATGATATGTATTATTTGCCATATATTTAATGTTATACTGTATGTGTATCATGTAATGCAAATAGCTATTTAGTATTTTCTCCTAACAATATTCTTTTGATGTATGCAAAATTAGTCTGAATACATGCATTTTTCTTATATACAGTTTTCTATTTTTAAAATATACCATTTTAGTTATCAGTCATTTATAAGATCAGTGGGGTATCGTTGCAAGCACTGGAAGGCTACAGAAGTAGCTGCTCTAATTCTGTAGATATCACACAGTACCTGTTGCACATTTAGCTGACATATTGAACAAAAACCTGTATCTTGGCTTGCTTTTGTGGCTCGAACATTTTCTAAATATAGACTGAAATCAACAGTTTATGCAGAAGTGGCTAAAATCAATCAATGATAAATAATATAGGTAAAAATAAGAAACAAATTAGGTAACTTTTAATCTCATATCCATGTTATCTGCAGCAACTTATTGTACCAGTTAAAGCATGTTGAATTGATAAAAGTTTTGATGATAATAGGCAGCTAGTTTAACAGTATATCTATCTATCTATCTATCTATCTATCTATCTATCTATCTATCTATCTATCTATCTATCTATCTATCTATCTATCTATCTATCTATCTTTTATTCTGTCTGTCTATCTTAAAGTGTGTGTGTGTCTCTAAGTAATTTTAGATACACAAGAATTATATACTTATATACTTACTAATTTATATTTATGATTTAGTAAGTATTTCGTTTTAAAATGTTTGCTTATCTATCTATCTATCTATCTATCTATCTATCTATCTATCTATCTATCTATCTATCTATCTATCTATCTATCTATCTATCTATCTATCTATGTGTGCCTGTACATTATTATAGATATACAATAATAATAAATGTTCAATATACAGTGATGCTGATTTACTAAAGCTGGAGTGTGCAAAATCAGGCTCACTTCTGCAAAGAAATGTTTCAATGTTTTATTTCCAAAGTTTAATTGAACAAGTTGAGGTTAGAAGCTGATTGCCTACCGTGCACAGTTCCACCAGATTCTGAGTGCACCGGTTTTAGTAAATCTCCCCCAATATCAGGATTAGGTGGTGTTTTTCTTTATTACCCATGGACAAAATAGGGTTCTGAAGAAATTATTAAATAAATAGCAACATATACCTTAAGTAGAATAGAATGGATATGACTGACAGATAGTCATTTATTTAAGTTACAGTATGTAAAATAGTTAGTAAACAATATATATGATATCAATGGCAAAGTACACATTTGGCTATTACAATCAACTGCATATGTGACATATTTATTTCTGCATATAAATTGTAATGATGCAATAATGGTGTACCTTAAAAGAAGTGTAAAATGATGGCCATTCATCTTCTTCTGTCAACTCTGTAGCAGAAATTGTTGATGTGCAAGTTGTAATAATTAAATCCAGTGCTTCCGTGCTTCTGTTTGAATCAATGTTTGCTTCTGTAAAATTAACTTGCATTGCGAGGTCTGGCTGTGTAGCAGATAACCACTGCTCTTCTTTGGCATGAATCAGAACAGAAAAAGCAAAAACAAAAATGTGAACACAGCTTCTTTGCTCTACCAGTGACTAACTGAGGCATACAGCTTTAGAACAGCTTCATTTGAGCAGAAACAGGAGTCCCTCTTCAAGCTGTATTTATCACTGACAGTATACTGTGACGGAGAAGAAAGGGGAAAAAAAAAAAAAGATAGCCACATATTTTTACACAGCAGCAAACACTAGCCTCATGAAATGCAGCACCGTCTTCTTTGCATACGTATGGCATGCATTATTCTGCAGATGCACACTTTGGATCCATTGGGATGTACATTATTTATTTGCTATTATATTACAGAATAAATGCAAATGATATCTATCTATCTATCTATCTATCTATCTATCTATCTATCTATCTATCTATCTATCTATCTATCTCTTTTTGTGCATCATAGGTACAGTACAAAAGAGATATTTCTGAATTAGTAGGTCTTTACTTTTACTGCTTTTGCATATCTATCTACTTATTCAGATTCAACCTACCATCTATTATTCCTATATGTAGTGCCAATATACTGTAAGTAATGCTGTATAATAATTATTCAAGCTGCAACTCCTGCCAAAACTTTTTTTTATAAGAGAGAGTGCAGAAGAAATAGTTAAAAATCATTGCCAGCTTTTTTTGTTGCTGTCTCTGTCCCAGCTTGAGCAAATAACAAAACAAATGCATATGTTAAGAAGAAAGGGATTACTTAATTATTTCAGTTTATCATCTCAAAAAATTTAAGAAAATAAAGGGGCTAAATTACTAACTCCCTACAATTCATTCATAACACCTAACAACTGACAGGTCAAGTGAATAACACCGATTATCTGGTAACATCTGAAAGTTGGTAGGATATATTAGGCAACAAGTAAACATGTTGTCCCTGAAGTTTTTGTGTTGAAAGTAGAAAAAATGGGCATCACAGTTTGTGTATGGAGCACTCTCTTGTGTTTGTTGTCTATGTCATGCTGCCTGTGCTGACCTGTGTCCACAGCCAAAAGCGCCTACAATGGGCATGTGAGCATCAGAACTGGATTAATGGAAGAAGGTGGACTAATCTGATTAATCATGTTTTCTTTTTTGTCATGTGGATGGCTGGGTGTGTGTGCATCACTTACTTGGGGAAGAGATGGCACCAAGGTGTGGTATGGGAAGAAGGTAAGCCAGCAGAGGCAGTGTGATGCTTTGGGCAATGTTCATGTTCTGCTGGGAAATCTTGGTTCTGCAACTTATGTGGATGTTACTTGACATGTACCACTTTCCTAAACATTGTTGCTGACCAAGCACACTCCTTTCTTGGAGATGGTATTCCCTGATAGCAGTGGCCTTTTTCAGCAGGATAATGCACTGCCAAAATGCAAAAATGGTTCAGAATGGTTTAAGGAACACAACAACGAGTTTGAGATGTTGACTTGGCTTTCAAATTCTCCAGACCTCAATCCATTTAGCATCTGTTGGATGTGCTGGAAAAGCAAATCCAACCCATGGAGGCCCCACATTGCAACTTACAAGACTTACATACAGTGGCGTCAGTAGGGTTGGTGTCACCTGGTATGATAAAACATGGTATCACCCCCCCCCCCCCCAATAATTTTTTTGCCCATATAACACTGTAAATATTGGCAATAGTAGAATAGTAGTGTTGTTAACAACAATCAAGCAACTAGCAAATTTGATTTGCTATAATAAGGCTTACTGGTAGGTAAAATGAATATCTCCTAAATGAGCACCATGTAGGAGATATTCATTATTCATTATTATTCATTATTGTGCTCTGAAGGTCCGGCATACTGTGCTGGACTGTCAAGCACTGTGCCATAACCGAGGGCTCCCTCACACCTGTGCGGGAATGACGCTATTGCAGCTCTGCCCATACTTTGCATTATCTGCTGTCCTCAAGGACAGATCCGATCCAGAGATGCCACTGTATGGCAATCTCTGAATTGGATCTGTCCCTGAAGAAAGCAGATAATGGCATCAGTGGCCTTGATGATTTGATTTGGATTTTGGAACTGACCTGCTGATACTGTGTGTTGCATGCTGGATGTGATCAGAGAAAATGGCAAGATGCTGTGACCTGCCGACAACAAGGGGTGTTGTTTGCTGGACTGTGGTGGACAGTATCTGATAGCCACAGCCAGGGAAGATGGCAAGATGCTGCTGCGACCTTCTGCTCACTGAACGGATCTGTCTGTGTACACCTGGGCTTGGGACACCCCCTCCCTTATCAGATCAGCTTAGGGTGGCTTAGCTCAGCTACTATACCCAGGTACAGTAACAGGCTGCAGGGTGTCCGCCAGAGCCGCCGCCCCAAGGTAAGGTGTGCTAGGTGAGTGAGGTTGCCATGGTGTTGCCACGCAGACCCAGTTAAACCTGAGCCGCTCAGAGCTGGTGTAATAAAAGGGAGGAGTGTATGTGTCTGGTTCCCTAAGCTGGTCTTATAAGGGGGGAGTTTGTTTTTGCTGCTGCACAAAGCTATATATTTTATATATAATATAATATAGCGGCTGTGTACAGCAACACCCTCCACCTCCCTTATTAGGAGTGGGGGGGGGGCTTCTGTACACAGCTGCTATATCCACCCCCCTTATCAGACCAGCTTAGGGCACCAGACACATACACTCCTCCCTTTTTTTACACCAGCTCTGAGCAGTTTAGATATAACTGGGTATGGGTGGCGACACCATGGCAACCCCCCACCATCTATCACACCTCACTTTGTTGCAGTGATACTGGCAGCACCCCTCATCGCATGCCACCAACCCTCACCTATTCCTGTTCCAGCTTTGGGACAGGGCAGGGCAGGCGGCTCAGGTAAATGGTATGGCTGAGCAGCAGCTGGACAGGAGAGGACAGTGTGCACCACCCGGGTGGAGATAGTGACATGCTCAGCATCGGAGTAGGAGGAGGAAGACACAGCGGCGCTGAAAAAAAAATGCCAAAGGGAGCAAGGGCCTTTGTCATCCTTGGGAAGATGCCACCCCTCTGGCAGGTGTTACCTGGGTGCGGCTAGTACCCCCGTCCCCCCTAGCAACGCCACTGCTTACATGATCTGCTATTGACAGCTTGGTACCAGATGCAACAGCATACCCTCAGAGGTCTAGTGGTGTCCATGCCTCGACGGATAAGTGCTGTATTGGTGACAAAAGGGGGATTGGCTCAATATATACATAATATATATATATATATATATATATATATATATATATATATATATATATACACATGAATCTGTTCAAATAACAATATTACAAGATAAAAGCAAAAGCGTTATTAAATGGTCAAAAATAAATATTTTAAAGGCTCATCTATTGGTCGAAATGCAAAATAATTTATTCATTTTCACATAGAATTTTAACCATTTCTTGTCCACTCCTATTAATCTGAATGATCTTTACGTTTGTAAACTTAGTTTGTGAAGACCCCCACACATTTAATTTCTGGAATTCTGTGACACACATTCATTATGCGCTATTAGTAAGCACTGATCTGTCACAGAATTCACAGAGTCTGCCTTCTGAACTACAGAAATGCTGAGAGGAGGGGCTTTAAAAGGCAGAGTGAATACAGGAGTCACTGCTTGTAGGCAGCAAGGTACCATGGGATATATAGTCCTTTCCTTAGAAATTGACAGTATATGTATACAGCAGAGGAGAAGCTGCAAAGCATCCAGGGAATCCATCATGTTGTGGAAAGAGATGCAGGCAGGAAGCACTCACAACATGAAAGGAGATTTTTTCAAGTGAACTTACATTGGATTGTGGATAATAACTATTGCTTGTATTACTATTACAATGCTGATGTAATAAAAGAAAAGCGTATTCTGTGATCATATAATTGCTTAAAAGGAAGCAGTAAAATGTGTCAAAAGTGTGCGATCTGTCCGCCATAATGTTGTAGTCCTGATTAAAAATCGCTGAACACTGCTATAACTAGTAAGAAAAATAATAATAATAAAAAATGCCATGAATCTTTCCCCTAGATGTAGATGCTATAACTTTTGTACAAAGCAATCAATATACGATTATTGCAATTTTTATTACCAAAAATATGTAGAAGAAGACATATCGGCCTAAACTGAGGAAAAAATTAGCTTTTTTTTAAAAAATTGTGGATATTTATAATAGCAAAAAGTACAAAATATTGTTTTTTTCAAAATTGACACACTTTTTTTGTTTATAGCTAAAAAAATAAATGCAGAGATGATCAAATACCACCAAAAGAAAGCTCTATTTGTAGGAAAAAAAGGACGTCAATTTTGTTTAGGTAGAACGTTGCACGACTGTGCAATTGTCAGTTATTTTTCACTATTTTATTAAACAAAATCGTTTATACACCCTTGGAAAATAATAACTATAAAGTGTTTATATGCTTTGCAGTTAAATTATGCATACTGTATATAGGGCATCCAATGGTGTCAGGTGCTAAATATTTGGGAGGGGGGAGGAAAACGAATGCCATCAATCCACCCCCCGAGGAGACAGACAGGAAAGTGGCATTCAAACCCGTATGGGAGATGGACGGCAGATAGGAAGTTTGCAATCACCGAAAGCACACCAATGACCCCCCTGAGCATTAGATGGATTAGACACCACCTCCTGTGGGAGACTAACCTTAACATAGGAGGCAAGGGAAATGAAGAGCTGGGCCATTGCTTCTCCTCCAGGCTGAACAAAAAGTTCCTGAGACACGATTGGCCAGTATGTCCTGAGACATTAAAAGGATAATCAGGAAAAACAATAGTGAATATTAATTTGCTATTGTCATAAAACTGCCCACTCTTTCTTGAAGCCAATTGGAGCCTCAGGTTCTAATCATGTGCTTCAAAAAAAACAAAAAAACTCATTGGAATCCATGCGTCTGAAGCCCTGCATGTAGATTAGGGGCTAAACGCATGGATTAGGGGACGGTGCCCCTGTTCCCTGTCCGCCACTGAGGGCATCCTACTATCTAAAGGACTTAATGCCAAGAAATATAGTACCATATACAGTACCTGGAAAAAGTATTGGAAAGAGTATTCATACCCCTTGAAATGTTCCACATTGTGTCATGTTACAGCCAAAAACCTAAATGTATTTAATTGGGATTTTATGTGATAGATCAACACAAAGTGGCACATAATTGTGAAGTGGAAGGACAATGATAAATGTTTTTCAGAATTGTTTACAAATAAACATGTGAGAAGTATGGCGTGCATTTCTATTCAGCCCCCTGATACATCTAACTAAAGAGAAAAGTAAAGAAAGAGACACAGCTCTTTCAGAAGAAATGGGATGTTTGGATTGAGATACTAGGTCTGTTAATAAGGTAAGCACCAAGAACAACAAGTCAATAAAAAGATATAAATGTATTAATAATATCTAAAATACAGCCATAATACACATTTGAGACCGTAGGTGGATGCTTGAAAATCAGATGCGTAGAAATGCACAATATGCTGACATGTTTCGCAAAAATGCTTCATCAGGGCTCTGCATCTAACAGTGATTTCATCTACATTACATAAGACATAAACATGTCAGTAGTATAGTGTCAAATATACATTGATACATTCATTGATAATATAACAAACCTTTTATTACATATAATATATCAAAAACATCAATTAGGTGATCACCTGGTCTTCTAAAACATTGGATTCGCTACTACACCCCAAATGATTATCCATTGCCAGCGTGGGAAGGATGTGAGGAGGGAGAAAAGGAAATCTCCCTCCTCGCATCCTTCCCACGCTGGCTCAGCGTGGGACTGTTGGCGCTGCACCATAACCACTAGTAGGTGCTGGTGCGCATGTGCACCTCCAGGGACGCCCGGACCGGAAGTGATGTCAGGGGTCGGCATTGACCCATCAAATCCGGTGGGGTTGTGGACTCTTAATATGGTGGTGTCGGCATCACGCCGACACATACATCTTGTTGTCCGGGGTGCAGTGCGCTGCACATCACTGCTGCTGTTCGTTTATCAGGGGACTTCCTACAAGAGTGTCATTTCATTTTACCAGGTAAGAATGACCACTTTTAGCATTTAGGCTTATTATGTAGGATAAAATTATATAGCTGCAGTGGTTAATGATTATATAGGATGGTAATGAATGGTTTAGGTAATGCAATTTATAACCAAAGTACTAACTATGGAATACATATTTTATTGTGTAGATTCATACTTTAATTTATTATATATATATATATATATATATATATATATATATATATATATATATATATATATATATATATATATATATATATATATATATATATATATATATATATATATATATATAAATTAATTTCCCTAAAAGTGCTTTCCTGCCTTACTATGCTACCTAGAAATGAGGATTACACTAATTATTCCTAAACTATAGGCTCCTCTAATATATTCTACTAATTCCTAATAATATGTTATGCGCAGCCTGATGTCATACCTCTTGGTTTTGTATAGTAACTCACTTATAGGGACTACATTTATATATATATAAATTCAGTAGCAGCACGATCCAACTTCCCCACTGGCTGTCCTGTGTGGATCTGGCTTCCATCAGGAATCAGCCCTAGTCTGGGTGTCCACTAATGGGCGGTCATGGTGTTGGGGGTGCAGTAGCGAATCCAATGTTTTAGAAGACCAAGTGAGCACCTAATTGATGTTGATACAATATATTATACCGTATATACTCGAGTATAAGCCGAGATTTTCAGCCTCTTTTTTGAGGCTGAAAGTGCCCCCTCGGCTTATACTCGAGTCACCGCTGTCTGACTGCTCGATCAGCGTATCGAGCAGACAGACGGCGGACATTAAAATTCAAAAGCCGCGCCTCCTTCTCCGCCTCCGCCTGTGATAGGCGGAACACTGAATTTCCCAGCAGTCAGTGTTCCGCCTATCACGGACATCCGTTCATTCTCATACTACGGACGAGTATGAGAGGATGTCCGTGATAGGCGGAACACAGGCTGCTGGGAAATTGAGTGTTCCGCCTATCACAGGCGGAGGACGGAGGCGCGGCTTTTGAATTGTAGAATGGCCGCCGAGAAGAGCGGCGATCCATCGGCACGACACGGGACGGAGGAGGCACGGGACGGAGGAGGCACGGGACAGAGGAGGCACGGGACAGAGGAGGCACGGGACAGAGGAGGCACGGGACAGAGGAGGCTCGGGACGACGGCGGCTCGGGATGGAGGCTTGGGACACAGGTAGGCTGGACACACACACAAGGCTGCACGGACACACACACACACACACACACACACACACACACACACACACACACACACACACACACACACACACACACAGGGATGGATGGATGGATGGATGGATGGATACACACACACACACACACAGGGATGGATGGATGGATGGATGGATACACACACACACACACACACACACAGGGATGGATGGATGGATGAATACACACACACACACACACACACACACACACAGGGATGGATGGATGGATGGATACACACACAGGGATGGATGGACGGACACACACACAGGGATGGATGGATGGATGGATGGATGGACACACACACAGGGATGGATGGACGGACACACACACAGGGATGGACGGACACACAGGGATGGACAGCCATGTCTCACCCTCGGCTTATACACGAGTCAATAAGTTTTCCAGTTTTTTGGGGGTAAATTGGGGGCCTCGGCTTATATTCGGGTCGGCCTATACTCGGTATATAATAAAAGGTTTGTTATATTATCAATGAATGTATCAATGTATATTTGACACTATACTACTGGCATGTTTATGTCTTATGTAATGTAGATGAAATCACTATTAGACACAGAGCCCTGATGAAGCATTTTTGCAAAACATGTTGGCATATCCTGCATTTCTATGCATCTGATTTTCAAGCATGCACCATCGGTCTCAAATGTGTATTATGGATGTATTTTAGATGATATTAATACATTTATATATTTTTTATTGACTTGTTGTTCTTGGTGTTTACTTTAACAACATAGTATCTTAAACCAAACATCCCATTTCTTCTGAAAGAGCTGTGTCTCTTTCTTTACTTTTCTCTTGCAATTAATACAGGGAGTGTGAGATTTTGTCTGTTGCTGGAAACTGTCCAAATAATTATGTTTCAAACCTCTAACTAAAATCTAGTAGAACCAATTGCCTTCAGAAGTCACATTAATAGTAAAAATATACCTCCTGTATGGAATTTAATCTCAGTATAAATACAGCTGTTTAGAGAACCTTAGTGAACAAACAGCATCATGAATGCCAAGAAATACCAAGAAATACACCAGACAGGTCTGGGATAAAGTTGTGGAGAAGTTAAAAGCAGGGTTATGTTATTAAAAAAAAAAACTACCCCGAACTTTGAACATCTCACAGAGCACTGTTCAATCCGTCATCCAAAATTTTAAAGAGTATGGCACAATTGCAAACCTACCAAGACATGGCCATCCACATAAACTGACAGGAGAGCATAATCAGAGAAGCAGCCAAGAG
Organism: Lithobates pipiens; assembly: GCF_037356315.1. Classification (NCBI taxonomy): domain Eukaryota; kingdom Metazoa; phylum Chordata; class Amphibia; order Anura; family Ranidae; genus Lithobates; species Lithobates pipiens. Next base: position 201,924,702 of record NW_027507764.1, on the reverse strand, counting down.
GCCCATGGTAACTCTGGAGTAGCTGCAGAGATCCACAGCTAAGATGGGAGAATCTGTCCACAAGGACAACTATTAATTGTGCACTCCACAAATCTGGCCTTTAAAGAAAAGTGGCAAAAAGAAAGCCCCTGTCATAAACCAGGTGTGACCAGATTGTGTGAATTGCAAAGAGGAAACCAAAACGCATGTAAGTGAATATAAAAAGTTTATTAAGATGAGTGATCTATAAATACACAAACACCTCCAATATCAAACAGTGATAATGAACCAAACAGTGACTCACAAATAACAAACAACTATACACAGTAGATGGGGAATACGATAATCGAGAACGGAAGCCAGGCCAGGGTCATACACAAAGGATAGCAGATAAACAAGGGCAGTTCCAGAATCACAAACGTAAGCCAAGCCAGGGTCATACACAGCATTCAGCAGATGGGGAAAGGTGAATGGAAATCAGGGCACAAGGCAAGGATGACAGGGAACTGGAACACAGGAGGGACAGGATCAGGACACGCTTGGGATGGGGATTACATACAGGATTGGGTACAGGTTCAGGTCACAGGCTGGCAGGCTAGGGCACAGGGACAATACAAAGGCAAACATGTGATCACAGGCATACATATTTATATGTATGTCTGTGATTAGCTTTAAGTGACACCTGAATGTAGGAGGTACTGTCTGCTCCACACTGCAAGGAAACACCCGCTGGCGGACACCGGTACTACAGCCCAAGGATCCAACAGTGCCACCAACAGGTGAATCCCTCCAATACAGATCCTGAGTGTTGGAAGACACCCAATGGTGGACACTGGTACTGCGATCTAAGAGACCGACAGTGCCACCAATGGTAGAACCCTTTCCTGACAGCCATTGTTGAAAGAAAGCTATAAGAAGTCCAGTTTGCAGGTTGCGAGAAGCCATGTAGGGGACACATGTGGAAAAAGGTGCTCTGGTCAGATGAGACCAAAATGTAACTTTTTGGCCTAAAAGCAAAACGCTATGTTTAGGGTAAAACTAACACTGCACATTAACCGGAACACACCACCCCCACTGTGAAACATGATGGTGGCAACATCATGTTGTGTGAATGCTTTTCTTCAGCAGGGACAGGGAAGCTGGTCAGAGTTGATCGGAAAATGGGTGGAGCCAAATACAGATCAATCTTAGCCCTTGAATAGTAATGATGGGCTAATGGCGCTACCTCAAACCTTATATTACCTTTTATCTTCCCTATAGGCTCTGTGCAACCCAATATGTGTTTGCTATAATGTCCCAATTTTTTGTGTTTATGTCCAACTAATTTTTTCTGTTAACCCAAATTCAACCACGTGCCACTACAAACTAGTTGTATTGATTACCCTACGTTGAGTAACCTCGAAAAAGGTGGACACGTTCAGTTATTCACTAACGTGATCAATCAATCAATCAGAATCCCAAAGGGATAATTAATAAATAAATTAAACCCTAAAGCACCCAAAACCACATATGAAATCCAAGAATCCCAAACAGTGTTCAAACTATTTTTGTGATACTAATTTTTGTGATAATAAAAAAATATTAGTATACTAAACAAAAACAAACGCACTCCGTGTACAAAGACCCTTATAGGGGAAAATATAACACCTATAATCGCACTGCGTTTGCGTAGTTCCTGTGCTAATAATTACTTCCACTGTGCACAATTTATATTTCCACTAAAATACCCCAGTGAATGAAAAAATATTGCAATAAAGAAACAAAGACAACCAAAACCATGAAAAATACAAAAATAAAAAAATAAAAAATGAGATGAAAAATAAAACGAATGTGTGGGGTAATTTCTAACCCCCTTAAGAATGTAAAAAATACAAAAGCCTGGAAGAAATGTGAATAAGATCAAAATATCAATAGATATATATATATATAAAGTCCACAAAAAAGTCTCTTATCAGGTATTTTCAACCATGCGATTATTCTTTTTCAAATAACAGGAAGGTGACTTTTGTGATTAGGCCTGCTTATTGGTGACTTCCGTGCTCGTTCCCCCTCAAGGGTCCCCACTCACCGAATCCACGCACCCCCTAGGGGGTATAGTGCCTGTAATCTGTGTTCCACTAGGTTGAGGATTCTTCTAATTAGCTCTGTCTTCAGCTGGTCCTCCCCAGGGTTTATTGGAAATGATGAAAGAAGGAGGCTTTGTTATCCACCAATGGGTCCTCAAGAAAGAAAAAATCTGCTCATGGTGTAGTATTCTCAATAACTGACCACTTGAGAGAAAGGGAAACGGGCTACAAAAAAGGTTCTTCAAAAAGGCTTCTACAAAGTAATAGCTTCTGCAAAAATGTATATGCCTTATTGATATGTATATAGCAGAGGACTAATGATCACTTAAAATATGCTTTATTACAAAAATGTTATATAATTACAAAAAAGAGAGCTTTTGCATATGCTAAAAAATTATTTTACAGCGCTTTGTGCAAAAAAGGTTTTTCTACAAAAAAAGTCCCCTTAAACCAAAGGTGCGATCTACACCAATTGCACTATGAGCCTGTAAATTTAGTATATATGTACCAATGATGCAGCTCAAAAGAGTATACCAAAAAATGACACAATAAAATAAAATAAAAGTCAGAAAAAATCAAAAAAAAACAAAAAAATATTAAAAATAAAGTAAAAAATATATGCTTAAAAAACAGCAGTACAATCCCTTTTTTTTTTTTTGTGTGCAAACCAGCACTATACACAGGTATATGGAGCCTAAGTCCCCAATTCTCTGTCCTTCTCCCAAAGTTTTAGGGGGTCCTGTTTTTTAGGCACTGCAGGCTGCCCATATACTGGATGCAAAGCTACTTATCTTCATCAAGCAGTTATCCTCCTTGCATGGACAGAGGCTTGAAAGAATTTTAGCACCAGCCCGGTTCGCCAATCCACAAGGGTAGTCACCCTGATCGAACGGCGTGCGCTCCAGCTGCGCTCCACCGGGTCAGGCGCACCGGAAGTGACGTGGTGTACGTAATGACGCTGTACGCGTTTCGTCATAGACGTCCTCAGCAGCGATATCACGTACACCTATACCCACGTCTTTAAAGGTACCTGTACCGCACATTCCCAGCCTCCAGCCAATCGCTGGTCTGGGTGGGTCTACAGGTTTGTTTACATATTGCGTTCCTCATTATATCATGCGAGCTAATCTTTGTGACCATACTCCTAATGCTTATATGCTAAGAAGATGATTTCTACTATCATAAGGGGACATATAAGAATAATGGTGAATGTATTCTCAATACTCCTTACTTTGTACATAATGCTCTTAAGGAGAAAGAGAACCGGACTTACACAGGAAAAAAGGGGAGTTTTTTTAGTAGAATCTTTAGTGTATCCACGTAGCTCATTTATATTAATTTTAATTTCTATTTTACTTATGTTAATTTTATTTCAAAGAAAGGGTTTTTTTTTTTTTTTTTTTTTAATATATTTACTTTACAGATAGGTTCTACATTGCCCTCTGGATTGTTTATGAGCATGGAATGGTCCCTGCTTTATTTTGCTACAGAAAATGCTCATCCCGGGTATCCCAGTAGTTTAACCCGGTATCATTTTGTAAAACTAATATTAGTCAGGGAATTTTTGTATTTAATTAAAAAAAATTTTTAGATTTTAAATATGAACCTCTTATCAATATTCAGAAAGTTCTTCCTACTTTAATAACCATATTAACCTCTTCATTCCCAGATAATATCCTATAAACCTCAAATGGGGGGCTCAGATTACTTGTTCTCATTATAATGGGTTATATTTATGTTCATAACATGATTATTCGCATATCATTAAGATTTAGGCTCATCCTTAATCCTATTCTATATTTCCAATGTTAAATGGTTAATATTTGCAAATATATATATATACATATATATTATCATCAATGTACACATCTATATTATCATCAATCTATGTCTGACGCTGGAAATCATCTAAAACCACCTTTTTTGGTTCAGTCCATTACATAGTCAATTAAAGAACTATACCATATAATGAATCAAAAGAAATGAGAGAATATAAACAGCCCTAAATAGGTGTATTCTAAATTTACATGTGCCACATTCTAGCAGGTCCGGTCCACCTCCACCTACCACATATAATTTCATGTGTGTATATATAGGGGGAACTCTAGAACTGTCTGGCAGACAGTGGACCCTGGGCAAAAGTATATCCCACCTTACTATCTATGGATTTGCTATAAAGCAATTAAGATCTATATCGATATTTAACCCTTTGGGGGCCAAGGTGTTCAATCTATATATCCAGCTAGTCTCATTCTGAGATATAAGGGTGGTCATATTGCCCCCTCTCCAGTTTTGTTTTATGCAATCAATACCATAAAATACCATTTTAGAAGGATCTCTTTGATGGAAAAGATCAAAATGTCTAGATACATTATGATTAGGAAACCCCTTCTTGATGTTATTAACATGTTCCCTAATCCTAATGTATAGTGGTCTAGTGGTTCTGCCCACATATTGTAAATTGCATGGACATTCCAACACGTATGTAACGTGTGTACTGCGACATGTAATGAGTTCTCTAATTTTGTATTCTGTGTGGTCTGTTTTGGATCTAAATGTTTTCCTCCTTCGAGGTTGGGGTTTACTAACCCTACAGGCCAAGCATTTGTTACACTTATAAAACCCTTTCAATTCTTCCAGAAAGGTGCTATTCTTAGGGCCATCGACTACATTGTGTGCTAACATATTACGTAGTGTCGGCGCTCTCCTATAGATAAATTTTGGTTTCTTTGGGAGGATTGTTGACAAAACTTTGTCTTCTTGGAGGATAGGCCAATATTTTTTTATTATTTTCTCTATTTCATAATACTGTACATTATATCCGGTAATAAATGCTAGATCAAATTTTTGTTTTTCTTTTATGGTTTTCCTTATCAGGGTATTTCTATCCGTATTCCCAACTTCATTTTTTATTTTAACCAACGGTTCATACTTATATCCCTTTTCGATGAATTGTGCGACCAATTTGTCTGCTTGGGAAGAGAAATCCTCAATAGAGTTACAGTTCCTCCTAATTCTTAAAAGCTGTCCTTTTGGAATATTTGCTTTCCATTTTGGATGATGGCAGCTTGAAGTGGGGATGTAGCTGTTTCTATCCGTTTCTTTGAAGAAGGTTTTTGTATGAAGGACATCATTCTTCTTAAAGATTTCTAAATCAAGGAATTCTATCTTTTGTTTGTCACATTTCCCACTAAAAGTGAGTCCATACTTGTTGTTATTCAGATTAGATAGAAATCTTTCAAAATCCTCTGGGGTTCCATCCCATAAAATCACCAAGTCATCGATATACCGTCGAAAGAACTTTAGCTGGGGTATCTTCCTTGAGTATATATACTCCTCCTCCCACAGGTTCATGAGCAGGTTGGCGACACTTGGTGCATACCGTGCACCCATAGCCACTCCTGTGGTTTGTACATAATAATGGTGTCCATACCAAAAATAATTACAGGCCATGGCCATCTTAAGGCCCTCTAAGATGTATTGCACTTGTTCTTGTTTCATGTTCGTGTGTTCATGTAGTGCTCTTTCTACCCCTATTAAGCCGTCCTCCTGCACAATGCTTGTATATAGCGAATTTACATCTATGGTTGCTAATAGATATTGATCTGTGCCTTGGATGTTATTCAGAAGCTCTATAAGTTGGGCACTATCCCTAAGGTAGGACTTGCCCTTCAATACCAACGGCTTCAAAAAGATATCTAGATATTCCCCCAATCTTGAGAAAACAGAATTTATACCACTGATGATTGGCCTTCCAGGTGGTTTATCTAATCTCTTATGTATTTTTGGATTGTAATACATAACAGGTGTTTTCGTTGAATTTGACACCAAATATTCGGCCTCTTTTTCATTAAGGATCCCCATTGTCTGCCCTTTTTTCACATAGGCTTTCAATTGATCTTCATATCTTAATTTGGGGTTACCCTTCAGTTTTTTATATGTATTCTCGACTTGTAATAGATTTTTCATTTCCTCTTGATAGTCATTCTTATTCAGAATAACTAGGCCTCCTCCCTTGTCTGCCGGCCTTATCACTACTTCTTTATTATCCCCCAGTTGTTTGATCGTTTTCCATACGTTGTTTGATCTCTTATTTTTACTATCTTTAAGTTTTCTCAAATCATTTTCTACCATTTTACTAAAGGCTGTTAGACATTGATTTCCTGCTGTATTTGGGTTGAACACTGATTTATTTTTCAGTTCTGTTTGGGTGTATAATGATACCGTTCTCACTTTGCTTTCCGTATTCATTGCAAAGTGTTTTTTTAAATTTAATTTTCTCATAAATTTTTTGAGGTCTATAAATGTTTCAAATTTATTCAGGTGTTTTTCCGGGGCATATTTTAAACCTAAATCCAAAATTTTCATTTCGTCTTCACTAAATTCTACTTTACTTAGATTATATATCCCTTTTCCTATTAAGTTCTTCTTCTTTTTCTTGTTCTTTCCTCCTCGACATCCCCTATATTTTCCTCTCTTTCGCCATAACCTTGAAAATCTTCCGTTCTCCTCCTGTATTGGTTGTTCCAATTCCCTCTCGGAATCCATTGTCCCCTGTCCTCTCTGTGATCTTCCCTGTGTTGTTCTCTCCTGTACGGGCCTTCTCTGAACTGTCTTCTCTCTACATTGCCTCCTCTCCATCTCAGGGTTCTGTAGGGTACCCTTGCAGTCCATCTGCCCGGTGGTCTGTCTCTGGGGCCGTTCCCACGAAAATCCCCATAGCCTCTCATTGGCTTCCTAGGTGGATGTCTAAATTCTCTCCTATATTGAACATCCTCCTGCGGGTGTGTGTTGTATGTGTATTCTCTTAAAGGGGAAAAATGGTTACGGGTAGGGATATTATATCTAGGTGTTTCCTGTTCAAGCATTTCCTGATAGTCATTACTCCTATTTTCCACCCTATAGTTCCCCTGATTAGGAGTTTTGAGTATGGGTCTTCTTCTAGGTGTTGTGTTATAGTTCCTCTGCATTATTGGTAACTCAGTCTCTGCTCCCATTGTTTCCATAAGGCCTTCATTAAGATCCTCTATTGACTCATCTTCCTGTTCGTTCCTATCCTCCTGCATAGATGTCTGCCACTTGTATACTTTCATTTCGTTATAGTCAGCGACATCTCTCTTAAATTTTTTCTGTTTCTTTGTTTGGAGGTCTGCATCATATTTTTTTATAGCTTCTTGTAGTTCATGTTCCTTATCTTTGTATTCTTTATGCTCGGTAAAGGGTGCAAGCTGATTTTTAATATCTACTATAGTACTTTCTACCATTTTCAATTTTAATTCTCTTCTCCTAATTATTTTATGTAATAATTCGTTTTCACTTTTGTTAAAAAATAAGTACCAGTCCTCCATTAACTCAGGATCTTCAATACTATCATTAGGGTTAATGTCCCACCTGAGACTTCTGGGGGTCATTTTTGCATTAATATACATTTCCATGGTGGCTATATCCCACCATACTCTCAGCTGTTTTTCCATACTGTGCTTTAGTTGTTTCATCAAGCTTTGTAGGTCCTGAGAGCTAGTTACTACTTCTTGATTGAAAATTCCCTTCACATCTATTTTCCTGTTATTCATGTAGCCAAATATATCCATAGCTGCAGCTTATATAGGGTGTTCCCAAATCTGGGAACCACCTATAGATAAGTCAATTGTACACGGAAGGCCGCGCTTATGGAATAGGTCACAGTCAAAACAGGGATATATGTGAATGCCTGTGCCTCCCCCAGGCTCTATTGATAATGTATTACTAGTTTCAGTTTTTATAAGGTATAACAATGTAGAAAATACATATATAAAAAATACATATATAAAAATTGGACCTATTTATATTAATCGCTATGAGGTTGCTGCCTCCCTAAGAACACAATCTGCAAACCAGGTTATGTTTAAAAATTGAATAGTAATGATGGGCTAATGGCGCTACCTCAAACCTTATATTACCTTTTATCTTCCCTATAGGCTCTGTGCAACCCAATATGTGTTTGCTATAATGTCCCAATTTTTTGTGTTTATGTCCAACTAATTTTTTCTGTTAACCCAAATTCAACCACGTGCCACTACAAACTAGTTGTATTGATTACCCTACGTTGAGTAACCTCGAAAAAGGTGGACACGTTCAGTTATTCACTAACGTGATCAATCAATCAATCAGAATCCCAAAGGGATAATTAATAAATAAATTAAACCCTAAAGCACCCAAAACCACATATGAAATCCAAGAATCCCAAACAGTGTTCAAACTATTTTTGTGATACTAATTTTTGTGATAATAAAAAAATATTAGTATACTAAACAAAAACAAACGCACTCCGTGTACAAAGCCCCTTATAGGGGAAAATATAACACCTATAATCGCACTGCGTTTGCGTAGTTCCTGTGCTAATAATTACTTCCACTGTGCACAATTTATATTTCCACTAAAATACCCCAGTGAATGAAAAAATATTGCAATAAAGAAACAAAGACAACCAAAACCATGAAAAATACAAAAATAAAAAAATAAAAAATGAGATGAAAAATAAAACGAATGTGTGGGGTAATTTCTAACCCCCTTAAGAATGTAAAAAATACAAAAGCCTGGAAGAAATGTGAATAAGATCAAAATATCAATAGATATATATATATAAAGTCCACAAAAAAGTCTCTTATCAGGTATTTTCAACCATGCGATTATTCTTTTTCAAATAACAGGAAGGTGACTTTTGTGATTAGGCCTGCTTATTGGTGACTTCCGTGCTCGTTCCCCCTCAAGGGTCCCCACTCACCGAATCCACGCACCCCCTAGGGGGTATAGTGCCTGTAATCTGTGTTCCACTAGGTTGAGGATTCTTCTA